>NC_133413.1:107349642-108573928 GCF_049350105.2 Macaca mulatta | reverse complement strand
AGTGTTCTTGTATTCTTTATTAATATTATTCTTACAGGTGTTTTCTGTCATTCCTTGGTGTATTTTTGGTCACAAGAAATCGAGAAAAGGAACATCTGCAACAGTCTTATATTGATTTTGGAAATATTCCTGGTAAAATCATATATTCTTTATAGTGGAAAATTTGATCCTTATAAATGAATAATTATTGGTATTATTTTGGGTGGTAAGTTAATATAAAACATAATTCTTACCCTTAAAAAATGTGGATTTAATAATGAAACCAAAGGTGATATTTTCAGTGTAAATGTTACTAATAATTTATTGAATGTTAGTTTTGCACAGAACTGGGGATATAAAAGAACTGACCACGTTTCCTTGATTTGGGTAATTTGGAGGATTTCCTTTTTGGGTTTCCTTAAATTGGAAAAGGGTAGAGAAAAGAGTAGCAATGACTACCAGCAACAGACCCCTGCCACTTTGAGAGCCTTGAAGGAACATCCAAGGACAAAGGGTAGGCAGCTAAGGAACATGTCTTGGGGAAAGCCTGGGGTGGCTTGTGCACTGTGGCTCAGGACAGTCACCAAAACACAAGTAGCTTCTTCCCCCTTCCTCACCCCACCTACCCAGAGAGCAAACACTCTTTCCCGTTCTCACTCTCACTGAGAAATAACTCACCTAGTCATGTAGACAACAAAAGCCAAGTCCAGGACAGAGGAAACAGTCTGCTGTGTAACTTCTTCCCCCGTCCACCCGCCCTCAGCACTCTCCAGCCTTATTAGGGGTTTGGGGGGACCTATAGGTTTCCAGGCAGGAGTGGAGATATTCTCACAGCTTTCTCCGCCATTCTGTTAGCATCATGCCTGTGAAGCAAAAACTAGGGAAGCCTCATCCCTAAGACTGAGAAATATGGCCCCATGCAATGAATTCTGTGTTCTCTGTGCCATTCGAGCCATCTTATCTGCTGGGAGCAGTCAATGAAAGAATTGGCATCAGTGGCAACGGTGCATGTGAGAGAAGCCTTATATGGTTAGAGGTCCTTTGGTGGGAAATAAAGTTTGATTTTATTTTATTTATTTTTTATTTATTTATTTTTTTTTTTTTGAGACGGAGTCTTGCTCTGTCACCCAGTTCTGGAGTGCAGTGGCACAATCTCAGCTTACTGCAACCTCCCCTCGCAGGGTTCGTGTGATTCTTGTGTCTCAGCCTCCCAAGTAGCTGGGATTACAGGTATGCACGACCATGCCTGGCTAATTTTTCTATTTCACCATGTTGGCCAGGCTGGTCTCAAACTCCTGACCTCAAGTGATTCACCTGCCTCAGCCTCCCAATGTGCTGGGATTATAGGTGTGAGCCACTGCGCCCAGCCTGATTATTTTTAACTCTATTTTTTATTTCACAAAGCCCAGTGCATAGACTCCATAGCAGCTTTAGAAGCCACTATCAAAGGCTATTTTTCTATGTTGTTATATGTATTCGACATGGAAAAGAAGACACAACCCTGGGGAGAAAGGCTTGGAGATGAGTGAATGCTTCATGTGAATCTCCAGACTAAACCCACCTGATTTCCATGCACAGCCTGTCGATCCTGTGGGGTGGGGACAGTGGCTCTGACACAGACAGCATGCTATCACACAGCTAGAGACATGGCATTCCAAGGGCCTTTCCTTCCTTGACATTCATCTCTTCTGTTTAGACAGTGCCCACATAGTATAAAAGAGAGGTGATAAAATGTGGCCTAGATTGAGGAGAAATTATTAAGACTCATTTTTCTGTAAGACCACAAAAGATTCTCTATGATTATTATCTCCACAGGGAAACAAATGTTGGACAAAATACAACCAGATTCAAATAGCTTATCCTATGGAACTTTGCCTGATGGAAGTGACTCAACAAACAGCCAAAGTGGAGAGAAGAAAGAGGTCTAAAATGCTGAGAGGGATGACTGTTGGCCTGTTATTCGATACCACCTTTTTAAAAAATTGCACATGTTCAATTTGTGTCAGCAGCTCTTTTATAAGCTGACATGTGCTAGCGTTCATTTCAGTCCTTTCCCCCACCTCAGCGCCTATGGACAATCGGGGGCTTCCTAAGCTCTGACAGTCTAATATTTCCATGGAATGTGATTTGAAGTGTTCCCCACACCCTGGACCTCTCCCTAGTGATTATCTAGCCAGCTATACCTTAATCAGAGCCCAGCTGCTCTAGCAGGAATGTTGCACAGAAATGTACATTTGTGGTTTGGCCATAGGTCGCAGAGGTGGCTTCTCCCACGGGTAGTGTCAATTGCTTCACTTGAAAAAGACACTTCAGCCCCGTAGCCTGACTCCCAAAAGAAAGGTTTGAGAGTGCTCATTTTTTTTCTAAGCCACCTTTTATAAGCCTCCCTATAAAAATCTTACCTTTCAAGTCCTAAATTAGAATTGCAAGTCATCTTTTCTGAAAACTAATGCTATCAAAGTCCTCCTTGGAAAATTAAGGGTCTCTTTAAAATTAGAATTTATAAATGGCATTCAGTGACGGTGTATACCAAAATTAAAAGACCTTGACTGGTGGGCTTTTTAAATGTAAGAAAGAGGAAGTTTAAGAAGTAGGACTCTGCTTGTTTCAGTAGCCCATGTACTAAAATAGGAACAATGCAGAGAAGATTAGCACAGCCCCCACGCAAGGCTGACACATAAATTCATGAAGCATTAGAGACAAAAAGTAGGACCGATGTTTCTTTATTTTGTAATAAAAATATAGAATGGTGATGTTTTCTTCAGCTGTATGATTCTATTATACTTGAAACTGAAGAAAAATTTAATATCCTATGCCTTTGTTTTTATAGATCTTATAATTTATCCAGTGGGCTTATATGTCTTATTCTCCATATAAGTCTAAAAAATCACATTTAAATTCTTAGTGATATTTTCAGTACACATCATTTCTTCCCAAAGTCATTATCTCAAGCTTTGTACATTCTTCGAGATAAAAGGAGAGTTGTGATTAGAGAACTGTATTTCAGCCATTTAATTCTCTAGACATAGAAGACAACCCAGTGGTCAAACCTGAGCTTCAAGAGGAAGCCCAACTCCTCCTGTGCCCTAAAAGGCTTTTCCACCTCAATTGATCACATATCTACTAAGACACATTTGCATGTAGAATCCATAATAATATCTGTTATTTATGATCTACCTAATATTTAAAGGAGAAGGAAAGAGGTAGCCTTCATTGTAGCCAACATCAAACAATAAGTCCCACCCTTCATGACATTTCAAAGCCTTCAGATCAGGAGATAGAGACACAAAAAACCCTTCAAAAAATCAATGAATCCAGCAGCTGGTTTTTTGAAAAGATCAACAAAATTGATAGACCACTAGCAAGACTAATAATGAAGAAAAGAGAGAAGAATCAAATAGATGTAATAAAAAATGATAAGGGTGATATCACCACCGACCCCACAGAAATACAAACTACCATCAGAGAGTACTATAAACCCCTCTATGCAAATAAACTAGAAAATCTAGAAAAAATGGATAAATTCCTGGACACATACACCCTCCCAAGACTAAACCAGGAAGAAGTTGAATCTCTGAATACACCAAGAACAGGCTCTGAAATTGAGGCAATAATTAATAGCCTACCAACCAAAAAAAGTCCAGGACCAGATGGATTCACAGCCGAATTCTACAGAGGTACAAGGAGGAGCTGGTACCATTTCTTCTGAAACTATTCCAATCAATAGAAAAAGAGGGAATCCTCCCTAACTCATTTTATGAGGCCAGCATCATCCTTATACCAAAGCCTGGCAGAGATACAACAAAAAAAGAGAATTTGAGACCAATATCCCTGATGAACATCTATGCAAAAATCCTCAATAAAATACTGGCAAACCGAATCCAGCAGCACATCAAAAAGCTTATCCACCATGATCAAGTGGGCTTCATCCCTGGGATGCAAGGTTGGTTCAACATATGCAAATCAATAAATGTAATCCACCATATAAACAGAACCAAAGACAAAAACCACATAATTATCTCAATAGATGCAGAAAATGCCTTTGACAAAATTCAACAGCCCTTCATGCTAAAAACTCTCAATAAATTTGATATTGATGGGACATATCTCAAAATAATAAGAGCTATTTATGACAGACCCACAGCCAATATCATACTGAATGGGCAAAAACTGGAAGCATTCCCTTTGAAAACTGGCACAAGACAGTGATGCCCTCTCACCACTCCTATTCAACATAGTGTTGGAAGTTCTGGCCAGGGCAATCAGGCAGGAGAAAGAAATAAAGGGTATTCAATTAGGAAAAGATGAAGTCAAATTGTCCCTGTTTGCAGAAGACGTGATTGTATATCTAGAAAACCCCATCGTCTCAGCCCAAAATCTCCTTAATCTGATAAGCAACTTCAGCAAAGTCTCAGGATACAAAATCAATGTGCAAAAATCACAAGCATTCTTATACACCAATAACAGACAAACAGAGAGTCAAATCATGAGTGAACTCCCATTCACAATTGCTTCAAAGAGAATAAAATACCTAGGAATCCAACTTACAAGGGCCTCTTCAAGAAGAACTACAACCACTGCTCAACGAAATAAAAGAGGACTCAAACAAATGGAAGAGCATTCCATGCTCATGGATAGGAAAAATCAGTATCGTGAAAATGGCCATACTGCCCAAGGTAATTTATAGATTCAATGCCATCACCATCAAGCTACCATTGACTTTCTTCACAGGATTGGAAAAAATGACTTTAAAATTCATAGGGAACCAAAAAAGAGCCTGCATTGCCAAGATGTCTAATCCTAAGCCAAAAGAACAAAGCTGGAGGCATCATGCTACCTGACTTCAAACTATACAACAAGGCTACAGTAACCAAAACAGCATGGTACTGGTACCAAAACAGAGATATAGACCAATGGAACAGAACAGAGCCCTCAGAAATAATACCACACATCTACAACCATCTGATCTTTGACAAACCTGACAAAAACAAGAAAGGGGGAAAGGATTCCCTATTTAATAAATGGTGCTGGGAAAACTGGCTAGCCATATGTAGAAAGCTGAAACTGGATCCCTTCTTTACACCTTATACAAAAATTAATTCAAGACGGATTAAAGACTTAAATGTTAGACCTAAAACCATAAAAACCCTAGAAGTAAACTCAGGCAATACCATTCAGGACATAGGCATGGGCAAGGACTTCATGTCTAAAACACCAAAAGCAATGGCAACAAAAGCCAAAATTGATAGATGGGATCTAATTAAACTTAAGAGCTTCTGCACAGCAAAAGACACTACCATCAGAGTGAACAGGCAACCTACAGAATGGGAAAAATTTTGCAGTCTACTCATCTGATGAAGGGCTAATATCCAGAATCTACAAAGAGCTCAAACAAATTTACAAGAAAAAAACAACCCCATCAAAAAGTGGGCAAAGGAGATGAACAGACACTTCTCAAAAGAAGACATTTATGCAGCCAACAGACACATGAAAAAATGCTCATCATCACTGGCCATCAGAGAAATGCAAATCAAAACCACAATGAGATACTATCTCACACCAGTTAGAATGGCGATCATTAAAAAGTCAGGAAACAACAGGTGCTGAAGAGGATGTGGAGAAATAGGAACAGTTTTACACCGTTGTTGGGACTGTAAACTAGTTGAACCATTGTGAAGACAGTGTGGCAATTCCTCAAGGATCTAGAAGTAGAAATATCATTTGACCCAGCCATCCCATTACTGGGTATATACCCAAAAGATTATAAATCATGCTGCTATAAAGACACATGCACACATATGTTTATTGTGGCACTATTCACAATAGCAAAGACTTGGAACCAACCCAAATGTCCATCAATGATAGACTGGATTAAGAAAATGTGGTACATATACACCATGGACTACTATGCAGCCATAAAAAAGGATGAGTTCATGTCCTTTGTAGGGACATGGATGAAGCTAGAAACCATCATTCTCAGCAAACTATCACAAGAACAAAAAACCGAACACTGCATGTTCCCACTCATAGGTGGGAATTGAACAATGAGAACACTTGGACACAGGAAGGGGAACATCACACACCAGGGCCTGTTGTGGGGTGGGAGGAGGGGGGAGGGATAGCATTATGAGATATACCTAATGTAAATGATGAGTTAATGGGTGCAGCACACCAACATGGCACATGTATACATATGTAACAAACCTGCATGTTGTGTACATGTACCCTAGAACTTAAAGTATAATAAATAAAATAAAATAAAATAAAAGCCTTCAGATCACGTTTGACATGTCTATCCAGTATCATTCCAGCCAATGGTCTTGCATGTAAATAGGTTGTTTAACTTGGTGGCATTGAGACTGTAACCTTAATGATTCAGGTCTTTCAGCTTTGTTCTTTGTCATAATCTGTACTCCTGGCCATACTGACCAAACCTGGCTGCAAAGGAAAGCGATTTGAATTGATCACCAATGTATGAAAAATACAGAACCCATGTCTGGCTCCTAAACTCCTGGTAATAATTCCCACCATTGTAGAAAGTGTCCCATGCATTCAGATAAAGCAGTCATAATTTATGGCATATTTTACTGAATTTGTCCAGCATATTCGTACTACAAAGCTCAGCGGAGAAATGTATCTAGTGCCTTAAACTACAGTTTTCTGGTGACTCTTAAAATTGGTTTCCAAGATTGGGAAAACAATTAGATTGAAGAGTTTTGCTTCAAGTAGACCTACATTCGTAGCTCGAGTGCATGAGGTTTTCAGCATTGCAGAATTTCACACAGGCACAAGCATAACACCAGTACTTTAGCAGCCGCCAACAGTTGCATCTATTAAACGTTTTGAGAAATGACATTGACTTATGCACATTTAAGCAATCAACAATGTTTTAGAAGTCCAGGTAATATATTAAATATATTCAGACCTAGTTTTACTTTCCATATTATTGCTCCAAAGTAAGGTAAATAGGAGTTTTAGTTGTACTGGCTTGTAAGATTTTTTAAATTACGCAGTGCATGACAACAACTAAAGCCAACTCAGTCTTTCTCTTGGCATTGTGAGTTGAGGACCTTTAGCCAACAGTTAGCTCATCTGACTGTTTGTCTAGACCAAGGGTCAGCAAAGTTTTCAGTAAAGACCCACAGAGTAGATATTTTGGAGTTTGTGTTGTCTGTCCCAACAGACAGACATTGTGCCTGTCCCAACTACCCAACTCTGCCATTGTAGCACTAAAGCAGCCATAGACAAGATTAAACAGAAGAGCATGGCTGTGTTCCAATAAAACTTTATTTACAGACCAGGCACGGTGGCTCATGCCTATAATCCCAGCACTCTGGGAGGCTGAGGCCAGCAGATCATCTAAGGTTAGGAGTTCGGGACCAGCCTGGTCAACATAGTGAAACCCCATCTCTACTAAAAGTACAAAAGTTAGCCGGGCGTGGTGGTGAGTGCCTGGACTCCCAGCTACTCGGGAGGCTGAGGCAGGAGAATTGCTTGAACCCGAGAGGTGGAGGTTGCAGTGAGCCAAGATCATGCCATTGCACTCCAGCCTGGGTGACCGAGTAAGACTGTCTCAAAAAAACAACAACAAACAAACAAAACAAGTGGTCAGTCTATGAGCTATAGTTTGCCAACACCTGGTCTAGATTCTTCTGCCCTTGCTCTGCAGCTTCTTTCCTGTTGATTGGGCATTCAGGGAAGGAGTTTAAAAAGTGACACTCATGGCTCATGACAAATGAGATACTTTGGGAGTGTGGAACCATGGCTTGATATTTGCCTTCAGATATTTTTGCTTATATAAGTTATAAATGGAAGTGATAAGTTCATTCTCAGTGTCCAAGTTTCTCTCTTTTGAAGGCAATGGTTCTTTTGTGAACACCACTAACTACATTTGAAAAGCCTCTCCAATTCCACATTCCAAGTCAATAATAGCTTTGGAAATGAGTAACAATGACCTCTCATGTAGTAGATTAAAGCAGAGGCCTTTACCATATGATGGTTTTTTGGCTTAAATGTTTGCTTGTCCTGTAACTATAATACTTTCGTTACCAGAATCACTTGAAAACAAATACAATAAAAAAATTTCTCAAGCGGGACCCAGAATGTATTCCTCCCCCTCCTCAATACCCCACACACTCCTAGAGATTCTGTTCTGTGGCAACGTAAGAAAGAGAAAGACAGATTTCATAGATGAGTGCAATTCTAGTGCTATGAAAGAGTAATGGTGGTAATGTGTAAGTCTGGCTCCAAAGGACGCAGGTGTAATGGTGGACATGACTCAAATAGATAGAAATGTCGAGCCAAGTTCCCTAAGCCAAGAGCCCTCTTTGTGCTCCTGTTTCCAAGCACGCAGCTCATCCAGGAATGGTGAGTGTACACACTTAGCAATGCTGAAGGCTGCCTCAGTGCTTGCCAATTTAACAGTGACATGATGGACATAAATATAGCGGTTACTAACGTGAACCTTCCCAACACTCTTCCAGACTGCTTTACTTAAACTCTGTGGCTGGTTATAGAGGCAGTCTTTGCACTGGGCAGCTGCAAGGCTAATGCACATGTTTGGCACCAATGAATGTGAGTCCTTTAGTGGGGTTGCTAGATAAACACCACACATTTTGAACTATTAGAACAAAATCTCAAAATTGAGCCCAACCTGATTGTGTGGGGAATTTAGAGGCTGCTTCTAATCGTTAGACTCATCAACAGTCTGGCTCTTATTATGACCATCTTGAAGTAAAAAAAATAAAATAAAATTCCACACATACACAGTTTCCATGCAAATATAGACCAGCCTTGGGCTATTAAACCTAGCATTTTAGCAATTGTGGTAAATGCAGGGAAGAGCCTTCCCACCCAGGAATTTTTGAGTTTTTTCCCTTTCTCACCAACCTCGGGGTACCACACAACATGATGTCCTGTGCCAGGAGAGCAAATCAGTTACAGGAGCTGTGGCCCATCCAAGGAAGCTTTTTTTTTTTTTTTTTTCCTGAGAGGGAGGAAACTCCTCTTTTAACATTAACGTTGGTCCTTTTTGAGAGTTAATGAGTCCCAACCACAATGTAAAAGAGGAATATCAATCCCAATATCAAATAAATGTGGTGTTTTGAGGCGCACCCTCCTGGGCCAGGCACTGCCAAGAGTTTCATGGAGTTCCAGGCAAGATGTAAGATAGTCTCCATGTTCCAGGAAAGAGTCTCCTTCCCAGGGAGCTGACAAGTGCGTAGCCAAGAAAGAGCCCTCCATTCCTGGTGGGACCAGCATGCATGGACCAAAGCCACTTTGCACATTTGAGCTGCTGCTATCCAAACACGAGCCCGTCCCTCCAATGTGCACGCATCCCACTTTCAGAGCCTTTCCCTCATGGTTCTAATTTGAAAAACAACCTCAGAAATGTTCTGAGGCCTGGACTCTACTCCCTCTATCCAAAGCACCTCACCTAAACCTTCTCAACACTGTGCATGAACAAGGAGATGAACCAACTCAAGAACTCTTGACCCAGGGACTCAAAGCCTGGGTTATTTGCCTAATTACCACATGCCTCAAACTTAGCAAATGTTCATTAATTCACTCAAACATAATTGATCACCTACAATTTTCAATGTAATGCGCATTTTTTTAATAGACTTTATTTTGTAGAGCAGCTTTAGGTCACAGCAAAATTGAGCAGAAAGTACAGAGAATTGCCATCTGCTTCTTGCCCCTTCACATGCTAACAGCCTCCCCTATTAGCAACATCCCCCACCAGAGTGGTACATTTGTTACAATCAATGAGCCCACATTGGCACATCATTATCACCCAAACTCCCTAGTTTACATTAGGGTTCACTGTTGGTGTTACACATTCTATGGGTTTGGACAAGGTATGATGACATGTACCCATCACAATAGTATCACACAGATCAGTTTCAAAAACCCTCTTGCTCTGCCTCCCCGCAGGCCCTGGCAACGACTGATCTTTTTACTGTCTCCAAAGTTTTGCCTTCTCAAGAACGTCATATATTGAAATTATATAGTATGTAGCTTTTTAAAATTGGCTTATTTCACTTAGTAACATGGATTTAAGGTTCCTCCATGGCTATTTACACTTAGTTGCTCACTCTTTTTTTTTTTTTTTTTTTTTTTTTTGAGACGGAGTCTCGCTCTGTCACCCAGGCTGGAGTGCAGTGGCCGGATCTCGGCTCACTGCAAGCTCCGCCTCCCGGGTTCACGCCATTCTCCTGCCTCAGCCTCCCGAGTAGCTGGGACTACAGGCGCCCGCCACCTCGCCCGGCTAGTTTTTTGTATTTTTTAGTAGAGATGGGGTTTCACCGTGTTAGCCAGGATGGTCTCGATCTCCTGACCTCGTGATCCACCCGTTGTATTCCATTTTCTGGATGTACCACAGTTTATTCGCCTGTTCACCTACTTGGTTAGACAAATAGATGAATAGATGTGATCTTGGAAGGACATCTTGCAATTGCAAAAAGCTTCCAAGTTTTTGCAATTTAAAGTTATTGGGAATATGATGATGAATTAGACCAGCTCTTCGGGAGTTGTCTGTCTAGTCAGAGAAACCACAGCTCTCATTTATTGAGCCCTTACTGCTAATCTTTTACTTGTGTTACTCATTTAATCCTTAAAATTATCTATTAGAGAGGTCCTGATCCCCACTTTACAGATTAGAAAACCATGATAAGAGGCAGGGCAGTGACTAGGGTAAGTCAAGAGAGGCCCAAGAAACACAAATTAAGGAAGCTTATGAAAATCTGACTGGCAGAGTGGTGAGAGGACCCTGAGAGTGAGTGCCTCTTTAAATGTTGTGCCCTAGGTGCCTCACTGTGTCCCAGTCCTGGCAAAAGGAGTTAAGTGACTTGATCAGTATCATTCAGCTGGCAAGTGGCAGAGCTTGGATTTGAACCCAGGACATCTAGCTCTGTAACCCACACTCTTAGCACAAGTGGCCAAAGTACCTACACTGTGCAATTGAATGTCAAAAATGCCTTAAGAGACTTAAAGGGCATGGGAGCTCAGAGGAGAGAAGGGTCTAGGGCACAATCTTCAAAGGGATTTGGGATTGTAGTGGGTTAAACAGTGACCCCTGAAACACTATGTCCATGTCCTAAACCCTACAACCCGTGAATGTGACCATATTTGGAAACAAGTTCTTTGCAAAAGGAATTCAGGATCTTGAGATGAAAGCAACCTGCATTACCTGGGTGGCACCTAAATCCAGTGACAAGTGTCCTTATAAAAGACAGAAGAAAAGACAAAACACAGAGAGGACCCTGTGAAGATAGAAGCAGAGACTGGAGTCCTGAAACCACAAGCCAAAGCAGACCTGGGGCCAGCAGAAACTAGAGGAGACAGGGCAGGACTCTCCCCTAGCACCCTCTGAGGCAGCACAGCCCTGACTACTCCTTGATTTCAGACTTCTGACCTCCTTAGTGGTGATTTATTGTGGAAACTCCAGGAAACGAAAATAGGGATTGACCTGGTCTTTGAAACACATGAAGAATTTGGACATAAGGGGAAGCCCCATGAGCAAAGAAGAAACTGAATAGTTCAAGCCTGGTAAACATCTATAACACGGGGTCCCACGAAGAGGAAGGCAACTCGGTAAGGCTAGAAAAGCAGGTAACAAGGGCCTGAGTGGCCAGCTATGACACAGATTTAAGAGTTCATGCTTGATTTGGGAGGTAACGATTGTATTAACTTCATTTCTGGGGATGAGGACTGACCTTAACGAACATAATCAGTTATCTTTCCAAAAACTCACCTATCCATTCACACTAGCAAATAACCACTCAAAAACAACAACAATAAAACTCACCTATCAGAATTTAAGGACATTCCTCCATATCTTCCTTAGGCAGTCACTCTCAGTGTAAGATGGCATAAAAGATATTCAAAAAATAATGACTGAACTCTACTTTTGCATTTGTGGCTCATCACATCCTACCAGAAACGATCAAGCGTAATGAGGCCATGAGCTGGACAGTGACCTCGAGTTGGCCTCGAGCAAAACAGCTGTCTCCAGAGAAGAATGGGCTGGGCCAACCAGAATCTCACTCTCCAGAACTTGGGTTGAGAGGTATAGAGCAGTCAAGGAGTTAGGAGTGGGAGCTGATACTGGAAGGCTTCCCAGAGAGATATAAATGTACAAGGGGACCACGGAGGGCCTTGGCAAGACAAGGTTAATAGTATACAAGGAAGAGGGAATCATGAGACTAAATGAGCTAAGAGCCAAATCTGTTGGCAAAGACAGGGGAAGTAAGAAAATACTGCAAGAAAAACATCAACTCTGAGAGAGGTGACCAGGAGAGCAAAGCCCAGGACCTCTTGCAGGTATAAAGTTCATGGCACACTTACAGTAACAGCCAACACCGTCTAGCTGGCAGGAGAGATTCTTCCTAGCCACCAAAGGGCCTGAGTTCCTTGGAAGTCATTGGGTTTCCAGAAGACAATAGTTAGATTGGGCTGTTGGCACCAGACAGGGAAGGGATGAGCTCATTTGAGAAATACTTCATGAAAACCAGGAGGCCATCATTTCCAGTATTCACACTGCAGTGCAGGACTGTTCAGTGAGAGTCCATAGTGGTAGGGGACAACCTTTGGATAGAAGATGGAAGAAAGTGGGCCCAAGAAAATGATCAGGAGTCCTTGGTGGATCCCAGGGCTAATCTTAATGAGCAGTATAACCTTGTTTTTTGAAGGTATGTAGAGTACTCCCAATGCATGGTCACTGAATGACGGCTGAGGCATCTGCTGAGTGAGTGAGAGAGTGTGTGTGTGTGTGTGTGCGCGCGCGCACGCGTTGGGAGTGGGGCACGGTGATGCATAAAAAGACGTTGAGGGAGCAGGGGACATAATGGGAACCCTTTTCAGTGTGGAGAGAAAGGTCAGCTCCCTCAGTCACAGACAGGATAAAAACAGGGAGCACAACAGCAAAAGAGCCCTTTAAACACCTCCTTCCTTGAATCTCTGTCCACCTAGGAACGCAAAGCTGAGCAGGTGGCTCTTAGGGCAAAACCAGAGAAATGAACCAGGTCATGGGAGGAGAGTCGCCTCCAAGTAGCACAACCTCCAACCCCGTCCCCCGGGCCCTCACCACCCCCAAGCTAGGAACTCCTGCGCCAGGTTATGGCTCCACTGCTGTGCCTTGGAACAGGGTGAGCACCCACATGGAGCCTGGTACGCAATGGCCACCTTTCTCCTTTGGCTTGGGGGGTCTCGGGGTAGCAACCTGGGACACTGCTGTCTGGACCATGACAGGGCCCACCCTGCTTCTCAGTCGCTAACAAGAAAACAGGATTCTGCAGGGGAGGACAGAAATCTGTCACCCAGGGCACAGGGCTTGCCTTGCTGGCCTTTCCACGGGCCTTCTCTAAAGCAAACCACCTGTTTCCTGCCCGGCATGGGCCTGAGCCTTCCAAAATCTCCGCAAAAAAGAAACATATCCAAACCACTGCTGAGGAAGGACAGTCTTGGCACTGCCTCTGGTTGTATTTGTTGTTCACTAAGGAGTTTTGTGGAATCCAGACTCATTTTCCACTGAAACAAGGGAAAGTAAAGACGGCACCAAATAAAAATAGTTTCCCGGCGTTTCCTGTTTACTCTGCTCTGCGGGCTTCCCACGGCCTGGGGGCTTTGCTGGACTTCTGCACAGAAAGCCCCTCTCCAAAGAACACTGCAAGTGACGATTTGCTTTCTTCTTCTGTGTTTCTATTTCTCTTCCTTGTGTTCCATGGCAGTTTAGTTTGGGGGTCTGTTGGGTTAACTCCCAAATCTCCTTTCTCTAACCCTTTTTAGAGGGAGACAAGGTTGCAGGGTGTTTCTGTGCTTTCCATGACCCCGTTCTCTCACAAAGTAGAGCTAATTATGTCCGGCCTGCTGGGCCTCAGAAGGAAGATGAAGGAGAAAGAGTAGGTGACACAAATATGAAAGGACTATGGAGAGAGGGGACCTGGCCAGGCACAGTGGTTCATGCCTATAATCCCAGCACTTTGGGAGGCCAAGGTAGGAGGATCACTTGAGCTCAGGAGTTCCAGACCAGCCTGGGCAACATAGGGAGACCCCGTTTGCACAAAAAAAAAAAAAAAAAAAAATTAATTAGCCAGGTATGGTGGCACATATGTGTGTGTGGTCCCAGCTACTCAGGAGGCTGACGTGGGAGGATCCCTTAAGGCTGGGAGGTCGAGGCTGCAGAGAGCTATGATCTCACCACTGAACTCCAGCCTGGGCAATGAAGGAAGACCCTGTCTCAAAAAACAAAACACAACAAAAAAAAAGAGGGGGTTTAGGACTAGCACAAAGATTTCACATCCTTCTTCAGAATAATGTTCAGGAGAATTGACAGCAAAGACACAGGTGACGAGACAGGAAAAGCTCATCCAACAGAAGAGCAGAGGAGTCCCAGACATCAAGCCTCATGGAGCTGTGTGTGACTCTAAGCTTTTGCTTAAAACCACGGAGACATCAAACATGTTTGGGAAGAGTTCTGTCTGAGGAGCAAGCAACTCCTGGGTGGGCCAGGAGTGACGGGTCTGTGCTGCAAATTGGTGTTTGGCCCCTGCACACAGCCCACGTGCTGAATATGTTTTTTTGGTCCAAAAGCAATGGGAGCAGCCTCACTTTCCCTGCTGATTTTTGCACCACAACAATAAAGTTAATAATGGAAAAAACATATCCCATGGCCAGGAACACTCTCAGCGAGCACAGCAAAGTGTTGGATCTACCGTCTATCAACAGAAACTGCTAAGAGCAAACCAAAGCTTGTTAACTGATTTTTATGAATGATCAAAACAGCAAAGCAGATTTATTTGATTTCCATCATATAAAAATTGACAGTTACATAAATATATCTCTAAAACTATCAGGATTAAAACCATCCTGTTCTTGACAGGAAGCGAAGTCACAAAGAAAGCTAAACTGACACTGCTGTCGGGGACCTCTTCTGGATTGAATTGGGGCCCCCCACCCAAAATAAACATGAAAGTCCTAACCCCCATCACCTCAGAATGTGACATTATTCGGAAATAGAGTCTTTACAGAGGTAAGCAAGTTAAAAATGTGGCCATTAGGGACTGAGCCCTGACCAGTTCAGCTGGTGTCCATAGAAAAAGGGGAAACGTGGTCACAGAGACACACAGAGTGAAGCCAAGGCAAAGACACGGCGAGACACCATCAACAAGCTAAAGGACACCTGTGGCCACCTGAAGCCAGCAGAGAGGCATGAAACAGAATCTTCCTCGCAGACCTCAAAAGGAACCAACCCTACCATCACCTTGAGTTTGGACGTCTAGGCTCCAGACTGTGAGACAGTAAATTTCTGTTATGTCCCCCAGTTGATGATACTTTATTACAGAGCATGTAGCAAACTCATACAAGGACTTTCATCTCCTTTGCTCCCAGAGGCTGACGCCCTGTTCTGTTCGGAGAATCTGCCATGGTGCAAACCTTGCTGGGAAGCAGACCCACCCCTCACCTCGCTATGAAAGCTGAAAGTCAAGATTTCCCTCTCCCCAACCCCTGGCAGATGATGCTCCATTCCAGGCAGGGCACTGGGGCTAGAGCACTGGGCAGTTTAGAAAGGATTCTTTCATCGCCAGCAGCGGTGGCTCCTAACCTCCAGTTGTAATGGTGCCAGGATGCCACCCAGCATTTGCCAGAAACCTGACCTTGGCCATTCGTCCAGCCATTTGGTTTCACTTGGTTCCTTCCCCTTTACCAAGTCCAATCCTGCAGACTTCCCATGGATTCTGTAAATACCTCAGCAAATGAGGACATCAGTGCAAATCAACAAAAAGCCAAGCATCCCACACACCTTGTCTGGCATTTTCCACCCCTGCTTGACCATGGCCTGTGGGACATCCTAATCTCAGTGCAAACAAAGTCAAACTCCCCACCTTTACCCTCTGTCTTTTCTCCAGCCATCACCAAACTACCTCTGTTCACGGCCCCCCTGTGCTCCCCTGACCACCATGAGATAGGTCCCGTACAACCCATGCTTCCCTTTTTTCCCAGGCTCCCAGCAGCCACCCTTTTGTCAGGTCCTCCCACCTGAACCACCACCCCAGTCCACACACTGGTCTGAGCCATTGTCTGCATCTCAGATTCCCATGCATGCTGGTGGGGGCAGTGAGTCCTGGAGAGAGAGAAAGTCCTGATCCTACCCTGACCATGCATTTCCCCTGCTACTGCTCCTGGCCTCATCATCTGCTCACCTGCACTCCACTGGAATCCAGCCCTCCTTCAAAGCCCATCTCTAATATGGACAAAGAGTTTTATAATTTTTTCTTCTTGAAACAAGAAACTCCCAGGCTGGAGTACAGTGGCACAACCTCGGCTCACTCCCGCCTCAACCTCCTGGGCTCAAGCAATCTTCCCACTTCAGCCTCCCAAGCAGCTGAGACCACAGGTGAAGGCCACCACATTCTGCTAATCTTTGTATTTTTTGTAGAGACGGGGTTTTGCCATGTTTCCCAGGCTGGTCTCAAACTCTTGGGCTCAAGCAATCCACCTGCCTTGGCCTCCCAAGGTGCTTGGATTATAGGTGTGAGCTACTATGCCTGACCAGTTTTATGATCCTTATCAGCCAGAGGTGCTCCTTCCCACCTTCGAATCCCCTTTACATTCTTGGATGCAACTCAGTGTCTTGCAGGTTGCGTTACAGTCATCTACATGCTCATCTGGTTCCTGCTATCCAATTGCCACTATCTATGGAACAGGATTTGCCCTGGACTCCTCTCCAGCTCCACTACCACCACTGTCACTTGTGCCTTCTCAGTGGTGATCACTCACAGCCCCCTAACTGATCATTCAGTAGAAAAGACCCAGTCAAAAGACTAGACGTGATCCAACCTCCATGACCTCTCTGCCCAGAAGGTCTCCCCCTTGCTCTCTTCTTCCCTCCTCTCCAGCCTTACTGCTTCCTCCCTGTTCGCTGAACACACCGAGCACACTCCTGCCTCAGGGCCTTTGCACAGGGTAAGTCCCTCAGCTTCTTTAAGTTTTTGCCCAAATGTCACTTTGTTGAGGAGGTCACCCTGACCTCCTTATTTATAATCTTGCAACCCACCCCACCTCCACCCTATACCCTTAGTCCTGTTGCCCTGCTTTCTTTCTCTCTGTAGCAGAGATCACCTCCTAGAATACTGAATAATTTTTTATTATGTTTATTGATCATTGTCTGCCTCCCCATCCCCACCTGCCACAAAGTGAGCCCCTCAAGAACAGGGATCTTGATCTATTATGCTCACTGATGTGTCCTGGGTGCCTGGTACATGGGAGAGACCCAGTAAATATTTGTTACATAAACAAATCTCTGAATTCCGCATACTCCTGACTATGATAGTCAGTAGGTTCCCAAATCATGCTACTTTTCTTTTTAAGCCTAGCTGCCTGGTTGCTTGGCTGCTCTTCCCTGCGCTGCCATGGAAACCAACAGCCTAGGGACAGGTTGCTTTTCATGAAGTCAGGCAACGTGCATCACACGCCGCAGAACACACAGACCTGCACCATTCCCTCCACAGCCAGAGGACGGGACGCTCTGGCCAGTCAGCTGGAAGTGTAGGGGTGCAGATGGCCCTGGGGCCAGCACCACCCCAGCTCAGGCAGTCTCGGGTCCCCATGCAGTGAGCGGTGGAGGCTTCCCAGGAGGACCCACCCCTGACTGATGGATGCCCACACAGACCACACATTCTGTTCTCAGGAGAGGCTCAAGTCAGAATGTTCCCATTGCCACCCACAGGCACTTTCTTTCTATCCCCAATAATAGCAGGTATTTATGGGGCACCTACTATGGACAAGGTACTTTGCATATATTACCTCCAATCCTGGTGACACTGCAAAGTCATAGTTATTACGACTTTCACACTTGAGGGAACTGAGGCTCAGGGAGACTAATCAGCTTTGCCTTGGGTCACAGCAAGTCAGTGAAGGAGGCAGATTAGAATCCAGGCGCCGAAATATGTAGCCTCTTCCCACGCCACAAGCTCCCACCTGCACTGCTGTCTGCAGGCTCCTCTGCTGTGATTGTCTCAGACCCTGCGCCTGAAGAAGGGCGGATAGAGAGCAAGTGGCGGAGGCAGAAATCACTGTAGAAACCCAGTGTGTGTGCATCACACACATGCACACACACACACACGTGCACACACACAGATCAATGACATGGCCCCAGCAACACTGTAACACCAGAGGTTTCTGAAGGAGTGGGAGCTCTAAGCTCTCTCTGGAGGCCTTTAAAAAATAACAACAAATAAAAGATAATTCCAACTCGTTGGAATGATGTAGGTGTGGTCGTGTCTAAAAGCAGAGATCAGCTGACCCTAACGGTCCCGTTTAGCTTTCTGACTATGATAAACCATTACTGAGCAGACAGACTAACTACTTGGAGCGTTGCTAAATCTGTTTTTAATAATGTCACCATCCCAGGACCAAACCCTGCCCCATCGCTGCAATAAAGGTTCCTCATCGCTGGAGAAAGAGCACTGGGTCACAGAGGGCAGAGGCGGGGAAGAGGGGACAGCCTGTTTGTTCTCAAGCGTGGGGCTTCATGAGTCATAGCCTTGCTCAGGCAGGGACAAAGAGCTTGAGGATTTATCTCAGCTGAGGTCTGAAGAATAAAGATGAAAACAATAGCAAGGAGACCGTGTCAGAGCAGCGAGGACAACAGCTGTGCTTGAAAACTGCTCAGCAGTGGGACATGGGGGCTTTGTCGGTGTTGGCATGCACACAACTGTGTAACGTGCACATTGCAAACACGTGAAGACACCCCTCGAAGGTGTCTAAGATTGTCAGGCAACATTTGTCTCAGGCTGTCTCCAGAAGTGGCCAAGCACCTACTACGTGACTCAGGTGGTAAACATTAAATTGAAGTGCCACCAAGGGCAAAAACTCTGGTCCACGCTGAAGAAGCAGAAGGGGCCTGCAGAGAAGAGAGCCTGGCAGCCACCCGCAAAGAGTTGCCAAACCAAACGTGGTGATATGAGAAGTGATCAGAGGAGATGAGTGTGAAGGGCTCTCAGAAAGCAGTGACACCAGTGTCCAAATGTGAGCATCCTGGGCATTTGGCCACCTGGCCCGGGCCCACAGACCCTACTAGTGTTGACAGCTCTCATCACCTTCTGCGCCCACCAGAATCCAGGCCTTTCTGTATCACATGAGAAGGGTGGAGCTCATGCTGGGCAAAAGAAGAACGAGAATGAGCCCTGGCTTCTGTGTCTGTGTGGGCTCACAGGTGGGTGAAAGCCATCTCCGGGGGTGCTTCTTGGTGGAAAGACGGGGTTAGCTGGGTCCCACAGCAGTGACCTTGGGCACAGAGGTGACACAGGTGTCCCAGAGATGGGGGGAGATGGTCTCTTTGCTGCCCCTGCACAGAATCTGCACTTTGCCAGCTCCCTAGGAAAAGGGGACTTAGGAGCACCCACATGGGTGCTCCCACAAGGGGCTCCAGCAGCGAGGCCCTGGTGAGGCTGCTCCACACGGCTCTCGGAGAATGGATGTCAGGGATTAGAGAGGCCCAACCTGGCACACCTGCACATCTGAATGCCCACACACTTGCATATCTGCTACTGCAACCCTTGCCAAGGGCCTACTGTATAAATACACCCAAGACTCCATGGGCAAGGGAAGCGGGGAAGGCCCTGCATGAGCAGATGGGGACTGGAACTTTAGGTCCCTGTCTGCATCTAACAGGAGACGTTAGGGTAAAGGAGACACAGGAAGAATGTGCTCTGCCACAAAACATGGCTGCCAAGATTCTACATGACTCCAGCTCACTGAGAGTAAATGCCCACGTACCACATCTTACCCCCCCCACCCCGCCCTGTGACCCCAGCCCCTGCTACTCTGGCACTCCCTCACAGGGCACTCGCTCACAGGGCTCTCGCTCACAGGGCTCTCGCTCACAGGGCTCCATCACACAGGCTTTCACCAGCTCTGGAAAACCTCTGGCTGCTCCCGCTGCAGGGCTTCTGCACGAACTGCTCCTCTGCCTGGATTCCCTCAGGAATCACAGGACTTTCAGGCCTTACCTCGGTCAACCTGTCCTCAATGTCACCTGCTCCAAGAGGCCTTCCTGTCTCACTCACTAACACAGCAGCCACCCCCTGACACTTGCTCTCCATCTTCTCTTCTTTATTTGTCTTCACAGTACGCTTTGCCAGCAAATATTCAACTTGAGTATATTTTACTTATTTTTGTGTGTATTGTAAATTCCCCCAAGGGCAGGAATTATTTGCCGTTGCTGTCTCTCCAGTGCTTATCATTATGCCTGACAGCTAGTACTTGCATGCACATTGTTGGAGAGATGAATGAATGAATGCATGAATGAGTGAATGAACAGGTGGACAAATGAGTGAATGAATGAGAGACAGGGAGAAGACACACAGTGCCTGCCCTCAAGGCCTTTGCTCTCTGGTTCAGTATGTCTTTTTGCTTAGAATAACTTAGGAGCAAAATAAGTTCACTGGTCATATAAGATTTAAAAATTTTTTCGGCATTTTCATCTCTTCCTCCCTCCAGATTCTAGAAGGAAATTATACCTAACCTGGTTTTTTGGGGGCTTTTTTGGTTTTTTTTGTTTGTTTTTGTTTTTTGTTTTGTTTTTTTCCTAAAACAGTCATGGAAACTGTGACTGAGAATCTGAAGGGATTCGGGAGGAAACTCATCTGTTGCATTGCGGTCCTCACCACAGGCAGCAGAGGAAATCAAAGAGGAGAGTGAAATGACATAGCAGTGAGAGTGAGGTGGGGGCTGGGAAGGGAAGTGAGAAGAAAAACCAAACAAAGGTCTTCTTCCCTCCACACTCAGGACCCCCTGTTGAATTCACCTATTGAATAAATATTAATTGCATCAACAATGTGCTAGGGACCCAGTAGTAACTCAGACCTCCCGCCCAAAATTGATTCTGTATGGCATGCGTCCTCATGGAGGTACGTTCTAAGGTCCACCAGGAGCACAGAGGAAGAAGCACATGAAGTCTGTGCTGGGGAAGATTGGGAGGGCTTCACAGAGGAGGTGTCACTCCACACACCCATGAAGTGAAGCTTCCCAGCCCTTGTACAGTCAGAGAGACAGAAAGAGGCTGAATATCTTATTCCTTGTCACAGATCAGAGCATCACAGCCCGATCTTCTGACCTCAGCGCCCAAACAGCACATCCCACAGACTATCATGTTCGACACAGCTCTCATGCTGTGGCAAGGAGACGAGGCTGGAGCTGTGTGGCCACCACTGCCATTTACCAACATAAGGCCCAGGACTACGGGCTGGTGGCTTTCTATCCTATCACCAAAATTACCAGGGAGAGAAACCCTGGCAGTATGCTCACCCAGCTTCGTCTAGGCAAGCAGCCCTCACTCACAGGAAATCCTCCCAAAGGCTCAAGTCCAGTCTCTCTGGCTAGATGTTAAAGGCAGTGCCTCTTACCATGAGAATTCTGAGTTATTACACAGTGTTTGTCTTTTTGACTGGCTTATTTCATCTTGACTTACATCCTCCAGGTTCGTGCATGTGGCAGCATGCATCAGAATGTCCTTCCTTTTTAAAGCCAAGTAATATTATATTACTTGTATATACCACATTTTGCTTCTCCATCAATCTATCATATGGATACATGGGTTATTTTCACCTGTTAGCTATTGAAAATAATGCTATGAACATGGGTGTACAAATACCTCTTTGAGACTCTGCTTTCAATTCTTTTGGGTGTATACCCAGAAATGGAATTGCTGGATCAGATGATAATTCTGTTTCTACTTTTTTGAAGAACCACCATACTGTTTTCTGTAATCGTTATTATATAATAGTTATTAATAATTTAATGATTACTGAACAGCAGCCATCCTGCAAAGCCCTGTCACTCCTTCCAGGTCTTTCTCACCCAATCTCATTGTCTGAGGTAATACCTCAACAGAAAGCCTTCGTTTGCTGGCACTGAGTGTTGTTGTTACACACTAACCTTCCCAAATTACACATATTTCACAGATGAAAATCCTGAGTTGCACTGATGAAAGGGAACTTGCCAAGGGCAATAGAGTGAAATGTCAGAACTCCAGACTTGAATTCAAGCAGCCAAGCTTCTCATCTCCCGCCAGGAGGCGTGTTTCAAAGTTTGGGATAGAACTGGGACTTGCAGGCCAGGCGTGGTGGCTCACGCCTGTAATCCCGACACTTTGGGAGGCCGAGGCAGGCAGATCACCTGAAGTCAGGAGTTCGAGACCAGCCTGGCCAACATGGCGAAATCTCGTTGTAAAAATACAAAATTACCCAGGCATGGTGGTGGGTGCCTGTAGTCTCAGCTACTTGAGAGGCTGAGGCAGCATAATTGACTGAACCTGGGAGGAGAAGTGGCAATGAGCCAAGATCATGCCATTGCACTCCAGCCTGGGTGACAGGGCAAGACTCTATCTCAAAAAAAAAAAAAAAAAAAACAACCAAGAATTGTGACTTGGATACCTGTGTCACCTATATTGTGTGACTTAAACTTCCTTTGCCTGTTTCTCATCTTGAATATGGGTCTAATGATGATGATCTGGGAGTCATTTAAGGATTAACTTAGGTAACTGCCAGTCTGCCTGGGATGCCATAATTAAATACCACAGGCTGGGTGGCCTAAACAAAAGAAATTTATTTCTCACAGTTCTGGAGGCTGAGAAGTCCAAGATCAAGACCAAGGTGTCAGCAAGGTAGGTTTCATTCTGAGACCTCTTCCCCTGGCTTGCAGGAGGCCACCATCTGGCTATGTGCTCACATGACCTCTTCTTTGTGCTCACATGCGGGGTGGGGGAGACAGCAAGCTCTCTGTTGTCTTTTCTTATAAGGGCACTAATCCCATCATGAGGGCCCCACCCTCACAATGTCATCTAACCCAACTGCCCTCCCAAAGGCCCTACCTCCAAAACAAATACTATCACATTTGGAGCTGGGGTTCCTATGAATTCTTGGGGGCACACTGAGTCCACAACCGTCCATCACTTACCGGAGGAGTCTCCATGTGCCAGACTATGCTAACTGCTTTACCCCCATCCCAGGCTCACAGGGCAGCGTTAGGGAGCAGAGCTTTGTGGCTAACAGCACAGGCTCCAAAACTAACGGCCTGACATATGGTAAGTGCTTAATGAACAGTTGCTATTACTTGCTCCACTTTGCAGAAGAAGAAACTGAGCTTTAGAAAAAAATCAAGAAACTTGCTGGAGGGGTAAGCTGGGCTCCCTAATTCTCGGCTCCCTTGGGAGAGCCCTTGGTACAGTTCCTCACGCAAGGTAGACGCTCTGAGGGGCAAGGCTGGCTGCTGTTGGCAGTCATGATGTTTCCTTCTCATGCAACCAGCTGCACCTGCTGCTGCTGCCTGGATTCCAAGGGAAGACCCCAGAGGGACAAACCCCTGTCCCCATCTATCCCCCCGCAGCCACGCCCACCTCCCCTCTTTAAATTCTTGTCTCAGCCTCTGATGCTTCCTCGCTCCAGTCAGCCAGGGCCCCACTACAAGAAGCAGCTTCCTAAACAGCTGATGTGGGGGCTTCTGATGGTCCAGGGAACGTCAAATGTCATGGCAGGCAGAGCCGCCAAGGTGTGGCTCCAGCCTCCCTCCCAACCTTTTCACTGACTTCTGGAGTCATCTGCACCCTGCAACACTTCATATATGTTCTTCTCAGGTCCAGAGGAGTAAATCCTACCCACTTTCCAAGACCTCCTTTGGAGACTTCTGAATTACTCCCCATTAACTCCACCTTCCCCCGCCCACCTCTGCAGAATTCCCCACTCTCCTCTGGCTTGCAGATATTAAAGCACATCTGTTCTCTCTCTTGCCAAACTGCAAGCTCCCTGCAGGCAGAAACTACAAGAACATTGGGGGCTGAGCACCCAGAGAGGTGCCAGGCCCACAGGAGTCACCCCATGAATATTGATCAAATTGGGTTGAACTGTTGAAGTGAAATCCAAAACTCCCAGGGAACCTCATCCTCCCTGAGCAGGACCAGAAATGCCCCAGTGAAAGAATGCCTTTGTCCCCCACACTCACTCTAGATCTCCTGGAGAGAGAGAACGCGAGATCAATCAATGCCAGGAGCTGCCAATCTTTGCTGTTTTCCCTTTAAGTCATGTTTATTGATATAATTGGTCCTAATATTTTAATTCCCACACAAATGTGTCACCTCCAGTCTCCACAATGTCAAAATGTCATCAAGTAACCTCCCCAAAGTCGCGTTTAACCTCTGCGGCGGCATCAACACCCACGCAGCTTTGGCGCCACAAAGCAGCGGTGAGGCAGTGGGTGTATCATCCCCTCTGCCTGCCTCTCCTGTTTCTATATATATGCTAAATAGTTATAAGAAATAAAACAATTGTCTCTGGCTCTCAAGGGAAATCTTGCGAAGATTATGTCTCGCTGCTCTCTAAGTGAACCGCCCAAGAACTGCTTGCCTCCAGAACTCTATTATCCTCAAAACCAGAGAGAACATTATCATCTCTTCTTTGTTGCCATTGCTTTTGCCTGCTGTTCTTTAAGTTTTCTCCAAAAACATCTTTTTTTTTTCAGTCCTAAGCATACAACTTAGCCAATAATGGTGAAAAAAAAAATCTTCTGTAAGAAATGCAGCCCTTCTCACAGGGGGATTATTTTGCATGTGCTTTTTGTTGGACACATGATGTTCTGCAGACTCCATGTGTCTACGTAGGTCATTATAGTACTTATTACATGTGTTCGGGCATGATTGATAGGTATGTACCTTTGTGTATGTATATGTATGTGGATACGTGTGCATTTGTCGATACGGGCAGGTATGCACCGGTGTGTGTGGCTTCGTGGCAGAGTTGGATGGTGCCCACTCACTATGCCTGTGCTTCTTGTTTCTCAGTCCCCCTGGTCTTTATGTTGGGGCAATATGGCTAGTTTTGGCCAATGAATTGTGAACAGAAGTGACTTCTGGCTGGGGCAACTTAGTGCCCACATGCTCTTGTAGTGGCAGCTGTCATGAACTAAACGTTTGTGTCCCCTAAGATTCACACACTGAAGCCCTGACCTGTAATGTGATGGTATTTGGAGGTGGGGCCTTTGGAAGGTAATTAGGTGTAGATGAGGTCATGAGGGTAGGGCCCCATGATGAGATTAGTGGGTAGGGCCCATGACGGGATTAGTGCCCTTGTAAGACGAGTAAGCAAGACCAGAGTCTTCTGTCATTCAGCCATGTGAGGACACTTGCAACCCAGGAAGAGGGCCCTCACTAGGAATTACATTTACTGGCACCTTGATCTTGGGCTTCCCGGCCTCCAAAACTGTGAGAAATAAATGTCTGTTGTTTAAGCCACCTAGTCCATAGTATTTTGTTACAGCAGCTCAAGCAAACTAAACCAGGAGGCTTAGAGACATGCATTCTAGGTGAAGTAGCATGAAGATGGAAGGAGGCTGCCCAACTCACGCAGGCTGTGATGTGAGATAGAACCTCTGAGTGTGTTAAGCCCTTGAGATTTCAGGATCTCTCTTTAGCAGCAACTAGTATTGCCTCATCTATAAAATATGCAGATAATCTTCTGGGATTAAAAAAATAGTAATAATAATGTAGATAATAGCAAGTACATAGGGTTTTTGTTAGAACTGAATTAGGTAATAACTTAAAAATCATGTGGGCATTCTCCAAGTAGTGTGGGGTAACTGCAGTAAACAACCATGTATTCTATATTTGTTTCAAAAGAGCTAGAAGGAAGGACTTGCAATGTTCTCAACACATTGAAATGATAAATACTCGAGGTGATGGATAGCCCAAATACCCCGACTTGATCGTTACACATTCTAGGCATGTAGCAAAATAGCATATGTATCCCATAAATATGCAAAAATACTATGTATCAATTTTTAAAATTGGACAAGCGCCTAATAAGCACGCTCTACTAGCCTGGCCCTGTGTCAGGTGCTGGGGATACAAGCCCAGGGACCCTGTCCTCAGGGACATTTTGTTCTTGCAGGGCAGATGTGGAAACTGACATACGTGGTAAATGCACAATTCCAGGAGCGGGAGCATATACAACACCGAGGAGGCGGCGGTTCATTCCAAAGGATTCAGGAAACGCTACATTATAAAAGGGTGGGATGAGCAGCATTTTGAGGAAGAAGTAGAGCTTGCCAGGTTAAATGAGCCAGGGTGCCCCAGGGGAGATGGGGGAGATTGGTTATGAATGGTGGATGTGTGTAGCAGGTTTTTAGAACCTTCGAGGAAGGCCTGGGATTCTCAGACGCCACATTCTGTTGAGGCTGGGTCACTCCGAGTGGCTCCAGGGATAGGGGTGAGGGTCTGGGAAAGCGTGAAGGTCTCATTTACTCTCGATACAGAAAATGCGAGCTTTTTCTTTTTTAAGGCTATGGCAAAATGCCCTGCTTTCTTCGTATTCATCTAGAAGGGAGTGTGTGGGGGGGCGTCTGCCACTGTCCCCCAAGTGAATGTGCGCTCCCAGAGGCGGAAACAGACCTGGTCATGTAGTCCCCTGGGTTCCCTGAGCCGAGGGCCTGGGCTGCGCCTGGAGTCCCCACAAACGCCTGTTGGATGGAAAGGAACACAGGTCTCATGCTGGGCTGCAGTTTGGAACAAACAAAACTCAATACCCACCCCAGGGTGGCATCCACGTCAGCCCCTGGGCTGCACGGAGGTTTCTCTCCCTGGAAGTCTGCGAACTCGGGCGCCGGTGCACCGCGCCACCCCGCGGTCACACCTGGCAACTGCACCTTCCCGGACAGTGCCGTGGAGCCCCGCTCTCCCGCCATTGTCACCCCTTCCAGGGCTGGAATCCTCAGCCCACCTTCTTCCCTCTATAAAGTCTCCAACAATGTCCAGGCACTGCTTCACTACGGTTATTTGGGTCCTGACATCCTAAGCCCCGCTTGTCAGATTATGAGTGGGAGGTGGCAATGAGAATTCAAGCCACACGTGAGAGAAAGGGACAAAGACAGGACGTGTTAACCCCTTACTGAAGCGCATGCTGGTAAAGAATGCTGGCAGAGACGGGTTTGAGCCCAACCCAACCACTCCCTAGCTCGGACCCTGCAGAGCTACTTCACGCCACCGGGCCTCAGTTTCCCTCTCTATAAAATGGGGATGATAGAACCCAGAATCGCTGTATTAAAAGACATAATTCATATAAAATAAGCTAAGGCTCCATGGCTGGCACATAGTAAGTGTTCAACAAATAAAAATTCAAAGCACCTATGCTTCTGTTACTCCATCAGAGTCTTGCTTCAGGTTAGTGAGGTAAACATTAATATTTCCATTGTATTGATAAGTACACTGAGGCTCAGAGAGTGGAAGGGACTGGCCTGAGGTCTTTCAGTCAGGGAACGATGGGCTTGAAGCCAAGCCTTTTGGTGCTTGCCAACATTCCAGGAGTCCCCTGAAAGAAGATGCAGAGGGCAGAATGCTGCGGGAAAACTGGGAAGGTCAAAAGAGAGAAGAGAGAGGAGACACAGTGCAAGTCCAAGACAGCAAACTGCTCTTTTCCCTTATGGATATCAGACCCTCTTTCTGCGGGAGGGAAAAAAATGCTTTATTCAAAAAGTTCAGCCAGGCACCGTTGGAGGCTGAGGGCGGGAGAATCTCTTGAGGTCCAGGAGTTGGAGACCAGCCTGGACAACATAGCAAGACCCCCATCTGTACAAACAACAACAAAAAAACTAAAAAACATGGTGAAACCCCGTCTCTACTAAAAATACAAAAATTAGCTGGGTGTGGTGGTGCTAGCCTGTAATCCCAGCTATTCGGGAGGCTGAGACATGAGAATTGCATGAACCAAGGAGATAGAGGTTGCAGTGAGCCAAGACTGTGCCACTCCCCTCCAGCTTGGGCAACAGAGTGAGACTCTGTCTCAAGAAAAAACAAAACAAAACAAACAAACAAAAAACTAAAAAGACAAAAAGTTTGTCCTGAGAAGCACCCAGCACTGTTAGGAGGTCTGGGCTCTGGTTCTGGCCCTGCTGTGACGCAGTGGTGTGACTGGCTGACTTTGGACACGTGATACCCCCTCTCTGGGACTCAGTTTCCTCCTTGACAAAATGAGGGAGAGGGTGGGTCAAGATGCCTGCTCCGGGGCCCTTCAGCCCCACACCAGTCCCTCCCCACGCTTTTCAGGTGCCCTGTGGGGAAGCTGCCCGCCACCACTCTGTGGACATCCATGGCCAAGGGGTGTCACCATGTGGCCTCAGAGACCTCCGAGGAGGAAGAAAGGACCCAGAACTGTGCCCCGGCGCGTGACAGATGGAAAGAATAACTCTTAACTCGATCATGTGAACAGGAGATTAGCATTAATCCCCAGTGGGGACTGAATCACTGTGCCCAAAACGCTGCACGCAGAGCCAGGAGCTCCGCAGGCGCAGAGCCCTGTGGGCGGGGAGCCTGGCCTTTCGCTGGCCAGATTAAAAGAATTCAACCTGCCCAGGCTCCAAAGGCTGACCCAGGGCAGAGTGGGAGGAGAGGTCACTGCTCCCTGCCACCTCTCAGCTGAGAGGAGAGCGCCCGCGTGGTGTACCCACGCCTTTCTGGGTGCGGGACGGCTGTGTGCCTATGTTTCATTGTTTTGCTTTTGGCTGATGTTTCAAACAAGAGCGGGCCAATCGGTAGACGTAATCACGGGCCTTTCATAGCTGCCTAACTAGGCGAAGATGAATGGCTTGGGTGGTGCTCTAGTTGAAAATAACAGCAGCATATCAGGGCAGAATTAAAGACAGAGAAAAACAAATGAAATAAATCTATCAGGACTCCAGGGCCATCTTTCCGAGGAAAACGTCAGGATGAGAAAGACCAGATTCCTGTGCCAGACCAAGGGTCAAAATCCTCGACACTCTTCACGTGGCCCCGAAGCGGGGAGCTGTTGTTGCCCTTGAGCTGCCTGAGGACAAGTCAGAGCCTGTGTAGGGAAGACTCGGCCAGCGTCCCTGTCTTCCATTCCTAATGACTGATTAAAGCCGTTGAAAATGTTAAAAGCCATTCCAAATGCCACGCTGGTGGAACAACTGTGTTTTCTTCACACTCAGGGAGACGGAGGCTGAGGAAGCACTGGTAACTATGAGGCAGGGGGTCTCATGCTGGCGTTTGGGGAACCCTAGCTGTCCCTGTTCCCAGCTTGACTCTGTGGTCACCACAGTAGGGACAGACACTCCCCTCCAGTCACTCCCCAGTGCCCTCCAGACTTAGGGGAGGATCCGCAGATTCTGCCTGGGAGTGAGGTGGAGGCCCAGACCGCAGCCACCCCTGCCCCTGGCCTCCGGGTGGAGGGGCAGAGCCAGGCAGCTCTGTGAGTGATGTTGGCCCCATGCTGAAGGCCAGCTTCCCCTTGGCTGCCGCTTGCTTCGCGTTGGGAGGGGTGCCCCTGAGCCAGTGACAAGTGTTTGTGGGAGCCATGCTCTGCCCTGGGTAAGAAGAAATTTCTACCTTTTCTCCCAGCTCCACAAAGAGAGCTCTACAGCGCCTCACAGGCAGAAAACAATCAGTGACTCAAAAAGGAAATGTATGGGAGGAGACACTTACTTAGGCTTTGCAGGGGACCTGCCACTTCAGGAGGACCTTCTAAGGAAGGCTTTCTATTGGTTTGGAGCCTCCAATACGTTCTAACGCCTCAGCTTGGTGGGGGTACCTCTGAAGTCTTCATCCTCTCTCTGCTCACCTGGAAGTGCCCCGTGCTCCCTGAGGCCAGTTAGTGCCCCATCCGGCAAGTTTTTCTCCCCTTATGATGCCCAGCCATGGGGGGTGCCTCCTGATGCCCTAGCCAAGGCTCCCAGGGCAAAGGATCGAGGTTACTTTCTTGAAGGTCACTCAGGCTTGTGTGGGGTGACGCATCAGGACAGGAATGGCCCCAAGATGCCGAGACCAGAAGAAAACACATTCTGACCTTCTGCAGTTCCCCCAGGCCTCATCTGTCAATAGCCACACAGACAGTCAGGACGGGGTGTCTCAGAAACATCCCCTCCAGCGCCTAGCGGCTGAGCGAGGGCGGCAAAATGCCATCCCAGGCTCCAGCAGAACTTATATGTCCCTGCAGAAGTGTGATGCCGTGGGAGCTTACAGGGCATGTGAAATACCCAGAAGTTACGTAAAGGGGCAGCTGCTAGATGTTAGAAGAAAGACAAGTTCCTGACCAGAATATTCAATATTCAGCAACCAGAAGCTAGGCCTCACTGTTTAAAAAAAGAAAAGGAAAGGAAAGAAAGAGAGAAAGAAGGAAAAGGCCTACAGTCATCCAGATCTCAATGTTAAAAAAAAAAAAAATTAAAACTTTATGCCCTAATTCATAACACCCAAAAAGAGTGACATTCAAATTTGTGAACAGTCAATTCTGGCAAAAATATCAGAATCTTACAAGTGGACAAAAAATTCAAAAGAGTATCTTTCCTGGTGATTCTCAAACATGATCCCATGAAATCACATAGGAAGCCTAATAAAAATCACAGGTTTCAGGGCCACCCTACAGACCTAGTTGGGCTGGAATCTCTCGTGGCTGACACTAAGCATTTGTGAGTTTAGTAAGCTCCCCAAGTGCTCCGATGACAATGAGGTTTGGAAACCACTGACTTGGCCCACTGCTCCCGAACCTTTCCTGTGCGTGCAAACCACCTGGTGATCTTGTACAAATGCAGATTCTATTCCGGGTCTGAATGGGGCCTGGGATTCTGCATTTCTGTTGCTGATGCTGCTGGTCCTAAAACCATACTTGAAGTGTCCAGACTGTTCTCCAACCTCCCTCACTTGACTGAGAAACAGATAAACTGAGGAGCATATATAAGGGAAGTCGAGAGGAGAACTGCTGAGTTGAAAGATTAAAAAAAATGACGTGAGTGGGAGCTGAGCTGAAAGGAAGCTGCAAGCTAATTGATCAAGATTGATAGTAATCTCAGCACTTTGGAGGGAGGCCAGGGCAAGAGGATTGCTTGAGTTAGGAGTTCGAGACCATCCTGGGCAACATGGCAAAACCCTGTCTCTACAAAAAATACAAAAATTAGCCAGGCATAGTGGCTCACGCCTATGGTCCCAGCCACTCGGGAGGCTGACACAGGAAGACTCCTTGAGCCCAGGAGGCGGAGGTTGCAGTAAGCCAAGATTGTGCCACTGCTGCAGCCTGGGCAACAGAGCAAGACTCTCCCCACAACCCCCCCCAAAAAAAAAAACTAAGAATGATGGTAAAGCTGGTTTCAAAGCCAGCCCCAGAATCTCCACTTGGTCATTTTCTTACCAGACAACAGTCTTGGGGCTTGTTTCCTAGTGATCATTGCAGGTGTGCAGTGGGAACTAGAACTCTGCACGGGCCCCTGGGACTGAGGGCTTGCTGGGCAGCTGAACTGTAACTACCCCACTCTTTGGCAATATCAACTTTAGAGTCTACATGCCAACCTCTGGCCTGTGTTCCAGGGTGCGCATGAGGCACTCCCTGACACCCCTCCACCCTGTGTATACAGTGTATACACACACACACACAGAGAAATGTGGCTCCAGACACCCCTCCACCCTGTGTATACAGTGTACACACACACACAGAGAAATGTGGCTCCAGACACCCCTCCACCCTGTGTATACAGTGTACACACACACACACACACACACAGACAAATGTGGCTCCACAAGTTGCAACGGGAAATAATCCCCCTGTCTTCTGAGGGCCCTGTGCCGAACACCTATCCAGTCTCTCATTCCCTTGACCCACTTTGTGCTCAGCCCTTGCTGCAGCAACTGGCTGGGCACAGGTGTAGGCCAAGGGCACCTTGCCTTAGCCGCCCCTAGTCTTCTGCCCCTGGGGCTTCCCGTCCTGCCTTCTGTGAGATGCTCACTGAGCAGGCCCAGCCATTCTAGCACCTGTGCAAATCTGGCGGAAATGAACAGTCCCTAGGGGAACCCTTGGGCAATAGAAATGGGAGCTGGTAAATAAAGATTTTCCTCTCCCGGGCCTCCTGTAGACAAAGCACTCCGTTCATCAGACTGTCCCCAGAGGGATGGAGCCCCAGTTGCCTCCAAGGGTAACCAGCTCACAATGCATACTCGGATAGGCTTTCCTCCTTCTCTAGTTCACTTTCCCAGCCTCCCTGCACGAAAGCCATGCCAGGCTCTGTTTTAGAGAAAAACCTGGCTAACCCATGCCCTCCAGTGGTAGTGGCTAAATCCTGCAGAACAAGGAGGAAGGAGGGGGCTGCAGACTTCAGAGACGGCCGGCCCACAGTGACCCAGACCACCAGAGGCTCTCCCTAAAGCTGCAGCCCCTGCCTGAGGCTCACTGCAGCTGTGCAGGGTTCTGATAACAAATTATGTTGTGTCCAAAAAATAATTTAAGGTCCTCTGTGCGACGTTGGAAGCAAGAGAAGGAAAGCTAAAGAAACAAGGCTTATTTGGCCTGGAGAAAAGGTTAAAAACCAACCTCATAAAAATAAGCGGGTGGTTCTCATTGTTAGCTGATGTAAGAATGCAGGGAGATAGGACTGACCTGGAGCTGAAGGGCCATTTCACCCATCGGTATGCTGCCAAAGAGGAGATGGCGTCTTCTGGTGAAGTTATGAGCTCCCCATCATCAGAGGCATTCAGCTTGTGATGGAGAGGGGTAGACTTCCTGGGGATAATGTGGATGGGATTCATTCTTTGGATAAAGCTTTTGAAGTTATTCCTTTTTTTTTTTTTTTTTTTTTTGGATGGAGTCTCACTCTGTCACCCAGGCTGGAGTGCAGTGGCATGATCTCGGCTCACTGCAACCTCCGCTTCCCAGGTTCAAGCGATTCTCTTGCCTCAGCCTCCTGAGTAGCTGGGATTACAGGTGTGAGCCACCACGCCCACCCTAAAGTTATTCCTTTTCTAGGCACCTCTTTAAAAATCACGAATCCTTTTCAAACTAAGATTCTGTTAGTATGAGTCTGCCCCAAAAGGGGGGAATGTTTATTGATAAGTGACCTCATAAACTCCCCCAGTCCAAGGACATAGACCATTGAACTGTGCTTTCAGCTGATGTTTTTTCCAGAGAGGGCTGTTTATTCATGAGGTCTTAGCACCACCTAGTGGTTTCCTTTTTTCATTACAACATGTGCCTGGCCTACAAGAGTATTAGCTGTAAAGTTTAATACATACACCATTTTTGATTAATGCATCAATTCAACAAAAAGGTATTAAATACAAGTTATGGGTTAAGCATTGTGCCATCACCTGGGGTGCAACACTAATTAAACAAAACATGGTCTCACCTTCATGAGGCTCATATTCTAATGGACTAGACAATAAACATGTAAACAACAAAAGAATTGTTTTATATTGTGATGTCAGGAAATAAACCCATTGTGTGATATAGAGTAATGTAAGCAGGAAGAGGCTATTTTAAGTAGTATTGGCAAGGCCAGTGCGGTGGCTCACACCTATAATCCCAACACTTTGGGAGCCCCAGGCGGGCGAATTACTTGAGGTCAGGAGTTCAAGACCAGCCCGGGCAACATAGTGAGATGCCTGTCTCTACAAAAATACAAAAATTAGCCAGGTATGGTGGCACCTGCCTGTAATTCCAGCTACTCAGGAGGCTGAGGTGGGAGGATCACTTGAACCCGGGAGGCAGAGGCTGCAGTGAGCTGAGATCATGTCACTGCACTCTAGCCTGGGCAACAGAGCGAGACTGTCTCAAAAAAAAAAAAAAAGAACAAAAAATACAAAAATTAGCTGCGTGTGTTGGCACGCATGTGTGGCTCCCAGATACTCAGGAGGCTGAGGGAGGAGGATTGCTTGAGCCCAGGAGGTCAAGGCAACAGTAAGCCGTGTTCACGCCACTGCACACCAGCCTGAGACACTGAGCAAGACCCTGTCTCAAAAAATAAAAAATAAAATAAAATAAATGGTGGGCAGAGAAAGCCTCTCCACATGGACAATTGTGGAGGAGCTAAGAGCTTGGCTGTTCAAGGAGCTGAGGCCAGCATGTTCAGAGCCCAGTGAGTGAGGCCAGAGGGGCGCAGTGGAACTGGAGAGAGAAACGAGGGGAGTTCCATGTTTGTAAACTTTTCCTCAAGTGAAAGCACACAAATGGTTAGGGTGGGCTCCTCCAGAACAATATCTGATTAAATTTTCAAAACACGGGGGAAGGGAAAATGCCTTGATATGAGCTTGGCCATGTGCTCAACTCTAGCAGGCCCCTACCGGGGCCATGGATCACAGCTGTGTGCCCCTCAAGACAGCTGCATCTGCTCCCCACGCCCTGCTTCAGGGTCCCCATTACTGATAAGCTGCATCTTTAATTACTTATGTTGGAAGTTCATTTTTAAAGTCTGGAAGAGTGGTTCTCAATCTTGGCTGCAAATCATCTGGGAGCTGTTAAAACCCCCCAGTCTAGCTCACACCCTTGACCAGTTAAAGCTTCATCCCAGGAGGGTGGGCCCTGGGCACCGGTGCTTTGAAAGCCTGCAGGTGATTCCCGTGTGCAGCCAAGGCTGAGAACAGCTGATCTGGAAGGATACTCATCAAGAGAAAAACAAGACACCTATTTGATATTCTCAGGTAGAGATGGCTACACAAGTAATGAGGCTGTTTCCTTTTTCAGACCAGGCCTCTTCCTCAGGTGGAAGCCCCCACTCTGGGCCACCCAGCCCTCGACACTACGCTCTCATGACGTTCCCACCTGGATGCTTCACAATGCAGTCAACAGACCCTGTGAGCTGACTTTGCAGAAACGTACTTTTTCATGATGGCAAGCAGGCCTGCCACAGGCCCGGGAGTTTCCACGGCCTTGTTACTCAGTCACACTTCCCCAAGGTGCAGAGGGTCCAAGAGCCAGACCTCCTAAGGCGGCGATTCTCAGCTGAGCAGCACATCACAATGGCCTGGGGAGCTCATAAATACTGATCCTTGGGCCCAGCCCAAGACTGATTTCTGGGCTGCGGCTTGGGCTGTTGGGTGATTGTAAAATGCAGCCAAAGGCCGGGCGTGATGGCTCACATTTGTAAAGTCAGCACTTTGGGAGGCCAAGGTGGGCAGATCACTTGAGGTCAGGAGTTTGAGACCAGCCAGGCTAACATAATGAAGCCCCATCTCTACTAAAAAAATACAAAAATTAGCCGGGTATGGTGGCATGTACCTGTAATCCTAGCTACTCGGGAGGCTGAGACAGAAGAATTGCATAAACCTGGGAAGCAGAGGTTGCCGTGAGCAAAGATCACACCACTGCCCTTCAGAGTGAGACTCTGTCATCAATAAATATATTAATTAATTTTAAAAAACGCAGCCAAGACTGGAAGCTGCTGTTGCCAAAGAAAAGGCAGCACCTGTACTCCTCTATGTCCCCAGGAGGTCTACAATAACCAGAACCGCTGTGTAACGGGTTGCTGCTTGAGTGGCCCACAATTGCTACAGGCTTTGTATTCTCTGCTAATGCAGCTCAGTCCTGGACCTATCTCTGTGCTCCCCAGGCCTCAGATCGGCTGGTTACGAGTAGGCCAGTTAAGACTACAAGGGATTCCATATAGCTTGTCAACTGCCCCCCTCACCTCCCACTGGCTGGGAAGAAAGAACTCACGCAAGGCACGTGGCCGCCAAGACGGCAATGCTACATTTAGTACATGATGGGTGGTTACCTAGTAAATTCCCATTTAAAAAAAAAAAAAGGAGCATTATCCTTAAAGCTCTTGCCAGTCAAGCACCAATAAAAAAAACTGGTAATATGCACTTTGCTGCACTTGTATGGTATAGCTGTTGACATAAGCAATGGCTTATGTTATTAAAAGAAAGCTATCCACATACATCTTAACATCTAGGATACATACCAGAAGGTAACTAGTCACATTGGCTGGTGAAAATCCAGGTGATTCAAATTTTGTTATTGTTGTTGCTTATCTTCATTTTCTAATTGTTTTATGATGAATATGGATGACTGATATGACCAATGTTACTAGAGCACAAATACCAAAAAGAATCCATTGTTTCTTACAGAACTTAAGTGCATAGCTGGTCTATAAGTGTTCAGCTCACAACTCTTACCTTTTTTTGTTTGTTTGTTTTTTGAGGTAGAGTTCCACTCTCGTTGCCTCTCAAGTAGCTGGGATGGCAGGCATGCGCCACCATGCCCGGATGATTTTGTATTTTTGGTAGAGATGGGGTTTCACCATGTTGGTCAGGATGCTTCAAGAACCCTAAAAGCATTGCTCTCTCAACAAGAGGACAAGGGCCACATTGTGCTTATTTGGTAGCTACGCAGCTCTAGTACAGCATGGCAGGCACTTGGAAGGATCAAGATCAACATGCTAATCAATTCAGCTGCCAGAAAGTAAGCCATTCCCCTATCAGTCTTTTTCATAAGGAACATGGATTCTTTACTGCCTCTGCAGATTCTGTTAGTTTTTCAAAGTATCTTCTGTGAAACTAGTTTTCTCTGGACAATAGGTATGCAAAAACCAAAAAAGGTACGTGTGTGGGGTCTGAAAGACAGATTTCTTTCCTAAAGAGCTTTGCAGAGCTTTGACTATACAATTATTCATTGTGAATCGCAATAGGAGGATACCATATATAGCTTTTCCCAAATTTATTTAGCCATAGAACACTTTTCTCCAGGAACAGCTGCAGGGACTAGTACTCCCAGGAATACATTTTGGGAAATACTAGTCTATCTTTCTGGTGCACAGCTCTTTGACCTACCACCCACAAGGCAGAGTGGCTGCAAACGTGCCCTGTCCTCTATAATGAGGGCAGGGTTGCACAGAATGAGGTTAGGTGACCACGCAGCACACTCAGACTTCTGTCATCGAGTGAGCTCAGCCACAAATGAGGTGACTGAGAGCCCAGAAAACAAATAAGGAATGGTCCAATAAATATTCACAACTGAACATCAGGTGACATTTTCATTTATTCTGTTTACAGGCGCCACGTAGTTACATTGGTTTTTCTCGGTCTCATCTGGGTTGGATCCAAAGACATTCAGAGGCATGGTGAGAGGCAAAGCATCAGACATCTCATTGGTGGCAGGTACTTTCTGACTACTGTACCACCTGCCGTATCCTTCCCCACCTCATCATCCCCAAAGCCATTTACTGCCAAACGCTACAGTAAAAACCCAATGCATTTACATAAAATAATGCCTAACTGCACATTTACAATTTTTAGAAAAAAATCCCGCTTATGCTCTTCTAGAAATTTATGGCAGGAAAGTTAAGGACCAAGGCTATGAGTGAGCCGTATGTGGCAACTAAAAGTAGATGAGCACTGAGTTTCTCCATTCGTAGAAAAAAAGTCACACTGAGCCCACTCTTCCTGTGGGGCAGGATAACACCTTTCTTTTATACCCTGTTGAGAATCTCAGGTGGACAATGTGACTGCATGAATGTCGAAAGGCAGCTTGCCGGCTTAGTTATCACCTTGCAGAGGTAGCTATGCACTACACAGCCACACTGCCCAAAGCGCGCTCCTAAGAACACTGGTCCTACAAAGTGCTCCTTGTAAGAGAACTTTAGGAATCAAAGTATTTAGAAAATACTATACACTATCATTCCCTTCCTGGAGATCAACAATGTACAGTATCACATGGAAGTTTCCAGAAGTCCTTTCATAAAGAAATGCTTAACTTTAACCCAGAGTTTCCATATCAACCTGACCTTGGAATCTCTTATTTTTGGGGGTGACACATTTCATAGAACACAATCTGAGAAATGCTCCTCTATGGCTTTGAGAAATTCTTTGCAGAAACAAAACAATAATAATTTTTTTACTTAAAAAAATTAAGTAACTAGTAGGATCATGTGTTGGTCAACAACAAAGAGATCAAAGAGTCAGGAAGTCCACGTCATAGACCCCCCCTTTCTAATTCCAGCCTAGCACTGTCGCCATAAACTTTGCCTGCCTGAAAACAGGTAGCAATCAGTTGTCCATGATTTCTCCCTTTGAGTTGTTCAGCATGGTAATCACAGTACAGAATTGAATGTGGCCCATCAGGGGCCCATATTTCATGTCCAGAGGCCAAGCGTCTTGTCTTGTCTTCTGTTGTAACAGTGAAATCATTAAACATCTATTGTTGCTTATCACATGACTACAAGGTTTTTCAAATAGACCTGACAAGCCCTTTGTTCCTAACAAAAAAGGGGGATGATAACTTGTAGAGCTTCTAATTATTTTCAGCCACAACTACACAGACCAAGAGATCATAATACAAAGCTTTTGGCCCAATAATTTAAAAGTATTACAGCAAGGACAGGGAAAGATGGAAATCAATGACATTACTGGAATGATGTAAACATTTTATCATCTGCATAATACATAATTTTTTATTCTTGTTTCCAAGGAGTTTCACATGATGTTTTGAAGCAGAAGCAGACTCTCCACATGTGAAACTTGGCAGACAATAATAACGTATTATCTATGCCCTGCTGGGATATAAGCGCACGTTCACACCTCAATAGCAATCCTCGCAAATCGATATTGCAGAGAGGCGGGAGGCCTCAGTAGCACTAAGCCCCTCTGCACCGCCGGCTGGCTGGACAGCATATCCAGCAAGCCTGTCAAGCTAACAAACCCCAGGGCTTCTCCACAGCCAACAGCCATGGAAAAATCTCCCTGAGTCACAAAGCCTAGGAGAGTTCTGGAGCAGTGCATCGTCACACGCGGCAGAGGGCCTGACCACAGCCCCAGAGTCAGAGCTTCCTGCCCAGCCACGGGCTCTTCCCACACTGGGCCATCAGAAGAGGCGCGTCCCGCCTTCTGCCTCTTCTCCCTTTTCTTCTTCTCTTTCTGTTCCAGGATCTTGCTCCTGAATGGGTCACTGTGTTTGGATTCCTGGGGCCCACAGTAATGCCAGTCCTCACGGAGCTGGAGGAAGTCCTCCTTGGCTGGGACGCAGATCATGGTGTGAGGCTCAGGGCTGCCCTTGCTGAGCAGGGACAGGCTGACCCACACCAGGGCCCTGGGGAAGTGGCCCAAGATGGACAGGCAGGCCTCTCTGGTCAATCCTTGCTGGCCTCTGCCAGGAGCTCGCCGGGCTCCCCGAGTGTCCTCAGAACTGGGCCCACACCAGGCTGACAGCTGCTTCAGTAATTTTCTACTCCTACATGAAGTTGGAGACATACGTTTGAGGATATTTTGTTCCAGAAAAAAAACATACAATCAGAAGATTAGACACTGCTAGAATTAATTTGATTCTTTTATACTATATAAGAATCAAAACTACAATTTTTAAAAAATTAGAAATACACTGTAGTACATTTTAGTACTGATATTTTTCCTTTTATGTGTTTGCCATTCTGAAACTCAGGGACTAAAGGTTTAAGAAGTTGAAGGCAGGCAAAACAAGACAGTGAAATAGAATCTAGGATTGTAATCACAGTGAGGGTGAAAATAAAGAGGCACTAAGATTTTAATGAGTAAAGGAACTGTAAGGGACAATAGTTACATGTAAAGTAAGAAAGAATGATAGGAAATTAAGAGGCTACTATATGGAAAAGTAAGCACAAGACTAGAGGGATAAGCACTTTTTAAAAATCATAGCACAGGCCAGGCGTAGTGGCTCACACCTGTAACCCTAGCAGTTTTGGGAGGCGGTGGTGGGCGGATCATATGAGGTAAGGAGTTTGAGACCAGCCTGACCAACATGGTGAAAATTAGCCAAGCGTGGTGGCATGCACCTGTAGTCCCAACTACTTGGGAGGCTGAGGCAGGAGAATCGCTTGAATCCAGGAGGTAGAGGTTGCAGTGAGCCAAGATCACACCACTGCACTCCTGCCTGGGCGATAGAGCAAGACTCCATCTCAAAAAAAAAAAAAAATCAGAGCAAAGCACAGAATGCAGGGTTGTTGATTAGCAGAACCTGACCCGCAGCAATATTGAGAGGAGAACATAGTGTATCTGGTAGCCTCTCTGGCTAGGACCATATTACATCTAACTGGTTGCTACTCTATTATGAATCCATATAATACAAAAGGGACTAGAAAAAATCTAATTTGGTGATTTAAAGCAAAGAATCCTTGCTCAAACTGCATAAAATATGTCAGAAAAAAAATGCCTTGGTTTAGATCTATTGATGACAATATTGTAAATCATTTCATCAATTAGCATCATGCCTTACATCAAATATTATTAAGCTGTTTCCCTGAGCCCTCTATGAAATATGAAAGACTGGCTTTCCCTTTCAGAAAGTCTATAAATTCCCTTGGATTTTGCATAAACAAACAGTGATGATGCTTATATCTTGTAGCCTCTTCAGTATTAAAATAAATAATCCAAAATGTACCCAGAAGTCACCGACACTTACCTGAGAACACAGAGTTGACTCCCTGTGGCAGCAACATGGTTTTCACTGGCGTCCTGGTCTGTGATGCTCTCAGGCCCTGGCGATTCTTGACACCCTGCATCCATTACCTCTTCTGCCTCCCTGGGGTGCTCTATGGCTGTGCCCACTTCATCAGATGGCTGATGAGGTTTTTTAGGCATGGGAGCACAAGGCGCCTCAGATCTTCTTAGCTCACTCTCCTTACCATTTGGAGATGAAGCTACAGAAGGTTCTTCATGGGCCTGGCCTCTTGACTCCCAGTCATGAGTTAACTGCTCCCAGGGACAGCAGAAAGGTGCCAGAGTGCCAAGCTTAACGTAGTTGGGCCGTTTTGCGGGAGGGCGTCTAAAGAAAAACACAGAGGAGAACCAATGTTGAACAATTTAGGACTGCAAAACTGAAATAATTATAACCATTATAATGCATCTCTATTTTAACACACACACACACACACACACACACACACACACACACACACACACACACACAAGCTTTCCAAGAAACATATGATAAAGAATAATAGGCTGGGCTCAGTGGCTCATGCCTGTAATCCCAGCACTTTAGAAGGCCAAGGTCAGGAGTTCGAGACCAGCTTGGCCAACATGGTGAAAGCTCTACTAAAAATACAAAAATTAGCCAGGCATGGTGGAGGGTGCCTATAATCCCAGCTACTTGGGAGGCTGAGGCAGACGAATCACTTAAACCCAGGAGGCAGAGGCTGCAGTGAGCCAAGATCGCGCCACTGCACTCCAGCCTGGGCAACAAAGTAAGATTCCGTCTCAAAATATAATAGTAATAGGCCAGGCGCGGTGGCTCATACTTGTAATCCCAGCACTTTGGGAGGCCCAGGCGGGTGGATCACCGGAGGTCAGGAGTTCGAGACCAGCCTGGCCAACACGGTGAAACCCCGTCTCTACTAAAAATAAAAAAAAAATTAGCCAGGTGTGGTGGCACGTGCCTGTAATCCCAGCTACTAGGGAGGCTGAGGCAGAAGAATCACTTGAACCCGGGAGGCAGAGGTTGCAGTAAGCTGAGATCATGCCACTGCACTCCATCCTGGGTGACAAGAGCAAAACTCCATCTCCAAAAATAAATAAATAAAATAATAATAACAACCAACTCTTTTGGCCAAGCTTTTTTGTTTTCTCTGGTTTTCAATAAACAATGTAGCCCCATGTGGCCACTGAACCACACCAGGGGGTTCATTCTTGAAAGCTACAAGGAACTGGTGCCCCTGGAGTTGCACCACGATTTTCCTATACACTAAGCTCAAGGTTACATGAAGTTACTGTTTTACTCTTGACCTCCAGTGACCCAGCTACCCTCCACAAAAACAATAAATATCATTATCAGTTTTTTACATAGCCTTCCAGAGACATTTTATGTACATACAAGCAGATATGTACATATTTCTTCCTTTTTATTTATTTTTATACAAATAGCAGCATACTAGATACAGTACTTTTTGCTTAACTTCACTTTTCTCACTTAACAAAATATCTTGATTACTTTATGCCAGTACTGAAAGCTCCCTCATTCTTTCTTTTTAAAAGGCTGTGTATCTTGTCTCTTATTCTACTGAATGAATATGCCCTTATTGATTTAGACAGTCCTCTATGAAAGGACATTTTGATTGTCTTCAAGCTTTTGTTCCTCCAAACAAGGCTGCAATGAATGATCTTGATGGTTACTCTGCCTTCCCCTGTGCCACCATGGCTCTTGTTGTCACTCCCAGTGGCTTCAGCATCTGCCTAAATCATCCTTCCAATACCCCACCAGTCACCTTCCCACCCTCACTTCGCATCTTTTACTTCACCCCACCTCAAGCACCCACTCGCTGCTCATACCTTAGGTGTGGTCACTGCCAACACCTGCTCCAGCTTCAAACCGCGACGTCAGTATCCCACTCTCAGAGCCATGCCTCCTGTTTTCCACCCACTTACCCTCCCACAACAATGCCCCAACCATCCATTTACACCAGCACCTCCCGGCGGCTCGCAGCAGCTGCCTCGCTCTTCATCAGCCTAGACTCCATGGTTCACACCACCGTCCCTCCCCTACAAATGCCCCCACTCCCTCCACTGGAAAGTCCACCTGGGCGCAGCTGACTCTCCAATGACCCCATGCCAGCCCGAGTGGCAGAGCACAGCTGAGGAAGAACTCAAAATGGTCCTGAATGGTCTTCCTTTATAAACACAAATCTCAAATAGGCGCTCTCTACATCTTACAGATCCCATGTTTCTCCTCTCAATTCCACCGTCCACTCTCCCAGAAACTGCCTACAATTCCTCTCTCCTCAAATCTCCAACAGCCTCTCTCCCCCGTCTTACTGCTGGCTGATAGCTGTGCCTCTTTTTTCATGAAGACAGTCACAATCAGGAGTGTGCTACTTAATCCCCCCACCGCAGAATCTAACCTAGCTAAATAAATCCATGTTCAGATTTCAGTGGCAGTCTAACAGTCTTATATTAATTTTTCTGAGGAAGAAGAACTAGCCAACTTAAGAATTACAGAAAGAAAGTGGTTTGGAAAATAGGATTAAGAGTCAGGGCTGTGCGCGGTGGCTCATGCCTGTAATCCCAGCACTTTGGGAGGCCGAGACAGGCGGATCACAAGGTCAACAGATCAAGACCATCCTGGTGGTGAAACCCTATCTCTACTAAAAATACAAAAATTAGCTGGGCCTGGTGGCAGGCACCTGTAATCCCAGCTACTTGGGAGGCTGAAGCAGGAGAATCACTTGAACCTGGGAGGCGGAGGTTGCAATGAGCCAAGATCATGCCACTGCACTCCAGCCTGGCGACAGAGCGAGACTCCACCTCAAAAAAAAAAAAAAAAAAAAAAAAAGAGTCAGAACTGTTTGTAAATCTATTTGGAAGATAGCCAAAGAAATAAAAGCAGATTAAATGGCATCAGTGGCAGTCTAACAGTCTTATATTCAGAAGAACTGCACTCAATCCCAACAGATACTGCCTCCTCTACTTGTGCCCTGAATCCCACCCCTTCTTCCTTGTCCAAGGACTTAGCTCTTACATTTTAGCCTCCCTCCCATCTCCTGGGTACCCCCAACCAGCCTAGAAACTTGTGCCTCCATCAAGAACATAAGTTACATGGCCAGGTATAATGGCACATTCCTGTAATCCCAGCATTTTGGGAGGCTGGGGTGGGAGGATTGCTTGAGGCCAGGAGTTCAAGACCAGCTTGGGCAACAAAGCGAGACCCTGTCTACAAAAAATTTAAAAATTAGCCAGGAGTGGTGGTGCACACCTACAGTCCCAGCTACTCAGGAGGCTGAGATGGGAGGATTGCTTGAGCCCAGGAGTTGGAGGCTGCAGTAAGCTATGATCATACCACTGCACTCCAGCCTGGGTGACAGAGCGAGACCCTGTCTCAAGAAATAAAAGAAGAATATAAGCTCCATGAAGGCAGAGACAGACTTGTCTGCCTTGCCCCGCTGTCACCCCAGCACCTAGAATGGTGTTTGACACACAGTAGGTGCTAAAGAAATGTATGTTAAATGAAGGAATAAATGAGACAAATATATAAAGATGCACACAGGAAGATGTTCACAGAAACACACAGCAAAACATCAGAAATAACCTCAAGAGCCACTGATAAATTACAGGACATCCACACTGCAATTGCATGCGGCCATTCAAAGTGACATTTTGAGCAAGGCTGGCAGGCTGACTCACAGGCCAAATGTGGCCTGCTGTCTGTTTTTGTACCACCCATGAGCTAAGAATGGTTTCTACAATTTTAAATGGCTGAAAAAGCAAAAGAGTAATATTTCATGACACATGAAAATTATAGGAAATTCAAATCTGAGTGTCCATATATAAAGCATGATTGGAACACAGCCGTGCTCGTTCTCTTACATGTCATCTGCAGCTGCTTGGAAGCCACAATGGCAGAGTTGAGTAGTTGCCATGGAGACCAAAGGCTCCACAAAGCCAAAAATATTTAGCATCTGGCCCTCTACCAAAAAAGTTTGTCAATACTTGGTTTAGAGTCATATTTTTTGATATGGTAAAACTATATATACCATATTGTTAAACAAAAAAGGCAGGTTTCAAAATAATGTATGTAATACCATTCTTTAAAAAAATATGTGTATCTATGGAAAATTTGCATGCATAAAAAGCTCTGAAGAGTAAGAAATAAGTATTATTGTCAACTATTATTTAACAAACACATAGAAGCCTCTCAACTACGTTCTATGGGAGACACAAAGATGTATAACATGTGATTGCTGCCCTCAAAGAGCTGGTAAGCTAGCAATCCAGGATATATCACTAGTCACTCATTCATCCACCACTCCGCAAATAGTTTGAAACCCAGGCACAGGCCAGGCAGGGTAGCTCACGCCTGTAACCCTAGCATTTTGGGAGGCCAAAGCAAGTGGATCACTTGAGCCCAGGAGTTCACGAACACCCTGGGCAACATCACAAAACCTCATCTCTATAAAAAATACAAAACTTAGCTAGATGTGGTGGCAGGTACCTGTAGTCCCAGCTACTCAGGAGGCTGAGGTGGGAGTATCACCTGGGTCCGGGAGGTGGAGGCTGTGGTCAGCCATGATCATGCCACTGTACTCCAGCCTGGGTGACAGAGTGAGATCCTGTCCCCCCCAACTCCACCCCCCCAAAAAAAAGCTAGGCAGACCTCCTGTCTCTACAGTTATGGTTGCAGCAATGAACAAGAAAACACAATTCTGTCCTCATGAAGCTCACCATCAAGGAACTACAATATTCAACCAGTCATTCATCAGACAACAAATAAAGGTTATTAAGACCTACTGTGCACCAGGCACTGGCTATAGACACTGCAAATGCCACAATAAAGAGAGACGGCTTCTGTGCTTCTGGGAGCCTACAATTTAGGGGGCAACAAATTCCCAATGTTAGAATATACTTTGTAATATAAAGGAAATCATGACCCTCATTGGCCACACTTCCAGTGAAAAAATAAAAGTCTAAATGGATAGGTACTAAGATATAAAAACAGTGCTTGGCCAGGTACAGTGGCTCATACCTATAATCTTGGCACTTTGGGAGGCCGAGGCCGGTGCATCCATGGAAAACTGGTATTGAGACCAGCCTGGGCAACATGATGAAACCCCATCTCTACAGAAAATACAGAAGTTAGCCAGGCACACTGGCACATGCCTTTACTCTCAGCTACACAGGTGAGGTGAAAGAATCGCTTGAGCCCAGGAGGCGGAGGTTTCAGTGAGCCAAGATCATACCACTGAACTCCAGCCTGGGCAACAGAGCAAGACCACCATCTCAAAAAACAAACAAACAAACAAACAGTACTTATCTCTCTGGATGGCAGGTCTATACCAATTTATCTTTTTATATATTTTCATAGTTTAATTAAAATTTTATAACTATATATTACTTCTATAATACGTTTCAAAAACACAATTTCCATTTTGGAGGGAGAGAGGGGTTGGTAGTAGAAATCTATTAACAAGTGTCTGAGACTCATGTCCAAGTTTAAGTGTACATTATTATTGATAGAAATAAATAACAAACAAAAGGGTTTATAACCAAAATGGGCCTATAAAAGCCAAACAGACATAAGACAATCTCCTCACTTAAGTAATATCTTCTTAATTATTTCTCAGTAATGCTGAACTCACTGAAAAGTCTATGAAAACTCCATGTTAGATAATAAGAATTACCAAAGCCATCCTAATGCTTGGGATACCAATATAAGCAGGTACTTCTCTTCTCCTTAATACATTATCAAACTAGAGAAGCCAGTCTCTTACCTTTTGTACTTTTCAAGAAGATTCTTAGCTTGCTCTTCTGCAAACAGCATCCCGGCAGGGCAGTCTGGAAAATCACCTGGGACATTAGGCGACCTCTTATACTGAGAATGCACTGCAGACTCTTTCAACCCTCCAACTCTCGCACCTCGATAGATCTAAAAGAAATGTCAAAAAGATACTGTCAGTCTACCAACTTAAAGTCAATTGCTTAATGTTTATATGGGGGAAAATGAGAAACAACCTAAATGCCCCTCAAAAGGAGAATGGATAGAAATACACACAATGGATTACCATGCAATAGTAAAAATGAATGAAATTGAGCTTCGTCATGCTTCATTAATAAATATGGAAAAGAATCTCAATGCCAAGTGAATATAGCAAGTTGCAAAATCATATATACAGTGAGGTATATACTTTAAAAACGTGTCAAGTCTAAATAGTTATTTTATTGTGGGATACAAACATACTTCAATAAAGCTATAAAAATATGCATGGTAGCAGCAAACATCAAAATCAGAGGAGTGATTATTTTAAAAGGAGGGAGGGAAATGAAACTGGAGAGAGGTACACAGGGTGCACTGATGCATCTGTAGTGTTTTATTTCTTTAAGCCAGATGCTGGGTAAATGGCACACAGGCATTCACTACATCAGTATCTATTCTTTTTTGTATGCTTGAAAGCATCTCATAGTAAAAAATTAAGTAGGATTATTTTTAAATATTCCTACTCCTGAATGATTAACTGGATGTCCTTGCACTAGGCATGCTAAAAATTAATTACCGGCATGAATCTAAAAGTCTCGCATGCCTTTTACACTCTCTAGGATCAAAGTAATATTTATTTATTTATTTTCATTTTTGAGGCAGAGTCTCGCTCTGTCACCCTGGCTGGAGTGCAGTGGTGTGATCTCAGCTCACTGCAACTCCGCCTCCCAGGTTCAAGGGATTCTTATGCCTCAGTCTCCCAAGGAGCCATCATACCCAGCTAATTTTTGTATTTTTAGTAGAGACGGGGTTTCACCATGTTGGCCAGGCTGGCCTCAAACTCCTGACCTCAAGTGATCTGCCCACCTCGGCCTCCCAAAGTGCTGGGATTATTACAGGCATGAACCACCACACCCAGCCTTGAAAGTAATATTTAAAATAACCAGGAAAAAAAAGACACATTCGATTCTAATAAAATTTTTAGCTGCAGTTGATAAATAGGGGTATAGGGTTATAGTTAACATTTTTTTAAAAAAGTATTCTATCTGTCTGTAAAAGTTAAGTCCTTTGCTTTTAAACTATAACAAATTTCTTCAAATCAAATAGCTAGACATTTTTGTTGCCACTACTATTCAAAAATCAGGTCACTTTAAAAACCTCGACAATTAACGATATGTCAGCACAGGTCTTATAATGAGAACCTGGCTCCAGGAACTATATGTATGAAGTATCTTATATCCGGGACTATAGCTCTAAGGGCAGAAATATACCACTCAATTCCTCCTAAGTTGTACATAAAGTCTGGAACATTTTGAGTACTTAGCATTTATTAGGAATCTATTTTAAATATTGCAACTGTTAGAATCAAAAAGTCACTTACAAATGGAATCCAGAAAGCCATGCCCCAGCCCTTTGGGAGCAGGACATCCCAGCCACTTCCCCAGCCTAGTCGGTCTTCACCAGTCACTTTTCCTGGCTGCTGAATCAAAATTATAGGTATCTTGGATTCATGGGGACCTAAAATAAGCTGTGACCCAGGCACCAGCAATTCACTCCTCATCCGGTTTAAATCCTAAAGTGGAAGAAAATAATTCAAGACCAACAGCCCTAGTCTTCTGGGAGATCCTCCTGGGTCTCCCTATAAGCAGCTTTAGAAAGTTAAATGCTCTTTTAAAAAAGTAAGAGAAAAACATTCTCAATAAATAAATGTGAGCCATTTTAAGTATAAGGTATTCCTCCTACAGATATTTTCCTCTATACAAGTATTTAGGTAGAAATGCCAAATTGTCTTATATCATTCATTATCAGCATTCATTCTGTTGATCTCTTATATCAGGATTAATCTTGTATGTTGATATTCTGTCCTTACATTGATTTTGATTAAGATTTGGTGTCATGAAGTAAAAAAGGTATAAACAATTAAGTGACACCTTCTCAAGGATGTGCAACTAGAGAAATGCACTGGCTCTTGAGAAAATTGCCCACCAGGTCTTAAAGAATCAAAATAGAAGATGGTTAAAATTATTGTTAAGGGGAATGTAGGGGGTGGATAACATCCTTTCAGACTTTTCTTGGAGCTGTAAAAAGAGATTAACAGGTAGGTAAGATGGCTATCACTCAGTTTAGAAAAAACTATGCAAGAGACTGCCTCCAGGCCATAGTCTAACTGCTACCTCATGAACGCTCTTCAAGCCAGGTCCAATCTTCTTTTTCACTTTCGGAGTTTCCGCTACCATCTATGTGTTAGTAATTCCAAACTATCTCTCTTTAGCCCTGACTTTTCCTTCTGGGATCGAAACCTGCCTCCTGGACCTCTGCTCTTGGGAAGTCCCACAGCCCCTCAAGCTCAAGATTAAACTCATCACCCTTCCACTGTATTTGCTCTCTTCCTGTATCCCCCACCTAGCTGAATGACACCACAATTCACACACTCCATTTATTCAGCCATTCAAATATTTACTGAGCACTTCTATGTCCCACACACTTTTCTAGAACCTGGAAATACATCAGTGAGCAAGTAAGACATGGCTCTGGCTCTCTTTTAGCTGAAATCCTAAATCCAAGCTAGAATATCAGGACCTAATCGACACGCCTCCTCCTTTCTCACCTCCCATCTTCCAACCAACCACCAAGCCTCGTCAATTTCACCTTCCAGGAATATGCGTTAAACCTCACCCTCTCCACTCCAGCCACATCGCCACAATTCAGGCCCCCATCATGTCATACTTGAATATTTCAAAGGTCTTTTTAAGGCCATCCAACCCACAGTCTCCCTCCAGCTCCCTCACCTCCCATCTCCAACCCCCCACTGCTGCCAGTGTGAAATCTCATCATGTCATGGCCAACCTTAAAACCTTTAAGGGTGTCCCACATCTCCAAATCCTTAAAAGGCTTCAAGGTCTTTCATGCTCTAGCCCCATTTGTGTCTTCAGCTTCATTTCTCACCCCGTTTCTGATTCCTAGCTCCTGATCCACTTGGAGAGTCTTCCTGGTTTCTGCCTGGGCTCCTGCACGTGCTTTTCTCACTTCCTGCAATCTTATCTTCACTGAAACCTTGACTCTGCCTCCAAGAAGTCTGGAGACTTCTGGCTCCCATCTGAGAGTCAGTTCAAATGCCTGCTCTTCCATCCAGGAGGCCAGCCTCATTTTTCTCATCTGAGCTCAGTACCCCTTCTAGAGATTTCCTGAGTACCCTGTACTTTCTTTGACCACATCTAAGTCATCTATCCCAGCATCTCACACAATGTCTGGCCCTGGAAGTTCCCCAATCATAGTAAAATTAAAGACAGAGAACATTTAAGGGAAAACAATAAAAGAAAAACGTATTTAAACCATGAGATCATCATTTCAAGAAAAAGTCTTTGTATTAACATTTTCTAGAGATTATTCTTACTTTATCTCTAAGAACAGAAAAAAATCACAGTATGTATCTTTATTCTTAGATTCTTATCCTTGGATAACAGATAAGATCCTTATTCTTATATCCCTATCCTTAATCTTAGATTATCTCTAAGAACAGAAGAAAATCACAGTACATATCATGAGTCAGGGATCAACAACTTGTTTGAAAACAAAAGAAAGTCTATGGAATTCTATGAAGTATGAAATAACTTTTTATGGTCTCTAGAATGATATATTTAACCTGTCATTCATGACTTTACCAATAATCCTTACACTAATTAGTTACCTGATCCGAGATTTTATTCTCTGTGACACTCTTACAGATATCTTGGTTCCAGATAAAACTATGCGTACATTCCACAGGCACACCCTCCAGAAGCAGCTGTCTAACTTTCTCATTATCTAAGAGGGAAAAGAAATAGCCTTCAAACCACATCCTTCAGATCAATGAAGTCAAACTCCAAACGTTGGCAGTAGGCCTTTTGTTACAAAACAATATTTCATAGGCATTTACTTAGTTTAGAAGAATTTACTTGACAAGAAATTAAGTTATTCTTATAGTCAGTTTTACAGTCTATGACATAGCAAAGGCTCCTATGCAGTTTTCTTTGGTATTGATTTTTCATGTATAAGATGCAAATATCACAATATTAAATTGCCTCCAAAAAACTGCCTAATTCCACATGCAAGATAATCAAATTCTAGTAGCCACTGCAAAGGCAAACACTATGGCACATTAAGCCAGGCATGGTGGTGCACACCTGTAATTCCAGCCACTTGGGAGGCTAAGGGGGGAGGGTCACTTAAGACCAGGAGTTTAAGTCCAGCTGGGCCACATAGCAAGACCCCATCTCTAAATAATAATATGCCATATTATAAATACATGTCATATTTCAGCTACTGGCTTCAGGGCTTTGTGTATCATTCCTCATCCAATGGTGGTGAGCCAACAGATATCATCATCTTCTCTTCTGCCCCATTATTTTAAGTCTCTGATAACCTATTTATATTGAACTACTTATTCCTTTCTGTAAAATGTATTTTTGCATCCATTTTTTTTTTTCTTTGAGACAGAGTCTCACTCTGTCGCCCAGCCTGGAGTGCAGTGGCACAGTCTTAGTTCACTGCAACCTCCCCCTCCCAGGTTCACATGATTCTCCTGCCTCAGCCTCCCAAGTAGCTGGGATTACAGGCACGTGTCACCATTGCCAGCTAATTTTGCTATTTTTAGTAGAGACAGGATTTCGCCATGTTGGCCAGGCTGGTCTCGAACTCCTGACCTCAAGTGATCCACCTGCCTCGGCCTCCCAAAGTGCTGGGATTACAGGTGTGAGCCACCGTGCCCAGCTTCATCCCTTTAAAATAAGCATATTTTCAGTGATACATAGTATTTTATCCCTTTAAATAAGCTGTACCATTCTAGCAAGTACTCAAGCAGAAAGAGGAAGAAACTTTATCAGTGACAAGCTTCTATACTGATAGAAGGAACTTCCTACATGCAGTCATTTAATCCCCAGGGAAAAGTATCTCCCAAATCTTATTTTGTTGAACTGATGAATTTTCATTAGAAAAAAAAAAAGACAATTTTTGAGTTTGGGTTATGGTTCTAAACTGTCCACAAAGAAACATCACTCAAAGGCACATACCTGCCTGCATGGGTCTGATGGCTAGTAAAAAATAAGTTGGGAGCAATTGGGCCATAGTGTGACAGATTTTAAGGGAGAACAAAGTTAGAAAAAAATTAAGTTGATGAAAAGATCTGCGATTAAAAACTGTTTAAAAGCCACAACAGGCCAGGCACAATGGCTCATGTCTATAATCCCAGCACTTTGAGAGGCCAAGGCGGGCAGATTGCTTCAGCTCAGGAGTTCAAGACCAGCCTGGGCAACATGGCAAAACCCTGTCTCTACAAGAATTAGCTGGGTGTGGTGGTGTGTGCCTGTAGTCCAAGCTACTTGAGAGGCTGAGGTAGGAGGATGGCTTGAGCCCAGGAGGCAGAAGTTGCAGTGAGCTGAGATCGTGCCACTCCACTCCAGCCTGGGTGACAGAGCCAGACCCTGTCTCAAAAAAAATAAAGCAAAATAAAAAATTTTTTAAAGCCACAGCAGCTTCAGTACACTGCTCTTCCTCACAGAGATAACCACCATCAGATCCTCAAGCCACAGTGCTATGTGCTGCAGGTTCACATGGCCTATCTAGGAGCAGTCAAGCGCCACTTCCAACAGCCTGGGTACCCAGAGTGCTTTCCTGTGGAGCACTGCCACGCATTTGGGGTCATGATTGGGATTTTAGTCAGACTAAGCTGCAAACAAGAGATAGTTGATACTTATGGTATAAAGACCCAGGAAAGTACTACCTCATCTTCAAATATTCTAAAAGATAATAATAGATAGGTCTGGCAAAAGTGGCTTATGCCTGTAATCCTAGCACTTTGGTAGGCTGAGTTGGGAGGATCACTTGATCCTACAAGTTCAAGACCAGCCTGGGCAATTTAGTGAGACCCTGTCTCTACAAAAAGTTTAAAATTAGCCAGGCATAGTGGTACGTGCCTATAATCCCAGCTACATGGGGGGCTGAGGTGGGATGATCGCTTGAGTCTGGGAGGTCAAGGCTGCAGTGAGCCACGATTGCACCACTGCACTTAGGTCTGGGTGACAGAGTGAGACTCTGTCTCAAAAATAAATAAAATAATAATAATGATAATAATAATAACAGATAAAACAAAGTAGACAGTATGTCCAGACAAGGGAATATTATTGAGATAAAAAGAAATGCGCTATTGAGCCATGCGAAACACAGAGGAATTTTTTGTTTTTTTAAGATGGAGTCTTGCTCTGTTGCCCAGACTGGAGCGCAGTGGCACAATCTCAGCTCACTGCAGCCTCTGCCTCCCAAGTTCAAGCTATTCTCCTGCCTTGGCCTCCTGAGTAGCTGGGATTACAGGCACCCATCACTATGCCAATTTTTTTTTTTTTTTTTTTTTTTTTTTTTAGTAAAGACAGGGTTTCACCATGTTAGCCAAGCTGGTCTTGAACTCCTGACCACAGGTGATCTGCCCGCCTCAGCCTCCCAAAGTGCTGGGATTACAGGCATGAGGCACCATGCCTGGCCTACATAGAGGAAATTTAAGTGCATATTACTAAGTGAAAGAAGCCGATCTGAAAAGGCTATGTATTGTATGATTCCATTTATATAATATTCTAAAAAACACAAAACTATGGAGGTAGTAAAAAGATCAGTGGTTACCAGAAGTTAGGGGTAAAGAAAGGATGAATAGGCAGAGCACACAGGATTTGGAGGGCAGTGAATCTATTCTGTATGATGCTATTATGGTGAGTATGTCATTACACCTTTGTCAAAATCGATAGAGTATATATACCACCAGGAGTGAACCCTAATACAAACTGAGGACTTTAGGTGATAATGATGTGTTAATATCGGTTCATGGACTGTAACAAACGTACCACTCTAGTAAGGACATGGACTGTGTGGTGGCGGTGCATAGAGGGGGATGGAAGTTCATGGGATCTTAGTACTTTATGCTCAATTTTGCTGTGAACCTAAAGCTGCATTAAAAAATAAAGTCTATTTACAACAAAGTGGAGTATGTCTGAAGGCTAAGGGGAAGGCCCTTTTAGGTCAATAGTCTTTACTGGGAAGAGAAAAACAATACCCCCAGCTGAGACTCACATCAGTACCCTAGAATCAGTACCCACATCAGTGTGCCTAGAATGACTGCCACTTGTGAATGTAATTCTGAGTCCTTCCCCCAGACTCATATAAAGCATGTTTTCTTTCACAGACAAAAGTTCTTGAATTGATTATATTAACTCCAGAATGTGACTTACAGGTGCTGGCTTTCTTCTTTCTTAAACGTGTTTAAAAATCACCAAATGTTACATTAAACTTTCTTTTAATGAGTTTTACTCAGAGAAGCAAAGGTAACCAGTAAAAGGCTTTCTCATTTGGAAATCAAATAAAAACAAAGTTATAGCCTTCAGATTAAACTATTTTAAATAAAATATGCAAAACAGTTCAAAGGGCCCAGGGGAAGCGGAGAAATGACTGCTAACTGGGCACTGCTCAAGTCCACTGCAGGTCAGTGCTCTCAAAGTGCTTGCAAGAGCTCTAAAATATAAAGGACGACCTGCAGCCTATCACGCCAAAGGCAGCTGTTCTCCTTCCATGTTTTGGGTAGTACGGGAAAGTCCAAAGAGTGTTCAAAGGGAAAGATGATAAGCCCACGAGCACGATGTAAATTCAGTATTTCCTAAAGGAAATTGATCTCTCACAGGTAAGAACTAATTAAAATAATCCATCAAAGCAAAATGGCAAATACTAAAGATCGCAAATAAAATAACAGCTAGTACAGCAGAAATTATATTTTTAAATCTCACCTAGAAAACCAGTTACTTATATAGTGAAATGTTGTGTTAATAAAGTTGAAAAGATTTGCAGAAACACATTATTAAGATTTAATTCAAATTCTAGAACCAGCTGATCAAGCAAACTTTTCCAAAGCATCTAAGAATATTCATTATCACTTCAGGTTCTTCATGTACCCTCCCTTTTAAAAGCTCTCTAGCTGGGAATGGTGGCTCACACCTGTAATCCCAGCACTTTGGGAGGCCGAGGCAGAAGGATTGCTTGACTTCAGGAGTCAAATTAAATCACGTTTTTCAAGATAGACTTTTAATTTTCCTTGAGCTGATTCATATTAAAACAAAAGCCTTAGAGAGGATTTAATAATCACCTCATTCCAAAAAAGGATTTGAGGTAGCAAGAGAAACTAAGTAGAGTTTATAGCTTTAAGGTGATTATAACAGTCAACATTTAATGGTGTAGTAAATGCTGCAACTTTTACGTTGCACCAGACCACATCGATATTAAAAAAGAAAAGAAAAGAAAGAGGCAATGACTCACTGAGTGAAGTCTTAGGCTTCATAATTAACTAACTTACCTATGTATCTTCAAACTCCTCTCTCATCCAATCCACCTTTTATGTGAAGTTCTGACAGAGTAATTTATTGCCCCCTCAATAAGCTATCTAACTACATTTTTAAAAAATTCTGGGTCGGGCGTGGTGGCTCATGCCTGTAATCCCAGCACTTTGGGAGGCTGAACTGGGTGGATCACCTGAGGTCAGGAGTTTGAGATCAGCCTGGCTAACTTGGTGAATCCCCATCTCTACGAAAAATACAAAAAAAAATTAGCCAGGCGTTGTGGTGGACGCCTGTAATCCCAGCTACTCGGGAGGCTGAGGCAGGAGAATCGCTTGAACCTGAGACGCAGAGGTAGAAGTGATCACGCCATTGCACTCCAGCCTGGGTGACAAGAGCAAGACTCCATCTCAAAAAAAAAAATTCTGAAGTCGTTACAACACAAACCTGTACTTTACCTCCAAAGATTGCCATGGTAATTTTAATTATTCCTCCAACTGATCATGTTTAAATGACAGTAAATACAATGAGACACTATCAAAATTTCCGCCAATCTCAGATCAGAACAAAATTTTAGCCAGCCCCTTACCCACCTCCTATGCCACCCCAGCCAAACAACTTTCTCAGGCCATTCTACTTAGTCTAAAGCAAAACATCTTATATTTCAGCACCTGGGATGGCCTTGCCAGGATTCGAACCTGGATCATCTGTATGGTCAGACAGAGGCTTCCACTGAGCACAAGACCAGCTTCGGGTGCAGATCCCTTCCTCACAATTAAAATTCTGAAACACCAGACATTTTCAGAGAACGTAGTTTGCAGAGAGACAGGTTTTACTAGATACTAAAAAAAGAGAACTCGGAAAATAAAATGAACATAAGTATCAGGCTACATGTTTTACAGCTAAAAGACACTTCCACATGTACCATTTCCTCAGATCATAATCAGTTTGTAAAGTGGGCAGGTAAGGAGACTGCCCTAATTTTTTACAGATGAAGTTACTGGAGATGTGTCAGAGACAGAACTCTTCTAATAAGACTGGCCTGCTCAAAATCGTAAGGAAAACCTGGGGTGTTTTTAGAACTTTACCTTGGCATTTTTCTGGATTGGGCAAAGCTTTGGACTTCTTTTGGGGCAAATTTATTCGAGGATCCCCAACTGTCAGTCCCAGAATAGTACCTGCCGGAATTTCTGCTGGTGATGTTATTCCTTTAACAACAACAAAAAGAACAAAAACAACCAAAAGAAGCTTACAGAAGGTCATTCATAATACATCTATATTTGTTTGTATTTTTAAATCTTTCAGATTTTCCAATGAAACATTTTTCTTGGACTAATTACTTAAAAGCATGTATTCCCTCTCTTCCCATTGATACTTTTAGAGAATAAGTTAACATTCATAAAGAATGAGGTTTCTCACAAAAAAACATGAAGCCAACATAAAAAAAAGGTTCTTTTATGAAATGAACACATATGCTTCTATCAGTGATAACTATAGCAGCTATGAGCAAAAACACAGTTGTGTGCAGGTAAGTACAGAGTTTAGGTCAGTACCTGGCGTATGCATTTATCTCCACTATCAGAATGCCAGTTACTTAGAATATGAACATCTCATTTGTTTGTTGTTTCATGACCAGGCATGAATATAGTGTTTATTCACTGAGTTCAGTCCCTCTCTTACTTGGTCCTCTTGCTGTGTCACAATAGCAGCAGGTTAAAAAGCAATACTACACGTTGGAGGCCCAACTGCAAAAGGCTCTTTTAGCCCCCTTCCCTCCCCAACACAACCCGGTCTTCCCTTTGTATACCTCCCAACAACTCGAAAATGGCTTCTTGTCTGCAATGAAGGGAAACGCTGTCAGGATTCTTACAGGTTTCTATCCACCAGCGGTGAGGTGTCTCCTCTGTGTCCTCTCCCACCTGAAAAACAACAACCGCTATTCACCGGGCGAACAATGAATCCACCCTCATAATTTTGTCATGGTTGTGATATCAGCCCCCACTCTTTCTTCTTCTGTGTGTGGAAATGAATGTGTTATGGGGTGAACCAGGGAAGCTGCCACTATACTTAACATAGTAGTTGATACCAGACTACTCTTTCAGTTAGCAGCAAGGATATAGTATTACACTTCTCTCAAGATTTCACATGAGGAAAATCATCTATGGCTTTCATAGACTAACTCACTAAGATACTTCACACCCAGTCTCTCCAGAGCACAGTACCAACAAAGGAGGCCTCGCTCCTCTCTTACCTTTTTTTATTTTTTTGACACAGTCTCACTCTGTCACCCAGTCTGGAGTGCAGTGGCCCGACCACGGTTCACTGCAGCCTCAATCTCCCAGGCTCAAGTGATCCTCCCACTTCAGCCTCTCAAGTGGCTGGGAGCTGGAACTACAGTCACACGCCACCATGTCCAGCTAATTTTTTAAACTTATTTTTTGTAGATACATTGTCTCACTATGGTGCCCAGGCTGGTCTTGAATTTCTGGGCTCAAGCAATCAACCCACCTCAGCCTTCCAATGAGCTGGGATTTCAGGTGTGAGCCACCGCGCCTGGTCCTCTTCCACTAGAGCTAACTTCATCATCTCCAATGTAAGCAATAAAATGTTCCTCACCGAAGGAAAATCAAACCAGTACCTCTTGAAGAACTCTCCAGATAAAGGATATACTACTACTACAGTATTCCTAGAAATGTTTATCTTTTCCACATGGAACTAGGAATTGAGGAAGATTTCAAAAAGCTCTTCAAGTATCATGTGCATGGCAAGAAGGGAATCTATAGCCACAACTCATGCTGAAGTTCATTGAAGTAGGATGTGCACTTACAGATCCTAAAGAAGCAATCATGGCCGGGTGCAGTGGCTCACGCCTGTAATGACAGCATTTTGGGTGGCCGAGGCAGGCGGATCACTTGAGGCCAGGAGTTGGAGACCAGCCTGGCCAATATGGCGAAACCTCTACTAAAAATACACAAAAAATTAGCCAGGTGTGTTGGCTGGCGCCTGTAATCCCAGCTACTCAGGAGGCTGAGGTATGAGAACTGCTTGAACCTAAGAGGTGGAGGTTGTAGTGAGCTGAGATTGTGCCACTGCACGCCAGCCTGGGTGACACAGCGAGACTCTGTCTCACAAAAAAAAAAAAAAAAGCAAAAGCAAAGGTACCATTTACTCACAGAAACTCAGGTAGCACAGCTTAGTGGTTTATAGTACAGGCTCTGGAACCAAACTTCGTAGGTTCAAATCTTTGCTCCACAACTTATTAGCTACTACGGGGCACCCTCTCTGTGCCAGGCATTGTGCTAAGCACTGGGGAGGGAGTAAAAAACAGGACCAACCCTATCCTCACCCTTATGAAGCTCACAGTCTCGTGAGAGACACAGACATTACATAAATACACAAATCCATACATACAAATTGAGGAAATTTGCAAGATGCTCTGAAAACAACAGGAGGGATGTAGTTTAACTTGGGGGATCAGGAAAGGATACTAGAGGGAAATGTTAGAGACTGAAACCTGAAGAATGAGGATGGTTCAGCCAAGCAAAGAGTGGTGGAGGCAGAATGCTCAGTAGTTGGAAGAAAAAAACAGGTGCAAAAGCTCTAAGGGAGACAAGAACTGACATTCTAGAACCTGAAAGAAGGTCAGGGTGGCTGAAGTGTAGAAGGTGAGAAGAAATGAGGCCTCAGAGGCAAGAAGGCACAAGATTACGTGGGTCACATTGAGCACTTTGGATTTTATCTTAATTATAATGAGAAGCTATTCAAAAACTTTTTATCAGGAAGCAACAAGAGGTGAATAAATTATCAAAAAATCACTCTGCCTCCTGTGTGGAGAATGGGCTGAAAAAGAGGAGGAATGGAGGAAACTTAAGGTTCCCTCTAGAATCCTTTCCTGATCCCCTAAGTGTTCAGGTAAGAGACAACACTGGTTGAGAGTAGAGCAGAGGCAGTGAAGATGGAGAAAAGTAGCTTTTGTATTTTAAAAACTTCTAAAAACTCAGAATCTATTCAGCTCTATCATCATATTTGACCATGTCAAGTCAGTGAGAGGCACAGGCATTGAAAAGTTAATTGCACTAAGACCAGAAAACAAACTGGACCTGAACCTAGGGTACGGATTCCTAATCTAGTCTCTATGCTAGCCACTTGCCAATAGAGCTACTCAGACTTAATTTTTAGTTAATTAAAGTTAAGTAAAGGTATAAATTCAGTCCCTCAGTCACTCCAGCCACAATTCAAGTATTCAGCTGCCACATGTGGCTAACGGCTATCGTACTGGACAGCACAAAGGAACATCATCCTCACAGAAAGCTCTACTGGAAGTTCTGCCCTAGACATAGTGCTCTTAACCTTTTTAGGGATTCTAGAGTCCTAAAACTAGCCCCAGAAAACCAGCCGGGTGTGGTGGCTCACATCTGTAATCCCAGCATTTTGGGAGGCCACAGTGGGTGGATCACCTGAGGTTAGGAGTTCAAGACCAGCCTGGTCAACATGGTGAAACACTGTCTCTACTAAAAATACAAAAATTAGCTGGGCCTGGTGGTGCGCACCTATAGTCTCAGCTACTCGGGAGGCTGAGGCAAGAAAAGCGCTTGAACCCGGGAGGCAGAGGGTGCAGTGAGCTAAGATTGCACCATTGCACTCCAGCCTGGGCGACGGAACGTGACTCCATCTTGGGGAAAAAAAAAAAAAAAGAAAGAAAACCTACGTGGCACAAGCACAAATGCACAAAATCTGGCACACAATTTCAGGGATTTTAGAGACTCCCTACCTATGAAGCCGAAGTTAAGACCCTCTACAAGGCTCATAGCTACCAGAGCAGTCTATATTTAAATAAGAACAGTCAGTTTACTGATCATATCCACTTAGTTGTGGTCTTCTAGGAGAAGTGAAAGATAACAAAATCTTTGATAATAAGTAGGGAAATAAACATCTAAAAGCCATGGCCCAAAATGTTACCAAATTATATATTAGGTTTCACAAATTTGACAGGAAAAACATAATTAGAATAAAACACTACCATCACTTTTACTCTTACAGTGTGGACAGAAGCAGCTTTTATTGCTTCAGTTAGGATGGAGTGGGAAAGTGGCCCAATCAGCCGGAATCTGTTCATCTCCATCGTCAAATCGCTGAAAAAGAAAGAAGATCTTAAAATGGAAACTTCCATCACACAACATCTGTGCCACTGACAAAAACAGAGCAAGTTTTCACTGAAAATATTCAGTAGGTTCAAAGTAAATTCAACTCATACCTGATTACAATGCCTGTGGTTGGAGAGATCCAAGCGTATGGTAGACATGGATCTCTAGTTCCATCGCCGATAATTTTTTTAATTGGTTTAGCATTTTCTCCATCATCTTTCCTTTTTCTTTTCTTGCCAATTTTCTCATCAGGCAATTCAGTTTGGCTTTTTTCTTGGGATTGTGTCAGAAGTGGGTCAGTGATGCAGACAGTTGATTTGACAGGTTCCACGCACTGGCACGCTGCTTTTATTTCCTCTAAGATATCCTAAAAATATATTTAAATATTCACTTTAAAATCCTGAAATTTAAATATATTATGACAAATTTAGTTGGGTTATGTTTTGTTTTTTTTTTTTATCGCTTTAAAAATTAACATTTTTGGCCGGGCATGGTGGCTCATACCTGTAATCCCAGCACTTTGGGAGGCCGAGGTGGGTAGATCGCCCGAGGTCAGGAGTTTGAGACCAGCCTGACCAACATGGCAAAACTCCACCTCTACTAAAAAGTACAAAAACTAGTTGGGTGTGGTGGCAGGCACCTGTAATCTCTGCTACTCAGGAGGCTGAGGAAGGAGAATCGCTTGAGCCTGGGAGGCAGAGGTTGCAGTGAGCTGAGATCATGCCATCGCAATCCAGCCTGAGCAACAGAGCGAGACTCCATCTCAAAAAAAAAATTCACATTTTTATCCCTTCACAGATTAACTTAAATTAATCACCAGAAAGCTTTTTTGGACCAGGTGTGGTGGCTCACGTCTGTAATCCCAGCACTTTGGGAAGCTGAGGCGGGAGGATGGCTTCCGCCCAGGAGTTTGAGACCACCCTGGACAACATAGGGAGACCTTGTTTCTACACAAAATAAAAAAATATTTAGGTGGACACAGTGGCATACCCCTGTAGTCTAAGCTACTCAGGAGGCTGAGGTAGGAGGATCACTTGAGCCCAGGAAGTAGAGGCTGCAGTGGGCTATGACTGCACCACTGCACTCAAGTCTCAGTGACAGAGCAAAACCCTGTCTCAAAAAATATATATATATTTTAACCTAATTTTAATTTTTTAAAAAAGCGTTTTGGGGTGTTCTGAGTAGTGCATGTCACTTTAAACAAAAAAAAAATGAAATTTAAAATTTAAAATGGGTTAGGGCTGGGGTTAGGGGTAGGGTTAGTCAAATATTATGAAAACAACATGATCACTCTGACTAAATTTTTTTTAAGTAGTGAGTATGCTAAAGAAGGGAAGCTAAGCTGAATTCAGTGTGAAAAATCATCAGAAGTACTCAGAAATAGCTTTTCATTATCAAATAGGCTCCAATTAGCACCTAGATACTAGTGAACCACTTCAGTCATGGTAGAAACATTAGTTCCAATTCAACATTTCAAATAATTAGCATAAGGCTGGTTTTTATCTCTACTTCTACTTATGACTTACTAAAAATATGAGAGGTCAGGATTAGTTTCATTTTTTTTTTTTTTTCAAGACAGGGTCTCACTGTCACCCAGGCTGGAGCGCAATAGCACGATTTCACCTCACTGCAACTCTGCCTCCTGGGCTCAAAGTGATCCTCCTGCCTCAGCCTCCCAAGTAGCTGAGACTACAGGCGCATGCCACCAATCCCAGCTAATTTTTGTCTTTTTTGCAGAGACGGGGTTTCACCATGTTACCCAACCTACTCTCAAACTCTTGGATTCAAGCGATCCAATTGCTTCAGCCTCCCAAAGTGGGGGGATTACAGGCATGAGAAACCATGCCCCACCCTCACTTCATTCTACTTGAAGAACAAGTTCTGGGGATCTAACGTACAGCATGGGTGGTGATGGATGTGTTATTTGATTGTGGTACACAACATGTACATCAAATCATCATATTATATACTGCGAATATATTTGCTTTTTGTCAACTAGACATTTTTAAACACAAATTTTATAAGTTTTTTAAAAATTCACTTCATTCAATATTCACAGAGCCTCCCATATACAAATATCAGACTATCAGACAAATCTTTACACTATGTACATTTCTACAGTATTGACTTCCAGCTGTAATTAAAAATGCAGTTTCAGAATAATAGGAGCTAACCTGAAAGATTATACCTGTTTAAGGGTTGGATGCAGCCAGATCCACAGCTGCCTGCTCTCAGAAGTGTCACCAGGGGTCCTCTGGGACTTCCAGATAAACGTAACAGGCCCAAGCATTTCTCTGGGATATTTATTCACCCGATAAAGCACAAGGCTCCCTTGGCGCTTTCCAGACAAGCAGTGAACTGCTGCAAACGTCAGTCCTGACATCAACAAAAGCAAAATTCCATAATTCCAGGTATTGAGACTGCAGTCCTATTTCCTGATAGCCACACTGTCATTCACTGTCTGCCTCCATGAGAGGTGAAGTTTTGGTTGTGAGGATTGCTCAGATCAAAGCCTGGCACACAGTAAGTTCTCAACAAATATGTGTTAAATGAATAATGAGAGCTTCAAGTTTCTTTCTGTCAAGTTCACCCCACCAGAAAAATGACTCTATCACATTGTCAAGTGTAAAACTTGACAATGTTAGAAATGATTTAAAAGCCAACCCAACTGTTCTTAAATTAATATTTTCATCAGGAATGATTAGTGTCTCACACATTTTTCTATATGTTTGAATTCCAAAATGCTTACAGTAGACACTTCTTTATGAAAGGAATAAATATATAAAGACTAAAATAGAACTCAGCTTTAAAACAAGTTTACCTGTGTCTATGCTACACATTCCAGAAAGTGCCTTTAGTATTTCTTCCTCTTTGCCTTTCAACTCCAAACAACAGTAGTAGGATAAATCCTGCACAAAGCGGGAGACACAAGTACTTAGGAATTTACACAGGCAAAACTGCTAAGAAGCCAAAAGCCACATCACAAAACCTTTAGAGGCTTAAGACACAAAACAAATTGCTAAAGCTATGTTCTCATATGTCAAAATCTAAACCTTCTCCTGCCCGATGGTTTAGGGGAAAAAATACCTAAACCCGTCCATTCCTGTTACCTTAGCAAATATTTTTAAACCAATCCGAACCAAAATAAAAATGAATCTCCATTTAAAAATGTAAGTTACAGTATCCTACCTTTTAGATAATCTACGTTTTATCCCATATTCATAGACAGGTTCTATGGAAGGTATATAACTGTTGCTTCTAAGTAAAGAACCGTTCACCCCCAAAATCTACCTAAGATAAGAAACCAGAGTAAAATAAGGAAAACAGTAATGAATTCTGAAAAATTATGCTCAGGTTGCTCAATTTGGTTAGGTAATTCAGGACCTCAAGATTACTTAACACTAAGCCTAGAGATACAATATTGCAATTAATCCATCCCATATTTCTCCCATGCTCAATCTTAACCATGATATGCAACTTTAAGCACAGTACAAAGAAAGTAAAAGTAATAACATAGAATTTTAAGTAAGATGAAGAGAGATCAAACTAAGCTAATGAAATCAATGTTAAAAGTTTCAATAGTTATAGTATCCATAATCATAATAACAGTTCTAATAGTTTGTTTTGTTTTGTTTTTGAGACGGGGTCTTACTCTGTTGCCAATGCTAGAGTACAGAGGTGCAATCACAGCTACAGAAATCTCAACTTCCTAGGCTCAAGCAATCCTCCTGCCTCAGCCTCCCAAGTAGCTGGGACTACAGGTATGAGCCACCACACCCAGCTTTTTTTTTTTTTTTTTTTTTTCAGAGACAGAGTCTCACTATGTTGCCCAGACTGGTCTTGAACCCCAGGACTCAAGCAATCCTCCTGCCTCAGCCTCCCAAAGTGCTGTGATTCTAAGCATGAGCTGCCATGCCTGGCCTGTAATAGTTAATAGTCATTGAAGGGTTACTGAGTACCAGCAATGAGTTAACTCTTTACATGAACTGTCATTTAGTCTTCCTCACAACCAGATGTACCAAGTATGGTTATCTTATCTGATAGACAAGGACACTGTGACACAGAGATTGTTACTTGAACAAAGACACAGAGTCATTAAGTGGAGAAGCCAGCATTCTAATCAGGCTCGGTGACCTGCCAAACCAACCCTTCTGCTATGGCACCTGTAAGCAGTTTCAGTGCACTCAGCAACTAGAACTAAAAGGCAAATTATAGCTATGATTCTGACAACACACATTAATCAATATGATCACTCACACAAAGAAATCTTCCTATCCAGTGACCAGCTCTCAGCTGTCAGTGGCCAGAGGAACCTCACCCAAATGTGTGCAAACAAGTGACAGCAGAGAATAATGGTTGAGAGTGTGGAACCCTGGAGTCAGGCAACTGGGCTCAAATCTGAACCTCAACACTCATTGGCCATATGGTCATGGGTAAATTACCTAACCTCTCTGTACCTCAGTTTCTCCATCTGTAAAATGGAAATAATGGTAACTCCTTACCTCATACTATTGTGAGGATTAAATGAGTAAACACATGCAAAGCATTTAAAACTGGGTAGGGCGTATATTAAGCACTCACTAATATTTGTTATTATTACTTATTATTTTTATTACTTAGGGCTGATCAAATTTTTTAAAAAGTATCTAATAACTTTAGCAAAAATTCTGCCCAAAATGAAAAGTAACTCATTGGCAGAGGACAGTGGAAAAAGCGCAGGCCAGGGGAATCAGCCACCCAAGTGCTATGTAGGCCACCAACAAGCTGTGTGAGCCCAGGCAAGTCACTTCATCTCTCTAGAACCCAGCTTCCTCAATGTGAATGAGGAACTTGACTATAATCTATGATTTCTGCTGCTGAGTTCTCAAATCAAAGACTCCTAAAAGGTGCTCTTATTCACTTCACACTCATTATAATGACTGTGATCAAACAAATAAATAAGTAATAAGTACTGACAAGGATGAGGGGAAATTGGAACGCTTGTGTATTGCTGGCGGGAATGTAAAATGATACGGTTGCTATGGAAAATGGTAAAGCAGTACCTCAAAAAATTAAACATAAAATTACCATACAATTATCATATGATCCAGCAATTACACTTCTGGGGATATACTCAAAGGGACTGAAAGCAGGGATTGTAGTGATATTTGCATATCCATGCTCACAGCAGCATTATTTACAATAGCCAAAAGGTGGAAGTAAGCCAAATGTCCACTGACAGATAAATGGATAATCAAGATATGGTATATACCTACAATGGAATACATCTTCAGCCTTAAAAGGGAAGGGAATTCTGACATATGCTACAACATGGATGAATTTTAAGACATTATACTAAATGAAATCAGCCAGTCACAAAAAGACAAATATCGTACGATTTCACTCCTATGAAGTACCTATAGGATCAAATTATTGGATAGACAGTAGAATGGTGGCTGCCAGGGGCTGAAGGAATGGGGAGTTAGTGTTTAATGAGTACAGAGTTTCAGTTTGGGAGGATAAAATGGAGATGGATGGTGGTACTGATTACACAACATAAACATACTTAATGCCACAGAACTGTACACTTAAAATGGTCAAATGGTTTTGTTATGTATATTTGACCACGATTTTTAAAAAAGATTCTTGTATCGCTTACTCTCAAGGGGTATCAAAGGACACCAATAATAATCGCTTTCAAAATTTGGCCAAGGCCATTCTGCCATTGAAAGATAGGCCCTTCTGCAAAGAACAAATTTCTAAATATGTATTGGAAGAAATAGAAAGCAATTGAATTAGCTACGGAGAGGAGGGAACAATCAGATAAATACTATTAACAGGCTCTAAAATAATGTGTCCTCTCAAAGCTTTTAAAATTTAAAACATCCTTTAGCATCTCACTGACCCATAAACACCTAGACCAGCATTTTGAACCTTGTTCAGGGTACACAGTAGATTCTGAAATATCTGTTATTGGTGAATGACTGTTAGATTAATCTATAGTGAATAAAGCTTGATATGATCAACGAGACCTGCACGATCTGGTTCCTACTCTTTTCTCCAGCCTAACCTCGCCCTCATGTTGCCTTGCTCTCCTCTTCATCTCTGTCACACAGAATTGATTCCAGTTCTTCACTCTCACCTGGCTTCCTTCTGCCTTCCCCCTCTCCCATCTTATCCCTGAGAGCTCAGTTCAAGCAGCACTTCTAGGGGATGCCCTCCAGTGTGATGAGCAGGTTAGAAATGCTCATCATACTGTATGCTTTTCCCTTACAATCACATATCTGGAAATCATTTGATCAATGTCAGTCACTCCCCTAACTATAGGCTGCCTGATCTCCAGTATCTGGCAAAGGACCCGGGCCTCATGCTCAGGAATCATTTTTCCAATGAATAACCACATAAACGGGGCTTGGCATACCATCAACTATTCTAAAGGTCTCAATAGGAAAGGATCAAACAAAAATAACAAGAAAGCCCACTGGGAAAGCTCACCTGCAGGAGGCACCGGTTTGTCATGGCTCGATAGCAGGCTCTGTGGCTCTTGACTGTTGGCCTCTCCCCAAGGCAGTAGCCCCACTTCCTGACCATGTGAAACCGCTTGGCATGCCAGATGTGGGTTTCTAACCAAATGTTCTTCTTTTGTCTACGGTTAAATTCTAGCGTCCGGTTCATGTGACATCTTCGAGCTTTATGGCATTTATTTTTTGAATGTTCTTTTTTCTGATGTACAGCTTTCTCCGCCTATAGTTTCAAGAAAAGAGACATATCCCAGTTTGTAAGAATCTCAAAACAGAGTTAATGGTTAGGAATGCAAACAAATAACTTTAGATTAAGTGGAATATTTTGTAGATCCCATTAGTTTGCTTAAATTGTTAACTTGGGGCCGGGCGCGGTGGCTCATGCTTGTAATCCCAGCACTTTGGGAGGCCAAGGTAGGCAAATCACGAGGTCAGGAGATCTAGAACATCCTGGCTAACACGGTGAAATCCCGTCTCTACTAAAAAAATACAAAAAATTAGCGGGTGTGGTGGTAGGCGCCTGCAGTTCCAGCTACTTGGGAGGCTGAGGCAGGAGAATGGTGTGAACCCGGGAACCGGAGCTTGCAGTGAGCCGAGATCGCGCCACTGCACTCCAGCCTGGGGGACAAAGCGAGACTCTGTCTCAAAAAAAAAAAAAAAAATTGTTAACTTGGTTTCTTCAATGTAAGTAGAGAAGGAAGATATATGGCTATTAGTATTAGAGGGCAAGAAAGAAGAAGTCAAATGTTAGCTTCTTGTTGTCATTTTAACCTGTAGAACTGTAACTAAAACCAAAAACTTAAGACCAAAAATAATATAAGTGAGGAAAATCCACACATTTCATTTCAGTTAGGCTACAGACAGACACATGCTGAATGCTATCACTGGCAAATAGACTTTACATTTAAATCCAGAAAGTATAAAATTCCTTGTTAGTTTTCCCTCTTGAACTCAAACCCCACCACTAGCATAGCAATGGTACATAGAAGGCTGCTCAATAAATAGGTTTTAAACCAATTAGTAAAGACATTGGCTTAATCTTAGAATGTTCAAGTCTAGAATTCTGGTGAAGCCAAAACACAATTAGACTTGCACAAAAATTAAAACCCAGTTCAAGTTTTCAACTTTGAAAAAGTCAGAAAGCAAATGCTAAGCATTGATGTTGCTTTTTTTAACCTTCCTACCCCAAGCTGGCCACACTCCAAAAACACAAATCCAAAACTACTTGGTAAGAGGGTCAGGTTTTTTTTACATTTGGGAAGGGAACATAAACTATTCAATATCCTTACAAGAGAGGAGTATCAAATGCTGTATTTCAAAGCACCTGTAATAGCCAATTGTCTGTTAATTTGGCTTGGAGGGAAGCAGAAGTTTGGATAATAATTAAATCAAATATATGCAAAACAAAAACAAAAACCATGAGGGTGTTGTTTTCTGAGGTTTTTGTTTGTTTGTTTTCTCTTTAGACAAGGTCTCACTGTCGCCCAGGCTGGAGTACAGTAGCGCGATCACAGCTCATTGTAGCCTCAGCCTCCCCTGGCTCAGGGGATCCTCCCATCTCAGTTTCCAAGTAGCTGGGACTACAGGCACACATGCACCACCACACCCAGCTAATTTTGGGATTTTTTTGTAGAGATGAGGTTTCGCCATGTTGCTCAGGCTGGTCTTGAACTCCTGGGCTCAAGCAATCTGCCCACCTCAGCCTCTCAAAGTGCTGGGATTACAGGTGTGAGCCACCATGCCCAGCCTTGGTTTTCATTTTTAATAAATTCTATTAGGTCAATACTTCTCAATTTCTTCTAGGAGTTACTACTCTAAACATTTACACTAAGTGGAACTCCAACCTCTTTCTGTGCAATCTCCTGTAACCGTCTGGGAAGACGTTTGACATTGTGGCTCATGGCTCTTCGTCGCATGTGCCGTGGCAGAGTCTGGAAAACCAGTGAATTTGAAGACTTCTGGGTCACAGCTTTTAACATAGCACTGATTTCAGCAGCTCGTGCTTGAGCAAAAGTAGAAGCTGTTGAAAGAATTGACAACGTCATTAAACACCAATCTTGAATTAACGCTGGAGAATAAACAGGCTGCTGGGGAAATTTAAGTGAATTCCTCCACCAAGAAGGCGTAAAGAGAGACCAGAAAGCACATCTAAGGTATGTACAAGGAATACAGGGTTTAATGTGGTAGTGTGGTTGGGGATTATAGGGTGAAGAACAGAAGTGGCTGGAAAGGGCCTGGAGATAGGCCCTTTAAATAAAGGTTTGGTTGCCATTAGTGCATATGCAATTTTCCATCTTTGGAGAATGCCATGCTGAGTATGGATGGCATATGTAAAACAAGACAGGCGTGGGGGCTAAGACAAAGAGGAACAGTTCACAAAGACTTGTAAGAAGACGAGTAAGAGACAGGGAGAGAAACTGAAGAAGGGAGAGCCATTAAGCCCAAGGAAGCTCTGGTCAAAGTCCAGGCTAGAGGTGAGAAGGATCTGAAGTGGAAGGAGGAGAGGAGAGGCAGGGGAGGCAGAGCCAGGACCACAAGGAGGTCAGTTTGTTGCTGCACTAGACATGAAGAGCTCAAAATACAAGCAAACTGCACTTCTTTATGAGTACCCACCGGTTATATACTTGGGGATCTCCTGAGACGTGCCCTCGGGACCTGCTTTCCATCCTCCCTTTTTTCTAAACATCCCTTTGGAGGAAGACTGCTCATTCACATCAGGGTCAGGCAGAGAGTGGGGGTTGACTCTGGTTTGCCACTGTCGTGAAGTTCCAGGATGAGGCTCTAGTATATTTTCAAAAAGAAACATGTCACCTTTATCAGAGATAAAAATTATAGTGGAGAACTAGTATTTGTTGGGTGGCAACACTGACCGTGTTTTCAATCCTACAGTCACCCTGTAAGGTGGCTATTACTACTTATTTTTAAAGAGGAATCTTAAGTAGGAAGGTGAATTCACTTGCCTGAGGTCACAAAGCTAGTAGGTAGCACACAAGGTAATCATGTCAGGATGACATATAAAGGACCCTGGATATAACAGATACAAGGGAAATTTTCTCCTATAAACAGTGCAACATGAATGTCAAATCTAAGCTCCCTGGTATGGTCTGAATGCTTATGTCCCCCAAAATTCCAGTGTTGAAATTCTAACCCCCAAGGTGATGGTATTAGGAGGTGGGGCCTTTAGGAGGCGATTAGGTCATGAGGGTAGAGCCTTCATGAATGAGATTAGTATCCTTATAAAGGAGTGCTCACAGAGACCCTCGCTCCTTCCACCATGTGAGAACCCAGTAAAAAGGTGATGTATATGAAGCAGAAGGCAGGCCCACACCAGTCACCAAACCTGCTGGCTCCTTCATCTTGGACTTTTCAGCCCTCAGAACTGTGAGAAATACATTTGTTATTTATAAGCTACCCAGTAAGATACAGGTTGAGTATCCCTCATCTGCAATACGGGACCAGAAGTGTTTCAAATTCCAATTTTTTTTGGATTTTGGAATATTCATACACATATAATATGAGGTATCTTGAACACAAGTCTAAGGTATGTTAGAACACAAGTCTAAAGACAAAATTCAATTATGTTTCTTTTACCTTATCACTCATAGCCCGAAGGTAATTTTATACAATATTTTTAATAATTTGTGCAGGAAACTTTTTGCACATTGTATACTTGAAGCATCAGAAAGCAAAGGTGCCACTATCTCAGCCACCCTGTGGACAATCTGTGGTTGGCTGGCATCAGCACCCTTCCTGACTCGGAATCTATATGCTACTGATAAGAAATCACTTTCTCATGCTGATTCACATGTAAGTATTTAACAGTAAAAATTACATGCCATTTTATTTGTCTTTGTAGGTGTGCTTAGGTGGTGAAATCTAGGAGTGCTTGGAAATATTTATATCCCAGCTGAAGGGGGCTGGGAACATCTGTTTTCCCATGGGAATGCTGAATAAACTGTGTGTTATATGCCTGCATTTCGACTGTGACCCATTACGTGAGGTAGGATGTGGAATTTGCCACCTGTTGTGTCATGTCAGTGCTCAAAAAGTTTTGGATTTTGGAGGACTTCAGATTTCAGATCTTTGGATCAAGAATGCTCAACCTGTATTTTGTTACAGCAGCCCAAACGACACTCCCTTAATACTATAATCCACATGATTGTATACAGTATTTTATCCTAATTCTCCACCACACTCAAATTGAGAGCTACTATACTAAATAAATAACTAAAAGCAAAGTTCCAGGATGGATGTGGTTGCTCACACCTCTAATCCCAGCACTTTGAGAGGCCAAGGTGGGCGGATCACTTGAGTCCAGGAGTTTGAGACTAACTGGTCAACGTGGCGAAACCCTGTCTCTACAAAAAAAAAAAAAAAAAAAAAAAAAATTAGCTGGGCACAGTGGCACACGCTTGTAGCCCCAGCTACTCGGGAAGCTGAGGTGGGAGGATCACGTGAGCCCAGGCGGTCAAGGTTGTAGTGAGCCACGACTGTGCCATTGCACTCCAGCATGGGCAACAGAGTGGGACCCTGTCTTAAAAATTTTAAAAGCAAAATTTCCAGCCAGGCGCAGTAGTTCACGCCTGTAATCCCAGCACTTTGGGAGGCCAAGGTGGGCGGATTGCCTGAGCTCAGGAGTTCAAGACCAGCCTGGGCAACACGTTAAACCCCATCTCTACTAAAATACAAAAAATTACCCGGGTGTGGCAGCATGTGACTGTAGTCCCAGCTACTTGGGAGGCTGAGGCAGGATAATTGCTTGAATCCAGGAGGCAGAGGTTGCCGTGGGCCAAGATCGCACCACTGCACTCCAGCACAGGCAACAGAGCAAGACTCTGTCTCCAAAAAAAAAGGCAACACTAGCACACAAGTGTCTGGGAATTATGACTATAAGACAACATTAAATATCTGCCTGTGGCCAGGTGCAGTGGCTCACGCCTGTAATCCCAGCACTTTGGGAGGCTAAAGCAGGTGGATCACTTGAGGTTAGGAATTTGAGACCAGACTGGCCAACATGGTGAAACCCTGTCTCTACTAAAAGTACAAAAATTGCCGGGCGCGGTGGCTCAAGCCTGTAATCCCAGCACTTTGGGAGGCCAAGACGGGCGGATCACGAGGCCAGGAGATCGAGAGACAATCCCGGCTAACACGGTGAAACCCCGTCTCTACTAAAAAATACAAAAAAACTAGCCGGGCGAGGTGGCGGGCGCCTGTAGTCCCAGCTACTCGGGAGGCTGAGGCAGGAGAACGGCATAAACCCGGGAGGCGGAGCTTGCAGTGAGCTGAGATCCGGCCACTGCACTCCAGCCTGGGTGACAGAGCAAGACTCCGTCTCAAAAAAAAAAAAAAAAAAAAAAAAAAAAGTACAAAAATTAGCCAAGAGTGGCGGCACACGCCTGTAGTCTCGGCCACTCAGGTGGCTGAGGCAGCAAAATCGCTTGAACCCAGGAGGTGGATGTTGCAGTGAGCCAAGATCGCACCATTGTACTCCAGCCTGGGCGACATAGCAAGACTCTGTCTCAAAAAAAAAAAAAAAAAAAAAAAAAACTGTCTGTAAATTAAAGGAGAGATCAGTAGAGAATTTCATAGTGTTTCTGCTTATTTCAATTGTGGTGTTAATTATTAAGCCACTATAATCTTAAAACACTTGTGAGGATAATATGTGTTTATCACATGGCATGGTGGGCATCAACTGTAGGATCTGAATCTAGACCTTACGAACTTGACTCTAAAGTTTACTTAATCAGACCCAGTGCACAGTTTTTAAAAGCATTCCAAACAAGTTCTTGGCCACTTGCGTTTGCTGTCTTCCCAAATTAGCATTTTCTACCACTGCCCTAATGAACAACTGTGATCTTCCTATCCCTTCATAAGGTTCTAAAATCAGCACATCAGTGAAATACAGATATGATGACTATACTGCACTTCTCTTAGGAAATACAGAAGTATAATAATCACTGATGTTAAAGTAGAAATAAAATATACCAGCTCTAAAATATGCATAGCTAATTTTCATTATTTATAGTAGTTATGTTTCATACAGTCACTAAATTATGTCAATGAATCAGTGAATACCAAACCATTCCTCCTAGTGGGGATACATATATATCTTCATCTCACGTAAATTATAATCTTTTTTTTTTCTTTTTTTTTTTGAGACAGTCTCACTCTGTCACCCAGGCTGGAGTGCAATGGCATGATCTTGGCTCACTGCAACCTCCACCTCCCAGGTTCAAGCGATTCTCCTGCCTCAGCCTCCCGAGTGGCTGGGACTACAGGCATGCACCACCATGCATGGCTAATTTTTGTATTTTTAGTAGAGACGGGGTTTCGCCATGTTGGCCAATCTAGTCTCGAACTCCTGACTTCAGGTGATCTGCCCACCTCAGCCTTCGAGAGTGCTGGGATTACAGGCGTGAGCCACTGCCCATGGCCATATTATAATCTTAAATCCTAAAAACAACTCCTCCTGGCAGAGTCTATTTCCTTTATTTTACAAAAGAGAAAATGAAGTCTAGAAATGCTAAGTGACCTGCATGAGGCTGCCCCAAGGCTGAGATTCAAACCCCAGGAGAGCTGGAGCTTCTTGCACTGTACTGCCCTGCCCCTGTACTACCACCATCCTCCGGCCATTTCTGCATGAAAGCTGGGAACCTCGGCTGGGAACACAAACACAGGGCAACTCAAATTTTTCCTGCTCTATGTATGTCCAAAAATGATAGCAAAGCTCCATGGGTATTGATATTGGGGTTACAAATAAGCTTTGGCAAGAAGGCAAACTTGCAAATAGGAAATTGAAAAATAATAATAAGGGTCTACTGTATCTGTTTTTAATTCAGCTCATTTACTATTTAGATAATGACTATCAAAAGAGCTAACAAAAGCAATTTGATCAAAATGGGATTGGAGAGAGCATCATGTGTATCTTTTTTTTTTTGAGACAGAGTCTCCCTCTGTTTTTAGGCTAGAGTGCAGTATCACAATCTTGGCTCACTGTAACCTCCACCTCCTGGGTTCAAGCAATTCTCCTGCCTCAGCCTCCTGAGTAGCTGGGACTACAGGCACGTGCCACCACACCCAGTTAATTTTTGTATCTTTAGTAGAGCCAGGGTTTCACCATGTTGGCCAGGATGGTCTCGATATCTTGACCTCATGAACCACCCGCTTCAGCCTCCCAAAGTGCTGGGATTACAGGCGTGAGCCACCATGGCTGGTCTATTTTGTGTATCTTACCTTGTTTTTGAGCTTGGAAAGGTTTTTCACCTCCACTGTGGTGCTTTACGCCTCTGTCAGCCACAAAGCCAGAGGACAGAGTCACATTGGTGGGCTGATTTCTCATTTTCTTGGCGTGTTTTCTTTCTTTTGCATTAGACATTTCTGGAAAGAAAGTAATACATTTAACACAGGGAAAGGAAACTTTCACTTAAAAATAAAAATAAATTTAATGAGTAAATATTCATGTGATTCAAAATAAGTCTACTGACGGAAGAGACCCTATTAGTACATTCCAGTTTGCACTGTCAAATAATTAAATCATATACAACTGTTGATACCAAATAAAGTCTGTTAGAAAAATGAAAAATGAGATAAGATTGCTATGGATGATAAAAAAATTAATTAGTTCAAATACTTTATCTTGATTCTTGGATGAAATAAGAGCCACCCGAATCAATGAAATATAAAACACCCTATTCCAAAAGGAGAAACTCTATTAAAAACAACACAGATTACTGATGCTTTCATTTCTGCTACTCAGATGTGGCCAGCTATATATTTAATTTACAAAAGCAATAGATAATGATTTCAATTTGAAGCAAGATAAAGGACAAAAGCAGTGGGACTCCGACTGATTTACCACTCAGCAGTTCCCAACTCTCAAACTCAACATCCCCTATTTTTACTGATTCAGTTTGAAGCAGCTGTTTTCTACTTTTAAATGAAATGAATGTTATAACCTATTAGACACATATCAAGACATAGCCTACAATAGATGCCCTAAATGTAACAAAAAGGAGACCTAAGAAGTAATTTTAATAAAATAATATATATTTCAGTATGTAACCATTTCACCACAACTACACTAGATGATATTTTGAAATAGATTTTGAACCCAGGGGATAACAACATCCACATAGGCACTAGCACAGGCATTGGCACAATCCATAAAGTTGGAGAATGGTCCTGGAAGCCCTCCAACCCCGAGGCACCAGTGATTAACTCTTTCATTGCTAACGGTAGGAAATCTGAAGGGCCCTATACATGGACACACTAGGAGGTAGGGCAGCTCAGAGCAGCTGGTATTCACCAAACAGTTCTCAAAGCAGTTCAATATTTTAATACCAGTCTTTACTTCTACCTATACCTAGAATTACCATGAATTCAACAGCTACAAAGGCAAAGCAGCACAGGTGCATTGTACTAGTGCCTCCAAAAGAAGGTAACAATGCCACTAATGACATAAATTTCCAAATTGGTGAACACTCCTTAGTGATGTATCCTCCCCCCGCCCCCCGCCGCCAACAAAAGTACAAACTTGCTTTGACTTACTGCATTACTGGAATATTCAGTGCATATTAAAACTGTGTAACCAGGCCAGGTGCAGTGGCTCATGCCTGTAATCCCAGCAGTTAGGGAGGCTGAGGCAGGTGGATCACTTGAGGTCAGGAGTTCGAGACCAACCTGGCCACCATGGCGAAACCCCATCTCTATTAGAAATACTAAAATTAGTTGGGTGGGCCAGGCGCGGTGGATCACGCCTGTAATCCCAGCACTTTGGGAGGCCGAGGCGGGTGGATCACAAGGTCAGGAGATCGATATCATCCTGGCTAACATGGTGAAACCCCATCTCTACTAAAAAAATACAAAGAAATTAGCCGGGCGTGATGGCGGGAACCTGTAGTCCCAGCTACTCAGGAGGCTGAGGCAGGAGAATGGCGTGAACCTGGGAGGAGGAGCTTGCAGTGAGCCAAGATCGAGCCACTGCACTCCAGCCTGGGCAACAGAGCGAGACTCCGTCTCAAAAAAAAAAAAAAAAAAAAAATTAGTTGGGTGCAGTGGCCTGCACCTGTAATCCCAGCTACTTGGGAGGCTGAGACAGGAGAATCGCTTGAACCCGGTAGGTGGAGGTTGCAGTGAGCCGAGATCGCACCACTGCACTCCAAGCTGGCCAACAGAGCAAGTCTCCATCTCGGGGGGGGGGGGGGGGGGGGCGGGGCGAGAAACCTGTGTAACCAATAATTTTATATAAATTAGGTACTGGGCTACTACGGGGCTTTTCTGCACATAGCAGGTTGTCTAACATCCCTGGTCCCTGCCCAAAAAATGCCGGCAATGTTAGCCCAATTATGCCAACCAAAATACCTGCACAAACCTCCAAAATGCTAGTCACATCAGAATTTGCCCACTTCCACTGAGAGCTACTAAATTAACTACCCCCATTCACTTACTTCCTTTTCCAATGCAAGACGTCGCACAAAATTAAGACTTGCCTATATGGTAAAGCGTTTAAGGGCTTTCACTATTGTAATACCTAACCTTGTTTTTAGACTCTCCCTTAATCACCTAGCCTTGTTGCCACATGAATAGGCTCTCGCTTAGCTGAGAAAGCCAGACATACTCCTTTCCGCTCCTTCATTTACAAGGCTTCAAGGACTCCTTACCCACCCCGCTTCCTCAAGGAGTTAACTTGTGTAAGCAGACTCTCAACATATCAAAGAGTCCAATTAACTGATAAGGTACTGAAGCAAGCAATGTACGAAGTTCCCAGGATTTTGCTCAAAAGATAACACCATAAAGCCGTGAGTTTGTGTCTGGCGGAGCCCCCATATAAAACATCTTAGGAAAGACTTAGAGCCCCTGCACCTGGAAACTGTTTTTTCTCTATAACCATTTATCTTTTTAACTTTTTTACATGTTTTTACTTCTGTAGAATTGTTGCAACTGAGCTCCTCCTCCCCTTCCTAACCCGAAGGATAAAAGAAAATCAAGCCCCTTCCTGGGGCAGAGAGAATTTTGAGCGTTAGCCATTTCTGGGTCGCTGGCTAATAAAGGACTTTTTTTTTTTTTTGAGACGGAGTCTCGCTCTGTCGCCCAGGCTGGAGTGCAGTGGCGCTATCTCGGCTCACTGCAAGCTCCGCCTCCCGGGTTTACGCCATTCTCCTGCCTCAGCCTCCCGAGTAGCTGGGACTACAGGCGCCCGCCACCTCGCCCGGCTAATTTTTTTGTATTTTTAGTAGAGACGGGGTTTCATTGTGTTAGCCAGGATGGTCTCGATCTCCTGACCTCGTGATCCGCCCGTCTCGGCCTCCCAAAGTGCTGGGATTACAGGCTTGAGCCACCGCGCCCGGCCTAAAGGACTTTTAAATTCATCTCAGAGTGTAGCGTTTCATCTCAGTGTAGCGTTTCTCTAACTCACTCACGTACAATACTACAGAGTTTGAAAGATGTGCGTTCAAATTCCTTCTTTATACTTTTTAGTTACATAATCTTAGGAAAATTACTTTCTCACTTTCAGCCTCAGCCTCTTCCTCTAAAGTTGCTGTGAGAATTAAACATTATATACAGGCCAGGTGGGATGGCTTATGCCTGTAATCCCAGCACTATGGGAGGCCAAGGCGAGTGGATCACTTGAGGCCAGGAGTTCAAGACCAGCCTGGCGTACATAGTGAAACCGCATCTCTACTAAAAAATACAAAAATGAGGCCGGGCGCGGTGGCTCACGCCTGTAATCCCAACACTTTGGGAGGCCAAGGCAGGCGGATCATGAGGTCAGAAGATGGAGACCATCCTGGCTAACACGGTGAGACCCCATCTCTACTAAAAACACAAAAAATTAGCCGGGTGTGGTGGCCGGCGCCTGTAGTCCCAGCTACTCGGGAGGCTGAGGCAGGAAAATGGCGTGAACCCGGGAGGCGGAGCTTGCAGTGATCCGAGAGATCGTGCCACTGCACTCCAGCCTGGGTGACAGAGCAAGACTCCATTTCAAAAAAAAAAAAAAATACAAAAATGAGCCAGATGTGATGGCATGCGCTTGTAATCCCAGCTGAGGCTGAGGCACGAGAATTCTTTGAACTCAGGAGTTGGAGGTTGCGGGGAGCTGAGATCACGCCACGGCACTCCAGCCTGAGCGATAGAGTGAGACTCTGTCTCAAAATTAAAAAATAAACAAACATATACATACTGTATGTGGTTTTGGCTTTGCAAAATGCATATACACAACTCACTTAGCATGGGGCTTTATGCTAACTAAATGCTTAGTTTATGGTAGCTATTATTCTTAAATAATAAATGAGATAGCAGGGATTGATGCCATTTCACTGTCTACTCCGCTAATTTCAACTAAATGAAAGACAACTATATCTACACGCAAAAACATTTTTCAAATTAAACAGTATGAAGGAAGTAAATGGAGTCCTGCAGAACTGGTTGGCTAGTGAAGCACATGATTCAGATCAGTCTGCATTAAAAGCCATTCCAAATATTCCACAAAACAACTTAGTTAACCTACTGTTACCTGCTTGAATCAGAACTCACCAGCAAGACTAGACAAGAACACCATCGGAACTCTAGCTCCCCTCAGGATCAGAATGGGCCAAGAAAAGGTTGGTGCTGCCTCCAACCTAGGATAACCTTGGGAACATCCCGGAGCTTTGGGTCCAGATTAAAAAATGAGTAAATCAAACTAGCAGTGGTCTAACAGCAAAAGGGAATGAATATAGGATGCATCTTTATGAAGTCTGAGGACTTAGTTTAAAAGTTTCCAGAGGCCTGGTGTGGTGGCTCACACCTGTAATCCCAGCGCTTTGGGAGGCCAAGGTGGGAGGATTGCTTGAGCTCAGGAGTTAGAAACCAACCTGAGCAACATAGTGAGAATTCATCTCTACAAAAAAATCAAAAAATAAGCTGGGCATGGTTATGTGCTTGTGGTCCCACCTACTCAGGAGGCTGAAGTGGGAAGATGGCCTGAGACAGGGAGGTCAAGGCTGCAGTGAGTGAGCCTTGATCACACTACTGCACTCCAGCCTGGGTGACAGAGCAAGACCCTGTCTCAAAAAAAAAAAAAAAAGTTTCCAGAAGGAATCTTAACTCTTACCTTCACCTTCAAGTCAGTTTTGTCAAAACTTTAATAAGCACTAAATATGTGCTGCCTTTATAAAAATATTTTCCCCAAATCTTCAAATAAAATGGATACGTTATATTTTCTGACACAGCTTAGTATCCCCGATTGGCCAGACACAACCTTTGGTGTTAGTTCCCAGTTTGAGAACCTGGGAACTAACTAGATGATGTCTGTTTTCTTCTAGATCTAAAAAGTTGGTGATTCAGACTTGATATAAAATCTGCCTTAAGAATAAAGGTACCTCATTTCACAAGAAATATTTTACACAAGTTGAATCATTTGTAATGCTCCAAGGTAGCTTCTTATTTAAAAACTTAAATGGTGAATTATTTTGTAAATAAAAAGCATCTCTTAATTATCTAGTTTAATCAAATTTAGCAAACTTTTGGGCACCTACTATGTGCCTAATAGTTTCAGGCTGTGTATAATACCAAAGTAGAATAAGAATTTTGTCATCTTAGGCAGCATTGAGAACTTGATGTGGCAGGCATTATTCTACATGACTTATTCATTTAATTCTCACAACTCTGTGGTCACTAGTATTATTCCCATCTTATAAATGAAGAAATTGAAGCACAGAGATGCTATATACCAGCCCAAGGCTACTAAGCTTGTGACTGTGCTGAGATTCAAACCAGGCAGTCTGACTCTATCCACTATTCTTCTTTTTTCTTTCTGCCCCTTCCCTCTCCAATCCACTATTCTTGAAACACGTAACAATTAGAAAATAGGACCTCATATAATAAAATACTAAATTATGCGGTACAGCACAATAGGAAACAGGAGAAGGGAAAGAAAAAAAAATGTGGCTGGGCGTGATGGTTACACCGCACTTTGGGAGACTGAGGCAGGAGAATTGCTTGAGCCCAGGAGTTGGAGACCAGCCTGGCCAACATGAAGAAGCCCTGTCTCCACAGAAAATACAAAAATTAGCCGGCGTGCACCTGTAATCCCAACTACTTGAGATGCTTAGGCTGAAGGATCACTTCAGCCCAGGAGCTTAAGGTTTCAGTGAGCCAAGATCATGCCACTGCACTCCAGCCGGGGTGACAGAGTGAGATCCTGTCTTGAAAGAAAGAAAAGAAAGAAAAAGAAAAGGAAAGGAAGGAAAGAAGAAAAAGAAAAAATATGTGAATTGATAGGAAAAATCAAAGAGAAAATAGGCTTTCAGTTAGCTGGAATTTGCATAGATGAGGAAGAAAGAGTATTCAGGAATCTACTGTGTGAATACAGGAGGACGCTAGTGGGAAGAGGGAGTAGATGACAATGAAACTTGAATAGGCAAGGGGAAGCCAGATTGGAAGGTCTTTTATTCCAGGCCCCAAACCAGTGAAAAAGATCAGAGGGTTCCTGAGCCAGAAGTAGGAAGGCCAAAACCTAAGCAGTATGTAGGACAAAATGAAAGGGAATAAAGGAGATTTTCTTATATTATCTTTAAGAAGCAGGGAAAGCAGAGATTTTACTTTTTTTTTTTTTTTAAACTGTTGCATTCCTAGCATCTAGCAGAGTGCCTTACACCAAGTAGGGACTCATTATATATTTGTGAGTGCCCGCATAAATGAAGAAACGAAGCGTACTTACAATGCAAATATTAACAGGATAAGAAATATTTAGCCAAGTACCATCCCTTCTGACACAGCAGAATACTCATAAGGGATCTGGGCCATTCCAGATCACTATCTTTCTTTCTGAAATGATACCCCAATCACTAGGGCTCTGTTCAGATAGTGACCTTGTAAAGCCCGAGGAGCACCCTAGAGAAGGGAACACGGGAGGAGCAGGAAAGCGAACACCGGAGGACCAACGCCCAGATCCCAGCGTGGTCGCCTGAATGACCCATCTTAGTCCTTTGGGGTTGCAGAACAGGGGATGCAAATCCATCCCAGGACGGCCTCCGCCCGGCGGGGCAATGAAGGGAAATGACTGACGTAGGGGGCTCGAGCGCAGGGGCCGAAGGAGATGCGACACTAGGAAGAGGGGCCCCGGGCATAGGCAGCAAGGAAAGAAGAGGTCAGAGGAGTCTGAGGGAGAAAAGATGAAAAGGGGAGACGGGCGCCGGGCGGGGGACCACCACAAACAGTCCCCCCGACACTCACAGCCTCTGGAAGGCACGAGCCCCTCACGACCAACCTGCCAGACGCTCTGAGGACTTCCCGGGTCAGAATGACAAGCCTCCGCGACAGTCCCCACCGAGCCAAAGCGCCTGGCGAGCGCGCTGGAGAGCGCATGCGCCAGACCAGGCGCTTCCTCCACGTGGCCTGGAGCGTCGCCGAAACTACAATTCCCAGAATGACGCGCGAGCCCGCCCCCAGCAGGCGCTGTCCGGCAGAGGCGCTGCTAGGGTTGGTCAGTCGCACCAGAAGCGAGCAGGGCTGGTGCTGGGGCTTCTTCTCCTGAAGGGGCTGCAAGAGGGAAGACTTAGCCATGTCGTCCTTGATCAGAAGGGTGATCAGCACCGCGAAAGCTCCAGGGGCCATAGGACCCTACAGGTAACGAGGCTGGTGGGAGCAGTGACGGACCCGGGGCGTATGGGTTCGGGGATTCGGGCCCGGTTGGGGTCCCTCCGGGTCAGAGGCCCAGCGAACACGCGAGGAAATTGAGCCTGGAAAGGGGCAACGCACCCAAAGACCCACAGAGAGTTGGGAGCCACGATGGGACCGGGAGCCTGCACTCCACGGGACTTTGCTCGTTCTGGGGCTGCCTCGCTGCGGAGCCCAGCCTGCCAGACAGCTCTCCCCGGTTAGAAGTCTTCAGACGCTGTGTTTTTTGGGGGAAGGGGGTAGTTTTTGTTTTCTTGGTAACAGCTTTATTGAGATACAATTCACGTACCATAAGATTCACCCCCTTTAGCATGTACAATTCAGTGATTTTGACCATACTCACAGTTATGCAGCCATTACCACTTTCTTCAGAACCATTTTCATCACCCCAAAAATAAATCCCATCCCCATTAGCATTCACTTCCCATTCTCCTCTCCCCCGGCCCCGGACGATCTACTTGCATCTTCATGGATTTGCTGATTGTGGACATTTCCTATAAATTTAATCATAAAACATGTGGTCCTTTATGACCAGCTTCTTTCATTAGCTTCATACTTGGTCTACCCCTCTCTCAATTGAAAAGAACCCCATCAACAGCTCCCTCCTTTAAACCTCCTGCTGTGAGAAAAGGCACTGAAATGTGGCAGAACAGGAATTATTACAGAAAACTTGGAAATAAAATGCAATGGGAGTGAGAGGGCAAGTAGGGTAGGCAGTAAAGGAGAAAAAAGACAAATTGATTTTAACTTGGGGTGGAAGAGGAAACAGAGCCCTCTCTCAATTGAGAAGAGCCCTGTCAACAGATGTGGTTGTCTCTTCTGTGGAGAGCTGAGTTCCTTTAACAGAAATGCTTAGCAAATCCCTGCACATCTACGCAAGCCACTGGTTTCTACAACATATGGAAATGCATTGTAATGTTTATCAATTCATTGCCCATTCTTATTTCCCACTACTAAATACAAATCGTAGCAAACATTATTTTCTAAGACTGTGCCAACATACTCTAGCTAAATATATGTATACTGGCCAGAAAGTCTAACCTGTGTTTGTTTCCACTTGTGCTTTTGTTTCCACTTGTCAGAAGTGCTTTTAAATGGAAAAGTTAATTTTATTTTTAAGCTTCATATTCTTAAAATGTCTCAGCTTTAAAACTATTGGATCTTATCATATGCATTGTTGGCTACTTTCTTTTTCAAAGATAATTTTTTGTTTATTTTTAATTCTTCACTAAAGTATACTTCGCAACCCTTTTTCAATTTTTTTCTATTTAAAATACAGTTTATAGTATCTGCTCACTGTTAAAGAACCAAAGTGGGAAAACTTCTACAGCTGAAACTCTTATAGATGTGCATTGAATGCCTACTATATGCCAAGCACTTAGGAGTACAAAAATGTATAAAGACAACCCAGTGTGAAAAACATTAATATATATGGGGAAAAGAAAAATGAACATTTTAATTTAGCACATGCTCTATGCCAGGCACCATGACAACCACCTTCTCTTAAGTCCCATCCCCATTTTACAAAAAGAAAACTGAAGCTCAAAGTCAAGGTCAGAGAGTCTACAAGTGACATTTTGATTTGAAGTCAAGCCCTAGCTCCCTTTAAACCTACTGCTGTGAGAAAAGGCACTAAGATGTGGCAGAACAGGAATTATTATAGAAAACTTGGAAATAAAATGCAGTGGGAGTGAGAGGGCAAGTGGGGTAGGGAGTAAAGCAGAAAAAAGACATATTGATTTTAACTTGGGGTGGAAGAGGAAAGAGAAGATTTAGGAAGGTTACTTGTGAGAGGTAGTCCTTTGGTTTTGAAGGTTGGTTTTGTCATTTATAATAATGTTGTGAAGTTTGATTTTTAAATTAATTTATTAAGGATTTCAACAGGAAGTCATTGAGTGAAGGGCGTGGAGGTAGAAGTCAGGTAAAGGGAATGGCTTGAGTGAGGGCATGGAGGTAGAAGAATGCATGGTATAAAGATTTTGGGGAGAAAGTTTTCATAATTCAAGTGCTACTTCTATCTTTTTTGTTTGTTTGCCAAATCTGTATATCACTTATAATTTACTTAACCTATTTCTTTGAGATGGCTCACTTCATTTTATTTAACAAGTTAATTGAAAAGGGAAACTTTACAACAGTACACGAAATAGAAAACATTTCAATAGAAAGTAATAGTAAAAAATAAACTCAATTTTAAAAAAGGTGTTATTAAATTTTAGCTGGACTAGACATTACAGTTGGTTCAAAATCTGAGGCCTGCTCTCTCTTTGTTAAGAGTGAGGTTTCTTTAGGCTGGTACTGTGTCTCACGCCTGTAATCCCAGCACTGTGGGAGGCCAAGGTGAGAGGACTGCTTGAGGTCAGGAGTTCAAGACCAGCCTGGGCAACATAGTGAGACCCCATCTCTATTTAAAAAAAAAAAGTTTAATTAAAAACTTTCAATTGATGTTTTAATTTGTTTTCTAAAGATGATTTTTTTCTCCTTGATGTAATCAAATGGGGTAGAATCATCATTGCTAACATTTACTGATGCTTACTCAGCAGCATCGGGCACTTTTTTTTTTTTTTTTTTTTTTTTTTGAGACAGAGTCTCGCTCTGTTGCTCAGGCTAGAGTGCAGTGGCACAATCTCGGCTCACTGCAACCTCCACCCCACAGATTCCAGTGATTCTCATGTCTCAGCCTCTCAAGTAGCTGGGATTATAGGCATGTGCCACCACACTCGGATAATTTTTGTATTTTTAGTAGAGATAGGGTTTCACTGTGTTGGTCAGGCTGGTATTGAACTCCTGACCTAAAGTGATCCACCTACATCGGCTTCCCAAAGTTCTGGGATTACAGGTGTCAGCCACCACGCCTGGTCAGCACCAGGCATGGTTCTAAGTGATTTTTATGCATGGTTGTATTATAGTCCCCATTTTTCGGATGAAGAAACTGATGTGTGCAAAATTAAATAATTTGCCAAAAGTTACACCACTAAAAAGTGATGTAACAAAATTTGAATTTAGGAAATGGGTACTAGAGCCTAGTCTTAATCATTTACTTTGTTGTCCCTGGTGTAGACTGAAAAAAAAATTGGAAAAGGAGTCATTTTCTTACTGTGTTTCACTGTGTATGACTGACTCCTTTGAGAATACTGATTAAGAGTTGGAATTTGGATTTGAATTTTTGTTTTGCCTCTTTTTAATTATATAACCTTGCAGAGTGACTTAACCTCTCTTAGTTTGCTTCTTTGTCTTCTAAATGGGCATAAATAATACCACTTGATAAGATTATTGTGGGAATTAAATAAAAGTGACCAATAAAAATTAGATTTTGGCCGGGCGCAGTGGCTCACGACTGTAATCCCAGCACTTTGGGAGGCAGAGGTGGGTGTATCACATGGTCAGGAGTTCAAGACCAGCCTGGCCAAGATGGTGAAACCCCATCTCTACTAAAAATACAAAAAAAAAAAAAAATTAGCTGGGCATGGTGGTGTATGCCTGTAATCCCAGCTACTCGGGAGGCTGAGGCAGAGAATTGCTTGAACCTGGAAGGCAGAGGTTGTGGTTAGCCGAGGTCGCGTCACTGCACTCCAGCCTGGGCTACAGAGTGAGACTCTGTCTAAAAAAAAAAAAAAAAAAAAGGAGATTTTAGCAAGATACAGGTTGTGGTGGTTTCCAATACTAAATGGAAGAATATAAATTTTATTTTGTATATAATGAGGAACAATCAAATGTGTTTTTTTGTTGTGGTTGTGTGTTTGTATGTGTGTGTGTTGAGACAGTGTCTCGCTCTGTTACCCAGGCTGGAGCCAGGATCATGGCTTATTGTCGCCTCAACCTCCTGAGCTCAAGCCATTCTCCCACCTCAGCTTCCGAAGTAGCTGGGACTACAGGCCCAAGCCACCATGCCCGGATAATTTTTGTATTTTTTGTAGAGCTGGGGTTTCACCACATTGCCCAGGCTAAATGTTTTTAAACAGGGTGGAACATGATCAGATCTTTTAAGAAGATAATTCTGATAGTAATTCCGATAGAAATTTGGAGGTTAAGAGAGTGAGAATAGTTAGGGGATATTGTAAGTGAAAATTTGTAATCTTTTTTCTCCTTCTGCCCTAATGTCTTTCTCTCAATCACACAGTAATAGCATTTTAAAAAAACACTTTTACCTTCAAACAAGAGGGACACAACCAAATCAAAGTGGTTATTAGAGACACTTTGTCCTGGAGCCTGCTAAAGAGTATACCCCTTCCTTGACCTATTTAGAGATACTCTGTGGACTTTGTTCAAGAAGGAAAGCATAACAGTAATGTTCCTGGTTGACTTGAAGGTGAGTGGGAGTCAACTGTCTTTATAAAGCTGAAAGCAAAAAGGAAGGGAATCATCATATGAATGTGCCAATATGACAAGAAAAAAAAGCCACCAACCAGCTTCGTGGTGTGGAGACTTCCAGGACATTGTGCCTCTTGTGCACTAGGTGACTAGAAATCGTGCTTATTTTCAATAGTTAATGTTTAAGAAAAAAACAAACTCCAACTAACTACTTATATTCTGATAAAGTTAATTGGACATGTTTTAGGAACCTTTTGGAAACGAGTTTTTGTGCATGAAGTGCGTAGTGAGTACACTTTTTGAGAATCCTGGGTCCTCTCCAGGAAGAATTCAAATGTGTTGAACTTTCAGTCTCTGGCATTGGAATGGATGGGGTGTTGTCACTAATTAGCCAATCAACTCTGCACATTTCAGGAATACTTCCAGACAGAACCTTGAAAGATTTCAACATTGCATTGCTTTGCATGGCGCATATTGCACACCGTCCTCATAATAATAAATTTTTGAAGCAGTAGCCCGTGTGGCATAGACTATGATGTGAGAATTATTAGAACGCTTTTGAAAGTGTGATTACCCTTTAACCTGGAAGTAGAACAATGCACTTTTAAATTTTCTGAAGTCCAACCACATGTCTTTGGATAGTAGGATTCTTATGCTCAGAAAGTGTCAACTAGACAATTATTCTTATGAACAAACCTCTTTAGATCTATAAGAGATAACTCACATAGCTCAGATGGACTCAGCTCCAGTGCTTACTTTTTATATTTTGAAAATAAAAGAGTTTCTTTTTACTACCGTGAAGTTTCTGATAAATAATAATGCATTTGGTCTTAAAGTGTGTTTCAGATATGGGGAAAGCTGAAGGCACTTTGCACAGGACCTAGGGCAGACGGCCTAATTCTACACAGGACAGTTAATAAAAAACAGTGTTACTGATGGTATTATTTAACCCGAGAAAAGATTACAAATTAACAAACTCAGTAGTTATCTATTTGTGGACCAGTGTGAAAGCCAGATAGCTGAGAAAACTTTCTAGACTTTCTGAATCATGTTACCAAGTTTAAACATACCTCCTTAGCTCTCTCCAAAGCATTTGCTGTAAGTCGACAGGTCCTGCTGAAAAGACATTCACTGACAACCAGAATTGTTTATGCTACTAAGTGGTTAAAGAGCAAAACATCAGCAAGTAGTTATAGTGTGCCTACTGTATGCAAAGAATCACCTACACCCTACAGAGCTACAGAGACATGGTAAGACATTACCCCAAACTCAAGGAGTTTAGAGTCTAAGATACCTTGGGAGATAGGATAATAACAGGATGAGTTACAACACAAGGCAGGATCCTGTACATAGTATAAGGAAGATACAACCAGAGCACTCCTGGGATCCAGGAGAAAGAAAAGCTTAGTTACTTAGGGAAAGTGTGTGTGTGTGTGTGTGTGTGTGTGTGTGTGTGTGTGTGTGTGTGTTTAGTGTAGTTTTATTTATAACAAAATATTGGAAGTAATGGTGACTAATTAACTAAAGTATATCCATATTGTAAAACATACATAGCTGTTTCAAAAAATGAGGAAGCACTCTACATATACTTATGGAAAGATCTTCATGATATTCCGTTGAGTGAAAAAAACAAAGTGTACAAGAACGTTTAATATACCATATTTTATGTAAAAGAAAAGAGAAAATATATATTTGTTTTGGTTTTCTGTTCATTAAAGAGACTGGATGAATACCTAAAGAAGAACAATGGTTCTGGGCTGGGAACTGAGCAAATAGGGAACAAGAATGAAAGACTTTTCACTGCAATTCTTTGTATATTTTCTGGATTTTTGAACCATATGAACTCCTATTCAAAAATAAATTATAAAGGAAAACAAAAGATGTGGTCAAGAAGACCAGGGAAAACTTCATGAAATAAAAGAGGAAAGTTTGGAGCATGTTGGAAAATGGAAGAATAGGGAACTAAAAGAAGAGGATTAAAATGAGACTATCTTAAATTTATAAATAAGCATGGAAATTTTAAAACAAATTTCACTTATTTTTTTCTTTTTTTTTTTTTTTTTGATACAGAGTCTTCCTCTGTCGCCCAGGCTGGAGTGTAGTAATGCAATCTTGGTTGTCTACAACCTCCACCTCCCAGGTTCAAGTGATTCTCATGCCTCAGCCTCCCAAGTAGCTGGAATTACAGGTGTGCACCACCACTGGCTAAGTTTTGTGTTTTTTAATAGAGACAGGATTTCCCCATGTTGGCAAGGCTGGCCTTGAACTCCTGACCTCAAGTGATCTGCCCGCCTCAGCCTCCCAAAGTGCTGAGATTATAGGTATGAGGCACCATGCCCTACCACATTTCACTTTTAAATTAAAATTACATTAAGGTTTCTTTCTTCAACATCTTAAAAAAACAGACAGGCTTTCTTCATCCCAAAACTAATATGATTCCTGTAAAAAGTGGACTTGTTTGGCTTTTTTCAGGTATCAATGTATTGTATTCTTTTTCCTGTGATTTTATCCTACTTCTGAAATTTAACATCTTCATAACAGAAAAAGTTAGTTACAGAAGTAAGCACTTTGCAGAAATGAAGTTGTATTAGTTCATTTTCACACTGCTATAAAGATACAACCCAAGTATTTATAAAGAAAAGAGGCTTAATTGACTCACCGTTCCGCATGGCTGGGGAGACCTCAAGAAACTTACAATAATGGCGGAAGGGGAAGAGGCACATCATATATGATGGCAGGCAAGAGAGAGTGTGCGTATGTAGGAGGAACTGTCAGACACTTATAAAACTGTTAGATCACGTGAGAACTCACTATCACGAGAACAGCATGGGGGAAACTGCCCCCATGACTACTTATGTTTTTAAAAGTGCTCTTGAAATTGCATTTTTTTGCTTTACAGCTATATTGAGGTATAAGTTACTTATAAAAGTTACCCATTTTAATGGCTGTGTGTGGTGGCCCACAACTGTAATCCCAGCACTTTGGGAGGCCGAGGTGGGTGGATCACCTGAGGTCAGGAGTTCAAGACCAGCCTGGCCAACATGGCAAAACCCCATCTCTACTACAAATGCAAAAATTAGCTGGGCGTGGTGGCTCACGCCTGTAATCCCAGCTACTTGGGAGGCTGAGGCAGGAGAATTGTTTGAACGCGGAGGCAGAGGTTGCAGTGAGCCAAGATTGTGCCACTGCACTCCAGCCTGGGTGACAGAGTGAGACTCCACCTCAAAACAACAAGTTACCCATTTTAATTAAGTTACTCACGTAGTGTTCCATGAGTTTTGGTTAATGTATAGAATCAGGCATCCACTATAATAGTCAAATTTTAGAACATTTCCATCACTCCCAAAAAATTCCCTTGTACCCATTTATGATCACCCCTGGCCCCAGACAACAGTTAATCATCTGCTGTTGCTATTGTCCTTTCTAAGGTTTCATTTAAGTGAAATAAGACAATATATAGTCCTTTGTTGGATCTATCAGTGGGTGCGTGTGTGTGCATCTTCCATTTTTGCTATAAATAATGCTATTCTGAACATTCACATAAAGTCTTTGGACATATGTTTTCATTTCTCTTTGATAGTTGCCTAGGAAAGAAATTGCTGAGTTGAGGCTCAAGCCTGTAATCCCAGCATTTTAGGAGGCCAAGGCAGGAGGATCACTTGAGTCCAGGAGTTTGAGACAAGCCTAGGCAACACAGCAAGACCTCATCTCTACAAAAAAGCAAAATAAATAAAAAATAAAATAAAAAATTAGCCGGGCATGGTGGTGCACACCTTTAGTCCCAGCTACTTGGGAGGCTGAGATGGGAGGATCGCTTGGGCCTGGGAAGTCAAGGCTTCAGTGAGCCACCATCCTACCACTGCACTCCAGCCTGGGTGACAGAGCAAAACCCTGTCTCTGAAAGAAGAGTTTGCTGAGTTGTATGTCAAATATATGTTTAAATTTTTAAAGAAACTGCCAAACTATTTTCTAAAGTGGCTGTACCATTTTGCATTCCTACCAACAGTGTATGAGGGTTGCTCCCCATCATTGCCAATGCTTGTTTTATCAGTGATGTCTTAGTGTGTGGTTTTGCTTTGCATTTCTCCAATGACTAATAATGTTGAGCAAATTTAATGTACTCTAACTCTTTGTATGTTTTCTTTTGTAAAGTATCATTTGCTCATATTTCATTGGGTTGTCTTCACATTATTGACTTATAAGAGTTCTTCTTATATTCTGGATATAGGTACTTTATTAGGTATATGTTTTGCAAATATTTTTCTCCCAATCTATCACTTGCTTTTTCTTCCCGCAACCCCTTTTTTTATTTTGGGTCTCTGTTACCCAGTGCCAACTGAGGCTGGAGCGCAGTGATATACACATGGCTCACTGCAGCCTTCAACTCCTGGGCTTACGCAATTCAATCACCCTAACCTCCTGAGTAGCTGGGACCACGGGTGTGCGTCACCATACTTGGCTGTTTTTCATTGTTTTTTGTAGAGACTGAGTGGTTGCCCAGGCTGGTCGCAAACTCCTGGTCCCAAGCAATCCTCCTGCTTCACCCTCCCAAAGCACTAGGATTACAGCACCCAGCCCCTTTTCATTTTCTTAAAGGTATCTTTGATAGGCCGGGCGCGGTGGCTCACACCTGTAATCCCAGCACTTTGGGAGGCCGAGGCGGGCGGATCACAAGGTCAGGAGATCAAGACCATCCTGGCTAACACAGTGAAACCCTGTTTCTACTAAAACTACAAAAAAAATTAGCCAGGCGTGGTGGCGGGCGCCTGTAGTCCCAGCTACTTGGGAGGTTGAGGCAGGAGAATGGCATGAACCCAGGAGGCAGAGCTTATGGTGAGCCGAGATCGTGCCACTGCACTCAAGCCTGGACGACAGAGCAAGACTCCGTCTCAAAAAAAAAAAAAGATACTTTTGGTAAATAAAAGTTTTTAATTTTCGTGAAGTCCAATGTATCTTTTTTTTTTTTTAACCATTTGTACTTCTCTGTCCTATCAAAAAAGTCTTCTAGCATTGAATTTTATGTTTTATACTTATATAAATACACTAGCTTTCTGTTTATTGCAGTCAAGCTGTGTTAGTCGACAGGACCATTTACATTTCAGGACAGATAGGCATGGACCCTTCAAGTGGACAGCTTGTGTCAGGAGGGGTAGCAGAAGAAGCTAAACAAGTAAGTCATTTTCCACATTTGAAGTTTCCTTTTCTTCTACCTTTTTAAGGTTGGAGAGTATTAAGAATCCACTTCCCTGATTTGTTTTATAGAGATTAACAGATAAATGTTTTTTTAAACTACTTACTGCTTGATTTAACGTAGTTTTCTATCTAAGAGTTGGAAATTTGATGGATCATGAATCATCTAACAACCAAAAGAGATATTCTACCTCCTTAACACTAAAGTGACCTTAAACCTGAATCATTGACGTCAGATGACATGCTGCCACTTCCAAATGGACTGGGAAATTTTCTTTTCAGGGCCACTGACCTGCCCCTCTTCAAAAAAAAAAAAAAAAAAATTTACCACCACAGAAGTAAAAAGTCAACATTTTTAAAAATAAGCATGGTGGGGAATATGATTCTAATCCAATAAATATAATTAAACCATAATGTAGGCCAGGCATGGTGGCACACGCCTGTAATCCCAGCACTTTGGGAGGCCGAGGCTGGCAGATCACTTGAGGTCAGGAGTTCAAGACTAGCCTGGACAACATGGTGAAACCCCATCTCTACTAAAAATACAAAAACTAGCCAGGGGAGGCCAGGTACAATGGCTCACGCCTGTAATCCCAGCACTTTGGGAGGCTGAGGTGGGCAGATCATCTGAGGTCAGGAGTTCAAGACCAGCCTGGCCAACATGGTGAAACCCTGTCTCTACTGAAAATACAAAAATTAGCCAGGTGTGGTGGCATGTGCCTGTAGTCCCAGCTACTCAGGAGGCTAAGGCATGAGAATCATTTGAGCCTGGAAGGCGGAAGTTGCAGTGAGCAACATATAATTAGAATTATATTCCACATGCTTATTTTTTTAAATGTTGACTTTTTACTTCTGTGGTGGTAATTTTTTTTTTTTTTAAGAGGGTCAGGTCAGTGGCCCTGAAAAGAAAATTTCCCAATCCATGTAGAAGTGGCAACATGTCATCTGATGTCAATGATTCAGGTTTAAGGTGACTTTAGTGTTAAGGAGGTGGAATCTCTCTTTTGGTTGTTAGATGATTCATGGTCCATCAAATATCCAACTCTTCGATCACGCCACTCCACTCCAGCCTGGGCGACAGGGCAAGACCCCGTCTCAAAAAAAAAAGAAAAAAAAAATTAACCCAGTGAGGTGGCACATGCCTATAGTTCCCGTTACTCAGGAAGCTGATACAGGAGAATCACTTAAACCTGGGAGGTGGAGGTTGCAGTAAGCCAAGATTGCACCACTGTACTCCAGCCTGGGACACAGAGCAAGACACTGTCTCAAAAAGTAAAATAAAATAAAACAATAAACTATAATTTTATGCATTTACTGAGTCATATAATGCTGAAAGTTTGTTTTGTTTTGTTTTTGTGAGACAGCCTCGCTCTGTTGCCCAGGCTGGAGTGCAGTGTCGTGATCTCAGCTCACTGCATCCTCTGTCTTCCAGGTTCAAGCAATTCTCTTGTCTCAGCCTCCCAAGTAACTGGGACTACAAGTGCCCGCCACCACATCTGGCTTATTTTTTTGTATTTTTAGTAGAGATGGGGTTTTACCGTGTTAGCCAGGATGGTCTCGATCTCCTGACCTCATGCTTCACCCACCTCAGCCTCCCAAAGTGCTGAGATTACAGGCGTGAGCCACCGGACCTGGCCTAGCTGAAAGATTTTTAAAAACCTAAATGTCCACTCATAAAGAACCGGTTGAATAAATTATGCTAGATCAATACAACTAAAGTAATGTGGAAAGATCTCCAACGTAAATTGTTTCATGGTAATAAAACCAAGATGCAGAACAGCATGCACGGTATGCTACCGTGTGTGCTTTTATGTTTAAAAATATGTAACATAAGCATTGACTGTACCTAGAAGGATATACAATAAATTAGGAACAGTGGTTACCTCTGAGGTGGGAAACATGGGAGAGAGAGAGAAGGGTGAGAGAGATCTTTACACTATATATGCTTTTTTAATAGCTTTTGAGTTTGTTGTTGTTGTTGCCATATCCATGTATTACCTATTTAGAAGATTATTTTAAAAGACACAAGAATATAATGAAATATTACATTGTGACCAGCAAAGTGGGAAGGAAGAATGAATCCAAAAAAAGATGCTTTTCCAGAAGCCAGTGTCTCAAACAGTTATATAATTTACTAATATAATTTTTTGAGAAAAAGGAAAAAGAACCCTTTAAAGTCAAATATTGCTTTAAAAGAAAACATGTTTTAATGCTTATTAGCTCATCCTTATCCTTGAAGTGGTATCAAATGAAGAACCCCAGAAATTATTTCTGTGGACATTGGCCGAACAATTAACACATTTTAGCACTGAAGAAGGGACTTCAACCCAGTCTTTTTATGCACAAAAGGAGACAACCTTCTCACTGTATTTCAGAAAGACTCATTCTATTAAAGGGAAGCCAAGAAACACACTTGTAAGCTTCCTAACAAGAGTAGAGAAGATTTTTCTGCAACATAAGCTATTTAAGGAGGTATTAGTAAAAGATGATTAATTGAATGTAATTAAAGCTTTAAATCTAATATCAGTGACTTAGGCCTTTCTTGGCTTGGTTCACAGGCTCTTAAAAACATGGGTGAAATTCTGAAAGCTGCAGGCTGTGACTTCACTAATGGTGAGCAATTTGATATTATTTCACATTTCTTTTTGATATTTCTTTGGTCTTTTTCAAAAATATATGGCATCCAGTAATATGCCGTGCCATGTCTTTGTTGCTACTTAAAAGTTGTTTTAAACAGCAACTGTTCTCCTTCACTTCTTTGGTCCCATTTCAGTCCCATTTTAATCAAGACAGTCTCAGAATCATATAGTCCTTTTCTAAGTAATATTTTGGGTCAGACCAAATAACTAAACCTAATGACAATGTTTGTATCTTCTAGTGGTGAAAACAACTGTTCTTCTGGCTGACATAAATGACTTCAATACTGTCAATGAAATCTACAAACAGTGTAAGTAATTTGGCTTTATTCCTATTTTCCATTTTTAAAAAGAAATAAATCTGGTCACATTAATGAATGTGTATTATGAATTAAGAGTGGTAGGAGATGCTAAAGAAATGGTCATAGATCTTGTCCTAAAAGAATTAATAATCTGATTGGAAATAGGTTGTATACCCCCCATGAAAAAGTCCTAAGATATTTCTATTGCATTCCCTAAAACAATGTAGTAAAACCCTACATACCCATTTTTCAAAAGTTTAATTTCATTAAACCCTTTTCAGGCTTTTTAAACTCTCCTAAAAAGTTTTTTACACATAGGTTTTATTTACTATTGCTGTATGGTCCAGCCACCATCTTTATCCTGGCTCTCTCAGACTCATTAGTTAGTTACTTAATATTTCTAAGCCTTGGTTTTCTCATATGCAAAATGGAGATAATATACTCCTACCTTATAGGATTGTTGGAATGATTAAATGAGTCAGTACAACATGTAAAGCACTTAGATGCTGGTGTGTTATAAGCACTGAGTAAATGTTAGCTATTATTAACATTGATGTCATAGTGGAGAAAATTGGTGTCCCTACCACCTAGTGGGATGAGGCAAAGGTATAACATGGAAAAAGCATCATTACTTATTCTCTCCTGAAGAAATGACTAGAAAAGACCAAAGTTGGCAGAGGAAGTACTTGCCAAAATTGCTAGAGGTGGGCACTTGTTCCCTATTTAGATAAATAGTTTATAAATATCACTTTAAAAACAAAACTCCACATCAAACAAGATCAAAATGTTAGAGTACGTATTTCATTTTTTTTTTTTTTTTTTTTTTTTGCCAGAAAGCTAAGAGATTTTAAAAAGTATTAACTATGGTAGGAATCATATGGCTAAATATTTTATCAAACAAATCTGATAGTGAGCCTCTTTTTTAAAATGTTGCTTAAAGCCAGGTGCAGTGGCTTACATCTGTAATCCAAGCACTTTGGGAGGCTGAGGTGGGTGGATCATTTGACATCAGGAGTTTGAGACCAGTCTGGCCAACATGGCAAAGCCCCATCTCTACTAAAAATACAAAAATGAGCCAAGCGTGGTGGTGCACACCTATAATCCCAGCTACTCAGGAGGCTGAGGCAGGAGAATCTCTTGAACACGGGAGACAGAGGTTGCAGTGAGCTGAGATCGCACCACTTCACTCCAACCTGGGTGACAGAGCGAGACTCTGTTTCAAAAAAATAAAAATAAAATGTTGCTTATATCTAAGAACTGACTAGTATATGAAGCACTTGCCAGATTCTTAATTGTAGAATATTGAATAACAGTACAATATCTGAAAACTAAAATAAAATTTTTCACTTGATCTTTATTTTTTCAACTCTTCTCTATTAAAAAAATGAAATTCTTTTAAATTCAGATTTCAAGAGTAATTTTCCTGCTAGAGCTGCTTACCAAGTTGCTGCTTTGCCCAAAGTAAGTACACTTTAAATGACTAATGTACACAGTTTTCAATTTCTACATTGTTTTCCTTCTATAAATAAACTAAGCACTGTGAAAGGAAACTTAAAAGAAGTAGCCTGGGTAGGGTGGCATACCCTTGTAATCCCAATGCTTTGAGAGGCCAACACAGGAGGATCGCTTGAGGCCCGGAGTTCTAGACCAGCCTGGGCAACATAGCAAGACAGCCATCTCTACAAAAAAAAAAAAATTAAAATTAGCCATGCATGGTGGTGGTGCACACCTGTAGTCCCAGCTACTTGGGAGGCTAAGGTGGGAGGAACACTTGAACCCAGAAGATTACAGCTGCAGTGAGCTGTAATCGAACCACTGTGCTGCAGCCTGGGTAACAGTGAGACCTTGTCTCTAAAAAAAAAGAAAAGAAAAGAAAAGAGATAGTTCCTGCTTCCCCAGGGACTTAAAGTCTGAAAGGAAATACCCTATATTACATGCATGAAAAAAAAAAAACCTTTTAAGACAACACGTGAACATAGAATCAAAATCAAAATACTTAAATTGTGAGAAAAGGCCGGGCACGATGGCTCACGCCTGTAATACCAGCACTTTGGGAGGCCGAGGCAGGCGGATCACAAGGTCAGGAGATGGAGACCATCCTGGCTAACACAGTGAAACCCCGTCTCTACTAAAAATACAAAAAAATTAGACCGGCGTGGTGATGGGCACCTGTAGTCTCAGCTACTCAGGAGGCTGAGGGAGGAGAATGGTGTGAACCCAGGAGGCGGAGCTTGCAGTGAGCCGAGATTGCGCTACTGCACTCCAGCCTGGGCGACAGAGCTAGACTCCGTCTCAAAAAAAAAAAAAAAGGAAAGAAAAGGAATCTAAACCTTCCACTAGAAAAATAATCTCTAAACCAGGGGCACACATATTTCTCACCATTTTGATTTTGCTACTCTAACTCGAAGCTTAGCAGCACGATATTCCTGCCTATAAAAAAGCAACTCTTACTGACTTCTACTTGCAGTTTCTACTAAAGAAAAATTATGTTTTAAGAGTGTAATTTGTATTGCTTTAATTAGTTGTTACTTGGAATGATCATTATCAGACCTATTAAGGTACTGGTTGTAGTAGAAAGAGCTCTGAACTTGGAATCAAAAGACAAGGGTTCAACCTCTGCTATCTAGCTTGTGACTGAGATGAGTTAATTACTCCTTCTACACTTCAGCATATCATTCTGTGAATTGACAGGAAAATATCTCTCTAACAGGGCTGCTGTGAGAATCATATAAGCTAATATAGTATATGAATATACTTAGCATGGTAACCTGGTCTATTATAGATTCTTAGTGAATATTTCCTTCTCCTTTCCTTCCTTGAAAAGCTTAACGTTAAAAATGTTATATTGCTATTAGTTTCATGTTTTTAGTAGGTATTATAGAGTTTGCAATTTGTACAAAATGATTAAAACAAATTGTTTTGTTTTCCTCACAGGGTAGTCGAATTGAAATCGAAGCAGTAGCTGTCCAAGGACCGCTGACAACAGCATCACTATAAGTGGGCCAGTGCTTTGTAGTCTGGACTTGTTAACATTTTGATTTTTACAATTGATGTAACATCTTAATTAACCTTTTAATTTTCACAATTGATGACAGTGTGAGCTTGATGAAAATATCTGAAGTTATTATGGAAATACTATATAATAGGGAGAGTTGAACATGAATTGAAGATTAGAGAAGGAATCCAGTTACTGTTTTAAATTACACCTGTATTACTGAATATAGGAAAGAGATACCCATTACATAGTTACTCAATAAATAAAAGAGAAATAACAGGTAGGAAAGAAGAGTAATTATTCCTGAGAAATAATCAAGAACATATCTAATTCAAACTAATGATGTGAACGATTTAGTTTTCATGTCAGGTATGTGATTCTGCTCTTTCTTGAGTAAAATTTAAGTGTTTAAATTTGAGGTCAAGGAGAAGAAAGTGGACCAAAATTTAATATAGATAATATTTTTCTAATGGAAATAAAATAGACATGCAGATTTCCTTTGGTGTGATTTTGTTCACTTATTTCTTAACAGTTTATACATTAAAACATATTGCCTAGTTGGGGTGGGTAAAGTTAAAATCTCCAACTATTTTATTTTTCAAAGCCTATTTCTGACTTCATACACTTTTACACAGTTTATTTTTTTCAGCAGTTTTAGCCAACTATTATTACATGAAACATCATTTAAACTTTCTAGTCTTCAGCAGTTTTGGCCATTTACAGTGTTGGAGAATTTGCATGTAAATTTTCACATTTGTAGATATCTTTTTAATCTCTGCTCTATCTGTCCCCCCTTTTCATCTCTGATATGATTTATTTGGACTTCTTTTTTTTCCATTATTAATCTTTTTAAAGAACTACTTTTTGGCTTTGTTGGTCCTTTTTATTATATCTTTCTTTATCATTATTTCTGCTCTTATATTATTTTCTCTAGCTCATTGATAAGTCACATTTTTGTACTTTTAATATTGAGTCTTTTATTAGTAAGTTACAGAAACCCAACTCAAACTAGTATTAAGTGGAGAAAAGAGATAAATGCATAGGCTTAGGTCACAGAGGCCAGAGTACAGCTGCCTTTAGGCACATGTAGCCCAGAAACCTCATGGCTCCATCTGTCTCTTGGGGGAAGATGCTGCAGACCCCAGATACAGGCTATGAGTGCACTAACCCCAGCAGAAAGGTAACCATTTCCTGATCTCTCTGGCAGAAGAATCTCAGGGAAGCCTCTGATTGGTCCAGCTCAGCTTAAGGGCCTGTTCCTAAGCCAAAGCCAGGAAATTAGACACCCTGGCCAGGTTAGGTCTAGGGGGAATAGTTGTATATAGGGCATGACTTCAAAATCAAACTCTAGAATGAAAGAGCTGGAAATAAGATGCTGGTACCTGGCCGGGCGTGGTGGCTCAAGCCTGTAATCCCAGCACTTTGGGAGGCCGAGACGGGCGGATCACGAGGTCAGGAGGTCGAGACCATCCTGGCTAACACGGTGAAACCCCATCTCTACTAAAAAATACAAAAAACTAGCCGGGCGCGATGGCGGGCGCCTGTAGTCCCAGCTACTCGGGAGGCTGAGGCAGGAGAATGGCGTGAACCCGGGAGGCGGAGCTTGCAGTGAGCCAAGATCCGGCCACTGCACTCCAGCCTGGGCGGCAGAGCGAGACTCCGTCTCAAAAAAAAAAAAAAAAAAAAAAAAAAAAAAAAAGATGCTGGTACCCACGTTAATTAATTTGTTAGTGGCTGGGTCCTGTCTTGGAGTCTTCTTTTCCACTCTGAAGGAGAATCACTAGAATTTGTTAATTTGGAGGAACATTGCATGTTGGTCTTTTTTTTTCTTTTTCTTTAATTTATTTTTTGAGATGTTCTCACTCTGTCACCCAGGCTGGAGTGCAATAGCACAATCATGTCTCATGGCAGCCCCAAACTCCTGTCTGAAGCATTCCTCCCACTTCAGCCTCTTGAGTAGCTGGGATTACAGACACCACCACACCCGACTAATATTTTTATGTTTTTGCAAAGACAGAGTCTCATTATGTTGCCCAGGTTAGTCTTGAACTCCTGACCTCAAGCAGTCAGGAGCCCAAAGTGCTGGGATTATAGGCATGAGTCACCGCGCCTGGCCAAAATGACTTTTTAAAGTGTCTAGAGTCTGTAATCCCAGCTACTCAGGAGGCTGAGGCAGAAGAATCACTTAAACCCAGAAGGCAGAGATTGCAGTGAGCCAAGAGCGCGCCACTGCACTCCAGCCTGGGTGACAAGGGAGAAACTCCGTCTCAAAAAAAAAAAAGAATCAGGGCCAGGTGTGGTGGCTCATGCCTGTAATCCCAGCACTTTGGGAGGCCAAGGCGGGCGGATCACCTGAGGTCGGGAGTCCAAGACCAGCCTGACCAACAAGGTTAGACCCCGTCTCTACTAAAAATACAAAAATTAGGCGGGTGTAATGGCGTGCACCTGTAGTCCCAGCTACTCAGAAGGCTGAGGCACCAGAATCCATTGAACCCAGGCGGCGGAAGTTGCAGTGAGCCAAGATCACGCCACTGCACTCCAGCCTGGGTGACAGAGTGGGACTCTGTCTCAAAAAAAAAAAAAAGTGTCTAGAATCAGGGTCACACAAATCAATTCAATACAACATGCATTATTTTTAAATGTATGTGATAGTATGAATCACTATACTTTTATTAAGAAATGTTAAGGCCAGGCGTGGTGCCTCATGCCTGTAACCCCAGCACTTTGGGAGGCCGAGGCAGGCAGATCACTTGAGGTCAGGAGTTTGAGACCAGTCTGGCCAACATGTTGAAACCCCATCTCTACTAAAAATAGAAAAATTAATCTGGCATAGTGGCACATGCCTGTAGTCCCAGCTACTTGGGAGGCTGAGGCAGGAGAATGGCTTGAACCTAGGAGGTGAAGGTTGCAGTGAGCCAAGATCATGCCATTGCACTCCAGCCTGAGAGACAGAGCAAGACTCTGTCTCAAAAAAACAACAACAAAAAATAAATTTTAGAAATATCTATATTCTATGAGAAAACAAAATGAGGCAGATCTCAAAACAAAATTGGTATCCCCAGTTGGTTTCTCAGAACTCTTTTTCTGGAAATTAGTGAGGTTTGCAGACCTCTGTCCCCAGTGGTGGATGGAAGTAGCATGTTTATTAATTTCAGTAGCACATTATTAAACTAAAAGAGTGTTTTACAATAATATAGGTTGGCCTTTCTTCTACCTTTGGGAGTTATTAAACCCTGGCTTTGATGTCCAGAGACCTCTCTCATTAGGCACAAGAATAATGATATGGTTGTTAACTTTTAACAACTCAAATGTTCCCCAATAAATGTGCTGAGTGTGGTACTGACGAGTAAAGTGAAAAGCCTGCCATTCGCCTGTACATGGATTACTAATGCCAACTTTTGTTGATACTAATGCCAACTTTTGTTGATACTAACAGGAACTGGAAGAGAAATTCCATACTTTTCAGCTGCTCTCTGAAATTACACCGATTCTGCATAGGCAATAAGGCCTTGAGGTTATAACCAAACACTCATAAGTTTATAAACCCTGGAGAGGTGAGAAGCTGACATAGTTTTAGATGTTATGACATCTTATAAGCAAATGCTTTCAACATTTCAAACACGGCATGCCTTGCTATCTGGTGTGGGGAGAAAGAAGAAGGGAAGGGTCATTCTCCTTTTACCTTACCTTTTGCCTTACACATATTTGTATGTGGGCAAATGAATGGCTTTATGATGTCCACATCACTGGTCTTTGTTAAAGAGAATTCAGATTTGGATCACCAAACTATCTTCATAAAAATGGGATATGCGGCCGGGTGCGGGGGTTCAGCCTGTAATCCCAGCACTTTGGGAAGCCGACGCAGGAGAATTGCTTAAGCTCAGGAGTTCAAGACCAGCCTGGCCAACACGGTAAGACTCTGTCTCTACTAAAAATACAAAACTTAGCCAGGTATGGTGGCGCCTGCCTGTAATCCCAGCTACAAGGGAGACTGAAGCAGGAGAATCACTTGAAACTGGGAGGCGGAGGTTGCAGTGACCAGAGTATACCACTGTACTCCAGCCTGAGTGACCAAAAAATAAAAAGATATTTGCCATCTCTAATGAGCTATTGTATTTGCCAAAAGAGTACAATGTAAACCCTACTAGGATTATTTGACCATGACCATCCAACATTCTTTGATTAGTTACATGTGGAAAGAAACCTTTTCTTAATTAAGCAATTCTTAATTCAAGGCCCAATGTGGAATAAACCATTTGTTCAGAGTGGTATGGGTGTTTTGACTGCTCAAAATATGGTAAGAGCTTTTACTCCAAAGTCTAAATGGAAAAAGCAGTAAGGTAATAGGTTGACCGCACATTTCTTCTTTTAAAAGAAATAAATAAAATTATTTATTTATTTACTGTAGAGACAGGGTCTCCCTATATTGCCTGGGCTGGTCCCGAACTCCTGGGCTCAAGCAATTTTCCTGCCTTGGCCTCCCAAAGGGCTAGGATTACAGGTGTGGGCCACCACACCCAGCCATTAATTACACATTTCTACCCTGTGGGTTCCTCAGGGGGTTGGCACTTCTGGCCAAGAACTTGAGTCTGGTCTGGGGATTTCCTAGATTTGCAAACTAGCACCCCCTGCTGGTAAATGCAAATGTTCACTCCCAAGAATGAGAATTGGGAAATTTGTTCATTTCCATCCCAGTTAGAGGTACATTAGGTACAGAAATAATGAAATTATCTTAATTGAAAGAACACAACTGGACTACAAAGTGGTTGCACAGCACCCCAGGGATAGAAAAATCCAGCCGTTGGCCGGGCGCGGTGGCTCAAGCCTGTAATCCCAGCACTTTGGGAGGCCAAGACGGGCGGATCACAAGGTCAGGAGATCGAGACCATCCTGGCTAATACGGTGAAACCCCGTCTCTACTAAAAAATACAAAAAACTAGCCGGGCGTGGTGGCGGGCACCTGTAGTCCCAGCTACTCGGGAGGCTGAGGCAGGAGAATGGTGTGAACCCGGGAGGCGGAGCTTGCAGTGAGCTGAGATCCGGCCATTGCACTCCAGCCTGGGCGACAGAACGAGACTCCGTCTCAAAAAAAAAAAAAGAAAAAGAAAAATCCAGCCCTGCTGGCAGTTTCTCTGTGAACAACTCATAGAGAGTTGTCCCTCTTGTGCATTTGTCCATCTTGTGCATTTTGAATCTGGGGACAAAACCGGTCATCTCCTTTCAGGGTCTAGGGACCTAGGATCAGAATACATTTTGCTCTGTTAAGACTCAGTCTTAGGCAAAAGGAAAAATTTCTAACGTAGGAAAGGATCAATCAGTGGTTTTACATGCAGTTTTCACAGTACAAGGGCTATGTAAATTGTCATTTGTGTTTTAAAATGTGGATATGTAGCCTATCAGACTGGGTCTCGCCCTTAACTTCTCTGTGTTCTATTATGAGATTCTGAACTCCCCAGAGAAAGCCTGCTCTCTTGCAAAGACAGCTTTTGATGAAGACATTGCTGAACTTGATACATTAAGTGAAGAGTCATAGAAAGACAGCATGCTAATAATGCAATTACTGAGAGACAATTTGACATTGTGGACATCGGATACCCCAGAAAACAAAGCTGAAGCAGGAGGAGGGGAAAATTAACCGGTCTTCCAACTTTTGTCTGCCTCATTCTAAAATTTACAGAGTAGACCATTTGTCATCCATGCTGTCCCACAAACAGTTTTTTGTTTACAATTTATGACAGGTTTATGTTACTTCTATTAGAATTTCTATATTTCCCATGCGGTTTTTATGTTTAATATTAGGGGAGTAGAGCCAGTTAACATTTAGGGAGTTATCTGTTTTCATCTTGAGGTGGCCAATATGGGGATGTGGAATTTTTATACAAGTTATAAATGTTTGGCATAGTACTTTTGGTACATTGTGGCTTCACAAGGGCCAGTGTAAAACCGCTTCCATGTCTAAGTGAAGAAAACTGCCTACATATTGGTTTGTCCTGGTGGGGAATAAAAGGGATCATTGGTTCCAGTCACAGGTGTAGTAATTGTGGGTACTTTAAGGTCTGGAGCACTTAGAAGGCTGTAGTAGAAACATACCCCATGGACACCACAGGTTAAACCATGTGTATCTGTGGAACACTCAATCTCAATGTACACACTTTTGACTACAGCTGCAGAAGTGTTCCTTTAGACAAAGTTGTGACCCATTTTACTCTGGATAAGGGCAGAAACGGTTCACATTCCATTATTTGTAAAGTTACCTGCTGTTAGCTTTCGTTATTTTTGCTACACTCATTTTATTTGTATTTAAATGTTTTAGGCAACCTAAGAACAAATGTAAAAGTAAAGATGCAGTAAAAATGAGTTGCTTGGTATTCATTACTTCATGTATATCAAACACAGCAGTAAAATAAAAACCCATGTATTTAACATTTTTTTAGGTTTTTCGCTTTCGTGATTTTTCTTTTTTGATACTTGCCTAACATGCATGTGCTGTAAAAATAGTTAACAGGGAAATACCTTGAGATGATGGCTAGCTTTGTTTAATGTCTTATGAAATTTTCATGAACAAGCCAAGCATAATCGTTAAGAACACGTGTATTAAATTCATGTAAGTGGAATAAAAGTTTTATGAATGGACTTTTCAACTTTACAGCTTTTCATGTAAGTTAGTCTTTTGGTTCTGAAACTTCTCTAAAGGAAATTGTACAATTTTTGAAATTTATTCCTTATTCCCTCTTGGCAGCTAATGGGCTTTTATGAAGTTTAAACACAAAATAACAACAAAAATACTACTAATATAACTACTGTTTCCATGTCCCATGATCCCCTCTCTTCCTCCCCACACTGAAAAAAATGAGTTCCTATTTTTTCTGAGAGAGGGGGAGATTGATTGGAATTCCATTTAAAATTTTGGTATATGGCATTTTCTAACTTAGGAAGCCACAATGTTCTTGGCCCATCATGACACTGGGTAGCATTAACTATAAGTTTTGTGCTTCCAAATCACTTTTTGGTTTTTAAGAATTTCTTGATACTTTTATAGCCTGTCTTTGATTTTGATCCTTTAGTCTTTCTATTTGTCAGGTGCACAAGATTACCTTCCTTTTTTAGCCTTCTGTCTTGTCACCAACCATTCCTACTTGGTGGCCATGTACTTGGGAAAAGGCCACATGATCTTTCTGGCTCCACTCAATGTCTAAGGCACCCTGCTTCCTTTGCTTGCACCCCACAGACTATTTCCCTTATCCTATTTACTGCAGCAAATATCTCTTTAGTTTATGAGATTGTGTTTATCTCCCTTTAAAACCCTACCTATCCTGAATGGTCTGTCATTGTCTGCCTTTAAAATCCTTCCTCTTTTCTTCCTCTCTTCTCTAAATAATGATGGGGCTAAGTTATACCCAAAGCTCACTTTAACAAAACATTTCCTCAGTACTTTACAGAAAACACCAAACAAAAATGCCATTTTAAAAGAGGTGTATTTTTTCTTTTAGAATGTAAGCTCCTCAAGAGCAGGAACAATGTCTTCTGTATGTTCTATTGTGCCTAATACACTGTAAATGCTCAATAAATATTGATGATGGGAAAATAAATAAATAAATAATAAAATAAAATAAAATGTGGATATGTAGGCTGAGCGTGGTGGCTCATGCCTGTAATTGTAGCACTTTGGGAGACCCAGGCAGAAGGGTCACTTGAGGCCAAGAATTCAAGACCAGCATAGACAACATAGCAAAACCCCATCTATAAAAAAGTTAAAATGTAGATATGTAAATATACACTTATATTTTAGCATATACATATAGCCTGGTATATATATATACCCTTTTTTTCTGGAAGTATACACAAGAAATATTATTTTTTCATGGAAGGACTAAAGGATATGGGAAGGAAACTTCACTACCTATTTTATACCCTTCTGTATTTGACTTTTACCATACCTATTACTTTTTAAAATTAACAGCTTATTTTGATGGACTATTTAAATTTTGGAATGTTCAGATATTGTGAAATATTTACATTTTTCTTATAGGTTTTTAATGCTAAAACTGAATATTATCTAAAAGAATTTTTTAAAGTTTCCAAAAATGTTTTAGTAACCACATTAAAGGATAAAGACAAAAGTAGAGAAACTACCAGAAATTCTTATAAATTTCCAAAATTTTTTTTTTTTTTTTTTTTTTGAGACGGAGTCTCGCTCTGTCGCCCAGGCTGGAGTGCAGTGGCGAGATCTCAGCTCACTGCAAGCTCCGCCTCACGGGTTTACACCATTCTCCTGCCTCAGCCTCCCGAGTAGCTGGGACTACAGGTGCCCGCCACCTCGCCCGGCTAGTTTTTTGTATTTTTTAGTAGAGACGGGGTTTCACCGTGTTAGCCAGGATGGTCTCGATCTCCTGACCTTGTGATCCGCCCGTCTTGGCCTCCCAAAGTGCTGGGATTACAGGCTTGAGCCACCGCGCCCGGCCTAATTTCCAAAATTTTATGAAAATAAATGATTTGAGTCTCAGCCTCCTGAGTAGCTGGGACTACAGGCACATGCTGTCATGCCCAGCTAATTTTTTATATTTTTTGTAGAGACAGGGTCTCACCATGTTGCCCAGGTTGGTCTTGAACTCCTGGACTCAAGAAATCCACTGCCGGCCAGGCGCAGTGGCTCAAGCCTGTAATCCCAGCACTTTGGGAGGCCAAGACGGGTGGATCACGAGGTCAGAAGATCGAGACCATCCTGGCTAACACAGTGAAACCCCGTCTCTACTAAAAAATACAAAAAACTAGCCAGGCGAGGTGGCGGGCGCCTGTAGTCCCAGCTACTTGGGAGGCTGAGGCAGGAGAATGGCGTAAACCCAGGAGGCGGAGCTTGCAGTGAGCTGAGATCGTGCCACTGCACTTCAGCCTGGGCAACAGAGCAAGACTCCGTCTCAAAAAAAAAAAAAAGAAAAGAAAAAAAAGAAATCCACTGCCTTGGCCTCCCAAAGTGCTGGGGTTACAGGTGTGAGCCACCATGCCTGGCCAAATTTATATTTTCATATGTATTACTTTTTAATGAATTAAGTTTAAATGGGACTCCTTGGTATTTGTTATTCATTTATTGATTCAACAAATATTTATCAAGTACCTACCACATTCCATTAAAGGAGCTAAATGCCTGAATTCGAAAATGCATAAAACACAGTGCTTGCTTTCAATGCAATCACAGTCCAGTGCCTTCACTTTGCGGAAAGGATGATGTCATCTCCTCAAGGAGCTCCTTTTATTGTCTTCCTTGGCACTTTACAGTCAGAACATAAATGAATATTAAAATCAGAATCAAGAGAATATATTTTTCCCTGTATCCTGTATTCTTATAATTAATTATAGGCCATCTTAGTAGTTATTTTAATGTAGAAGCTAAAGTAAGAGACTAGTTAGGCTGAGTGGCTCATGTGTGTAGTCCCAACACTTTGGGAGACTGAGGCAGGTGAATTGCTTGAGCTCAGGAGTTCGAGACCAGCCTTGGCAACATTGTAAAACCCTGTCTATACTAAAAATACAAAAATTAGCCAGGCATGGTGGCACAAGCCTGTAGTCCCAGCTACTCAGGGCAGGTGAGGTGGGAGGATTGCTTGAACCCAGGAGGTCAAGCTTGCATTCAGCCATGATCACACCACTACACTGTAGCCTGGGCAACAAAGCAAGACCCTCTCTCAAAAAATAAAAAATAAAAATAAAGAGACTAGTTAATTCATCTGAGCAGTTACCTTAAAAATATATGTTTATTTAGGAAATAGTAGGATTTTTTCTTTTTTTTTTTGAGACAGAGTCTCACTCTGTCGCCCAGGCTGGAGTGTAGTGGCCGGATCTCAGCTCACTGCAAGCTCCACCTCCCAGGTTTACGCCATTCTCCTGCCTCAGCCTCCCGAGTAGCTAGGACTACAGGCGTCTGCCACCTCGCCTGGCTAGTTTTTTGTAATTTTTACTAGAGACAGAGTTTCACCGTGTTAGCCAGGATGGTCTCGATCTCCTGACCTCCTGATCCACCCTTCTCGGCCTCCCAAAGTGCTTGAGCCACTGCGCCCGGCCAGCAGGATTTTTTGTAAAAGAAAAATACATATTTACAAACAAGATAAATAAACAAAATATTTCCAGAATACTATTCTGATACTCAAAAACACAAGGCACTCACTGGTGGGTAAGTTAGCTATTATTTTCATTACTTACATACAATCACTTGCCAAAATCCCTTGCCAACTTCAGAAGAATTCTCAAAAACTGACTCTGTGGTGCATCACTAAAGAAATGTCATAAATGTTTCTAAAATCTTGATTTCTTAGCCTTTTTCCACTGCTAAAGCCTACCATTAAATCGCAGTCATCTAAAAAAGAATAGAGTGGCTGGGTGCAATGGCTCACACCTGTAATCCCAGCACTTTGGGAGGCTAAGGCGGGCAGATCACGAGGTCAGGAGTTCAAGACCAGCCTGGCCAGCATGGTGAATCCCCACCTCTACTAAAAATACAAAAATTAGCTAGGCATGGTGGCGGGCGCCTGTAATCCCAGCTATTCAGGAGGCTGAGGCAGGAGAATCGCTTGAACTCGGGAGGCGGAGATTGCAGTGAGCCGAGATCGTACCACTGCACACCAGCCTGGGTGACAAAGCAAGACTCCATATCAAAAAAAAAAAAAAGAATAGAGCCCAGGAGTAGACTCTACATAAACAACAATCTAGGTTTTAATCCTTGCTGTTTATTGTCTCCAAAATACATTTAAAAGTGAATTAATTTAAAATACTTTTAATATTATTCAAAAGGATAACAATTGAAAAACCTCATGTGAGTAAAAAATCAATAGCTGATTCAAAATGGCACATGGAAAATGTGTAGCCTTTCGTCGTGAAAAATGCCTAACCTTGTGATAGCACCAGAGTTTGCCATCCTTTGCAAAGGATTCTGTTAACATATTTAATATTCCATGATAAATAAGGATCTGTGGTAGTTGACAACCTTAAAGGAGAGCAAGTGTGTAAATGACATATTTCCTAAGGTTCTTATCAGTTCTGAATTCTGTAACAAAACAGAAATATTTGATATAGCTCATCCTATTATTTTTGCTGTTGTTCATTCTCATTCCATCATGATTATGACTGTATGACTTTATTATTGTGAGTTCCCTAAAATTCGCTAATTCCTTTCTCTAGCTACCTGTACCTAAAGGTTTACACTTCATTTTTAGGGTCCCATTTTCTATACTGAATGGCCCCATGGCCACAATGAAGAAAGTCACCCTCACACTCTTAAATAATCACATAATTTTTATTGGCTTTGGTTTTTATCATTTTAAATGTATAACCATTCTAAGTAGCTAAGAAAACTGTTCATGGCTTAGCAGTTTTGTAGAACAATATAATCAAGAACATGGAAACATCCTTCTTATGGTTCCAACAGTCTCTCTATAACCGCACTCCTTACAGAAAACATGTAAATGTAGAAAGATAAGATACATAACCACAAGCTTCACTACCATTTTTGTCTTCTCTGTGATAACGCGCTGTGTGGGTTCACTCTTCTATCTATTTGGCTGTTGAAAGGTTCACCACTTCTCCTGTTTCTTCTTCTTTGGTTTCAGCCCCTTCCCTCACTTTCTCATTCTCCATCTCTGTTTCCACCTTTTCCCCTGTCTCACCTGGAAAAGTAACCAAAGGAGATACTAAGAGACACTTATTTAGAGTTAACATAAATTATCCCACAGTTTGTCTCCAATGGGGGGCAGTTCTTGATCTTTAGGTCTGAACAGTAAGTTTATCTGGAGGTATCAAGAAAAGTAATCATCTCGGCTGGGCGCAGGGGGTCACACCTGTAATCCGACACCTTGGGAGGCCGAGGAAGGTGGATTGCCTGAGGTCAGGAGTTCAGGAGCCTAGCCCAAAGTAATGAAACCGCGTCTCTACTAAAAATACAAAAATTAGCTGGGCCGTGAGCTGAGATCACACCACTGCACTCCAGTCTGGGAGACAGAAGACTCTGTCAAAAAAAAAAAAAAAAAAAAGGAAAAGAAAAGTAATCGTCTCGATTCTCTCAGAGCCTCTGAATGGCTGATGTCGAGTCAATTAACATCTCGAGTCTTGGCATACTCTTATGAAATAAATTCTCTCTATAAAATCAGGATGCAAAATTACCAAAGAAATGGCAGTAGAACATATTACAATAGAAAGTTCATGGCCAGGTGTGATGGTTCACACCTGTAATCCCAATGCTTTGGGAAGCTGAGGCAAGAGGATCACTTGAGGCCAGGAGTTCAAGACCAGCCTGGGCAACAAGACCTCCTGTCTTTACAAAATGTTTTTCAAAAATTAGCTGGGCAGCTGGGCGTGGTGGTTCACGCCTGTAATTCCAGCACTTTGGAAACCTGAGGCAGGCAGATAGCTTGAGCCTAGAAGTCTGAGACCAGCCTGGCCAACATGGTAAAACCTTGTCTTTACAAAAAATACAAAAATTAGCCAGGGACGGTGACACCCAGCTACTCAGGAGGCTGAGGAGGGAGAATGTATTGAGCCTGGGAGGCAGAAGTTACAATGAGCTAAGAATACTACTGCACTCCAGCCTGGGTAACAGAGCAAGACTCTGTCTCAATAATAATAATAATAATTTTTTAAAAGAAAAAAAAAATTAGCCAGGCATGGTGGCACATTCCTGTAGTTCTATAGCTACTTGGGAGGTGGGGCAAGAGGATCCCTTGAGTCCAGGAGTTGGAGATTATAGTGAGCTATGATTGCATCACTGCACTCCAGCTTGAAGATCTTGTCTCTGAAGAAAGAAAAATGAAAGCAAAGGAAAGGAAGGGAAGGGAAGGGAAGGGGAGGGGAGGGGAGGGGAGGGGAGGGGAGGGGAAGGGAGGGGAGGGAAGGGGAGGGAAGGGAAGGGAAGGGAAGGGAAGAGAAGGGAAGGGAGAAAAGAGAAAGCAAGCAAGACTAATTTGTAAGTAAATCAAAGGGTGGTCCAGGGGTGCCCCCAGACCTGTCTGGCTTGGCCATTATGTGTTTAAATACAATCGTTAAACATTTACAGACAGCCAACTCTAACAAGTCTGGACATTGCACATACAACCCTGTTTCCCCAAGAAGTTGGCTTTGGCAACATTGGCTCTAGTTCCATGGCTGGAGCTGTGCAGAGCTTCCTCTTTTGAAAAGGCTGTGCTCTCCTGTTTGCCAAGGTCCCCTGGGCTCCCACGATATGACGTGTGTCCTTCACCTCACTCATTTTCAGTATCCTAGGCCTAAAGACTTTTGAGTTTGCCAATCCTGATGTAAAAACTATCTGCTTTTATTTGCCTCTCCCAAGTTGTTCCCAGAGCACTTCTTACACATTCTTAGGAAAGCAATTCCCACAACAGACTATGGTGATGCACACACATCCTGCCTTCCCACACTAGACAGTGAGTCCCTTGAGGACAGAGACTAACTCTTCCTCAGTCTGCATCTCAGCACCTAGCATATGTTCAGTTAATAAATGAAAGAATTGGCCAGACACAGTGGCTCATGCCTGTAATCCCAGCAGTTTGGGAGACCGAGGTGGCGGATCATGAGGTCAGGAGTTGGAGACCAGCCTGGCCAATATGGTGAAACCTTGTCTCTACTAAAAATACAAAAAGTAGCTGGGTATGGTGGTGTGCACCTGTAGTCCCAGCTACTCGGGAGGCTGAGGCAGGAGAATCGCTTGAACCCAGAAGGCGGAGGTTGCAGTGAGCCGAGATTGTGCCATGGCACTCCAGCCTGGGCAACAGAGCGAGACTCCATCTCAATAAATAAATAAATAAATAAATAAATAAATAAATAAAATGAAAGAATTAAAAAAAAAACAGATGGATGATTATAATGAATGCTTCACTTAATTATACTGAACTGTGAAGCCAAAATTTACCAAAATGTAAATCATACCCCAGAAGAAAATATTTTTTTAAATTATAATACCAATAAAGAACACTGTAAACATCATTTGTTTTATGCTGGTAAAATACATTTAAAATTTTAAAACACTATATGCTAAGACATAGTACATTTTCTCTGGTCTTCTAATACAGATTTTAAAACTACAGAACAAGAGCAGACTGACAGTCATTTTCTTTTTTTATTTTTATTTTTGGAGAACGAGGTCTCACTATGTTGTCCAGGCAGGTCATGAACTGCTGGGCTCAAGCTATCCTCCCCTCTCTGCCTCCTGAAGTGCTGGGATTACAGATGTGAGCCACTGCACCCTGTCCTGACAGTCATTTTCTAAGATAAGCTTCACAAAGATGAAAATAACATTCTAAGATCCATTATGTATATATCATTTCATTGGAAAGTGAATTCCTCCAGTAATCATCTATTCACCTTTACTTTGGACCCTTATTTCATACATGGGGCCTGATGAAGCATCAACTTGGAAAAATTCAGAAAGTTTCACATGTTGCCTTCAAAGTTAGATACTATTTAAACACTAGGTTAAAATTTTGGACAGAGATGATGTTTCGGAAAAGTTTTGCTGATAAACTGAGCATTAATAGAATGCCTCTTTCCCAGGCATAGAAGCCTTTTTGGTTTGCTCAAACGAACTTCAACCACCTGAAAGTGACTTCAGGGACTGTGTGTCAGTCACCCCACCCCACCCCCCAGAGCTGGTCTCCTATGGAACACATCTAAACATCCAGAAGGTTTGCCAGCATAACTTTTACCTTCAATGTGTTGATCTTCTTCATTAGTATGGATGTTCCTGACCATTTCCACATATGCTCCTGTATCTACATTTCGTGCTGGATGTTCCATGCTTCCAACTATTCCTTCAGATTGAATCTGCTCCATGTTTCCTGGACCTTCAGGAGTTTTATGGAGTGGATCATTCATAACAGGCTTTTCCACAAGCTGACTTCTGTCCAATACTTCTGGTGTTACATTCTCTTTGGGAATTGTTTCTAGAAGCTGGGGCTGCTCCTCTTTTCCCAGTGTTGCCTGAAGTTGCTGCTCTTCAGCTGTTTCCACAAATTGACTTCCTTCCAATATTTCTGGAGATTCGTTCTCTTTGGAAATTGTTTCTAGAAGCGGGGCCTGCTCATCCTTTCCCATTGTGCCCTGAGGTTGTAGCTCTCCAGCTATTTGCAGAGGCAGAACATTCTCAGTTGCTCCTAGAGGCTTCATCTCTGCAGCAGTTTGTGGATTCTCAGTGGCCTCCACTGCTCTGAGGGTGTCCTTCTCTCCTGCTGTCCCCAAAGGCTGACCCTTGGCTTCTGGTCCTAAAGGCTCAGCTTCCACATTTCCTTTTAGAGGCTCAGCTTCTGTCCCTGCTCCTGCATCTTTCTTCTTTCCTTCTGCTGCTGGGGCATCCTCTTTGCCACCTGGCTGAGGTGGCCCAGATTCCTTCAGTCCCTCTCCAGGCTGAGTCTTTTCTGTGGACCCTGATTCGTCTGCAGCATCCCTTCCAGGGGCTACGTCCTTGGCCAGGGACTGTTCTTGGAGGGGTTTAACACCATTTGCTGTAGGCTCTGCTGAAACCTTCAGCTTTTGTAAGGGAGGATGGCTTTCCCTTTGTACATTGCCAACAACAGTAGATTCTCTCCCCAGTGTATGTGGCTTTGGTTGGGCAAAGCAGGACCCACTTTCTTCTGCGGTTGAAAAATGCTCATTTGAAGTTACTTTTGGTTATTCATTTGAAAAATAAAAAGAAAAGAGAAAACACAAATTATTGTTTAGTTTTATCTTGAAAAGTGAATTGACATCACAAAGTAGATTTAACAGTTCAAGACAGTTCCAAGTATATCTGAGTACAGAAAGGCCATACCATGACCCTAACACTCTCCAAGTCAAATCCCTTTATTGTCTTCAGCTCAAACATTTCATCTTAAGCTCTGAAGTCCTCCAAAACCACAGTTTTCTCCTGTTTGCTCCTTGTGCATCTTTTCACGGCTCCTGTCCCAGATTCTAACTGAGCTTACTCCACGTTGTTTCTCTGTTCTTTTCCTTGTCTCACACTTTCTCGTCTTGAGACTTAGAAGGTTTCCTTTGTTGTTTTTTTTTTTTTTTTTGAAATTTTTTTTCCATTTTTTGCAGAGGGGAGGGCAATAGAAGATTCCCAAACTTAGAAGGTTTCATGATGTGAGGTCCTTGGGCCACTAGAGAGCTCTTACTTTCCTTCTAACACAGAAAAGCCCCCAGCAAATGGAAAAGGGACTGTGGTAGAGAAGCCCTAATAGGAAAAGGCTAAGATGTCTGGGAAGGGAAGTAGCAGAGACAGTTCAGCCTGAGTTTCATGTCATTTGGGGGGCACAGTGGGAAAAGAAATCAACAGAAAGTAGGGAAACATGCATTTTACTTCTGACCGTTGTTCCAACTGTATGAGCTTGGAAACTTAGCTCCCAGTGATCTTGTCTCTAAAACAGCGGTGAATCTCTCTTCTCTCCTTCATATTGATCTCAGAGTTGCATGAGGCATGATAGTTTAAAGGATGCAAAAGTGCGCTGGATAGTTAAATATAGGCAATATGTTTAAGACTGGCAAAATGTTGATACTCTTTGACCCAGCAGTTTTACTTCTGGAAATTTTTGTTGTCGTTGTTTTACTTCTTGAAAATTTATTCTAAAAGCATAAACCTATGTAGATGCTTTGGGAGAGAATATATATGTGTATGTATATAAAATCCCAATATTCTTCCATGTTTTTATTTTTGTTTTACTTTTCTGTTTAAAGAGACAGGATCTCGCTATGTTGCCCAGGCTGGTCTTGAACTCCTGGGCTCAAGTGATTCTCCTGCTGCAGCCTCCCAAAGTCCTAGGATTTATAGGCATGAGCCACCACACCCACCCCACAGTGTTCTTTATAGCAGCAAAAGCTAGAAAACAACTTAAAAGTCTAATAAGTTAGAGAATGGATAAATATTCCATACCATGGGATATTATTATACCATGAAAAAGATGATTATGAAGACCAGATGCTAAAATAAGAAAATAATTATGATACAATAAGTTGAGAAATCACTCATGATTGGGTTGGTCAAATAAAGTAATGCATATAAAGTACTTATTAACCCAAAGTCTACTGTGCAATTAAGTGCTCAACAAGTTAGCTATCAATTTCATATAAAGTATGATTACAGCAATGTTGAAAGAAAGGCAGGCAGGGGAGGGAGGGCAAAAGGGAAAACAAATCACAAATGAGCAGGGAGGAAACTGGAAGAAAATAAGTCAAAAGTGAAAGCGGGTCTCTAGGGGATCTTTTTCCTCTTCTTTTTTTCCCCAAAGATTGTTTTTCTTCTTTTCTTTTTTCCCACTAAGTTACCATCCACCTGTCATATGTACATGCAGTTTAGAGTTATCTGCTTATCTAGTGTAAGCTAAAGACAAGTAATACTCAGGTCTCCTCTCCCATTTCCCCTTCTAAAAAAGAAATATTTGCTTATAGAAGCAACAATTCGCTTATAGAAGCTAATTCTTTTTTCTTTTTTTTTTTTTTTTTTTTTTTTTTGAGACGGAGTCTTGCTCTGTTGCCCAGGCTGGAGTGCAGTGGCCGGATCTCAACTCACTGCAAGCTCCGCCTCCCGGGTTCACGCCATTCTCCTTCCTCAGCCTCCCGAGTAGCTGGGACTACAGGTGCCCGCCACCTCGCCCGGCTAGTTTTTTGTATTTTTTTAGTAGAGACGGGGTTTCACCGTGTTAGCCAGGATGGTCTCGATCTCCTGACCTCGTGATCCGCCCGTCTCGGCCTCCCAAAGTGCTGGGATTACAGGCTTGAGCCACCGCGCCCGGCCAGAAGCTAATTCTTTTAGCTGTTTTGGAGGAATATTTTTTTCTATGTTGCTAAATGAATTGTGCTTCAGGATTTTTCAGTTTGGGCCTTTCAATTAACTTTTTTTTTTTTTTTTTTTTTTTTTTTTTTTTAAATAGCGATGTGGTCTCACGCGGTTCGAGTTGCCCAGGCTGATCTCAAACTCCTGGGCTCAAGTGATCCACCTGCCTTGACCTCCCAAAGTGCTGGGATTATAGGCGTAAGCCACCACGCCCTGCTCAATTAACTTTTACTCTGGAAGATAAAAACTTAGCTCTTTTCCTATTCTCCTCCACCACCAGCCACTCTCTCCTGTTACACATTCACATTTTCTTTTTCTTTTCTTTTTTTTTTTTTGAGAGGGAGTGGTGATACCCTACCTTGTTTTACCCGAGTGACTCTCTCCTAGCAGAGAGAGAGCCAGTCAGACTCCATTTTTAGTTTCTTCACTTGCAGCTCCTTTTCACCTCCCTCCCTTAAGGCACACCTAGTGTAAAACTGACTCAAAGCACGTCCAGGAATGCACCTACTGATAAGATATTGAGGCAAGCTGCACCAGCAGCTCCAGGGGACGCACTCGGTGGATGGCACCCAAACCTCTGCATTTATCTCTGTGATAGTTTAAGCCCCTGCACCTGGAACTGTTTAGTTTTTTTTGTAACTGCATTTGTAACCAATTGATTTTTTAACTTTTTGCCAGTTCTGCTTCTGTAAAAATTGCTTCAGCTAAAACCCTCCCTCCCCTATTTAGACCACGGTATAAAAACAAAACTAGCCCCTTCCTTGGCGCCCAGAGAATTTTGAGCGTTAGGCCGGGCGCGGTGGCTCAAGCCTGTAATCCCAGCACTTTGGGAGGCCGAGATGGGCGGATCACAAGGTCAGGAGATGGAGACCATCCTGGCTAACATGGTGAAACCCCGTCTCTACTAAAAATACAAAAAAACTAGCCGGGCGAGGTGGCGGGCGCCTGTAGTCGCAGCTACTCGGGAGGCTGAGGCAGGAGAATGGCGTGAACCCGGGAGGCGGAGCTTGCAGTGAGCTGAGATCCGGCCACTGAACTCCAGCCTGGGCGACAGAGCGAGACTCCGTCTCAAAAAAAAAAAAAAAAAAAAAAAAAAAAAGAATTTTGAGCGTTAGCTGCCTCTCGGACGCCGGCAAATAAAAGGACTCTTTAATTTGTCTCAAAGTGTGGCGTGTCTCTATAATTCGCTTAGTCACAACAGAGTCTCACTCTGTCACCCAGGCTGGAGTGCAGTGGCGCGATCTGGGCTCACTGCAAGCTCCGCCTCCCGGGTTCACGCCATTCTCCTGCCTCAGCCTCCCTCAGCCTCCAGAGTAGCTAGGACTACAGGCGCCGCCACCACGCCCAGCTAATTTATTTGTATTTTTAGTAGAGACGGGGTTTCACCATGTTAGCCAGGAGGGTCTTGATCTCCCGACCTCGTGATCCGCCCATCTCGGCCTCCCAAAGTGTTGGGATTACAGGCGTGAGCCACCGCGCCCGGCCCACATTTCCTTTCAGTTCGTGACTGTATATTAATTATTTAAAATAGTAATGTTGTAATTTGGATCATACCAATATCCAATTATATGTCTGTATAATGACTGTGTCTTCTGTGAAGAACTGAGCCATATATTAAGTTATTACAATTTTTTATTTTTCCCCGAGTTAATAATTGTTATGCTTTTTCATTTCCTAGGAGTTCGGGTATTATCATTTATTCAACTCACTGCCATTTTTCTCTCTTTTGAACACATGTATTCATATCAAACAGCCTATCAATTTAATCTTCATGAAGATGAAGGACTTACTGAGATACCAAGCCACCAGCTCCGGAGCATTTTAAGCAGCCTGTGGTATCCAGGGTTGTTCTCAGTTTTCTCTACTGCTAATCAAATTGAGCTTTCCTTGGCATGTTAAAAGAGTTATCACATGTCTGTCTGCTTCCTAAACTCCAGTATTGTTCTATTATTGTCTTTTTTTTTCCTGTTCTTCCCATTTCTGTGGGTTTAAACTATTTTTTAAATCTCTTTACTGTCATATTAGTGGTTTTCAGGAAAGCACAAAATGAGATCCATATCTTCAATCTACCACCTTCACCAACACCTCCGAAGATGCTTTAAAGATTATTTATAACATAAAAAAGAAAACTTTCCAAATCAAAACACGGGATGTACAAAAGCAGTTTACGTGCAAAGATGAAAACTACAGGCTCTAGTACCACAGGTGAAGCCATCAGAAGCAGTAATCTAACAAAAACAATCCCATGCGATAAACGCTGTGTGACCCCTGTGTACTCAGAGTGGCAAGAGGTCACACATGAGTTGAGTGTGCTGAGAAAGTTTCTACGAGTTCCAGGAGAACACACGGGGAAGACTGGAGGACTCAGGAAAGGATAGTGTGGCTGGAGGCTAGCGCAGAAGCCAGGTCAGGGAGGGCCCTGCAGGTGGTGCTGAAGAGTTTAGATTTTATCCTTGAAGCACGAAGAACAAGAATTTCTAGCAGGACTTTTTAAAAAAGTTAAATAAATATACATGCACCATATTGCTCAGCCATTTAACTTATAGGTATTTTCCCAAGAGAAAAGAAACCACATGTCCATACACTTATACACAAATGTTCATAGCATCTTTATTTGTGAGTGCCCAAACCCGGAAACAATCCAAATGTCTATCAACAGGTGAATGGGCCAAAAAATCTGTGGAACGTTCACACCAGGGAATATGACCCAGTAATAAAAAAAGAAATGAACAATTGATAAGTACAACAACATGGATGATTTTCAAAATAATTATGCTGAGTAAAAGAAGACAAAAAGATTACATAGCATATGATTCCATTTATATAAACTCTAGAAAATACCAACTTATCTACAGTGATAGAAAGCAGAACCATGGCTCTCTGGAGACTGGGATTGGGTAGACAGGAGGGAGATTTCAAAGGGGCACAATCTTGATTGTGCTGATGCTTCTATGGTATACAGATATACCAGAGTTTACTACAATGTACACTATAAATGTGTATAGTTTACTGTATGTCAATTATACCTCCAAAAACTGGTCATTTAAAAAATATAAAAATAAAGATAACTAAAAAAAAGAATTGAATCAATCCAATCTGGATTTTAAAAACCTCCCAGCTGGGTGCAGTGGCTCACGCCTGTAATCCCAGCGTTTTGGGAGGCCGAGGTGGGTGGATCACCTGAGGTCAGGAGTTCGAGACCAGCCTGGCCAATATGGTGAAACCCTGTCTCTACTAAAATTACAAAAATTAGCCGGGCATGGTTGAATGCACCTGTAATCCCAGCTACTTGGGAGGCTGAGGCAGGAGAATCACTTGAACCCAGGAGGCAGAGGTTGCAGTGAGCCGAGATAGCACTATTGCACTCCAGCATGGGGGACAAGAGTGAGACTTCATCTCAAAAAAAAAAAAAAAACCTCCCTCTGTAGAATGAATTAGAGGCAGGCAACACAGAAGTCAATGTGTCCAGTGACACAGGGCAAATAGGACTCAGAAATGAGAAGTAAAAATGACTGGATATAATGACAGTTCAGGGGCTGAAAAGAGAGAGAGGGAGGGTCTAGAGAAACACTGGTTCATAGCTCTGATGCTGGAGATAGAAAATATAGGATAGACCAGGCACAGCATGCCTGTAATCCCAGAACTTTGGGAGGCTAAGGCAGGAGGATCACTTGAGGCTAGGAGTTCAAGACCAGCCTAAGCAATATAGCAAGACCTGATCGCTACAAAAAAATTTTTAAATTAACTGGGCATGGTGGTGTGCAACTGTAGTACTAGTTACTTAGAAGGCTGATGGAGGGGATCACTTGGGCCCAGGAGTTCAAAGCTGCAGTGAGCTGTGATCGTGCCACTGCACTCAGCCTGGGCAAGGAAGAGAGACCCTGCCTCTAAAAATATGTGTTCTGGGGAAGGGGAGAGGGATAGATGGATTTGGGCCAGTGAGAGAGACATGAATTGCTCAGGCTGGAGCATGGCATCTTGGAGATGGTTGTAGATTGTACATCCTGGTGGCAAATCCAGGAGGCTATTGGACATATAAATCTTAGCTGGAAACATATGTAACAGCCTGGAGCTGAGCTCTCTATCTTATTAACAAATATGTCTCCTGTTTTGAGAAAGGGGCAGTTTTTACAGAGAGGTTCCTGTGAGGAGGGAAATGAGGAGGGTAGCGGGGTGTGTGTGTGTGTGTGTGTGTGTGTGTGTGTGTGTGAGAATATCTGCATCTCCACCCTGCTTCGGGGACTAGGTGTGAATCCTCCTGCAGAGAGGGATTACAGCTGGAAGTAGAGAAGCAGAACTCAAGAAAAACCTTATGAGACTTAGGGCTCAATTAGAATTGAGGAGAGGGCTATTTTTCACCTCCCCCTTCTGCCTCATCATGAATGAAGCCTTCAAATTAATTGCAAGTAGGGCGACTTAATCAAGATTATTTTTCAGGTCTGAAAAGAAATTCATCCTGAGAATACAATGCATTTAGATATCACATAAAGGATGGTCTGGTGATAATTGCCTTAGGGAAAAAAACAGGAAATGTGTTAATGTACTAATCACGGATGTCTGCCAAATTATATTTTCTGGTAAAATAGTTATTACAGTGATTAGTACTGTCAGTTAAATGAGACAAACCATTTTCATCCACCTGTGCCAATAGTGAGTACATTCTAAAGGCATCATTCTCCTACAGCAAAAATTGTGTGGGAAAAAATGTGCTGGCACACCCAAAACACAGCCACACAATTTTACATTTTGAAAAACATATTATGTTATCAGTCTAAGTTTTCTCTCCCAACAAAAAGCTTTGCGAAAGTTTGAGAAAATTGATTTCTCCACAAATGGTGTCCTAAGTGTCCAAGTGATCTGTCGATTTTTGCCATAGCTAGAATATTCATACCCATGATCACAATATTCATTCACTTTCATTCTTTTATTGTTGTTGTTGAGACAGGGTCTCACTCTGTCACCCAGGCTGGAGTGCAATGGCATGACCATAGCTTACTGCAGCCTCAACCTCCCAGGCCCAAGTGATCCTGTCACCTTAGCCTCCTAAGTAGCTGGGACTACAGACATGTGCTACCACGCCAGGCTAAGTGTTAAATTTTTTAGAGACAGGGTCTCTCTATGTTGCCCAGGTCGGTCCGTTTTCATTCTTTTTTTTTTTTTTTTTTTGAGATGGAGTTTTGCTCTTGTTGCCCAGGCTGGAGTGCAATGGTGCGATCTCGGCTCACTGCAACCTCCGCCTCCCGGGCACAAGCGATTCTCCTGCCATAGCCTCCCGAGTAGCTGGGACTACAGGCATGAGCCACCAGCCTGGCTAATTTTGTATTTTTAGTAGAGATGGGGTTTCTCCATGTTGGCCAGGCTGGTCTCGAACTCCTGACCTCAGGTGATCCACCTGTCTGGGCCTCCCAAAGTGTTGGGATTACAGGCGTGAGTCATGGCACCGGCCAGTGTAGTGGATTTTAACTCCGGTTCCTGCACTTACTAGCCTTATTAAGCCTCTCTCTGCCTCAGTTTCATCACCTATAAAGTGGGAATAGTGTTATTACTGAACAAGGGAACTGACATGAGGATTATATGAGATAATACTCAGAACTAGTACAGAGACTAGCACCCACTAATCTTGTCAATCTTAGCATCACTATTGTTATACCTCCCATAGTGGCCCAAACAAGGGTGAAATTAGATGCACAGTGTCTGGGTGTGGTGGCTCACACTTGTAATCCCAGCACTGTGGGAGGCCAAGGCAGGTGGATCACTTGAACCCAGAAATTCGAGACCAGCCTGGACAACATGGCGAAACCCTGTCCCTACAAAAAAATGTAAAAATTAGCCGGATGTGGTGGTGCAGGCCTGTAGTCACAGCTACTTGGGAGGCCAAGATGGGAGGATAGCTTGAGCCCAGGAGGTTCAGGTCACAGTGAGCCATGATTGCGCCACTGCACTCCAACCTGGGAGACCTGTTTCAAAAGAAGAGAGAGAGAGAAATTATGATGCACAAACAGAAAAGTAAGGTGATTTCATTCATTCTAATATTGGTACATTTGTGTGAAAGAAGAAAGATTAGGCTGGGCACGGTGGCTCACGCCTCTAATCCCAGCACTTTGGGAGGCCGAGGCGGGCAAATCACTTGAGGCCAGGAGTTCGAGACCAGCCTGGCCAACACGGTGAAACCCCATCTCTTAAAAAAAAAAAAAAAAATACAAAAAATTAGCTGGCCATGGTGGCGAGCACCTGTAATCTCAGCTACTTGGAAGGCTGAGGCCGGAGAATTGCCTAAACCTCAGAGGCAGAGGTTGCAGTGAGCAGAGATCATGCCAGTGCACTCCAGCCTGGGCAACACAGCAAGACAAAGACAAAGACGAAGAAGATGGAGAAGACGGAGAGGAGGAAGAAGGAGAGGAGGGAGAAGAAGAGGTGGGAGAAGAAGAGGAGGAGGAAAAGGAGGGGGAGGATGAGGAGGAGGAAGAAGAAGAAGAATGAGAAGAAGAATGAGAAGGAGAAGAAGAAGAAAGATAGAGGAAATAAATGAAAAGACTGGAAAACAAATAGTTGTTTTGAACCATCTCTCAGAGAACACAATAAAGTCTACAATTACCATTAAAACTTCCTTTCTGGCTCCAGATTACATAACCCTCACCTTATTCTTACCCTTGAGCTGCTGAAGGAAGTACATTTTTTAGTGTTTGATCTCCCTCCCTCCCCTCTAACCAAAGCAGAGCATTCAGACTGTTCTAACACTGGGTGTGAATCCTGACTTGGCCATTTATTTACTTAACTGTGCAATCTGGACAAGTTAGTTCCTAACCTCTCTGGATCTCAGTTTCCTTATCTGTAAAATGTGGATATTGTTTGCCTTTCAGGCTTGTTAGGGGAACTGACAGAGTGGATAATGTGTGTAATTTGCCCAGCATGGTATCTGACATGAAAAGGTAGCCACTAAACAAGGACGCAGCGCACAGCTGTACAAGCTTCTCACTGCATGAGGCAGAACTCCAGCCTGGGTGCACCTGAAGGGTGCATGTGTTGTTGGTGGGGAAGGCCTCTTTCTAATTGTACAAAGGTCCCTTGAGTACCAGGAGTGACCTGTCAATACACTATAGCTAAATTAGCAACAGAAAAGCTAACTTGCAACATTAAAGGGCTTACACAGTCTCCTAAACCCTGTGAAGTTGTCAGTGTTGACCTACAAAGTTGTATTGTTATCATGGTACAGTTTAAAACATGATCATTGATAAATAATAGAAAAGTAGGCTGGGCACGGTGGCTCACCCTGTAATCCCAGCACTTTGGGAGTCTGAGGCAAGTAGATAACCTGAGGTCAGGAGTTCGAGACCAGACTGGTCAACATGGTGAAACCCCTTTTCTACTAAAAATACAAAAAATTAGCTGGGCTGGTGGTGGATGCTTGTAATCCCAGCTACTCAGGAGGCTGAGGCAGGAGAATCACTTGAACCCGGGAGGCAGAGGTTGCAGTGAGCCAAGATGGTGCCACTGCACTCCAACCTGGGCAACAAGAGCAAAACTTCATCTCAAATAAATAAATAAATAAATAAATAAAAGTACTCGTAACATTAGCAATGATTTAACTAAACTTGATTGGGGTTAATAAAGGCCATTCATAATTTGTGTATAAATAAATGTTTCATTCTGTTTGCTGGCTTTGATTTCACTCATTCATCACATTTTCATCAAATGCATACTACAGGCAAGATCTGGGTGGCCACAGGGGTTCTAGCAGGTAGCAAGATTTGGATTAGCTGGGCAAGGTGGCATGCACCTGTAGTCCCTGCTACACCTGTAGTCCCTGCTACACCTCAGTCCCTGTAGAGGCTGAGGTGGGAGAATTGCTTAAGCCCCAGAGGTCAAGGATGTAGTGAGCCATGATTGCACCACTGCATTCCAGCCTGGGCAACAGACAGAGACCCTGTCTCAAAAAAAGAAAAAAAAAAAAAGAGGAAAATGTGGTTCCTGGTATCCTAGGGTTTACTGTCTTCAGGGAAATTCAAATAGCTACTCCCTTCATTAAGCACAACTTGGTGGCTATATATTACCTCTTACCCAAGTATTTCCATATACTCTGTCCATATGAGTTTGTGAATCCTCACCATACCTCCTCAAGGTAGAAAAAGGTACTACATCATTTCTTCTAGCAGGCTAACTTGAAAAGCAATGAGATATATTTTTGTCCACAAACAGGAGACATTCTATGCCTAATCTATGTTATTACATAATAAATATTGTAGACAGATGCATTGTTTTCACATCTGAATTTGTTTAAAGATGTGTCTGTTTTCTGAACTCCACATTTCATCAAATCATGCACTGCCCTGAGCCTAATCCTTTGGTGCTCATTATCTCCCTTGATTCTGTTGTAAATTGATCTATGCATAAATTCAGTGTGACAGCTGAACTAACAGAACCCTTGTTGTAAGCACCGTTGTGATAGGCACACAAAGAAACTAAATACTAGGCAACATTACAGAAGGGATTAGAACTAGAGCTAACATACCTGAAATTCACATTATGGTGGAAGCTTTTCAACTCAGTTCAACCCTAATCAGAAGTGAAAAGTTCCTACCCAACAAAAACAAAATCTTGTCGTTATTTCCTAAGACCATGCCATATCAGACATCCCTAAAGACTTCACTGGCCTGTCTGCTGGGTTTTTGAGCAACTTTGTAAGGAAGGGGGTCCTGGTATTTTTCCTTGCTGTCACCATTTCTAGGTTCTTGAGCTTTTGACGTTTTGGAACCAAGATGTAGCATGAGTCAACTCCAGAGGAGTGGTCCACTCATCTTCCTTCTCATTTTCTTACTTTGCTTTTGCCTCAATTCCATTCTATCCTTCATCCATCCATCCAGTCAACATTTGTAGAGCAGCATTATTCTAGATCTTTTTGCCCTTTTCCCACATCAAAGCGTGTACAAACACTGTCTTGTGTGCCATGGTACAAATGCTAATCCCCAAGTGTGCATTCCATCAGCTGGTAGATGCCAACAGGACACTCATTTGAAGAAAGGCGAACTTAGGTTATATTCCATGTAACTGACATATAAAATTATCAACCAAAAAATTCTTTGAGGGCAAATAAAAATCAGTCAGACCACTTTTCTTTTTTAATAAAAGCACCTGAATTTACATATCTAGAATTCGTTTTGATCATCACAAAGTAAATGTGATGAAGTTGGAAGACAAACTTAATGTTGAAATTTAAATATAGAGAAACAAGAATAGGCTAGGCATGGTGACTCACACAAAAACCCGTAACTCCAGTGTCATCTTGAGAAAAATACCAGACAAATTCCAGTTGAGGAACCTTCCACAAAATACCTAACCAGCGCTCCTCAAAACTGTCAGAGTCATCAAAAACAAGGACAGGCCGGGCGCGGTGGCTCAAGCCTGTAATCCCAGCACTTTGGGAGGCCGAGACGGGCAGATCACGAGGTCAGGAGATCGAGACCATCCTGGCTAACACGGTGAAACCACATCTCTACTAAAAAATACAAAAAACTAGCCGGGCGTGGTGGTGGGCGCCTGTAGTCCCAGCTACTCAAGAGGCTGACACAGGAGAATGGCGTAAACCCGGGAGGCGGAGCTTGCAGTGAGCTGAGATCCAGCCATTGCACTCCAGCCTGGGCGACAAAGCAAGACTCTGTCTCAAAAAAAAAAAAAAAAAAAAAAAAAAACCAGGACAATCTGAGAAACGCTTAGCCACGAGGAGCCAAAGGAGGCATGATGACTACCTGCAATGTGGGATTCTGGATGGGACGCTGGAAGTGAAACAGGTCATTAGAGAAAAACTAAGAACGTCTGACTAAAGCATGGACTTTAGTTAGTAATCACGTAACAAATTTGGTTCATTAATTGTGACAAACATATCCTACTAATATAAGATGTTAAAAAAGAGGAAAGTGAGTGTGCAATATGTGAGAACTCTCTGTCTAACTTCATAATTTTTCTGTAAATCTACAACTATTCTAAAATAAAATTTATTTTTAAAAATTATAGCAGGGAGGCTGAGGCAGGAGTATCACTTGAGACCAGCAGTTTGAGACCAGCCTGGGTAACATAGTGAGACCTTGTCTACGAAAAATAAAAAATTAGCTGGGTATGGTGGTACACATCTGTAGTCCCAGTTACTCAGGAGGCAGAGGCAGGAGGATCACTTGAATCCAGGAGGTTGAGGCCACACTCAGCCTGGGTGACAGAGTGAAACCCTGTCTTAAAAAAAAAGTAAATTAACATAAAAAAATTAAAAAATTATAGCAGCACAAATACAAGAGCAAGTAATCTAGCTAAATAAGAAGACCTGGTAGCCTTAGAAAAACTGTCTCATAAACTGTGGCCATTCACATACCACTTTTATGATTTTTGAATATTTCTTTACCATTTGTGCTATTATTGACTTAATATTTTGTCACCATTTTTCTTTAAATAAATTTACTTTTTAAAAAAGTGAGCAAGGCCAGGTGAGGTGGCTCACACCTATAATCCCACCACTTTGGGAGGCTGAGGCAGGAGGATCACTTGAGCCCAGGAGTTAGGGACCAGGTTGGGCAACATGGCAAAATGTCAACTCTCCAAAAAACACACAAAAAATTAGCCAGGTGTGGTGGTGCATGCCTATAGTCCCAGCTGCTGGGCTGAGGTAGAGGTGAGAGGCTGAGGTGGGAGGTTGAGGCTGCAGTGAGTTGTGATCGCACCACTGCATTCCAGCCTGGGTGACAGAGTGACAGAGTGAGACCCTGTCTCCAAAAAAAAAAAAAAAAATTTAAAAAGGAAGGAAATCAACAAACTCAGAGATCTAGAACTTGATCTTAAACAAACAAAAAATGCTGTGTGCGGTGGCTTACACCTGTAATCCCAACACTTTGGGAGGCTGAGGTGGTTGGATCACCTGAGGTCAGCAGTTTGAGGCCAGCCTGGCCAACATGGTGAAACCCATCTCTACTAAATATACAAAAATTAGCCGGGAATGGTGGCACATGTCTGTAATCCCTGCTACTCTGGATGCTGACGCAGGAGAATTTCTTGAACCCGGGAGAAGGAGGTTGCAGTAAGCCAAGATCACAGCACTGCACTCCAGCCTGGGCAACAGAGTAAGACTCTGCCTCAAAAAAAAAAAAAAAAAAAAATGAGGGTCTCACTATGTTGGTTAGGCTGGTCTCGAACTCCTGGCCTACAGAGCAAGATTCCTGTCTCAGTCTCCCAAAGTGCTGGGATTACAGGTATGAGTCACTGTTCCTGGCCCAGATTATATTCTCAGTGCATTATATGTATTAACTCATTTATTCCTCAGCTCTATTAAGTGCTATTGTTGATCCTATTTTATAGATGAAGAAGCATGGAGAGGGTCAGTACCTGGCTCAAAGTCACACAACTAATAACTGATCCTGGATGAGGATTTGAACCCAGTCTAACTCCAGGCCCACATTCTTAATCAGCACTCTATACTGTCTTTCAGTTGAAATGAAATGTTGAAATTCATACCCACACATTAATGCAAGGTGTACAGGTAAACAGAACCTCGCATAACATCTAGTCTACAGGTCCTATACCTGTAGACTAAGTACTAAGTAAAGGAAATTAGCAAAAAAGAAACTGTGTGGTTTATATCAGAGTCTTGAGAAAATGGGAAGATGCAGAAACAGGCACACACAAAAAAAATCACCTTACAGAAAAAAAAAAAAAGAGAGAGAGAGAGAATGTTCATTATCATTATCATTAACAGTGAGGAAAAGAAATAAGCAAAGAGAACGCTTTAGGGAGAACATTTCAACAGAAGTCCTTGCTGGGGTGGCTGAAGGCAGAAGTTATCTCTAAGCAAAAGAAACTACTAGTGAAAATGACAGACGAGCTGGAATGCACATCCCAACACTTTCTTTTTTATTTTAATTTTTATTTTATTTATTTTTTTTTGAAATGGAGTCTCACCCAGGCTGCAGGGCAGTGGCACAATCTCGGTTCACTGAAACCTCTACCTCCCGGGTTCAAGTGATTCTCCTGCCTCAGCCTCCTGAGTAGCTGGGACAACAGGTACATGCCACCATGCCCAGCTAATTTATTTTGTGTTTTTAGTAGAGATGGGGTTTCACCATGTTGGGCAAGCTGGTCTCCAACTCCTGACCTCAGATGATCCTCCTGCCTCGGCCTCCCAAAGTGCTGTGATCACAGGCATGAGCCACTGCACTGAGCCACCAACACTTCCTGATCTTTTCAATGTCATGACATACATAGAATATGATATTTGTGCATTACACTGCAACAAATGGAGGAAGCTGCTTCCAGATGGCTCAGTCTGTCAAGATCCCACCTGGCTGCCCTAAAGGCTAGGAGAAATGCTGGCATGGCTATAATCTATTCTCACAGGCTGGGAAACTCTGATATAACAACTTAGGTAGTGCTAAATCATGCACACCTGCATTGCCTGTCTTATTTCACCCGCCTTCATAAGGTTTAATTCCTAGGGGGTTTTAGCTGCTAACAACCATGTGGGGCTGGGCATGGTGGTTCATGCCTGTAATCCCAGCACTTTGGGAGGCTGACTGAGGTATTAGGGTTGCTTGAAGCCGGGAGTTTGACACCAGCCTGGGCAGCATAGTGAGAACCAGTTTCTACCAAAAAAATAATAAATAAAACTTAAAAAATAAAATAAAAACAATGTGGATTATTGTTTTTTCAATCTTCATCCTTAAAGGACAAAGCTCAGACACCCTTGATTATATACAATGAATGAACTTGAGAGCCCAAAGGCAATTCCCAAGAAGTGGTTCAAGGACTATGAACAACAGCAATAGCCCTGAGATGGGTGAAGAAGCTTCTGAGGTCATTACAGTACTTTCAAGACATAAACACACCTGGAGAGCTATAGTCTGGCATTTTGCTTAAAAAAAAAAAAAAAAAAAAAAAATTACAGTGGGGCACAGTGGCTCATGCCTGTAATCCCAGTGCTTTAGGAAGCTGAGGTGGAAGGATAATTTGGGCCCAGGAGTCCAAGCCGCAGTGAGCTTTGATTCCACCATTGCTCTCCAGCCTGGGCAACAGAGCAAGACCCTGTCTCTAAAAAAGAAAAAAAAACTACCTAGTACTACTCACACTTACACACTCTAGGATTAGAAGCCTCATCAGGTTTTTATCAGCTTTGGTGAGCCTTTCATTAACCCACACAGGTATTCAGGGTTTCTTTCAACTTGATATTGTTAAAACGTTAACATAGAAGTGAAACTGTACACATGAGCTGGATGTGGGGCCACCTTACAGAAGCATGATTTTTTTTTTTTTTTTTTTTTGGAGACAGAGTTTTGCTCTTGTCACCCAAGCTGGAGTGCAATGGCGTGATCCCTGCCCACTGCAACCTCCGCCTCCCAGGTTCAAGAGATTCGCCTGCCTCAGCTTCCCAAGTAGCTAGGATTAGAGGTCCTAGCTACCACCAGCTGCCACTACGTCCAGGAAATTTTTTTTATTTTTAGTAGAAACGGGGTTTCACCATGTTGGCCAGGCTGGTCTCAAACTCTTGACCTCAGGTGATCTACCCGCCTCGGCCTCCCAAAGTGCTGGGATTACAGGCGTTAGCCACTGCGTTCAGTCCAGAAGCATGATTTAATGGTAGTCAATCAAGCGTTGTTCTACAGTGTTAACCTTTTCCTGCATAGCTAGGAGGCCCTCTTCATAACCCAACACTCTCTTCCCAAGCCCATCTTGGCCAATATTACCTTTCAGTTTCTGGTATTCATTAGGTTCTGATTCCTCCTCTACTTTTCTGAGTAATACTCTTACCTCCCTGAATCCCTGTCTCTGTCAATCATCAATTTACCCATCCAACTACTCAACAGTTATTGGTTGCCTCTCTTCTTTTCTTTTCTTTTTTTTTCTTTCTTTCTTTCTTTTTTGTTTTTTTTGAGACGGAGTTTTGCTCTTGTTGCCCAAGCTGGAGTGCAATGGCATGATCTCGGCTCACTGTAACCTCCACCTCCCAGGTTAAAGTGATTCTCCTGCCTCAGTCTCCTGAGTAGCTGGGATTACAGGCATGCGCATACCTGTAAAAAATTAGCCACCACGTCTGGCTAATTTTTTATATTTTTAGTAGAGATGGGGTTTCTCCATGTTGGTCAGGCTGGTCTCGAACTCCCAACCTCAGGTGATCTGCCCACCTTGGCCTCCCAAAGTGCTGGGATTACAGGTGTGAGCCACTGTGCCCGTTCTCTTTTTTCTTTTCTTTTCTTTCTTTTTTTTTTTTTTTTTTTTTTGTTGAGACGGAGTCTCGCTTTGTCACCCAGGCTGGAGTGCAGTGGCCGGATCTCAGCTCACTGCAAGCTCTGCCTCCCGGGTTTGAGCCATTCTCTTGCCTCAGCCTCCCGAGTAGCTGGGACTACAGGCGCTCGCCACCTCGCCCAGCTAGTTTTTTGTATTTTTTAGTAGAGATGGGGTTTCACGGTGTTAGCCAGGATGGTCTCGGTCTCCTAACCTCGTGATCCGCCTGTCTCGGCCTCCCAAAGTGCTGGGATTACAGGCTTGAGCCACCGCGCCCGGCCTCTTTTTTCTTTTCTTTAGAGAGAAGTCTCAGTCTGTTGCCCAGGCTGGAGTACAGTGGTGCTTGACCTCCTGATTCTCCTGCCTCAGCCTCCCAAGTAGCTGGGATTACAGACTCAAGCATTCACATTCAGCTGATTGCATGTGTTCTATGTGTAAGGCCACACTACAGGTTTCTTGCAGAACTAGGACCAGATCCCAGATGGAACTGGAAGTTGTGAAAAGAACAGGGGCTTTGGAGTCACACAAGTTAGCCATGTGCCCCAGGTCCATCTATCCATCTAGTAAGTAGGCTAACTAGACTTACTAGCTCTGAGACCAGGGCAAGTGACTTATCTGCACCAAGCTTCCGTTTTCTAGCTGTATTTGCTGCAACTAATGTTTGTGTTTTAAGGCTATTGTGAGGATTAAATGAGATCACAAACTAAAGCGCCTGAAACCAAGTGCATGCTCCCTACCTTGTCTCCTGACTTCTCTCTCACATCTATGTTTCGATGCGATTACCCAAATGTCTGAAAGTTTTCCATTTTAGAAAGAGATTTACCTTATTGTTGATGACAGTGTAAACTGCTTCAATTCTTACAGAACACATTTAGGCAGTTATCTATCAAAATTATCAGTGCGTATTTTGACCTAGTAATGCCACTCCTGGGAAACTGTCCTACAGATATACTTGCACACATTCAAAATGATGTAGGCACAAAGGAATTCATGGCAGTCTTGTCTGCAACAGGAAACGACTGTAAACAAATCAAATGTCCCTCAATAGGGGACTGGTTAAATAAATCAAGGAAGAAATTATTATGCAGGTATAAACAAGGAGAAAGAAGTTCTCTATATATCAACATGGAAAAATCTCCATATTTTAGGTGAAAAAAACAAAGTGAGGAACAGTGGGTATAGTACACTACATTTATAAATAAAGATGAGAGAAGGAAATAATATTTGTAATGCATAAAGAAACTTTGAAAGAATATATCCAAAAAACCCCTAAAATAATAAGTGTTTATTCATGTGTATGATTCGAACTAAATAGATGATGAGGATGGGGTGGAAGGTGTACTTTTCAGGCCTGACTTTTCCAAATATTTTCACATTTTTGAACCATGTATGTAGTTTTTTTATTCCATTTCAATTAGCTGTATGCAATCACCAGGCCTACCACAAAGACATACCAAATGCTATTTATGTGCCAGGCTCCAGAAATGACACAAAGGCACACATTTGAAAGAAAAAAAATTTATATAATTTCTTTTTTTTTTTTTTTTGAGACGGAGTCTCACGCTGTTGCCCAGGCTGGAGTGCAGTGGCGCGATCTCGGCTCACTGCAAGCTCCGCCTCCTGGGTTCACGCCATTCTCCTGCCTCAGCCTCCTGAGTAGCTGGGACTACAGGCGCCCGCCACCGCGCCCGGCTAATTTTTTTTGTATTTTTAGTAGAGACGGGGTTTCTTTTTTTTTTTTTTTTTTTTTTTTTTTTTTTTTTTTGAGACAGAGTCTCGCTCTGTCACCCGAGCTGGAGTACAGTGGCCGGATCTCAGCTCACTGCAAGCTCCGCCTCCCGGGTTTACGCCATTCTCCTGCCTCAGCCTCCCAAGTAGCTGGGACTACAGGCGCCCGCCACCTCGCCCAGCTAGTTTTTTGTATTTTTTAGTAGAGACGGGGTTTCACCGGATTAGCCAGGATGGTCTCGATCTCCTGACCTCGTGATCCGCCCGTCTCGGCCTCCCAAAGTGCTGGGATTACAGGCTTGAGCCACCGCGCCCGGCCGAGACGGGGTTTCACTGTGGTCTCGATCTCCTGACCTTGTGATCCGCCCGCCTCGGCCTCCCAAAGTGCTGGGATTACAGGCTTGAGCCACCGCGCCCGGCCAAAATTTATATAATTTCTATATGCAAGAAAAGCCTGTACAAATTAAGTTTAATGTTAATGAAGTTTCTTCTTCAATTCAAAAGGAAAACTTTCGTGCAGTTAGGACCAGATGACCTAACTAGATGTCACAGTGTGAAATATTGGGTGAAAACTGAAGGTATGACCGCAGTACAAAGAACAACTCACATAACTGTGTGAAATTCAAGCTTCATCTGATTGCCTAGGCAGCATGGACAGCAAGCAGCTAGTGAAAGTTCAGGTTAGAACAAACAAATGATTATAGCTGTCAGTGGAAATGTACACATTAACCTAGCAATGAACTTGTCAATAATTACCACCTATTGACTTTGTCCATGTTTGGTGCTTGGGCTGTAACACCTTGGAAAGAAGTCTGCCAAAACAGATCGCATCTATATTAGGAAAGAATTGAGCAGTGATTATCCATGTTAGCAGAGGGCTAGGAACACTGGGAGGAGGGTTTGGATGTGAACGTCTAGACACCTTAGGGCACATTAAAGTCTGTGGAGTCAATAAAACCTTTGTGTTCAGATTGCATCGGATCCTCAGGACACTCAAAAGAACAGCAATTGTCCTAATATTTAAAACTTGCTTCCACAAACACAAGAAATTCCAAACTTAATCTGTCTGATTATCCTTTGGAAAGAAAATCTCTTTCCTCACACATTTCAGGGCACGTCATAAAAATCGATGTGTGACTACCACATATTAGGCACTGTTCTACGCTTTGAGGAGCACTGGATAATTGTTTACAATCAGAGTCTCCAATTCTGTTCTCCCCAACACACACACCTATCTGGTCAGTCATCTTGGGAGGCAATAGGAAGAAGCTCTGTGAGATTCAGTGTCTACTGAGTCAGGGCAAATATCCCCACATAATCAGTAGAATAGATTATTCCTGTGCAACCTAATGTCTGTCTACTAGTAGCTGCTGTCTGCTTTAAATTTATAACAAAGGCTGGGCACAGTGGCTCATACCTGTAATTCCAGCACTTTGGGAGGCCAAGGTGGGAGGATCACTTGAGCTCAGAAGTTCAAGACCAGCCTGGGCAACATAGCAAGACCCTGTCTCAATTTTTTTAATAAAAAGTAAAATAAATATATAATATTTGTATAACACATTATACTATGTATCTTATTTAGGGATTAGACTAATATTTAGAATCATAATAAGGGATTATTCTATCCCTAAGTAATATATATAGTATAGGCTGGGCAGAGTGGCTCACGCCTTTAATCCCAGTACTTTGGAAGGCTGAGACGAGTGGATCACCTGAGGGCGAGAGTTCCACCAACATGGAGAAACCCCATCTCTACTAAAAATACAAAATTAGCCGGGTGTGGTGGCGCATGCCTGTAATCCCAGCTACTTGGGAGGCTGAGGCAGTAGAATTGCTTGAACCTGGGAGGCAGAGGCTCCATCTAAAAAACGCCGTCTAAGAAAAAAAAAAAAAAAAGATATATAGTATAATGTGTTTATTGTATTGATTTCACTGTTTTTATAGTGGATGACCACACACCTAATGGGGATCCAGAGTGATCCGAGGCAAAAACAGATTTACATCTCATTAGCAGAAGCTGGTTTAAACATATAGGTTCATTTTTTTTTTTTTTAATTGAGTCTCACTCTGTTGCCCAGACTGAAGTGCAGTGGCCCAATCATAGTTCACTGCAGCCTTGAACTCCTGGGCTTAAGCAATCCTCTCACCTCAGCCTCCTGAGTAGCTGGGACTTCCAGTCTGTACCACCAAGAGTTACATTCCCTGAAATACACGTGTCAATTAAAAAAAAAAAAATTTAGATACAGGGTCTTACTATGTTTCCCAGGCTGGTCTTGAACTCCTGGCCTCAAGCAATCCTCTCCCATCAGCCTCCAGAGCCACTGGAATTATAGGCATGAGCCTCTGTGCCCAGCAAAGCATATGAGTTCAAAGCACCAGCTCTGATTCTTAGGAGCCCTGTGACCTTAGATAAATTATTTACTCTTATCTGTAAAAACAGGACAACCATAATATTTAGTCATAACATTGTTATAAGGATTAAATGAAGTAATTCATTCAACAAATCATTACTGAAGACCTATTATATGCTGAACATTGTTAGGCACTGAGAGTACAGTGAATAAATGCATGTACCAGACACGTAATAAACTTGGACTGTTTTTGTCTAAAAGTATGTACACTCAAGCTTGGGGTTGTACCTAGGATTTAAAGAAGTTTAAAGCTGCAGAAACAGGAATGAATTATTTATTGGGCCTAAGATCATGAAGTTGAAATGTTGACGAACACAGAATAGTATCTAATTACAAGAGAGTATTGTTTGATCGAGGGTCAGAAGCAAATAGACCTGTTGATTGATTCAACGTGTGTGTTGAGCAATTTATGCAGCATATTAGGTTAATTTTCTAAAGGCTAGAACTGGTTGTCAGGCGTTTTAACACCTCTTCCATAACAACATCTGTGAAAACTCAGAACAGCAATGAGTTCTAGAATAAAAAATGGAAGAGTATAACTCAAGTGGAATAGTTATCAATACTGATGATAAAATATTTTTTAAGATAAAGTTATTCATTATTTTCTGAAAGGATTAAAAACTGCATTACACCTACTGAATACTTTTGCCCCGAGAGTTACATTCCCTGAAATACATGTTTTAATCAGTTTAGAACTATGTAATGGTGAGTCAGTACTCTGCTTGTGAAACCAGGATGCTCCTCCTAGGATAACTGAAGCACAGCAGGGGTTAAGAGAAGTCAGAATAATAAAATGTATCTTCCTGAAGCATCCATTTTCCCTCGGCTTTTCATATTGAAACCCACAAAAATTTATCAGAGACAGAATGCGAAACTCTACTTAATTTCATAACATAAAACATGAAACATTGGAGAAACAGCTTGCTCTGGCATCTCGTTGGGGGTATGGAAGCTCTGGGCTCTTTAGGAGAAAAGTTAGTGAGCAATGTGCATTATAAATGAATTTTTCCATCTTTTCACATTGTTGTCTGTGAAAAGGGGTTTGGAATCACTTTTATAATGTTTTTAATTTTTTGTTTACTTCCTGACTTGTCATTGCTTTCTGTTATCTATGGAAACTAGAAATAAACTACCACACACCACAAAAATAATAGAAACACAACGTATTTCCTGACTAGGACACAGTGGCTGAGCTTTGAAAAGCATTCATGACCATCTGGTGCGCTCTACCAACAACATCAGAGAGGAAGACTTTTCTGTTACTGCAATAACACAAGGTGCTAAGAGAAGATCTGTGAAAAGGAATTCACTCCAGTACAAAATCCCTGCTAAAGTTCGCCTTGCAGAAGACTGTAAACTAGCTTGACTGAGTTTGCTTAACCTCCATAACATTGTCCAAAATGTTAGACTTTCAAAATCTAGGAAAAGTGAGTCGGCTGTAAAACCCATTCTCTAATTCATGTATCTGCGTGTATGCTTTTCACAGTACTTATCACTGTCAGAAACGATCTTAGCCAATTGTTTCACGTGTTTCTTGTCGGTCTCCTCCACCCTCAATCTCCACAAACAATCTCCACTTGTATCTCCAGCATCTAGCCAAGCACTGGGGTATTATATAGTACATGTACAAAACGTCCTTGTTGAGTTTCTTCAGCAAGAGTCAGTGATGACCACTTTTGATCACACATACTTCTCAATGGATACTTAAGTCAAAGATAGGGGAAAGTGTGTCTGACCTATTCAGAGTGCAGGAACCCATTTGATGGAGTGAATGCTCCTCTGGATTCTCCGCATCTTTTGCCATCTTTGATGCTGAAACGCTAATGGGAGGCGTAAATGGGGAAAAGTGGTTTTTGTTGTTGTTTTAGTAGAGATGGGGGAGTGGAAGATCTCGCTTTGTTACCCAAGTTGTTCTCGAACTTCTGGTCTCAAGCGATCGCCCCGCCTCAGCCTCCCAAAGTGCTGAGATTGCAGGCGTCAGTCACGACCCCCAGCCTTGGGAGAAGGCCTTGATAGGACATTTCTCCTGTGTTTAAGGCAATGCCGAGGCTAACCGCCTTAGAGCTTCAACACCAATTCCCCGAGATCCCATCAGCGGACAGGGTGAGTCCAGCGCCCGGCCTCAGGCAGCGAGCGCTGCGGAGCGCACCAGGGCCACCGCACCCGCGGTCACAGCAGCGCCGCTCCAGATTCGGGAGGAAATCGCGCTCTGTCCCGGGTTCTGCTGGCATCCTCCGGGGCAAGGCCTGGCTCCTGCCAGCCGGGGTGGGCACGGGGCACACCCTTTGGACCTCCCGGGGAGTTAGCCCACCCGAGTCCCCAGCCCGGACGCCGGCGGCGCCAGTCCCTTGCTCACCGCTAGGGAACCTGCTGCTGTCGCCGGCCTTGTTGAGAGCGCTGCTGGAGCAGCCCATCTCGGGGAGCGCAGACACCTGTCTCAGCCCCGCGCGGGTGTCAGCCCGGAGCCGGGATCCGAAGGCAACCGCACCTGTAGCCGCGGAAGTTTCTCCAGCTCTGCAGCCCGGCTCCCTTGGGCGTAGAGCGCAAGCGCGCAGCGGAGCTAGGCGTAGGGGTGCACACCTGGAGGAGAAAGGTAGCTGGCAGGAGGTGGAAGGAGCCAGGGAGGGCAGAGCGGAAGAGAGCGGGAGGGCCAGGACGCAGAGGAGGGCAGGGACAAGTGGATCCCAGGAGGCAGGAGGGGAGACGGTGGAGGGTATGGCACAGTCAGAGAGGAAAAACCCTAAAGCAGGGATAGAGAGGATGTCAGGGGGCGAGGGCGAAGCGCTGGGAGGTATCATCTGACTCATCACTAAATAGCCAGGGACGGGAGGCAGCCTTGGGACTAGGGGCTATTGATTGGTGGACTAGATGTACGATGACAGTCTTATTTTCTTACATAACTACAATTACCACAAGAAAGTTTAACTTTGGTACAGTACGGTTTAATCCACCCTCCATGTTTCATTGTTGCCAAATGTCCAATCCAGGACTGCACGTTGCATTTAGTTGTGTCTCTCTTTAGTTTGCTTTAATCTGAAGTGGTTCCTCCTGTCTTGCTTTGTCGTTCATGACTTTGATATTTATTAAGAGAACAGACTTTTTTTTTTTTTTTTTTTTTTTCCTGAAACCGAGTCTCTTTCTGTTGCCTAGGCTGGAGTGCAGTGGCACAATCTCGGCTCACTGCAACCTCTGCCTCCCGGGATCAAGCGATTCTCCAGCCTCAGCCTCTGAACAACTAGGATTATAGGCGCCTGCCACCGCTCCCAGCTAATTTTTGTAATTTTAGTAGGGACAGGGTTTCACCATATTGGTCAGGCTGGTTTCGAACTCCTGACCTCAGGTGATCCACCCGCTTCGGCCTCTCAAAGTGTTGGGATTACAAGCGTGAGCCACTGCGCTGTGGCCTTTTTTTTTTTTTTTTTTTTTTTTTTTTTTCCGGAGACTGAATCTCACTGTGTCGCCAAGGCTGGAGTGTAGTGGCAAGATCTCAGCTCACTGCAACCTCCACCTCCCTGGTTCAAGCAACTCTCCCTGCTTCAGCCTCCTGAGTAGCTGGGATTACAGGCATGCGCCACCACGTCTGGCTATTTTTTGTATTTTTTAGGAGAGATGGGGTTTCTCCATGTTGGTTAGGCTGGTCTCAAACTCCTGACCTCAGGTGATCTGCCTGCGTCAGCCTCCCAAAGTGCTGGGATTACAGGCATGAGCACCATGCCCGGCCGGGCCTTTTTTTAAAGAGATAGAGAGAGAGGCCGGGCGCAGTGGCTCATGCCTGTAATCCCAGCACTTTGGGAGGCTGACACAGGCAGATCACCTGAGGTCGGGAGTTTGAGACCAGCCTGGCCAGCATGGCGAAACCCCATCTCTACTAAAAATACAAAAAGTACTAGGCTTGGTGGCACACACCTGTAATCCCAGCTATTGGGAGGCTGAGGCAGGAGAATCTCTTGAATCTAGGAGGTGGAGTTTGCAGTGACAAGCCTGCTCTTCAGCCTGGATGATGGAGCAAGATTCCATCCAAAAAAATTTTTTTTTTGTAGAGATGGGTATGTTGCCATGTTGCCCAGGCTGGTCTTGAACTCTTTGCCTCAGGGGATCCTCCTCCCTCTGCCTCCCCAAAGTGCTGGGATTACAGGCATGAGACACTGTGCCTGTGATTTTCTAATTACATTATTTCTTCTATATTGATTAGCTGCCATTCTACTATGAAGTAAGGAAGTGCTTTTCCTTTCCCCCATTTATTCACTTACATCAGTGAGTACTCTTGAAGTCTCACACTATCCAATGTAGTATGTTACCATCTGTAATAGTTTGCTAGGGGTGCTATAACAAAGTACCACAGACTGGATGGCTGGAAGTGCAGACATGTATTTCCTCATAGTTCTTGAGATTAGAAGTCAAAGATCAAGATGTCAGCAGAACTGGTTTCTTCTGAGGGCTTCTCTTCTTGGCTGGTAGATGGCCACCTTCTCCATGTCTTCACTTAATCTTCCCCTTGTGCTTGTCTGTGTCCTAATCTCCCCCTCTTATAAGGACACCAGTCATATTGGATTAGGGCCCATATAACCTCATTTTACCTTAATCACCCAATCAAAGGCTGTATTTCCAAATACCGTACAGTCACATTCATAGGTTCTGGGGGTTAGGATTTCAGCATATAAGTGTCCCAGGAGACAATTCAGTCCATAATAGCATCATTTTTTTTTTTTTTTTTTTAGACGGAGTCTCGCTCTGTCGCCCAGGCTGGAGTGCAGTGGCCGGATCTCAGCTCACTGCAAGCTCCGCCTCCCGGGTTCACGCCATTCTCCTGCCTCAGTCTCCCGAGTAGCTGGGAGTTTACAGGCGCCGCCACCTCGCCTGGCTAATTTTTTGTGTTTTTAGTAGAGACGGGGTTTCGCCGTGTTAGCCAGGATGGTCTTGATCTCCTGACCTTGTGATCCGCCCGTCTCGGCCTCCCAAAGTGCTGGGATTACAGGCTTGAGCCACCGCACCCGGCCCATAATAGCATCATTTTAAAATATTTGAGACAGAGTCTCACTCTGTCACCCAGGCTGGGGTGCAGTGGTGCAATCATAGCTGGCTGAAGCCACAAGCTCCTGAGCTCAAGCAATCCTCCAGCCTCAGCCGCCTGAGTAGCTAGGACTGTAGGCATGCGCCACCATGCCTGGGTAATTAAAAAATATTTTTTTAATAGAGATGGGGTCTTGCTATGTTGCCCAGGCTGGTCTCAAATTCTTGGCCTCACGTGATTCTCCTGCCTTGACCTCCAAAAGCTGGGATTACAACACCGTCATTATTTACTTTGATGCTCAAATTGCCTAACATTTGCCATTATTTGTCTATATGGGTCATGTATACACAGCCCTGGGCTTTACTATATGTTTAGAGGTCCTTCCCTTCCTTCTTTTTTTTTCCTTCCCTTCCTCCCTCTCTCCTTCTTTTTCCTCCTCCTGTTCCTCTCCTTTTTTTTACTTTCTTTGTCTTCCTCGCCCTCTTTCCCCTGTAATTCAGGCCTGAAAAAGTCTTGGCCACCTAGCAATCGAATCACTAATCCCTTTGAATGCAGGGAGACTGAGTACCTTTGAGGAAGTGTCCTTCATAACAATACCAATATGTACAGTGATTCTACCTTCCAGCCTTCCACCAAGGGTTACTGTGCCTCAAGGAAAGAGAAATATGTTGAAAGTGGCTAGTGATTTCGCTGTATGGTTAGAGACTTGGAAGGAACAAGATTACAGGATTAGCACAAGGAGTTTAGGGGAAATGAATTAGATGGACCATTCAGAGTGAGTCCAGATGTGGGGAGTATTTGTGTCTTATGTAAATGCTTACAAAAGGCCCCGTATTAGTCAGCTTGGACTTCCATAACAAAATTCCATAGACTGGGTGGCTTAAACAACAGAAGTTTATTTCTCACAGTTCTGGAGGCTGGACAGTCCAAGATCAAGGTGGGGGTCAATTCAGTTCCTGCTGAGGCCCTTTTCCTGGCTTTGCAGACAACCACCTTCTGGCTCTGTTCTCACATGGCAGATCTCTCTTTTTTTTTTTTTTTTTTTTTTTTTTTTTTTTGAGACAGAGTCTCCCTCTGGGTAACTCCAGTTACCCAGACTGGAGTGCAGTAGCACAATCTTGGCTCACTGCAACCTTCACCTCAGGGGTTCAAGTGATTCTCTTGCCTCAGCTTCCCGAGTGGCTGGGATTACAGGTGTGGGCCACCACACCCCGCTAATTTTTGTATTTTTGGTAGAGACAGGGTTTCACCATGTTGGCCGGGCTGGTCTGGAACTCCTGACCTCAGGTGATCTACCTGCCTCAGCCTCCCAAAGTGCTGGGACTACAAGCATGAGCCACCACGCCTGGCCTCTCTCTCTCTTTCTTATATTCTCTTACACTTATTAGGCCACAGTCCTATTGACTTAGGGTCGGACCCTTATGACCTCATTTAACCTTAGTTATCTCCTAAAAATCCAGTCACATTGGGGTTAGGATTTCAATATATGAATTTGGGTTGCGGACGGGGGGAACACAATTCAGGTGACAGCAGGCTTCTACTTCTGATGGCGCATTTTAAAATTAAAATCACATTTAATTTTATTAGATAGTGAAATTTCTAAAAACTCCATTCTTCCCAAAAGAGAAATGCAATAACCTCACAGATTAAATATCAATATGTAATTTAAAATTCTCTGAATCTTAATACTTTCATGTTAAACCAGGGCTTATTGAGCCCAGTTAAGTTCCCCCCTTTTCCCCATCAATTATCTTTTAGGAGCTCCCTTGGATCTCTCACTTTTCCTTAAGGGTAATTTGTCAGCCAAGCCATGGTATCTTCTATTTTCTTCAGAGGAAGCATTTTATAATTAGGTGAACAACCATAATTATGGGCTCAACACCATGCTCTTCCTCTTACTAAGGTTTACCTGGCTGAGTGCCTAATTTGCCAGCAGTAGCAAGAGGCTGAAATGGTACCATACTTTGAGAGGACAGCAGATGATCTTTACTGTAATGGACACTGCATTAGATTTGCTTTTCCTGCCTATCATGCTTCTGCCAGCATCACCCAATAGTGTGCATGCCAGCAAGATAGTACATTCAGTACAGTTGGCCCTTGATATTTGCAGGCTCCACATCTACCGATTCAACCAACTGCAGATCAAAATAATTCAGAAAAAAACAATAAAAATAACAATACAACAATAAAAAATGCAAACAAAAAACAATACAGTATAACAACTATTTGGATAATATTTACATTATATTAGGTATTACAAGTAATCCAGAGATTATTTAAAGTACACAGGAGGGTGTGCATAAAATACATACAAATACCACACCATTTTACATAAGGGACTTGTGCATCCACGGATTTTGGTATCCTAGGGGAGGGGGTCCTGGAACCAATCCCCCAGAGATACTGATGGAAGACCGTACTGTATCTTATCAAGAAACTCATTTTATTGTAAGGTAGTGTGAGACAAGTAAGGTAATAGGTTAATTTCTGTGTGATTTACTGGTCTTTCCATTTACCTCATCATCCAGAAGCAGCCAAACATATACGATGGTGGAATGGCACCTTGAATATTTGGCCAAGGCCGGGCGCAGTGGTTCACGCCTGTAATCCCAGCAATTTGGGAGACTGAGGCGGGTGCCTCACCAGAGGTCAGGAGTTGGAGACCAGTCTGCCTAACATGGTGAAACCCCATCTCTACTAAAAATACAAAAAATTAGCTGAGTGTGGTGCTGCACACCTGTAATCCCAGCTACTCAGGAGACTGAGGCAGGAGAATTGCTTGAACCCAGGAGGCGAGGTTGCAGTGAGCCAAGATCGTGCCATTGCACTCCAGCCTGGGTAACAAGAGTGAAACTCCAACTCAAAAAAAAAAGGGGCCAAGTGTGGTGGCCCATGACTGTAATCCCAGTACTTTGGGAGGTCGAGGCAGGCAGATCACTTGAGGCCAGGAATTCGAGACCAGCCTGGCCAACATGGCGATACCCCGTCTCTACTAAAAATACAAAAATTAGCTGGGAGCAGTGGTGCATGTCTGTAATCCTAGCAACTCGGGAGGCTGGGGCAGTAGAATTGCTTGAACCTGGGAGGCCGAGGTTGCAGTGAGCCGAGATCATGCCACTGCACTCCAGCCTGGGTGACATAGCAAGACTCTGTCGAAAAAAACACTCAATTATAGTACCAGACAAGGTAAGATTGAGGTGCCACCCTGCAGTTTGCATGGTGGGCTCCGAATCAGTGACTAATAACTTGTACTGCTTCTCCCATGACCTGCATATGCAGATCTGGCTTCTTGTTCATTTTTGTTTGTTGGTTTTGGTTTTGGTTTTGGTTTAGAAACAGGATCTGGCTCTGTCACCCAGGCTGGAGTACAGTGGCGCTATCTTGGCTCACTCAACCTCCACCTCCCGGGCTCAAGCCATCCTCCCACCTCAGCCTCCCAAGTAGCTAAGACTAAAGGCATGCCATCATGCCTGGCTAACTTTTGTGTTTTTTTTGTAGAGACGAGGTTTCACCATGTTGCCCAGGCTGGTCTCAGACTACACCTGAGCTCATGTGTTCCTCCCTCCTAGGGCTCTCAAAGTGCTAGGATCACAGGCATGAGCCACTGTGCCTGTTGAACTACAAAATAAATTTCTTTTCTGCTTAGTTGAGCTACTTTGTTTCTGTTGCTTATAAGTCTCCAAACTAATACACACACTTATACCACCTCCCCTTTTCCTGACTGCTTTCTCAACAATTACCTGTCCTGTCTTATTTCTTTAGTCTTATTTGATGACTAGCTTCATACCAGGTCATAACTGATACTGTGATTTAAAAATTTATTATTACTATTATTATTATTATTATTTTTGAGACAGGGTCTCACTCCTGTTGCCCAGGCTGGAGTTTAGTGGCATGATCACAGCTCACCTCAGCCTCGACTTCCCGGGCTCGGGTAATTCTCCCACCTCAGCATCCTGAGTAGCTGGGACTACAGGCACGGGCCACCTCACCTGGCTAAGTTTTTGTATTTTTAATAGAGATGGAGTTTTGCCATCTTGCCCAGGCTGGTTTTAAACTCTTGGGCCCAAGTGATCCATCTGCCTCGGCCTCCCAAAGTGCTGGGATTATAGGCGTGAGCCACCTTGCCTGGCCTAATATTGCGATTTTTATAGCTGAAAATAGACAGTAATTCATAAATCTTTTCACCTCCAAGGACTCCTTTTATCATTTTTCTTCCGCATACTTATGTTTTGATTTTATCACAAAATTGCATTTATTATGTATTGATCCATTAAGTAATCAGTGATATTTTCTGATCAGCATGACACGCAGTGTTATATTAATATTACTCTGACTAAAAGCAAAAAACATGTGACATCTTAGCCTGTGCTTCCTGGCTTTATTAAGGACAAAAGTACATTGTAGGCTTTTCAAATCATTGAAAATGGTATGTAAAACTTCATACTCTTGTGGACAGAGACACACAGGAATATCAGTTATAGTAAAATTTCAAAAACTGACTCTAAGAAATGTAAATCAACCAAAAGACCAACCTTTTTAGATAACATTTTACTTTCCAGAAGTGTCACTTCTCCACAGTAAAATAGTGAATAAAGTACTGTGAGCTCTCTGTACCCCAGAATATAAAAAGCATGTGCTTCCTTGGATTAAAAAAAGTTTTAGAAAAAAATGGGAGAAAGCATTTATCTGGCCTATTTTTAACCAAGTCCAGCAGGATTCGTAGAGTGTGAAGGCCAGAAAACAAAACTGTTAAGAGTCTGGAGCACTCCCAGTCTGAACAGAAAGAAATAGAGAAGTATTTCAGATTCCATATTATTGTGGAGGCAGGAATGGTAGAGATGAATAGGTAACCTTCATTCCCTCCTATTATTGTGGAGGCAGAAATGGTAGAGATGAATAGGTAACCTTCATTCCCTCTTGTCCCCGTTCAGAATTCTGTATAGGTGTATATATGTTTTAATGTTTTATGGGTTTTGTTTGTTTGTTTTTGAGACAGGGTCTTGCTTTGTTGCCTAGGCTGCAGTGCAGTGGCATGATCACAGCTCACTGCAGCCTTGACCTCCTGTGCTCAAGCGATCCTCCCACCTCAGCCTCCAGAGTAGCTGAGAGTATAGGCACATGCCAACCACCACGCCTGGCTAATTAAAATGAATTTTTTTTTTTTTAAATAGAGATGGAGTCTCACTATGTTGCCCAAGCTGGTCTCAAAATCCTGGGCTTAAGTGATCCTCCCACTTTGGCCTCCCAAAGTGCTGGGATTACAGGCATGAGCCACAGTGCCCAGTCTATGTATATTTTAGTTAGCTGTAAGGCCACCAGCTTTCACTGAGTTTACAGGGTTCTCTCATTTGGATTCATTGTCCTTCCCTCTCCTGATCTTTGTGAGCATGTTTAATGTCCAGGATGTGAGCATGTTTAATGTCCAGGCGCCTGCCACCTCGCCCGGCTAAGTTTTTGTATCTTTAGTAGAGACGGGGTTTCACTGTGTTAGCCAGGATGGTCTCGATCTCCTGACCTCGTGATCCGCCCGTCTCGGCCTCCCAAAGTGCTGGGATTACAGGCTTGAGCCACCGCGCCCGGCCTAGTATATAGGTTTTGTGCTGTTGTGATTAACTGCAAAAGGTATGTATGGGTTGCAGTGGTGTGGAGGTAGGAGTGAGATTGAGGAATATCCACTGCCTGGTTTTCCTATACAAGGCCCTGTGATTGGTGCTATAATATTTGCTGTGATCCTCACAACGATACTATGAGGTACACATCTTCATTTTATCCAGTTTTTTTGCTTGTTTTTGAGACAGAGTCTCACTCTGTTGCCCAGGCTGGAGTGCAGTGGTGCAATCTCAGCTCACTACAGCCTCTGCTTTCTGGGTTCAAGCAATTCTCCTGCCTCAGCCTCTTGAGTAGCTGGGACTACAGGTGCATGCCAACACGCCCAGCTAATATTTGTATTTTTTGTAGAGATAGGGTTTCACCATGTTGGTCAGGCTCATCTTGAACTCCTGACTTCAAGTGATCCACCCATCTCTGCCTCCCAAAGTGCTGGGATTACAGGCAGGAGCCACTGCGCCTGGCCTATTCTATTTTATCCAGTGTTATTGATGAGGACATGGGGGCTTACAGTTTTTTTTTTTTTTTTTTTTTTAGATGGAGTCTCACTCTGTCACCCAGGATGGAGTGCAGCAGCACGATCTCAGCTCACTGCAGCCTCTGCCGCCTGGGTTCAAGCAATTCTCCTGCCTCAGACTCCCAAGTAGCTGGAATTACAGGCACCTGCCACCACACCCAGCTAATTTTTTTTTTTTTTTTTTTTTTGAGACAGAGTCTCGCTTAGTCGCCCAGGCTGGAGTGCAGTGGCGCGATCTCGGCTCACTGCAAGCTCCGCCTCCCGGGTTCACGCCATTCTCCTGCCTCAGCCTCCCGAGTAGCTGGGACTACAGGCGCCCGCCGCCTCGCCCAGCTAATTTTTTTGCATTTTTAGTAGAGACGGGGTTTCACAGTGTTAGCCAGGATGGTCTCGATCTCCTGACCTTGTGATCCGCCCGCCTCGGCCTCCCAAAGTGCTGGGATTACAGGCATGAGCCACCGCGCCCGGCAACACCCAGCTAATTTTTGTATTTTTGGTAGAGACGGGTTTCACCATGCTGGCCAAGCTGGTCTGGAACTCTTGACCTCAGGTGATCCGCCCACCTTGGCCTCCCAAAGTGCTGGGATTACAGGTGTGAGCCACCACACCCAGCCGCAGAGATTTTAAAAATTGCTCAAAGTCATGCAGGTATGAAAGAGAAATGTTGACCAGACACAGTGGGTCACACTTGTAATCCCAGAACTATGGGAGGCTGAGGCGGGAGGACTGCTTCAGGAACAGTTTGAAACCAGCCTGGGCAACAAAGTGAGACCTCCATCTCTACCAAAAAATAAAAAAAAAAAAAGAAAGAAAGAGAGAGAGAGAAACAGAGAGACAGAGAAACCAAGGCCTCAAGTCTGTCTCCAAAGAGAGATACAGTGGATTCAGTTAAGATTCCCTAGGAGGCATTCCCATTTTGTGGTCATGATTCATACACAAAATGAGTGCTTTGGGCATCACTGGTTTCCAGTACAAAATCATGGTAAGATCCTTAGGAGAAAGCAACTAAGTCCTTTCTTTAAAGTATAGTGAGGACACATAGTATCTTAGTCTTTTCCTGCTGCTTTAACAGAACACTTGAGACTGGTTCATTTATAAACAGAAATTTACTGGCTCACAGTTCTGGAGGCTGGGAAGCCCAATATCTAGGTGCCAGCAGGTTTGGTGATTCTTATTCTAAGATGATGCCTGGGATGCGGCATCCTCTGCAGTTAGGAATAATTCATCTTCACAAGGCAGAAGGGCAAAAGAGACAACGAACCTTCTCACGGCCCTTTTTATGGCACTAATCCATTCATCAGGGCTCTGCCCTCATGACTTAATTACCTCTTAAAGGCTCTACCTACTAACACTATCGCATTGGGGCATTAGGTTTCAACCTATAAATTTTGGAGGGGACACAAATATTCAAACCATGGCACATAATTGGGACAGGATACTTGGTATCATATAAAGAAAAGTGCCTCAGAAAAGTTACCTCATGCACTTTAATCATTCTGTAAAACAGGGACAGCAACTATCCTGATTACTTTGGAGGAAAGTGAATATTTAAAAGCTTTGTGGCCAGGCGCGGTGGCTCACACCTGTAATCCCAGCACTTTGGGAGGCCAAGGCAGGCAGATCATTTGAAGTCAGTAGTTTGAGACCAGCCTGACCAACATGGTGAAATTCCGACTCCACCAAAAAATACAAAAATTAGCCGGTCATGGCGTCGGGTGCTTGTAGTCCCAGCTACTCGGGAGGCTGAGGTGGGAGAATCGCTTGAACCCGGGAGGCGGAGGCTGCAGTGAGTGAAGATCACTGCCACTATACTCCAGCCTGGGTGACAGAGCAAGGCTCTGTCTCAAAAAAGATAAAAAAAAGAAAAAAAAGAAAAAAAAAAAAGCTTTGTGCTCCTTTCTCTGCTCTCCTTCCATCTCCTCTCTCCTAAATTAATAAATAAAAACTTTGGCACAGCAGCTCACACCTATAACCCTAGTACTTTAGGAAGTTGAAGCAGGAGGTTTACTTGCGGCCAGGAGTTCAAAACCAGCCTGGGCAACATAGTGAGATCTCATCTCTAGAAATAATTTAAAAATTAACTGGGCATGGTGGCATGTACTTGTGGTCCCAGCTACACTGGAGACTGGTACAGGAGAATTGCTTGAGCCTAGGAGGTCGAGGTTGCTGTGACTGTGCCACTGCACTCCAGCCTGGATGACAGAGTGAGACCTGGTCTCAAAAAATAAATAAAACAAAAGCTTTGAGGCAAGTTCTTGTAATCTCAGCAGTTTGGGAGGCCAAGATGGGAAGATCGCTTGAGCCTAGGAGTTCAAGACCATCTTGGGCAACATAGTGAAACCTGTCTGTACAATAAATATTATATATATATATATATATATATATATATATATATATATATATAAAAAAGCTAGGCACGACAGCACACACCTGTAGTCCCAGCTACTCAGAAGCTGAGGTGGGAAGATCCCTTGAGCCAGGGAGGTTGAGGTTGCGGTGAACCATGACTGTGCCACTGTACTCCAGCCTGGGTGACACAGTAAGACCCTGTCTCAAAAAAAGAAAAGAAAGGAAAAAAAGGCGGGGCATGGTGGCTTATGCCTGTAATCCCAGCACTTTGGGAGGCCGAGGCGGGTGGATCACGAGGTCAGGAGCTCAAGACCAGCCTGGCCAACATGGCAAAAACCCGTCTCTACTAAAAATACAAAAAATTAGCTGGGCATGGTGGCAGGTACCTGTAATCCCAGCTACTTGGGAGGCTGAGGCAAGAGAAGTGCTTGAACCTGAGAGGTGGAGGTTGCAGTGAGCCAAGATTGCACCATTGTACTCCAGCCTGGGTGACAGAGCAAGACTCTGTCTCAAAAAAAAAAAAAAAAAAAAAAAAAAAGCTTTGAAAGTAGAGCACTCAATACAAGGGATCATTATTGTTTAATTTATACCTCTGTCTAAGCAGGTATGTCTCAGAACCAATTTGGCTGTCTCATTCTTTAGGTCTCTAATTCTCAAATTTTAGTAATTATTACAATAATCTAGGATGACTGCTAAACTCAGATTCCCAGGATCCACACCCAGAGATTTCTTCCATAGGCCTAGGTGGGGTCCAGGAGTTTGAATCATTGATTTTGATGCAGGTGATCTGAGAGCCAGACTTTGAGAAGTATTATATTGAGGAGTAATTGATGTTTCATGACACATTTATTACAAATGAACACTTTATTAATATTAAAAAAGGATTTTTTTATGTAACAATAATTAATGCTTACTGTAAAATAATTCAAGCAGTACTAAAAAAACCTAAAGAAAAAGTAAAGGTCCCTTTCTCATGACCCACTCTTCTCATCTCTCTACATTTTGATGATATCTGACTTTTCCAGACTTTTTTCTATGCCTCTACAAATATATAGTTTTCCAGTCTGTTTTCTATGCCTCTACAAATATATAGTCATTCATCACTTAATGACTAGGATTCATTCTGCAAACTACATCGTTAGGCGATTTCATTGTTGTTGGAACATCAGAGTGAACTTGCACAAACCTAGATGGTACAGCCTACTACACACTTAGACTATATGGTGTAGCCTGTTGCTCCTAGGCTACAAATCTGTACAGCGTGCTACTGTACCTGTAGGCAACAGTAACACAGTGGCATTTGTGTATCTAAACACAGAAGACACACAGTAAAAAGAATGTATTATAATCTTATGGGACCACTGTTGTGTATGTGGTCCATGATTGACCAAAACATTATGCAGTGCATGACTGTATATTGTTTAAGAATGATGAGCATTTGATGTTTCTAATTTTTTGCTGTTATAAATAATGCTGCTCAGGCATGGTGGCTCATGCCTGTAATCCTAGCAGTTTGGGAGGCCGAGGCAGGTGGATTGCTTGGGCCCAGGAGTTCAAGACCAGCTTGGCCAACATGGCGAAACCGTGTTTCTACTAAAAATACAAAAATTAGCTGGGCAGGAGAATTGCTTGAACCCGGGAAGTGGAGGTTGCAGTGAGCCGAGATCACGCCACAGCACTCCAGCCTGGGCAACAGAGGGAGATTCGGTCTCAAAAAACAAATAAATAAAGCTGAAATAAATACTCTTGTTCCCATGTCTTCAAGCAACTCTGTGACTGCTTCTGCAGGATAAATTCCTAAAAGTTGAATCACTGGGCCAAAAGACTCAAATAGCACAGAAGGGAATTTTAATAAAAAGTACTTCTCTACCTCCTTCCAACCTCCAATCCCATTTTCCTGAGGAAGCCACTGTCATCTTGTATATCTTCACACGAAATGCTTATATAGGTATGTTCATTCTGTTTTGACACACTGACAATCTGTCCTTCAAGAAAAAAAAAAAAAAAAAAAAGCTTTGTGCTCTTTTCTCTGCTCTCCTTCCATCTCCTCTCTCCTAAATTAATAAATAAAAACTTTGGCACAGCAGCTCACACCTATAACCAAGTACTTTAGGAGGTTGAAGCAGGAGGTTCACTTGGGGCCAGGAGTTCAAAACCAGCCTGGGCAACATAGTAAGATCCCGTCTCTAGAAATAATTTAATATTTTATATCTAACTTTAATTTTCCTGGTGGCTATTTAATTTTAGAGCCTTCACTGTTTTCAGGTCCCAATGGCATCACTGATCAACACGCCTCTTCCATTCAGAATTCATTCTCCCAAAGGCGATTCAGTAATGGACAAGGAATTTCCAGGGATTTAAATAAATTTCTGGGAAAAGGTTAGAAAAGGCAGTAAAATTTGAGTGTAAAATGATTTCTTATAATTCCACTCTAAAGCAAACTTACAACTGTAACATTTAAAGCTTTAACATTCCACTTTTCTTTTGTATTCTTTTTTTCTCTTTCCTTCTCATGAATGCTATATTCCAGCCAAACTGTTCTAACCACTCTTGTCTCCTTTTAGCTTTTTTTTTTTTTTTTTTCCCCACGAATTTGTGTGTCATTGCTGTACGGGGTCATACTAACTTCTCTGCATCGTTCTAATTTTTAGTATACATGCTGCTGAAGCGAGCACTTTTTAGCTTTGCTTCTGCTCTTCTCTGACTAGAATGCATCCCCTCCTTGATTTCAGTTAATCCTGCAAAGTGCTTGACTTCAAATCTCAGCTCTGACCTGTCTAACCTTTACTAAATTATTTAACAACTTTTCTCTCTAATCTTAGCCCTTGTAACGTAAGGATAATAATGTCTATGAGGTTATTGTAACCATGAGTTAAGGTTTGTGAAAAGTACAAGAAAGTCTATACAAAATTAATTATTCCTATATTACTCTCCTTTAAGGCCTAGCTAGATAGTAGGCTCTTTAAGAACAGTCACCATGTCTTTGTATATTCTTATTGCCTGGAGTGAGGAAGAATTCATCATATCTATTTGTTAAATAAACACATTATGCTATTTGCTTATACCTTCCTTCAGACAATAGACAGCAAGGTTTCTGAAGGAATCTTTTATGACCACAGGCTCAACACAGCTGATGGCACACGGTACTGTTTGTGGAATAAACACGTAACATCTGTAACGACAACTTCACATGGCAGTTAGAGTTGTACTAATTGTCTTTATAGGTCTTGCCTTCTCAACATGACTATTAGCCTACTGAAGGTAGGGTGTAGTTCTCTGCATATCAAGAAAAATGTTTGACGATAATGGAAAAAAAAGATTCATATCTGAATGTCTAATGTCAGTGGCAGACTATAAACATTTCCAAATGGTACTTGGAGTGAATTGCAATGGAAAATGCTCTTGAGGATTCAGTTTTTATAATAGGATGACAACCGCAAATGAAACGTGGACCAGGAAAAAAAAAAAAAGAACACAGGATTAAAAGGGGGACTGATGTTTCAACTTTTACTCTATCAGGTAGCAGCACCACAACTTCTCCAGGTCTCAGTTTCTTTAAGTCAGAGAACTAGTTATCTGTTAGTTCTAAAATTAGTAAAAAACAAAAAGAGTTTGTTTATAGAACTAGGGTAATAGAGGAAGACAAATATCTGGATTTGCAGTATTAAGTAATTTATGACTAAATATTAAAGCAAGTACTATGATAATCTAATTCAACTTGGTTAATTTCTCAGCAAAGAGGGGCACACACTTGAATCAACGTTATTTTTATTTTATTTATTATTATTATTACTATTTTTTGAGATGGAGTCTCACTCTGTCACCAGGCTGGAATGCAGTGACCTGATCTCTGCTCACTGCACCCTCCACCTCCTGGGTTCAAGTGATTCTCCAGCCTCAGCCTCCCAAGTAGCTGGGACTACAGGCACGCGCCACCAAGCCCAGCTAATTTTTGTATTTTTAGTAGAGAAAGGGTTTCACCATGTTGGCCAAGATGGTCTCGATCTTTTGACCTTGTGATCCGCTCGCCTCGGCCTCCCAAAGTGCTGGGATTACAGGCGTGAGCCACCCCGCCCGGCCTTTTTACTTTTTTTTGAGACGGAGTCTCGCTTCGTCACCCAGGCAGTTGAATGCAGTGGCCCGATCTCAGCTTACTGCTACCTTTGCCTCCCAGGTTCAAGCGATTCTCCTGCTTCAACCTCCCGAGGTAGTTGCGATTGCAGGCACGAGCCACCACACCTGGCTATTTTTTTTTATTTTTAGTAGAGAAGGGGTTTCACCATGTTGGCCAGACTGTCTCGAACTCCTGACAGGTGATCCGCTCACCTCGGACTTCTAACGTGTTGAGATTACAAGTGTGAGCCACCGCATCCGGCCTGAATCAACTTTGTGAAGAGACCTAAGTTACCTGGGCTCTGGTCCTAGCTCTGACAACAGCCCTAGATATGTAAAATGGACAATAAAAGGGTTACTATCTCATGGAAATTTTGTGAGTATTAAATACATATATGTAAATGATTCCTGGTACAGCACGCGTTTTTTGGTGAGGCTTAATTAAGGAGGGGAAGAGGTTTCCCTCACGTAGCTTACCCACTGGTCTGATTGATTAGGTGGGGATTTTCAGCGCCTAATATTTTCAGTGGTCTGTCTCTGGACATTTATACCAAGATCCAGCGTTAACAGCAGAAATACTTTTTAAAAATTAGACCTGTTTTTCGCGCTCTCAGTGCAAACTCGGCTCACAAGTTCACGCTAACACAGACACAAAAGGCGAATTTTGGGAAACTCGCGCAGGGCGCCACAGCTCTCCAGGGGAAGGGGACAGGTAACTTGCGTGACCGCAGGGGTGAGGACACTGCTGCTTCTACCAAGCGGAGAGTAAATGCGGGGGCTGCGGCGCAGCGGAGTCATCCACAAGGCTCTCCAAGAGCCGCGCCTCAGGGAAAAGGTGAATTCAGTCGCATTAAGACCGTGGTCGCAGCCGCCGCAGCCTCTTCTCATCGACCCTCCCACCTCACCTTCAGTCTGCTTTTCCAACTCCCTCCGGGTTCTAAGCTCCTCGATTCGTTAGATCGCAGCTCCAAGACCAACAGCAACACAACGCCGAGAAGCTTAAAGGCCCGCAAAGAGGGAAAGCGAACACCCCCGCCGCCATTCTTTTTTTCCCTTCTTTGAGACAGAGTCTCACTCTGTCGCCCAGGCCGAGTGCAGTGGCGCGATCACGGCCACTGCAGCCTCGACCTACAGAGCTCAAGCGATCCTCCCGCCTCAGCCTCCGGCGGAGCTAGGAGTAACTGGGACTACAGGAGCGCGCCACCACGCCCGGCTAATTTATTTATTTATTTTTTGTAGAGACGGGGGTGGTCTCACTATGTTGCCCAGGCTGGCCTTGAGCTGGACGCAACAGATCCTCCCGCCTCGACCTCCTGAAGTGCTGGGATTAAAGGTATGAGACGCCGCGTACTGCTCCCGCAGCCATTCTAGCTAGCGGTACCAATAGCAACCCGCAGCGGCCCTCCGCTTTTTGTTCCGCCCCTTCTGCTTGCGATCTGTTTCCGCTTCCGGTCCTGCAATTCCGGCTCTGCCGTGAAGAGCTTTGCATTGTGGGAACTCCTTCCTTTCTCGCTCCCCGGCCATCTTAGTGGCTGCTTTTGGTGAGTGGGCTCCTGCTGACCAAGGTTTAGGCAGCGCGGGGAGCTTTGCGGGTTGCCATTTGGAACTCCGGATCCTAAACTTCCTGTCCTGTCCTCTGTCTCTTCTAGCTTGGGGGCCGTCCCGCACCTGAGGCAGGAAGATGGTGGCCGCAAAGAAGACGGTGAGTGAGGCGGGCCAGGCCCGGAAGCCGATTCACGTGGAGAGATGTCTCGGCCGGGGCGGGCAGATGTGAGCCCACTGGGGTGACAGCATGTCTGCTGGCATTTGGAGGGCCCCAGAGGGAATCCCAGTGGCCCTCTCAATGACTTGGGGGTCCTCGACTTCGGAAGTTAAGAGGCTTGGCTTCAAAAAGCTGGGTCCAGTTTTGAAGTGGTTGCAGACGAGGCCCTTAGGTCCGTGTTTAATGTTTGCTTTGTAGAAAAAGTCGCTGGAGTCGATCAACTCTAGGCTCCAACTCGTTATGAAAAGTGGGAAGTACGTCCTGGGGTACAAGCAGACTCTGAAGATGATCAGACAAGGCAAAGCGAAATTGGTCATTCTCGCTAACAACTGCCCAGCTTTGAGGTAATCGAAGAACCTGAACGAGCGTCGCCTACCGCGAATTCATCGTGAACGAATATACAGGAGAGTAAACTTGTAATCTGAGTACCATGAACTCGAACACTTGCAGGATAATTATGGTAGCGATTGTGGTGTTTGGCCCTTCGTTGCCGTCTCCCCCACCCACCCCCAAATCATGTGCTCCCCTTCTGTGAGCTTATTTCTGGGGGAGAAACGTGTGTGTGGCAGGAGGAGTGAAAACAGGACATTGGGGTTTGATGGAAGCACAGACACATTATTTGTTTTTTCCATATATTTTGTGTTCTGCTTTTTTGGTTCTTTTAGCTTTGAGGTGTCTAATGATGCTTCATTGTGTGAACCTGTTTTATTGTCAAAAAACTAGGTAAGAAAAGTTGAGGCTGGGCCATGGCGTTGCAGGCTATCATAGAATCACCTAGTTTAGCCCACTAAATCAGTTCTGAGTCAAGGTTTATGCTTGACTCACTGTTCTGAAATTGAACTTAGGGGGTGTTGTAAATAAGCTAAAGAAACTTGGACCTTGCAGAATATAAACCATGTGACCAAATTTTCTGTGGTAATGCATAAGCTGCTTACAGCGTTTTATATAGGGTGTCTAGTTATTGTCAAAGCCTGGAGGGCCCTTTCTGTCTCGTCCCATGGGTTGGGCTTTTCCCAAACATTCTTTGAAACTTTAAAGCCTGTCTTCTGTAGTAGTGCTTCTGAAACATCACTGTGCAAAGGAGTCACATGGGTAATGTTAAAATGCAAGTTCTGATTTCATTGGATTTGGGATGGGGCCCGAGGTGCTTTTTTTTTTGAGCCAGAGTTTCGCTCTTGTCACCCAGACTGGAGTGCAGTGGCACAATCTAAGCTCACTGCAACCTCCACCTCCCAGGTTCAAGCAATTCTCCTGCCTCAGCCTCCTGAGTAGCTGCGATTACAGGCACCCGCCACCATGCCTGGCTAATTTTTGTATTTTTAGTAGAGATGGGGTTTCGCCATGTTGGCCAGGCTGGTCTCGAACTCGTGACCTTAGGTGATCCACCCACCTCAGCCTGTCAAACTGATGAGATTACAGGCCTGAGCTACCAGCTTGAGGTTCTTTTTAAACTAGTACATTGTAGCACTATTGCTGGTATGTGGATCTACATAATTGAGTGGCAAGATAGTATAGGACTCCTTTCCGATTCCTAAAACCATTAGTGTCTACTAAATTGACGCTGAAATTTTGTATTTTTAGTAGAGACAAGGTTTCACCATGTTGGCCAGGTTGATCTGGAATTCCTGACTTCAAAATGATCCGGCCTCCCAAAGTGCTGGGATTACACGCATGAGGCCAGAAATTTTAACTTTAAAACGGTGTCACTCCCTGTCTAGAATTCTGGGCAATGGGGGATAGTGATAGAAATGGCTTATTTTTTAAAGGTTTGGATTCTGGATCCTCCACTTACTATTCTGTGGCTCAGTTTCATTAGATTAAAAAAAAAAAAAAAAGAATAGGGCTGCGTGCAGTGGCTTATGCCTGTAATTCCAGCACTTTGGGAGGCCGAGGCGGGCGAATCCCTTGAGGTCAGGAGTTCGAGACCAGCCTAGCCAGCATGGTGAAACCCCATCTCTACCAAAAATACAAAAAATTAGCTGGGTGTGGTGGTACATGCCTGTGATCCCAGCTACTTGAGAGGCTAAGGCAGGAGAATCACTTGAACCTGGGAGGTGGAAGCTGCAGTGAGCCAAGATCGTGCCACTGCACAAATAATGCTTTGCTTTTGTTTATTTGCATCCTACCGTCTTCTGTGAGTATTAATACTGTCTTAAACATGTTAGGGGTTGAGTAGATATTTGCTGGTTGCCCCTTCACTTGCAAAGGATACATATAAATGTTGGTTTATATTGGATAATGAATATGATGTTTTTAAGGGTAGTATGTGATTTTGTTACTTTTTGAAGGCCTTAAGAACATTAACACTAGTAAAAGAAGTAGTAACATTTAGTCTGTCAGTCACTTGGTATTGCATTTATTTATTTGCCTTTTTTTGGTTCCCAAAGGAAATCTGAAATAGAGTACTATGCAATGTTGGCTAAAACTGGTGTCCATCACTACAGTGGAAATAATATTGAACTGGGCACAGCATGCGGAAAATACTACAGAGTGTGCACACTGGCTATCATTGATCCAGGTATGCTTTTTAAATCATAAAGTCTTTTTTTTTTTTTTTTTGCCTTTCTAATGTAATGTCTGGACAAGTATTTCTTACTACGCAAATGTCTTTGGTTCCTAAATTCAGATAGAATATGGATATAGCAAGGCAAATCCTGTAGTTGTCTTTTGTAGCGAATTGGTTATGAATGTCAACACATTATAATTGGCTTTATTATAAATTAAAATTTTTACTGTCAGATAATAAATTTCATTTGATAAAGTACCTGTGCGATAATGACTTAGAGATTTGGTAAAAGGTGAAATTATAAGGGGAGAATAATCTGGCAAAACAGAAGAAAGTAATTCTTGCTTCCAGAGAATAGACATGTAAAATTAGCTTGAGGAAAAAAAAAAAGTGCCAAAAAATCTACATCATTTTGTTTTCCAATTGTGAATCTTTGATTCATAGAATACTGCGAATATTCTCGCTGTTCTGATTTTGTAATAGTCAGGACAGGCTAAACATTCGCTATATTAAGACCATGCGTGTGTCCCCAGACCTAGTTCTTTCCCTAGGTCTGGTTTTATAAATGCTGGTGATAAACCAATTTTATTATATGATCGTTTTGTGTGATCATATAATGGCTATGATTCTGGGTTATCTTTGATTAACCTTAAGAAAAATGACAGTACAGGTAATGTGATAACTTTTGCAAAAAATCAATGCTGGCCGGGCGCGGTGGCTCACGCTTGTAATCCCAGCACTTTGGGAGGCCGAGGTGGGCGGATCACGAGGTCAGGAGATCGAGACCACGGTGAAACCCCGTCTCTACTAAAAATACAAAAAATTAGCCGGGCGCAGTGACAGGCGCCTGTGGTCCCAGCTACTCGCGAGGCTGAGGCAGGAGAATGGTGTGAACCCGGGAGGCGGAGTTTGCAGTGAGCCAAGGTCGAGATCGCGCCACTGCACTCCAGCCTGGGCTACAGAGCTAGACTCTTGTCTCAAAAAAAAAAAAAAAAAATCAGTGCTAATTTGCAGACCATTGTCTACAGAAGGGATAACCAAAGGTAGAGAAATTTTATGGTACCAGTTGCTATTAAATAAATTGTAAAATTACTGTATTTTTATTTTTTAGGTGACTCTGACATCATTAGAAGCATGCCAGAACAGACTGGTGAAAAGTAAACCATGCAAAATTTTCCTTTAATAAAATTTAATTGTTTTAAAAACATTGTATCTATTTCAGTATTTTTCTCTATTTTTGTTTCAATACAATTTCCTGAAGGTTGGATTAGAGAGGATGAGGCAGATGTGGTGGCAAGACTTTTCAGTAGTTACACATCCTGATTTCTGTTTTCCAGGGTTTTTTTGTTGCTGTTGTTGCTGTTTGTTTCTTTTTGGAGGCAGTGGTGCAATCTTGGCTCACTGCAGCCTCTGCTTCCCAGGTTCAAGTGATTCTCCTGCTTCAGCCTCCTGAGTAGCGGGACTACAGGTGCACACCACGCTGGGTTTTGTTTTTTTTTTTTTTTTTTTTTTTTTTTTTTTTTTTTTAGTAGAGACTGAGTTTCACCATGTTGGCCAGGATGGTCACGGTCTCCTGACCTCATGATCCCCCCACCTTGGCCTCCCAAAGTGCTGGGATTACAGGCATGAGCCACCGATCCCAGCCCAGTTTTTGTAAAGGGAGGGCACTGGGTTCCTTTCTAGTACTAGAGTTTTAAGATGCTCAAGTTTTGTAATACCATTCTCAGGACGTTGTTTGCATTTTATATTTGAGTGTGTTTAGGAGGCAACAAGGTTAAATGCCCAGAATTTAGCCAGAATTGCAATTTACCAAATCTGAGTAGCTAAAAAAGATTAACTGAAATGTTTCTCCATCCAAAATGCTGTCATAGGTCAAGAAAAGTTTTACTTTAATGAATAATCTTTCCTAAGGTAAGTAGTTGGTGCACTTGGACAATTTCTGAGTAATCCCAGATAATCAGTAGTTAAGTCCATGTTTGCCCAAGTATGTTTTAAATCATATACTCCTAAAAGATACACTGTGAAGTAAGTTAAGTATTCACATTTTTGGAAACTATACTGCATCCCCCAAGAGTATGTCCCAGGGAATCCTTCATACGTTAATATCCTTTGGAACATTCAAAGGAATTAATTTGAGGGGAAATAATGATTTAGTTAGATATTAATTTACAGAGTTGAATGGTGCTAGTAACATATGCCCTATGTCGTCAGCTGGGCTTTGAGGGAGGGAGGCCACAGAAGTGTCAGAAAAGACAATGTCTTTTGGATTTTAGAATCAATCTCCTTGCTCCTTCTTTTCTCCCTCCCCTCTTTCAGGCAGTTTTTGATGGTAGATGAGTGAGACAGTAAATGAGGATGCCTTCTAAATAGTATGCAGACAATCAAGCATTTAACTGCACTTGGAGTCAGAGGACCCCAGCTCTTAATAGCTATATAACAGCCCTGGGTGGGTCATGTTCCCAATTTGATAGGTGGGGGTTTGTTTTTTTTCAAGGGAATAGCTCATGATTTTAGTTTGTGTCCGAAGTTAATCTGAGGTTGTGGATATATTAATACTTTGGAGAGTCTGGTTTTTAGTAGTTTTACCAGTTTACTCAGTATTTCTCAATTTGGGAGCACTACTGACATTGTGTAATGGGACAATTCTTTGTCGTGGAGGGCTGTGGATTCTGCAGGTATTTTTCATTCTTGGTTTTCCTTCCATGTCATTGTAATCACCCCCAAATGTCACCACATTTTTAAACCAGCTTCTCTCCTGGTTAAGAGTCACTGAATATATGAACGATTTTAAGTGTTCTAAGGTGTTCATGTTTACATATCCAGAGACTGGTGTGGCGAAAGTGATATAAAATATTTGAATCTTTGATAAGAATTGCTTGGTCTGACTACTGGTCTCTAATAGTGTGTTTTCATAGTTCAAAATGTTTCAGTCTCGTGGTTAAGGCAGTTTGTGTGCTTTATATCTACTTGGTCAGTTTTTCCCATAAGTTGACTTTTCACACTATTTGGGTTAGTTTTTCCTTCAGGTTGACTAGCTCGAATATAATTTCTCAAAGGGTGGTGACCTGAAGACTACAATATTGCAGAATGTTGGTGTACCCTTTCTTCGCGTGGTTTCTGTTGTGGTTTTCTGACTGCAGGCATTTTGGAATGATGGTTTTTTAGAAAATTTATGATTTCTAGGGCCTTCTATTAATGATATGCTATAAGATCATTTGGTTTTTGCCTTTTCATTACACGTTCTTTTTGTGCAGTCACAACTATTCTTTCTTTCAGCAAGAAAGTTTAGAGAGACAAGAAGTTTAAAGCTAGTAGATAGGAAACATTCCTCACTTATTCTGGCCTATGTTACCTTTGATTAAGTGCTCTTAAAACTGCTGTAAGAGAGAAAGTGACACTGACCAGGAAGATCTGGGAAAGTGTAAGGTGACATTTCAATTTTCTTTTCTGATTATAATGAAAGCAGTGTGTCTGGGTAGCTCTAATATTCAGAGGATTGTAGGAAATTCCAGCCAATTGGATTTACTCCATACCTCTGCTGAACTCTTAGATATGGAAATAGAAATCTGAAAGAAGAGGTTGGATATTGTAGAATGTGTTAAGAATTGCAGTTGGTATGGGATGGTGGCAGGAGCAAAAGGAATGCAGAGAAGAAACCAAATTTTAGGCTGATTATGAATACAACTATTAATAGTTGGGTTGTCTGGAAGATAATCATCTGTGTCATGGAAAAGTTTTCCATCCCCTGTCTTCCACCTACCAACTACTACTTAGACTTGCTACTCCCTTCACCTGCAGTGGAATCTGGTTTCCTTCCCCCATTCCTCCCTTTTCTGAGCCGACCTGTGCTTGTTCTGAGGGTCAGCCTAGCACCCAGTCTAAAACAGGTGCTTCTGAGTTACCTTAGAACCTTTTTTCGTGGCATTGATTACCTCTCTCTAACTAAGATTCTGCAGGACAGGGACTCAAGGTATTCAACTTTGTGTCACTTATCAAAAATTAGAGTGGATAATAACTACTAGGGCTTAAACATTTACTTAATTCTCTTATTGATACACTTGTGCCCTTCTAGTTCAGAAGTTTGTTGATAGTAGTTCTTAAATTTCTTATGCATTTACCATTATTTAATTTACTACTGCCTGTTTGCTTCAAAAGATGGTTTAGGGGTGGGAATCTGCCAGATTACTTTCCTCAGGTCAGCAAAGAATTTATTCTGTCCTCGCATTCAATCAACATATACTTAGCTCTAGCACCATCTTTGTGTCCAATACTCTTGGCTGCTAAAGAGTAAAAATATAACAGTTAATACTGAACATTTAAAATGTTTTAGGGCCCAGCACTGTGGCTTACGCCTGTAATCTCAGCACTTAGGGGGGCTGAGGCAGGAGGATCACTTAAGGCCAGGAGTTGGAGACCAGCCTGGGCAATGTAATGAGATCCGTTCTCTATAAAAAAGTTAAAAACAGCCCATTTTGGTGGCACAGGCCTGTGGTGTCAGCTACTCAGGTGCCTGAGGCAGGAGGATTGCTTGAGCCCAAGAGGTTGAGGTTACAGTGAGCTATCATGGTGCCACTTCACTCTAGCCTGGGTGACAGAGCAAGACCCTGTCTCTAAAAATAAATAATGTGGTCGGGTATGTTGGCTCATGCCTGTAATCCCAGCCCTTTGGGAGACTGAGGCTGACTGATCACCTGAGGTCAGGAGTTCAAGACCAGCCTGGCCACATGGCGAAGCCCCGCCTCTACTAGAAATACAAAAGTTAGCCAGGTGTGGTGGCGGGTGCCTGTAATCCCAGCTACTGGGAGGCTGAGGCAGGAGAACTGCTTGAACCCAGGAGGTGGAGGTTGCAGTGAGCCAAGGTCACGCCACTGCACTGTAGCCTAGGTGAAAGAGCGAGACTCCATCTCAAAAAATAAATAATAAAAGTTTTAAGTACCTTACAAAATAGTGTGTATGTTAACTCATTTAGTCCTCTGACCACTCAATATTATTATTAGCCTTATTTTGCAGATTAAATCCAATAAGTGATGAAAATGGAATGCAGAACCCTTACACTGAGATGTACAAGTGGCAGAAACAAGGAAAATTGAGAAATAATATTTTAGACAATCTTCAAGTTAAATATCTTGTATTAATAATCTGTAGATTTTAATGCATTGGTTGGAGGCTTTTTTTTTTTTCCTTTTTTTTGCCATGAGGTTTTTCTTCCCCCAGGAGAAATGTGTTTAATAGCTTAAAAAAAAAAAAAAAAATTCTCATGGCAGAGAGAAAATGTTAGGTTCAAAGGTATTTAATTGCTGAAAAGGAGGAGGCAGTCTTTTGAGCCACTAGGTGGAGCCTGAACACAACAGAGAGTAAAGTAGAATTGAGCCACCTTGGCAGCAATGCCAGAACTGATAGTCATGCACCACCATAATGACTGCATACACAACAGTCATGCACCAGTGATGGACGGCATATACAACAGTGATCCCATAAGATTATAATAAGGCTGAAAAGTTCCTTTTCTGTGTTTAGATAAAACACCATTGTTTTACAGTTGCCTACCGTATTCAGTAACATGATGTACAGGTTTGTAGTCTAGGGGCAATAGGGTATACAACATAGCCTAGGTGTGTAGTGGGATACCCATCTAGGTTTTTCTTTTGTTTGTTTGGTTTTTTTTTTTTTTTTTGACACGGAGTCTTGCTGTGTCCCACAAGCTGGAGTGCAGTGGCCCGATCTCGGCTCACTGCAAGCTCAGCCTCCTGAGTAACTGGGACTACAGGCACCTGCCATCACGCCCAGCTAACTTTTTGTATTTTTGGTAGAAACAGAGTTTCACTGTGTTAGCCAGGATGGTCTCAATCTCTTGACCTCGTGATCCACCCGCCTCAGTCTCCCAAAGTGCTGGGATTACAGGTGTGAGCCACCATGCCCGGCCCCATCTAGGTTTTTCTAAGTGCACTCTGATGTTCACACAATGATGAAATGACCTAACATGACATTTCTCAGGTCGTATCCCATCATTAAGTGATGCATGACTACCTCAAAAGTAATGTCAACCCAAACCAGTATTACTTCCTAATGAAAACTTGTGTTTTCAGGGTCAAATGGATTACTCAAATGTAATATAAACTAAAGGTTTAATACTTTGAATCAAAACTTCTATACCCAGAAAGAATCATGATTTTCAGATAAAGTCGAGGCCTAGGAGATGGTCTTCCAATTCTCCTGCACTGTCCCTTAAGAGGACATTCTAATGGAAATACTTGTCTTTAAATATGTAAACATAAGCTTATTCAACATGTCTTGTTTGTAAAGCATCATTTGGACTCTAAAATACAGTGACTTCCATGGAAAGGATGTCATTTTGGCTATCTTCGTTTCTTATTGAAGCTCCCACTTAGGGTGTTTCTTGCTATAAGTTCCTTCTTGAGTTGATAAAGTTGAAGTCTTTGGCCCTATTCTCACTTCTCTATTTTTCAATTTAGGTATATCCTTTTAGAACATTTCCTATACTTACATATACATATTTACATGTCTTTGAACAACTAGTGACATTTTTGATTTTTTTTAATTTTCAGGAATGGTGTGCTAAACATTTTGTCATTCTTTTAAAAGTCATTTTTGTTTTGAGTTTGACCATGTATTTGTGTAGATGTAGCACATTCTTGTACATGTGGTGTTGTATTTCTGTGGTATGGATTACACCAGAGTTTATCAGTTTCCCTTCTGATGATGTTTAAGTTGTTCTTGTTTTTTGCTTTTACAGAGTCTAGTGACATTCTTATACAGGTCTCTTTGTATGTATGTGCTGAAATCATCTAGTTAGATAACTGAGTGCAGTTGCTAGATTTACAGGGTTGTGTGTATTTTCAGTTTTATGAGATGTCAATAGACTTACTCTACAAAGAATGCCATTTACATTCTTTTTTTTTTTTTTTTTTGAGATGGAGTCTCACTCTGTCGCCCAGGCTGGAGTGCAGTGGCTGGATCTCAGCTCACTGCAAGCTCTGCCTCCTGGGTTTACGCCATTCTCCTGCCTCAGCCTCCCGAGTAGCTGGGACTACAGGCACCCACCACCTTGCTCGGCTAGTTTTTTGTATTTTTTAGTAGAGACGGGGTTTCATCGGGTTAGCCAGGATGGTCTCGATCTCCTGACCTTGTGATCCGCCCGTCTCGGCCTCCCAAAGTGTTGGGATTACAGGCTTGAGCCACCGTGCCCGGCTCCATTTACATTCTTAGAAGAGCCTCACATTTCCACATCCTTACCAACACTTGTTTAAAAAAATCCTCATTTTTGCTAAGCCGATGGGTGAAAAATGGTATTGTTTTAACCTGCATTTTCCTGATTACTAACGAGATTCAGCATTTTTTTCATAGGCATATTGGCCATTTCTCATATATAGATATCTTCCATTTAAAGTTAAACTAAGAATTTTGCACTGAATACCATTCTCTGAAGTGAATTTTAATATTGTATAAAAAATCCAACTTGTTCCACAAGTACATGTCGTATGATTTTATGCATACATCCATATACATATATCAAGGTAAAGTCCAATACAAAAAAACAGCATTTCCTATGGCCAGTGTTCTACAGAAGTAAGACTGTGCAAACTTTATCGTATAGTCAAATGAGATTGCAACACTAAGGCAGGACGAGGCAGAAGCAAGTTGTGTCCACAGTATATTACAAAATGCCTTGCATAGCTTATTCATTCTCACCTGGTAAATTCATCTTAGAATTCTGAAGGATTTTTTTCCTAGATAAATTTATACAAGTTAGTGTCTACTTCTTGTCTTTGTTCTATGGCAAACCAGCCTTCTCAGTACTGATTGTTTTACTTCACAACATTATTGATTTAACAATAGCCTGCGCTTTGGGGCTCTGCACTGCTTTCATTGTAATCCTTGATACAATGACTACAAACGTGTCGCGATTTCTAATCTTCATCTGTATCTCAGGCGATTTTCCAGGGCTTCCATTCTCTGTGTCATTTCTTCTAGTAAATCTCAAATTAAGGAAGATGAAGAATTGTCTATTTTTATTTGCATTTAAATATAACTTGATTTATCCATGTAAAATTTTGGCTTCTGAAATAGAAAAGGTTTTGGGTTTTTTTCCCCCATTTCTGTCGAGTATTTTAAAACCCTGACTTGTAAATTTATAGAATGCATTTAACATTTCTGTTAAGACAAATATTTTGCGTTTTTTTTAAAAACATCATCAAAGCCAGACAGCTCAGTGTGAATTTGTCTTTTTAATTTTAATTTTATTTATTTTTGGTTTTTTTTCCTTCTCTTTTTTTGAGACAGAGTTTCACTCTTGTTGCCCAGGCTGGAGTGCAATGGTGCGATCTTGGCTCACTGCAACCTCCACTTCCAGGATTCAAGTGATTCTCCTGCCTCAGCCTCCCGAGTAGCTGGGATTACAGGCATGCGCCACCACGCCTGGCTAATTTTGTTGTATTTTTAGTAGAGACAGGGTTTCTCCACATTGGCCAGGCTAGTCTCGAACTCCTCACCTCAGGTAATCTGCCTGCCTCGGCCTCCCAAAGTGCTGGGATTACAGGCGTGAGCCACTGCGCCCAGCCTTATTTATTTTATTTATTAATTTTTAGAGACAAGGCCTCCCCATGTTGCCCAGGCTGATCTCGAACTCCTGAGCTCAAGCAAGGCCACCTTGGCCTCCCAGAGTGCTAGGATTACAGGTGTGAGCCACAGCACCCAGCTGCAGTCTTTTTTTTTTTTTTTAATTGTAATTCCACTTCCACTCTTAATGCTTGTAAATTAGTTTGCCATAGCACACTGCTAGGAGCCAGAATTGATAATATTGAGAATGTGGTGAAGAGAAGACAATGAAAGAATTCAACCTTGGAAAGTAAGATACGAAGTCAGAAGCAGAGGGAGATAGGGAGTTTTCACCATGATGCCACATCAGGCCACAGTTTTGAGGAATTCTGACCTATGTAAAAATATACCTTCTTTAGTCTCTTGTGAGTAGAACTTTGGGGTGGGACAGGCAAGCGAGAGGAAAAGGGCATTAGAATAGGTATTGGTCTACCCTGTAAGCTCCTCAATACCCTCTATCTGCCCACTTGAGGGCAGAATGAGAGCCCAGATTCGTCAATGTATATTAACCACTCTCAGGAAGATTATTTCATTTTACTTGAGGGAGCATATTTCCAACTTTCAGAAATGGAATTGCTCTATGCTGTTGTTCCTTATTACATAAGCCCATTGGCACAGAGATAGATAGTTCAGAATTAAGCCATTTCCCTGTAGACTAGTTGATGCACTTGAGATATCAGACAGCTTTAGTACGCTTACTGTAATTTTAAGTTTAGAGCATTTGGCAGGGTGTTCAATATGCAAAAGCACTGAATCCTCTTTTATTATCACCAAGCATTCCTTTCATTTGTAATATTGTTTTAATGAATCACTGGATCCTGCTGTTCCCTTGGTGGAATGTTTCATTTTTTAGAGTGCTGATAAGAGAAGATCTCTGCTGCCAAGGAAAAAAAAAACAATCCCTGTCCTCCAGAAACTACACACACTGAATCCGTATGTGGCTGTGGTGTTCCTTTGGGCTAAAGGAAAAGTTTGGAGTTTAGACTGAGTTTGAAACCTCTTCATTCTACAACACTGTTTGCCTATGCTGTACCTTTGATGCACTTCAGACCTCATTCATGTCCTACATACCCTCCTAGCAGAGAGGGAGTTAGGTCAGTCTCTTTTCCTTACTTTGTATGCTGACCGACAGGCCTTCTTGCTAAGCCCCCTAGAAGGGCCGATGGCAACTAAGTGCTTGACTGTTGCTACTAAGCTTGGCTTGCCCTTGGCTCTCAAACACCTGTCAGGCTGCTTTTTAAAGCAAAAAGCCTTTCCTGGAGTTCACTGTTCTTCGTGACTTCACGGGATTGACTTCAGTTGATAAAACCTACATAGAGTGTGTGTGAAGTTTTGATAATATTCTTTGCATTCCATACAAAAGCCTAATACAAGAAAAGGATATAGCGCTGTGTTAATTTTCTTACTTCTTCATTTGCAAGGTTCTGGAACATTATAAGGTTTTCACATTTGCATTGATCGTGTTTTTCTTCCAAAGGGCTTCCTGAGAAAGCAGATGGAAAGTGTTCACCTCTAGAATCCACCAGACTTCCCAGACACATAATAACAGGAATGAATCAGCATATGGAGGAAACCATAATGAAAGACATGTTCCACTTTTTCCATGCAGCCAGATCCAGTAAAGTAATACCAGGAAAGCGCTGTATATGCTTCCAACACTGGAAGTGGCCCTTACTGTGGATTAGTGAGGAACACTACTCCAGTTTCTTTTAGTTTATGTTTCAGTTCTCATTTTACTTAAGTTCTTTCTTCTCTTTTCCTCTATACCATTTCCTACTTCCTTCTTTCCTTTCCTTCTAAGCTAAGGTTGTTGGCAAGCTGAAAGGCTTAAATTATCTTATAGTAATATTTTACTTGGAATTACCTGAAGGTTTTGTTGAATGAGAAAGCTTTTGTGTAGACCGTAAAAGATTGTCTTCTTCAAACAGGTATCTGTGTTGCACTGCAAAATTAGAACAGGAAAGTAGGTCTCGGATATTTATGGTGACTGGCTCAGATTCTGTAAAGAGAAAGAAAACTGCAATCAAACCTGCTTAACGCTTTTGGTTATAAAACAGCCATCAGCAGAGTAAGGTACTTGGTATTCCTAGCACTTGGTGCCGAGCTTTACTTTGGGACATACTGAAGCAAAAAGACTGTTACCTTCAGTGGAGTAAACATCGTTATTAAAAAAACAAATAAAAAAACAGCAAAAAACCAAAAACAGCCAGGCGCAGTGGCTCATGCCTGTAATCCCAGCACTTTGGGAGGCCAAAGTGGGTGGATCACTTGAGGTCAGGAGTTCAAGACCAGCCTGGCCAACATGGTAAACCCTGTCTCTACTAAAAATACAAAACTAGCCAGGCATGGTGGCAGGCGCCTGTAGTCCCAGCTACTCGGGAGGCTGGGGCAGGAGAATCACTTGAGCCCAGGAGGTGGAGGTTGCATTGAGCCAAAATTGTACCACTGCACTCCAGCCTGGGCAACAGAATGAAACTCTGTCTCAAAACAACAACAACAACAAAAACACTGTCACCTGAAACGATGCTAGTTACCAAATATGGCTTAATGTAAGAGTAAAAGTTAACTATCTTTTTGAGGGAAAAAAGGCCTTAATCATCATAATTTGAACATACTTACATTCACTTCTTTACAACTTTTATCTGGAGGGAAACCATGGTAGAAGCACCCACCAACATTTCTAAAAACACTGCCTTAAAAACTGTACCTGTTGGCTGTTGGACCCTTTTTGGCAGTTCCCCTGCTGGAGAGTCCTGTCTTCCATCGGAGTCTTCTAGAGCTGAGCAGAAAAAGATGACCAAAAGGAGTGACGGTTGTCCACAGGCATGTGTGTGTTCTTCAGGAAGCTGGTCCCAGACCACCTCCTTACCTACCTGCCATAACCTAAGGTCTTTTGGTTTTGTTTGGTAACACCAAAGATTCAAAAAAGCAGTTGATTACCATGATACCTATGACCACTCTAGGGCAATTCTCTCTCGTAAGAGAAGCTTGGACCCCTTAAGTACATCTTACTTAAGAATGCTCCCAAAAAGGTCATGTCTAGAAAGTAGGGCAGAAAAAAAGGTGAAGTTGTTGAGGGATTTTAGTTGCACTGGCAGCAGCTCCACTTGAGGCATTTCAACTTGAATGAAACAATCAAGAGGCAAAACATTCTCTACTCACAGAAATCTGAAAGGCCTTCCCTCCCTGTTACCCCTCATCTCAAGAGTTCTTTCCCTAGAGGGGTAAGACACAGCACCTAGACTAGGATCTAACTGCTGAACCGGGGACATGAGTACAAGGAAAAATGGGCAGAACTGCTATCCGTAAGCATACCTGGCACACTTAGTAAACTGGAGAAAAGCATGCATAACAAAAATCTAAAGTCTAAAGGGCAGTCTAATATTCTGTAAACAAATAGTCCACGCAGAAAGGCATTAATTTTAACAGTGGGCTTGGAAGGACTATGTCCCTTTCCACTTCAATTATAGGTATGTTCTGAAATTGCACCTCAGCTCTCCTGATTTATATAATAATTGATTTTTAGTTAAATGATCATTTCTCTAGGGTGTTTGTGAGGATGAAGCATGCTGGTATGTCAAAACACTTATTACACTGCTTGGCGCAGAGCAAGGGCTCAAACAATGGTAGCTATTATTTTTTTCTTTCCCACCTCCCCTGTTCCCCCCATCTTTCTTTTTTTTTTTTTTTTTTTTTTGAGACAGGGTCTTGCTTTGTCACCCAGGTTGGAGTGCAGTGGCGCAATCATGGCTCACTGAAGCCATGACCTCCAGGACACAAACGATCCTCCCTCCTCAGTCTCCCAAGTAGCTGAGACTACAGGTGTGTGTCATCATGCCTAGCTAATTAAAAAAAATTTTTTTTCAGAGACTTTGTTTCCTAAAGGGTTTTACTTTTGTTGCCCAAACTGGTCTTGAACTCCTGGACTCAAGCAATCCTCCCACCGCAGCCTCCAAAAATGCTTGGGTTACAGGCAGGAGCCATGGTGCCCAGCCCTTCTTTTTGTACTGTTTCTAGGCATTGCTGGTCCTGCCCATGAAGGAGACACTTTTTTTGGTTGAGAATTTATCAGTAAACGGTTTGTATGGGCCGGACATGGTGGCTCATGCTCGTAATCCCAGCACTTTGGGAGGTTGTGGTGGGTGGACCGCTTGAGGTCAGGAGTTCGAGACCAGCCTGGCCAACATGGTGAAACCTCATCTCTACTAAAAATACAAAAATTAGCTGGGTGTGGTGGTGGGTGCCTGTAATCCCAGCTTCTCGGGAGGCTGAAGCATGAGAATCACTTGAACCCAGGAGGCAGAGGTTGTGGTGAGCTGAGATTGTGCCACTGTACTCCAGCTTGGGTGACAGAGTGAGACTCCATCTCAAAAAAAAAAAAAAAAAAAGAGTTCATGCTGCCCTGTCTGCGAAGGTCTTTGCGTAAGCTATAGTACCTTCACAGATGCCTTTCTTGAGTTTTTCACTTATCTCATCCATTGTGCTGAAGTCTTCAGCATAGAAGAGATGCTTGTCTGTTGGCTCAGAGGCAATCTCTTGTAGTTCCTCCTCAATGGCTTTTCCTACCCCAACAGCATACATAGTGATACCTAGGGTGCAGGAAAAATTAAGAGGAAGGTAGTTAGAGTTGTGTTCCCAGGGTCTGGAAGTTGTGTGTACTGCACCCAAAGCCAGTTAGATGTTAAGTGGTATGATTTGAAAGGTGCATGCCAACCTTCCTTTTTACTTTTCTACCATTTTTATTTTTGTCCTGTGAGCAAAAGGGAGGGATCCAAGAGAGAAGTGAGGCATCTGGGAGATGCTGGGGAGCTAAACTACTAACCTGTTCCTCAGCTCTGGGCTGGGCTGTTTAACGAATCTGCAACTTCCCTCTGAATTAGCCTTCTGGATTCATAGAAGTGAGCACTATTTTATGGCTTGCTAAATGGGAATCTCTTCTGGAAGAATTCTAAGAATCAAGTCAATTTATGACCTAATAACCTAGTTTCTACTCAAATGTAAGTGACCTGAGGCCAAGTGAAGCTGCTTTTTGCCCACTTCTCTTAAGACGACACAACCTTGGGAGGAAGTGCTAAGCTGAAAAGGAGAATCTGCAGACCATTGGAAACCCCTAAAGTCAGGAAAAAGAACAAACCCAAGATCAGCCTTAAATTTCAACAGGGATATGCGTTTGCTTCAAAAGCTTTTCTTACACTGATCATTAGACTCCCTTCCCCTATATACTCTTCATTTGAAAGTAAAACACAATAAGAATATGTTCTGCTTGAGTCCAAACATTTTTCAGCACTGATAACTTATTCTAGCTAATTTATTAGACTAGATTCTTAAAAATGTACTTAAAAATGGCTCAAGACAAGGGGCAAGAGTTATGATGCCTTGTTCTGAGTCTGTGTGAGGTCAATAACTAAGTTCAGCATATTTGTCCGGGAGCCCAGTGATTTTATGCATAACTTCCTAAAAAGGATAACTACTATTTTAAGATTCTGTTTGCTATACATAAGAGTAGTTAAATTCATAAGAGGATGTCACCTCATATAAATCTTGTTGATTCAAGAATCAAATAAACATCAGTTTCTCCTACCACCTATCTTTAGGTGATGTGTAGAGACATTTAAATGGAGCAAAGGGTAAGGTAGATTAGTTTCAGTGAGATGAAAGTGCTAACCACTGTCTCTGGAGACCAAGATGCTTCCCCTAATTCTTTTTAAGAATGCAGACTAGGGGGCCTATGAGTTTGACATGAGCTCTAGCAATCTAGGCTAGTGTGAACAGCCAGTTTTACAATCTACCCAGATGATTCAGGGCAGGACAATTTGTGGCTACCACTCTCGGGCTAGAAAAAGAGGAAGGTAGGCAGTATCAATAAAATGACCTCCTTCACAAAGACAGCGAGTGAATGTCGATGTGAACCAGCCTTTCTGTGAGGAGGAATGGAGTTCACCAATGGGACTGCCAGTACTCTCACTCCTTTCTTCATTCACTCAGCAAGTAGTTGTCACACATCTACTATGTGCCAGGCCTGATCTAGGCCCTGGGTCCATAAAGTCTTGGATGAGGCCTTGATCTGTGCATACCTTATTTCCTCTTACAGGACTTGCTAAAGCAGTGTGTCCTCAACAAGTACTTTAAGAAGACAGTTTTTGGCCGGGCGCAGTGGCTCACATCTGTAATCCCAGCACTTTGTGGGGCTGAGGCGGGCGGATCACAAGGTCAGGAGATCGAGACCATCCTGGCTAACACGGTGATACCCCGTCTCTACTAAAAATACAAAAAGTTAGCTGGGCATGGTGGCGGGTGCCTGTAGTCCCAGCTACCTGGGAGGCTGAGGCAGGAGAATAGCATGAACCCGGGAGGCGGAGTTTGCCGTGAGCCGAGATCGCGCCACTGTACTCCAGCCTGGGCAACAGAGCGAGACACCGTCTCAAAAAAAAAAAAAAAAAAAAAAAAAAACAGAGAGAAAAAAAAAAAAGGCAGTTTTTAAACAAACTACTTCACTACTTCAACTTTTCTTATCTCCGTCAAGGAATCTAGAAACTTCACCATAAACTGTCTCTACCAATCATCCTAGCTTCTGGGTTTCCTTTAGCCAAGGGTCATACTCCTCAAGCACGCTTCACATCTGTGCAACTGAAGTTACCCTCAGGTCAGCAAAACCCAGAGAAGAGGCTGGGCTTTACTGAGCAACAAGAGCTTAGAGTCATAATCTCTTCCATCATCTGATTTTCTGAAAAGCTAAATTTGCCTCCTGCAAACACAAGAGTATTATCCATCCTAAGGCTATTGCATTTTCAGAATGTTCGCTTGAAGTATTGGTTAAAAAATACAAGAATATATATACATAATCAGTAAAAGTTCCCATCAGAAACAATTTAACAAGCTCTTCAGTTGATTCTAGAGCAACCAGACCAGTGTTTTGGAACTATTGTATATATATGTCTGTGGTTGAATAGCATGTTCTAGGTGATTCTCACATTGGAGATCACACACTGGCTAGTAAATCAGAGGGAGAGGATACCCGCCTGTGGTCAGCTTAGCCTAACCTTCTAGTCACCAGACTCCTTCCTGAGCACTTTATTTAACTCCTGTGGGGTCCACTTTATTTAAGGCCTCTAGGTGGCAGGGTAGTAAAGATGTATAATGGCAGTTGCCAGGAGGCCTTTCTGCATACTCAAAGAAGCTTCCCCCTATGGCCAGCAGAGACCACTGAGTGAGTTTAAGAAACCTGAACCTTGAGTGGTGTAAACCGCACCTCCACCCCATATTACCATTGGCCTTGGCTTTACTGGCCCACTCGGAGACGTCATCCTGAGCCCGTCCGTCGGTGAACACGATGGCTGCTCTGGGCACCCTTGTGGAAAGGGGCCTGGCCCCTTCTCCTTGGGTAAAACTTCTCTCAAACATGTGTTTCAGGGCCAGCCCAGTCATAGAGCCCTTTCCCATGTATTTCATGTGGGCCACGGCTTTTTTCATGTCTTTGGCTGAGTTGAAGTTTCTCAGGGTAAACTCTGTGCGGACCTGCGTGGAATACTGGAGCAGCCCCACTCGAGCGGCTTTGGGGGAAATCGTCAAGGAATCTATAATTCCAGTGACAAACTGCTTCACGACCTCAAAATTCTCTTCTCCAAGACTCTTGGATCCATCGATCACAAAGACCAGGTCAATTGGGCCTTCAGTGCATTCTATAAAAGGAAAGTTGATAAAAAAAAAGATAAAAAATCATTTATGCCCAAGAGTAGAATAAAATGATGCTTCAATTGGAGGCATAACCACTTTGGGGAACCAGTTTTCTTCTTCTTTAGATAATACACAGGACAGATGAGGTGTTGGGAGGGCCACAAGCAACGATAATTTTCACATATACTTTTATGGTTGGCTTGTCATATTGATAAAAATAGTATTTTTCACAAGCAAAATGGCAGATGTACAATTGTCTAGGAAACCAAGTCTATATTGTACCCTGGAACACTGACAGGTCTGGGAGGAGCTGGGTGTAGAGAACACGGAAGGGTCTAACAATACCCAAAAGACTCCCAGAACTTTACTCCAGGAGGGTGACGTCACCCTAGTGCTGGCATTCTGACAGTCAGTGGAGAAAGAGATTTCTTCAGCTCAGCCATCATCTCTGCCGGGGAGCCTTCCTTGTAACTCAGCTTGTATTGCTTTCTATATACCCCTAACACTACTAATTTATTCAACCAAAAAGTTATTGAGGACCTGCTTTGTACAAGGCAGTGGACGTAGCAGGATTGCAATAGTGACCAAGACACAATTCCTGACACCAAGTTGCATACAATCTAATGTACTCTATATAGTGTTCCACATTGTACAATAATTATTTAATGATGTGCTTCCTCCTCCAGTCTGTGAGTTCCTCTTCAGCAGGGACTGTGTTTCATTCATTTTTGTGCCCCATCCCCCAATACTTGGCACAAAAAACGTGTTCAGTAAATGTGTGGTGACAGACTAAGTGAATGAGGTGATGTTCATTGGGTAGCACACGTGTAAGTACCCTACTGACCTATTAAAGCTGACAAAATAATTATTAGCTTTGGTGCGGTGGCTCACACCTATAATCCCCAGCACTTTGGGAGGCGGAGGCAGGAGGATGGCTTGAGCACAGGAGTTCAAGTACACCCTAGGCAACAGAGTGACTGTCTCTCTTAAAAAAAGAAAAATTAGCTGGGCTAAAAAATTAGCTGGTAATGCATGCCTGTAGCCCTAGCTACTTGGGAGGCTGAGGCAGAAGGATTACTGGAGCCCAAGAATTATAGGTTGCAGTGAGCTATGATTGTGCCACTGCACTCCAGTCCAGGTGACAGAGCAAGACCCTGCATCTCTCTGTAAAAAAACAACAAAAAATTATCACCATAAATTCTTTACATGGAAACTTTTCAGGCTTTTTTTTTTTTTTTTTTTTTTGAGATGGAGTCTTGCTCTGTTGCCCAGGCTGGAGTACAATGGTGTGATCTTGGCTCACTGCAACCTCTACTTCCTGGGTTCAAGTGATTCTCCTGCCTCAGCCTCCCAAGTAGCTGGGATTACAGGCACACGCTACCACACCTGGCTAGTTTTTTTGTATTTTTAGTAGAGACGAGATTTTGCCATGTTGGCTAGGCTGGTCTTGAACTCCTGACCTCAGGTGATTCACCCGCCTTAGCCTCCCAAAGTTCTGGGATTACAGGCATGAGCCACTGTGCCCGGTCTCAGGCAACTATTAATAGATGGTTGATAGTAAGACAGAAATAAAAGCTTTATGTTAAGCAATTTGGGTATGGAGAGGCTTTTTATTATTTAGGACTGCAAAAGAAAAATGGACAGATCCAAAATGGATTATCTCATTTCTTCTTCTTTTTCTTTTTCGAGACAGCGTCTTGCTGTGTCGCCCAGGCTAGAGTACAATGGCGCTTTCTCAGCTTACTGCAACCTCTGCCTCCTGGGTTCAAGCGATTCTCCTGCCTCAGCCTCCCAAGTAGCTGGGATTACAGGCACATGCCACCACGCCTGGCTAATTTTTGTATTTTTAGTAGAGACGGGGTTTCATGATCTTGGCCAAGCTGGTTTCGAACTCCTGACCTTGTGATCCACCCGCCTCGGCCTCCAAGGTGTTGGGATTACAGGTGTAAGCCACTGCGTTGGGCCAGATGATCTCATTTCAAACAATCCACAATCTGTGATAAACATTCTGTTTTATATATCAAGCAACTGTTTAATCTTTCAAAGTGAGGCACAACAATATAAGCATGTAAAGACACACACATGCAAAACCATTTCTGTGCTTGGCCAGTATAACATGCTTAATGTCAGAGAGTGTGTGTGTGTGTGTGTGTGTGTGTGTGTGTGTGTGTGAGAGAGAGAGAGAGAGAGAGAGAGAGAGAGAGAGAGAGAGAAAGCATGTTGGGGGTTTGGGTTCTTCTGTTTCTCCATTAAGTGCTTTTCCTCATCACTCAACCTATCCGATCTTTTATTAATGAAAGAGGAAAAGGCCAACTCAAAGCTTCATTTACATTCATAGTCTGTTCCTAAGTGAACCAAAAAAAGACTCAGGCAGCATGCATGTGGATCTTCAGCAGCATGCTTCAGGCAGCATGCATGTGCATCTTCAGCAGATTTCAAAAATACTGAAATAATTTTCCAGCAGTGAGTCTGTTTTCTCCTCTTTTCTGTACACATTTTTCTTACAGAACAAAACTAGCACTTGCAACCCCCCCACACAGAATGGGGTCCAGAAGCCTTCTCCAGGGAACACAAAACAAGGCAGAGTGGAAAAACATCAGGGAGAGCAGGGCCCGCATATTTGCTTTCAGACACAGAAAGGACAGCCCCACTTGTTAGCTATTTTTTTGCCAGAGGGTAATTCCCACTTTTCTTGGGCATTTTCTTTTTGATAGTTAAGTTGATAAGACTGGAACAGAGCTGTGACTTGCTTTCAGAACATAATTTTCAGAAAGTTCTACAACTTCAGGCATGGATAAGCCCTTTAAAGATCATCTACTCCAGCCTCGCTGTTGCTTACATCTTCTTTTCAACATCCCCACCCAGGGACCATTTGGCCTGGGCCTCAATGCCTCTCCTGTTGAGGAATTGTCACCTTACCACTGAAGCCCCATTTTGGACATTTCTGCTGTTGATGATTACAATAGTGATAATTCTGTTTGTTTGTTTGTTGTTGTTGTTGTTTGAAATGGCATCTCGCTGTCTCGCGCAGGCTGGAGTGCAGAGGCACAATCTTGGCTCACTGCCACCTCCGCCTCCTGGGTTCAAGTGATTCTCCGGCCTCAGCCTCCCAAGTAGCCAGAGCCACTGGCACGTGCTACCACACCTGGCCATTTTTTATATTTTCAGTAGAGGCAGGGTTTCACCATGTTGGCCAGGCTGGTCTTGAACTCCTGACCTCATGTGATCTGCCCACCTCAGCCTCTCAAGGTGCCGGGATTAAAGGCATGAGCCACCGCTCCTGGCCTGTCTGTTGTTTTTTAAATTTAATTTTATTTTAAGTTCTGGGATACATGTGCAGGACATGCAGGTTTGTTACATAGGCAAACGTGTGCCATGGTGGTTTGCTGCACCTATCAGCCCATCACCTAGGTATTAAGCCCCACATGCATTAGCTTTTTATCTTGATGTTCTCACTCCCCTGACTCCCTGCAACAGGCCCCAGTGTGTGTTGTTCCCCTCCCTGTGTCCATGTATTCTCATTGTTCAGCTTGACTTATAAGTGAGAACATGCAGTGTCTGGTTTTCTGTTCCTGTGTTAGTTTGCTGAGGATAATGGCTTCCAATTCCACCCATGTCCCTGCAAAGGACATGATCTCATTTCTTTTCATGGCTGCATAGTCTTCCATGGTGTATATACATCACATGTTCTTTATCCAGTCTATCATTGATGGGCATTTTGGGTTGATTCCATGTCTTTGCTATTGTGAATAGTAATAGTGATCATTTTTTGAGCACTTATGTGTGTCAGCACTGGGCTCAACACCTTTATTTATTTTTTATTAAAAAATTTTTTTTGAGACAGGGTCTCGCTGTGCCACCCAGGCTAGAGTGAAGTGGCACAATCACAACTCACTGTAGCCTCAACCTCCTGCATTCAGGTGATCCTCCCACCTCAGCTTCCCTAGTAGCTGGGACCATAGGCACGTACCACCACAAGCAGCTAATTTTTCTAATTTTTGTAGAGACAGGGTTTCACCATGTTGCCCAGACTGGTCTTGAACTCCTGAGCTCAAGCAATCCTCCCACTGCAGCTTCCCAAGGTGCTGGGATTACAGGCGTGAGCCACCACACCTGGCTGTTCAGCACCTTTGGATACATGATCTCATGTATTCCTTGTGATGGCTTTGTGAGGTATCATCCTCATTTTATAGATGGGGAAACTGGGACTCAGAGAGGTTATATAATTTGGTTTTTTTGTTTTTTTTTTTTTTGAGACAGAGCCCTGCTCTGTCACCATGGCTGGAGTGCAGTGGCATGATCTTGGCTCACTGCAACTTCCATCTCCTGGCCTCAGCCTCTCAAGTAGCTGGGATTATAGGTGCATGCCATCACACCTGGCTAATTTTTGTTTGTTTGTTTATTTATTTATTTTGAGATGGAGTCTTGCTCTGTTGCCCAGGCTGGAGAGCAATGGCGTGATCTCGGCTCACTGCAACCTCTGCCTCCCAGGTTCAAGCAATTCTCCTGCCTCAGCCACTCCAGTAGCTGGGATTATAGATGCGTGCCACCACACCCAGCTAATTTTTATATTTTTAATAGAAACAGGGTTTCGTCATGTTGGCCAGGCTGGTCTCGAACTCCTGGTCTCAGGTGATCTGCCCGCCTTGGCCTCCCAAAGTGCTGGGATTACAGGCGTGAGCCACAGTGCCTGGCTGAGGTTAAATAATTTGACCAAGGTCACACAGGTAGTATGAATCAGAGTTCAAATCCAGATCTGTCTGAGCTGAAGCTTATGTGCTGAACTAATTAGACATGCAGCTTCCCTGGTAGAAAGCTTCTTTGTCCTCGTGCTGAGCTGTAGCTTCTCCCAGTGTCCTTTCTTTCCAGGGTAGGGTGGGGTGGGGTGGGGTATCATACAAATCATGAGTGAGATGACAGTCACGTTGGTATTTAGTACCTCAAAAGTTTTTTTCTTTTCTTTTTTTTTTTTTTTGAGTCGGAGTCTAGCTCTGTCGCCCAGGCTGGAGTGCAGTGGCCAGATCTCAGCTCACTGCAAGCTCCGCCTCCCGGGTTTACGCCATTCTCCTGGCTCAGCCTCCCGAGTAGCTGGGACTACAGGCGCCTGCCACCTCGCCCGGCTAGTTTTTTATATTTTTTAGTAGAGATGGGGTTTCACCGTGTTAACCAGGATGGTCTCGATCTGCTGACCTTGTGATCCGCCCGTCTCGGCCTCCCAAAGTGCTAGGATTACAGGCTTGAGCCACCGCGCCCGGCCCTCAAAAGTTTTTTTCTACAAAGATCCCCAGTTTCCTAATTTTTTTCTGCTTAATACTGAACTTCCTCACAAGATCATGATTCTTATTTCTAAATCGTATTTATCTTATTTTTTTTCTAAAAAATAATACATGCATTTGGAACAAAAAATATTAGAAAAAGGGTGTGTGTGTGTGTGTGTGTGTATAAGGGTATACACATTATATGTGTTATAATGGTATACACACACACGTATATATAGAGAAAGACTGTATGTTAGAGTGTTTTACAAAATATATCGATGGTAACAAACTATAAAAAACATTCAGCACCATGCTTTTTTCACTTAAAATATCTTGGGGATACATCTAGAGCTGCTTGTTGTTTTAACAGCTGCGTCATGTTTTATTACATAGATGTGCCTTAATTTATTCAGCCAGGCTCATGGGTGATCATTTAGCTTGTTTCCAGTTTTTTGCTGCTACAAATAGTGCTGTATAAAATATCCTTGTACATGGCTTTGTAAACATGCACATATCTGTAAGATAAACTTCTAGAAGTGGAACTGGATTCATAACATTGCCAAATTGCCCTCTGAAAGGTTATACCAATTCAGACACCCACTGATCCATTTATCATTCCCTACTACAATATACCTTTGCCAACATAAGGAATCAAACTTTTTGATCTCTGGTAACTAATAGGTTAAAAAAAGGTATCACGGCTTTACTCTCTTACTATATATTTTCCTTCGTTTTTCTTTTATGGCTTTTAAATTTCATGTCATGTTTAGAAAGATCTTCTCTCAGATTATAAAATAATTCTCTCAAGACTCCTTTTGCGGCCGGGCGCGGTGGCTCATGCCTGTAATCCCAGCACTTTGGGAGGCTGAGGCGGGTGGATCACGAGGTCAGGAGAACGAGACCATCCTGGCTAACATGGTGAAACCCCGTCTCTACTAAAAATGCAAAAAATTAACCTGGCAGTGGGCGCCTGTAGTCCCAGCTACTTGGGAGGCTGAGGCAGGAGAATGGTGTGAACCCGGGAGGCAGAGCTTGCAGTGAGCCGAGATCCAGCCACTGCACTCCAGCCTGGGCGACACAGCGAGACTCTGTCTCAAAGAAAAAAAAAAAAAAAAAAAAAAAGGCTCCTTTTGCTCTTTTGTGTGTGTGTGTGTGTGTGTGTGTGTGTGTGTTTTAATGTTTAAACCATTGATCTATCTCTCTTCTCCTAAAGTACCATGCCCAGAACTGAAGGTAATTCTCCAGCCCAGAGCAGAGCACAGCTGTCTCCACCTCCCTCATCCAGACATTGCTGTTCAGCCTATGATCAGCCTAGCCTCTTGGCTGATAATGAATTTACTGTCAATTAAAACTGAAAGTGTTTTCACAGGGGCTGCAGTTAAGCCCTCGCTTCCCCATTCTGTATTTGTGCATATGCATTTATATTTATGGGAGAAGCAGAGGTGACGGACTTGTTGCCTGAAAATACTCCAAAAAGCAGTTGCTCCAAAACCAAATTAAAGCAGAGAGCCAAGTTCAGATCACTTACTCTTGCACCGTCTTCCGTCCTCAGCTAGAACAAATCCCTCTGAGCATTTGCAGCTGTAGGAAATCCCATTATTAACACAAATGTGTTCGCAGCCATGGTGGGTTGATTTGCAGACATCCTTCCCTGAGGAAAATGTAGGGAGTTGAACAATCCCATCAGTGTAGAAATGAGGTGAACTGAATAGTCATGTGAGTAGAGATGGTGGAAGTAATCTCTTTTAAAGAAAATACACCTCTCTTCAAACCTCCTTCATAATGTCTTTTTTAGTCTCATACTCAGGATGGGGAAAAAGCTCCTCTCAGAAAGCTCCAGCTCCCATGAGTCTGAATGGTATGATGGGTGATTAGGTGTCCTTGATTTGCTATCCTATTATTAGATGTGCTTTAGCTTCTAATTTATTTTGCCACAGACATCCCAAACACTCCAGTTCAGATTGTCTAATGAACATTTCTCATGTGTGAGGTAATTTAAACTCTTCGAAGTACTTACAGCCCTTTAGCCCTCACAACACCCTGTGAGAGGAAGAAGACAGGGGTAATTATACTCAAGGTATAAATGAAGAATCAGATCCTCAGAAAGCTTCACTGCTGCCCACGGTCATCTGGCAGGTTGATGACACAGCTGTCTCCCGAGTGCTCCTCCATAGCCTGAGAGCCTATGGCTCTTTCCTGTCATTTGCCCTTAAAAGGAGAGGCCTCACACAAAATTGGAATCAGTGAGTACACATCCCTCTAGGAAGCAGGAATGGTGAAATCTGATTTAGGATCAAATTCCAGAGGTAGAAGTTGTACCTTGTGTACAGTAGCTTCATTTACTGAGCAAAAAATGTGTTGAATGAATAAACAGTGTGTGTGAGTGTGCAGATGTTTGCAGAAAGAAAAGCAAGAGGGCTAGGCGTGGTGGTTCACACCTGTAATCCCAACACTTTGGGAGGCCAACGCAGGCAGATCTCTTGAGCTCAGGTGTTCAAGACCAGCCTGGGCAACATGGTGAAACCACATCTCTACAAAAAATACAAAAATTAACTGGGTGTGGTGGTGCATGCTTGTAGTCCCAGCTACTCAGGAGGCTGAGGTGGGAAGATCGCTTGAGCCCAGGAGGTGGAGGTTATAGTGAGCCAAGATAGTGCCACTGCACTCCAGCCTGGGTGACAGAGTAAGACCCTGTCTCAAAACAAAAACAAACAAAAAGAAAAGCATGAACAAAGCAGCACAGACAGCCACAATGGGCAGAATTATAGAAAAATCCCCACAAGAGGGCCACTGCCGTGTGAAGCTGAACCTGCAGTTGTGAGGGGAATCCCTGCAGAGTCAGGCCAGGGCACCACAGGCATCCTAGGCACCAGTCGTTCACACAGAACTTCTCGGTAAAGGCAGGAGTCCCTCTTCCCGGTGGAAGAAGCGAGGTACTGAGATCCATCCAACCCAGCCTTGCTGGCTTGTGGAATGTCCCCAGTTATCTCAAAGGAGTCTGTGAGAAAATTCCCAAAAATCAACCTCAAAAGCAACTGAACTTATTTTGACTTAATTTAAAAAGGGTCATTTTGCCCACTGGGGCAAAGTGTCACAAAAGCAAGTAGACTTTGTCAACCACCCTTCCCCGCCAAATAGGGAATTACCACCTCAGAATCTCATGGTGGGGAAAAATCCCTGCTCTGTACTCTCCTAACGCCCACCTCACTGAGCTCGTATGACATCCCTCTCTTCCTTTGGGTACTGTGAAGGTTAATCTGATGTGTCACTTTGGCTAGGCTATTGTGCCCAGTTGTTTGGTCAAACACCAGTCTAAATGATGCTGTGAGCTAATTTTTAGATGCAATTAACATTTAATCAGTAGACTTTGAGTAAAGCAGATCAGATTACCCTCCATAATGTAGATGGGCCTCATCCAATCACTTGAAGGCCTAAAGAGAAAAAGACTGAGGTCCTCAGAGGAAAAGGGAATTCTGCATCTAGACTGCCTTCAGACTTGGGCTGCAGCATCAGCTCTTGCCTGGGTCTCCAGGCTGCCTACAGATTTAGAACTTGCCAGTCCCTGACAATTTTGTGAGCCAATCCCTTAAAATCAACCAATGTTTTCCTCTCTCACCATATATATATGTGTGTGTGTGTGTGTGTGTGTGTGTGTGTGTGTGTCCATTTTTCCTGTGGAGATGATATATTAATAGAAGATAGAAACAGACCATAGTATACATATATATATACACACACGTACATATATATGTGTGTATAAATATATCTTCTATGATATATATAAATAGAAGATAGAACAGACTATAGAAGACATGTATATTATATATGTCTTCTATTATATTTATATATAATAGAAGATGAAGATATACATAGAGAAGGTCTGTTTTTCTGGAGAACTCTGGTGAATATACCTTCTAACTAAACTCTCAGAGCCTGTTCTGGATGACCTATAGAAGCAAATGATACAAATAATGGAAAAATAAAATCCACAGGACATCCCTCTGATATGGTTTGGCTGTGTCCCCACCCAAATGTCATCTTGAATTGTAGTTCCCACAATTCCCATGTGTTGTGGGAGGGACCTGGTGGGAGGTAATTGAATCATGGGGACAGGGCTTTCCTGTGCTATTCTAATAGTGAATAATCTCCACAAGTTCTGACGGTTTTATAAAGGGCGTTTCCCTGCACAAGTTCTCTTCTCTTGTCTGCCACTGTGTGAGATGTGCCCTTCCCCTTCTGTCATGATTGTAAAGCCTCTCCAGTCAAGCGGAACTGTGAGTCCATCAAACCTCTTTCTTTTGTAAATTGCCCAGTCTTAGGTATGTCTTTATCAGCAGTGTGAAAATGGACAAATACACCCTTTCACCCTTTGCTCTTACTTTTAAGGTCTGCCAAGAGGAGAAAGCTCTGTAATTAACTTTTGATCCTTGTGATTGCTAGCAGAGGCTCTAATTCAGTCCAGTGACTAGGCAGGCACCGTGCGAGGCTCTGGGCACCCACACAGCTGCTGTGGAAAGAGCTGACAGCCGGCAGAAAATGAAGAGAAGCAAAGGACCCAAAACTCAGGCCTTGACTGAGAAATTCCCAAAAAAGCAAGAGGCTACTGAACTGATCTCTAGCTAATCACTTTCAGAGCACCCAAGGCAGGAACTGACACTTGTGACAGTGGTAATAAAGGAGGACTTTAAGGACTAAATGCAGTTCTCTAATTCTGAGTCCACTGAGGGAAAAGTTCTTCTCCACCTCAAGGCTACTTACTTTGGCAGCGTTTCCCATCCTCAGCGAGCCGGAATCCCTCCAAGCACTTGCATGTGTATGAGTCGTCACTGTTCACACAAATGTGTTCACAGCCATGGTCTACTGCTTGGCAGACATCTTTCCCTGAAGACGGGAGAGCAAGTTTCAACAATTTCGCCAACATGCATTTCACATGGACTTCACCCTGGAGGACCCATCTGCTGGAGTCCGCTACCGGATTCTACTGCCCCCTGAGCTCAGTGGTCTGCGGGGCAGGAAGATACAATTGAGAACAAAGTTTAGGGGCTCTAATTCGAGCTAACCCTTCAAACTGTTTCACAGTCTTCACCATCATCATTCACCAGCACTACTTTAGTGTTAAAATGCAGTCCATCATCAGCTTTCTGTAGACATAGTTTCTGATATCAGAATGGAAACACTGTTGATATGATTCCTTAGGAGATGAAACCTCAATTTAGATTAGCAGCACTGAAATCTCACTTTGGCTTTGTGCCTGACATAGTGTATGACTTAGGAGAATAACTTAACTTCTTGGAGTCTTAGCTTTGCTGTCTAAAAAATGAGAGAGTAATTACTCCAGCTACCCATCTTTCCTTACAAAAGTGTCAACATGAGTTGCTCTTTATAAAGTGCTTTGAGACGTTGACAAAAAGATAACTGATAGGGCTGGAAACCAGGGTCACACACTCCCCTTTGATTATTCAGAGATGTGTCTTGAGATTTACGCCAGCAAGTCACTCTAAGGCTGCTTGTCCTGGGTTGGCTGGCTGCAGCCCCATCTAAGAGGCTTTGCCTTCTGAAAGGCAAAACTGGCTTCATCACAAGGTGCCCTCTGGGAAGGATTTGTGCTACCAGAAATAACAACAACAACAACATTATTAAAGATAAATAAGCAGAGAGGCTTAGAGAAGTTAGACAACTTTCCCAGCTAATGAATGGCAGAGACAGAAGTTGATTGAATCTTGGATTTCTGACTGTCCATCTTTCCACTAGAGTATACTGCCAAACCACTGTTTCTTGCCACAGAGCATATAAATGAAGAACTTCAGTAATAGCTCTGGCATCCACTTTGTTTGTCCATTTTTTTAATAGACTTTATTGTTTAGGACAGTTTTAGATTTACACAAAAATTGAGATGATAGTGCAAAGAATTGCCATATACCCTACACCTAATTTTCCCTATTATTAACACCTCACATGAGTGTGGTCCCTCCGTTATTATTAATAAACCCATACTGATACATGATTATTAGCTAAAGTCTGTATTTTATTGACATTTACTTAGTTTTTCCCTAATGTCCTTTTTCTCTTTCAGGATCCTATCCAGGACACTACATTACATTTTGCCGTGTGGCATTGACTTCTGAGAGGAACTGATGTATACAGAGGTGAGGATAGCAATTTCACACAGTGGTCTGGCAGAGTAGTAGGAGCCAGCTCCAGTACAAACTTACTTCTGCAGGTTTTCCCATCTTCACGGAGTATATAACCTTCAAAGCACTGGCATACATACGAATCTTCACTGCTTACACACGAGTGTTCACAAGCATGGTCCCCCAGAGCACAAGAGTCCAGTTCTGAGAATCAAATGGGAATTAGAGAAACAGAAGAAGAAAATGACTCATACTGAGTGGCTTATTCAATCATAAAAGACATTTCAGACACCTTGAATTAAAACAGTGCCTTATCCTACAGTACACATTTCAGAATATAAAGCGTGTCTATGAGCAAAAATTCCTTTTTCAGAGAGGGAATCACTCTGCCACCCAGGCTGGAGTGTGGTGGCATAATCTCAACTCACTGCAGCCTCCGCCTCCCGGGCTCAAGTGATCCTCCCATCTCAGCCTCCTGGATAGCTGGGACTACAAGCACGCACCACCACACCTGGCTAATTTTTTGTAGAGATGGGATTTCGTCATGTTGCCCAGGCTGGTCTCGAATTGCTGGGCTCAAGCAATCTACCCACCTCAGACTCCCAAAGTGAGCAAGAATTCTTAATATGTACATGGCACATAAAATTCAAACAATATGATCATCTCCACAAGAAAAATGAACAAAAAACATGAGAATACAAGTTACAGAATGCGAGATAAATTACTTATAAATATTAGAAAATAAGATTAACCTAATTGGCTATTATATAACTATAATATCAACTTATTTACATATCTACTTATGTATGTATATATATATTACACTTAGGTAACCAATTCATTCACGTATTCAGTCAGTTCACAAATATTTTTTGAGTCCCTGTGATGAGCCAGGTACTGTTTTAGGCTCTGGGGATACAGCAACGAACAAAACAAAGTCTCTGCTTTTGTGAAGCTTACATTTGGCAGCAGGTGTCAGGGGAAGAGGGATGCGTGGAAAACAGACAAACATGTGATATGTCATGTGGGAAAAAGTGCTATGGAGGAAGAGCAGGAAAGAAGGATGGAGAGTGGCTGCTGGGCTGGAGAGTAGGGAGGGCTTGTTATGTTATATGGTGTGTCAGATACGGTGACACTGAGCAGAGCCCTGCAGAAGGAGAGGAAGTGAGTGGTGGTGTCTGGGAAAGAGCATGATCAACAAGAAAGAACAGCATTTGCAAACTGCAGCAACAGGAGCTGCTTGGTTGGTGTGTTTCAGGAAAGGCAAGGAGACCACTGTGACTGGAGCATCCAGGAGCCTGGCAGGGGATGAGGCCAGCAAGGCTGGCTGGGGCAGACCATGTGGGGTTCACAGTAGGGGTCAGATCTGAAGGAGAAGGGCAGTCACTGCAGTGTTTCGAGCAGTGGAGTGGCATGAAATGGGTTTGTTTTGAAAGGATCACTCTGCACAGAATGGAGCTCGGACAGCTAGGAGCAGCCCTGTGCAAAGATCTTGGTGGTCCAGACCAGGCTGGTGAGAAGTGGTCAGACTGGCTGTATTTTAAGGTAGAGACTATAAAATTTGCTCATGTATTAATAAAGAGTCCATATGGATAGGACGGAAGAGTCAAAGAAGACTCCGAGGTTGCTGGACTGAGCAACTGAAGGATGGTGTTGCCATCTTATAGGGCTGGGTGGCTTCTGGGGGACTAGAAGGTTTGTGAACCTGTGAAAACCAGGCTGTTATTTTAAAAGCTTAATACTGAGGATAGGTGGGTGGTGACTTTTTATAGGAACCATACATATTTCTGAAAGTTAACTCAATCCTTTCAGATTGAGTAGAATTTCTAAAATGGACACGAATTGGAGTTCTTAAATAAAGGCCCCAAAGCACATAATGACCTTTATAATCAGGCACAAACCACACATATTTTTTGGTAAAGCATCTTTGCAGTATCTCTCTGGAGAGGCCTCCTCAGAACCACCTTTGGGTTAGTTAAGGCAGCTGTTGTTATTCTCCCTCACCAGCTAGGGAAACTAAGGGTTGGGAAGGCTAATGGCTTGTCAAGACCAATTGTTAACAAGAGAAAGAACCAGACAAAAATTGTAACCTTATAAATAAATCCCCGTTTTTTCTGACTATACTGCATTGCTATATTCTAAAGCAAGCTTTCAAACGTGAAGGGAATTCTGCCTCTCTTTCTTTGGGCAGAAGCACTGCCAACATCTTTGAAGAATGGGAAAAGGTTGATAACTGCGATTACAGCTGCAGAGGAGGCTCAAAGCCAAGTTGGACACTCCTGCTTGCCCTGAGCGTGACTTACTTTTCTAGGCAAATTCTAGACTCACTACTAATGCAGAACATTTCCCAATGGCTTGGGGTAGTTCCTCACATAGTGTAAGAATGGAAAGTACAATTAAGTAATCCATGATACAGACAACTGGATGGCCATGGAGGTAAGGTGTTTTTTTCCCCCTACCATGAATTTATAATAACAATACTACTCCACTTTCCACGGTAATAAAATAGCTATAGCTCTTTCATGTCAGCCTTGTCAAGCCATAATCTAGACAGACCCCTCTGAGCAAGCTGTTTTTTTGTTTTTTGTTCTTTGGGTTTTTTTTTTTTTTTGAGATACAGGCTTGCTCTGTCGCCCAGGCTGGAGTGCAGTGGTGTCATTGCGGTTCACTGCAGCCTTGGCTCTTGGGCTCATGTGATCCTCTCACCTTAGCCTCCTGAGTAGCTGGGACTACAGGTACATGCCACCATGCTTAGCTAATTTTCATATTTTTTGTAGAGACGGGGTCCCACTATGTTGCCCAGGCTGGTCTTAAGTTTCTGGCCTCAAGTGATCCTCCTGCTTCCGTCTCCCAAAGTGCTGCGATTACAGGCATGAGCCACCACAACTTATCTGCAATGGATATTCTTGTGCATATAGTTTTATGTACAATGTGAAGGCATACCTGAAAGTTATACATCCAGAAGCAGAATTGCCTAGGTAAAGGGTATGAATATTTAAAGGCAGATAAATATTTCCAAATCACCCTCCAAAGAGATTATTTCAATCTCTACCGTCACCAACAATGTAAGACAGTCTCTGTTTCTGTTTCTGATTCAGGGTTTCTGGGATGCTGCCTGGGTCTTTAGACTTTTTCCAAGCCCCATAAATGATTTCAACGAATCATCAGAGGTGAGATGTTGGCAGTGGCCATAATGCCTGGCACCTAACAGACCCCTAGGAAATCCTGTTGAACAAAAGGAAACATTTCCTCAGTTTTCTATTCTGAAAATTGAGGGTAATTAGATCCACCTCACAGGGGTTTTGTGCAGATGTTTTAAATAAGAACCCATGGGGTGTGTAGATGTTTGTGGCCAGCTAGGCTTCCCACTCTCTCCCACACACCCCCTTGCAAAATGCACGACTCATATTTCTTCAGCAAAATGTCCAGTTTCTGCCCTGCAGGGATGTTCTGGGCCACTTATAAATTCAAAGAACCACGGATGGGAAATTAGAGAATGCCAAAGTCGGACGATAGTTAACCTCCTGACCATAGGCACTAGCTTTCTATCCACCAAGTCTGGAAACCAACTTGGAGTCAGTTTCTCCTTAGGGCAAAGATATTCCCCTATAGGAAAATGCTTCAGTGGTCCCCTATCAGGCAAAGAGAGCCACCACCCTGACTCACTACCACCGGGTGTCTTCAGCCTGGGAGACGATGGTGGGCACCACAGTAAGTTCATTCATTCAGCAAGTGTTTACGGAACACTTATCTGAGCCAGGCAATATCCTTGTTTGGGGGCTGGAAGTTCAACTTATTGGATATGAACTAGTCCAACCCCTTCATTAGAGATGAGAAAACTGACGGTCAGAGGGGAAGTGACTTTCCCAATGTCCCTGAACCTTCAGAGGTGACTGGTCTTAGCTGTCCTGGGGGCAGAGATGGGACTATATTCAAACCTGTTACCTCCGTGTCCCTGGTCCAGCTGCACATCCACGGATCATCCTAGGTTAAAAGGGTGTGCTGAGGCAGCCTGGCAGATTCTCAGAAGACAAACTAGACAAAAATCATTTTCTCAAGAGATGCCTGCCAGGAAGTCTCTCGTAACTCTGCAGGCTGTAGGTGGGTAATGTGTGTCCAGCCGGCGTCCCCAGCCTTGTCTCTCACCCGCCTCCCTCTTGCACTCAGTACTCCATACTCAGAGCACGGAACTTCCTGCAGTTTGCTCTCTGGCCCCTAGGAAAGCATTTCCCCTCCATCTTTGGCTGGCTCACTGTGCTCGCTCTCTGGGTGTCTGATTAAACATCTCTTTCTCTAGACTAGGGGAGGCTCCCGCGGCCCCCTCCTTCCCACATCACCACTCTCACCCCATGGAATGGACGCTGTCTCTGCTATCCTTCTTCCCTAAGAAGCTTTAAACACTGTCAGGGCACAAACGGAATCTGCATCAACCCCAGAGATCCCCAGCACCCCGCACACTGCAGGTACACAGTAAATATTCGTAGAGAACAAGGGTAAAGGAACCAAGTGCTTAAGGAAGTACCTAGATTCAAACCCAGAGAGGAGAGCAAAGACAGACTCCATTAGGAGCCATCACTTAAGTGAAATAGGTGGGAGGACGTATGAGAAATCTCAAGAGGGAGGAAGAAAACATTCTTCCTCTCAAAGAAGGATTCTCCTCCTTTTACACATAAGGACCCAGGCCTACGTTTTTAATTAAACCCTCATCGTGAATGGATTCTGCAGTGTGTGCTCAGGATGATGAGAAGTTTTAGGATGTAGCACAGGTCTTTAGGGTCCACGTCTAGCAGCTCTGCACGCTGACACAGGTGAGTCACATATGTCTGTGGCGCAGCAACTGTGGGGCAACGTGTTCTGTGGACTTGCACCTCTGCCGTGATGACAGACAGCAATCCTGCGTCTGGGGCTCCACGTAAGACGCTGTTAACCCCAACCCCAGAGATGGAAAGCCACAGCGGCCATCTGCCAAGACAGTAACCAGAAGCCGACAGATAGAATTACACTGCTTCCTGGCTTTTCTCGTAATAAAACTAGGAGCAGCCAATCCTTTGCTAACTTAATATAGGCTTTTTCTCAGACAAACCAAGAAGCAGCTGAACTGAGATGTGCTTTTCCAGGGCATCTCACACTGGGCAAAAGATCCTGAAATCAGGGGACTCGGCTCTGGTCCTGGCTCTGCCACTGACTCCCCCACCAGGGCCAGCTTGGAGGCATCGTTTTCCTCCATGTGTCTGTTTCCCACAAAATAAGGGAAAATCTCTACCTTCCTTCTGTTGCATCAAGCCTGTAATATAAATACCTGACAGTGAGGGTGGTCTCCTCCCCCTACTCCCTGCTACAGACTGTTTCCCCCAAAATTCACATCTGATATTAGCCCTGATGTGAGGGTATGTGGAGGTGGAGTCTTTGGGAGGTCATTAGGTTTAGATGGGGTTGTGAGGGCAGGATCCTGACCTGATAGGATTAGTGTTCTTATAATAAGACGAGACACTAGAGAACTTGCCTGTACTCTTTGCTCTCTCTCCCTACAACTCATGCAATATGAGGACACAGTGGGGTGCTGGCTGTCTGCAAACTAGGAAGAGGGCCCTCACCAGAACCCAGCCATGCCAGCACCTGGATCCTGGACTTCCAGCCTCCAGAACTGTGAGAAATAAATTTCTGTGGTTAAGAAAAAACATTCAGTCTATGATATTTTGTGATGGGAGCCTGAGTAGACTAAGACACTCCCCTAGCCTTGCCTAGAGCTGCCTCAGCCTAGCAGGCCCTCGCAGATCTGTCTGTAGTAGTTGGACTGGGAGTATCACCAGCAGAGATGCCCCAGTGCCCTAGGCTGATGGCTCTGATCCCTGTTGGTGTCCTCCGCTTGCAGAAGGGAGGGTCCCTCATAGGACAGCCCTTGGAAAGAGTCCAGGCCCCTTCCAGAGTTGTACATCTCTGGGGCCCCTCCAAGGAGAGCAGGCATGGCCCTGGGAGATGTGTCTCCAGGCAGCAATGCCAGGAGTTACCTTCTGAGTCTCCTCAGTGCAGGGGGTTCTGATGCTGAGGAGGGTAGACAAGAAGAGGAATCCCTTAGGGGTCACGGCAGTTCACAAGTTCACATAGCACTGCAACAGCAGTCTTCCCGAACCACACAGTGGCCTTGAAAGGCAGCAAATGACCATTCTTAGTTTAGAGATGAGCACTCAGACCCCGAGAGGGCCAATTCCCTTGCCCAGAGTAGAAGCGACATGATTTAAACCCAGTCTTTGGACTTCCAGTTTAGTACGGTTTTTGCTCTGCCACACTGTTTCTCAGACCTGTGCACAGAGAACCCCAGGATGACGCCAGGCAGGAGAGCTCTGAAGAGAGGCCCCAGCAGAGTCTGGGATGGGAGGAGGAGAGGACAGCCCATCAGGTAGGGGAGGAGGTTGCCCATGGGGGTGACATTGGGATGGGCTGGAAGGCACCAGGCCTGTTCAGAGAAGAGGGGACTTGCCACTTTGACTGAAGAACAGGAGGAGGCTTCAGGGAGGGCCCAGGGCAAGGCTAAAGAAGTGGAAGAGGGGGTTCTTCACTCTGCCAAATCAAGGAGTGTAATGGAAATTTATTCTAGGAGACAGTGGAAAGCCACTGAGGGTTATCAAGTGGAGAGCGGACCCTGTGCCAGGGGCTGTGGGGTGGCCTCTGTCCATTCACACTCCCAGTCATTTCATGTTGGCCTCTGACCTCCAACCTCCAGGAGCTCGCAGGCCAGTGGCCAGTGTAGTCCATGCACATCAGGCCTGTGGAGTCTTTCTTGGTGCTGGGATCCCCTTGCACAAGGTCAATCTCAGGGAACTGTCTAGAGAGGGAAGAAGTCCTCTCAGCTGAAGCTGGTAAAAGAGATCGCCTCATCCTCTCCCCCCAACACCCTGAGTCTGTGCATCTAACCACCAGAGGCAAAAAGGCCTCTGGGAGAATCTGGGAAAGCAGAGCTTGGGGTCAGGGGACTGGAGGAAGGGAGGGGACATCACTCCAGAGGCCAGAGAACCCAAGGTGCCTGAAGGGGTAAGGGGGACAGCAGTGCCCATTTCATCCCAGGGCCCCTGGAAACCCTCCACGCTTTAGAGAACTTTCCAGAAGATGAGTGACACATTCTTAAGACCACTTGCTATCAAAGCTCTAAGTAGAGGCTGTCTCTATAAAGAGCCAAGAACACTCTTATCTGCTGAGCCAGGCCTGGCTGCCCCCACGCAGGCTTTACCAAAAAGGTACAGTCATGCCGTCTGGCTCTTTGTCATCTCGAGTAGAGCCGGGGAACATACATCCCAACCCCCAGTTAGCTGTGGCCACACTGAAAACCTAGCCCATTATTACAGGACAGGACAGTCAGAATGAATCATTCTGGGGCAGGCAGAAAGTCTTCAATTAGAGGAATAGCTCAACACATATGTATCAGCTGGTGGGTTAAATGCATCTCTCATGTGCAGTTCCTGAGGACAATTCTAACTTATCTGATTATCTCACAAGTCCTCATCTAGACACAACCATATATAAATAACAAAATTCACTATTCATTGCATTGTTGAACATTTACTCATGTAGATGGTTCCTCTGTGCCATTGGTTAGAAACCCACATTAAATGAGAACATGGGCAACACTTAAAAGTGGCCAAGTCATAATCCAGGTGTGGACCTGGGCAGGGGAGAGGAAGGGGCACATGATTCAAAGGAGATGGGGCTGCATTTGTTTAGAAGGACTCATGAGAATTTCTTAGGGTCCTATAACCATCTTATAGTCCATTCTTGATTATCACAGGAACGAGGTAGACAGAAGAAGGACTCCTCTTATTCTCAGAATAATCTAAAATGATGGAGAATTAAACAAACCAACAAACCCCTTACATCTGGCTTTGGCATGCTGTCAATGTCGATGCAATTCAACACACCCACCCTCTTTCTGCATCCCCTGTGCCCAATCCCTCCCTGAGCTGGCTGCAGAAGCAGTCGGGGAGGCAGCTGGGCGGGGAGCCACCGAAAGCTATAACATGGATAACCCATTTGCTGAGATTCAAGGATCTGTCCCAAACTGGAAATATTTTCTCACAGGCAGCATAGAGAGGCACGCCCAGCTGTGCAGCCAGCTCATCTGCCTAGATGAATGGATGATATAAAAAGGTGGATAAATTAGGTTGTGCCTACAATTGTACCAGTGGTCAGGGAACTTGGCCCTATAACCAGAAAGACCAGCAGGCTGGGGAAGATACATTGTGGTCCTTTTCTTCCATTTCTGATCCCTTCTCTCAAAATGACTATGTTTCAATTCTTTATCTTGGTCCACTTAGAAACAGAATTGCAGGGCAGCAAACACACCAGCATTCTTCAGTGAAGGAGAGAAGGAGGTCTGGGAGCATTTTTTTTTTTTTTTTTTTAATTAATGGAGACAGAGGTTGGGACCAGCTGCAAGGAAATGTGTACCCAGGACCCATCACTGCCAGCCTTACCATGTGCTGTGAGATCACCGGGATCAGAAAGCAGAGCAAAGCGTTTCTCAGGAGCATCCTCTTCTCCCAGGACTGACTTTGGAATCACACCCAGCAGAGTCTGAACCCACCACTTACTAGCGGGTGACCTTAGGCTCTTTACTTAATCCGAGCTACAGTTTTTCCCTCATCTGTCCCCTGAATGCAACAGCATGTGTGCTTAGCCCAGTGCTCAGCACGCAGCCAGCAGTCAGCGAGGGGTCCACATGATTATTCATGTGCCATACTAGACGGCTGGGGGTAGAGCAGAGAGAGAGCTGAGGACTAGGGCTCTGTCCAGCTTCGGAATGACAGGGAGGTGGGCTATGGAAACAGCAAAAAGCCACTTCAGGGCATAGGGGAAGGCAGTTTGAGGGGAGGGGTGGAGTAGCCACCAAGGCTCAATGGCTAAGAGATGCCGTCACACACATTCATTCGGGCCCAGCAAAGCCTGGAGACAGGACACACAGGCACATATACACGTCGGTAGCGCGCCCACACCCGCACCCACGGAACACCTGTGTAGGTCCCGCTTGTCCTTCAGACACTTACTTGCACACGTCTTCCCATCGCTGCGGAGCACGTGTCCCTCAGGACACTGACAGGCAAAGGATCTGTCCACGTTGACGCAGGAGTATTCACAACCATGGTCACTCAGCAGGCAGTAATCCACCCCTGCAAAACCAAAAGCCAGGCAGCCCTTTATCAGTGAGACCTCTGGGCGACGGTGATGGGATCAAGTGACCATCATGCCCACCCCACCCTCCCTCGAAGGCATGCAGTCCCAGTGGACATCCCCACCATCTCCCGGAGCAGAGCAAGGGGCAGGGGAGGAGTGCCCACGTACAACCTGTGCCTTCTGCAATCACATAGGTTTCACTCCTGGTGCAAACCTTCCCCTATGAGAGGAGCGTGCAGGGACTCACGGGAGCAGGTCTTGAGGTCCTCGTTGATGAGGAAGCCTTCTGAGCACTGGCAGACGAAGGACTCCTCCGTGTTCAGACACAGCTGCTCACAGCCATGGTCCTGCTGTGCACAGTGGTCCACTCCTGCATTTCACACATGTGAAAGCATAGAGGAGCCGAGGGGGCAACACCCCACCAGCAACCAAGATTGAAAAACAAAACCGGAGGCATAATGAGCCACGGGGAAGGTGTCATTCTACCCCACACCCCTGGCCCCTCTAGAAAATCAGCCTGGCTTGTTGGTTTTCTTTCCCTTTTCACCCAGGCTGGAGTGCAGTGGCGAGATCTCAGCTCACTGCAACCTCCGCCTCCTGGGTTCAAGTGATTGTCCTGCCCCAGCCTCCAGAGTCACTAGCTGGGGTTACAGGTGCCTGGCACCACGCCCAGCCTTCTTTCCCATTTCTTTGTTTAAAGAGTAAAGCATACAACCCCAACGGCTGGGAAATGCTGTCCCTGGTATTGATGACAGCAGTACTCTGCCAGGGCCATGGTGCACAGAATCCACAGCCTCAGGGCACCTCTGAGAGCAGGTGCAATTCCCATTTCACAGAGAGGAAAGTGAGGCTCAGGAAGGTCAAGGTCAAAGCCACACAGCTGATAGAGTAGTGCTTAGAGTGCGGGTTCTGGCATCAAACTACCTAGATTCAAATCACACCTCTGCCACTTCTTAGCTATGGATGCTGGGCAGTCCCACGGCCTCTTTGCCATCGTTTCCTGATTTGTGAATGTGGATGTTGATGGTTGCTTTCTTATAGGAACAGGGTGAGAATAAGAGGAATTGATTCACATAAAGCGCTCAGAACAGTAGCTGGCATACGGCAACCACTTAATGAACACATTATTATTATCAAGTAGTGCTAAGAATTAGTTGTACCATTTCGTTTCTTTTTTTTTTTTTTTTTTTTTTTGAGACGGAGTCTTGCTCTGTCACCCAGGCTGGAGTGCAGTGGCCGGATCTCAGCTCACTGCAAGCTCCGCCTCCCGGGTTTACGCCGTTCTCCTGCCTCAGCCTCCCGAGTAGCTGGGACTACAGGTGCCCGCCACCTCGCCCTGCTAGTTTTTTTGTATTTTTTAGTAGAGACGGGGTTTCACCGTGTTAGCCGGGATCGTCTCTCGATCTCCTGGCCTCGTGATCCGCCCGTCTTGGCCTCCCAAAGTGCTGGGATTACAGGCTTGAGCCACCGCGCCCGGCCACCATTTCGTTTCTAATTGAAAATGAAAAAGAATTGTCATTCTCAATGAAATCAATTTCGTTGTTTTACCCCCATCATCAGGACATCCGGATTAAAAAAACAAACCAAAGCCTGGGCCTGCATGTGTGGCCCATCCTGGCATCCGAATGCTGCACAGCTGGTCCTCCGGGCAGCAAGCGCCGAAGGCTAATGAACACACAGCTGTGGTGGACGGCTCCCACTAACAGCCCTGCAGGCTGCCTCCCCGGTTTCCCTGATGGAGAAAATGCACCTCCAGAGACTGGACAGACACTGGCGGCCTTGTGCAGGACTGCCAAGTGGGCCTCTTGACTCCCACAGAGCCTGGGACCAGTGCCTTCTGGAACATTCCACTGGTGGATGTACCTCCTGCAAACACTTGCTGGATCTTGGGAGATACACGCCTGTGTTCACATCCCGATGTTGCCATTTGCTAGTCACAGGACCCTAGGACAGTGACTTAATCTCTTTGTGTCACAGTTTCCCCTTGTGGTTTAAATGGGGACAAGAATGTGGGTGCCTAGTAGGGCGGCTGTGAGGATGCAGGGAGTTTATGGATGGAGGATGCTCAGGGCATTGCCTGCAGAGTGAGTGCCTCAGAAGCACTTGCTGTCTTCATGGCCTGGGCTCCCTGATCCCTCAGGGAAAGCAGAAGCCCATGGCTTTCTCTAAGAACTGCGAGACAGAAATGGCTTGGTTTGTACTTTGAGTTGACTAGATCCTAGAGAGAAGGGAAGGTCCGGATCTCTTGTGGTCCGTCCTTAGAACTCTTCTGGCCCCCAGAAGCATGCTGGGAGGGGCAGTCAGGCCATGTCCCTGGTGATCTGTGTGGGCTCAGTCAGGTCAAGACCACCTGCCCTGGGAAAACTGCCAGGGCCATCAGCAGGCAGACCTTACACTCCAGGAAACAGGACACACACAGATCCATGGTCACCAGGGCATCTCCCGTCGAATGGGAGACCCGCTCCCCGCCGGCCTCTCATGAGGACTCACAGACATGCAGAGGCAACACACAGCAGGCACTGACTTTGGTACTAACTTTCCAGTTCAAAAGCCCTTTGGCCTCCGAGATCAGTCCTTAGAAAGCCTTTACCGAGGCACTTTGTTCTCTCTGGACACTGGAGGGGCCCGCTTTCCTGAGGACTGCCCTGGACCTCTTATTTCATCTGGGAAACCTCCCTGCCGGCCATGTGGAGCCCAGTGCTCAACAGCTGCATTGTCCTTATTCACAATCTATCTCTGTCTCCAAAGGGGAGCAGATGTGGAGCTTGCTGAGTGGAAAGGCACACAAAGGGCCCCTTCTGCATAGGCTATGTCATGGAGGTGGGGCCCTCTCCCGCATGCCAAGGGCATAGGGTCCATCGCCACACTCAGGCGCTCCCACCCTGCTGGCCAGGACTTGTGGAGACGGTACCTCATAAAAAACCATGGAGCTGCCCAGCTGGCAGAGCCTGCAAGTTCCCATACATTTACATCACCCAGTGGAGCTTTGTTGTGGCTCTGACACAAGAAAATTAAGACAAGCCTTCTCAGAAAATCCCATGTTTCTTGATTCTGCCTTCAGGTCAGCCTCTGTAGCCCATTGCTTTCCAAGGTCTGTCCCCTCCGGCCTCTTGTCCCAGTGTGGCGCCAGGCACTGGCACTCTCACAGGCTCCACAACTGTTCCCCTTGATTGGAAGTTTACCCTGTGTCAGGCACCAGGCTAACGTATCGAAATGGCCCCGATTTCTCCCTATAAAAACCCTGCAGGAACAATATGACTATTAGTTTTGCTTTTTGTCATAGATGGGAAATCAAAGCATGGAGAAGTTAAATAAATTGCCCAAGGTCACACACATCTAGTAGGTGGGAGAGGTTGGATTTGAAATTAGGCCTGTCTGACCTAATAAATGCGCTCAACAGCAAATACTAATATTAGTTAACATTTAATGAGTGCTTATGCCTAGCAGCACTGTTCTAAGTATTTTACGCGTTTTTTTTGTTTTTTGTTTTTTGGTTTTTTTTGGGATAAAGTTTTGCTCTTGTTGCCTAGTCTGGAGTGCAATGGTGCAATCTCAGCTGACTGCAACCTCTGTCTCCTAGGTTCAAGCAATTCTCCTGCCTCAGCCTCCCGAGTAGCTGGGATTACAGGTGCCCGCCACCACACCCAGCTAATTTTTTGTATTTTTAGTAGATATGGGGTTTCACCATGTTGGCCAGGCTGGTCTTGAATTCCTGACCTCAGGTGATCCGCCCGCCTCAGCTTCCCAAAGTGCTGGGATTACAGCGTGAGCCACAATGCCCGCCTATTCCTATTAATTCTTTTAATCCTTGAAACCCAAGTTGGGTAGGCCGATAGTATTAATAGTCACATTCTATGGATGATGAACCTGATGGACCATCAGGAAACCCCAGGGGCTCCAGAAATGACTGGTTGCTAGTGAGCCCGCCAGCACGTGTGAGTGGACCCCACCCTCCATCAGCCCCCCCACCCCTAGGGTACACTCACGGCTGCAGGTTTTGCCGTTGGGGTCCAGAGTGTAGCCACGGCGGCAGCGGCAGTAGTAGCTCTCCTCCGTGTTGACGCACTCGTGCTCACAGCCTGGTTTGTTCAGTGCACAGTAGTTGATCCCTGAGGGGAAGAAGGGCAGACCCTCCTTCAGACTCTGGGCTTCTCCCAGGGCTGACAGCAGCCGCTCTGGGCTTCCACAAACCCCCATGGAGAGGGCTGGTGGGTGCCACCTGCTGAGGTGAGCTGGGACAGATCATGCATCTGCCAACCAAGTGCCAGGCCTTGAGCTAGATGCAGGGATTTAATGACGACTAAGATGGAGGCCTTGCCTCAAGGGATTCAGGCTCTGGTGAGGAGTCAGGCAAGGACAGCAACTGTAAGACAATGCAGAGCACAGAGCAGGGGCCTCAGTGAGTCCTGGGGTGAGAGGGTCTTCCAAGAAGAGATGAGGCCAACTGGAGGCCCCAGGGAGGAGGAGGAGTTCCATAAGTAAGGGAGCTCCACAGGAAGGAGAATGTGAGGACTCAAGGATAGCAAACACAAACGCCTGAGGGTGAGGGGACAAAAAACACAAGTGCTTGGGGACGAGGGGACAGTGAACGTGAACGCCCGGGGACGAGGGGACCGTGAACGCGAACGCCCAGGGACGAGGGGACCGTGAACGTGAACGCCCCGGGACGAGGGGACAGTGAACGTGAACGCCCTGGGATGAGGGGAGAGTGAACGCAAATGCCCGGGGATGAGGGCGAGAGGCATGCCTGGGGAGTTGTGAGGAGCTGAGTATGGCTGGAGCATGGGAGAGAGATGAGGCTGGGAGGCAGAGGGAGCTGGCCCACCTGAGCATGGCTGGTCGTGTGGGCTTTGCAAGCCCCAGGATGGATCAGTGAAGGCTCTAAACGGGTGACTGGAGGTGAGGATTTTGGTGGAGGTGACAAGGCCAGAGTTATGTCTTGAAGAAGACTTTGCAGTAGAGGTGGAAAGGCAGGCAAACTACACTAAATCTTCAGGAAACCAGGTGAGCTATAGGATGCAGAGAAAACAGCTCCTGCTCTCCCGGAGCTTGCTTAAAAGAGAGCCTGGCACCTGAAGTATACCTGTGGATTCTCTAGCATTTTCCCTCTTTGATGGCCAAAGAGCAAGCCAAGGCTCAGTTGAGCTGAGCTGAACTGAGTCAATGGCCAAAGAGCTGAGAGCTGGGGTGAGGGCCACACTCCCCAGCCTACCTCCTTCCAAGAAAGATAGAAAAACTAAGAAAATCGTCTCTCTCTCAAATTAACCTGATCACTAGGGCTCAAAGCATGTAGAGAGTTCTGTCTACAGTGACATCTGATAGTGACATTGGATGGCACGAGGCAGAATAAACAAATGGTGATCTTGCAAAATATCCAGTTATTTAGGGAGGCAGGAGTTGGTAGTTTCATGAAGAAGGGTCCAAATGCTTCACCTTTGTCTGTTGAGATCACGCTGGCATCCTATCATGGGACTGGAGGAGGCGCATCTCTGATGCTGCCCCAGACTATTGCAATTCTGTCCTATGGTAAGGTCGCTCTATCCATGCTGTGTTTCTGCCAGCAGATGGAAACTGTCATAACCAGCAAATAAGCAATTCCTTTCCTGGTAGAAAATGCTAAAGCCGTAAGACCCCATACATAGCAGGCTCCAGGGGAGACGGAGAACTGGAAAAGGACACAAAATGAGCTTGTGGAGAGCCTTTATGAGACTGGCGTTGCGGGAAAAGGTCACCACCGACCTCATTGGATGGGCTGGATCAGTTTAACTGCACAGCATTGTTCTTTCTCTGGGGATGTGGCAGACACTGTTGGTTGTCTTGCCAATAACCATTACCCCATGACCCCCAAGCATGAGTCATGGCTGGTCTGAGCCAGCGTGGCAACCATGTTCTTCTTTGTCAGTTATTGGTCAAGGGGTGAGAATATGCCCTAGTTCTGACCAATGAAACAAAAGAAGTTTACTGGGGGCCTTCAAGAAAAATTTTTCTTCCTGAAAAGACAAAGGTGGCCAGGAGCAGTGGCTTGTGCCTGTAATCCCAGCACATTGGAAGGCCAAGGTGGGCAGATCACTTGAGGTCAGGAGTTCGAGACCAGCCTGGCTAACATGGTGAAACCCCACCTCTACTAAAAACAAACAAACAAAAACAAAATTAGCTGGGCATGGGGGCACGCGCCTGCAATCCCGCTACTTGGGAGGCTGAGGCACGAGAATCGCTTGATCCCAGGAGGCAGAGGCTGCTATGAGCCGAGATTGTGCCACTGCACTCCAGCCTGAGACTCTGTCTCAAAAAAAAAAAAAAAAAAGGTGTATGAAGAGAAACGCTTTTGTCTGTCCTCTGTCCTTTCTGCCTTTGAATCTACTAGTGTAAGGATATGATGCTGGGAGCTGCAGCAACCATCTTGTAACCAAGAGGTGACAAGGATGAAGATGAAAATGCAACATGCTTTGCCAGAATAGAAAGAAAGAGTCTGGATTCTTGATGACATCACTGAGTCACTGAGCCATCCAAAGGACCAACCACCTTTGGACTTGTTAGGTACAAAATAAATGTCCTTAAGACACCATTAATTGGATTTCCTGTTCTGTGTGAACAAAAAACACTATAACTGATACAGGGAAAATGATCTGAAATCACAAAGTAATGAATACATTTTATTCTTACCATGTATCTGCCCAAAAGTTATTTGACGAAGTTCACATCCACAAATCACTTGAAGATATGACACATTACCCTCTTGCCTCAGTGGCTCCTCGCTGCACTGGCTAACCTCTACCTTCCTTCACAGTCAGCTCAGCGTCATTTGGTCATCCTTTGTGACCTCCCAAATGAAGTCAGTTCTTTCTACAGGACCTCTCTTTCATAGCATTCATCACAATGGTTACGTAGTATATATATATATATATATATATATTTTTTTTTTTTTTTTTTTTTTTTTTTTTTTTTGAGACGGAGTCTCACGCTGTTGCCCAGGCTGGAGTGCAGTGGCGCGATCTCGGCTCACTGCAAGCTCCGCCTCCCGGGTTCCCGCTATTCTCCTGCCTCAGCCTCCTGTAGCTGGGACTACAGGCGCCCGCCACCGCGCCCGGCTAATTTTTTTGTATTTTTAGTAGAGACGGGGTTTCACTGTGGTCTCGATCTCCTGACCTTGTGATCCGCCCGCCTCGGCCTCCCAAAGTGCTGGGATTACAGGCTTGAGCCACCGTGCCCGGCCACGTAGTATATTTTGTATCTGTGATGGTTCAAAGTCTGTTTCTTTCACTAGACTGAGTTTCACAAGCAGGGACCATGCCATCTGTATTTTTCTCACTATTAGTGGCAATTTGATAGTAACTTTAGTAATGATAATCATAGCTGCTGCCATTTGTTAAACACCTGCTAAATGCCAGATGCTGTGCCAACCACTTTACAAACATAACTTCATTTGACCCTGCAAGATATGTGTGATTATTATTCATATTTCAAAGCTGAGAAATTGAGGTATAGTGAGGTTAATAACTTGATCAAGACCCACTGCTAGTAAAAATGGAGATGTGAGTGGGACCCAGACCTGAGGGACCTCTCAAAGGGTCTATTAAAGGATCCGGCTGGACATGGTGGCTCACGCCTGTAATCCCAGCACTTTGGGAGGCCAAGGTGTGGATCACTTGAGGTCAGGAGTTCCAGACCTGCCTGGCCAACATGGTGAAATCCCGCCTCTATTAACAATACAAAAATCAGCCAGGTATGGTGGTACACATCCGTAGTCCCAGCTACTCAGGAAGCAGAGGTGAGAGGATCACTTGAACCCAGGAGATGGAGGTTGCAGTGAGCCAAGATCACACCATCGTACTCCAGCCTGGGTGATAGAGCGAGATTCCACCTTAAAAAAAGATTAAAAAAAAAAAAAAGAATCTGTGAGGTGCCCTCCCAGGTGACTGGTGGCTGGAGCTTGCTTCACGCCCAGAGTATGAGCAGAATGGCTGCAGACAGAGTGCATGGGGAGAAGGCTACAACACGCATGGATGGCCTAGAAGAAGAGACACCACCTTGCTGTGTCACTGACCCTTGGCGCTCTCTCTCTAGAACCCACTCCCATGTGAGGAGAGGCAAGATATTGTTAGCTGTGTAAAGTTTCCATTCACCTACCTGACTCAGCAGCAGCCTCACCTGTGCAGGCCATAACTGAGTGCCAGGAAACAAGCCAAGAGCTTCGATGGAGAAAAATGAGATGAAACACCAGCCACAGACAGACAGACAAACACAGAACATGAAGGCCCGCAGTCTGGGGCCTGTAGGAATCACTCCATTACACCATCAGGGAAAGGGGAAATGATCTTTAGTCAACTCTCTCTTTAAAACCCGGCATTCAGCCACTGTGGAAAACAGCATGGCGGTTCCTCAAAAAATTAAATCTAGAATTAACCATATGATCTAGCAATTCCACTTCTGGGTATACACATCCAAGTTCACAGCTGTATTAATCAACAAAAGCCAACAGGTGGAAGCAACCCAGGGGTCTGTCACAGGACGAGTGGATAAACAAAGGACGATGTATAGATACAATGGAATCTTATTCAGCCTTAAAAAGGAAGGAAATTCTGACACGTCCTACAACTGAATGAACCTTGAAGACATTATGTCAAGCTATATAAGCTGGTTACAAAAGGACAAACATTCTATGATTCCACTTATATGACGCACCTAGAAAAGTCAAATTCATAGACAAAAAGTAGATCGGTGGCTGCCAGGAGATGGAGGAGGAGGAGCTGGGGAATTACTGTTTAATGGGTATAGAGTTTTAGTTTGGGATGATGAAGAAGTTCTGAAGATTGAAGGTGGTGATGGTTACACAGTAATGTGCATGTGCTTAATACCACTGGACTATGTACTTAAAAATGGTTAAAATGGTACATTTTATGTTATATATATTTTGCCACAATAAAAAAGCCAATGTTGTCTTTAAGAAAAATTTATATTTACATATTTCAAAACAACATATTGTACACAATAAAAGTATACCATTTTTGTCAATTTTTTAAAAATAAATGCCAAAAAGATGTACAACTGCATTGTATCAATTTTAAAAATATAAAAAGGAGTGCTCACTTCGGCAGCACATATAATAAAAATATAAAAAGAAAAACATTTTTAAAAAATTAAAATAAATTAGTAAACAATGTTTCAAGCAAAATTTTTTTTTTTAAAGAATGATTTACACATGAGGCAATTCAACTGAAAAACATTTAGATTCTTAAAGAGGTTATCACCCAGCAATCTGGCTCACAGCAATTCAAATACCACCCTTTTTGGCTGGGTGTGGTGGCTCAGGCCTGTAATCCCAGCACTTTGGGAGACTGAGGTGGGTGGATCACTTGAGTCCAGGAGTTTGAGACCAGCCTGGACAACATGGTGAAACCCCATCTCTACTAAAAATACAAAAACTAGTCAGGCATGATGGTGCACGCCTGTAGTCCCAGCTACTCGGGAGGCCAAAGTGACACAATTACCCGAGCCTGGGAGACAGAGGTTGTAGTGAGCCAAGACTGCTCCACTGCACTCCAGCCTGGGCAATAGAAGGAGATTGTGTCTGAAAAAAACAAAAACAAAAACAAAAACAAAAAAAACCTCTCCAAATGGTTCTTTTTAGCAGAGGTTTAACGGTGACTCTTTGCCTTCTCACCACCCTTTTGTCATATTTCCTCATGTGTGTGCTTCTTAGATATTCACTCACTCACTTATTCATTCACTAAATATTTATTGAGGACCTACTGTGCATCCTGTATCTGGTACCATGATAGGTGCTCTGATGTGGCACCCACAGGTCAGGAGGGACACAACTTAATCTGGTAAGGCCCAAAGTGTCCACTAAAGCTCTGTGCGGTCAGATGACAGGACTGTCAGCAAACAAATCAAACGATCTTTCTGAGTGCTGACTTGTGAAAGAGTTGGAGGCCTGAGGAGGTAAGACTGAAACCATGAAAGATCCCCAGGCAGTACATTTTGATACCAACAGAGTGCACAGATAGTAAGTTTCCAAAAAACTGGAGAGGCAACAGGGTGTTAAGGCAGGAAGTCCTGTTCCTACAGTTTAGGAAATCCAGGTCCTGAGAAGTAGAAAGTAGCTGCTCAGGGACACATAACCAATATGAGTGACATTGCCAAGCCTGGACGTCACGTCTCTTGGCTCAGTCAAACCCGTGGGCTTCACACTGATTCTTGAGAGTACTCATCATGGTACCAGAATCAGGGATCCTGGAGTCCAGCACAGGGGATGAACCACATCTGATTTGGCCCTAGGGCTCTACCTGGGCAGGAAGGGCAATCACAGTTTCTGTGCTTTGCACTGTTGCCTTAATAATTCATGCTGTAAACTGATGACAGCACTCTCCAGGAGGAGAAATTGTGCCCAGATGAGGAGCAAGAACAAATCCTGGCCAAGAGTCTTTTCTTCAGTAGGATTCTGCCTTGATCTTTTTTCCCCCAGTTTAATTTGGATGACATCAAATTCCTTTAAAAACAGATTTCATATTAGATTTGAAAATTGCCCACATCCATCAACCTACTATTAAATGTAAACGGCTGTACCCTGGGCTGCAGATTTGTAATGCTCAGATCACTCAAGAGACCTCAGGCTTCTAATAACGGACTCCAGATTTTTAAGCCCAATTTCTTGGCTTCCCTCATCCACATAATGCTCCAGAGAGACAGTGAGCACTCGCTTCCGTTTACAGCTGTCTTGCCCTAATGGACTGAGTGCAAGCATGAAGTCAGGGGCGGCTCCTGCAGGCTGACCTCAGGAGTCAGGGTTGGGTTCACAGCAAAGACAATGGAAAATGTAACGATGAGGCAGGACACTGGGTGAGGGCTGATGAGGACACGAGCCTTTAGGAACAAATTTCGTTTTTCTTGGATGAAAAAGTAGGGTGCCTGGCTAAAGAGGTGCTATACCCACTGAATATACATGGATGAGCATTAGGGACTCTGGTCTGGGCCACAGCTAGCTTGCAAACAGGCCCACCTGGGGACCAATCTGTAGCACTCAGACCACTCCCAAATGGTCACTCCCTCTCTACTCGCCCTTCCATTCTCAATCTTCTTCTTCCCATGCATACCTGCGTTGCACTGGACCTCCTCTTATTCCAAGTGCCTCTCCAGGAAGGGTGTGGAGGGAGTAGCAGAAGTCGAGGGACTCAGACAATTGGTAAGAGATGCAGAACGTCAAGAAAATGTCCTCCGTCCATAGCCCCAAGCCTGACTTGTTTCCTTTTTCCCCCTCCATTAGTAACACATGAGGAAGCTTGCACTGAGCATCTGAGCTGAACCAGATCGAATCACCACCCACAGAAGAGCTTTGGGTCTGCAAATGTGAGTCCACCTGGGAGTGACTTCCCCTGGGCGCAGTCAGTCCCTCACACACCCACTCCTAGCAAAAGGTGTAAATAGCACAGAGTGGCCAGACCAGAAAAGTTGGCCCTCTGACCTATTGCAGGCATGTGTGGTCTTATGGAAAATAGCTTATCTAATTGTTTTCACATCTGAATGCTCTCCATTAAAATTTTCATTTAATGCTTGAATGTGTCCAGGGTTTGTACCCTCACAAGGCAGTGGGAATAGTTTTATAAGAGAGGCTCCGTTTCAAAATCCGGGATTTGCAACCATCTGCCACTATACACAGTTTAACACTTGCTAGAATGAGTATAAAAGTTAATCTGTGCTATGAGCAGAATGTGACTCATCTGGATTCAGTTAAACAGCTCATGGTGCTTTTCAAAAAGATATACGTGAAACCTTTGAAAACACAGTCTTGCCATGCTGAACACTGCTGTACACACCATCAGGAAGAAATGGGTGAAGGAGCATACAGAAAATTACATCCCTCAATGGACGCTCCAGAGAGTTCTATGAATGACATTGTCAGCAGACCCCAAACAATTCAGTGTGCATAAGTGTGGACTGACTAGGGAAAGATTTCCTGAAAAAAAAATCCACAACTTGCACGCCTAAAGAAGGCTATCTTTCTAAGAAGATTGATGAATTTAAAAAAAAAAAAATACCCACAATTTCTCCAGGATGATACATCGTAGAAAGATTCACTTACTCATTCCCATTCAGCAAACATTGTGCACATCTGTGAATGCCAAGTACTCTTTGAGCTTTTGAGAATTCAGCAGTGAGAAAAAGATAATCGCCTCTGTCCTTGTGGGCTGTCCATTCTAGCAGTCTCTCAGGAATGGTTTGTCTTAAACAGGTGCCCTCTGGGGCCTGTGCTCAGATCCCCAATCATGCCCCTTGATGTGCCAGATGACAGGCATTTGAGGCACTCAGCACATCCTCAATATCATCCCGCTGACACCCTGTACCCCTTGAATCCTGCTGGGATGTCCTAGAGACTCATTTTTCTTCTTTCCTATCAAAGAGAATAAAGCTGCAATGTCCTCCCTCTTAGCATCCATCAAGTGTCTTATCTTGTAGGACTAGAAGAAACCAGCTCCTTCTACCTCTCATCTCTGGGCCCATTCTTTTCTTTTTCCAAGATCGCAATGCTACGGGAATAAGGGGGAGGGAGAGTGCACCTGCATTTCACATAGGTGGGAGCTTCAGCTTGGGTCCCCACTTGGCTAATTGAATCTAATGACCAGACCTATTCAATATCCAAAAATAATCCACATAATAGGATCTAGTGAAAAAGTAAAGTAAACAGCAGAATAATGTTAATAGAAACAATGCTGAATACAAGTACATCTTGCTTAAGATTTGCACGGAAAGGAAAACTAACTAGAGGAGCATTTAGCAGAACAAGCCCTTCTCCAGCTCCCACTGTAACTTACTTCTGCAGGTTTTCTTATCTGGATTCAGGGTAAAGCCTTTCAGGCAGCGGCAGGAATAGGAATCATCTGTGTTAACACACTCATGCTGACATCCGTGATTAGATGAGGCACAGTAGTCTATCTCTGGCAAGAAGGAAAAATCACAAGAATGGCAAACCAATCAATACAGCTACCATATGAAAACCAGGGATTTCCAGTCTTCATTTTCCTAAACAGGTAAAATCCCACACCTCACAGAGTCACACTATGAAGGGGTCTCCTAATAAAGCTACTTCCATGTTTAGAGATACGGCCTCTCCTAAGAGAAACTTCTTCTCCTTCTTTCCTTCTCCTTCTTCTCCTCTTCCCTCCTTCCCCTCCTCCCCCTTCTCCCCCCTCTTTCCCTTCCCCCTCCTCCCTCCCTTCCCCCCTCCCTCCCTCCTCCTCTTCTTTCCCTCCTTCCTTCCTTCCTCTTTCTCTCTTCCTTCCTTCCTTCCTTCCTTCCTTCCTTCCTTCCTTCCTTCCTTCCTTCCCTCCTCCTCCTCCTCCTCCTCTTCCTCCTCCTCCTCCTCCTCCTCTTCCTCCTTCTTCTTCTATTATTATTATTGTTATTATACCTGGACTCTTCTGCTAGGCAAAGACAAACTTCCTGACATATTAAAAAACGTTTATGCAACCAACAAATTTGTGAACATGCTGTCCTTGTCTTGATTCATGTAGGAGCCACTAAAATGAAAATGGGGTATTTGCCAGACTGTAGGCTGAGAATGGTTTAGCTGAGTGTTTTACTGAATTTAAGCAATTAAAACAATTAAACGTTCCCAAAGCCAAACTCCAAACCACTTATACCCATCAAACAGTGAGCCAAACAATAAGACACAAACTCATATCCTGGGAAAAATAAGGCCTAGGAGTGAAAAGAATAAATACTCTGAGTTCGAAACACCTCCTGGTTACTTTACTGGGCTCGGCTGCACATAAACAGGATCTTTACCTCAAGATTCACAGAGAATGTGACCTCTAGGGATACACTAATTTAGACCAAAATATTTTTTTAAAAAAGTATTTTATGAAATTTGTCATAATGAAATTTTACTTGTGTATTTTTTTGTTTTTGTTCTTTATTTTTTATTTCTTTTTTTTGTATTTTTTGTATAAGTATTTTTAAATATGGAAATAAACTTTTATTGCAGAATTTGAGCACAGTATTTTCCCATAGTGGAACTTGAACACATTGTTTAAAATTGCTTGAAATAAATGACCACTGATGGAATCTTAAAAGGAGTCTTTGTTTTGATGAGGGTTTTTATTATTTTAAGGAACATTTGAACTGCATAAATAATCTTCCTAATAAATAATTTGGTATAAATGAGAGTTCCCAATCCATACCAGAGGAAACAAACTGAGTAAGGGAAAGATATACAATATTCTTGAAAGGAAAAAATGTTGAGTAAGATGCCAATTTTTCCCAATTTAAACTTATGGAAACGTTAAGCAAAATATACAATCATGTCCAATTTCAAAAATGGACTGAGTAGTATAATAAATCCATGTACATATCACCCAGCTTCAGGAGAATCAATCTATGGCTGCTCTGCTTTCAACTACGTTCCAACTCTCTATAGTAAGATCCCACATTACTTTGAAGCAAACCCCAGACATTATATTGTTATTATTATTATTATTATTATTATTATTTGTTTTGAGACAGAGTCTCACTCTGTTGCCCAGGCTGACGTGCAATGGTGCAGTCTAGGCTCACTGCAACCTCCGCCGCCCGGGTTCAAGCAATTCTCTTGCTTCAGCTTCCCGAGTAGCTGGAGTTACTGGTGTGTGCCACCATGCCTGACTAATTTTCTTTTTTTTTTTTTTTGAGATGGAGTCTCACTCTAACACCCAGGCTGGAGTGCAGTGGCGTAATCTTGGCTCATTGCAACCTCTGCCGCCTGGGTTCAGGCAATCCTACTGCCTCAGCCTCCCAAGTAGCTGGGATTACAGGCGCCTGCCACCACGCCCAGCTAATTTTTGTAATTTTAGTGGAGATGGTGTTTCACCATCTGGCCAGGCTAGTCTAGAACTCCTGACTTCGTGATCCACCTGCCTCAGACTTCCAAAGTGCTGGGATTACAGGAGTGAGCCACCACACCTGGCCCAGACATTGTATTGTTTTGTCCATAAATGCTTCATAATGTAGCTTTAAAACACTGGGAGTCTTTATAAACAATATAATTGCAATACCATAGTCATATATAAAAGCATTTAAAAAATCTTTCCCTTTTAAAACAATTTCAAGCTTACAAAAAGTTATAAACATAAAAATAGTACAAGAAACACTTCTATACTCTTTACCCAGATTCACCTTCGTTAACATTTTACCCCATTCTTGTGATTACTTGGTCATCTCTCTGACCTATGTAAGGGTACATCATATACATTCTGGTCCTTTCCCTTAAAAACAGTCTGTGTTTCCTAAGAGGAGGGATATTCTCTTATATAACTGCAGTATGGTTATAAATTTCATAAGTTTACATTGATACAATACTTACATTTAATCTACCATCCATATTCTAATCTTGTCAGTTGACTTAATTATGTTCATCAGAGCATTTTTCACCTTCCAGTACAGGATCTAGTCTAGAGTCAGAGACTGTATTTTGTTTTCGTATCTGCTTAGTCTCCCTTAATCTAGAACCATGCTGCCTAATATGTCTATTTAAATTAAAATTGATTAAAATGAAATAACAATAAAAATTCAGCTGGGGTGGTGGCTCATGCTTGTAATCCCAGCGCTTTGTGAAGCTGAGGCTGGAGGATTGCTTGAACCCAGAAATTTGAGACCAGCCTGAGCAACACAGCAAGACCCCATTTCTAAAAAAGAATTTTTTTTTTTTTTGAGATGCAGTCTTGCTCTGTTGCCCAGGATGGAGTGCAGTGCCACAATCTCAACTCACTGCAACCTCTGCCTCCCGGGTTCAAGCAATTCTCCTGCCTCAGCCTCCTGAGTAGCTGGGACTACAGGCGCACGCCACCACACCCGGCTAATTTTTTGTAATTTAGTAGAGACAGGGTTTCACTGTGTTGCCCAGGCTGTTCTCGAACTCCTGAACTCAGGCAATCCACCCGCCTCAGCCTCCCAAAGTGCTAGGATTACAGGCATGAGCCACTGCATCCGGCAAAAAAAGAATTTTTTTAAGTTAGCTGAGCATGGTGGCACCTGCCTATAGTCCCAGTTACAAGGGAGGCTGAGGCCAGAGGATCTTATGAGCCCAGGAGTTGGTGATTGCAGTGAGCTATGAGCTATGACTGTACCACTGCACTCCAGCCTGGGCAACAAAGCAAGAGCCTGTCTCTAACAACAACAACAACAAAAAAAGAAACAAAAATTCAGTTGCTGGGTTGCACTGGCTGTATCTCAAGTGCTCAATGGCCACATATGGCTCCTGACTACTGTATTGTCTGATGCAAACAGAGCATTCCATCCACCAGAGTGTCCCACTGGATAGTGATGGGCCAGAACATTTCCACAGCCTCTCTCTGTGTTTTATGGCATAGCAATTTTGGAATAATACAGTCTCTTCTACTTGTTTTTAGTTTTTATGAGGTATAATGGACAAAAACCAAACTGCACATACTCAAGAAAAACAATCTGATGCATTTGCATATGTAACCTGCCATGAAACCATCGCCACAATCAAAATAATAAGCATATGCATTACTCTCAAAACTTTCCTCCTGCCCCTTTCTAATTATTCTTCCCTACTCTCTCCAGTCCCAAATAACCATTTATCTTCTATCCAGATAAATCAGTTTGCATTTTCTAGAATTTTATTTTTATCTTCTTATCTCCCTGAGGAATTTTAAATAAGTGTAATCATATAGTATGTATTCTTTTTGGTCTGGTTTCTTTCATTCAGCATAATTATTTTGAGATTCGTCCATATTCATATGTGTGTCAATAGTTTGTTCCTTTTTATTGCAGAGTAGTATTTCACTATGTGATTATAACACAATTTGTTTATCCATTCACTTGCTGAAGGGCTGTTTACCTGTTTCCAGTTTGGGGCTATCACAAATAAAGCAGCTATGAACATTAATGTGCAAGTTTTTGTGTGTACATACGCTTTCATTCCTCTTGCATAATGGCTGAGTCATATGGGACATGTATGCTTAACTGCTTACACATTCCCACCAGCAATTTATGAGAGTTCCAGTTGCTCCGTATCCTCATCAACACTTGGTAATTTTAGTCATTCTAGTGGGTATGATTATCTCAATATGACTTCACTTTGTATTTACCTAATGACTAATGTTGTTGAATATATTTTCAAATGCTTCTTTGCCATCTCCATATATTCTTTGGTGAAGTGCCTATTCAAATATTTTGCCCATTTTTATTGAGAGGCTTGTTTTTTTGTTTTTTTGTTTTTTGTTTTTTGTTTTTGTTTTTGACAGAGTCTTGCTCTGTCACCCAGGCTGGAATGCAGTGGCACAATCTCAGCTCACTGAAACCTCTGCCTCCTGGGTTCAAGCAATTCCCCTGCCTTAGCTTCCCAAGTAGCTGGGATTACAGGCACCTGCCACCATGCCTGGCTAATTTTTGTATTTTTAGTAGAGACAAGGTTTCACCACATTGGCCAGGCTTGTCTCAAACTCCTGACCTCAAGTGATCCACCCGCTTTGGTCTCCCATTGTGCTGGGATTACAGGCATAAGCCACCGCGCCCAGCCTGAAAGATATTTTTAAAATTTCATATTTTGATTGTCCATTGTAAGTATATAAAATTAACTTATTTCTGTATATTAATTTTGTGTCCTGCAACCTTGATAAATTCACTTGCTATTAAAAGTTCTAGTAGCTTTTTTGTAGATTCCACTGGATTTTCTACATAGGTGATCATGTTATTTGTTAATAAAGATGGTTTTTTTTTTTTACAATCTAGGTATCATTTATTTATCTTTCTCTGTCTTATTGCACTGGCTAGAACTTCCAGTACAATATTAAATAGAAGTGGTATGAGTGGACATTGTTTTATTCCTGATCTGAAAAGAAATTTTATTCCTGAAAGAAAAAGAAAATTTATTCCTGAAAGAAAGCACTGTCTTTCACTAGTAAGTATGATGTTAGCTGATGGTTTTTTCGTTGATGTACTTTATCAGATTGAGGCAGTTACCTTCATTCCTAATTTGCTGAAAGTTTATTTGAAGAATAAATGAATGTCAGATCTTATCCAATGTCTTTTCTGCATCTATTGAGATGGCTCATACGGTTTTGACTTTTTAGTATGTTAATATTATGAATTACATCGATTGAGTTTTGAATGTTAAGCCAACTTTGAATTGCTGGAATTCACTTGGTCATGATGTATTGTACTTTTTAATATATTGTTGAATTTGACTGCTAGAAACTATTTAAAGAAATTTTGCAGGTATTTCATGAGAAATATTTGTGTCTAGTTTTCTTTTTTTATGTCTTTCTTTTCTGGTTTGGGCATCAGGGCAATGATAGCCTCATAGAATCAGTTGAAAATTGTTTTTCCTCTTTAATTTTTTGGAATAATTTGTGTAGAATTAGTATTAGTTTTTCTTCAAATGTTTGGTAGAATTCACCAGTTAAGCCAACTAGGTTTGAAGTCTTCTCTGTGGGAAGGTTTTAAAGTGCACATTCCATTTCTTTTAATAGATAGAGATCTATTCAGACTATATATATATATAGTGTGTATATATATATGTGTGTGTATATATATAAATATGTGTGTGTGTATATATATATATATATTTTATATATATATATATATATATATATATATATATATATATATATATATTTTTTTTTTTTTAGTCTGTCAGGGGACAGGGTCTCACCCTGTTGCCCAGGCTGGAGTGCAGTGGTGTGATCATGGCTCACTTAAGCCTCAACCTCCTGGGCTCACGCAACCCTCCTGCCTCAGCCTTTTGAGTAGCTGGGACTACAGGCACTTGCTACCATGCCCAGTTAATTTTTTGTAGAGATGGGGTCTTGCTATGTTGCTCAGGCTGATCTAGAACTCCTGGCCTCAAGCAATCCTCCCACCTCAGCCTCCCAAAGTTCTGGGATTACAGGTATGAGCCACCATGCCCAGCCTCTATTTATTCTTGGGTAAACTTTAGTAGTTTGTGTCTTTCAAGGAATTTGTTCATTTCATCTAAGTTGTCAAAGTTATTGGCATAAATTTGTTCATGATTTTTCTGTATATGTGTGTGTATGTATACGTGTGTGTGTGTGTGTGTGTGCGTGTGTGTGTGTGTGTGTGTATATATATATATATATATATGTTTGTTTTTTTTTGGTGGAGATGGGCTCTATGTTGCCCAGGCTGGTCTTGAACTCCTTGCCTCAAGTGATCCTCCTGCTTTGGCCTCCCAAAGTGTTCAGATTACAGGCATGATCCACCATGCTTGGCCTGTATTATCCTTCAAAGTTTGTAGGATATGTATTGATGTCCACTTTCTCATTCCTAATATTAGGAATTTGTGTCTTCTCTCTTTTTTCTTCCTTGACTAGTCTGGTTAGACATTTATCAATTTTTTTAATCTTCTAAAAAAACCACATTTTGGTTTTTACCAATTTTCTCTATTGCTTTTATGTCTTCTATTCCTTTTATTTTAGCTCAGATCTTTATTATTCCCTCTCTCTTCAATGTCTCATATATGAAGACATGTTCAGTTCCCTGTCCATTCATTCATTCAGTAAACACTCCTGAGCATTTGCCATGGGGCAGGCACTAGGATCAGCACTGAACAAAGAGGCACGGCCCTTGCTTTATGAAATTTGTAGGATTCCCTTACAATCACTTATATTGGAAAATATTCAGTAATCAAATAATAACACCAATAAATATACATTTATAAATTAGATATACATAATTGGATAATTTTATGAGGAACAGGTATTAAAGACATGATAAAAAAAGCATAAAGAAGCAATTTTCTCCTAGAAAATCAGCAAAATTTTTTAAAGTTGCCCCCTTAAGAAACACTTTTTTTTTCTTCAACTTTTATTTTAAGTTCTAGGGTACATGTGCAGAATGTGCAGGTTTGTTAGGTAAATATGTGCCATAGCGGTTTGCTGCACAGATCAGCGCATCACCCAGGTATTAAGCCCAGCATCCATTAGCTATTCTTCCGCATGCTTTCCCTCTCCCTGCTTCCTGCTACAGGCCCCGGTGTGTGTTGTTCCCTACCATGTGTCCATGTGTTAAGATGAAATAGACAAATTCCTTTTTCACTGCTGGTGGGAATGTAAACTAGTACAACTGCTATGGAAAACAGTGTGAAGATTCCTCAAAGGACTAAAAGTAGATCTACCATTTGATCCAGCAATCCCACTACTGAGTATCTACCCAGAGGAAAATAAGTCATTATATGAAAAAGATACTTGCACACACATGTTTATAGCAACACAATTCGCAATTGCAAAAATATGGAACCAGCGCCAATGCCCATCAATCAACAAGTGGATAAAGAAAATATAGTGTCTATATACACCATGGAATACCACTCAGCCATAAAAAGGAACAAAATAATGGCATTTGCAGCAACCTAGAAGGAGTTGGAGACCATTATTCTAAGTGAAGTAACTCAGGAATGGAAAACCAAATATCCCACTTCTCACTTTTAAATGGGAGCTAAGCTTTAGGATGCATAAGGCATAAGAATGATACAATGGACTTGGGGTGGGAGGGTGGTGAGGAATAAAAGACTACACATTGGGTATTACATATCCTGCTCAGGTGATGGGTGTACCGAAAATCTCAGAATCACCACTAAAGGACTTGTCCATGTAACCAAACACCACCTGTTCCCCAAAAACCTATTGAAATCATAAACAATTTAATTTAAAAATAAAAATTACTCCCTTAAACACTTACAGTAGAGTATAAATCAGTACAATGTTTTTGGAAAATAATTTTGAATATGTATCAAAAGCCTTAAAAATGTTAATAGCCTTTGACTCAATAAATTTCCTTTTTTGTTGTGTTCCTAAGAAAATGATCAGAAAAAAAAGATTCAAGCATAAGAATGTTTATCACAATACTATTTGAGCAGCCAAAAAAACCTGAATACATTCTGACATATGCCTTTAACAGAATTTTACACAGTTATTAAAATGTTTTTGATAACGTTGAAGTGACATGTCAAAATGCTTATGATTTATTGTTATACTGCATGATCTCAACTCTATAAAAAATCCATATACATGCATTAAAAAAAGACTGGAGAGAAATGTTCCAAATTGGCATAAACAATCATTATCAGCTAGGTGCAGTAGTGTGCGCCTATAATCTCAACACTTGGGAGGCTGAGGCACAAGGACTGCTTGAGCTAAGGAGATCAAGACCAGCCTGGGCGACATGGTGAGAACCCCGTCTCACAAAACAAAACAAAACACAAAAACAATGGTTTTCTCTGAGTGATAGTATCACAGATCATTTTATTTCATAGAATTGCATTTCTATAGGAACCAGTTTCCCTCAACGAGCCTGTATTACTTTTGTAATCAGAAAAAGTACTAAAAATAAATGTACACATTTGTAATTGTGAAACTAGTTGCCATGGAAAATGGCCCAAATAATATACAAAAAGGAACAATGCACCGGGCGCGGTGGCTCATGCCTGTAATCCCAGCACTTTGGAGGCCAAGGCGGGCGGATCATGAGGTCCGGAGATTGAGACCATCCTGGCTAACACAGTGAAACCCCGTCTCTGCTAAAAATACAAAAAATTAGCCGGGCGTGGTGGCAGGCACCTGTAGTCCCAGCTACTTGGGAGACTGAGGCAGGAGAATGGCGTGAACCCGGGAGGCGGAGCTTGCAGTGAGCCGAGATAGGGCCACTGCACTCCAGCCTGGGCGACCAGTTAGACTCCGTCTCAAAACAAAACAAAACAAAAAAAAGGACCATATAGGAAGTGTCCTGTGATTTGCAGAAGAAAATAATCAGGGAACATTGCTGAAAACAATATATATATCTTCAGGTGCATATCTGCTACAGTTCGGATGTTTGTTCGCATAAACTTCATGTTAAAATTTAATCCCCAGTGTTGGAGGTGGGGCTTAATGGGAGGTGTTTGGGTCCTGGTGGGGAATCCCTGATGAATAGCTCGGTGCTGTCCTCACAGTAATGAGTACGTTGGCTCTGTTAGTTCTCATGAGAGCTGGTTGTTAAAAAGAGCCTGGCACCTCCCCATCCTTTCTCTCTTGCTTCCTCTCTCACCATGTGACCTCTGCACACTCGGCTCCACATCACCTTCCGCTGTGAGTGGAAGCAGCCTTAGGCTTTCACTAGATGCCCAATCTTCCAGCCAGCAGAATAAGAAGCCAAATAAACCTTATTTTCTTTACAAATTACCCAGTCTCAGGTGTTCCTTTATAGCAACACAAATGGACTAAAACAATATCCATTTTGTACTGGTGCTGTGTGATAGTATTACAGATCATTTTATTTCATAGAATTTCATTTCTACCTCTGCCTCAGGTTTCCTCCCTCTGTCACTGCCTTCAAATCTTTAATCAAAGGCTAGTATTACTTTGCTGTTGAGACCTGTAGTATTCTCTTATCCTGCTCCAATAGAATGTAGGCTCTATAAGGACAGATATTGGTGGGGTTTTTTTGGTCTGTATAATTTATTACTGCATGCCCAGTGTCTACAATCATATCTGACACATAGTAGCTACTCAACAAATATTTTGTGGAATGAATAAAGGTTATTGGTATTACTCTTACTGGAGTGTGTTTTTTGAGGGTTTAGATACATAAACATTGCACACCAAGAAGCAACATGGGGGACATTACGAATGGAAGACAGCTCCCATGCCCTCCATAAGGCTTCTTCCCAGCAAACTGTTTAAAAACCTCCTTCTAGGAGGATCTCAGTTCAACAATCAGCATCCTGTGGTTACAGACATTTGGCCAGTTACAAACCCAACCAATCATTCCTTGAGCACAAATTTCTCCACACACAAATTGGTCAAATGCCTATTAAAGTTTAGATGGTCGCTACTACATTTTCCACGCCTGGCTAGTCTACTAAATGAAATAAAGTTACTCTGATATGACTCATTCTTAGTGGCCACAAAGAATGCAAGTAGCCAAATTTGTTTGATTTATTTCTAAGAGCAAGGAAATAGATATCAGCTCCGTCTAGGGAATCACTTTCTAAGAGTCAGAGCTATACAAAGTGGAACGAACTGCCATGGGGTGTAGTGAATATCCTGTCAGTAGGGGTATTCAAGTGCAGGTTGGATGATGGCACAGTGAGAGTATTGTAGGATGGATAGTTGGGCAAGAACTAGGTTGAACTTTAAGGCCTCTTCCAGCTGAAAGTGTTTGATTTATGCACATAGGGAGTCACAAAAGTGACATATTACAGGCTATAGGAAGGTAGTGGCACTCAGTATGTTATCTATGCCCTGGCCAAGAAACCTGACAACCGATACTTTGTAGTTCTTCTATTGCGGATTCAGTAGAAAATTATTTCCGGCCAGGAATGGTGGCTCATCTCAGCACTTTGGGAGGTCAAGCTGGGAGAATCACTTGAGGTCAGGAGGTCTAGTCCAACCTGAGCAACATAGCAGATCTCATCTCTACTTTAAAAAGTTTATTTCCTTCTGTGTTTTGTTTTTAGTGCAAACACAAAAATATTCATTCAGTGCTTTACTCTGTGCAGAACATTCTTATTTGAAAAATAAGGATGGAAATGTCAACCAAGTTATCACTGGAGACTGAAAATCAATGAGCATAATGACCTCCAAGTACAAAAATAATAAATGGCAACATGCAAAAGATGGTGTCCACAATTGCCTTTATTCATCATTACAGGCATTAGATGATTGAGCATTAGACTCAAAGCCCACAGTCTCCTTGCTACCAAAAACATGAATCCCTGTCCAGCGGACTGAAGTCCTCTATAGATCTTTCTGGTGAAAAGACCCTGGATATCTGAGTGTTCTTTCTCATGCTTGGCTAAAGAGTAAGGGTTTCAATTTGGATCTCAAAAAGTCTTGCTACCAGATGACCAGCAATTCCACTTCTGGGTATAAAAACCCACAAGAACTGAAAGCAAGGACTGGAACACTCATGTTTATAGTAGCATTATTCACAATAGGCAAAAGATGGAAGTAGCCCAAATGTCCATCAACAGATGAATAAACAAAATGGGGTATATACATACAATTGAATACTATGCAGTCTTAAAAAGGAAGGAAATTCTGATATATACTACAACACAGATAAACCTTGAGGACGTTATGCTAAGTGAAATATGTCAGACAGCAAAGGACAAATACCGTACAATCCCACTTACATGAAGTACCGAGAGTGGTGAAATTCACAGACAGAAAGTAGAATGGTGGTTGGCAGGGCAGGCAATGGGGAGTTATTGTTCAATGGGTACAGTGTTTCAGTTTGGGATGACGAAAAGTTCTGGAGATGGATGGTGAGGATAGTTATAGCTGGGTGGAAATCAGGTGACCCCAGCCAAGGGGTGTGGTCTGGAGAGGCAGGAAGGACACAGGCTAGGATATGCGTTTTTCACAATGTGAATGTATTTAATGCCACTGAATGGGTACAGTGATACATTTTCTATTATGTATGTTTTACAACAATACCAAAAAAAAAAAAAAGTCTTGCTAACATTTTGCAAACTGATGGTACCTGTTTCCACCTTTCTCCCCTCTAGCTTTGGATGGGCTGCTCCAAGGTAAGAAATTGACATAAAGGTAGTGCTTTTTTGAACAACACTTACATATTTCAAATTATAGTACTAGTTCATGAACATGAAGCCCTATTATGTACATTTTGGCTTAATCATAAATTAACCATGCTTGGTTTATTACATTGACTAGTCTACATATTTTAGACAATAATTGCATACGTACTAATTTGATTCGCTTTCAAATATACTTTTGGTTAAAAATATAGGCTGAAATTTAAGAAACTGAGTTTATTTTATTTTTTGCAAGTTTATAAGAAGTAGAATTTAAAAAAAAAATCTTTCAACATCACAGCAGTAGCCAGGCTGACTTGGCTGGAAGCCGGTGGGAGGCCTTCGTACTAACAGGGTGGCTGCCTCGGATCTGAGCTTCTGCCTCTATCCTGTTTCTGTAATTTTAACTGGTCCCTGTTTCTCAGTTCTTGTCCCCGCCACAGATCTGGAGCACTCCTGAGCGTTTCATTCTTACGACTGAGCTTTTGCCTTACTTTCTACTTTTAGCTTTCCAAGTACTCTGTCTCCTCTCTTCCTCTTGTCTCCCTCCTCCTGGGTCCGGCTCCTGCCCATCCCAAGCATGGTGGGAAGAGGGCTCTTCTAAGGGATGTACTGCCCTGAGGCTGCCTGCCGGAACCCTCCAATCTCCCAGCCCTCTTCCCTGCCCACGCATTGGGGCAGCCCACTTCTGGGTCTTGATTCTGACAACTGCACTGCTGGGCTCGCTGCCTAGCTGGTGAGACCTCACAGCTGGATCAGCCCCTCCCGTGGCTCCTAGCCAAACCTCCTCTCCCAGTCCCCCTACGCTGCAGTATCTACTTCCAGGGTCCGATTCCAGGGCTCCAACACTCTCCTTGCCTGCACCACCCTGGGCTGGGGATCTGGGACAGGAGGCATGCTGAGCCACAGGGTGGGGAAGATGGTGCCACTCTGGGAACTAGGGCTGGTGCTGGGGTGGAAATCAGGTGACCCCAGCCAGGGGGTGCAGTCTGGAGAGGCAGGTAGGAGACTGGCTAGGATATGTGTTTTTCTCCAGCCCTCATCCCTGCAAGGCAGCATCTCACCTGTTCTGGTCTAACTGGTCTCCTTCCTCTAACTCCTGCTGTAGTCCTGGTTGCATCACACTGTAGGCTGTTGGTCACATAACTCCTGGCACCATGACTCAGCTACTCAGTGTGGCTATGGCTAGGGTCCCTCACCAGCCTGCAGTAGAAATCTTGAACGGTTTATGCACCTTTAAACTTAGCCCAGACATGTGGTATATGCACAATAAATAAAAATTTAGAGTTTTGGAGGCCAGGTGTGGTGGCTCATGATGACCATAATTCCAGCACTTTGGGAGGCTGAGGTGGGAGGATTGCTGGAGCCCAGGAGTTGGAAGCTGCAGTGAGCTAGGATTGCACCACTACACTCCAGCATGGGTGATAGAGCAAGATCCTATTTCTAAAAAACATAATGATAATAAATAAAGAAATAAAGTCTTTGAAGCCCACATCGTCCCTTTTTAGCCTTTTTTTTTTTTAAGACAAAGTCTTACTGTGTCGTCCAGGCTGGAATGCAGTGGTGCCATCATGACTCACTACAGCCCCAACCTCCCAGGCTCAACTAGTGGTCTTCTCACCTGAGCCTCCCAAGTAGCTGGGAGTACAGACACTTGTCACCATGCCTGGCTAATTTAAAAAAAAAAAAAAAGTTTTTGTAGAAATAGCGTCCCTCCATATTACCAGGGCTGGTCTCAAACTCCTGGGCTCAAGTAATCCTCCTGCTTCTCTTTCCAAAGTGCTGGGATTACAGGCGGGAGCCACTGTGCCCAGCCTCATTTAGTCTTCAAGATTATGCTATGGCCGGGTGCTATGGCTCATGCCTGTATTCCCAGCACTTTGGGAGGCTGAGGTGGGTGGATCTCTTGAGGTCAGGGATTCGACACCAGCCTGGCTAATATGGTGAAACACCATTGCTATCAAAAAATACCAAAAAAATTAGCTGGGTGTGGTGGTGCAAGCCTATAGTCTCAGCCACTCGGGAGGCTGAGGTGGGGGAATCGCTTGAACCCAGGAGGTGGAGGTTGCAGTGAGCCGAGGTTGCATCACCGCTCTCCAGCCTGGGTGATAGAGTAAGACCCAGTGTCAAAAAAAAAGGAAAGAATAATGCTATGTAGTAGGCAGTATTATCATCTTCTATGGTAACTGAGGAAACTGAGGCATAAATAACTTGCCCAAGATCACCAAGAGAAAAAGCAGAGAAGCTGGGATTGGAACCAAGGCTGGCTGCTGGCAGCCCACGACCTCCTCTTTGATGAGGAACACTGACTCATCAGCCCAACAACCACAACTCCCCAACCACAACGACAGCCCAGGCTGCTATTTTATAGTTCAGAATATTCAGAAGGGAAGGGAGACCAGGAACACAAAAGCCCACTCATTCATTTACTTACTCTTTCAATAAACAAAACAAATAAACCACAGTATACTCCAGTCATGCATGGGGCATGGAGACTACAGTTCTCTGCCTGGTTCACATCTTCGACTTCTTTCCTTCTCCTGGAACCCCCACCTCACCCTTTTCTGCCTAGTGAATGACAGCTCCACTTCCAAGACTCAGCCACAGTATCTTCTCCATTAAGGACTTTGCCTTATTCATTTCTATTGGCACATGGCTGGGGCTCCAGAAATGTATGCTTTTGACCTAATGTGTCCCTTATAGTTCCATACATCACCCACACCTCCAGCTCTGGTGTTTGTAAGCTGCTGACATCTAGGTATTGAAGAGTAGGAAGTAAGTTTATGTTGAAAAAGGTTTTGTGTAGACATATCCTGTTTTACATAATGAATATATTTTAGCATTTTAGAAAGGTGGTAGGTACATGAACTTTTTATGAATTAAAATCCTGTTTTCTCACTGATGCATGTCTCTGAGGTGCCTTACATTATTCTAGATTGTTATTAAAGTTCACTTTTTATAAATGCTTGGCCCTAATACTTAAAAAACAAGCTTTTCTCAAGTGATTCTCCCTATAGAAGGATAATAATCCACACACAATCCCTTAAGTCTCCTGATATACCTTTATATTTAATAGAACACTTTTGGAATCTTTTTGCAACTAGTTATTATCTTTTGTGCAAAACTAATGATCATCTTTAATTTATAGAGTTTTATGTTCAGATTTTGGGAGGTGAAATTAATTCTGATTTTTATGTATATAGTTAAAATCAAATTGAACTAAATATCTCAAGCAAAAAATGAGCAGTTCTTTGCAAACTGCCGTCCACCAGAAGAAACCACTTACGATTCTTTTTGGCTCAGCGATTTTCTTGTGTGGAGTCAGAGCTAAAGCCCACAAGCCACAAAGCTTCAATGAAAACATCTCAAGCCCTGTTAGTGCTGATGGGCACAGTCAGGCTGAGTTAGCATGAAGTAAGTTCGTCTGATTGTCAGCACGCTCAGCAGATGCTGAAGGAACAGTCATGGTACCTTCATCATATTCCCTGAATAGTGATGTTGAGATACAGTGGTCTATGGTCTTAAGCCAAGTCATGAAAGTTCTGACAGAAGAGGAATGGGGCAAAAGGTATTAGACCCCCATGACATAATTATATGCTAATCTATACTTGAGAGATTTCCATGGCCACAGTTACTACAGCAATAACATCAACATTTCTCTGTGTGTGCATATGTGTGTAACTTACTTGTGCACGTTTTTTTATCTGGGTTAAGGGCAAATCCTTCATGGCACTGGCAAAGGTAGGAGCCATCAGCATTTACACATTCATGTTCACATCCGTGGTTTTCTGAAGCACAGTAGTCCACAGCTGGAGAGAATAAAACACATTCAGAATTAGAAATGCAAACAGAGGAAAAGGGAAAGGTAGGATGAGGGCATACTGATAACAGATATTAATTAGGATTAATATTATTGCCCCCCAAAAAGAGTAGAATAAACAGATATGAACCCAAGGTCTCTGCCCTCCTCAAAAAAAAAAAAAAATCAGGAGTCTATATCAGGCAATTCATACAGGAAGATAAACTAAAGAACAAGTGAACTATTGCATTTAAAAGTTAAAGAACTGCAAATCAGGCCGGGCGCAGTGGCTCAAGCCTGTAATCCCAGCACTTTGGGAGGCCGAGACGGGCGGATCACAAGGTCAGGAGATCGAGACCATCCTGGCTAACACGGTGAAACCCCGTCTCTACTAAAAAATACAAAAAACTAGCCGGGCGAGGTGGTGGGCGCCTGTAGTCCCAGCTACTCGGGAGGCTGAGGCAGGAGAATGGTGTAAACCCGGGAGGCGGAGCTTGCAGTGAGCTGAGATCTGGCCACTGCACTCCAGCCTGGAGGACAGAGCGAGACTCCGTCTCAAAAAAAAAAAAAAAAAAAAAAGAACTGCAAATCAAAATCATCACAAGGTGCACCTACAGCTAGTAAACTGGCAAAAATAAGATGAGAGAAAACCCAGTGGTAGAAAGGCAGCAGCGTTACTAATGGTGGGGGCATTATAAATTGAGAAAGATCCTTTCAGAAGGCAATTTGATAATGTTCACCCTGGATGTGAAACCCAAAGAAACAGCTGGGAAAAGGGTGATATTATATACAATAAGCTATTAACAGCGTTGTGTACAACAACAACAAAAAACCCTAGAAAATAAGATGAACATTGAATAAGGGTAAATGGTTTAATAATGTATGAGAAAATAGACTGGCTGATTTTTCATTAGTTCCACAAGTATTTGCTGAGTACCTACTATGGGCCAGGTCCTGTTTTAGGTGCTAAGGATAGAACGAGTTACAAAACAATCCAAAATTCCAGCCCGAGGAGCTTACATTTGGATAATGATGGTGGAACTGGGGAACAGACAAGAAATAAAATAAGTAAATAGCATAGACTATTAGGAAATAAAGAAAATTCTGGAGAAACACAAAACAATGAATAGGAGTAGGGTCAGTGGAGGAGTGGGTAGCGGGTGGGATGTAATAGAGGTGGTCAGGAAAGGCCTCTCTGAGAAGGTGGGTGGTTAGGAACAGTGCTGACTAACATACGAGCCATGAGGGTATCTGGGAGATAGTATCTTGGGCAAAAGAAACAGCAAGTGTGAAGGCCAAGAGGTGGGACTCTGCTTGGGGGGCTGGAGGATCAGCAAACAGGCCAGGGTGGCTGGAGGAGGGAGAGAGGTAGGAGATGAGAAGGGGGCCGTCAGGAGGGACCCATGGGCCATGCAAGGACCTCAGCTTTTAGTCTGAATGAGTTGGGAGTCACTGCAGGGTTCTGGACCCATGAGTCCAGAAGAACAGACTGAGAGGGCAAATGTGAGAGTGGAAAACCAGTAAGGAAGTGACTCCAGTGATCCCAGCGGGGATGGGTGGAGGCTTAAACCGGGATGTTGCAGGGGATGAGGGGGAGTGGTGTTCTGAAGTTATGGGTTGAATTGTGTCCCCCAAAAAGACATGTTGGAGTCCTAAACCCTGGTACCTACTAATGTGGTCTTATTTGGAAATCGGGTCTTTGCCGAAGTAACCAAGTTAAAATGTGCTCATTAGGGTGGTGAGCTCTAATTAATATGACTGGTGTTCCCGAACACCTCCCAGCAGGCCCCACCTCCAACATTGGGGATCAAATTTATTTTCTCTTTTTTCTTTTTTTTTCTTTTTTTTTCTTTTTGAGACAGGGTATCTCTTGTCACCCAGGCTGGAGTGCAGCGGCACCACCTCTGCTCATTGCAGCCTCAACCTCCTGGGTTCAAGTGATCCTCCTGCCTCAGCCGTCCAAGTAGCTGGGACTACAGGTGTGCACCACCACACCCAGTTAATTTTTATATTTTTAGTAGGAACAGGGTTTCGCCATGTGGGCCAGGCTGGCCTCAAACTCCTGAGTTCAAGAGATCCACCCACCTCAGCCTCCCAAAGTGCTGGGATTACAGGCATGAGCCGCTGTGCCTGGCCACAGAGATCAAATTTCAACACAAGACCTGGTGAAGCCAAATAAACCATATCCAAACCAGAGCACAGCTCTAGCAAACTAACACACCCGGTAAATACTGAAGGTGGGCTAACAGGATTCCTGTTGGATTAGAGATGAAATGAGAAAAAGAGAGTGCACCTAGGATCGACTCTGGGGTCGACAGAGCAAGACCCTGTCTCAAAAAAAAAAAGGAAAAGTTTTTGGAAATCCCAGCTACTTGGGAGACTGAGGCAGGGCAATCATTTGAGCTCAGGAGCTTAAGACAAGTCCCTTTTCAAAAAAAAAGTATTCCCTACAATGTTTTAGGATATATTAGTATCAAAAGTGTGTAAATAATAATAAGGAAATAGAATCTACAAAATTAATACACATGTAAAATTTTAAAAAGCGAAACCACGCATGGAGAAGATAATGACATATTTAGCATAGTAATAAAAAGATGCAAAGGGAAAACACTAAAGATTTGTAAAGGGTAATAACTTGTGTTAAGTTTATTCTTTTGCTCCAAAGCTTCATTAAGTTACAGTCTAGGCCGGGAGTGGTAGCTCATGCCTGTAATTCCAGCACTTTGGGAGGCCGAGGCGGGTGGATCACCAGAGGTCAGGAGTTCGAGACCAGCCTGGCCAACATGGTGAAACTCTGTCTCTACTAAAAATACAAAAATTAGCTGGGCGTGGTGGCAGGTGCCTGTAATCCCAGCTACTCAGAAGGCTGAGGCAGGAAGAATTGCTTGAACCCGGGAGACGAAGGTTGCAGTGAGCCGAAATTGCACCACTACACTCCAGCCCGGGCGACAGAGCAAGACTCTGTCTCAAAAAAAAAAAAAAAAAAAAAGTTTCAGTCTAAATATTGTTTTTGTAACTTCAGCTCCCTAAAGAGTTCTAGTAGAACCTAGTATTTGCAGGTTAAATTCACAAGTCATTATGTTGGGGATAGGGCATTCATGTCGTCTCAGGGTCTGAACGTCATGGAACGTTAGCCGCTTGCTAGAGTGGAGTCAAAACGACTGAGCTAGCACCACCCCCTTCTAAGAGTTCATTTCTCATTTCTCAAGAACCAAGGGACCATTAAATGAATCAATGGTGACACTGAGAACACTGAGATCGAGGAAGGCTAAACCCTGGCACACGGTCCAGTCTGTTTGTCACAGGAGTTGGCCATACCAGAGCCTGCATGGGCCTGTGTTAGCAGGCAACAATCCCCAGCTTCAACTTCCTCATGCTGGGCTCGACTCACCATCATGAAACTCTCCCAATCCCGGATATGGGTGCCTGCCGTCAGTCATCCAGTCCTATCTATGGCCACCCGCTTCTTAGTATCCCCTACAAAAACAGGAGCTGCTGATCTGACTTCCAACTTGTAGGACATTGATGGTGCTGCAATGATGAGTGATCAAGTCACTATACCTAAAAGTCAGAAACTCAGACTCTACCTCTCTCTTATACCATGGGGTATAATCTGAGCCCAGCCACTTCTGTCCTTCAGAGGTATGATACCTCATAATTATGCTGGCCCCATAATTTAGACTAATGTAATAATTTAGAGAGGTGTTGAAGGCTTGGCTTAGGCTTCGGATCTAAGCCACATACTCTAAACTTTCCCCTTTTCCAGAATGTTTTAGAATAGAGTATCCAAATTGGCTCGGATGTTTAAAAAAAAAAAAGTTGTACTAAGATGCTCTTTTAATTGATAACTCTTTAGCCAACTCCTGATCAAGCAATGCTTTTATTCCCTCTGACCATATGAATCCTGAAAACCCAGGGCATGCTACACACTCAAGGCAGTTAGAACACCTGTGTTTTAAACACCTGTGGCCAGGCGCGGTGGCTTGCGCCTGTAATCCCAGCACTTTGGGAGGCCAAGGCGGACGGATTACGAGGTCAGGAGATCGAGACCATCCTGGCTAATGCGGTGAAACCCCGTCTCTACTAAAGAATACAAAAAATTAGCCAGGTGTGGTGGCGGGCGCCTGTAGTCCCAGCTACTCAGGAGGCTGAGGCAGGAGAATGGCGTGAACCCAGGAGGCGGAGGTTGCAGTGAGTCAAGATTGCGCCACTGCACTCCAGCCTGGGCGACAGAGCGAGGCTCCATCTCAAAAAAATAAAAATAAATAAAAATAAAACACCTGTACATGCCTCGCAATGGCTGACTTGTATGCTGATAAAGCAGCCTTGGTGGAACACATGGGCTCTAGGACACCTGTGTACTTCTTCCATTGACTGAGATGTATTTTTATAAACATTGGTTCTCAAAGTGTGGTCTGTGAACCAACTGCATCAACTATCGCTTGAGAACTTGTCAGTAATGCCCATTCTCAGGCTGCATCCCAGACCTACTGATCAGAAGCTCTGGGAGTGGGACCCGGGAATACGTGTTTCAGCAAGCCCTCCAGGTGATTCTGAGGCATGCTAACATTTGAGAGCCATTGTTAGAGGCAAGGTTGCTTTTGTTTCCCAACCTGTATATGTCATTTGTACATGTTATTGTAAGTAATTTAAATATTATAAAAACTGGGCTGGGGCCAGACGTGGTGGCTCAAGCCTGTAATCCCAGCACTTTGAGAGGCCAAGGCAGGCGGATCACAAGGTCAGGAGTTCAAGACCAGCCTGTCCAACGTGGTGAAATCCCGTCTCTACTAAAAATACAAAAATTAGCTGGGCGTAGTGGCAGGTGCCTGTAATCCCAGTTACTCAGGAGGCTGAAGCAGGACAATCATTTGAATCTGGGAGTTGGAGGTTGCAGTGAGCCGAGATTGCGCCACTGCACTCCAGCCTGGGCGACAATGCGAGACTACACCTCAAAAAAAAAAAAAAAAAAACTGGGCGGCTCAAACCTGTAATCCCAACACTTTGGGAGGCCAAGGCAGTGGATCGCTTGAGTCCAGGAGCTCAAGACCAGCCTGGCCAACGTGGTGAAACCCCGTCTCTACTAAAAATACAAAAATTCGCCAGGTATGATGGTGGGCACCTGTTGTTGCAGTTACTTTGGAGGCTGAGGTGGGAGGATTGCTTGAGCCCGGGAGGCAGAGGTTGCAATGAGCTGAGATTGTGCCACTGCACTCCAGCCTGGGTGACAGAGTGAAACTCTGTCTCAAAATAAATAAATAAATAAAATAAAAACCAATAAAATATAAGCACTAAAAGAAATTGAGATTTTAAAAATAAAAATTATGTTGAAAGCTTTGGAAAAAATTAAAGCAATTTGCTAACCAAAATTGCTATAGAACCAGGCATGGATGAAATAAATGTAAAACATTGGGAAATTTTCCACTAAAATTTACAAGAGTTCTGCTGTTAGATTGCTTTACAGATGTCTTGAAATCCTTGCTCCAATTTAAAGGAACCAAAACTAAAAAATCATAGACAATACATTATGGGTATGGTTTATGCAAAAAATATTTTTATATAATCCCAGCACTTTGGAAGGCCAAGGCAGGCAGACTGCTTGAGCCCAGGGGTTCGAGACCAGCCTGGGATATATAGCAAGACCCCATCTCTACAAAAAATACAAAAATTAGCTGGACGTGGTGGTGTGCACCTGTGGTCCCAGCTACTTGGGAGGCTGAGTTGGGAGGATTGCTTGAGTTTGGGAGATTGAGGCTGCAGTGAACCAAGACCACGCCACTGCACTCCAATCTAGGCAATAGAATTACACCCTGTCTCAAAAAAAAAAAAAAAAAAAAAAAAAGATTTGTAAATATATTTTTTCTTCAACTTAAAATTAGTATTTTTAAAAAGCATAAAAGTGATTTTTACTAAGTATACGTTTATGTGTTTTAAACAAAAATAAAATGACTAGCATGGGTTTGCACATGTAGTTTTTTAGGATTCCCCTTTCTGAATGATATTTTCCATTAATTCAGCTAACCACAGGCCCAATTCATGGGATAAGAGAGCTTCTCTGGATCTTGACTCTCATGTTTTTGCTCTTTGTGTATACAGATCTCTGGGGAACTAAGGGGGAGGATGTGATTGGCAAGGCAGGATTCACGCATTCCTGGGTCCCAAGTCTCTGGTCTATAGAACTCCAAGGTGTCAAATCTCATCTCAGTTTGAGATCCACCCACTGATGCACTGCTAGGCTTCTGGAGACAGCAGATGAGGCCATCAGTGCAGCGGTTAGACATGAAGAACCCCCTGCCACGCACGTGAACCTAACAGTTTGTTAAGGCCAAGAGAGTTCTAGTGCATTCAGCTCTAATGTTATTTGCCAAGTGGTTTGGGTTCTTTGCACAACTTCCTTGGTTGCAAAATTGTACTCATAAAAAGAGAGGTCAAGATTAGGGAGCCAGATGTATGGAGGTGACCTTGTGCGTAACTCAATGATGGCTCTATTGTTTCAAGTTCTCATCTACTTCAACAAAATCTGTTCTCAGTCATTTATGCCTGAAATTTCTCCACTCTTGTTTACAAATGGAAAGAGTAATTCCCCAGCTGTAGCTCTTTAGCCCTCCAGATCACAAGTGCTAAGATCCCAGAGTCAGAAGTCAGTCTTGCCACATTCATTCTCTGCCCAATGTGTGAGAAATCACTCCACTGTCTCTAAGAATACATGATACCTTGCTGCCAGTAATAAAACCCTAAAATCAATGATTTCTGATTTATAAGCTGGTCCAATTATAAGGTTTTCTCAGCAGGACTCAGTCTGCAACGGTATGGCATTAGCAGAAACAGGATACTTTAGAGAGGAGCACTTGGATTTTAAAGTTTTTTGATAACAAAGTAAGAAAAACAAAATTTGTCATCTAGAGAAATGGTAGAACCAATTTACTTGCTGAGCATACATTAGACACACACACACAGTCAGACTCACAAAACCTCTCCTCTGCACGGCATAATTGGAATTCCAAATGCAGGATTTAAAACCCAGAGAAAATTTCTTTTATTTTCCTTCTGTCTTCCTTTTTTTTTTTTTTTTTTTTTTTTTGAGACAGGGTCTCATTCTGTCACCCAGGCTGAAATGCAGTGGCACAATCACGACTCACTGCAACCTCGGCCCCCCAGATTCAAGCCATCCTCCCACTTCAGCCTCCCAAGTAGCCGGGACTACATGCATGTCCCACAATGCCTGGCCAATTTCTTTATATATTTTTGGTAGAGATGGGGTTTGGCCATTAGCTGGGAGTGGTGGCACACACCTCCTTGGGCTCAAGCAATTCTCCCACCTCAGCCTCCTGAATAGCTGGGCCTACAGGTGTGTGCCACCACCCCCAGCTACTTTTTGTTATTTTTGTAGATACAGGGTTTCACCATGTTGACCAGGCTGGTCTCAAACCTGAGCTCAAGAGATCTGCCCGCCTCGGCATCCCAAAGTGCTGGGATTACAGGCTTGAGCCACCATGCCTGGTCTGACTTTTTTTTAAATAAACAAAAATGACTTTATAATTTAAAAATCAGTCAATGGGGAAAATATTTTTTATAAAACATGAATGCATGAGACTGCGATCAACCTCAGTCAGTGCTTCAAGAAAAATGTATTTCAAGTCCAGTCTGTGAAAGATGAAAAGTACAAGTGGTTCTGCCCTCAAGGGTTTACAATCTGCCTGCGTAGATAAGATGCAAACAGGACCAAAGTTCCCCCAAAATAAAAGGCAGTTTGTAAACACCAGGTGAGTAAGTACAGCAGAAAATTCATGTTCAGAGATCAAGATAAAGGGTCTTTGAAAAACAGTTTTGGATGGCAATGAATGTGACTTTAGTGGCAGCTGATGAATTATAAATTCAGGGACTCCACTAAAGCAAAGGAGGTTCTTAGTCAGCAATCCACCATTGAATATGGAAATAAATTCAGGACTGCCAATGGTGAAATGAGCTCTCAGGGAGTTGGAACTCTGGTGCTGGAATTGAACGTTCCACTTACTCAAACATGTGGAAATCTATAAAAAAATGCTGAGTCCATGACTAAGAACTGAATTTTCATGCAGGTCACAGTAATAATTCAGGGATGAATCAAAGTGAAACTGGCCCAATTGTCTCACAGAACTGATGTTTACGGTTTATTTTGAATAAACATAGAAATTTACCTTTCTAGTCTTGAAACTTGAGAAAATTACATTTGTTTTATCTGAGAACCCTTCTCAAGAAACAAACCATCAGGCCTCCCTGACAGTATCAAGGAGCTGAAACTTACTAGATCACTGCGTCTGCACAATGACATGCCAGACCCCTCACCATTTATGATTGCCTAACCAACCACCTGCTGCGTGTTGACAAACTCCTCTTCCATACTCCTCCCTAATTCCTGTTTTCCCCCATATGGTTATTATACATTTATTCCCTGTTATATAAACCCCTAATTTTTATTTTATTTTATTCTGAGGCAGGGTCTCACTCTGTCATCCAAGCTGGAATGCAGTGTTGCAATCATGGCTCACTGCAGCCTCAACCTCCCAGACTCAAGCAGTCTTCCCTCCTGAGTAGCTGGGACTACAGGTGTGCACCACCACACCCAGCTGATTTTTTTTATTCTTTTCAGAGACAGGAGTCTCACTATATTGTCTAGGCGGGTCTCAAACTCTTGATCTCAAGTGATCCTCCCACCTTGCCTCTCAAAGTGCTGGGATTACATGCATAAGCCACCACATCCAGCCTAAGCCCCAATTTTAGTCAGTCAGGGAGATGGATTTGAGACTGATCTCCCATCTTCTTGGCACCTGATTGAAACCTTCTTTCCTGGTAATACTTGTTGTCTCAGCGATTGGCTTTCTGTGCAACAAGCAAAAGGACCTAGACTGAACCCCTAATGTTTTGGTAACAAAAGAAGTACTAGAACCACTGCTATGAAAGTGTTGAAACTGAAAACCTACCGCATAAATTCACTAGTAGCTGTGAGGTAGGAGGCAGGACTTGACTCCAGAGGCGGGGCAGAGACATCAGACCAGATTGAGAACTAGCTAAAACAGGGCTGGGGTGAAACCAGCCTTCAGACAGGTCCACCAGTGTGCCGTGTCAATTTACTGTTGCTATGGCAACACCTGGGCGTTACCATCCCTTTCTGTGGCAATGACCCAATGATTACTACCCTTTCCCTAGGAAGTTCTGCATAAACCTCCCCTTAATCTGCATGCAATTGAAAGTGGGTATAAATACGACTACAAAACTGCCTAAGCTGCTATTCTCTGCCTACAGGGTAGCCCTGCTCTGCAAGAGCAGTCACGGAGCTATACCACTTTCTCTTCAATAAAGCTGTTTTCTTCTACCTCTGGCTTGCCCTTGAATTCTTTCCTGGGCAAAGCCAAGAACCCAGGTAGGCTAAGCTCCACTTTGGGACGTGCCTGCCCTGCATCAGCTGGACATGCTTAACTTCTACCAAATTTCTTTAAATAAATAGTTTGAACCTGCTGCCCACACTTTCTCATCACCCACTCCCTGACTTTTGAAATCTGCCCTTTACCCATCCCCCCTTTGCCATTATCAATGGCCTCCTGGTCACCCTTGTGTTCCTCAAGCCTAGCAAAGTCCCTGGCAGAGTTCTGAAATGTTTGCAGACGTGAATCTGTGACTCAAGTTGATGGCTTTTTCTCTAAGTCCTGTTACCTTTGGCCATGCTGGAGCATGACATTAATATTGATCTGGCCAAGAAATTATCTTCCTATCATGTTCCATGATTCTTCTGTCTCTCCCCCAGCCTTCAGCTACTTCTTCATGAATATTTTTCCTGCCCCCACTTCCTGCTTCCTACATGTGGCTGCAATCCAAGGCTCAGTCCTTCACTCTCTTCTCGCTCCATACTTCACTATATACAGGATATTATGATAATAGGTGTTGTAATAATGATGCTAAGTTCCTAGAGTATACTGGGAACGTCACTCACTATCTTATTTAATCCCATAAAAACTTACAATGTAGATATTATTATTCTACATTATGGGTGAGGAAAATAAGGCTCAGAAATTAAAGACTTAAAGACATGTGCTTAGTGGTATGGTCTGGATGTTTGTGTCCTCCAAATCTCACATTGAAATGTGATCCCCCCGAGGTCAGGAGCTACAGACCATCCTGGCTAACATGGTGAAACCCCATCTCTACTAAAAATACAAAAAAATTAGCCGGGCGTGGTGGCGGACACCTGTAGTCCCAGCTACTTGGGAGGTTGAGGCAGGAGAATGGCATGAACCCGGGAGGTGGAGCTTGCAGTGAGCCGAGATTGTGCCACTGCACTCCAGGGTGACAGAGCAAGACTCCGTCTCCAAAAAAAAAAAAAAAAAGAAAGAAAGAAAAGAAATGTGATCTCCTATGTTAGAAGTGGACCCTGGTAGGAAGTATTGGATCACAGGGATAGATCCCCCAGGTGGGCTTAGCACCACCTCCTAGGTGATGAGTGAGTTCTTGCTCAGTTAGTTCACATGAGACCTGGTTGTTTAAAAGAGTGTGGCACCTCCCCACGCCCCAATTCTCACTCTTGCTCTTGTCATGTGACATACTTGTTCCCCCTTAGGCTTTTGCCTTGATTGTAAACTTTCCGAGGCCCTTACCAGAAGCAGAGGCCAATGCCATGCTTCTTGTACAGCCTGCAGAACTGTGAGCCAATTAAACTTTTTCTTTTTAAAATAAATTACCCAGTCTCAGGTACTCCTTTATAGCAATGCAAGCAGCCTAACACAGAAAACTGGTACTGAGAGTGGGGTGTTGCTATAACACACTTGAAAGTATGGAAGCAGCTCTGAAACTGGGTAATGGGCAGAGGTCAGATGAGTTTGGAGGGCTTAGGAGAAGACAGGAAGATGAAGGAAAGTTTGGAACTTCTTAGAGACTTGTTAAGTGGTTGTGACCAAAATGCTGATAGATATGGACAGTAAAGGCCAGGCTGATGGGATCTCAGATAGAAATGAAGAATTTATTGGGAACTGGAGTAAAGGTCACCAATTCTATGCCTTAGCAAAGATCTTAGCTGTGTTGTGTTCATGCCCTAGGGATCTGTGGAAGTTTGAATTTAAGAGTGATGACCTAAGGTAGCTATCTGGTGGAAGAAATTTCTAAACAGCAAAGCATTCAAGCCTATGATCAGACATGGGAGCAAATAAATAAAGTTGGAACTTACATGTAAAAGGGAAGCAGAACGTACAAGCTTGGAAAATTTGCAGCCTAGCCATGTGGCAGAGAAAGAAAAAGCGTTTTTGGGAGAGGAATACAAGCAGGCTGTGGAGCAACCACTTGCTAGAGAGATTAGCATAACTAAGAGGGAGTTAAGTGCGAATATCCAAGACATGGGAAAAAGGCCTCAAAGGCATTTCAGAGATCTTCTAGGCAGCACCCCACCCCCCCATCAAAGGCCCAGAGGCCTACGGAAAAAAAATGGTTTGGGGAGCCAGGTCCAGGGCACCACTGCCCTGTGTAGCCTCAGCACACTGCTCCTCACATCCAGGCTGCTCCAGCTCCAGCCATGCCTCACAGGGCCCCAGGTACAGCTTGGGCTGCTGCTCCAGAGAGTACAAGCCACCATAAACCTTAGAGGCTACCATGTGGTGTTAAGTCTGTAGGCACACAGAACGCAGGCATGAAAGAGGATTGGCAGCTTCTCCCTAGACTTCAGAGGATGTCTTGGAAAGCCTGGATGTCCAGGCAGAAGCCTGCTGCAGGGGCGAAGCCTCATAGAGAGATTCTACTAGGTCAGTGCCAAAGGGAAATGTAGGGTTGGAGCTCTCATACAGAGCCCCTACTGGGGCACTGCCTAGTGGAGCTGTGGAAAGGGAGCCACCACCCTCCTGACTTGAGAATGGTAGTAGAGCCTCTGGCAGTTTGCAACCTTAGCATGCAAAAGCCATGAGCAACAACCTGTCAGGGCAGCCTCAGGGGCTATACCCTGCAACCACAGGGGCAGAGCCAACCAAGGCCTTGGGGGCCCACCCCTCCCACCAGTATGCCTTGGATGCAGGACATGGAGTCAAAGGAGATTGTTTTGGAGTTTTAAAATGTAATGACTGCCCTGCTGGGTTTCAAAGTTGTATGGGCCTATCACCCTTTCTTTTGGCCAATTTCTCCCTTTTGAAATGAGAATATTTATCCAATGCCTATAACACGTTGTACCTTGGAAGTAAATAACTTTTTTTTTTTTAATCTCACAGGCTCATCAGTGGAAGGCTTTCATCTCTAGATAAAACTTTGGACTTTGGAGTTTGAGACTTTTGAGTTAAGGCTGGAACAAGTTAAGACTTTGGGGAACTATTGCAAAGGCATGATTGTATTTTGAAATGTGAGAAGGACATGAGATATGGGGGGCCAGGAGTGGAATAACATGGTTTGGATGTTTGTTGCCTCCAAATCTGATGCTGAAATGTGATTCCCAATGTTGGAGGTGGGGCTTAGTGGGAGGTATTGGATCACAGCAGTGGATCCCTCATTAGTGGCTTAGTGTCATCATCTTGGTGATGAGTGATTTCTCGCTTAGTTAGTTCATGTGAGATTTGGTTGGTCTTAAAACAGTGTGTCACCTCCCCCCAACTCTTGCTCCTGCTCTCACCATGTGACATTGCCTGCTTCCCCTTCACCTTCTTCCATGATTGGAAGTTTCCTGAGGCCCTCACCAGAAGCAGACGCTGGCACTACGCTTCCTATACAGCCTGCAGAATCATGAGCTAATTAAACCTTTTCTTTTAGCTAATCTCAGGTATTCCTTTTATAGCAATGCAAATGGCCTAACACACCTAGCAAATAGCAGAGTTGGGATTTCAGCTCAGATAGCACTGTTTTAAAGGTCCAGATGCCCTCAAAACAAATGAACCAATACATAAATATTTAAAATAGAAAATAACTGAAAATTCAGAAATAAACTATGCTGCTTCCTGACTGCAGCATTGACTCTAACCTCTCTCTGTCATGTTAATGCTGAGTTTTCTGCTTCCTCTTGACATGTTCTTGTGGTGTCTGACCTGAATTCAAAATTCACCTTGTCTATGACTACTAATTATCACCCCAACCTTTTTTTGTTTTTTTTTTTTTGAGACAAGGTCTTCCTCTGTTGCCCAGGCTAGTGTGCAGTGGCACTATCATGGCTCATTATAGTCTCAACATCCTGGGCTCAAGCAATCCTCCCACTTCAGCCTCTTGAGTAGCTGGGACTTCAGGTGTGCACCACCATGCCCAGCTAATTTCTTAATTTTTTTGTAGATATGGGCCTTGCTTTGTTGCCCAGGCCTGTCTAGAACTCCTGGTCTCAAGCAATTCTCCCACCGTGGCCTCACAAAATCCTAGGTTTACAGGCATGAGCCACCACACTTGGCCTTATCTTTTTGAAAATCTATTCCATCACTCTTCTATCACTGTTGCCATCACTCTCAGAGTCATGGAAGCTCAAGATCATAGAGTCTTTTTTTTTTTTTGAGGGAAGGTCTCGCTCTGTTGCCTAGGCTGGAGTAAAGTGGTGTGAACATGACTCACTGTAGCCTTGATCTCCTGGACTCAAGCAATCTTCCCACCTCAGCCTCCCAAGTAGCTGGAACCACAGGCACGTGCCAACATGCTTGGCTAATTTTTTTTTTTTTTTTTTTGAGACGGAGTTTTGCTCTTGTTGCCCAGGCTGGAGTGCAATGGCACAACCTTGGCTCGCTGCAACCTCTGCCTCCCGGGTTCAAGTGATTCTCCTGCCTCAGCCTCTAGAGTAGCTGGGACTACAGATGACCACCACCATGCCCGACCAATTTTGTATTTTTTTTTTTAGTAGAGCCGGGTTTCCTCATGTTGGCCAGGCTGGTCACAAACTCCAGACCTCAGGTGATCTGCTTGCCTCAGCCTCCCAAAGTGTTGGGATTATAGGCATGAGCCACCGCATCCAGTCATGCCCAGCTAATTTCTTTATTTTTTGGTAGAGATGAGGTCTCACCATGTGGCCCAGATTGGTCTTGAACTCCTGGGCTTAAGCAATCCTCCTACCTAGGCCTCCCAAAGTACTAGGATTACAGACATGAGCCACAGTACCTGGCCTAGAGTTACTTTTGACTTTTCCTTGTTCCGTTTATGTATAGCACCTCCTTTCATTCCTTACTGTCTCCCTCTCCTTTCCTATAGTCACACCTCAAATCCTGGCTGGCTCCTGTCCTCTCTCACCTGATAACTGCCACAGTCCCCTATCTGGTATTCCCACTTCTTGTCATCCTTCTCCTGGAATATACCCTGCGATTCCCCATGAGGTTACACTTCCTAAAAATGAAGCTTTGCATTTGTCACCCAAATATAAACCTTTCAGTGGCTCTTCTTCAGAGATAAAATCTAGGCTTTACATCTGATTTTCAAAACCCTGAACAATCCAGTTCCTTCTGCTGTCTTCAGCTTCATCTCTACTTCATGCATACAGGAATTCTCTGCTGAGCTTAACAGTTTAAGTCAAAATTGGACAGCCTTAACTAGGGTGATTATGTAATTTACCATCCAAACTGGAACCATTTTCAAAGTGAAAATATGTGCCATCAAGAAATGAGGTCAGCTGGGTAAGAAATGGGGTCAGCCGGGTGCAGTGGCTCATGCCTGTAATCCCTGCACTTAAGGAGGCTGAGGCAGGTGGCTTGCTTGAGCTCAGGAGTTCAAGACCAGCCTGGGCAACATAGCGAGACCCCATCTCTACCAAAAATACAAAAAATTAGCCAGATGTGTGGTATGCACCTGCGGTCCCAGCTACTTGGGAGTCTGAGGTGGGAGGATCGTGTGAGCCTGGGGGGCGGAGATTGCAGTGAGCCGAGGTCACGCCACTGCACTCCAGTCTGGGTAACAGAGTGAGACCCTGTCTAAAAATAAAAAGAAATGGCATCAAGTGAGGTGGCTCACACCTGTAATCCCAACACTTTGGGAGGCCTAAGGCAGGAGGATCATTTGATCCCAGGAGATTGAGACCAGCCTAGACAATGTACAGAGACCCTGTCTCTAAAAAAAATAAATTAGCCGGGCACAGTGGTGCACACACATGGTCCCAGCTACTCAGGAGGCTGAGGTGGGACTATTACTTGAGCCCAGGTGATCGAGGCTGCAAAGCTCTGATCATGGCCTGGACAACAGAGCAAGACTCAAAAAAAAAAGAAAAAAAAAAGAATTGGTCCACAGGACATAAACTGGTATTATCCTATATTAACTGGGAGGTATGATCACTCTGTTCTTAATGTTACCTTGCCATCTATACACAGGCCACCTCAGATCAGCTACTAATGGTATATGTCCAGAGTCCTCACCAGTCTCTTCTCTCCTCTAAATTTTCTGCTCTAAGTCTGGTATCTGGAGTCTCCATCTTTGATAAGCCCCTTCCAGCCCTCAGGTTAGGCCACCTGGTTAGCTTTCAGTTTGGCCTTCTCACTGTAACAGACTCTCTGACCTACCAGCTCCCGGGAGCTGGCCCTGCCCCTCCCAGGCCAGCCTTAGCTCTAATGCTTGAAGAGCATTGCCACCTCCACAGTCACTGCCCTTCATATCTCCCCCTGCCTTGGACATTTGTCCAATTGCCACCCTTCCTTCACACTCAGATCTTCCAGCCTAGCCATTAGGATGTCTCTCTCTGACTTTCTGTGGCCTCTATTTTCTCTATCATTTGCTTTGCACTCACCATAGTCCTATTGAGCAGCAAATAACCTTGTGGGATTTAGTTTGGAGTCGCTAGGAAAGGCTACTGGCAACAAAGGTCCTGGCTGCTTAATCATCTCACTCCCAGCCTGTAACAGATCGGGTGCTTGGTGAATCACTACAAAGGGCATTGGGGAAAGGTGGTAAGGCTGGTGATGCTAGGATCATCTGACGGAGGAGACCTGGGTTGCAATGGGATGCAGTCTCTCCCATTTTCCCACTCTTCGGAGTGGATCCCCTCTGAGAAAATGCAGACATTCTTATACGCAAACAAGCAGCCACAGAGAGACGCCCATCTCTAATAAACAGCACGCCAAAGCTCTCTGGCAATGACAGCATCTACCCTCTCATGCATGTAGCTCTTCAATAAATGTCAAATCCCAAAAATTACAGCAAAATCCTCAGAGATACAATGGTTCTCTACTACACATGGACAAGCAGGTAATTATTTGGAAACACTCAGAGAAATGGGTTTTTCAGTGGCCTCCAGTTTCCCATGGGTCAAGGTGGGCTTCCTGCCCCATCTATTCCCTGTGACCAAGCAAGCCCTGTGTTCTGCTGTCCCTCCCCTTGTCCTAATCAACCAATTACCCTCATCCTGTTTCCTGAAGCTCCTCCACCCGCCTAACTCAAAATGGCTCGATTTCCTCCTGACCGCACAGCACTCAGAGTTTCTACCCAATTAACAAACAGTGGGGCGGAGGCAGGCGGGGAAAGCAGGTTATAAAACAAAATAGACAGTGTGACCTCATTTTGTTAAATCTTTACAAAATATTTTTTGTTTGTTTGAGACGAGTCTTGCTCTGTTGCCCAGGCTGGAGTGCAGTGGCACAATCTCAGCTCACTGCAAAATCCGCCTCCTGGGTTCAAGTGATTCTCCTGCCTCACTCTCCCAAGTAGCTGAAACTACAGGGGCATGCCACCAGGCCCAGCTAATTTTTCTATTTTTAGTAGAGATGAGGTTTCACCATATTGGCCAGGGTAGTCTCAAACTCCTGACCTCAAGTGATCTGCCCGCCTTGGCCTCCCATACTACTGGGATTACAGACGTAAGCCATCGCGCCTGGCCAACAAAATGTTTTAAAGTAGATATTTATATGGAGAAAGTCTGGTAGAAAATACAATAACCTATTAATAGTGATTTTTCTCATCTGTTTAAGTTTTTCTACAAATGGGTATTACTTGCATAATAAAAATTAATGAAGCAAAAATAACCATAGGTATATATGTTGGCTTCTTTTTTGCTAGTGGTAGTGGGTGTGGTACCCTGCCACTCTATCATGACCACCACCCGCAGATTAAGAAGAAAAACAACCCTAAGGCCCAGGAGACCAGCTGCATTTGTGGCCCTCTGATGAGAGTCAGAGGCAAAGGTTGCCTTCATTCCTACCAGTGTGTAAAAACAAACTCATGATACTCTCATCACTCACCTGCCAATTGCAGGCTACCACCTACGCTATTGTTTTGTTGTTGTTTTGTTTTGTTTTGTTTTTGCCTTCCATATCCCTAGCCAAGAATTAAGGTGTGCTGGGAAATGCAAATTCTATGTGCAAAAAAAATAAGCATACCTTGTTTGTGAGAAGCAAAATAAAATAGGGCCCTGAAAACATTAACACAGAAGACAAAATGCAGGATTTAGCAGAAAATTTACATTCCACTTTTGATGTCAGTCAAGTTCTTTTCCTTCTAGATTTTCTGCCTCATAAGTATTCAGTTCAGTTTATGAAACACCTACTATCCGCCAGGCACTGTTTGTTGGTATAAGGAGGAATGAGGCCATGTTAAGTTGCAAAGGCTTTGTAGACAAACGGGGGATGTCTGCAGCATCAAACACTGCCCTTGAGCCTCATTACCTGGGCTTGTGTTTGAGGCTACTGCTAGTCTCCTCTGGCCATGCTATCTGATTACGCTGAGACCATATGGCTGGGCTCTTCCACCTGGAAGTCACTTTGGCCTCTCACTGAGCTATAGGTGACATTAGGGAGGAAAGCTGCCTGTTGTCTTTGAGGTGTCACTCAGCAACTCACCCAAGTAAATTTCATATATAACACATGAGCTCTATGTAAGTCAGGCCATTCCAAACATACCCTCCAAAGTTGAAGAAAATCCACCCGATCCTTTTCAAGAGACGCAGTAACACACAGTTACATTTGCATGGATTACCATATGTGTTCCTTTTGCTGGAGACCCAGAATGAGAAAACACTGACCTCAGCCATAAATGAAGCTTTTAAAGTTCAAATTCTGCCTAACAACTACACTAAACAACTGAGCACTTTGTGGAAACCCAAAGGTGAGGAAATGAATATGTGGGATGTACATGTGAGTCTCCCCTCCTCCTCACCATGCTTAACTTGTCCTTCCCCACCAAGCCCAGCCGGAGGGATACTCACCCACACAGCTCTTCCCGTCCTCAGCCAGGGCGTAGCCACTGTAGCACTGGCAGACGAAGGAGCCCGGCACATTCACACAGAGCTGCCCACAGTTGTGGTCCTCCATGGCACACAGATCCTGGACTGAGGCAAAGTCACGCTGTTAGAACACAACGTCAGGCACATCTGAGAACGCCTCCAGCCCAGGGCGAAGCAACAAGCAGCTCCAGAGCCCTCACCAAAGTAACTTTTAAAAACATTATAGGATTCGATGTGTGATCATAGTAGAAAATTTGGAAAGCATTAAAAAATAGATAAAACAAAATTCACCTGTAATCCCCTCATCTGTAATCCCCCTACCCAGAGGCAACCACTGTTAACATTTTGGTGAGTTTTCTTTCCAGGTGAGTTTCTGCGTGTATATAAAAACACATTTTTCAGTCAGGCACAGCGGCTCATGCCTGTAATCCCAGCACTATGGGAGGCCAAGGTGGGCGGATCACTTGAGGTCAGGAGTTGGAGACCAGCCTGGCCAACATGGTGAAACCTCATCTCTACTAAAAATACAAAAATTAGTTGAGCGTGGTGGTGTGTGCTTGTAATCCCAGCTACTCAGGAGGCTGAGGCAGGAGAATCGCTTGAACTTGGGAGGCGGAGGTTGCAGTGAGCCGAGACTGTGCCACTGCCCTCAAGCTTGGACGACAGAGCGAGTCTCTGTTTCAAAATAAAGAAATAATATAAAAATAAATATAACACATTTTTCAAAGTTGGAATTACTCATCACCTCTATGAAATACATTAAATAATTTTTTTGAGATGGAGTCTCGCTCTGTTGCTGGTATAAGGAGGAATGAGACAAAGCTCTTTGAAAACCCTCTTTGTGCTCTATTTATTCATCCTAGGAACAAACGAAGAAAATGGAGAAGCCAAAAGAGGTTAGGTAGAGGTAACAAACATTACCAAGGAGAAATACATACATGCCTATTCGTGGTCTTATTTTGGTCAAATATTTATTCCGTGTCCACAAAGTGCTAAGCTCTGGCTGTTTATTCACATGCAATATAGGAACAGATTATAGTATGCATCTACTGCAACAGAACTAAGAATATGTTGGTGGATGAAAATATTAAAGGCGTCTTCCATCCATCACTGACTCAGTCTCTGACACTATTTCCCAGCAAGGAGAACAGCTCGGATACCATGAAACAGCTAGCTGTACCAGTGATTTTACCATTAAAACGGGAGACAATCAGAAAGCATTAAAGGGGTTGAATATATTGAAGAGAATTTTCTCTGGTTAAAAGCTATCACTGGCCAGGTGCGGTGGCTCAAGCCTGTAATCCAAACACTTTGGGAGGCTGAGGCGGGCGGAACTTCTGAGGTCAGAAGTTTGAGACCAGCCTGATCAACATGGTGAAACCGTGTCTCTACTAAAAATACAAAAATCAGCTTGGCGTGGTGGCACGCGCCTATAATCCCAGCTACTCGGAAGGTGGGAGGCTGAGGCAGGAGAAAGGCTTGAACCCGGGAGGTAGAGGTTGCAGTGAGCCAAGATCACACCATTGCACTCCAGCCTGGGTGACAGAACGAGACTCTGTCTAAAAAAAAAAAAAAAGCTATCACTACAACAGGTATGATTTTAAAAAACTTAATTACCTAGAAAGCTTGATTAATTACTGAATCCAATGGCTACATTTTAATATCATCTTCTAGATCTTTGAATTTCATAGTTTATTATGCTTTTAGATAAATATAAAATATCACATTGATTTTTAAAAAGATAAAAGCTGATTTGATTCAACATCTCTATTAAATGCATTAAACAATTTTAAACATGAAAACTTACATCATTGCATTTTAAAAACGCTTAGGTCTAAGATTCTACAAATAAGAATTCTGGTTTTAAAATTCTAAAGGAAGTATTTTCACTCCCAAATCAATAAAGCAGATGAAAAAAAAAAGCCTTATAGACACAAATTGTTTTACCTCTCAGCAGTATGTTTATATCTTACATTTCCAATTAGGAACTCCAACCAGAATGTCCAATGTAGATTTCCAATGGATTCAGATGTAAGGACAACACCCATAACCAGAAGAAAACTTCAGCTAATACAAAAATCATAGTGAGTAATCAAAGAATGACAAAACCTAAATCAGCTAGGCCAGAAATATAAGAAATGTCTGAATCATATGATAGTCATTCATTTACTCAGTAAATATGTGTTGGGCACCTACTATGTCCTGGGCATTGGGGATATCGTGGTGAACAAAACAGACAAGGGGTTTCTGCTGTCACACAGCTTGTATTCTACTAGCGGGTAGTAACAAGAAGCTTTAGGAAGAGTATTTTCGGCCAAAAGGACAGTGAATGCAAAGGTCCTGAAGAACAAACTGACCCCATTTGAGGAACAGAAATGCCAGAGTGGCTGTTAGATGCCACCTAAATAACTAACATGCGAGGCAGGACATGATAAAAATCCCTAAGAGAAGTGCCAAGAAAACTTTCCCTTCCGGCATAAATCATAATGTTAACTACCTATGTGTTTATGGAGTGATGGATGTACTGTGTCTTGGAGCTTACCAGACTCTAAGCTCCCTAAGTGGGTAGGCAGTGTCCCTGCACAAAGTCCTGACGACTAGGAGGTGACACTCCAGCATGTTGGAACCAGCTCTGGAAGGGTGGCAGCAACTTCTCCACCTGGGTCCTCCCAATCTCTACTGCAGATGCTGCCTTGCCCCCATCAGGGGTCTGGCAGGAACTCTGCCTACCATGGTTACCAAGTAGTGGCGTGAACACAGGTGATTTTTCATTCTTTTATTTATAATTGTCTGATTTCATATTTTCTAACAGGAACTTTTATAATAATGGAGGAAGAAAAAAATCAACCTATTACAAGTGAACCCTTTTGAAAGTACCATTTCAAAAGCAATGAACCAGGACTTTGAAGGAACAATCTTTTTTTCTAAAAGGCTTCCCTGCACAGGGTAGGCAGAGCAAGGCAAGGACATGCTTGTTCCTTTCAGGATGGGCTGGGATATCCGCAGAAGAGTCTGTGAGTAACTGCAAGCTCCCATCTGCAGAAGCAGCAGGGACCTTTGAAAATCTCCATGCCAAGGTACTCCCCACCACAATTAAATTAGACTGGTAGGGGGTAGGAGTTGGGCAGTGGTGTTTGTCAAAGTCCCCAGGTGGCCCCAGTGTGCAGCCAGGCTGAATGTCATTGAACCTAACAGATAAAAGGTCCTCACAATCCTCCGTGGGGAAGGGGCCCAGATCCAGGAGTCAGTCTCCCCCTTTAATGACTGAGACCCTAAGGTTCAGCTTTCCTCTTCTAAACAAATCTGAGTGATTTTTGTCCTTGCTCACCTCTCCAAGAGGCTAAAAGAACCCCAAACACCTACGTGCGGGTGTGAGATTACTGCTTGCATCCCAGAACTGTCCCACAAACAGCAAGCTTGCCAGCTGGCTCCATGCGGATTGTCCTTCCTTACTGTTTTTAGAATTGTTGGGGATTTATGGCCATGAGTGATTTGTACCGACCCAAGGGAAACCATTCAGGGATTAATCTAATTAAACAAAGACAAAGGAATAAATACAGACTGGGTTCTGACAAAACAACTTTGCTGTTTTTCTGGCAGTGGCTATTTCCTTTTGAAACAAATACAGATGTTTTTGGATGATTCCTTATGCTTTTGAAAAACAGCCCTTCTTTCTCTCTGAGGCCAGGAGGATTTCACTGAAGTATGACAAGCACTGCGTCCAGAGCTCCCCCTACCCCGGCACAACCTTCCACCTTCTCCACCTGGTGACCCCTGTGAATGGCTCACAGCCCCAGTCAAATGTCACCTCCTGTGGGAAGCCTCCTGCAAGTTGGCTGGACTTAAGGCTTCTTCCCCTGTGTCCCTACAGCACTATAGACATGGCTCCGCTCTAGCATTTAGGCACTGATCCCATGGTATTGGAAGGACTTGATCACGGCTGTCTGCCCCAATATAAACAGGTCAGTTTTGACCCCCCTAGAGCCTAGCACAGTGTCCTAGCACATGTATTTGGCCTCCATAAGAGTTCATTTGCTGAATGAACAATGAAAAAGGCCCAGGTGCCCTGCCTCCCAGGAGGGATGGTCCTAAAATCCTAAGAACAACCTCCTCCATCAGATGTGGGGTCCTCAGAAGATGACTGAGATGGGAACAAAATTCTCTACAAGTCTCTTTGCCTCTCCTCATCCCCAGCAAAAGATACTCACATACCAGAAGAGGGCTCAGAGTGAGGTAGGAGGCAGGACTCAACACCAGAGGCGGGGCTTGGACACAGGATCAAACTGAGGACTAGCAAAAACAGGACTGGGGCAGAAGCAGCTTTCCATAAGACACGCCCACCAGTGTCACATGGCAGTTTACCATTGCCATGGCAACACCTGGGAGTTACCACCCCTCTCCATGTCAATGACCTGACAACCCAAGAGCTACTATCCCTTCCCTAGAAATTGCTGCATAAACTGCCCCTTAATCTGCACGCAATTAAAAGTGGGTATAGGCCACTGGTATCACACCTGTAATTCCAGCACTTTCGGAGACCAAGGCTGGTGTATCATGTGATGTCAAGAGTTCAAGACCAGTCTGGCCAACATGGTGAAACCCCATCTCTACTAAAAATACAAAATTAGCCAGGTGTGGTGGCAGGTGCCTGTAATCCCAGTTACTTGGGAGGTTGAGGCAGGAGAATCACTTGAGCCTGGGTGGCAGAGGTTGCAGTGATCTGAGATCATGCTACTGCACTCCAGCCTGGGCAACTCCATCTCAAAAAAAAAAAAAAAAAAGTGGGTATAAATATGACTGTAAAACTGCCCTGAGCTACTACCTACTCTCTGCATATAAGGACAGCCCTGCTCTGCAGGAGCAGTCACAGAGGCGTAACACTGCCAGGGCTGTAACACTGTCTTGTCAATAAAGCTGTTCAATTCTACCTCTGTTTGCCCTTGAATTCGTTCCTGGATAAAGCCAAGAACCTTCATGGGCTAAGCCCCACCTTGGGGCTCACTTGTCCTGCATCAAGAGCACAATGACATCTCAGAGCCAGCCCCCAGCTATGGACTCCAGAAAAGCTGTCATGACAGTTAGGGAACCTGTGTGCCCTGCTATCCACCGCGTCCCGGTATTTAGCACAGTGCCTGGCACATTGTTCTTGCTCAACAAGTACTTGTTGAATGGATGAATGAACTCATGCTCATGTGACACAAGCACAGGGTTGTCAGGTGTTCCTAACTCATCTCTCTTACCTACTCTTGTAAGCTCTGTGAAGGACAGGGCCATCTCTCTAAGTTTTTGTGTTCCTTACGGTGCCTGTATAATGCCATGCACTTCACACAGTCGGTGCTTAGTAGCCATCTATTGTTGACTTGACAGCCTCCCTTGCTGGGCAGCCTAGAGCACTGTCTCAATTAATAAATGTCACTGGGCAGAAATGGGACAGCTGGGGATGATTCTGAAGTATTCTTTAATTTCCCTTTAGCAAAGATGAATTTTTAGAATAGCTAACTTTTACCCTGGGGCCAAAGATGGCAACAGAAACTTGAAAGTCATGGGGTTCCTCCCTCTCCTGTACCCCTCAGATCCAGTCAATCCTGGATTTACTTCTCTTCATCTCCCCTGCCACCATGGAGCCACCATCATCTCTTGGCTGAACAGCCATGGCAACCTCTTAACTGTATTCATCCCAGCCTAGCATTCTCCTGTAGCCAGAGTAATCTGCTCCTGCCTTGCTTCTGCTTAAAACCCTTAATGGCTTATCACTGCTTTAGGATGAAGTCCGCAAACTCTAATGTGATGGTCAAGGGGGCTACAAGGCCCACCCCTTCACCTCTCCAGTCTTATCTCAAGCCTCCTCTTATTTTCTCTGCTCCATTTACACGGCCCTCTCCATTTTCAAATCAAGCTTCTTCACACCTTGGGACCTTTGCACTGGCCATTCCTTCTGCCTAGAATGCCCAAGCCTCTTCCTCACCTCCTTTCCCCTACCTAACTCTCATACCTCCTTTAGGACTCACCTGAAAGTCTGCTTTCTCAGGAAGCTCTGACCTACCACTAGGGGTGAAGTCCTCCCTCAGAGTTTCCCTTAGTAATCTTCATCACAATGATAATTTAATACTTCATTTGCAACTAATTATTTCATGTCTATTTCACCTGCCACATAGGGCAGCCACAGTGCATGTCTTGCTCAGTGCACTAGTTCAGATATCTAGCATCTGACATGTGGCCCATTTTAAAAGGATTTGTGGATGACTGAATGAATAAATCTATTCCATGATGAAATGGTTCAGAGTGCTGGGGAAACAACAGTGAATAAGTGGACAAAAAAAAAAATTCCTTCCCTTATAGAGCTGATGGTCCAGTGAGGGACCAGTCATGTGCTAGAGGCAGCTCGTATTGACTCACAGGATGATGTGCATCTTGGTAGCTTGAAATGTCCATGGTGGGAGTATTTACACCACGGAAATTGGCAGACACTCCAAATCAGAGCTTTTGTCTCCTGGAGACCTGATTGTTAAACATTTAGCAGCACATCACTGACAGAAGATTGATAGTAAACAAAGCAAATAGGTAAAAATCTGTGATACGTTATAAGCAGGAAAGGGGAGTTGAGAGTGGTGAGAGAGCAGGCTTCCATTTTTAACAGTGTGAAATGAAAAGATGATTTTGACCTTCTCCAAATTTTTATTTGGACCTGAAAGAGGTGATATGAAAAATGATAAAGGGAACTACCACTGGGGGAGGACAGGAAGTCAGTTACATCTCCTCAGAAAAGGTAGGGGTGAGGCAGGCAGGTGAAAAAAATACCGACTTTGGAGCCAGACTTGGCCCCAGCTGGGTGACGACTTCAAGTAAGAGACTTTAGAGAGATTCCATTTTAATAAAGAGGTTAAATATCTTATTTGTAGGGTTGAGTGAGATCATCTAGATGGGCAAAGCAACTGTCTCACAGTAGATTTTTTTTTTTTTTTTTAATTTTTTTGAGACAAGGTCTGGCTCTGTTACCCAGGCTAGAGTGCAATGGCACAATATCTAGGCTCACTGCAACCTCCGCTTCCCGAGCTTAAGCAATCCTTCCACCTCAGCCTCCTGAGTAGCTGGGACTACAGGTATGCACCATCACACCCAGCTGACTTTTGTATTATTTGTAGAGACAGGGTTTCACCATGTTGGACAGGCTTGTCTTGAACTCATGAGCTCAAGCGATCTACCCGCCTCGACCTCCCAAACTGCAGGGCTCACAGGTGTAGGCCACCGTGCCTGGCTCACAGTAAGTATTCAACACATGTTAGCATCCTTCTCCTTTCCTAAATCAAGGGGGAAAAGAAAAGTGTCAGTAGCGCATGCCTACTTAAGCATGGGAGAGAGGTGAACTTCAACCAAATTTTGCTCACATCCCAATTCTAATAGTTTCACTTTATTAGGTACCTATAAAAGCTACAACTAGGGGCTGGCACAGTGGCTCACACCTGTAATCCCAGCACTTTGGGAGGCCAAGGCAGGAGGATCAAGACCAGCCTAGGCAACAGAAAGAGATCTTGTCTCTACAGAAAATCAAAAAATTAGCCAGGCACAGTGGCACACGCCTGTAGTCCCAGCTATCAGGGAGGCTGAGGTGGGAGGATCATTTCAGCCAGGGAGTTCCAGGATGCAGTGAGCTATGATTGTGCTACTGCACTCCAGCCTGGGTGACAGAGCAAGGCCCTGTCTCAAAAAAAAAAAAAAATCCTACAAACATGAATATTAGATCCTAACATTCTAAAAATGTATCTCTGGTTAAGTTTGGTTTTTGAGTTCTATGCTGAATTGAAGTGGTACAGCAAAGCAGGTAATTTGGAATTTCATAACAAAAGACCTGGCCAAATTTGAGCTATGCCTTGCCAGGGAGCAACCATTAGCATGTATGTGACAGTCAGCAAAATCTGCTTGCTTCTTTCAGTGCCTGGAGAATTTTAAGAGGGTTAACTCAGTCTTCCCAGGTGAAACTAATGAGTGAAGATTTGCTGCCAAGAGCCCCTAAGCTGTGCTCAAATCCAACCACCGTTTCCCCAGAGGCTCCCATGCACCCTAGATGTAAGCACCTTCCCTTAGAAATCCTGGCACCTGCATCTCAGTCCAGAGAATTTGGAAACTTTCATCTGCTTACACCGGAAGGAGGGAGAACTGACGGGGGAGCACGAAGAATGGGGCAAACGCTTTGGCCATCATCCAGGGCTAAATCAAAGGGTTTTTACCAATGTTTCAGAATTTTAGACAAGCTGCACTGCATGCTGTTGACAACAATGACAGTTTAATCTCGTCTTTGGAGTTAAAGTAAATAAACACCTTTAGAACACACCCTCTACTTTTTATAGCTCTTGGTGTTATTTAACCTCAGATGTAGAAATCAGAAATTGTTCATCCGGCCAGGCGCGGTGGCTCACGCCTGTAATCCCAGCACTTTGGGAGGCCGAGGCGGGCGGATCACGAGGTCAGGAGATCGAGACCATCCTGGCTAACACGGTGCAAACCCGTCTCCACTAAAAATACAAAACATTGGCCGGGCGTGGAGGCGGGCGCCTGTAGTCCCCAGCTACTTGGGAGGCTGAGGCAGGAGAATGGCGTGAACCCGGGAGGCAGAGCTTGCAGTGAGCCGAGATCGCGCCACTGCACTCCAGCCTGGGCGACAGAGAGAAACTCCGTCTCAAAAAAAAAAAAAAAAAAAAAAGAAAGAAAGAAATTGTTTATCACAGCAAGAGAGAAGGAGAAATGGGTTATCAGGGTTGCCATTTCACTCAACTGGGTAACGATGGGGTCTCTGACCACTCCCACAGGAAAGCTTGCTACCAGTTAGGGGCTCCACAAATGCAGGGAAAACCCAAGCTTGCCTTTTCGAGACCGTGCCCTCTCTTTCATCATGTCTGAAAGCCCTAATCTTATTTTGACAACTGCAGTTTGGATTTAAAGATGTCCATGGTAGATGAGTCATCAGCCTCGTGCTTCTACACTGAAAGAAACAAAACAAACCCAATGTCACTGAGAAAAACTATCCTTTCAGGCAAACTCCAGCTGTGCCTAGTCTCCTCCTTTCCTGCAGCAGTTGAAGTTTTTCTCAATCAATTCTCCTGTTCACTAACAAGATTTTGGTTTTCCTTGGGGAAGGGAAAAGGAGGAAGGGGGGAATCTTTGAAACAAAGTTTTAAAATACAGGTAAATCTGAGTGAATGAGGTTGACAAAAATAATAAATAAACAAGAATAATGTCCTACTCTTGTAGAGTGCTTTTCAATTTCCAAACCATTGTCACATTATGTTAATATAAACCCCCTTTTGAGTGGAGGCTCCCAGGGAGAGATCTTATTTAAAACATCTAAGTCAGTAGTCCTTAAACTGCAGCGAACATCGACATTCCCTGGAGGGCTTGGGAAAACCCACATTCTTGGGCCCCAGTTCCAGAGATCCTGATTCAGTAGGTCTAGGGTAAGCCTGGGAACCTGCATTTCTAGTAAGTTCTGGGCAAAGCTGATACTGTTTTCCGCGGGGACCACACTTTGAGAACCATTTGCCTGGGTGCTCATAAAAACAGCCAAGCGGAGGAAAAGCTGTACAAGGTTCAAGCTGATGTTCCCCTGATGTGTACATTTTTTTCATAATTGGCATTTCTCCACTCACATTTAGTCAGCTCTCCCGTGGGGCTCTACTCACCCCAGATTCCTTCTTTCGTAGGAAACGCTGTGTCCTGGTACAGCCAGAGGGTGAGCAAACTGCACATAATGATCCCTAAGCTCCCAGGCCCAGGTCTGACAGCCGGGGTTAAGGGGAAGCTGGATGACGGCATTTAGCAAGCCCGCTGCTTCGGCTCACAGCAGCTGAGCCACAGCTCAGGTGGCTGCTGTTGATCGTCAGGGAAGGCAGCTGCTTTGAGTGTGTGTGCGTGCGGCCTGCTCACCCTTCCAGCCTTGCCCCAAGCTCTGACTGTGGGCCGCCCCGGAGCTCACATCCTGACCTTCACTTTCCACACCCGCTTTCTCCCTCCAAGATTTCATCTATTTTCAGGGTCAATGACCACCACCAAGCATGTACTGTCTAGACCTTTTCCTTGAACTCAAATTCTCCATCTCCAGCTGCACCCAACCACGTGTGTGGGCTCTCTCTTGGGCGCATTCGTTTGCCCTGAAAACTAGATTTCCTCTCTGAAGTTATGTCAGTCTCAATTACTCTGACCCCACCAGCCATCACCTATCTGATGTCATAAACTCCTCCCTGAGGCTGGGATGGTTGCTGTGGTCTCCTACTTAATTCTGTGGGTATAAGAAACATACACTGAATTGACTGGACCGATTAGAATTGTTCTCTGATTCCATCTTTCACATTCTTCTCTCTGTGTTGGGGGCAAAAGGGAAACCAAGATCTGAATGTTTCTTGGGTCCCTAATATGTAAGAAAAATACGCCATAAGAGTGCCAGGCCCATAGAGGGGAATCCACAGGTATTGAATGAATGAGCGGATAAGTGAAGGCATCCCTGCCCCACTCTCTATCTCTAATCCAGCACACACATTATTACCAGCCCCAATTTACTAAAATGACCTGGTTTTGCCCTTGACACACCATGTTCAGTTCCCCTACTCAACAAAGGACACTGTTGGAACTTAGCTTGAGAATCAAATTGCTCCATAATCTATCCCCGCTTACATTCCTTTTCTCCTCCTCCACTGATGCCACAGACAAACTATTCCAGAAAGGTAGTCTGGTCCAGCACCACTACTTGCTTCCGAAACCTTGTTCTGATTAATGAATGTCAGCTTTATTGAGTGACAACTGGCATACAATAAACTGCACGTATTTCAAGTGTGCAGTTTGATAAATCAGGCTTATCAATATATCATCACTGCAATCAAGATAATAAGCATCATCATCATCCCCCAAGTTTCCTGATGCCGCTTTGCTATCCCTCTCCCTGCTGCTCCCCACTCCTCAGCCCAAGTACCCCACTAATCTGCTCTCTGTCATTATTGAGTAGATACCATTTCCTAAAATTTTATACAAATGGAACCACATGGTATGTACTGTTTTTTTGATCTGGTTCCTTTCATTCAGCACAGTGATTTGGAGATGCATCCAGGCTGCTGCAAGTGTCAATAGCGCATTCTTTTCACTGCAGAGGAGTATTATACAGGATGCATGTATTGCAATGTATCACCCATTCACCTGTTAATCAACATGTGACTTGTTTTCAGCTTGGGGCTATTACAAGTAAAGCTGATGTGAACATTTGTGTTCAAATCTTTGTTTAGACATAAATTTTTATTTCTTTTGAGTAAATATCTAAAAGTGGAATGGCTGGGTCACATAACAGATAAATATCTAACTTTGTAAGAAATCGCTAAACTGTTTTCCAGAGTGGCGGAACCATTTTACATGACCACTGGTGGTGTATGAGCATTCCAGTTCCCAATTTTGCAAACACATGGTATAATCAATCTTTTAAAATGTATCCATTCTGGCCAGGCGCAGTGGCTCACACCTGTAATCCCAACACTCTGGGAGGCTGAGGTGGGCAGATGATCTGAGTTCACGAGTTCAAGACCAGCCTGGCCAACATGGTGAAACCCTGTCTCTACTAAAAATAAAAAAATAATAATAAAAAAAAAACTAGTCGGCCGGGCGCGGTGGCTCAAGCCTGTAATCCCAGCACTTTGGGAGGCCGAGACGGGCGGATCACGAGGTCAGGAGATCGAGACCATCCTGGGTAACACAGTGAAACCCCGTCTCTACTAAAAATACAAAAACTTAGCCGGGCGAGGTGGCAGGCGCCTGTAGTCCCAGCTACTCGGGAGGCTGAGGCAGGAGAATGGCGTGAACCCGGGAGGCGGAGCTTGCAGTGAGCTGAGATCCGGCCACTGCACTCCAGCCTGGGTGACAGAGCGAGACTCCGTCTCAAAAAAAAAAAAAAAATTAGTCAGGCTTGGTGGCGTGTGCCTGTAGACCCAGCTACTTGGAGGCTGAGGCAGGAGAATTGCTTGAACCCAGGAGGCAGAGGTTGCAGTGAGCCGAGATCACACCACTGCACTCCAGCCTGGGCAACAGAGCAAGACTCTGTCTCAAAAAAAAAAAAATTGCCAGGCGCGGTGGCTCACGCCTGTAATCCCAGCACTTTGGGAGGCCGAGGCGGGTGGATCATGAGGTCAGGAGATCGAGATCATCCTGGCTAACATGGTGAAACCCCATCTCTACTAAAAATACAAAAAATTAGCCGGGCGAGGTGGCGGGCGGAGTAGTCCCAGCTACTCGGAGGCTGAGGCAGGAGAATGGTGTGAACCCGGGAGGCGGAGCTTGCAGTGAGCTGAGATGGTGCCACTGCACATCCTGGTGACAGAGCGAGACTCCATCTCAAAAAAAAAAAAAAAAAAATTATCCATTCTAGTGGAGGTATAGTGGTATTTCATGTCTGATAACATTGAGCATCTCTTCATGTGCTTCTTTGCTACCCATATGTCTTCCATGATTTAGTGTCTGTTCAAATCTTTTGCCCATTTTTATGGTGGTGTTTGTCTTTTTGGTACTGAGTGATAGAATTCCTTATATTCTAAAGTCCTTTGTTGGACATATGTTTTGCAAATGTTTTATCCCAATCTGTGGCTTGCCTTTTCATTTTAGTAGCAGAGTATTTTGAAGAGCAAATGTTTTCATCATGATGAAGTATACTGATTTTTTTTCTTTTATGTTTTGTAGCTTTTTGTGTACTATTGAAGAAATCTTTGCCAACCTGAGGTGACCAAGATTTTTCTTCTACCATTTCATCAAGGTATTTAATAGTGTCTGCTCTTACATTTAGGCTTAGAATACATTTTGAATTAATTTTTATACATGGTATGAGGTAAAGACAAGATTTATTTTCCTTTTGTTTGCTTGCTTGCTTTTTTGCACATGGCAATTCAATTGCTGCAACACTATTTGTTGAAGACATTAGTGTTTCCTCATTGAATTGCCTTCCCACTCTGTCAAAAATCATTTCACCACATACATATGGGTTTATTTCTCAATTCTGTTCTGTTCCATTGCTCTATATGTTCATCTTTATACCAATGCCACACCGTCTTGATTACTGTTGCTTTATAATTAGTCTTTAAATCAGGTAGTTTAAACAAAATTTAAAGACAAACTTTATCTTTTTCAAAGTTTTATTTAATCTGCATGATTCACAGATTCCATATTTGTGAATTTGCCTACTTGCTAAAATTTGCTTGTAACCCCAAGTCAATATCCATGACACTTTCTCAGCCATTCATGGACATACGCAGAGTGGCAAAAAATTTGAGTCACCCAGTACACATATTCCCAGGTAAGGTCAAACAAGGCAGTGTTCTGTCTTCTTATTTCAGCTCTCATCCCATAAACAAGCATCCTTTCTGTGGTCTATGCAGTGCCACATTTTTTGCCTTTTTGTACTTCTCATTGGTGATTTTGCTGTTGAAAATGGCCCCCAAGAGTAGTGCTGAAATGCTGTCTATTGTTCCTAAGTACTTTGTTCAGACATGAACAATAGCTTTCAATGTTAATGAATTAACAGTATATACTCAAAAATGTGTCTTTAACAGAACATCAAACAAGTTTATGATTGGATGTTGTGACTGGAAGCTCTCAGGAACCCAACTCTGTTTCATCTAGGAGCAATGATTCAGAATTTGCAATTTAGTGTTTATGCATATTTTATAGATCATAACTACTGGGAATAATGAGAATTGACTGGGTTTGACTATTCTAGTTTTTTTTTGCATGTTCATATAAATTTTAAAATCAGTTGTCAATTTCTAAAAACAATAGGTCTGCGAGGATTTTGAAGGAGATTGCTTTGAATGTATGGATCAATTTGGGAAGAAATGACATCTGGCCATATTAAGTCTTCCAATCCATGATATGGTATCTCTCTCCATTTATTTAGGTCTTTTTAAATTAATCCCAGAAATCTTGTATATTTTCAATGTGTAAATCGTACACATCTCTAAAATTTATCCCTAATTTACTTATTTTTGATGCCATTATACCTGGTATTTTAAAATCTCAATTTCTGACTTTTGTTGCCAGTATACAGAAATACAATGAAGTAATTTTTAAAGTATATTGACTTTTTATCTTGCAACCTTGCTAAACTCATTTATTAGTTTTAGTGGCTTTTGTTGTTGTTGTTTTGACACGGAGTCTCGCTCTGTTGCCCAGGCTAGAATGCGTGGTGCAATCTCGGCTCACAACCTCCACCTCCCAGGTTCAAGCAATTCTCCTGCCTCAGCCTCCTGAGTAATTGGGATTACAGGCATGCACCACACTAGGCTAATTTTTTTTATTTTTAGTAGAGACGGGGTTTTGCCATGTTAGCCAGGTTGGTCTCAAACTCCTGACCTCAGGTGATCCGCCCAACTCGGCCTCCCAAAGTGCTAGGATTTCAGGCATGAGCCACCACACCTGGCCACTATGGTTAATTATATTGATTGATTTTTGAATGTTAAACCAAACTTGCATTCTTGGAATAAACTCCATTTGGTCTTGATGTATTGTTCTTATTATATATTGTTGAAATCTAGTGGCTAAATTTTTAAGAATTTTCACATCTAAATTCATGAAGAATGTTGGTTATGATGATCTCTCTCTAATAATTCAGTGGTTTTTCTGGGTCATGCTCCTTGTTTAAACTCTAACATAAATCTATTAAATCACTTATGTAGCTTGGGAAAAATAATGTTGGGAACATTTCCAAAGAATGAGAGCAGTAAAATGCATTTGGTATCGTTCTTGAGAGAAAAAAAAAATTTAAGCTGGATAAGAAAGTCTACATTTTCTGCCAAATGAAGTTTTCTAAATGCTGCATTATCGTCAGCTTTCAGATAGATTAAATGTTCCAGAAGAAAGGGAAAATTCCTTATTTTGAAAAATACGTCAAGAAAAAGAAACAAGATAAAGTTCTTTCTTGTTAGTAGGACAGGAATTTGGGGAAGAGGAAGCATGTGAAGAGGGGCACACTTCATGAGGTTTTCTTCCCCCCCATTTTTTTTTAAAAGGGAAAAGGAACATAAAATTCCATTGTTCTAGTATTATGCTGATGCTTTTGCATATATCTCATATAATGGTATCGGATAGGGAAGACTTTTTGAAAGGCAGAAGTAATCCACAATGTTGACATCCAGTACATTCAAAATTGCCCATATAGACACAACCTGGAAGGTAAAATTCTACACCTTGATCTTAGCCAAAAGGCCAAGAAAAGATGGAAGTTAAGATTCTTTAATGCATTTGATCTAGTCTTCAGATGGAAAGGCTCTTTTTAGACAACTAATATCCACCCAGAAGAGGGTTACCTGGACAGTGAAGAGACCCAAAACTAGGTCATCAAAAGATGTGTTTTTTCCCCTGAAGAAGAGAAAATTGATAGGAATGGGGTCAGTGTGTGGGAATAACACTCTTCAATAATTGAAGGGCTTTCTCTTTTTATTTGGATAAGGAAATAACTTTTTGGTATACGGCTTCAGATGGCAGAAATAGGATCAAAAGTGGAAATTATAGACAAGTAGGATTTCAGCTCAACTGCTGATCCAGGTTGTCTGAATATGGGATTCAGGTGTTTTGAAATAACCTGATTCTATAAGAACCATCACCCTTCTGGGACACTGGCAGGGGACGGAATTCTGAAGTTCCATAGGAAAAGAAGCCAGAAGTCTAATAGCCAAGGTCCACCACCATTCGAAGAATGTATCAATCAACTGTGTCTGCTTCCCCTGTCCACATGAATTACAAATATACGATGGTGGGGACATATACATATGTATATATTCTATAGCGTGTATGCATATGTGTATTCAAAGGCAGTTGCTGAAGAAGCCCTCCCACTATGATTTTGTGCAGTGACAGTACCACAGCAATTGGTAGTGACCTTGGGGAAGTAACAATATGTTGAATGTTAGTCCTGAATTAGTTCTAAGTCTCCCCGGGATTAGTGGGCTGAGGAACCTATCTGTCTTCCCGGCTTGGAGAAGGTTTTCTGATTGAAGGGTTGTCCTGCTGCCATCTGGGGGTCCTCTAGGGTTATGGGACAGTCTCAAATGATGGCCAAGAGCGAGGACATAACAGGACATGGATTCTGGTTTGATCACGTTGCTAGCCATGTGACCTTGGGTAAATCGTCTCACCTTTTTGTTCCTTATTTTGCTTATCTGTAAAACGAGAGTGATAAAACCCACTTTAAGAGCTCATTGTGAGAATTAAATGAGACAGCAGATATAAAGCACGCAGGAAAGCTCCTGGCACATGGTAAACACCTAACAAGTGGCTATAGTTAGGCCTGACCTCGTGTGTTGCACACTGAGGTGGACATGGATTGTAGTCACTTTTGGTTGCAATTACCCTGGTTGTTTATTTGATTCACTCCCATGCAAAAATGTGAGCTCCAAAAAAGAAAGAATATTGCTGTGTTATTCACTATTTTATTTCCAGTACTTTTCATGCTGCCTGGCACATTTTTATGCTCAAAAACAATTGTTAAATGAAAAAAATAAATGAACCAATCAATGATTGTATGGAAGAAAGAATGGCAAGCACTTCTCAGGGAGTAAGAGGTGCTTTGGGGAGGAGGTGTCAGCCACATGGCTTTTCCTCTGGGAGATTATCCAGCTACGCCCAGGACATGGAAATTAAGTGGAAATAGCTTCCAGAAGTGGAGTGCATCCCTCCTCTCCAGGCCCATTGTGAGTTTCTCTAGGTGTTGGCAGGCAGAGGTCCCTGCTCATCAGCAGGGGTCAGTAGATGGCACAGCCTTTACTTGGCATGGCTTTTAACTGTCCCCCAGACCAAAAACAGGGCCTAACAAGGACATAATCAGTGAGACAGGTATTGATTTGTTACCACCCTTCCCATCTTATGGGTGAGGAAACTGAGAGTCAAGGAGTTTAAATAACCAGCTCAGAGTGAGGCAGCCATAGCTGGTAAGTGATAAGGTCAGGGTTCAAGCCCAGATCTGTGGACAGTGAAGGCCTTGTTCTTCCACCAAGGCCCCTGGTACACCAATTTTGGGAAAGCAAAAGAGTTATTAGTGTTATCTTCTTCTGAAAGAGAGAGAGCTGTCCTTTATCACTGCACATTTATTAAGCTAAGTCTGGCTGAAGGTTAAGATGGCTTAACTGGTTCAGGGTGACTGGAGAGCTGGGTCAGATGGGACAGCAGAGCTCGGCTAAGCCCCTCCCTGGGACCTGTCACTGCCTGAGGCCAGTGAATCTCAAAGCGTGGCAGTCATTCGTCAGTTCATTGAAAATCCAGACCTGTTGACTCTGAATCTCTAAGGGTAAGCCCAGGAGTCGGCTTCCTGGCTCATTCTTAGTCACTGAAGTTTGAGAAGCCCTGCCCTGAGCTCCTAGCCCTCCTCCGCTGAGGCCTCCCTGCCCCTCCACATGGTCAGTCTGTCTGAAGTCCCGGCAGGGTCTGCTTCACATTCTCCTGTGGCACATCCCTAGGCAGGAGGAAGCCAAGGCCAGAGCAGTACTTGAGAGCTGGGGGACATCAGGGCCTGTGGCAGGCCCAGGCAGGGGTCTGGCAAACCTTGCTGTGTGGGGGAAGGCCTTGCTCATAAAATCAGGGCAAGAACATTTTATTTTTTATTTGCTGGTGTCAGAATTCCTCTGGCTTGGCTAGGCCAGCCCACGGAAAATAAATATCAGCAGATTCCCAGATCCCAGTCACTCAGTGGGACATGAGACAAGGGGAGGAATTCTTTGTGCTCCTAAGAAGAGAAGGGTGCCAGGCACAGTGGCTCACTCCCGTAAATCCCAGCACTTTGGGGGGTTGAGACAGATGGAGCACTTGAGCTCAGGAGTTCAAGGCCAGCCTGAGCAACCTCATCTCTACAAAAATTAGTCCAGCATGGTGGCATGCAGCTGTGGTCCCAGCTATTCAGGAGGCTGAGGTGGGAGGACTGCTTGAGCCTAGGAGGTTGAGGCTACAGCAAGTCATAATTGTGCCACTGTACTGAAGCCTAGGTGACAGAGCAAGACCCTGTCTTAAAAAAACAAATCAAAGGAAAAGAAGAAAGGAGGAGAAGGAGGAGTTGGAGGAGGAAGAGGAGGAGGAGGAGAAGGAGAAGGGCAGGAAGAGAGTGGGCAAGAGGATGGGAGGCTGAGATGGGCCAGAGAAGTATCTAGGGCAGAGGGGAGGATGCCTGAAGAGGATGAGGGATGCCTCCAGAGGATGGTTGTGGGGAGGTAGAACACCTGGAGAGGTGGAGGTGTACAGAGGGGGGTGTCTAAAGAGATCTCTAGGTTGTTTGCTGAGCAGTGTGTGAGATGTCCTTTCGCAATCTCCCCCAGTTCTTTAGGAAACTCTAGGAAACCCATGAGTATTTGGTGCAAGTGACTTTGTTGTGGGTCTTGAGGAAGCGTCAGAGCTTCAAGTGGAAGATAAGGGTGATTCAGGCTGCACTCAACTTGGGATCCTGGGGTCTGAGAGGAGCCTAAGAACACATATCCCCCACCCCACCCCTGCGATTCAGAGTCCAGAGGGCTTTGGGCTTACACAGGCCACACAAAACTGGAGGGTCAAGCAGATGTTACCTAATCTTGAGGGGCAGGGAGAGAACTCCAGCCAACCACTCAACCCTGAAACTGAAGAAAAGTGAGAAGAAACATGAAAAAGGTGGTTTGCCTCTATAAATGTGACACTAATTACAGCCATTTGTGCAAACTGCTTTCCATTAATGCTTAATTGCTTGCCATGAGGTATAATAACAATGACACATTGCAACAATGACACATTGCAACAGTTACTCAGTGCATGAACTAAGTGTCAGATTAGCTGAGTTTTATTTGCTTCCATGTGGGTTCCTCATGCCTTGCTTTTGGTAGCCTGGTCATCTGTGGGTTAACTCAGTGGCTTTATCCATAACTTTAAAAAGTAAGGACATGGTACTCTGTGTATGGGTAATTCTGTCCTTTAAGGGGTAGACTACCTTGTGCTGGCTCAAATATCAGTATATTGTCTAGTCTTTGGCACTTAGCCAAAAAAGAGAATGCGAGTTCTAATATCTTACATCTGTTTACCCCCTTTTTAAAATCTGGGACACCTATAAAGTGTCCCACACCAAAGCAACTGGGTCCCTGTACCCCTCTAAAACAGAACTTGAATAATCACTCCCAGCCAAGGTTAAGAACTCTTCCTAAATCCACGCTTTATAGAAGATAATAAAATACAGAAACAGTTCCTTAGGGTACAGTTAATAAAGACAGTGGATGAAAAGGCTCTTCGGTAGTGCCTGCTAAAGAACAAGCGTGGATGTAAAGAAGACCAGTTCATACATTCAAAGAGGCTATTTCTGAGATGGTGCTTCTACCTAGCTTTCTAACTCTTCCTGATGGCCTACTGTGTGCCCAGCTCTGGACTAGGCACTGTGATGGGGTCAACAGAAAATACCAAACTTTATTTCTGTCCCCAAGAGATGATAACTGGGGTGAGTGAGGCATCACAGATGAATAAAATGAGCCCAGATAAAAGAAGAGAGGGGAAGAGGGAAGAGGAAGAAACCACAAATATATCAGCAAAGCAGTCTTACTTCTGCAAGTCGTCTGATCTGAGTTGAGAATGTAGCCTTGTTTGCACCTGCAGACGTATGAGCCAGGGATGTTGATACAGAAGTGGGCACAGTTATGCTCCAGGGTGCTGCACAGGTGGGCCGCTGAAAGGGAAGACACAGGAAGGTAAGTCAACGGTGACACCCTTGCTCACTCCATTCCTGCCAGCAAGCATTTATTCAGCACCTACTCTCTCCTATGGGCAGGACTCAAAAACAAGCTGCAGTCCCTACCCTCAAGGGGGCTCACAGTCCGAGGTGGACAAGACAGGGCCAGATAAAGGGCATGGAAAATCAAAGAGAAACGGTGTTAGGCTGAACTATATGAAATTGCTGATACTTGATTGGTTTTGATCTACAAAAAAATAAAATAAAAAAATAAAAGCAAGAAATTTCCAATTCACCTTAATACCCATGTATTAAGTATTCAACTTAATACCCATGTGGGTATGTGGGGAATCAGAAAAGTTTGCCAGCATCAGAGGGGGCTTTGGCTTAAGTGTGGATTTTTAGGAAGCAGCAATGGGGCTGGAGGAAAAGCTATTAAATAAGCAAGAACGTGTTAAAGAACCAATAGTTTCTCAAAATCATATTTCAAGGGTAATGTAATTTTTTTAATATGCAAAAGTATACACCAAAATTTGGAGTAAAAAATGCATTCACATGTTTTATGTTTCTATAATCTTTATGTTGTCTCTTTATTTAGCATCTTTTCTTTTATTTATTTATTTATTTTTTAAGACAGGGCCTTGCTCTGTCTCCCAGGCTGGAGTATAGTATCACAATCATGGCTCACTGCAGCCTCAAATTCCTGGGCTCAAGCCGTCCTCCCACCTCAGCTTCCCGAGTAGCTGGGACTACGGGCGTATGCCACCATGCCTGGCTAATTTTTAAATTTTTTTTTGTAGAGACAGGGTTTCACTACGTTGCCCAGGCTGGTCTCAAACTCCTGGGTTCAAGCCATCCTCCCAGTTTGGCCTCCCAAAGTGCTGGGATTACAGGCATGAGCCACCACACCTGCCCTCTGCATTTAGTTTCTGAAGCACCTCAGCCTTCTGGTACATTGGTTCTTGCACAAGTCTGTCTGTAGCTCATAAAAATTCTCTTTTTTTAATGTCCTAATTTCTGACTTTACTCAATGTAACTTGATTGTATTTAAAATTAACAAGCAACAGTACAAACAACAAGTTATGCAAGTGTTCTCATAAACAAAAAAGGTGTCTATATGTAGAAATACATTTTTATGAAGCTAAAATAAAAGGAGCTCTCAAAAGCTTAGAACAATTCCATTAATCCAGCACTTATGAAAACTCAGCTGTGATTAAATCCATCTGAAGTTTATGTCTCTTTACATTGGAGTAAGAAATATGGTGGACAATAAATGAACTAGGGAAGTGAAGCTGTTTTATTTCACAACAATACAATTTAGAATGTACTGTTCTGAGTTTGATTGTCTGTGTTTTAGTTCCTGTTAGGATACAAATAACACTAGGAAGGTTTGTAGATCCAATCAGTGATTTTTACTTCAAGGTGAAACAAACAGGTTTCTTGTGACCTTGTACAATTTTCTTTTATTATTATTATTTTTAAATAAAATAGAAGTTTTCTCATTTTCAAAAATAGAGATGATGTCTTACTATGTTGCTCAGGCTGGTCTCAAACTCCTGAGCTGAAGCAATTCTCCTCCTCTCAAAGTGTTAGGATAACAGACATGAGCCACCACACCCAGCCCTTTGTGCAATTTTCTTAACCTCTTTATATGACATGAGGATAAAAATAGCAACTACCTCATAAGAACCTCAAAAAGGGTAAATTAATGGAGATGGTAGAGTGTTGAGAATAGTGCCTGGGGAATGCTGAAGATACCTGTTAACCATTTTACAGCAAAGGAGAATTATGGTGGCATTTTGTTTTATTTTGCATCTGTAAGTTCATCCTATATATATTGACCTTCAACTCAGTTTTCACTCAACATTAATCACAGATTCTATTCATGTTGATACGTGTACTGTATTTCATGGAATCTAAAATGCACCCCAGTTTCAGAGATGTCAAACTGTGACGACATGTTCAGTTGATCCTCATTCTTCACAGATTCCACATTTATGAATTTGCCTACTCACTAAACTGTATTTGTAAGCCCAAACCAATACTCACAGCATTTTCACGGTCACTAGTGGACATGCTCAGAGTGCATAAGCACTCAATTTAAAATACCTCTACATTTAGTTTCTTTTGTGAGACAGGCTCTTGCTCTGTCACCTAGGCTGGAGTGCAGTGGCACAGTCATAGCTCGCTGCAGCCTCAATCTCCGGGGCTCAAGTGATCCTCCTGCCTCAGCCTTCCAAGTAGCTGAGACTACAAAAAAAATGTGTTGTCTGGTGCAGATGTTCCCAGCTGAGGTTGGATAAGGTGCCACTCCGCCTTCTTTTTCAGCTTTCATTCTATAAACAAGTATCCTTTTCGCAGTCTACTTAGCACCACGATTTTTTTTTTCATTTCTGTAAGTGATTTTGCTGTTTAAAATGGTGATGTTCTGTCTAGTGTTCCTCAGTGCAGAAAGGCTGCAATGTGCCGTACAGGGAAAATACATGTTAGATAAGTTTCATTCAGTCAGGAGTTATCGTTGGCTCTGGGTCTAATGTTAATGAATCAATGGTATATATCAAATAAGATGTTTTCGGCCAGGCATGGTGGCTCACACCTGTAATCTCAGCACTTTGGGAGGCCGAGGTGGGCGGATCACTTGAGGTCAGGAGTTTGAGACCAGCCTGGCCAACACGGTGAAACCGTGTCTCTTACTAAAAAAAAATACAAAAAGTAGTCAGGAATGGTGGCAGGCGCCTGTAATGCCAGCTACTCAGGAGGCTGAGGCAGGAGAATCGCTTGAAACCAGGAAGCAGAGGTTGCAGTGAGCTGAGATTGTGCCACTGCAGACACAGCGAGACTCTGTCTCAAAAAACAGACAAACAAAAAACAAATAAGATGTTTTTAAACAGAAACATACATAAAACAAGGCTATGTATTGATTAGTTGACAAAAAATGTTGTCACCAGAGGATTGCAGGAACCTAACCCTATATTCCCACAGGAGCAATGGTTTAGTATTTTCTAACTCAGTGTTTGTAGTGACTTTATAAAACACAATTATTGTGAATAATGAAAACTAACTGTATTTTAGATTTAATCAAAATCTTAGATCTAGTTTATCCCTCCCAATTGATTTATCCATTGGTCATATGACTGTCCTCATTTTATTTGGCCATTTCCCCATTGGTCAGCATTTGGGTGGCTTCCAAGTTTTTACTTTCTTTTTTTTTTTTTTTTTTTTTTGAGACGGAGTCTCGCTCTGTCGCCCAGGCTGGAGTGCTGTGGCCGGATCTCAGCTCACTGCAAGCTCCGCCTCCTGGGTTCCCGCCATTCTCCTGCCTCAGCCTCCGGAGTAGCTGGGACTACAGGCGCCCGCCACCTCGCCCGGCTAGTTTTTTGTATTTTTTTAGTAGAGACGGGGTTTCACTGTGTTAGCCAGGATGGTCTCGATCTCCTGACCTCGTGATCCGCCCGTCTCAGCCTCCCAAAGTGCTGGGATTACAGGCTTGAGCCACCGCGCCCGGCCAAGTTTTTACTTTCACAATGTTGTGATGAACATTCCTGAACATGTCTCCTTGAAGGCATGTGCGATGGTTTCTCTAGGACTGGGTCTCACTTTAAATGGATATGGCCTAATTGCCTTCCAAGACAGCTCATATCAGCAATGATGGTCCTAATGATGCCCATCCCCTCAAAACTTCGGTACTTGGTGTCATCAAACTTTAAGTTTTGACAATCTTATGGTGAAGGGTAATCATTATCCCACTTTTAATTTGCATTTGCTTTGCATCCTGAGAGACTCTCTTCTTTTCATGGATTGCTGGAGTCAAATTACCCAAGGGCAGAGGGCATTTCTGAGGCACTCACAGCATGTCACTGTCTCCCTCCGTAATTAAGGAAGTGTCGTGTGTAGGCAGCCAACTACACGGCAGTCACCCACTGCTGTGAGTGGGAGGCCCAAGTGATGTACCTGGTACCTGTCTTCTTGCTGAGACCCTAACAGACAAAATAAGAAGACAGGAGCTGTGATGGAGAGAAAATATCTGGAGGACAGCCGGCAGCAGTGGGGAGAGGATGGCTGCCGGAAATAGACCGCCTGAAGGCTCAGCTTCGCCACTCCCTATGACCTTGCGCAAATGACTTGGTTTCTCTGAACTCCACTTTCTTCACCTATCAAATGGGGAAATTAGGCCAGGCATGGTGGCTCATGCCTGTAATACTAGCACTTTGGGAGGCTGAGGTGGGCAGATCACTTGAGTCCAGGAGTTTGAGACCAGCCTGGCCAACATGACGAAATCCCATCTCTACTAAAAACATAAAAATAAGCTAGGCATGGTGGTGGGCACCTGTAGTCTCAGCTATTCAGGAGGCTGAGGCAGGAGAACTGCTTGAAACTGGGAGGCAGAGGTTGCAGTGAGCAGAGGTCGTGCCACTGCACTCTAGCCTGGGCGACAGAGAGAGACTCCATCGGAAAAAAAAAAAAAATAGTGGTGGGGAGGGGGAATTAAAAGAACTACTGCATTGGGTTTTACAGTGACAGCTTGTTACTAAGGCTTATGTTGGCCAGGTGCCATAAGAGAAACTGGAACTAGAACATTATAACTTGGTGTAATGGAAAAGGCACTGGATTGGGAGCTAGAAGACTGTGTTCTAGTTCCCCTCTACCTTGAACAAGTGAGGGAAGTTCTGGGAAATCAGGTAGCTCTTGTAGGCTATTTCTTTACCTGTAGAGGCATGGACGGGCTCTAGGGACCTCAGTACAGACATTTACTATTATTTAATCTGGTACCTGCTTTTTCTAAAAACTGCCTTTCCGTCTCACTCCAGGCAATTTGCATCTGGGAGCTGCTGTGGTGGTCTGAGGTAGTCCCACTCCTGACCACTGTTGGTTGGTATAGGGTTTGACAATCAGAGTCCTTTACTGGCATTTAGGAACCAGAACCGAATAAAAGGGGGCTCAAACTGAGGACGAGTGAGCCTCAGGGACTGGGGTGGGGGGCCGTGCTTCCTGACTGCGGACCTGAGAAGGAGAGGAGTGGAGGGGAGATGGAGTGAAAGCACGACCCCCACGACTGCCGTCCTTGTTTCCATGGATAATATAATGCACTAGCCCTACCTTTTAGAAAAAAATGGAATTCCTCACACTTTCAACCAAAAGAATCCCAAACATCTTCACTAAACCAGAATAAAACTTTCCCATCTGTAGAATACTGTGGGTGAGTGCTGAGTGCCTTTCAGAGCATCCAGGCCTCATGCCTTGCCCTCTATGGGACGGGCATTTGTGATGAGAGCTAAGGGGAGACCACAGTCTTGCCTCCTCCACCGGCCTGCTGGAAACAGTCCTATGAGCCTCATTTCTCAGAGGGCCCTCTGGGTTTACACTCAGGCAAGGCCTTGTGTTCAGCAGGAAGGAATAACTCATCAGCAGCCTAACTCATTGGTGGGATTGGATATGTTGACTAGGAAATAAGAACAGTTTTTTTTTGAATGATTGTATCAATGACTAAAGGAGTGGTCAGTGTGGGTAGGTGGGCTGGAGGTCTTGTATTACTGAGTACAGTAGACTCAACGTTTGTGAAGTCAGTCCAGCCTCCCCACTTCACAACAGGGCCTCAAAGGGGTACAATCACTGTAGACTTTGCCCAGGCCAGTTCATGAAGGGTGTGTCCTAGGAATACTATTAGGGCCTTAAATTGTGCCTGGCCTGGGTGGGGTGGGGCTATTAGGGTAGGAACAGCCTGACTCCCTGCTCCAAAATATCAGACGAGGCTGATAAAGTCAGCATCTAGAAGTTAATTAAAAGCAGTCCTGCCCAGGTGGCAAGAATCACCAGAACACTTGGGACAGCGTTTGCAGCCCCTAGATTCAGTGTTTTCTCTTACTGGGTGGCAAAAATGGCAGACTCCAGGATGTGTGGGTTTTGGTCATCTCGTAGACAGACCTCAATTCACAGGGCACCTGGCCTCTCCCTGGTGGTCTCAGGGGTGGCCTGAGAATGCAACCTCAGGATTCCCCTTGCTGTGGCTGGTATGGGAAGTCCCTGGCTGCAGGTATAAAGCCTCCACTGTGCTCAGGTTCACAGCCAGACAGCCAAAGAGACAAAGCCAGGACTCTCACCCAGCGAGGTCTGACTCCAGAGTCTAATCAATTCCTCACTGTATGATAAAGGTCCTGCCTTGATCACACCCAGACACTGCCTGTCCCAATCTGCAGATGCAGCATTGATTTTCAGTTCTGCCTGCAGAATGCCTGGGCTCACGTCTCAACTCTGCCACTTACAGGCCAGGCACAGTGGCTCATGTCTGTAGTCCCAGCACTTTGGGAGGCAGAGGCAGGAGGGTTGTTTGAGCCCAGGAGTTCAAGACCAGCCTGGGTAACATAGTAAGACACTGTTTCTTTCTCTTAAAAAAAAAAAAAAAAAGATTTAAATAAAAATTGTTCATTTATGGTGGCACACACCTGTAGTCCAAGCTGGGATGGAACTTTGAGGCGGTAGTGAGCTATGATCATGCCACTACACTCTAGCCTGGGTGACAGAGTGAGACCCTATCTCAAAAAACAAAACAAAACAAACAAATAAGCAAAAACAAAAAACAAGCTCCAGCACTTACAGGTGTGTGATCTTGGACAAGTTATTTAACCTCTTTGGTTCTCAATTTCCTCTTCCATAAAATGGGAACTAAAAGAGCATCTACTTGACAGGTTTGTTGTGTGAATAAAGTGAGTTAACATATGCTAATAGCCTGAAACAACACATGCATACATTAATATCAAGAAATGTTAGTAATGATTAGTATCACCTTGTCTTTAAAGCTCTCCTGGAGCCCCCAGGCAGACCCTGACAATTTCCAGTTCTGTAAAATAGGGATAATAGAGCCACGTATAGTGACACGTAGTCCCAGCTACTTGGGAGGCTGTTGCTTGAGCCCAGGAGTTCGAGGCCAGCCTGGACAACATAGTGAGACCCTATCTCTTAGAAAGAAAAAAAAGATAATGATAGTACCTGCCTCAGAGGGCTATTTTAAGTATTAAATGGAATACTGTATTTAAAAGTACCTAGCACAGGACAAGATTAGCTATTATTGGGGTATAGTTTGTGAAAGGAAAATAAAATCTCAGGATCCCAATTCACTATGCCAAAAGGAAAAAAATTAAGCTAAAAGCTGAGTAATGCAAGAAACTGCCTTTGCTTTTGTTCCTAAGCAGATCGCTACAGATAAAAGGTTAAATATCTCCATAAGTAGCTACTCTATGTTCACCTTATTTTATGTAAAGTGTTGATTTACTGAGCGCTAGAGGACTATATAATTGACTATTCCCCTACCTGCTCCTTTTCTCTTGCAACATGTGGGTTCAGTAATGTGACCATGCCCTCCCTCTCTCCCTTTTAAATACTGAAGCCCTCAAAATCATCTTTGGAAAAAGGCACAGACCACAGATTGTTCCTGTGATTTTGTGTCCATTTTTTCCAGGCATGTCCTTAACCTTGGCAAAATAAACTTTTAAATTGATTGGGACTTGTCTCAGATACTTTTTGGTTTACAAGTTTAATGGATGTTTAAGGAACAAATGAAACTTCTGAAACCCCAGAGATGTCATCTGCAACTTGGAAAATGCTCACCATTGTTGTCTAATCATCTGAGTGCAGATCAAAACTGAGGCCATCTGCCTAGCCCATCGGTCCTCAGTGTATTTGATTGTAATAATACATAACACAGTGCACACTGAATAGGGCTCTACCATTTACAACACCTGTTCACTCATCTACTTTCTGCATATAAAATCCCATTTTACAGATGAGGCAACTGAGGCTCAGAGAGCACAAAGATTTGCTCAAGATTGTACAGCTAGAGTCAGCTCCTCTTCCTCCTATGAAGGCTCCCTTCAGAGTTTCACCTATTTCAGGTGAATGCCAACTGCAAGGTAGGTTTACCTGGCCAGGCTGGACTGTGGAGGTGGCCATCAGAAAATAGTTTACCTTAAAAGAGGAATTTATAATTCCCAACATGAAGAGGAGTGAAATGAGCAAGAGATTTGGAATTAGCATCCAACTATATCTTAGCTATTTGTTTTTCAGGTGATTCACCTAGCAACTTCCTTAACCTGTAAAAAGAGAAGGCAGGAGTGTGCTGCTGCCTCCCGGGGCTTTCTGCGATAACATCCGGGAAAGTGCTTTATAAATGTTAGTTACTGCAGTCTTTACTGTGCAGTTGATAAAGAGGCCCTGGGGCCTCTTCAGCCTTTCAAGACTGCTGCTGAGTCTGCTGAGCAAAGCCTGGCAGTGCAGTGCAGGGAGAGACAGCAGCCCTGTCTCCTGCAGAGTGGATGGGGGGCCTCACAGGGGCTTCATTTCTCAGGCCACAGGAACAAATGGGATAACACTGATGTTTTCTTAGAGCTTCCAGATTATAACAAAGAAGATGAAGGGAGGAAAAGTCCAAACTGCCTTTTCATTTTGCTGCCTTGCCATAGAGCACACAGAGATGGTTTTTCCATGGACAAGTCCACATTGGTATATCCTATTCAACACCATGGGAGCGGAGGGGGGTGCTCAGTCCCACTGTGTAGCTCCTCAGCCTCATCATGTTATCTTTCCATTTTCTGATAAATCCAGAATGATTATAAAAAGAACCCCTCCATTAACATTTTCCAACACAAATGAATAAACTGTCAAAATGGTTACAGAACCAATTTCCCTTTTAATATTTTCAGGAAAGGGGAAACATAAATTCTGCAGAAGTCATTTAAAGTCATAAACCTTGGAAATGCTTGCAGTGTGTCCTGCTGATTAAAGTGTTCCAGCTGACTTGGGCCACGGCACACCACAACACGACCTCTGCAGTGCCAGGGAAATGGCACTTCTGAACACTTTCCAAGTGGCATTGCAAGGAAAAAGGTTCTTTCTTCTTCACGGCATTGATTTCTTAAATAAATCTTTTGATTCTGGAGTCAAGAACAAATGAGATCTCTGCACTTGTTGAGGTTAGTTCTCAGCAGGGGATTTTGTGTAATACACATCAAAAGGACACCTTTTTCCCCTGGGGCCTGTATCTTAGGGGTCTAGAATATGTCACATTCTGAGAACCCCCTCCCGGGTGCCCCTCCTGGGGAGTGGGTGCGGAGTCTGGCTCTAAAGCTCATTCTCCACCCTGCTCTAGGAAAAGATATTTTACATTTTACAAATAGATATTTACACACAGATCATTTACAAATAGACATTTAAAAATAGATTATTTCTTTTTATTTCCCCATCAAAGATTCATGGTAGCTGGAGGGGACAGGGACCACTGGGAATGGATAAGTCAGGGTGGGACATTGTTTACCAAATCAGGACGCGAGTAGTTTCCCGGATTGGGCTGCTGGCCCCCTGCCCTCCCGGAGGAGGAAGAAACAAAAAGGCAGCCACAGAGGCAGGAAACTGCAGAGAATGCAGGCCGACCTGCTGAGAAGAGGGGGGCAGGAGCAGGGGTAGAGATAACTGGAAAGTGCGCGGGAAGGAAGGGAGAGAGAAGACCTATGGAAAGAGGGTTAGAAAGCAAAAGAGGGAAGAAAGCTTGCAACATAGAAGAATGCAGCTCCGAGAAGCATCTTCCCGCAGAAAGAGTTGGCAGGTGAGGAGTGGCCCCTACAATCTTAACAGGCAGGGAGCTGCCTGGACCACACCTTGGTCCTCGTATACGCTGGACCTCATTGTCAGCTGAGAAAACATCCTCTGCCAGCACCACCATGGGGCAAAAATGCCATGGTATTCCACACCATCCAAGGAGAGATTGTTACTTTTTCTGCCTTTCCATTCCTATCCCTACTCCAACTCATGAATTCCAACTTAGGGAATTCCAGGGCAGCTCCATGTGCTGAAGAAAAACTTTGTCTATCTACTGTTCCTCATTCTGTGGCTTGGACTTATGTGTCCCTTCCCCAGGGCAATCTCCCTGAGCACCCAGGCCTAGGTCAGGTCCCGGGGTTGTACACTCCATCGTGTCCTGAATTCTTCCTCCATTACACTGTGACAACTATAGTTACTTATTTGTATAATTATATATTTAATGTCTGTCTCAGCTGGGTGCTCATGCCTATAATCCCAGCATTTGGGAGGTTGAGGCAGGAGGGTCACTTGAGGCCAGGAGTTTCAGAACAGCCTGGGCAACATGGCGAAACCTTGTCTCTACAAATAATTAAAAAATAAGCCAGCATGGTGGTGCACACCTGTAGTCCCAGCTACTTGTGAGGCTAAGGCAAGAGGATCACCTAAGCCCCGGAGTTCGAGGTTACAGTGAGCTTTGATCATGCCACTGCACTACAGCCTGGGTGACAGAGCAAGACCCTGTCTCTGAAAGATAAATAAATAAAAATATGTGTCTTCAGCCGGGCGCAGCGGCTCACGCTGTAATCCCAGCAATCTGGGAGGCTGAGGCAGGTGGATCACAAGGTCAGGAGATCGAGACCATCCTGGCTAACACGGTGAAACCCCATCTCTACTAAAAATACAAAAAATTAGCGGGGCATGGTGGTGGGTACCTGTAGTCCCAGCTACTCGGGAGGCTGAGGCAGGAGAATGCCGTGAACCCGGGAGGCGGAACTTGCAGTGAGCTGAGATCGCACCACTGCACTCCAGCCTGGGCGACAGAGCAAGACTCTGTCTCAAAAGGAAAAAGAAAAAGAGTGTCTCCTTGGTCAAAGTGTAAGCCCCTGGAGCACATTGTGTTTATCTTGGCCTTTGTTGAAAACCCATTGCCAGCGCAGTATCTGGGACATGGTAACAGAGAATGAACACCTGAAGATGAATGAATGAATTCTAATGGTTTATCTAGAAGAGTGACAGAGGAGCAGGACTTACTGCACAACTTCCTCTGGAACACGGAGGTCAGCGTCTCAATCTGGCTGAAATTGGCCACCAGGAAGACATGGTCCTCATGGGGCTCACTCCCAATGGCCTTCAAGGTGTTGAAGTCTACCTGGCCCACACCAATGGCAAAGATTAGGATGCCCGTGTCCCGTGCCTTAGCAGCCACCTCGGCCACGGAGTCCTGAGGTCTGCCGTCCGTCACAATCATTATGACCCGTGGTACATTCTCCCTCAGGGGCCGGGCCCCCTCTGCTTCTGAGAATGCGATGTTCAGGGCATACTGGATGGCCAGCCCCGTCATGGTGCCCGTGGACAGATGCCGCATCCTCTTGACAGCACGCTCCACCTCGGACTTCCTCTTGAAGGTCTTGAGGGAGAACTCATTCTTGACAGTGCTGCCATATTGGAGCAGGCCCACTCGGGTGACATCAGGACCAATGTCCAAGAATTGCAAGATGTCCATGAGGAACTCCTTGACCTTTGCATAGTCATGGGTGTTGACACTGCGGGAGCTGTCAATGATGAAAACCAGGTCTGCCCGCTTGTTCTCACAGGAGCTCTCTGGGGAAAAAGGAGTGGTCAAATACATTAGAAGAGAGGCCAGACGTGGTGGCTCACACCTGTAATCCCAACACTTTGGGAGGCAGGTGGATCACCTGAGGTCAGGAGTTCAAGACCAGCCTGGTCAACACTGTAAAACCCTGTCTCTACTAAAAACACAAAAATTAGCCTGGTGTGGTGGCGGGCACCTGCATTCCCAGCTACTCGAGAGGCGGAGGCAGGAGAATCACTTGAACCCGGGAAGCCGAGGTTGCAGTGAGCTGAGATAGCACCATTGAACTCCAGCCTGGGCGACAAGAGCAAGATTGCATTAAAAAAATATATAAATACGAATATAAAAACATTAAAAGAGAGTTAAGGACCCAGTGCAGACCAGCTGTTGTTGGAAATCCTGGGGCTGATGATCACCTTTGAAACCTCCAGTCTTCATCAATTTTCCTCCCCACTCATGGAAGTATAAGGTTATATTTGTGCATGGCTGGAAGATCATGACTACTGGCTATAATCAGATAGCAATCCTTTTTGCAAGATAAATCAACATGTTAGTTTCCAGAAAGTCGCCAATGCAGTTTTTATGTAACCAAATACCTGATCAGGGTCAAAATTATTTTATTCTTTACCGCATGACACATAAGCTTGGCTGGGCACTGCAGAGAATATAACAGAAGCTTAGGACAGGGTCCAAAGTTAAGGAGCTTCCAGTCTACCTGGGGAGACTTAACTAATAAAACCATGAAAGAATAACTGTCATGAAAACTGTGTGGTCCTGACAATAGCTGCTAAGAGAATAGGGATATGAATGGGCTGGGGTCAAGGAGATGGGACATTAGCTGACCTTACGGGTGCATGGTGATTAGATTAGAGAGAAGGCGCACATGGAGCGGATCACATGAACCAAAGCCCAAGATGGAATGAGTGTGGTGGGTAACAGAATAAGCGATGAGACCTTGTAGTAGAGGGAATACTAGGAGTTTCAGGCAGGAATTAGTTGGAGAGATGGCCTGAAGCCAGTTTAAAAAGACCTTTCCTTTCAGACTGAGAACTATGTATATGATGCCACCAGTGAGGGGCATCTTAGCATCATATTATGTAACTCACCTCTCCCATAGGGAAGTTACATAATGAAAAGTCAACAGAGTCTGGCAGTGGTTTGCAAGATGGATGGTCTACACAATTTCTGGACTAATCTCACTGAGAGGGGGACTCAGATCTAATCCCAGGACAGTAGTGGAAATGGAGAAAAGGGGACCTAAGAAATATTTCAACAAAGGACACAGTTAAATTGGAAAAAGGCAAATGTTAAGTCTTTCCCTTACCACCATGACTACCATATTTATGCCTTAAGCATCTAAGCAAGCAGGCTGTAAAAGGTTTGAGTCCATAGACAAACTCATCCCTTTTGTGTTTCTAGCGTTAGGATGATATTGGATGAGATGAGAGGCCTCCAGCCTCAGTGGGTGGAGGCTGGACATTCCTGTTGGAGTTTCTTGGATATTCTGAGCTACTGCCTTTCACCAGGGTGGGTCCCTCCTCCCCCATTCTCTCCTCCCTTCCCGGACTTTGCAGCTGAATCAGGATTTGAAAGGGATTAGAAAAGGGATCCCAAATGCTTGCCCTAAATCCTAATCACCACAGCTGCAAGAAAGAGAGAGAAAGCCAAAATGAAACAGTGAAGCTAGTCATAAAAATGAGAAGTGGGAAAGGCCCGTGAGGTCATCCTGTCCAGGCCAGCTTGCCAGACTGTGACTCGTCCCTGAGTGCCTGCACACACACCTCATCCTTGCTGCCTTACAAGTCTAATGATTTTAGGAGAGGAGGCACCCCCCAAACACCAGTAGCCTGGCAAGAAACCAACCTTTTGCCATACCCACGCATAACCCTGGGGGCTGGGTGAGTCCAGGGTGAGTGTCTCAAAACAGAGGACCCAGAAACTGAGCCTTTGAGGTCTCAGCGATAAGATCTATATGAAACCTAACATTTGCAGGATGTTTTAACATCTTTTTTCCAGAGCACTCTGTCACTGTGGTGTCATTTGATTTTCAGAACAAGTTTTTGAGAAAGGAGCAAGAAGCCTCATACCCACTGCATAGATGAGAACATGGGAGCACTGAGGGTTTGAAATCTTTCATAATTTAGAAAAAGAAAAAAACATACAGAGGTGCAACCACTATCCACCTCATTGGGCAGCTGTAAGAATTTAAGGAAATGATGTAATGAAGGATCCAGTACGTGGGAACTCCCGACATGTGCTGGCTGCATGTATAGCTTCTCCCCTGCCCACCCCTCCATCAGCCCTCACTCGTGCCCAGCCCTAGGCTGGGTAGGGCAGGGTTACAGCTATGGCTGTGTGGTTGGTGCTGCACACAGGCACCTGCTCAAGGAGGTGAGAGGAACTGAAATCCAGCCAAGCCCTGAGTCCCAGGGGCTGAGTTCACCCTAAGAGGCACCTTAATGGGGTGCTTTTCAGCCAGGTGCAGTGGCTCACGCCTGTAATCCCAGCACTTTGGGAGGCCGAGGTGGGTGGATCATGAGGTCAGGAGATCGAGACCATCTTGGCTAACATTGTGAAGCCCTATCTCTACTAAAAATACAAAAAATTAGGCAGGCATGGTGGCACGTGCCTGTAGTCCCAGCTACTTGGGAGGCTGAGGCAGGAGAATCGCTTGAATCCAGGAGGTGGAGGTTGCAGTGAGCTGAGATGGTGCCACTGCACTCCAGCCTGGGCGACAGTGCAAGACTCCGTCTCAGAAAAAAGAAAAAAAAAGGCGGGGGTGTCTCATTTTCATGAAGGCTCCTATGGTTTAGCCTATATATAGCCCTGGATTGGGGCAGTGGATGATGGATCTGCAGATCCCGGGAAGGAGGACAAGGGAGAGCATTCCCAAGGCAGGCCCCTCTCCAAGAGCCACACCTGCCCCACCCTTAATGTCTGAACTTATTGCAGGGAGAATGTGACCCAATAATCTTTATCTGCTGAAAAGAGGGGCCAGGCTTAGACCCTGCCATGGAGAAGGATATTAATTAAGGCACCTTTGAAGGGAGGGAAAGTCACACAAGACTTGCACTCTGAGAACTCTCTTCCTTTGGAGATCTTTGGAAGTAGCGGATCCTCCTTGGATTGGGCCTTTATTATGGGTCTTAGTCATGGTGTCAGTATCTATCCAAGCATCACAATCAATTTAAAGGGAAGCCTGGAAGTTCCATGGAGAATTGTGTGCTAAATTGGATTCTTTCCCTACAAAACAAATGGGTAGTTTCCACAACACCTGCACATTTACAAAAACACCACAAAGGTTCAAAATGTTGTTGGAGGTTCCAAGAAAGGTCTAATTCTGAGTTGAAAACACCAAGTCCTGGCAGCCCAACTAACTGAATTTTCTTCAAAATGTCTCCTTGGGTCCCTGAGGGCTCAGAACCACAGTCTCATAGCTTGTCCCTGAAAGGGCTAGTTCAATGGTTCTCAAACTCAAATATGCATCTCAATTCTCTAGAGGACTTCTTAAAAACTAAGACCAGGCCAAGTGCACAGCGGCTCACGCCTGTAATCCCAGCACTTTGGGAGGCCGAGGCAGGCGGATCACCTGAGGTCGGGAGTTCAAGACCAGCCTGACCAACAAGGAGAAACCCCATCTCTACTAAAAATAATAATAATAATAATAATACAAAATTAGCTGGTTGTGGTGGTGCATGCCCGTAATCCCAGCTATTCAGGAGGCTGAGACAGGAGAATCACTTGAACCTGGAAGGCAGAGGTTGCTATGAGCCAAGATCGTGCTATTGCGCTCCAGCTTGGGCAACAAGAGTGGAACTCCATCTCAAAAAAAAAAAAAAAAAAAAAAAAAAGGAAGACCAGTGCACCACCACAACCCCAGAGCTTCTGATTCCACAAGTTTCCATTTCTAATAAGTTCCCTGGTGAAGTCAATGTTACTGGTGTGGGGACACACACAAGTCAAAGAAATAGAGAGCTCTCTGGAGAAAAGAAGTTCTATAAAGTCTTGACCTTGTTATCTCACTGGACTTCCCCAAGGTTAGGAAACCAGTCTCATTTATCTTTGTAGGCATGCAGTTGGAAACACAGAAAGTCTTCATTCAACATCTGTGGAATTAAATGGAATTCTGGTGGAAGCAAGTCGTCAGGTGAAAGAGATTGAATCAGAGCAGTTAGTTCAAAAAGATGATGACAAACACGAAGCCAAAAAGTTCTAGAGGAGGTGTGGTCCTGCTAATGGAGTCAGAGATTCTGGGACCCAAATCTTTGCCATTTTATGAGGGAGCATAACCACTTCTGAAGTTTGATTCATGGAATCATAGACTAGTAGACTCTTAGAGGTGGAGGGTTCCCAACAGAGTCCAAGTCACTCACTTTATAGAAAAGAAAACTGAGGCCCAGAGGGTTGACTCTATCTCTGCAAGGCCCTCAGGTCAGACCTGATGCCCTTTCCATTGTCTCATGGCAGGCACCCTTAGGAAATTATCAATACAGCCAGCTATTATGATAGGAGCTTTGCAGATACCTGGGAACACTCTAAAACATTTGCTGTGAAAAGCCTCACATATTCTCCACATGGGAACTGTTGAGAGATGTTTCCAGGAAATGGATTTCCTTGGTGTGTGTTCTTCTTATGCTGACAATTGGTTCTGATGAAGGACATCCTGTCTCCTTGGCCTGGGAGAAGAACATACAATGATCTTCCTTCTGGCCTCTCATGACAGGGTTTTCAGCCACAGTTGGAAGACGGTTTGTGGGCCCATAATAAAACGTCCTCCCTCTAACCATAAAGTGATGATCTGGACTCTGTTAACAGCTCTTCCAGTACTGTCAGCTTGACTCCAAAGTCCATGTATTGGGCAAATGAGTGTCTTTTACCCTTCCAGAGAAAGGGAACTGAGCCAGGACAATTTTAAGCAACATTCCTACTCTAGCAGAACGACAATGTGCAACCTCAGAACTATTTCCTCCTCTCAAGATTGCAGCCTTGTCACTAATCAGCCTCTCTCCCGTTCTGGCTAAATTCAATCAAGGCCGTGTAATCATACTGTAAATATTTGGTGCCATCTGCCTGGGGAAGTTAGGACACATTTGGAGAAGGAATGAGTATGAATCTCCATGACAAGGGTAAAATCATTTCATCTGGAGACCAAAGGGGGCTCTGAAATCCTAAGTGAAACAGTATTAGAGTCCTATGATCCCATGCAAGCCCAACCTCTGCCACTTTCTGTCCAAATGATCTTGAGCCTCTCCTTAACCTGTGTGACCCTCAGTCTCTTCCTCTGCAAGATAGGGATAATAATACCTTACAATACTGTTGTGAGACTCAAAAGAGAAAATAATCGTAATTTATAGCTAATATTTATTGAGCACTTAATTAGCGCCAGGCCTTGTTCTGAATGCTTTACAGGTGTTGGCTTGTTTACTCTTCACACACACCTTAGAAAGTAGGTGCTGTTACTGTTCTTTAATGGATGGGGACAGTGAGTCTAGAGAGGTGAGATAACTTGCTTGAGTTCTCCTACCTAGTGTAAAAGTGAACCAAATATGGCCTGAGAATTACTCCATGCTTCTATATTTCAGTCTTTGTGGAAAAACTGCAACCAAGATTAGTAAGCAGACAAGATTGAAAACCTAACTTAGGAGTATGCATCTGTAACAATAGCTGAGTCTTGGCCAATCCCAGCGGCCGTATTTCAACCGTTCATACACTGCTGAGTGTTCAAATTGTGTTCAAATAAGAAAAACGCCAGCCTGTAGCCAATCCACCCGTTGTGTACCTCACTTTTGATTTCTGTACGTCATTTCCCTTTTTTTGTCTATAAATCTCCCACCACGTGGCTGTACTGGAGTCTCTGTGAATCTGCTGTGATTCTGGGGGCTGCCCGATTCACAAACTGTTCATTGCTCAGTTAAACTCCTTTAAATTTAATTTGGTTGAATTTTTTCTTTTATCACTAGGAAGTAGAGGAGCTGCGATCTGAACCCATCGTGATGGTTCCGTAGTCTGCACTCTTAACCACCAAGCTATACTCATGATGAATATGAAAGGATTTTGTCCTTTTAGATCTGCCATTTCCAGAATATGCAAGATGCACCAGGGCTGCACTGGCTTTCTGGGGTCAGTTCTTTCCTTGCCTGGACTCAGGGCCTGAGAGCAATGGCCCAAACTTGCCTACCTCCTGCCAAGTGCTTAAAAAAAAAAAAACTAATAATATGATGAAAACAGATGCTTGCCTCCCTGGATAGCAGCAGCCCAGCAAATCAAGCCGTGGGTGGTTTCCATTCTCACTCCTTGACAAGCGCTTATGGAGAGCTCAGTAGGAGCAAGGGTCAGGGGGAGAATGAAGGATGGGATAGGTGTGATGGAGAGAGAGAGGTCACCAATCTTTGAAGGGCTGGGGGAATAGAAGGACTATAGTCTGCACAATAGTCAAACACCCAGGAAAATTGATTTCAGAAAATGTGATGTTCCATATCAATTCCCAGCAAAGTTCCCACGAGCAGATGGTTTGTGGGCACTTAACAAGAGAACCGTGAAAAATGTAATAATACAAGTGAAAAAAACTGTAACAGTTTCTAGGACAGTGGAAGAGTGAAGGGATTAGGGAACTAGAGTATGATTTCCAGGCTGCATTAAAGGCCTACGTGAAGGCTGCAGTTATGAAATTCACATGAGACCAATCCACGTGGTTGCATGTTTTGCTGCAGCCACATTCAGCTACACAGATATGGGGGAAGGCTGGCAAAAGTTGAATGTAACCAGGGTTATCATGTAGCCAAACGAGAATGATGAATCAGGAAAGGGGCAAAGGTAGTTGACAGTGATTCCCTATGGAATTAAAGCTGGGGAAGCAGGAAATAGAGGAATCGAGGTGAAAGACAGTGTAAAAATAGCAGGATCAATTAACTGAAAGTCCAGATAAGGTCACAGAATTGTTGGAGCTGGAATACTAGTAGGGGCAAACTGGGAAGATAGGTTTAAACTGAGATTATGGCAGGATTAAAGTTACTGTAATTACACGGTCAAGATAAGAATGTGGCTGAAATCTAGCTGGGAACAGTAGCTCATGCCTGTAATCCCAGCACTTTGGGAGGCCAAGGTGGGTGGATCACTTGAGGTTAGGAGTTCGAGATCAGCCTGGCCAATATGGTGAAACACCATCTCTACTAAAAATACAAATATTAGCTAGGCGTGGTGGCGGGCACCTGTTATCCCAGCTACTTGGGAGGCTGAGGCAGGAGACTCGCTTGAACCTGGGAGGCTAGATGTAGCAGTGAGCTGAGATTGTGCCACTACACTCCAATCTGGACAACAAAGCGAGGCTCCATCTTGAAAATAAAAGAGAGAGAGAGAGAGAGAGAGAGAAGTGAGTGGTTGAGATCTGGTGGAAGACCAGAATATTGGAGAAAAGAATCTCAAAGCTATTAAAGGATGATTCATGATTCATGTGGATATTGAAATCACCAACAATTATGACAAGGGTAATGCTGGACAGAGCAGCAGTAAGCCAAGCGCTAAAACTGTTCTTTGAACTAGGAATAACCAGAGGATTTTAAAAATTACCTAAGGGTGACCCAAAACACTATGAAGCATGATTAAAAACATGATTAAAATTTCCTAAAGGGACAGAGAAAAAACTAGCTCACCAAGAGTTTCAAAGGGACACTGGGGAGAAAAAGCTGTTTTATGATGAGAGAAGAACAGAGAGAGAGAGAGACAGCAAGCCATGATCATAATGAGCCAGCAGGAGTTTAAGGAAGAAAAAAAAAGGGGGTGTGCAAAAATGCATGTTTTATTCCTAGATGGCACAGATCAAAAGGATCCAGGGAACTCTGTAGTATGGATCTCAGTGAGGCAAATGACTGACCCTAATGAGGCAGATTCCCTGTATGCAGAACAATTAGGTAGAACTGTTATGCAGAGCCAGTCATTCAACATACCTATTGTATGTCAGGCCCTGGGGATACAAAGGAAGGAAAAGACTTCTGACTGTGAAAGGGACACAAATAATAATGGGATACATGAAGCAGGCAGACCAAAAAGATACAGTGTGCTGTTGTTGATAAATATAAACATATCAAGCCAGTCTGGAAGGAGGTCTCTAATGATACGAGCTGAGAGAGAAGGACAGTGAGGGAGTGGTTGACTATCTCTTGGTAGAGAAGGAGAGGGAATGTTTGACTATTTCAGGCTCTAAGGCAAGCTTAGCAATGCCTTTTTCTTCAGTCCCTGGCAGATATTGTTCATCAATTCTGGCCCTGTCCCCCTCAGTCTGGATCCTTTCAACGTGGCACTTCAAGTACCAGTAAACAATCTGTCAGAACTGGCACATGAAATAGAATCCTTCTACCAACCTGGTCTTAGAGCCTGGTGCTCTGCAACAAAGATTGAAATACTCAATTTTAAGCATGTCTGAAAAAATGAATAGAGGTAAACTAGCTAATCATATGAGACACTGTCTGACTATAAGGGCTAACATTCTTTTTCAGTGAGAAATAAGGGCAGGCAGACAAGGCTGGCCATGTGAAGGGTCGGCACATGAGCTTCCAGGTAAAACCACATTCATGACGGAGGGCTGACAGGTGGGCATGGGGTCAGAGCAAAACAAATAGAAAGATTGGAAGAGATATTCTCATCAAACCGTGAAAGTGGTATGGATCCTCCACCATAAGAATATAAAACTAGCACATCAGAATACAAGGAAATTGCATCCAATAAGCCAGCAGTCCCCAACCTTTTTGGTACCAGGGACTGGTTTCATGGAAGACAAATTTTCCAGGGACAGAGTGGGGAAGAGGGGGACTGTTTCACCTCAGATCATCAGGCATTATTTAGATTCTCATAAGGAGTGCGCAACCTAGATTCCTCACATGCACAGTTCACAATAGGGTTTGCGCTCGTATGAGAATGGAATGTCGCCACTGATCTCATAGGAGGTGGAGCTCGGGTGGTAATGATCGCCTGCCGTTCACTTCCTGCTGTGCAGCCTGGTTCCTAACAGGCCACGGACTGATATCGGTCCACAGCCTGGGGCTTGGGAACCCCGGCTATAAGCATTTGATTTATGAGACTTGAACTACATGAGCTTGTCAAAGACAGACAGAGAGACAGATGGACTGAGAGCAAAGATGACCATGCGACACAACACTGGGATCCCATCCACCACTGTGCTCCCGCAAGAGCATGTCCACAAACACCCAAGATGCAACCCCTGAGCCTCCTCAGGTGCTTCTGTCCCTGTGTGCCTCCAGACTGTGACCAGCTCTCAGTACTTAAGGACAATTGAAAGGCTATTTCAGATGTAATTTAGACTATATTTGTTTTGTACCCCAGTGCGACTTCCCCTGCAGTCCCCTGCATTTAGGGCACTTGATTAAGGCACCATGGTCCTTGGCCAGGAAATAATCAATTCTCCCCTCTCCAATTCCCTTATTAGTCAGTCGCCAGCTGCGGCATTGCATCAGGCCTGACACTGCAGAAGGCAGTTGATGAGCTAGAGCTTTCTTTGACTCAGTCGTGCTCTATTCACATTTTCTGAAAAAACCGCTGGGGAATATTCTGAAAACTTGCTTCTACTGTATTAGGGAGACACCCTGGGTTACTTAATGGGTCTAAGACATATTGTGAACTCATTAGCAAATCTTTTCCCACTTGGTAACATTTTCCGAACATTTTTGCAAATTCTGGAGGCATTTGTGGTTCTCCCTACACCACTGCATACAACGCTGGGAGGAACTGCTAATAATCTGAGTAAGAGTCAGGCCCAGAAAGGGTTTCTGAGGGATGGAATAATGAGTAGAAACTAATAAGATGAAGTGTAATTGGAAGAATGTCAAGTCCTGCATGTAGGGTTTGAAATCAACTGCATAAACCAAAGAAAGGGAGACAGCTGGTCACATGATAAAATCTGGAGCCAGGATGAAGTCCAAGTCTTGCATGTCACCCCCATGTCCCCAGCCCTGGCACCTGTGGCTGACAGCCCTAATCAGTCCTGGTCTCAGAATCAAAGTTCAATCACAGGATTCCTCTTGACACAGCACCCCAATTTCCCATCACACATAGACTGGAGGGAGCTTATGAAAAGAAACCGATTTGTCCTCAAGACGTCACTTTCCAATCACTCCCATTAGACTCCTCCCAACCTTATGCCCCAGTCATTTCATCAATGGCTTTTCCGGAGAGAGACTCTCCTGACAAAAAATGGATCTTAATCTTCTTCTTTCTGCCAGAACTTTCCCATGAATGAGTATTTTGGTGAGTTTCATTGATCTGAGTCCCAAGAGCTGGAAATGACAGCTTTAAATTCCCAGTATCGGGCTGGGTGAAGTGGCTCCTGCCTGTAATCCCAGCATTTTGGGAGGTTGAGGTGGGCAGATCACCTGAGGTCAGGAGTTCAAGACCAGCATGGCAAAACCCCATCTCTACTAAAAATGCAAAAACTAGCCAGGCATGGTGGTGTGCTCCTGTAGTCCCAGCTACTCAGGAGGCTGAGGCAGGAGAATTGCTTGAATCCAGAAGGCAGAGATTACAGTCAGCCAAGATCACGCCACTGTACTCCAGCCTGGGCAACAGAGCGAAACTCTGTCTCACAAATAAATATATAAATAAATACATAAACTGCCAGTATCCATGAGTCTCAGGGAGTTATTCAATCAAAGCAATTTATTCAAAAGCCACCATCCTAAGGGTCACTAATGGCAAGGTTGCTGATGTTCAGGGGAGAATGAACTCATGAACTCAGCCTTCTCCACCAGCCCACCACTCCCTGCCCTATACCTTATACCCCAACAATGTCACACTGCCTGTCTGTAGTCCCTACGCAGCGCCCTCTCTGCTAGGCATGCCCTCAGCTGCCTCTTCAGCTTAAGACTCAGGCCTGTGGTCATCTATTTTGAAAACCTTTCCTTGATGGGCCACTCTCCACTGGCCTCAATGGCCTTCCTCTGAGCCCCAACACTTCCTGCTTACCTCTGTCTGACCGTCTTCCACCAGTATCTCCTACAGCTACCTGGCCACATGCAGTGTCTCCTATGAATCCCTAGTACCCGGTCTAGTGCCAGGCACCTGGCTGCCCGTCTGGGTCCTTGCTTATTCCCTTTGGTGTGTACATGAGCTTCCAGGTAAAGCTTGTGGGTGGGGGGTGTGGGAGGGCAGGGAAGAGAAAGATTGCAGATACCCTGCCATGAGCTGGAATGGGCTGGGAATGCTGGTCAGCAGAGGCACAATAAAGAACAGGTAGCAGCTGGGATACTTGACAGCTCGATAACATCAGAAACAGGTGGGGACGGCCAGGCATAGTGGCTCATGCCTGTAATCCCAGCACTTTGGGAGGCCGAGGTGGGTGGATCACTTGAGGTCAGGAGTTTGAGACCAGCCTGGCCAACATAGTGAAACCCTGCCTCTACTAAAAATACAAAAATTAGCTTGGCATGGTGGCAGGTGCCTGTAATCCCAGCTACTCAGGAGGCTGAGGCAGGAGAATCGCTTGAACTTGAGAGGTAAAGGTTGCAGCAAGCTGCGATCGCACCACTGCATTCCCAGCTGTACCCTAGACCCAGGGAATCAGAATATCTGGGGTTAAGGCCCAGGAATCTGCATTCGTAATTGCTCCAAGTGATTCTTAAGCACAACAATTCTGAGAGCTCTCCCTCTAGGGATATGTGAGCCTGAGAGACCATCTGCCAAGGGTCTAGAAAAGAAGATAGTGGCAGGGCACCCCATTCTGAGGTCCTGCCACCTTCTTCCCCCAAACCAGGAGTGGCCTTGGAAATATGGCAGTCATACATCCTGGAGTCTCTTGTGTCTCCTGATGCAAATATTCTGTTCCATTATCAGATCATGTGCATGACATATATATCTGGCATTCAATTAGATCCAGAAAATAAAGAAGATAGGCACCGTTGCCCTCCACTTGTGTGAGGCTCAGAGGGGTTAAGTGGCAAGTGCACAGTAAGGGCATTAATGAGTGGGGGCAGAACAGGGATTTAAGCCCCAAGTCAGTCTGACTCTAATACCTGCATTTTTAGCCACTGCTCCCAGTAGGTGTCCAAGAGTGAAGAGCCCTTTACCCTCCCCATCACCAGATAACACATTGACTGGCAGCTGAGGCTGGCATGCGACTCAGGAGATAAAGCTCAACTCAAGACACAGTCCTCTAAGTGCAAATGTCCCCACTTCACCCTCTGCCCTGGCCAATGCCCTGGGAGGCATCGCTCAGGCCCCAGTGATTCACCTGCTGCACCTACCAGAGTTCAAATGTGCCTTCTCAGCACCAGGTCGTGATGACAGTAAGCTGAATGAGTAACTTAACGTGCGTGATGTCGACCCACAGATACTTACGGTATTTACTGGCCTGCAAGTCCCATCAATCTACAAGCCACCTTTGAGATCATGACTTGGACTTACTCATCTTTCATCAATGCCTGGCTCAGGGCTGGCACATAGAAGGCACTGTACTGAAGGCACCGCAGGCAAAATACAATGGTTAGTGCTGTACCGTCAGGCCCCGGCCTCACGAAGCTCACAGTGCAGGGGTCATTGAGACAAGTATAGAGGCGACTGTAGAGCTAGGCAGGGTAAGAGGAATTATTATTCAATAGGCACAATCTATGCTTAAGCAGAACACCCTAACTTCAGATCACACTGAACAGTCGCTAGAGATTCTTCTTTTCTTAAAATTCGTATTTTTAAAACTGTTTTTCTTCTTTTGAGACTGGGTCTCACTCTGTCACCCAGGCTGGAGTACAGTGGTGCAGTCTTGGCTCACTGCAACCTCCGCCTCCCAGGCTCAAGCAATCCTCCCACCTTAGCCTCCCGAGTAGCTGGGACTACAGGCACACACCACCACACCTGACTTTGTAGTTTTGAAAGAGACAGGGTTTTGCCATGTTGCCAAGGCTGGTCTTGAACTCCTGAGCTCAGACAATCCACCAGCCTCAGTCTCCCAAATTGCTGGGATTACAGGTGTGAGCCACCATGCCCAGCCTAGAGATTCTACTTCTGAATAAGGGGGGATGAACCCAATAGAGATATATAGAGAATACACTCTACTCCTTGACCAACTACTGAGGATAAAAGCAACAATGTACATCTAGATGGAGGTGATTTCCAGGGTCTTCCCCCGCATACACCCTGCTTTGGATGCCTAGTTGCAGAAAAAGAAAAGTAGCAGATGGCTCGGGAAAAGGAAGCTGGGGTAGCCAGGCTCCCTGTCCTGCCAGAGCTGGTGCAGTCTTCTCCCTGCTGTGTACATTTTCTCTCATGGACCCACTTATCCCAGAGAGCTGGGGAGCAAGCAGCTGATGCCATTCAAGATGCCAGGCACTGTGTGTTTCTCTCAAGAATGCTTGAGACACAGGCTGAATGTCAACCTTCATTCTGACAAGTTCTTCCTGAGCAGAGCCGACGTTCACAAACAAAAGTTGAAATTTCAGAATTGCCGGATTTGCTCTGTGTACCCTTGAACAAGCTACTACCCAGAAGGGCATTTGCAGAGCAGCGAGAGGTGAGTGTGCTGGCAGAGAAAGATGCTTTCGGGATGGATTCCATCTGCCCATGGAGATAGAATCCATCCTGGGTAGTTTTTATGCAAAATATGCTTGGCAATGCCATGACAAGTTTTTGTTGTTGTTTTATGAAGGTGCTGGGGAATGGGTGTGCATCTCTGGGTAGCGACGATGCTCCCTAAAGCAGAGACTCCAGCCAGCAGGGCCCTGAGGGATTCTGGGTTCACACCAGCTCAAATTTCAGTTGTCCCTGCTGACTGTCATAAATTCCTTTAGGAACACAGCCCTCTCAGGCCCTCAGGAAGTGTGCACCAACGAGCCAGCAAAATGGAAAGAAAAAAAAAGGAAAGGAAAAACACGCCACATCACACCAGTCTCCTCTAGTAAATGTTGCATGAGCTGAAAGAAAAGAGACATCATATGAGGTTCAACAACTGTGGTTTCCAGACCCTGGACAATTTTCTTTGTGAGGGAGCCAAAATGAAAGCTGCCCCAGTTTAGTCCTGGAGGAAAAAGTTTCCAATGAACTGAATTTCCTTGCAACGTAAAGTAGTTTGCTCAAGTCTCACTCAAAAATGCCCCTCACATCCTCTCTTGGAATTTGCTATACAAACAGTCTTTTTCTTAATTGATAAAGAGAAGTATAAATAAGCTGTGAAATAGTGGTTTTTATAAGTGGGAGCTAAATGATGGGAACACATGGACACATAGAGGGGAACAACACACGCTGGGGCCCATCAGAGGGTAGGAGGAGGGAGAGAATCAGGCAAAATAACTAATGGGTAGTAGATTTAATACCTGGGTGATGGAATAATCTGTACAACCAGTCCCCGTGACACATGAGTTTACCTACATAACAAACCTGCACATGTACCCCTGAACTTAAAATTAAAGTTAAAATTAAAAACAATAGTCAGGCCAGGCACGGTGTCTCATGCCTATAATCTCAGCACTTTGGGAGGCCAAGGTGGGCAGATCACATGAGGCCAGGAGTTCGAGACCAGCCTGGTCAACATAGTGAAACCCCGTCTCTACTAAAAATACAAAAATTAGCCAGGTGTCATAGTGCATGCCTGTAATTCCAGCTACTTGGGAGGCTGAGGCATGATAATTGCTTAAATCCAGGAGGTGGAGGTTGCAGTGAGCCAAGATTGCGCCACTACACTCCAGCCTGGGTAAATGAGTGAGACTCTGTCTCAAAAAATAAAATAAAATAAATAAAAACAATAGCCAGTGATATTAAAATCTTTTCTTTTAAAAAATGAGCTGACTGAATACATACAAAATAATTTTGATATTCTCTATCAAACCCCCTCACTATCTTCCTTTCTCAAATTGAGAAATGATATGTTCTTAAAATTGTAATACACACACACACACACACACACACACACACACACCCCATCCCTCAATACAAGAGAGTGCAGAAAGCACCAGGAAACAAAACAGGCAATTTATTTCTGCTCTCTGCAAAGTAAAAAGCAGCATAGGCAGGTTTTAAAAAGCAAACTGGCATTTGACCCAGAGGAGCACTTTAACTGAATAAATTGCTTCATCTGCTTTCTGAGAATTCAGCAAGTGAAAGCCAGAGCAGAGCAGAGAGACCTGTGAATAGCAATGCAGGGCTGGGCTGCAAGACAGGAGAGGAAGGAGGTGGAGGTCCCAAAACAGTGCCTCAGGGCCTTTCCCTGGAAGGAGGAGGGGAGGAGGGGCAGGTATGCAAGGAGGAAGGGGCTAGTTAGACAACAGGGCACAAGGTTCCACACCCCTGTGCCAGCAAAGGCAAAGTTTGTCTTTGGAGACAATTCTATCATCATTTTGGTTTGGTTGAGTTGTACAAACATTGCAGGAACCCCCTCTTTGTGCTGGGTGCTAGGGATAGAGTATGAGAACCAGTCTCAGCCTGGGAGGAGCGTATAACCCTGCAGAGAAGACAGATTCATTAAGATTCATAAAAAACATGAGCAGGCCAGGCACAATGGCTCACACCTATAGTCCCAGCACTTTGGGTGGCTAAGGCAGGAGGACTGCCTAAGCCCAGCAGTTAGAGACCAGCCTGGGCAACATGGTGAGACCACATCACTACAAAAAAAAAAAAAAAAAAAAAAAAAAGTTTTTTAATAAGCCAAGCATGATGGCATGCACCTGTAGTCCCAGTTACTTGGGAGGCTGAGGCAGGAGGATCGCTTGAGCCCAAGAGGTCAAGGTTGTAGTGAGCTATGATTACACTGCTGCACTTTAGCCTGGGCAACAGAGAGGGACTCTGTCTCTAAAAACAAAAAGCAAAACAACAACAACAACAAAAGCACGAGTGACTAGAGCCTGGAGTAGATCACCTGTCCCAAGATAGAGGGTGGGGGAAGATCCCTGGTCAAGGTGATGAATATTATAATAGGATGATGTTATTATAAGGTGAGCAGGTGTTGACCAGGCAACAAGTTGAGGTGTGCATTTAGGTAAAAAGGCAGCATATGCAAAGGCTGGAGGCCAGAACAGAGTGGGATGCACACGCACCCAGGTAACCACAGGTGATGTGGCAAGGCTGGGTCCTAAAGGACAAGTTGGGGAAGACAGGGCCATGTGGGTGGACGGCATGTGCCTCCTGCATAAGAAGTCTGGACTTCAGGCAGGGCACAGTGGCTCATATCTATAATCTCAGCACTTTGGGAGGCTGAGGCAAGAGGATCACTTGAGCTCAGGAGTTTGAGACCCTGTCCCTACAAAAGATTAAAAAAAAAAAAAAAAAAACAGTAGCCGGGTGTAATGGTGCAGGCCTATATTCCCGGCTACATGGGAGGCTGAAGCAGGAGGATCCCTTGAGCCCTGGAGGGTGAGGCTGCAGTGAGCCATTATTGTGCCACTGCTCTCCAGCTTGGGCAACAGAGCAAGAACTTGTTCCCAGAAAAATAAAAGGTCTGGATTTCATTAGGAGAAATGAGGAGCACTGAAGGGTTTTAGACGTGCCCTTCCTACTTTAGGCTTATTCTTTTTTTTTTTTTTTTTTTTTTTGAGACAGAGTCTCGCTCTGTAGCCCAGGCTGGAGTGCAGTGGACAGATCTCGGCTCACTGCAAGCTCCGTCTCCCAGGTTCACGCCATTCTCCTGCCTCAGCCTCCCGAGTAGCTGGGACTACAGGCGCCCGCCACCTCGCCCGGCTAGTTTTTTGTATTTTTTAGTAGAGACGGGGTTTCACCGTGTTAGCCAGGATGGTCTCTATCTCCTGACCTCATGATCCACCCAAAGTGCTGGGATTACAGGCTTAAGCCACCGCGCCGGCCTACTTTAGGCTTATTCTAAGGGTTCCTGACTCAGCCCAGACTTCAGTCTTCTCTATCTATGGCTCAGCCCAAAGCCAATCTCTCCAGGCCTGCCCCCCAACCCTGTTTCCCCTCCCATCCAAGTTCCCAGCCTACTCTCAGGTGTAAATTAATGTTTCCTTATGTATATATTAATAGAGAAGGCACCAGAGGAACGAACGTTAAGGCTGCTCCTTTGTCTCTGGGAGCTGAGTTTCTGCCCCTCTGTTATCTAGCCCTAGACTTAATCCCAAAGGACTTTCAGGTGGTGGATCAAATAGTTTAGGTCAACGATGGGTCCTTTCAACTCATCCCTATTTGGTGTTCAACTCCTCTACCTACTTAATCCAAATTTCAAATGAAATAAACATCAGGCTGGGCGAGGTGGCCCATGCCTGTAATCCCAGCACTTTGGAAGGCCAAGGCAGGTGGATCAGCTGAGGTCAGGAGTTCGAGGCCAGCCTGGCCAACATGGCAAAACCCCATCTCTACTAAAAATACAAAAATTAGCCGGGCATGGTGGCACGTGCCTGTAGTCCCAGCTACCTGGGAGACTAAGGCAGGAGAATTGCTTGAACCCGAGAGGCAGAGGTTGCAGTGAGCCAAGATTGTACCACTGCAATCCAGCCTGGGCGACACAGTGAGACTCCGTCTCAAAAAAAAGAAAACAAATTGGCAGGGTGCAGTGGCTTATACCTGTAATCCCAGCACTTTGAGAAGCTGAGGAAGGCGGATCACCTGAGGTCAGGAGTTCGAGACCAGCCTGACCAACATGGTAAAACCCTGTCTCTACTAAAAATACAAAAATTAGCTAGGTGTGGTGGTGTGCACCTATAATCCCAGCTACTTGGGAGGCTGAGGCAAGAGAATCACTTGAACCCGGGAGGCAGAGGCTGCAGTGAGCCAAGATCGCGCCGCTGCACTCCAACCCGGGCAACAGAGCGAGACTCCATCTCAAAAAAAAAAAAAAAAAATCATTGATTGCTGTCAATTGGCACTTGGCATGAACTCCCACCTCTCCCTATGAGTCTTCCAGTGTTGCAGAAGCGAAAATGACAAAACCAGTATTTCCCAGACTATGTTGCAGGCAGCTAGGGTTCTGGGTAAGAACTGGGGAACCCCAATTCTATACATTCATAAAGGATGAAGCGGGGTGGATGCTGGCTGTGCCGGCAAGCGAGATTTTAGAAAGCCAGTTAGTTGCAGCAGCCAGACTGTATTCTGGTGTCTGCTCAGCAGCTGCACAGATGTCAGTTCTGGTGGCAGCAGCATCCTGATCCCAGTGAGGTGCTCTTGCGTGGTGGTCCCTGGGCTCCCACTCCTCCAGCCCTTCCAACAACTATATAACCGAATTCCCTAGGTTAAACCTTTTTCTTTTTTTTTTTTTTTTTGAGACGGAGTCTCGCTCTGTCGCCCAGGCTGGAGTGCAGTGGCCAGATCTCAGCTCACTGCAAGCTCCGCCTCCCGGGTTCACGCCATTCTCCTGCCTCAGCCTCCCGAGTAGCTGGGACTACAGGCGCCCGCCACCGCGCCCGGCTAGTTTTTTGTATTTTTTAGTAGAGACGGGGTTTCATCGTGTTAGCCAGGATGGTCTCGATCTCCTGACCTCGTGATCCACCCGTCTCGGCCTCCCAAAGTGCTGGGATTACAGGCTTGAGCCACCGTGCCCGGCAGTTAAACCTTTTTCTTCCTGAAATACCTAGTGAGCTCCGTTTCCTGCACTGGCCCTAGTGGCTCCGTCAGTCTCAGCATCGCTGCCTCTGTCATCCTCAGCATCTCGGCCTCTTTGATGCCTCGCTCACGCAGCACCCCCACTCTCTGCTGAAGTCGGCAGAAAATGCAACCGGGCATGCTCAGTCCTCACAAAGCTCACCTGAAGGCCTAGTCACCCAAAGTTGGGGAAAGTGGAGCTGCCTCTCCTCCCCACCCCTACGTCTCTGCAGAGACTCCCCTAGAGGTAGACATGTACTCATCCTCTGATCTGCTTGGAAACACTGTACACTTTGATACAATGCTTCATTTCCTCCATTCTTACTTAACTTGGCAGAAGTCGTAACTCCCTAAACACACTGGGACAGTATATTACACAAAAGGAAAACTATTGAGCCAACGATTTGTTTCCTCAGCGCTCTCAGCGCTTCAATGCCCAGCTCCAGCTGCTCTCGCTGACTCCATTAAGCTTAACGCCCTATGTAGGGTTGCTATGGAAGCTAGAAATAACATTTCAGGAATCTCTCACAGGCTTGGTGACTTGGTTTCTAGGCTCTTCTGCAAATAGTCTTTCTTGTAGATGATCATTAAAGATGAAGACTAGCTGAAAAGATAGCAGTTTTAATGAAGTGGAAAGGTATTTCTTCAAGACCCGATAATAGAAAAGCATTTAGGGTCTGCAAATTTGAAGGCTGAAAAAGGACTTGAAAGACTGGATTCAATTTCCCTGTTACATAAAGGGAGTAGCAGGTTGTGCAGTGTAATGGGGCAGCAGCCTCCTGCCCATGTCTCCCAAACCACACTCATTCTACACCCTGGGCAAGTGGCTTTATCCCTCTCACCCTCAGTTTCCTCTTCCACAAGATGGGGACAATAATTGTACCTGCCTCATAGGGTCGTCATGAGGATAAAATGAGCAAATATGTGTACTTAGAATAGTGCCTGGCACAAAGTAAGAGTCAAATAAGCCTTTATTGTTATTATTATTATTCTCACCTGGTGTTGCACTAAGGGTTATATGGAAGCAATGTGGCATAGCAGAGAAAGTACCAGACTGGGAGTCCAGAGACCTGTGTTCCGGTCCCCACTCTGCTACCAGCTAGGTGACACTGGTCGCATAACCTTATTTTTATTTTATTTTATTTTATTTTATTTTTTGAGATGGAGTCTCACTCTGTTACCAGGTTGGAGTACAGTGGTGTGATCTTGGCTCACTCCAACCTCCGCCTCCCAGGTTCAAGCGATTCTCCTGCCTCAGCCTCCCGAGTAGCTGGGATTACAGGCACACGCCACCACGCCCAGCTAATTTTTGAATTTTTAGTACAGATGGGGCTTCACCATGTTGGCCAGGATGGTCTCGATATCTTGACCTCATGATCCACCTGCCTCGGACTCCCAAAGTGCTGGGATTACAGGCGTGGGCCACCGCATCTGGCCCATAACTTTATTTGATTTTATTTTGGCTATGTAACTTTCTATCTCTAGTTTTCATTCTCCCCTGTAAAATGAGAGCGTTGGACTAAACGAAGTGTCTTAGTTCTTTTTCAGCTCCAGTATGCTATGGCTCTAAATAAACTAAGTTAATTAGTTCACACATGTAATCCCAGCACTTTGGGAGGTTGAGGCGGGCGGATCACTGGAGGTCAGGAGTTCGACAGCAGCCTGGCCAATATGATGAAACCCTGTCTCTACCGAAAACACACACACAAAAAATTAGCTGGGTCTGGTGGCGCATGCCTGTAATGCCAGCTACTCCGGAGGCTGAGGCAGGAGAATTGCTTGAATGCAGGAGGTGGAGGTTGCAGTGAGCCAAGGTCGCACCCTTGCACTTCAACATGGGCAACAGAGCTAGACTCTGTCTCAAAAAATTAATAAATAAATAAAATAAGTTAAATAGAGACGTTCCTTGACCTTTACAAATGGTTATATCCATATCCATAATGAGAGCTACCATTTTATTGAGCCATGGTTATATATCAGTACAATGCTAAATGTTGTACACGCGCTAACTCATTACTCCTCACAGCAACCCACTGTCCCCATTTTACTAGAGGGAAAAATGAGGCTCAGAGAAGTTAGGGTAATTTATTTGCCCAAGGTCACACAGTTAGTAACTGGTGGAGCCATGATTTGAGTCTAGGGACTCTAACTCTAGAACTCACAGTCTTCATGATTTTGCTACAGGAAACAACCAATATACACACAACTATACAAGCGTACAACCTGCATGCCTTTATATTACATGAATGTTCCCTTGCTAAAACCGCAGGGTACTCTGTAGGCTGTCTCTATACATTGCCAGCAACCTGGTACTGTTCAAGAAAGCTTTAGGACATTTGCCACAAAATAAAATAATTCTGCCGGGCGCGGTGGCTCAAGCCTGTAATCCCAGCACTTTGGGAGGCCGAGGCGGGCGGATCACGAGGTCAGGAGATCGAGACCATCCTGGCTAACACGGTGAAACCCCGTCTCTACTAAAAATACAAAAAACTAGCCGGGCGCGGTGGCGGGCGCCTGTAGTCCCAGCTACTCGGGAGGCTGAGGCAGGAGAATGGCGTAAACCCGGGAGGCGGAGCTTGCAGTGAGCTGAGATCTGGCCACTGCACTCCAGCCTGGGTGACAGAGCAAGACTCCGTCTCAAAAAAAAAAAAAAATAATAATAATAATAATAATAATTCTTAGTGTTTGTTACACTCCAGAGATTCCTCAACCCTACCATCATCTTGCCCCTGGACAACGGCATTAGCCTCCTAAGCACTGCTTGCCTTTGCCTCTCTGCAGACTGTTCCCAATTCAGCAGCAGAAGTGATTCTTTAAAAACCAAATCAGCCAGGCACGGTGGCTCATACCTGTAATCCAAGCACTTTGGGAGGCCAAGGCAGGCGGATCACCTGAGGTCAGGAGTTCGAGACCAGCCAACATGACGAAACCCCGTCTCTATCCAAAAATACAAAAATTAGCCGGGCGTAGTGGCACGCCCCTGTGGTCCCAGCTACTGGGGAGGCTGAGGTGGGAAAATCCTTTGAACCTGGGAGGCGGATGTTGCAGTGAGCCAAGATTGTACCATTGCACTCCAGCCTGGGCAACAGACCGAGACCCCATCTCAAAAAAAAAAAAGTGAAATCATGTAATTCCCTTACCAATGGCTCCCATCTCTCTCAGAGAAAATCCTAAGCTGTTTCAATGGCCCCACTAAAGGCCCGCTTGTTACTTCTCTGATCTCCTCTCCTACTGTGGTCCCCTCACTCACTCAGAAAGAACCACACTGGCCTCCCTGCTGTACTGAACAATTCATGCATATTCCTGCCTGCTGTTCTCTCTGCCTGCAACGTTACTCTGGTGCCTTATCCTGTCACTGCCTTTAGGTATGTGAAGAAGAGTCACCTTCTCATTGAGGCCTTCCCCCGACTCATCTAAAGATTACCCAGCCCCATCCTTTGAGCTGGAGCAGGGAAAAAGAAAAGAAAAAGAAAACAAAAGAAAAAACTTCCCTGGCCCCATGGTATGCTAAGTGAAAGAAACCAGGCACAGAATGACAAATACTGCATGACCTCACTTATATGTGGAATCTGAAAAAGCCAAACTCATAGAAATAGAGAGCAGACTGGCTCATATGACAAATTCTATAGAGAATTGATTCTTTTTTTTTTTTTTTTTTTTTTTTTTTTTTTGAGACGGAGTCTCGCTGTGTCACCCAGGCTGGATTGCAGTGGCGCAATCTCGGCTCACTGCAAGCTCCGCCTCCCGGGTTCACGCCATTCTCCTGCCTCAGCCTCCGAGTAGCTGGGACTACAGGCGCCCGCCACCACGCCCGGCTAGTTTTTTTTTTTTTTTTTTGTATTTTTAGTAGAGACGGGGTTTCACCATGTTAGCCAGGATGGTCTCGATCTCCTGACCTCGTGATCCACCCGCCTCGGCCTCCCAAAGTGCTGGGATTACAGGCTTGAGCCACCGCGCCCGGCTAGAGAATTGATTCTAAGACTGATACTTGATTTAAAGTTGAAAGAGGCTGGTCATGATGGCTCACACCTATAATCCCAGCACTTTGGGAGGCCAAGGTAGGTGGATCACTTGAGTTTAGGAGTTTGAGACCAGCCTGGGCAACCTAGTGAAACCCCATCTCTACCACAAGAAATACAAAAAATTAGCTGGGCATGGTGGTGCATACCTGTGGCCCCAGCTACTTGGGAGGCTGAGATGGGAGGATCACTTGAGCATGGCAGGCAGAGGCTGCAGTAAGCCAAGATCAGGGTGCCGCCCTCCAGTTTGGGCAACAGAGTGAGACCCTGTCTCAAAAAAAAAAAAAAAACAAAAAAGGTTAGGGGGTGTGGGCATGGTGGCTTACACCTGTAATCCCAGCGCTTTGAACGGCCAAGGCCAGTGGATCATCTGAGGTCAGGAGTTCAAGACTAGCCTGGCCAACATGGCAAAACCCTGTCTCTACTAAAAACACAAAATTAGCTGGGCATGGTGGCACACCTGTAGTCCCAGCTACTCAGGAGACTGAGACAGGAGAATCACTTGAAACCAGGAGGCGGAGGTTGCAGTGAGCCAAGATTGCACCACCACACTCCAGTCTGGTTGGCAGAGTGAGACTCTGCCTCAAAAAAAAAAAAAAAAAAGGTTGAAAGAGAAAAACTGCTATTTTATATTTAAATCAGTACAAGAGATGGTCAAATAGGTAAATAAAAGATAAAAGTTAATAAAACATTTACTATTAGTAAATGTCATCTCATTCATTCATTCAGTATACAGTTCTTGAGAAGCTACTCCATCAGATGTTTTAGGCCCGGAGATGAGAAGCTCTAATTCCTAAGGTTTTTTTTTTTTTTTTGGTTTTCTTTGCAATGGGCTCTCACTATGTTGCCCAGGCTGGTCTGGAACTCCCGGGCTCAAGCAGTCCTCTCCCTTCAGCCTCCTAAAGTGCTGAGATTACAGGCATGGGTCATCGTAACTGGCTTAATTCCTAGTTGTAAAGATCTCATAGTACAGTTGCACTTTGCAACTTACAAAGTGACTTTTTTTTTTTTGAGATGGAGTTTTGCTCTTGTTATCCAGGCTGGAATGCAATGGCACAGTCTTGGCTCACTGCAACCTCCACCTCCCGGGTTCAAGCAATTCTCCTGCCTCAGCCTCCCGAATAGCTGGGGTTACAGGTGCCCGCCACTAATTTTTTGTATTTTTAGTAGAGACGGGGTTTCACCAGATTGGTCAGGCTGGTCTCGAACTCCTCACCTCAGGTGATCCACCCGCCTCGGCCTCCTAAAGTGCTGGGATTATAGGTGTCAGAGTGACTTTTAATAATAAACGTTAAAATCAACAATGACAGCACTAATGAAATGCTTACTCTGTGCCAGGCTCTGTGCCAAGTCCTCTATGTGTATTGTCTTATTCCATCCTCATAATCACTCTGTGAGAGAGGCATCATTATTATCCTCATTTTACAAACAAGACAACTGAACTTCAGTGGTTAAGTTACTTATTCATGGTTGCACAGTGGAGAGCTAGAATTAAAACTCATTAAAAGTGAGCTATGGGCCGGGTGCCATGGCTCATGCCCATAATTCCAGCACTTTGGGAGGCTGAGGCGGGTGGATCACGAGGTCAGGAGATCAAGATCATCCTGGCTCACACAGTGAAACCCCATCTCTACTAAAAAAAAAAAAAAAACTAGCCACACGTGGTGATGGGTGCCTGTAGTCCCAGCTACTTGGGAGGCTGAGGTAGGAGAATGGCCTGAACCCAGGAGGCGGAGCTTGCGGAGAGCCGAGGTCGAGCCACTGCACTCCAGCCTGGGCGACAGAGTGAGATCCGTCTCAAAAAAAAAAAAAAAAGTCAGCTATGATGACCGGACATGGTGGCTCACATCTGTAATCCCAGCAGTTTAAGGGGCCAAGGCGGGCAGATCACCTAAGGTCAGGAGATCGAGACCAGCCTGGCCAACATGGTGAAACCCAGTCTCTACCAAAAATACAAAAATTAGCTGGGCATCGTGGCAGGCCCCTATTATCCCAGCTACTCGGGAGGCTGAGGCAAGAGAATCGCTTGAACCCGGGAGACAGAGGTTGCAGTGAGCTGAGATTGTACCACGGCACTCCAGCATGGGCAACAGAGCAAGACTCTGCCTCAAAAAAAAAAAAAAAAAAAAAAAAAAAAAAAAAGTCAGCTACGGTTATTTCAAAAACCGAGCTGACAAGTGTGGAAAAGCTCAGGAGCCAAGGCTGACGGAGCTCGGTAAGAAAACTCAAGAGGCCATCTGAACCTGCCTCTGCGGAAATAGAGGGTCCCCAAAAGAAACGAGAGATCAAGACACCTATTCTGTAATTAAATGAAACATACACAGGGTTATTTCTCCCTCCTGAATTTCATACCTATAAACCAAATTGTCCGTTGATGTCCCGGTAAGTGTCCCCCAAACACTCCAACTGAATATGGAGTTTGATCTGCACACAGGCATTCGTGGATGTTTGTAGGCTGGATAAGGATTTAGCGGCCGTGGTGGTGCATGGTAGTTCTACGTTGCAGCGATTTGCAAACAGGGATTAATTATGTCTATCTAGTCTATGTCTGGTGCTGGCCTCAGCTTTGGTGGCTGGTTGGTCAATGGCTTAGCTCCAGCTCTGACTCAGTTCTGACGACTGGCTGGGGTGGATCATGTACATGAGAACAGACCATCTGGTAGGAGGGAAAAGGGCTCCTTTGAGACCCAGGAAACTTAGTTCTAAGGCCTGGGCTGCTGCTAGTCCATCACCTCACCTTGGACATGTGACAGTATCTCTGAGCTCTGAGTTCCCTCATCCTAGTTTTCTAATCTTTATTTGTATCAGGGACCCCCATGGCAGTCTGGAGAAGCCCATGACTCCTTCTCAGAATAAAGTTTTTACATGCCTAAAATAAAATGCAACACCCACTAGGATGGTAATTTTTTTTTTTTTTTTGTAATGAAAAACACAAGTATTGGTGAGGATGTGGAGAAATTGGAACCCTCGTGTACTGCTGGTGGGAATGTAACATGCTGCAGCCACTGTAGAACAGTTTGGCAGTTCCTAGAAAGTTAAACATAGAATTACCATATTTCCAGGCAATTCTGCTTCTTAGTGTATATCCAAAAGAATTGAAAGCAAGAACTCAAGAAGATATTTGTATTCCAATGTTCACAGCAGCCTTATTCACAATAGCTCAAAGGTGGCCAGGCACAGTGGCTCACGCCTGTAATCCCAGCATTTTGAGAGGCCAAGGCAGGTGGATTGCTGGAGCCCAGGAGTTCAAGACCAGCCTGGGCAACATGGTAAAACCCTGTCTCTACTAAAAATACAAAAAATTAGCCGGGCATGGTGTGTGCCTGTAGTCCCAACTACTTAAGGAGGCTGAGGTGGAAAAATTACCTGAGCCAGAGAAGCCAAGGTTACAGTGAGCCCTGATCACACCACTGCTCTGCAGCCTGGGTGATAGGAATGAGACCCTGTCTCAAACAACAACAACAACAACAAAAACCCACAATAGTCCAAAGGTGAAAACAACCTGTGGCCATTGACAGATGAATGGATTAAAATGTACTGTATTTTTGAACTACAAAAAGAATGAAGTTCTGATACGCGCTACAACATGGATGAACCTTGAAAACATTAGGCTAAATGAAAAAAGCTAACCACCAAAGGGTAAATATGACAGAATTTCATTTATATGAGGTGTTTAGGCAAATAGTAGAATAGAAGTTACTGGGGGATGGGGAAGGGAAGAATGAGGAGTTATTTCTTAATTAGGTACAGAGTTTCTATTTGGGATGATGAAAAGCTCTGGAAATAGTGGTGATGGTTACACAACACTGTAAATTTACTCAATACCATCAAACATGTACTATAAATGGTTAAAATAGTCCATTTTATCTTACGTATATTTTATCACAATAAACAAGTAAATGAATGCAAAGGATTAGAAAGGAGGCCAATTATTTGAACTGCAGTTATCAAAATATTTTAAAAAACAAATTTGGTATACAGTAACATGTACTTTTAAAAACAACATGTCAAGATCAAGAGGCGGGTCTACTAATGTGTAATTTTGAAGTAGAGATGAATGTAAACAATATTTTGAGTTATCTCTGATGGCTACAATGTGCCATGAAAATATCTGTGATCTCTATTGGAGACATAGTACTGCTACTACTCTGGTATTTGTTGCTTGCAATCATAATAGAAGGAAACGTTAAATTGCACTTAGAGTTTAGTGAAAAATAACGTAATTTTGTTCTCATCCAAAGCATGGAGCCACTGAAGTCTACCCAAGAGCACTTTGAGGGTCCATGGATCCCAGGTTAAGAATCTCTCAACGAGATGATCTCTAAACTCTCTTCTAATTAAAATGGTGTGATCTAGGAGTGGCTTCTGATTTCATCTATATTATAGATAAACTGGTATCTCTGACTGGCTTTTCCTTATCTATAAATTGAGAATCATTATAAAATCTACACCTCAAGGACTTTGAGAAGACAAAAGAGATAAGGCAAGCAATAGGTGTGTTGAAAAACTGTAAGGCTTCTTTACATATGCCAGATATTATCAGAGAAACTCAAGAGTCAATCGAGACTCGGCTCCCTGCAGCACACACACCCATCCCCCAGTGTTTCCTTAGAATTCTTCCTAAGAACTTTGTGATCTACAGAAATAAAGCACTGGGCACCTTTGATTAAAGAATCACATGTTCCCTATTAAAACACAGCTCGGTATTATGAACTGTCATTTATGCCAACAGATTTGAAAATGTAGACAAATGGCATAATATTCAAGGAAAATATCAATTACCAAAATAGACTCAAAAGAAATGGAAAAGTCAAATAGACTAATGGCTTTTAAAGAAATTAAATTAGTTTCAAACATATCTCCCCTACAGAAGGGATTCAACCCAGATGGTTTTATGAGCAAATTTACCAGCTCTTTAAGGAATAGCTAATACCTACTTTACAAACACAATTTATTTTCATGAAATTAACTTAACTTTGATACCAAAACCAGACAGTGCAAGAAATGAAAATTAGAGGGAATACTAGCCAGTTTAATTTATGAATCTAAATATAAAAATAAATTAGCAAAATAATTCTAGTAAGGTATTAAAAGGTACATTATGATCAAGTAAAGTTTACCCCAATAATGCAAGGATTGGTTCAACATTAGAAAATCTATCCATATAATGCATTGCATTATCAAACCAAAGTAGAGAGAGTTGATTATCATGCTAATACATGAAGGGAAAACATTTGATAAGACAGAGCTCTGAACCTATAAGGATGGATCAAGCGGTCCTATCTCTGTCCCCTTGGGTTTCATTTACTATTTGGAGCCTCCTAGTCAACCACGCTCTGACCCCTGAGGTTACAGGGTACCTCCTCTAATATTCTGACCCCAAAATAGACCCAAAACCCCTCTTTTGCTAGCTGACACAGGCTGGATGTTTTTCCAATCTTTGCTCCACTGACTCTCTATAGAACTGCATCTGCCAACTTCCCAGTTCCCACCTAGAATATTTGGCATCTACAGGGCAAAGACCAGGAGAGGCAGAGTCCTTCCTGCCACCCACCTAGGCATCTCCATTTCATTCCAGTTTCCATTTGTTCACCCATCCAGAAAATATTTGCTGAGCATCTATCATGTGCCAGACAAAAAAGCAAGCAAACAAACAAACAAAAAACGCTTGCCTTCCTAGAACTTAAGATTCTACTGGTACCCTTCCAATGTCTGTAAGGAAGAGCCCTTTCACGTGGAACTGACACAAAATATGATCTTGTCATTCAGGTACTGCACAGAGAACCTTGTGGCACTATAACCACACCCAAGGGCAATAGATATAGTGTTCCTATGCCACGAATTATAAAGGTACAGGAAAGGGTGGGTGAAGGTGTGCATGTGTGTGTTCCATGGAGCACCACCCGCACCCCTCAGAGCAGATGGAAGTCTATGTTGATTACCATACATGGTGCAATAAACAGGGTTGTCAGAAAATGGCTGGCAACAAGCTTGCTGGCGTCTGAGGCTCTCCTTTCTCCCAGCAGGACTGGCTGCCCTAAACTCAACTTCTCTTGGGGCCAGTGTCTTCCCCCTGCTGGTGTGGGGACCCTAACATCCCAGGAGTCTCACAGTCCCTAGGTACTGGGCAGCTGACATCCTTAGACAACTCCTGCAAACAGCTGGGTCCCCAAACCCAGCATCTTCACCAAGAAGGCTGGGCATTCCTTCACGGACAAGACTGCTTTCTTAAGCTGCCTAAAAACAGGAGACTCCTGTGTTGAGGGGAGTGGGTAACGAGCCTTTTACTGCAATGTAGACCCACACCATGGTCCCAGCAGTGCCCTGGCCCTGGCAATTCTGAGAAGTTGGAGGCATCAGACAGACAAGGGAGATGGGAGAAGTAAGGCAAGGGATGGGTGCTTTGAAAAACTGTGAAGCTCTTCGACAAAAGCCAGGTATTATCAGAGAAACCCAAGAGGCAATAGAGACTTCTCTCCTGGCAACACACACCCATCCCCCAGGTCTCAGTGTTTCTTTAGAATTTTTGCTAAGACCTTTGTGATCTATGAGAATAAAACAGTGGGCACTTTTTTCTTTTTTTCTTTTTCTTTTTCTTCCTGCCTTCCTTCCTTCCTTCCTTCCTTCTTCCCTCTCTCCCTCCCTCCCTCTCTCTCTCTATCTCTCTTTCTTTCTTTCTTTTTCTTTTGAGACGGAGTTTCATTCTTGTTGCCTGGGCTGGAATGCAATGGTGCAATCTCCACTCACTGCAACCTCCACCTCCTGGGTTCAAGTGATTCTCCTGCCTCAGCCTCCCAAGTAGCTGGGATTACAGGTGCCCGCCACCACACCCAGCTAATTTTTTGTATTTTTAGTAAAGACAGGGTTTCACCATGTTGGCCAGACTGGTCTCAGACTCCTGACCTCAAGTGATCTGCCTGCCTCAGCCTCCCAAAGTGCTGGGATTACAGGTGTGAGCCACCACACTCGGCCTAGCATTGGGCACTTTTTGTTAAAAAAAAACGTGTCCCCTGGACAGGCACAGTGGCTCACATCTGTAATCCCAGCACTTTGGGAGGCTGAGGCAGGAGGATTGCTTGAGCCCAGGAGTTCCAGACCAGCCTGGGCAACATAGTGGGACTCTATTTTTATAAACATGTATTTATAAAACACATGTTCCCTATTAAAACATAGCTCAGTATTATGAGCTGTAATTTATAACAACAGATTTGAAAATGTAGACAAATGAGACAATTTTTCAGAAAGCTATCAATGACCAAAATAGACTTAAGAAGAAATGAAAAACTTGAATGCACAAATGGATTTTAAAGATATTTAATTTGTTGTCAAATATATCCCCTCTACAGAAGGGGATGAGTGAGTTTCCCATCTCTTTAAGGACTTCTCTTGCTGATCCTATGCACCCATGGTGCCTGAGGCCGTGGAATTTGTACCAAACCCTAAAGCCTGACTGGTGGTGAGCCAGATGTGACCCTGGCCTGACCCTGCAGTATCCTTGGCACCCAAAGCAATGCCTTGCACACTGTAGCTTCTCAATACATATTTGTTGAGCGGATGAATCAATAAAACCCAGGCAAATAATGAAACAAAATAGTATATCAGGGCTGGGCACGGTGGCTCACACCTATAATCTCAGCACTTTGGGAGGTCAAGGTGGGTGGATCACCTCAGCTCAGGAGTTCAAGACCAGCCTGGCCAACATGGCAAAACCCCATCTCTACTAAACATACAAAAATTAGCCTAGTGTGGTGGGGCGTGCCTGTAATCCCAGCTATTCAGCAGGCTGAGGCAGGAGAATTGCTGGAACCCAAGAGTAGAGGTTACAGTGAACCCAGAACAGGCCGCTGCACTCCACTCCAGCCTGGGCAACAGAGAAAGACTCTATCTCAAAAAAAAAAAAAAAAAGTGTATCAGAATGAAACCATTTTGGTATAGTTAAAAAGCTCCATAAAATTGATGGTTTTCTTGTTCTTCTTCACTTTGGAGACAAATTCAGCTTTAACTGGAAGAGGAGAGTAGAAAGGCCTGCTTCAACCAGTAGTGGCACAATCACATGGGACAGGCCACATCTGGGTGCAAACGGATGAAAGGTACCTAGGAGAGGAGGACGCTTCCCCTGTGACCCCACCAAGTCCCAAAGATGTAAGGATTCCTCATCTTTTACTGGGCCTAGCACAGACCTTGGAATAAGGGGGTTCTCAGTGTGTGTGTATATATGTGTGTGTGTGTGTGTGTGTGTGTGTGTATATATGTATATTTTAGACCAAGTCTTGCTCTGTAGTTCAGGCTGGAGTGCAGTGGTGCGATCTCCACTCACTGCAAGCTCCACCTCCCGGGTTCACACCATTCTCCTGCCTCAGCCTCCCCAGTAGCTGGGACTACAGGCACCCATCACCACGTCTGGCCAATTTTTTGTATTTTTAGTAGAGACAGGGTTTCACTGTGTTAGCCAGGACAGTCTCGATCTCCTAACCTCATGATCCGCCCTCCTCGGCCTCCCAAAGTGCTGGGATTGCAGGCGGACCATGCCCGGCCAGTTCTCAGTATATCTTTATTCAATAAATGGATCGAGTAGGCTGGAACAAGCGAGCCCCAGTGTCAGGGCTTGGGAATTAAGAGCTGGAGATGGAAAGCAGCCCTTCCCAGCCTTTGCCAAGTCTGAGCCCTCCTAGAAGAAATTCCTCCGCAGTTTACTTAACGGTCCACTCTGACTTTAAGGGCCTCTGGGGCTCATCCGCTCGGGACTTCTCATGGCGCAATGACCCACAGTGCACATAATCCATCATGCCTTTCCAAAGGGCTCTCCCGGCTCTGAACTCAGGTTGTCCGAAGCATCCATTGATCTTGTTTCTCCCGAAGAGCCTGCCTGTGCCCCAGCTCTTGGTCCATCTGGCCATCCAGCTTCCTCTTTGATGTTCTTACTAATTGGCTGGCTGTAGGCTTATAATAACTTCCTCCTCCCCCCGTCCAGCCCCACGGCCTTCTGAGCAGCCAAAATAATATACACATTGTCCTCCTTTCATCTTTCCCTATAAATCAGCCTCCCCTGGATATACTGAAACAGGACTGAGCTAGTCATGCTAATTCTTGGCTTTTGAAAAATCTTACTTGGACTTGGTTTCACACCCTGGTTAGAGTGCACTCGTGTCCTATCTGCAGCCCTAGGATTCCGGCTACACAGCCCACTGCGCTTGCTGGAGCTGCTTTAACGACTCTGAAATATGCGACGGTAAAGTAATAAGTGACACACCGCTCAAGTCTTTGAACATGCTTCCCCAGCATCTGTCATGTCACCCTGAAGTGGGAACATCAAGTGAATCAGAAAGGAAAAAGAGGCTATTTAGAAACATGTTGAAAGATGACACACTGTCCTCCACAAACCGGGAAAGTGAAAAGCAAAGCAGCTTGTCACGGGCTGACTTCTGTCCTTCTCCCTGCCCCTGATTCAGATGGTGAAGTCCTCACCCCCAGGCCTTCAAGATGTAACCGGATTTGGAGTTAGGGTCTTTAAAGACGTGATTAAGTGAAAATGAGGTGATTACGGCAGGCCTCATTCAATGTGACTGGTGTCCTTATAAGAAGAGGAAGTCTGGATACTCACAGGTACAGAGGAAAAGGCCACATGGAGACACAGGGAGAAGACGGCCACCTACAAGCCACGGAGAGAGGGCTCAGAAGAAACCAACACAGCCGACACCTTGAGCTCAGACTTCTAGCTCCAGAACTGTGAACAATATATTTCTGTTGTTTAACCACCCAGTTTGCAGTATATTGTTATAGCAGCCCTAGGAAACTAATACACAACTCAAATTTCTAGAATATATATATTTATTGAGGAAGAGTCAGTTAATTGACTTTTCCTACAGGCATTTATGGAATACCTGCTGTGTTCCAGGCACCTTGCTCGGCCATGCTGGTACAATGACAAACCACATGGACAATTAAGCAGGCAATTGCTGTACAGGCTAAGTGCAGTTTTGGGGACATACAGCACTCCATGAGAATGCAATAGTTGGAGTATTTAATCCTAACCTAGAAGATTAGAAGCGCTTCTGCTGAGACCTGAAAGATGAGACCAATTCAGTTGGATAAAACAGGGAGGGTGGGGTTAGAGAAAAGAGTTCAAGTAGGCGGGGTGTGGTGGTTCATGCCTATAATCCTAACACTTTGGAAGGCCACAGCAGGAGGATCACTTGAGCTCAGGAGTTTGAGACAAGCCTGGGCAACATGGTGAAACCCTGTCTTTCTCAAAAATACAAAAAAAAAAAAAATGCTGGGTATGGTGGTGCATGCTTGTAATTCGAGCTACTTGGGAAGTTGAGGTAGGAGGATCACCTGGGCCCGGAGGTCGAGGCTGCAGTGAGCCATGATCGCACCACCGCCCTGCAGCCTGGGTGACAAGAGTTTAAGTAGAGAGAACTGCAAGTTTGCTTCTTGAATTCTACCTCTGGCTGCTCAGTAGTTGAATGACCTTGTATGAGACATTTAAGGGATAATAGTACATGCAGAGTGAAGTGTGAGCTGCTTACCACAGTGCCTGGCATATGGTGGCTTGTCATCACTACAATTTTTTTTTTTTTTTTTGAGACAGAGTTTCACTCTTGTTGCCCAGGCTAGAGCACAGTGGTGTGATATCAGCTCACTGCAACCTCCACCTCCCAGATTCAAGTAATTTTCCTGCCTCGGCCTCCTGAATAACTGGGATTACAGGTGCCCATCACCACGCCTGGCTAATTTTTTCTATTTTTAGTAGATACAGGTTTCACCATGTTGGCTAGGCTGGTCTCGAACTCCTGACCTCAGGTGATCCACCCAACCCGGCCTCCCCAGCTGGCAGGATTACAGGCATGAGCCACCGCACCCAGCCATCATCACTACTATTGTTATCATTATTATCATTAGTTAGAGAGACGAGAGACAGGACTGGCTCCTTAGGGGTAAGGTTGTACACTTTGTCTCCTAAAAGCACCAGCTAGCAAAGAAAAGAAAGGTGACTGTCACTCATGGAAGGGATAATCTTCACCTCTACTCCCCAACACACACATGAGTTACAGGTGCAAAACACATGGGCAAGCTGAAGAGAGAACATCCTGGGAATGAAGGGAATGAAGTGGGAGGACTGGAGAGGGAAAGATCAAGGACGTTTATAGAAAAGGGAAGGGATAAAGAAAGAGTTTCACACAAAGGAAAGGGAGAAAGAAGGGGAGAGAGAGGATCTGAAGGAGAAAAAAATCAGGTTATATATTCATTGCCTAGAAAAGCTTTTAACTTTATAGCTTATTGGAGGTCAGATGCTGTGCTTTTTGGATTCTCCCAGTGTTAATCACAAGATAGGAATGAAGAATTTTACTTCATATAGTTTATAAAAAATGATTGATAAGAGAGAGGTTCGTTTCTATATTAAACAGAGCATAGGCACGGATGATGAATTTGATAGGGAACAGCAGGTCTGTGCTGAGGGCGGCCATGACAGTCCCTCCATGGGGTCCACGTTTCCAACTGTCATTGTGCTGCCCACGATGCACTGCAGCTGAGCACTGAAACAGAGGCGGTTTTACTTCACAGGGTTTAAAAAAGAAAACCTTTGCTATATTTAAAACAATTTGATAGGCTCAATGCATCAACCTTCATTTGTATAATCAATTCTGATGATAAAGACACATGCCAGCCACTTAGTTCTTTAGATGTGTATTGCTAACTGCTGTGCTGTAAGAGGCTGGCTCCCATGTAGGCTTGAAGCCCACCTTTTGCCAATTCCTTATAAGGTTGGACAATGCTAGCAGCTTATTTTTAAAGTTTCAGAAGGGCTGGACCCAGATTACAGTTAGTTTATACTCTGCAGCTGCAATTTTCTGCAGATGTTACTCATCTTGTATTGTCTTTCTGGCTCGTGTCCCACAGCATCTCCTGCTAGTATCTTTTCCTCCTGCCCATTCCCACCCAACCTTATAGGTTTCTCTACAGTAATAGTTCTCAAACTGAGATCTCCAGGAATACCACTTATCAGGCCCCAACCCAGACCTACTGAATCAGACACTTTGTGCACAGGGCCCAGTAATCTGTGTTCTAACAAGCCTTCCAGGAGCTTTTGATGCACAATGAAGTTTAAGAACCCCACCTCACTGCTTAATCCCACTGCCCAGCCCTGCCATATTGCCTGATCCCACTGCCTAGCCCTGTTGAGTTGCCTGATCCCACTGCCCAGCCCTACTGTGTTGCCTGATCCCACTGCCCAGCCTTGCTGTGTTACCTGATGCCACTGCCCAGCCTTGCTGTGTTACCTGATGCCACTGCCCAGCCCTGCTGTGTTACCTGATCCCATTACCTAGCCCTGCTGTGTTGCCTGATCCCACTGCCCAGCCCTACTGCATTGCCTGATGCCACTGCCCAGCCCTGCTGCGTTACCTGCTGCCACTGCCCAGCCCTGTTGCGTTGGCTGATCCCACTCCCCAACCCTGCTGTATTGCCTGACGCCACTACCCAGCCCTGCTGTGCTGCCTGATCCCACTGCCCAGCCCTGCTGTGCTGCCTGATCCCACTGCCCAGCCCTGCTGTGCTGCCTGATCCCACTGCCCAGCCCTGCTGTGCTGCCTGATCCCACTGCCCAGCCCTGCTGTGCTGCCTGATCCCACTGCCCAGCCCTGCTGTGTTGCCTGATCCCACTGCCCAGCCCTGCTGTGTTGCCTGATCCCACTGCCCAGCCCTGTTGTGTTGCCTGATCCCACTGCCTAGCCCTGCATTAACTGATCCCACTGCCTAACTTTGCTGTTACCTGATCCCCCTGCCCAGCCCACTGTTCTGCCTGAACCCACTGCTCAGCCCTGCTGTGTTACCTGATCCCACTGCCCCGTCCCTGCTGTCCTGCCTGATCCTACTGACCATCCTGTGTCTCAAAACTTCTCCTTCCTTGGCTTCCAGAATATGATTCCTCCTTGGCTTTCCTACCTGGACAGAGTGAGGGAAAGCTGCGGATTTCATCAGGGTTCCCACACAGAAAGGGTGTCAGGGGAATTGGTGACATCACCACATCCTAGATGAGACCTGAGAGATCATTGACTTCAACCTCCTTCTTTTAGAGATGAATGAACTGAGGTCCAGGAGAATAAAATAACCTCTTGCTAAGAAGAAGTTTAATCAAGATCGAAATCATTCAAATAAGGACGAAATCAGCCTTCTGCACGTCTCATTCACTTACTTGTTCAATACACACTGAGCCCTGGGCAGAACCACAGCCAGGGCTGGAGGTCAGTAGAATCCAGGTGTGACAGGCGTAGCAGCACCGCCAAATACAGATGGGCAGGGCATTCTATGGTCTACATAAAAACTCTGGGTCGAGGAGCAAGCAGGAGTACAGGTGCTTTTCTCTTTGCTCCAAGGCATATCTGCCCCTAAGCCATGCATCCTTTCCATAAAGGGGCTGGGGGTTGAGGACATTTTCTGTCTAGGTTTGCAGAAGTCTTGACAAGTTTGCTAAAACTGCTTAACCTATCTGAGCCTCAGCTTCCTTGCCTGAAAATAGAATATAACAATAATTACCTTGCAGTGTTTGCTCCTGCTATGGATTAGGTGAGATAACACATCCCAACACACAGCAGGGGCTCAGTAAATTAGAGTTGCCTTTCATAGGTGCTATGAGAAATGAAAAATATTCAGTCCCTATCTTGAAGAGACAGTCTAGTAGTAAAATGAGACAAGTGCAAAAATAGCTAAAATGTGAATCCCTCTGAGGTAGGTATCACTATTACCCCTTGGAATGTAAGGCAGGGAGGGTTGGCACTTTGGCAGAGGACCTGCAATGTGTGTGGTCCCTCAATGGAGGTCTTGCCTCGAGAGGGAGGAGGCGGCATTTGACCTGGCCCTGGATGAGAATGGGTCTTGTTTGGGGAAGGATATTCCAGGTAGAAGGAAGAGGATGGACAAAGCTCTGGAAAGCTCAGGGAAAGAGACAAACTTTTAATTATGGCAAAACGGCTTCAGGAAATGTAAGCCTAGCGGCTTCCATGGGTTGGTTGGAGAGCCAGAGACTCTCATGGCTTCTGGCATCTGCTTTCCCTCCTTCACAGAAGAGGCCAATAAAAGTCAAGTAAAGGTATTGTTCTGGGATGTAGAAATCCATTGAGTGGATTTCTAAGCCTTAAAAATGTAGGTTGGAGCTGGACACGGTGGCTCATGACTATAATTCCAGCATTTTGGGAGGCCTAGGTGGGCAGATCACGTGAGGTCAGGAGTTTGAGACCAGCCTGGCCAACATGGTGAAACCCCGTCTCTATTAAAACTACAAAAATTAGCCGGGCATGGTGGCCGGTGCCTGCAATCTCAGCTACTCGGGAGGCCAAGGTAGAGAATTGCTTGAACCCGGGAGGCGAAGGTTGCAGTGAACCAAGATCGTGCCATTGCACTCCAGCCTGGGTGACACAGCAAGACTCTGTCTCAAAAAAAAAAAGTTAATAAATATCAACCTAGGTAAAAATTTCCATTAGCAACACACAGCAGGCCATGTTTACATTTAATTCTCCAGGCAGCCAACAACTTCACATGGCTCACTTAAGAGGTTTCAGCTCATTATATGAAATGTATTGCAATTTTATGAATATTTTGATGTCAGGTTTAGAGATATATGCAAAAATGAAAATAAGTGCCTCTTAATACATTGTGATTCCCCAAAAGCAGAATTTGGGGGCTGTATAAGGTGAATTCTGCCAGGAGCAATGGTTCACACTTATAATCCCAACACTTTGGGAGGCCAAGGCAGGAGGATTGCATGAGGCCAGGAATTTGAAACCAGTCTGTGCAACGTAGTAAGATCCTGTCTCTACAAAAAAATTAAACAATTAGTTGGGTGTGGTAGTGCATGACTGTAGTCCTAGTTAGTTGGGAAGCTGAGTTGGGAGGATCGCCTGAGCTCAGGCTGCAGTAAGCTATGAGAGTGCCACTGCACTCCAGCCTGGGCAACAGAATAACATCCTGTCTAAAAAAAAAAAAAACAGGTGAATTCTTAGATTTTCTTCGTTAGCTTTTAAGTAGTAAATTAACTTATATGTAAACTTTACTAAATGCTGTGGTATCTACCCTTGGAACACCTCTGGAATTCATCCAGCAGTGTGTGAGGTGGGGTTGGGGGTGGGAGGGAGCTCAGGCCCCACCATCCCCTGACCAGACTGCAGGGCCAACTTCCTTTTAAATCTTTGTCTCCCACTTCTAGAATTGACGCCATATTGCCACAAAATGCTCTCTTAAAACACAAACATAACTTCTGAGTGTGTAGTATTGATCCAAAGGGGAATCTATAATAAGAAAAGAAAAGGGTTTCAAGGTTAATTAGCAGAAATAAAATGAGCCAGTTTGGTAAATTTAGAAAAGAATGTCAACAAGACCTCATAAGACAGACCACCACCACAGACCACAAGCTGGCTGGCTGTAGAGTAATTTGTGAAGTGGTGGGAATCAAGAATATACTGGGGCCCGGGCGCGGAGCCTCACGCCTGTAATCCCAGCACTTTGGAGGCCGGGGCCCGGGCGCGGAGCCTCACGCCTGTAATCCCAGCACTTTGGAGGCCAAGGCGGGTGGATCATGAGGTCAAGAGATCAAGACCATCCTGGCCAACATGGTGAAACCCTGTCTCTACTAAAAATACAAAAATTAGCCAGGCGTAGTGGCAGGCACCTGTAATCCCAGCTACTCTGGAGGCTGAGGCAGGAGAATCGCTTGAACCCAGGAGGCAGAGGTTGCAGTGAGCCGAGATTGCACCACTGCACTCCAGCCTGGTGACAGAGCAAGACTCTATCTTAAAAAAAATAAAAAAATAAAAAAAATAAAGAATACTCTGGGAGTTTGGGCAAGGAGGATTAAGGTTTCCAAAAAAGCTGATATACCCCACTGGTTGCTCAGGAGATAGGTCCACCCTCTCAAAGGAAAGTGGTGTAACAAAGAGGAAAAGTGTGCACAAACAAAGCAGGCAGCCATTAGCAGTGGGGCAGCATGCCTTCCAGTTAGCGCCCCCTTGAGGAGGGCCTAGGGAGGAGTGTGGAAGGGGATGGGTGCCACTGATAAGGCTGGTCAAGGGGAAGAATCCGAAGTGCAAAGGGTTCTGGGTACAGCACAGCCAGCTTCTCTGACTCTACCTGCCAGCGTTGTTGCCTGGAGCGACCTTTGGCCTAGAGCAGGTGCTCGTTCCTTCTCCTGTTGCAGCCTGCTATTTAGATCCCTGCTCTTTGCCACAACCCAGGAAGGTCAAGTCTGTCCAGAGAGTACAGTGGGTGCAAAGACAAAGTGACACCCACTGTTGACTGCTTAAAGCCCTCCACGGCTCCCACCCCTGCAAAATGAAGCTCAAAATCTTCCTTGGAGCCCTCAAGGTCCTAAGTGATTGCTGGCTTATCTCCAGCTCAGACCACCTGCCTGGCAGACCCAGCACCACATCAGAGCCCCACTGCCACACTCCATCCTCATGCCTCTGCCACCTGCTGTCCCACAGGGCTCTCCATGGTCAGGACCTTCACTGGGAACGATACCCTTAAACCAGCCATTCTTAAGTGTGGTTTGGGGAATTCTGGGGGTCCCTGAGCCCTTTTCAGAGGATCCATGAGGTCAGAACTATTTCCATAATAACATGAATGTTTGCCTTTCATACTCCCATTCTCTTGTGGGTATATAGAGAACAAAAAGTTTGTTGATCTGGTTTTAGATTTCACATTGCAACTAACCTTTAAGAAACTACTCTTTGTCAAGTTTTGGTGTAGTATCAAAGAACATTCACAATTATATGAAAAGGCTATTTAAATGCTCTTCCTTTTTCCAACTACATATCCATGCATTTTCATATAATCTAACGAAAACATTTCATGACAGCTTGAATGGTCAAGAAATGACAATCCAGCTGTCTTCTATGAAGCCAGACCATTACAAGATTTGCAAAACTGTAAAACAGTGCCACTCTTCTTTTATTTTTTTGGAGACAGGGTCTCACTGTTGTCACCCAGGCTGGAGTGCAGTGGCACCATTATGGCTCACTCATGCCACCTCAACCTCTGGGGCTCAAGTGATCCTGCAGCCTAAGCATTTCAAATAGCTGGGACTATAGGTGTGCACCACCACACCCGGGTAATTTTTTCTTTCTTTCTTTTTTTCTTTTGAGACAGTTTCGCTCTTGTCACCCAGGCTGAAGTGCAGTGGGATGATCTCGGCTCACTGCAACCTCCGCCTCCTGGGTTCAAGCAATTCTCCTGTCTCAGCCTCCCGAGTAGCTGGGATTACAGGCGCACACCACCACACCAGGTTAATTTTTGTATTTTTAGTAGAGACGGGTTTTCACTATGTTGGCCAGGCTGGTCTCAAACTCCTGACCTTAAGTGATCTGCCCACCGCGGCCTCCCAAAGTGCTGGGATTACAGGCATGAGCCACCGTGCACAGCCTAACTTTTTAATTTTTTTGTACAGACAAGTTATCCCTATGTTGCCCAGACTAGTCTCAAACTCCTGGGCTCAAGTGATCCTCCCACCTCGACCTCCCAAAATACTGGAATTACAGGCATTAGCCACTGCATCTGGCCACGCACCTGGCCAGGAAATATAGTTTTTTATACACATACAGTTTGTTAACACATTCTGATTTTATTATTGTTATTTTTAAATTTCTGATCAAGTAGATACCAATAGATCTAACCTACATAAACAAAAACTCCCTTGATTGTCCTCAGGATTCTTAAAAAACAAACAAACAAAAGTTCTTGGGGATTCTTAATAATTTTTGGCTGGGCGGCCGGGCAAGGTGGCTCAAGCCTGTAATCCCAGCACTTTGGGAGGTGGAGACGGGCAGATCACAAGGTCAGGAGATCGAGACTATCCTGGCTAACACAGTGAAACCCTGTCTCTACTAAAAAATACAAAAAACTAGCCAGGCGAGGTGGCGGGCGCCTGTAGTCCCAGCTACTCGGGAGGCTGAGGCGGGAGAATGGCGCGAACCCAGGAGGCGGAGCTTGCAATGAGCTGAGATCCGGCCACTGCACTCCAGCCTGGGCGACAGAGGAAGACTCTGTCTCAAAAAAAAAAAAAAAATTTTGGCTGGGCACAGTGGCTCACGCCTAGAATCCCAGAACTTTGGGAGACTGAGGCGGGGGGCTTGCTTGAGCTCAGGAGTTCAAAATCAGCCTGGACAACATGGCGAAACCCTGTCTCTATAAAAAATACAAAAATTAGCCGGGTGTAGTGGCATGTGCCTGTAGTCAGTCCCAGCTACTTGAGATGCTGATGTTGGAAAACTGAGCTCAAGAGGTCAAGGCTGCAATGAGCCATGATCATGCCACTGCACTCCAGCCTGGGAGACAGTGAGACCCTGTCTCAAAATAAAATAAAATAAAATAAAATAAAAATAATTTTTAGTATAAAAGGAGGGATCCTGAGACCAAAGCTTGAGAACCACTACCTTACACTAAGCCTGCTCAGCAGGAAGAGTTGAGCTATAATGTAGTTATGCCTCTACTTTTGCACACCGATTCTACCAAATTAATGATCTTTTCACATGCCTGTCTCTTCCACTACTCTGTGCACCTCCTGATGGTGTCTATTCATCTTAAACACTACCCCCGCCCACAACCAGTGTCTGGCACAGAGCAGAAATTCCAGATAAATGAATGAGGTAAGAGATAAGCCCATGTGGACAGACATCACAGGCTGCGGAGTGAACAGCCTGCAGATGTTCACACGATGGTTGGATAAATAGATGCGTTATTTTTTCAAACGGACTCAAGTTGTTACTGAGACTCTGATCTGAATTTAAACATAAAAGATAAACATTTTTAAAACCCAGAAAGTTCAAACAAAAAATTAACCTAAGAAACCATTCTGCTGTTTCTACTCTGTTAAACTTTCAGGAACATATTTGCAAGCAAATAACCAGTAAAATAAATCATGCCAGTGGATGCCATAGCTTTAGCCAAAATGATTTGCCACTAAAAAGTGAAATGTGGCCTGGGCCATATTCTGAACAAATAGTCCAAGAGCCAAGAGAAGCAAACATGCATAAAATACAAAACACTATAGTATTCTAAGAATGAAGAGAAGGTCATACCCTCAGGGCAAGGACTACCAATGAGCATGCATTTCCATTTTTGTTCCCCATCAAAATCAGAACAAAAGCAGATTGCACTTGAGAATCCAGGCCACAGCCATAGTGTTTGCCTTCTGGTTTCATGATTATCACGCCACTGTTTTCTTTTTCTTTTTTTTTTAAGACGGAGTCTCACTCTGTCACCAGGCTGGAGTGCAGTGGCACGATCTTGGCTCACTGCAACCTCCACCTCCCAGGTTCAAGCAATTCTCCTACCTCAGCCTCTTGAGTAGCTGGGATCACAGGCACTTGCCCACCATGCCCAGCTAAGTTTTGTATTTTTAGTAGAGACAGGGTTTAACCATGTTGGTCAGGCTGGTCTCGAACTCCTGACCTCATGATCCGCCCACTCGGCCTCCCAAAGTGCTGGGATTACAGGCATGAGCCATCATGCCTGGCCCACTCTACCATTTTCATAAGTCAAGCAGCCCTCCAGCATATCTGGGAGCAGCCACTTGCACAGCTCATGGAGTGAAAACACCCATGCCCACTTGCAGTCTTGGGGTGGAAAAGATACGTTGTGTCTCATCCCCCTCTTTGTCTCTGACACATTCTCTTGAAAAATGAGAAGAAGGAATCAATGCTGGATGCAAGGTTGGTGCCTTTAGCAAAATGGGCTTCTAGGCGAAGGAGGACGACAGCGAATGCTGACAACTAGGGCAGGTGGGGGTGATGTGGTCCGTGTGTGTGTATCAGAGGGAGGAAAGGAGGGAGAGAGAGACTTGGAGCCCAGAGAAGCAGTGTGCTTTTCCAGGCAAGTGTGTGGTGGCTTTTCCTGAGACCAGCCCCATCAGAAACCCAACTGTGCAGCCACTGCTGGTGATCCAGAAATCAGGTATCTTGGCCAGGCATACTGGCACATGTCTGTAATCCCAGCACTTTGGAGGGTCGAGGTAGCAGATCACTTGAGGCCAAGAGTTTGAGAGTAGCCTGGCCAACATGGTGAAACCCCGTCTGTACTAAAAATACAAAAATTAGCTGGGCATGGTGGTGTGCCCCTGTAAACCCAGCTACTCAGGAGGCTGTGGTGGGAGATGTGCTTGAACCCAGGAGGCGGAGGTTGCAATGAGCTGAGATTGTGTGCATCGTCAGTTTTATATATATATATATATATATATATATAGAGAGAGAGAGAGAGAGAGAGAGAGATGTTGTTAATCATCTTGGAATTTGTTTTTCAAAACGTTTCAATTAACATATTAAACACTTCCCACTCATTTTCACATTTGCAAAAGTCTTGTTTACATCACTATGGAAACAAGGACTTTCAAGAACCTGGAAGATCTATCACTGGGGTCCTCATTTAGTTAACATCAATAAAGATTCTGACCTCTGAAAACAGGGCTCTTTAGGTCCCTGTGGTCCCTGATTATAATTTCAGATGCTGCTGAGGCTACCAGGTCATTGGGCAGTTCTCTTAGCAGCCTTTGTAGGGGGTCAGATTCAAGTGGCTGGCCAACAAGATACAAATGTCAAATACAGTTTCAAAGAACTTATTAGAATGATAATTGTGGTAAAGCTTTTCCTTACTGTGTTACCTCATTTATTCCTCACAGAAATGTTCCAAGGTTGGCATTCACATTTCCATTTTACAGATGATAAAACTGAGCCTCAGGGAGGTTATATCACCTACGTTATATCACATCTATAGCCTCAGGGAGGTTATATCACATCTGGAAAGTAGCAGAGGCAAGACTTGAACCCAGGTCAATGCCAAAACTCATTCTCTTGGCACTACCCAACCTTCCTATAACCTCCACAAGCCAGGCTTACCAAGGCCCTTGTTTAGAATCAGCTGATTTATACGTTTTCTGTATGTTTTCATGACATTTTCTTTCTCTAGGAAACATGTTCACTGGATCAGATGAATAGACCCCTGGCATTTTCCATTCCTAATACCTCGATTCAGCTCACAATGTCCCCGCCTCTCTTCTGGGCCAGCTCTTTCTTCCCTGCTGCCACGCAGGGAAGCATTATTAACAGATCTAGCTGGGCAAACCCAGTACACAATTTTCATAACACCTTTGCCCAGATAGGTCCAACAACAAGGACATTTCAGATGAGAAATCTTGCCCCGAATATTGGAGAAAAGCCATGAGCTTCAGATTCAATTAAAGCTTCAAAGGAAAATTTATTCTGAAAACTCGTGTGCAACCATGTCCTCAACTCCAGATGCATTCACCACCGGTGAGGACCCCAGGCCCAGCACATCCAACGAGGACCCAGGGAAAGGAGAGCTTCCCAAACAGTCACCAATCCCTGTCCCTGAGCCCTCCCCGAACCACCCCCACCTGCCCACTTTTGGGGGTGGGCACTGTCACTCACCCAGAAGGGCCGTCTGCGGGTGGGTCCGAGCGTGTCTGCCTCTAGAGATGGACCTCCCACGTGACCGCTCCCTAGCCTCGGCGGGGAGGAGGAGGATCTGTCCGAGGAACAGCAGGAAGCAGCCTGCGAGCATCTTTTCCATTTTCAAGACGAGCAAGAGGGGCAAGGCTGTGACAAACACAACACGGGAAGGCGGCAGGGTGAGATTTCTGGGTCTCCCTGAACTCCAGGAGCGGCAGGCCTGCCGCCCCGCCTTTTCAGAGTTCAAACAGGCCACTTGTACTCAAAATGCTGTTTGTGTGTTCGGTCTTTGAGAGCTTAAGTAGCCCCCATTGGTAGGCTCTTCTTGGACACTCTGAGCAGGGCATGCATAGTTGGAATTTTTCATCACTGTAATCACTGTAAGACTGAATGGAAAACTTGAGAAAAATCTATCCTGAAGTTTCTTATCAGCTAAGTTCATTATCAATTACTCATAGTCACATTTTACATTTTGGATTTGAACAAAAAAAAACTATTATATATCTGAGAGTTCCAAGTAACAATATTCGTTCAGTCTAATAATAGTAGATGACACCAATTGGTTTATATAAATTATACATATAAAATTAATGTGTAGTTGACAGAAAGTAGCATCACATAGCCAGCCTCCCTGCCTCCCTGTCTCCCACATACATTTATTACGAGAGTGTTGGCACAATGGTTATGGGCTTTGACTCTGGTATTAGACTGAGGCCATGTGCCAATCCCTATTATAAATTCTTTACCTATATTAACTTGCTCAATTACCTAATATTATTCCCACATTCCCATAAGGCTCAGGAAGGGTCAGTGGCCTGCCCAAGGTCACACACAGTTAGCAAGTGTCAGAGCCAGAATTCAAACCCAGGGTCAAGGCTGGGTGCCATGGCTCATGTCTGTAATCCTAGTGCTTTGGGAGGCCTAGAAAGAAGGATTGCTTGATGCCAGAAGTTTGAAACCAGCCTGGTCCACATAGCAAGGCCCCATTTCTACAAAACAATATTTTTTTAAACTCATTTAAAAAGTAAAAAAAGTCCAGATGTAGTGACTCACACCTGTAATCCCAGCACTTTGGGAGGCTGAGGTGGGCAGATCACTTGAGGCCAAGAGTTTGAGACCAGCCTGGCCAACATGGCAAAACCCAGTCTCTACTAAAAATACAAAAATTAGCCAGGTATGGTGGCTCGCGCCTGCAGTCCCAGCTACTTAGGAGGCTGAGGCACAAGAATCGCTTGAACCCAGGAGGCAGAGACTACAGTGAGCAGAGATTGCACCACTATACTCCAGCCTGGGTGACAGAGCAAGACTCTGTCTCAAAAAAAAAAAAAGAAAAAAAAGAGTAAAACAAATTCAAACCCAGGACTAACAGGTCAATTTTCCAATGCATTGATTAGTAGAAAACTGAAAGGAAAACCCCCAGAAATCAAGTCACAAAAAGCCATAGTTGTTTCCTTGTCAGAGGCAGGGACAGGGCAGGGGTGAGGCAGGGACCATGTTTCAAAACTTAAAAAAAAAAAAAAAAACCTCGCTATTTCAGCGAACTGTTTGTTCAGCAAATTGCTTCCAGGAATTGACCTGGGAATGGACCTGGGCCTGTCAACCTTCAGAGTCCAGTTTTTCACACTTGCTGTGTTGAACTTGCTCACTATTTTTAATATAATTTTACTATGCCTTAAGATTATATTTAAAATAGTGAATGTTTATTTAGCATCTCCTATGTGCCAGCCACTGGGCCAAGTGCCTTCAACGTATTAAGTGATTTAATTCATAGAGTAACTCAGAGAAGTTAAGTAACTTGCCCAAAGTAACATTGCTCATAAGAGGTGAAGTTCCAGAACCCACTAGCTCAGTGGTCCCCAACCTTTTTGGCACGAGGGACTGATTTCATGGAAGACAATTTTTCCACAGACCCAGTCGGGGGGATGATTTTGGGATGATTCAAGTGCATTACATTTATTGTGCACTTTATTTCTATTATTATTACATTGCAATATGTAATGAAATAATTATACAGCTCAACATAATGTAGGAATCAGTGGGAGCCCTGAGCTTGTTTTCCTAAAACTAGATGATCTCATCTGGGGGTGACAGGAGACAGTGACAGATTATCGGGCATTAGATTCTCATAAGGAGTGTGCAGTTCACAATAGGGTTGATGTTCCTATGAGAATCTAATGCCTTAATTTGTGCAGCAGCAATTTTTTAAGAAAAGAATCTAATGGATTTAATGGTGCTGGTGATCTGACAGGAGGCAGAGCTCAGGCGGTAACGCAGGCGATGGGGAACGGCTGTAAATACAGGTGAAGCTGAGCTCGCCCACTGCGCACCTCCTGCTGTGCGGCCTGGTTCCTAAGAGACCACGGACCGATTCTGGCGGGGGTTGGGGACCCCAGCACTAGCTCACTACAAATAACTACTCTCCACACTCCCCTTTTTAAATCTTTTTTTTTTTTCTTTTTTTTGAGACGGGGTCTCACACTGTTGCCCAGGCTGGAGTGTAGTGGCGCGATCGTGGCTCACTGCAAGCTTCGCCTCCCGGGTTCACGCCATTCTCCTGCCTCAGCCTCCCGAGTAGCTGGGACTACAGGCGCCCACCACCACGCCCGGCTCATTTTTTTATTTTTAGTAGAGACGGGGTATCACCATGTTAGCCAGGATGGTCTCGATCTCCTGACCTTGTGATCCGCCCACCTCGGCCTCCCAAAGCTCTGGGATTGTAGGCGTGAGCCACCACGCCCAGCCCTTTTTAAACCATTTAAACTATTTTTTTGAGACAGGGTCTCACTCTCTCACCCAGGCTAGAATGCAGTGGTGTGATCATGGCTCATGGCAGCCTCAACTTCCCAGGCTTGAGCGATCCCCCCACTTCAGCCTCCCAAGTAGCTGGGACTACAGGTGTGAGCCAACACACCCAGCCTATTTAAACTCTTTACTAATTAGATTGGTCCCTTCTCATAGCTTTAACTCTGAGATTCCTTCTAAACAAAGGAAGAAAACAGAACATCTTGCCTCTTTCTCAAACCCTAAACTTACTGTTTACTTTCAAGCTGCCTTGCTATTTATCATCTCAGGGCTTTTGTTAGGCGTGGGAGGACAGGGTCTCACTTTGTCATCTAGGCTGGAGTGCAGTGGCACAGTAACTCACTGCCTCTTTGAACTCCTGAACTCCAGTGATCCTCCCACCCAAGCCTCCCGAGTAGCTGGGACTACAGGTGTGCCATCATGCCCTCACCTTATTTTATAAAACACTATTCAGTGTGTTTCATCATTTATATGTGATTTATTATTTTATTACTATTCCCCTTTCTCCAAACTGAACAGATAAAAAGTCCAGGCTTATTTGTTTCAAAATGTATACAACATGCTCTCAAGGCCCACTTCCACTCTGAGGCATTTGCACTCAAATCAAACACTTGGAATATGATGTGGTGTGTGATCATTTCCAAAAAACAAACATCATTGCATGTGGTTTGGGTTTAATGTGGATTTCAAGAAATGTTTGTATTTCCAAGTCACCACTGCTAACAAAAAGGCACTGAAGATAGGTGAAGAGTGAGCAGTTAAAAATAAACAAAGCAAAATAATGCTAGCTGTCTAACCCTGAGCAGGTTACTTACCCTCTCTTGACCTCAGTTTCCTCATCTTTAAAATGGAGATAACAGTAGACCTAATTGTTGTATAGAATAAATCAGTTCATATGTAGATACATTTAAAGCACTTCAAACACTGTCTGGCACATAGGAAGTGCTGAATAAGTGTTAGCTATTTGTTGTTGTTGTTGTTGTTACTATTTGGAGACAGAGTCTCGCTGTCGCCCAGGCTGAAGTGCAGTGGTGTGATCTTGGCTCACGGCAACCTCCGCCTCCCGGGTTCAAGAAATTCTCATGCCTCAGCCTCCCCAGTAGCTGGGACTACAGGTGCGCCACACCATGCCCAGCTAATTCTTTGTATTTTAGTAGATGTGGGGTTTCATCATGTTGCCCAGGCTGGTCTTGAACTCCTCACTCACCTCAGCCTCCCAAAGTGCTAGGATTACAGGCATGAGCCACCACACTTGGCCTGTTGTTGCTGTTATTATTATTATTGGTATTATTCTGTAATCAAACCAATCAATAGTATACACTGTTGACCGGGTGTGGTGGCTCACACCTGTAATCCCAGCACTTTGGAGGCTAAGGTGGGTGGATCACCTGAGGTCAGAAGTTCGAGACCAGCCTGATCAACATGGAGAAACCCCATCTCTACTAAAAATACAAAATTAGCTGGGCATGGTGGTGCATGCCTGTAATCCCAGCTACATGGGAGGCTGAGGTAGGAGAATCAATTAAACCTGGAAGGTGAAGGCTGCAATGAGCCAAGATCATGCCATTGCACTCCAGCCTGGGCAATAAGAGCAAAAGCAAAACTCCATCTCAAAAAAAAAAAAAAAGAAAAAAAAGAAAAGAAAAAGAAAGCATACACTTTTAATTTTGTCATATTAAGCCACTTAATGTATATTAGACAGATTTTATGCTTACTTATGTATATTATCCTAATAATGACATACAAATCCATAACTGTTAAATACACATTAGTATCTAAAAATATTTAAAACTTTCTTTTTATCAAAATGCAATGGCAAAAGGCCGGGTGCAGTGGCTCACTCCTGTAATCCCAGCACTTTGGGAGGCTAAGGCAAGGCAACATGGCAAAACCTTGTCTCTACAAAAAATACAAAAATTAGGCTGGGTGTGGTGTCTCATGCTGGCTCAATCCCAGCACTTTGGGAGGCCGAGGTGCGAGGTCAGGAGATGGAGACCATCCTGGCTAACACGGTGAAACCTCGTCTCTACTAAAAATACAAAAAAATTAGCCAGGAGTGGTGGCGGGCGCCTGTAGTCCCAGCTACTCGGGAGCCTGAGGCAGGAGAATGGCGTGAACTCGGGAGGCGGAGCTTGCAGTGAGCCGCGATTGTGTCACTGCACTCCAGCCTGGGGACAGAGTGAGACCCCGTCTCAAAAAAAAAAAAAAAAAATTAGCTGGGGAGGGTGGCACGCACCTGCAGTCCCAGCTACTTGGGAGGCTGAGACTGGAGGATTGCTTGAGCCCGAGAGGTCGAGGCTACAGTGAGCCATAATTACACCACTGTATTCCAGCCTGGGCAACAGAATGAGACTCTGTCTCAAAACAAACAAACAAAATGCAATGGCATGACAAGTCACAGACTAGTAGAAAATGTTTGTAAAATATGTTTCTGATCGATTATTTCTATCCAGACTATATAAATTCTTTTTTTTTTTCTGAGACAGAGTCACTCTGTCACCCAGGCTGGAGTGCAATGGCACGATCTTGGCTCACTGCAACCTCTGCCTCCTGGGTTCAGGTGATTCTCCTGCCTCAGCCTCCCAATTAGCTGGGACTACAGGTATGTCCCACCACACCTGGCTAATTTTTGTATTTTTAGTAGAGATGGGGTTTCACTATATTGGCCAGGCCAGTCTCGAACTCCTGATGTCGGGTGATCTGCCCGCCATGGCCTCCCAGAGTGCTAGGATTACAGGCGTGAGCCACAGTGCCTGGCTGGGACTATATAAACTCTTATCACTCAATTAGAAGAGGATAAACAACCCACTTCAGAATGTGCAAAAGATTTGAATAGTCACATCACCAAAGAAGATACATGGATGGGCCGGGCGCGGTGGCTCAAGCCTGTAATCCCAGCACTCTGGGAGGCCGAGGCGGGCGGATCACGAGGTCAGGGGATCGAGACCATCCTGGCTAACACGGTGAAACCCCGTCTCTACTAAAAAAAATACAAAAAACTAGCCAGGCGAGGTGGCGGGCGCCTGTAGTCCCAGCTATTCGGGAGGCTGAGGCAGGAGAATGGCGTAAACCCGGGAGGCGGAGCTTGCAGTGAGCTGAGATCCGGCCACTGCACTCCAGCCCGGGCGACAGAGCGAGACTCCGTCTCAAAAAAAAAAAAAAAAAAAAAAAAAAAAGATACATGGATGAAAAATAAATATATGAAAACATGTTCAACAGCGTTAGTCATTAGAAAAATACAAATTAAAAGCACAATAAGATGCCACAACAAATCTACTAGAATAGATAAAATTGAAAAGAGCATAATATAAGCTGGAATTGAAAAGAGTATAATATGACCTGAGAATATGAAAAAATTAAAAAACAATTTTTAAAAGACTGACATAACCAAGTGTTGGTGAGGATGTGAAGAAACTGGAACCTCGGTTCAGCACCGTGGTGCATACTTGGAATCCCAGAACTTTGGTAAGTCAAGGTGAGCAGATCGCTTGAGCCCAGGAGTTAGAGACCAGCCTGGGCAACATGGCAAAATCCCATTGCTACAAAACATACAAAAATTAGCCAGGCATGGTGGCACAAAGGAAGAAAACTTAGAACAGCTACTGGGGGGCGGGGCTGAGGTGGGAGAATCACTTGAGCCCAGGAGGTCGAAGCTGCAGTGAGCCATGATCACCACCACTGCACTCCAGCCTGGGTGACAGAGCAAGACCCTGCCTCAAAAAAAAAGAAAAATAGAAAGAAAATCTTACAGTGACTTGAAAACTAACATGAAATTTTCTAAAGTTACTTTAAGTAGAAATATTTTTAATATAAAATATTTTTAAATAAAGTAAATTAAACATAAGAAATTTAAAAAAGGAATTATGATGTTAGCTGTGGGCTTGTAAAAAAGATAAATAATAAGGGTCAGGCATGGCGGCTCACACCTGTAATCCCAGCACTTCGGGAAGCCGAGGCGGGCAGATCACCTGAAGTCAGAAGTTTGAGACCAGCCTGGCCAACATTGTGAAACCCGGTCTCTACTAAAAATACAAAAACATTAGCCAGGCATGGTGGCACATGCCTGTAATCCCAGCTACTCAGGAGGCTGAGGCAGGAGAATTGCTTGAACCTGGGAAACGGAGCTTGCAGTGAGCCCAAGATCACACCATTGCACTCCAGCCTGGACAACAGAGTGAGACTCTGTCTCAAAAAAAAAAAAAAAAAAAAAAAAAAAAAGATAAATAATAAAGGAATGGGAAAAGGATACTATATAGATGCCAAAATAAAATCAGTGTGGCAATATCAATACCAGACAAGATAGATTTTTTCCTAAAAACTGCAATGGCAGTGAAACAAAAAAAATAAAAAATAAGTCAGTGCATGTATCCATCTCAATGATTGTTTCTCAGTTTGGCATTTACAGCTGTCAGCATTTGAATATCAGGACCCATTTCTAACTGGAAAATGGAATGGTGTTTGAGAACAGTTCCTTTCATATATGGGCATCTGAGAAGAATTGCTGTGCTGAGAAATAGAGGTTAATTCAATCTGAACAGATTCCACGAAGCATTTGGGAACATGGAAAGAATATTTTAAAATAATACAACGGCTTTGACTTTTGTTTTAGCAATTTTTCTCTTCTCCATGGGACAATGAGTCTTTTCATTTAATTTTACCAAGGGGGTGGGGGAAGAGAGAGGGAAGGAGATTATTCTGTCTTAGCTACGGGTTCTTCTAAGCATCACTGTTGCAAGTAAATCGACAGGCGAGTAGAATTCCCTCCAGAGCCGGAACTGTATGCTGCGGTCCTTGAGACGAGAGGCCTGGTTCTACACACCTGCGTGACCTCACCTAGGTAACAGCTCTCTGGGCTTTAACTAGTCATCCATAAAATAAGAGGCATGGCCTGGGAGCCAAGTTTCTTCATCTAAGCCAGACCATTGGCAAGATCCTGCTATCCTGAAGAAGGTGGCAAGATCCCCTCTCCAGTGGCAACCCCACCTCCAGACAAAAAGAGAAAGGGGACAGGACACTAATATTTATTAAGTGTCTGGATGGGCTGGCCAGTGAACTGGGCATTTTGCACAGTATCCTCTCATTTGATCTCCACAGTCATTCTGTGAGGTGGATGAGTTCCAAACTTGACGGATGGAACACTAAGATTACAGGTGGAAAGACCACTCCAAGGCCTCAGAGCTCGTTACCTGGCAGAGACAAGACTGTACCCTGGCCCCTCTCAGGCAGTCAGTCTACTTGTTAAGAATAAGATTTTCAGGCCAGGTGTGGTGGTTCACGCCTATAATCCCAGCACTTTGGGAGGCCAAGGAGGATGGATCACTTGAGGCCAGGAGTTCGAGACCAGCCTGGACAACGTGGTGAAATCCCATTGTAGCGGGATTTTTTAAGGAATCAGAGAGACCGATGGGGTTGAGGAGGATATTTATTATTTAAGTGCACTGGCCCAGTCAGATTAACATCCAAAGGACTGAGCCCTGAACAAAGAGTTAAGTTACTTTTTAAGCATTTCGTGGGGTGGGGGGAGATCTGTTCAGGGGGAAGCATATTACAGAAGCAAGAAACAAAGACAATTGTTCAATTAATTGAGACACATGCATTACATCATTTCTTACTTTCCAAGGAAAAACACGTTTTACGATTTATCTGTCTAGTGACCTTGCAGTTGCACAGCTAGAGAAACAGGGTCTTCACAACGCCTGGGAAAGGAGGAGAGATAAGGCTCACTCGCCACAGAAAAACAGGCAGTTAATTTTTAAAGGACTCCGGCTCTTTCTCTTTCTCAGGGGGAATTGCGTTTTCTTATATACAACTGAGTTTCTGCTTACACATTCTTTAATTTCTTTTAATTCCTGTTCCACCATCTCTACTAAAAATATAAAAATTACCCGGGCATGATGGTGCACACCTGTAATTCCAGCTACTTGGGAGTCTGAGGCAGGAGAATCATTTGAATGCAGGAGGTGGAGGTTGCAGTGAGCTGAGATGGCACCACTGCGCTCCAGCCTGGGTGACAATGTGAGACTCGGTCTCAAAAAAAAAAAAAGAAAGAAAGATTTTTCTAATGACAAATTCTTAGACATCAGGCTCAATAGTTTTGCCCAAGATCTCTCTGTCAGCATACCAGGTATGCACACCAACTGTTCTGTGCATTCACAGAGAATCATACAATACTGGAGCTGCGTGAATCTCAGGTGTACCTTCCTGTCTTCTGCCTAATCCTGGAATCCCTGGCAAACGGGGAGACATCTGGTTAGGACTCAAGGCCATCCACGATCTTCAGGCAGCTCTAAATGTCAGACCTCGGTTCTCCACGATGTTGACCTGATGCTGTCTGTAACTTCCACCCAGTGGTGCAGGCCTGCTTGCCAATTCAGCCTGTCCAGACACAAAGTCATCTTTTCCTCAAATCCTTTCATGGTCTTGCTAACCACATCCGCCCAGCCATCCAGACCAGAAACTTGGAGCCAGCCTCCACGTGTCCTCTGCATCCTCAACACATTTGTGAATGGATAAATTCTGGTGTTCCCGCCTCTGTACGGCTCCCCTGTCCAGGCCTCCTGATGGTTCCCACTGCTGCAGCGAACGTTCTACCCTCACCCTTTCTCAATCAGACTACCAGGAGCCTCAGAACTGCCCTCTGTGCCTTGGGTCCCTCACCTACTGGCCCTTCTCTTGTTGTTTTGAATCGGCCTGTGGCCTCACTGTGCAATGTTAACATTCAAGGCCCTCCTTGACTGACCACTGCCCACCTCTCAGACCATAACGGCCCCCCACATCCACCCCAGCCTCCCCATTAGGGCTTGAAGAACTCAGACTCTTGTCATGGCAGGGCACCTCCATCCATGCCGTCCCTTGCCCTGAAATGTCTACATTCTACATTCTTTGAAATTGCATTCAGTCCTCAAGCCTCAGCTCACATGTCACTCATGCTGTAAAATATTCTCTCATTTTTCTAATGAGAACTGATTGCTTCATAGACCCCTGACAATGGGTTTGTTGTCTGCTGCAGCACGCACCTTGTCACCTCTGTTTGCTCCTTGTGCTAGGTACCAAATTGTATGAATAATTTTTTAAAAAAATTATTAATTTGAACAAACATATGTATTGATCTTTCATTAATTAACAAAATATTAGTTGAGCAAAATGGCCCTGGTTCTGCATCCAAAAAGTACCGAAGTCAAGCCCATGTCTTCCTCTCCATACTATGTTTGCCTGAATGTAGGGGACTGTAACAGGAGGATAATGTCTTCCTTCTTCTTCTTCTTTTTTTTTTTTTTGAAATGGAGTTTCGCTCTTGTTGCCCAGGCTAGAGTGCAGTGGCGTGATCTCGGCCCACTGCAACCTCCATCTCCTGGATTCAAGTGATTCTCCTGCCTCAACCTCCTGAGTAGCTGGAATTACAGGCAACCGCCACCACACCCAGCTAATTTTTTGTATTTTTAGTAAAGATGGGGTTTCACCATGTTGGCCAGGTTGGTCTTGAACTCCTGACCTCAGGTGATCCACCCGCCTTGCTCTCCCAAAGTTTTGGGATTACAGGCATGAGCCACCATGCCCGGACTTCTTTTTTTTTTTTTTTTCTTTTTGAGACAATCTTGCATGCCCAGGTTGGAGTGCAGTTGCACAATAATGGCTCATTGTAGCCTTGACCTACCAGGCTTAAGCGATCCTCCTGCCTCAGCCTCCCCAGTAACTGAGACTACACCAGTACCACCACAATTTTGTATATTTTGTAGAGATGGGGTTTTGCCATGTTGTCCAGCTGGTGGCGAGCTCCTGGGCTCAATGATCCTCCAGCTTTGGCCTCCCAAGTGGTGGGATTACAGGTGTGAGGCACTGTGCCTGGCTCCTATTTTTCCTGATTGGAAGACCCCACATACAATTTCTTGGTCAACTTGAATATTTTAAAGGATACAGATGAAATATCAAGTATCTACTTATAATAATGTATCAATTTAGTCAAAAAACACATTTAAAACATTTTAAGTTATAAAATAACATGTTAATTTAGAAAAATTGCTCTTTTCATTTTATAAATGTTCCATAAAACTTTTTTTTTCCATAAAACAATGTTTTCAAATGCCTTATGTGCCTCTCTAACATCAAGTTTTTTTTGTTTTTTTATTTTTTTATTTTTTGGTTTAGTACTCAGCAGTCATCCCGAAATCCTGGGTGAGACTGCATGGAAATGGAAGCTATGCATGCTAAAAGCAACCAGGCACAGGTCATGGGGCCTCACCCCACACACACAGTTTGGACACTCACTGTCTCCAGACTTCTTGAACACAACACGGAAATAAACTTCTTTCTTTAACCCACTGTCATTTCATTTTTTCTGTAACTTGCAGCTGAACATAATCCTAACCAGTAGACCGTTTTTAAGTCTCTCCTAATGAACACATTTGCACCAGTGCTAAATACAATCTTCCCTTCCTGAATTTCTGCAGGTTGAATTGCATTTATGACAATTGAGATATGGGTAGGTAATCACTCCCTTTCAAAATGAAGTGTAGGCCAGGAGCAGAAGCTCATGCCTACAATCCCAGCACTTTGGGAGGCTGAGGTGGGAGGATCACTTGAACCCAGGAATTTGAGAGCAGTCTAGGCAATAAAGTGACACTTCGTCTCTATAAAAAAAAAAATTTTTTTTGAGACTCAGTTTCGCTCTTATTGCTCAGGCTGGAGTGCAATGGCGCGATCTCAGCTCACCGCAACCTCCACCTTCCAGGTTCAAGCGATTCTCCTGCCTCAGCCTCCAGAGTAGCTGGGATTACAGGCATGCGCCACCACACCCGGCTAATATTGTATATTTAGTAGAGATGGGGTTTCTCCATGTTGGTCAGGCTGGTCTCGAACTCCCAACCTCAGATGATCTGCCTGCCTCGGCCTCCCAAAGCGCTGGGATTACAGGCATCAGCCACCGCGCCCGACCCAGAAAAAAAATTTTTTTTTAATTAGCTGAGCATGGTGGTACACACTTATAGTCCCAGCTACTCAGGAGGCTGAGGTGGGAGGATTGCTTGGACCCCAGGAGGTTAAGGCTGCAGCAAACTATGATCACGCCACTGTGCTTCAGTCTGGGTGACAGAGAGAGACCTTATCTCAAAAAAAAAAAAAAAAAAGGAGAAGTGTGAATGGAAACAATCTCAATAGCCCTGTACAATAGCACAGAACAACTGTGGTGTGGCGATACAATGGGATATTACACAGCAATAAAAAATAATTAATTATGGCGTATGATAACATGAGAAATTTACAAATATAATATTGAACAAAATAACATTCAAAAATGGATAAAATGTATCTACAATCATAGGAATCGGGATTTTGATTATACTTGGTTTGTTAGTGCACAGAAAGAGCCTGAGGGGGGATTCTGGGTGCTGGCAATGTTCTATTGATCACAATGCTGGTTACACATGGGTTTATGGCATGAAAATTAATCCAGCTGCATCCTTGATTAGTGTACTTTTTTGTATGTATACTTCTATAAGAAGTTTGTAGGCCAGGCGCAGTGGCTTAAGCCTGTAATGCTAGCACTTTGGGAGGCCAAGGTGGGCAGATCACAAGGTCAAAAGTTTGAGACCAGCCTGATTAACATGGTGAAACCCCATATTATTCTCTTCTAAAAATACAAAAATTAGCCAGGCAGGGTGGCTCGCGCCTGTAATCCCAGCTACTCAGGAGGCTGAGGCAGGAGAATCACTTGAACCCAGGAGGCAGAGGTTGCAGTGAGCCGAGATCGTACCACTGCACTCCAGCCTGGGCAACAGAGCAAGACTCCGTTTCAAAAAAAAAGTAGAAGAGGTCAGAGCATGATGGCTCATGCCTATAATCCCAGCACTTTGGGAAATCAAGGCAGGAGGATTGCTTGAGCCCAGGAGTTGAAGATCAGCCTGGGCAAGATAGAGAGACCCTATCTCTACAAAAAATGAAAATTAAAAAAAAAAATCTAGCCAGACATGGTGGCACATCCTTGTAGTCCCAGCTACTTGGGAGCCTAAGTGAGAGGGTCACTGAAACCCAGGAGACTGAGGTTTCATTGAGCCGCGACTGCACCACTGCATGACAGCCTGGGCAACAGAGCAAAACCTTGTCTCAAAAAAAAAAAAAAAAAAAGTATAAGAAAAAGAAGGCAGAAGAGAGATCTGAGGGGTGGCAGTGAGAGAAGGATGCAGCCTGACATTGCTGGCTCTGAAGATGGAAGCAAACTAAGCAATGTGTGCAGCCTCTGGAAGTTGGAAAGGGCAGGGGAACAAATTCTCCCTGCTGACACCTGGATTTCTAGCCCCATGAGAACCATTATAGAATTGTGGCCTCCAGAACTGTAAGATAATAAATCTGTGTTTTAGGTCACTAAGTTTGTGCTAACTTGTTACAGCAGCAATAGGAAACTAGTACAGACACCGTCTGGGAATTTCAGGGAGGTCAAACGTCACTAGAGTGATTTGCTTCACAGAGATCTTGCTCTGGACGTGGGGGCATTTTTTCTATTTCGTTAGAAATGGAGGAGGAGAAGCAGCTAGAAAAGTCGGCAAATGCTGTTGATGGAGAAACAGAGACTGTTCTAAGGGCCAAAGTTGAGGGTTACTGGCCAGGTGTGGTGGCTCACGCCTGTAATCTCAGCACTTTGAGAGACTGAGGCAAGAAGATCACTTGAGCTCAGGAGTTCAAGACCAGCCTGGACAACATGGCGAGACCCTGTGTCTATTTTTAAAAGTTTAAAAAAAAAATCAAAAAAAGAAACAAATTTGAGGGTTACTCAAGGGGAGGGAGAAAGCCCAAAAAGGACAGGAAGGAGCCACTTCTGAACTGAGTTTCAAGAAGCCCTGGGCTGACAAATGGAGATTTGATCCACAGCTTTGACCCCTCTGGTCTTGAGCTTTTGGTCTTTAAGACATGTGAAAACAGCCGGGCGTGATGGCTCATACCTGCAATCTCAGCACTTTGGGAGGCTGCATCAGGTGGATCATGAGGTCAGGAGTTTGAGACCAGTCTGGCCAACGTGGTGAAACCCTGTCTCTGCTAAACATACAAAAATTAGCCAGACGTGGTGTTGCAACTTGGGAGGCTGAGGCAGGAGGATCGCTTGAGCCTGGGAGGCAGAGATTGCAGTGAGCAGAGATTGTGCCACTGCTCTCCAGCCTGAGCAACACAGAGAAACTCTGTCTTGGGGAAAAAAGAAAGAAAGAAAAAAAAAAGAGATGTGAAAACAAACTCACTTAACTGGGAGGGTACAGGGAGAAGCCCTAAACAGCAGTAAGCTAAAACTCTTTGATTTAGATCATTTTCTCTAATACTCTAATATTTCTTTCTTTTTTCTAAATAGTTTTTCTTACCATCATGCCCAATCTAATATTCTAATATTTCTGGCAGACAGAATAATATGTCAAAGATGTCCATGGCCTAATCCCCAGAATCTGTGACTGTTGCCTTACATGGCAAAAGGGACTTTGGGCCGGGTGTGGTGGCTCACGCTTGTAATCTCAGGACTTTGGGAGGCCAAAGTGGGCAGATCACCTAAGGTTAGGAGTTCGAAACCAGACTTGCCAACATGGTGAAATCCTGTCTCTACTAAAAATACAAAAAAAATTAGCCGGGCATGGTAGCTCATGGCTGTAATCCCATCTATTTGGGAGGCTGAAGCAGGAGAATACTTGAACCTGGGAGGCGGAGGCTGCAGTGAGCCAAGATCACACCACTGCACTCTAGCCTGGGCAACAGGGCGAGACTCTGTCTTGATTAGCTCAGATTTTCTAGGTGTGGTTTTGTAAGAGGGAGACAGGAGAGTCAGGATGGAGAGAAGGGTTGGAAGATGCTGTTGCTGGCTTTGAGGATAGAAGAAGGAACCAGGAGCCAAGAAATGCAGTCAGCTTTTAGAAGTCAGAAAATGAAAGACATGTTTCCAAGAGCCTACAAAAGGAAGCACAGAGCCCTTCTGACACCTTGATTTTAGCTCTATGAAACCCATTTCAGAGTTCTGAACTTCAAAACCACAAGATAACAACGTTGCGTTGTTTTAAGCCACTATGTTTGTGAAATTTGTTATAGCAGCAATAGGCAACTAATACAACAACATAAAATAACTACAGGGTATCCCCATGGGCAGTGAGCCCCACTTTCCATAAGTAGATAAAGGTTTCTCTGACAGTACTTTTAGAATAACTTTCCAAAAATGTTAGCTGATCCACCTGCTCAGCCACTGAGTTTTACATGCAGGTATTTTGTGAAATTTTCCATTTCAATTGACTCACTTTGAGTACTTTACACCCTTCGCACACTGTTGGATACATTCACACTAATTAGTTCATTTAACCCTTACAACAACCCTATGACGTAGTATAATGTCCATCTGACAGATGACATAACCGAGGCTCAGACAATAATAGCAAGTATAGCTAACAAATATCGATCATTTATTCTGAGCTAGGCATTGAACACATGTTAACTAATTTAATTCTCCCAAAAAAATCTATTCTTCATTTACAGATGAAGAAACAGATGTCAGGCACAGAGAGTCTAAGTAACTTTCCAAAATCTTTGCAGGTATGAGGGACTGGAACTGGAACCCACGTCCTTCGGGTGCTAAGAGCAGTGTCCTTTGGGTTGTACCCCAACCCCATCTCATCCATGTCAAAGCCACTGTCGTAGTCACTACCACCAATTACTGACAATAGCCCAGGCCTCTGGAATTCGGCCCAGGCCTGCCATTCCATCTGAGCTCCCTTCAGGCAGTGGTGGCTGTCTGCTGAGCCACATGGCAAGGTTCAAGGATGACCTCATGGGCTGAAGCTCCAAGTGGCAAGTGGTCCCTTGGAAGGACCTCCCTGGCACAATTCACTAGCAATAGCAATGGCATTCCCCATTCTCCCCTTGGTATATTCTCAGCCTCCCTCTTTCCCTGGCCCTCCTGAGTTATCTTCCCATATGCTTTAAACAGGGGAGTCCTCCATAGCTTCCCTAGAAGACAGGGAATCCCTAGAAGGGATGCTCCTGCATGTGCTACAGACCAGAGGGCAGTGAGTGCCAGGGACAGCATTAGAGGCACTCTGCCAGCTTGACTGATCTTAAACCTCCCCCACTCACCTCTCCCACTGCTTGTCCAGCCTCACACCCAACACCTTGCTCAGGCCAGTGTTACACCCATCACACCCTCTTCGACCTGCTTTTCCTGAGGCCTAAGCCTGTCACTCCCCCTTTTCCTCTCCCCACCTCATGCCTTGCCTTCTCGTAGGTGCCAGTCAGAACTGTTTCTAGATAAACTGTAGAATTTTTTTTCCAGAACCTCCAATGGCTCTCTTATTTCAAAGAGCAAACATCTCTCCTTTTCTTTAAATCTCAGGCCACACTTTTACCTTTTGCTAAACAAAGACATATGGCACTCGCTGATAAGAGCTTAGGGCACGACAGCTGCTTGAGGGTGTTTCAGATTCCGACTCTGCTCTGACACCTCCGACAAGCAAGTTCAGGCCTTGGTGGCCCTGGGTTGCCTGGGTCTGCACTCTGGCAACAGGGAACCCCAGAGCCCCGATTTATAGAAGACAGTGTCCTGGTAACTTGAGGGCCTGAGATTGAATTCTATTGGCAGAAATAAAAGTAAAAAGTGTGGACAGATAGGAAAATGCAAGGTGAAGAGCCACAAGCATCTCGTTCTCCACAGAGGATTCTAAGCGCCCAGTTTCAGGGACTGAGAGGAAACATTCCAGGCCATAAACCCATCTTGGTATTTTGAAATGGTTTTATGAGGTGGTCCCTTTGGAAGCAAGCAGGGAGAACTGCCCCGGTGTGGACTCCTGCATGGCCAGCTGAATAGGCATGGCTTATCTGCTACCCTCACGTATCCACGGAGAGCCTCTCTTTCTGAACTGGGGAAGAGGTGCATTAACTGCTCATAGCAGCTCCTTGCTATTTCTGGAAAGACAAGCAATTGAGCTCACCTAATCTTAGGATGCTCCTGGAAATGTTCTAAAGACTTTACTTGCCATATCTTTTTTTTTTTTTTTTTTTTTTTTTTGAGATGGAGTTTAGTTCTTGTTGCCCAGGCTGGAGTGCAATGGCACCGCAACCTCCGCCTCCTGGGTTCAAGCGATTCTCCCACCTCAACCTCCCGAGTAGCTGGGACTGCAGGCGCTGCGCCACCACGTCTGGCTAATTGTGCATTTTTAGTAGAGACGGGGTTTCTCTATGTTGGTCAGGCTGGTCTCCAACTCCCGACCTCAGGTGATCCGCCCGCCCCGGCTTCCCAAAGTGCTGGGATGACAGGCGTGAGCCACCGCGCCCGGTCGCCATATCTCACTTAATCCTCACAGCTCTGTGGGTATTACCATCCTCATTAGACAGATGAGGAAACTGAGGCTTACAGTAGTTGGTTACCTTCAAGTTGGGTACCCAACTTCACAGCTGAGGTTGAAACCCAAGCAGGCTGACCCCAGTCTCTGCTCTCGACCATTCCTTTAGGCCGATTGTAAGTGTGCTTGGTGCAGATGCATTATGGCTTCCTGATTTATGACTAATTGAAACTTGGTCAATTGGGTTTGTTCAGGGTGGGCGCGAGTGTCCCTGAGGAGAGCACCTTCCTGTGTCCCCAGTCCTGGACACCCTACCAGGGACAGTCCCCATTTCTCTGTCCTCTCCCCAAACGGCTCCAAACTGTTCTGGGGTTTCTAGCAACTACCACAAAATGCCTTCCCCTTTCTCTGCCTCTTCCATAATATGGGGAAGCTGGAGGTTTAGCTGCCATAGAGAACCCAAGAACAAAATCCAGATGACACGGGCATGAAAATACCAGGTTCTAAGGAGAGAAGAGGGAGCCATCGGCTGTCAGTGGAATAGGAATCACCCCGCATACCCACTCAACAGGTCTCCCTTTCCCCCGGTCGCAGTGGCCGGGGTCTGGGCGTCCCCGCTGCGGGCCACAGCGCCCCCACGGGGCACTCCGGGGCGGCTGCGGCGCGGCTTGTCCTGCGCAGGGAGCGCGCCCAGCTCTCCCGGCCGGGGTGGCGGGACTTCTCCCGCTGAGGGGTCGGGCAGCGCCTCCCTCCCTCTCCCGCTGTCCTCGGAGGGGTCGAAAGCGCCGGGGCCCCGGGGCGCTGGGGGACGCAGTGCGGGCCTGGGGAGGGCGCCTGCGCGTCGGGCAGCCAGAGCTCGGTTTGTCTGTCGGTGGGTCGGTCCGCCTGCACCTCGGGGCCGCCCGGCCGCGCAGAGCCGGGGGAAAGCGCGCCGCGCTCACCTGCAGCCGCCGGCGCCTGGGAAGCGAGGCAGCAGCGCAGTCACCCGGGTCTTTCTCGTCGGCCTCTTAGCCTCGCCGAGGGCCGCTGCTCTCCTCGGGAATCGCTCGTGGGAGGCGAGGACGGAGCCCCAGCCTCTGCCTCTATCTCCGCCGCCGCCGCCGCCTGCTCCAAGTCCCATCCCAGAGCGCTCCCCTCGCTCGCTGGCTGCCTGGGAGGCGCTGGGCAAGGGCGGGCGGCTGGGGAGGCGGTGCCGCGGCGAGGGTGGGGAGCGGGCCGGGCGGAAGGAGGGGTGTCCTCTTTGGGGATGGGGAAGGCGCGGAGAGGGAGCGGCGGCGAGGGCGGCCCTACCCTGCGGGCAGCCCCGGGAGCTGGGCACTCTGGCGGCGCACCCTGCTTGCTGCCACCTGGCTCCTCTCTGTCCGTGCCTGAGCCCAGGCGGGCATCGGACTCCAGGGGTCGGGAGCCCTAGGCTCAGAATACAGGCAGCTTTAGGGGCCTGTCGGGTGGGAGTTCGGGGAGGGGTCTTCCGGGGGAAAGGAGACATGGCAGGAATCTTATATCTAGAACTTGGGGTCATGATCTGCGGGATGCACCCACTGATGACGGGGATGGAGAAAAAAGTGGTGAGAATTGGGCTAATTGATGACAAGCGCCAAGAGCTGTCTTGCCAGTGCCCAGAGCACCCCACCAGTGCCAGTTCATATTAACAGAGTGTCCACTGGCTGGGGACCAGGCCCCGGGGTGGGGAGGAGGTAAAGATGCCAGGATGGAGAGGAGACAAAATTCCTACCCCGAGGGAGCAGGGAAAGTCTAGTTCAGACAAGACTTTTGAAATTATGAGCAGAGATATTTTCAACTTTGCAAAATGGAGGAACCTCACCTTAGATGTCCCCATGGAGCCTTGGAGGGATGCAGAAGACAGGATTGGCCAGTGACAGTCAAAGTGGCAGGCACCCCACTCTACTAGCTCCCCAGTTCCTGGAGGCTGGGGTGAGTGGCTCTACAACAGACCAGGACATCTCCTATAAAGCACCAAAATTCTGTTCCCAAACCACTAACCCAGTTCAGGTTTTAACAAACTACCAGCAGAGACAGCAGCATTAACTAGTTTCAAAACTTTTGGATGTGCCACAATCTGATAATTTGGTGCTTTGGGTGAACTTTGTTTTGTAATTAACCGTCACTTCTATTTGATGATAGAGTTGGTTTCTGAAATGTGAATAAATGCCACGTACAAAATCAATTCTTCGGAAAAGCTCCAGGAGGGGTAATTAAAATTCCAGCCATGAAGCAAGGGGTTAACATACTCGGGCCATCAGGCAACTCAATGGTACCTTAATACCAAGAAAGAATTGTGGATTCCTGTCCCTTTACCCAATACCTTAGGCCCACTGGGCACTCTTGGCTGCCTGCACTGATCAGAAATCATTTTTTTGTTATGTCTTTGGGAGGAGGTAGGTGGAGGTCGGAAAGCAGAGGAAAGTCTTCAGGAAATGTTTGGTCTCTGAAGTCTTGGATCCCATAGAAGAAAATTCTTCCTGAGTCTGGGCCAGTGAAAATCCCCTAGGAACTGGGGAAATTGAGCTACAGTTTATGGAAACTTAAATTTAAAATGTGTTGCCTTATTCCAAGACACCAGTGTGATCCAGTAATTTACCAGGAAAACAATAACAATCCCCAAACCCTTCCAAATTGTAAGGAAATTGTAATTTAGTAGCTGATTCCAGTGACTCTGGTGTATGCCAATTAAAATGGGTGTTTTCCCCCCAGGGAGTTCTACTGGAATTCTTCAGAATAGTTCATCTATGTACAAAGCGCACTTGGGGCCAAGTCAAATAGGTCAAATGAGTTGTTCTACCTTGTGGGATGATCTTCAGGTCTGCCAGAAAAAAATGAAGCAAAAGCAAGTTCAATGTCCTGAAATATAAAGTCAGAACAAACAATGAAATGATTTCTGGGTTACCTTCAGGATGAATTGCAAGTTGATAATTAAGGCTATAGATTAGGAAAAGGCCAAAATTGCCTTTTCTGCTAGAGGTCCTGCCATGTCCTAGAGGTACAGAGAACCTTATTCAGAAGTGTGGGGTTAAGATTTTTAGTTCTGGGACTGGGCGATGGCTCACGCCTGTAATCCCAGCACTTTGGGAGGCTGAGGCGAATGGATCACTTGAGGTCAGGAGTTCTAGACCAGCCTGGTCAACATGGTGAAAACCCATCTCTACTAAAAATACAAAAGATAGCTGAGTGTGGTAGTGGGCACCTGTAATCCCAGCTACTCAAGAGGCTGTAATCCCAGCTACTCAGGAGAATTGCTTGAACTTGGGAGGCAGAGGTTGCAGTGAGACGAGATTGTGCCACTGTACTCCAGCCTGGGCAACAAAGCTAGAGTCTATCTCAAAAAATAAAAATTAAAATTAATAATAATACAAAAATTAGCTGGGTGTAGTGGCACACGCCTGTAATCTCAGCTACTCGGGAGCCTGAGGCTGGAGAATCACTTAAACATGGGAGGCAGAAGTTGCAATGAGCCGAGTTCGCACCACTGCACTCCAGACTGGGTGACAGAGTGAGACCCTGTCCCAAAAAAAAAAAAACAGATTTTCAGTTCTTACATGGGCACTCATGTAAGCAGACAAAAATGAGATATGTATTATCTGAGAACTCCTAAGAGTTCACGAGTTAACTGGAATTGGTATCTGTTTAAACTATATTTGGGACCAACTCTCAGTTCTCTGTCTCCACGGAGAGTCTATTGTGGAGTAGGGATTTGGGTCGGGGGAGTCATTTGACCCAGGCCTCACACTCGTGAACAGCCTCGAATATAGACTTTAAACATAAGCATCCCTTTGCCCCTTGTAAACATTAGAACTTTTTTGTTTTGCCTTAGAATCCTTCTTACTTGAGACCTAGCTATCTGGCCTAGAGGGCAGATTGAAATGAGACTGTCAAATCCAAAGGGAACCAGAGTACAGTATAAGGAAACTGAAGAACAGACATGTTGCCTCACAGACCAATAACCTAAAATAAAGCTCTACTGAATGCATGAGGAGACATGTAAAATTGCAATGTCATCTCACGTGCACTGTTTCCCTAGGTGACAGACAGTGTTTGAGTCCCATGTAAACTATTGGAGCTCCTCCCTGTCTCCCTCAAGCAGAAGGGCAGGAAAGGAAACATCTTCATATCCGGCCAGCTGCCAATTTGTTGGAGCTAGAGTTGCAGGGTTAAGGGAATGTTGCAAGGTAGTGGATGAGCTTGGACTCCAGCCCAGGGAGGGGAACCCTGTAGGCAGGGCAGTGCTCCCTTTGGGATACCCCATCTACATGGACAGCTGGGTCCATGTCCAGAGGGTTCCTTTGAGGACAGGCTGACTGATGGCACCATTGTCCTAGGTGGCATAATTTCTTTTTTATTTTTTTGGCATATGAAAATTTATTACTACAGTGTTTTCATCATTAAAACTTATGATCTTGGTCTTTCCTTCTTGCCTTTGTATAGGGCCAAAAGAAAGACATAGGCTACTTTGACAACCCAAAAGCGGACTCCAGAAATATAACCAACAGCATGACCTTTTTGACCAAATCCAGCAACCACAACTTTATCGTTTTCCTCAGTAAAGTTCAAGCAATCATCATTGAGTACAAAGGCTGTGATTTTCTTGCCATCCTTGATCCACTGGACCCTGACACACTTCCTAATGGCAGAATTTGGCTTTTTGGCTTCAACTCCTACTTTTTCCAGCACAATTCCTTTTGCATGAAAAGTACCTCCAAAAGGGTTGGCCTTCAGGGCTGTGCCCAGATGGGCTTTCTTGTACTGTATCATGCCACTTCTGATCTCATCAGTGACTACAGAGCCTCCTAGCAGTACGAAGTCCACGACACTTGCCCATCCTGCCAGTGCTACAGGCCTGAGCAAAAGAGAGAAGCAGCTGTCGCAGGTGAAATCATTTCTAAATAAACATATCCCATCTTGGAAAGACAGGATGAAAGTGATCAGGAAAAAACTACAGCAAGTTGAAAATTTGTTCAGGAAAACAATACTCATTTCAAAGGGGACTCAAATGTTTTTATGTGATCTTGACTTGGATCACGAGCTCCTGAGGACAAGGACTGGGCCTTTTGCTTGTTAATAGATCTTGCCCTATGCCATGCTGTAGAAGGGACTGGGTTACTGGCTTTAACCTGGATTTTAGAGCCTTGTAGTTTTGTGGAATCAGACTGATGCAGCTTCCTATCAAGGATGAGGTAAGGCCTGGCACAGTGGCTCATGTCTGTCATGTCAGCCCTTTGGGAGACCTAGGCAGGAGGATCACTTGAGCCCAGGAGTTCGAGACCAGCCTGAGCAACACAGTGAAACCCCATCTCCGCAAAAAATTTAAAAATTAGCTGGAGCTGGGCGCGGTGGCTCACGCCTGTAATCCCAGCACTTTGGGAGGCCGAGGCGGGCGGATCACGAGGTCAGGAGATCGAGACCATCCTGACAAACACGGTGAAACCCTGTCTCTACTAAAAATACAAAAAAATTAGCTGGGCGTGGTGGCAGGTGCCTGTAGTCCCAGCTTCTAGGGAGGCTGACGCAGGAGAATGGCGTGAACCCGGGAGGCGGCGGAGCTTGCAGTGAGCGGAGATCGCGCCACTGCACTCCAGCCTGGGTGACAGAGCGAGACTCCGTCTCAAAAAACAAAAAACAAAAAAAACAAAAAATTAGCTGGATGTGGTGACATGTGCCTGTAGTCCCAGCTATTTGGGAGGCTGAGATGGGAGGATCACTTGAGCTGGGGAGGTCAAGGCTGCTGTGAGCTGTGATTGCACCACTGTACTCCAGATTCCAGCCTAAGCAACAGAGCAAGACCCTGTCTCAGATTTTAAAAAAGAGAGATAATAGGCAGTCATGGTGGTGCATGGCTATAGTCCTAGCTACTTGAGAAGCTGAGACAAGAGGATCCCTTGAGCCCAGGAGTGTGAGCCTGGCTTGGGCAACACAGCAAGACCCCATCTCTACCAAAAAAAAAATAATAATAATGTTAAAGAATGAGAGAATAGAGTGAAGTGGGGAGCCTTAATGCATACGCAATAGTAAGTACAAATATGATTTGTTTTCTTGGATACTGACAAGGCTGAAACACTGCCTGTCTACCTGCAGACTGTCATCCAGGGGAGAGTGGCATGACCACGGCTCACTGCAGCCTCAAACTCCTTGGCTCAAGTGATCCTCCCACCTCAGCCTCTCTGAGTAACTGGGATTACAGACATGCGCCACCATGCAGACATAGACTCATTAATATCCTTGACAGAAGGTAGTTAGTTGAGTGTCACAAGGATGAGGCTATCGGCTTCTAATAGCAGACCACTTTGTGCCAATTTCTAGGTTAGTGAAACTACCTGCAGACTAGGTTTCACTTTGGAAGTGGAGGATGGACCTGCTATTTATGGAAGCATCGCTCAGCAACACAGATTGCTGCTGCTTTCATTCCTAAACCTAGAAATTGGCACAAAGTGCTCTGCTATTAGAAGCCGATAGCCTCATCCTTGTGATACTCAACTAACTACCTTCTGTCAAGGATATTAGTGGCCGGGCGCGGTGGCTCAAGCCTGTAATCCCAGCACTTTGGGAGGCCGAGATGGGCGGATCACGAGGTCAGGAGATCGAGACCATCCTGGCTAACACGGTGAAACCCCGTCTCTACTAAAAATACAAAAAACTAGCCGGGCGAGGTGGCGGGCGCCTGTAGTCCCAGCTACTCAGGAGGCTGAGGCAGGAGAATGGCGCAAACCCGGGAGGCGGAGCTTGCAGTGAGCTGAGATCCGGCCACTGCACTCCAGCCTGGGTGACAGAGCAAGACTCCGTCTCAAAAAAAAAAAAAAAAAAAAAAAAAGGATATTAGTAAGTCTATGTCTGCATCGTGGCACACGTCTGTAATCCCAGTTACTCAGAAAGGCTGAGGTGGGAGGATCACTTGAGCCAAGGAGTTTGAGGCTGCAGTGAGCCGTGGTCATGCCACTCTCCCCTGGATGACAGTATGAGACAGTATCTGAAGAAAAAAAAAAATCATTTCCACTGCAGAAATTACCTGCAGTGGGAATTTCTGTGCTTGAGTCTACGCTACCTGCCACAGAGGAATTTATATTGCTTTTACTATTGGAATTTTGTGATCTTCTTATAAAGGATGTAAGACAAACAAGGTTTATAATGCATGGTCTTACAGGGATTTCATTTAAATCTGAAGTGACCAGGAAGTAGGTGAACAGGTCACTATCTTTAAGTTGCATATTAGCTGCTGAGAATTTTCCCCCCATTTATCCAAGGTCTCAGGGTTCCACCAGTGTCTTAGATTTGGTCATTTATTGCTTTAACAATGATTTACTAGGAAAGGGAAAAGAGAAAGCTCCTAAGAGGAGACACATCTAGCAATTTAATTGTGGATTCAGATTCCTACTGAATTAAGCTCACATGAATGGGACTTGATCACAAGAATAGTGAGAACTAAGAATGCTGGTTTCCTTTTGATTTCAAATTTAGGCAGACTATTAGGTAGCCTCTCATCTTAGCAGGACTTTAATCTTTCTTCGGAAAGCAATCCTTTTATGACTGTGTTGCTATTATCACCTTTACAACTTTCTTGTAAGAGTCAAGACACTCCCCTAAAAGACCCCCAGCCCAGCACACACTACTCCAGCTGTGGCTTTGGCAGGGTTGCTGGAGCAGTGACTTTCCCACGGTCTCCTTGCATCATCTCTATAGGAATGAATGAATTTTTTTCTTTTTTCTTTTTTTTTTTTTTTGTTTTCTTTTTTTCTTTCTTTTCCCTTTTTTTTTTTTTTTTTTTTTTTTTTTTTTTTTTTTTGAGACAGAGTCTCAAGCTGTTGTCCAAGCTAGAGTGCAGTGGTGCAGTCATGACTTACTGCAGCGTCAACGTTTCAGGCTCAGGTGATTCTCCCACCTCAGCCTCCTGGGTGGCTGGGACCAAGGCATGTGCCACCACGCCTGGCTAATTTTTATATTTTTAATAGAGACAGGGTTTTGCCATGTTGGCCAGGCTGGTCTTGAACTCCTGACCTCAAATGATCTGCCCACCTTGGCCTCCCAAAGTGCTGGGATCACAGGCGTGAGCCACCACGCCCGGTGGAATGGAATTTTTTTCTAGTAGGCGCTTCTGAGTTGTCTCTGGGGAACTTGAGCTCCACTGAGTTGCTTTTTAAAATTTGTTGCAGTCACTGGGATGGGATTACAGCTGCTTTAATTTTCCTTATGTGCTTATTTTATTTTATTCTAGTAAATATGTTTTGAGTTCCTTCTATCTACCAGATATATGCCATACACAAACAGAGCAATACGTAACACATAGACTCTCTGAGTTGATAATCTACTGGCGGACTATCAACAAGAAAAGCAGTAACCATAGAGCAGAAGATATACCTTGATTGGGGATGCTGAGGATGCCATGGAAGAACATAAAATGAATGCCACCCAGGGCCAGGCACGGTGGCTCATGCTGTAATCCCAGCACTTTGGGAGGCCAAAGGGATTGGATCACTTGAGGCCAGGAATTCAAGACCAGCCTGGCCAACATGGCAAAACCCCATCTCTACTAAAAATACAAAAATTAGCTGGGCGTGGTGGTGCACACCTGTGGTCCCAGCTACTCGGGAGGCTGAGGCGGGAGGATCACTTGAACTGGGGAGGCAGAGGTTTCAGTGAGCCGAGATTGCACCACTGTACTCCAACCTGGGTGACAGAGCGAGAGACTCCATCTCAAAAAAAAAAAAAAAAAAAAAAGAATGCCAGTAGTAGGCCATAGGCTTCTAGAAGGAAGTCATTTTCACATGGAGACCAAAAGGATGAGTTATTGGCTTTATTTTCTGTTCTTACTTGCGATCCATTACTTACATAATTTTATTAAAACCTACAAGTTTGCAATGTGTCTTGATGCCCAGCTCATACCTGGATTTTCTATTAAGATGTTTAAGGAAGTTTAACTCTCAGGGACACAGATGATACAGTGCATTAACTTCAACAGGGAAGAAAAAAAAAAAAAAAGCCTACACTCCCATGGGAAGTGACTACTCTTTTCTGTCTGTATTGGATAGGTGAGAAAATAGACAGCGATACTGGCTTTCTGGGGCAGGGGCAGGGAAGGAAGTTGGGTTGTAAGGTGGCCCTAGACTATTCCTCCAAGACAGTACAAATTATGTCATTGTTCTACTTACTTACTAGCCTGAATTATGCCTGAAATTTAATATGTATATTCTTCTCAACAAAGATAGTTTAAAATGGTGCCCAATTTCCTCAAAATGAAAATGCTCCCTTAAAAACAACCACTCTAAAAGGTCCACCTCTGTTGATCCCTCTTCCTGCCTGAATACATTCTTTGTAACAATGAAAAGCTGATATTTGCAGAGCATTTTCCAGTCTAATTAAATGGGAAACTGACAGTTTTACTTATTTAACACGAACCTCAAGTTGAAGATTCACCCCAAGTTTACAGTTTACACAGCTTTGTATAACCTGCTTTCCTTCTTGGGATGTATTAAATCAAATTAGTAGAAATTGATGGTTGTTAAGAAGCAGCAAGAAGTTATATGTACAGAATTCTGAAATTCTCGATGTCTCAAAGAAATGCATTACCTACTTTGATGTATTAATCTGCATTTAAGTCCTCTGCCACTTACTATATGACTTTGGCCCAGTTATTTACCTCTAAAACCCTCGGTTTCCTCACCTGTAAAATGGGGAGAGAGTTAACAATATATCTAAGCATGCCTGCATACAGGAAGGGCTCGATAAATGGTAAATGTTTTTCTACCTTATAAAAGGGTAGAAGCTGCAGGGAAAGAAAGAGGGGCGAGGAGAAGAGGACCTGTGATCTTAAGTCAGGAAGGCAGGAATGACAGGGAGGGCACCAAAGGACACACATTAAATCAACAGGAGCAGATCTCGGGGAAAGAGAGGACAATTTTCCGTTTTAGGCACAATGAATATGAAATATCAACTGATTGTCAAGATAGAGAAGACTGGGATTTAGAGCTGCTATTATTTTTTACTGAAGGCAACTAAATGTAGGAAAGGTAAATTTAATAAAAGACCTACAGTTAAAAACAAGTCAAGGAACACCCTGCGAAGTAAAATAGAGAAAGAGTGTAATTAGAAATACATTCCTTGGCCAGGCATGGTGGCTCATGCCTATAATCCCAACAGGCTGAGGCAGAGGATCACTTGAGCCAAGGGGTTCAAGACCAGCCTGGGCAATATAGCGAGATCCTGTCTCTGAATTAAAAAAAGAAAAAAAAAGAAATACATTCCTTTAGTTAAAATGAATAAAATGGGTATCACACAAAGGCCACCACACTGGGTGCAAGGGGTGTCCCTGCCACATGAGACAACATGGTCCTTTATGCTGTTGCTGGTCACAGACAGCAGACCCATTGCTCCTTGTCTTCCCAGAGCCAGGGCTTTCCTTAGGCACAGGTAAAGACTCATCTGCTCCTGAGCAGGCCTAGCTTGGACATCCCCATCTACGAGCCCAGAAATTGGAACGTGTCACTTGGATAGCAGGGGCTGAGACACTGCAGCCCAGACCTGTGACTAGTAAGTAGCAGCCAGGATGATGTCACACTCAATCCTAGCCTTTCCTGAGAAACGCAGCTCCAACCCTCATTGCTGGTGAACGATGTGCATCCTACCCTCAATCACACAGTTCTTACAAAACTATCTTTGCTCTATTGAAACAATATACTTGCTACATGTTGACATACATCAAGGGATACATAATTTTTAATTCCTGGGTGAAGAGGTTTCCATCTTAATAAAAGTTGTGTTTACACTGTTAATGACTTTGGAAGAAAAAAAAAAAAAGGCTGGGCACCACGGCTCACTGTAATCCCAGCACTTTGGGAGGCCGAGGAGGGTGGATCATAAGGTCAAGAGATCAAGACCATCCTGGCCAACATAGTGAAACCCCGTCTCTACTAAAAATACGAAAATTAGCTGGGCGTGTTGGCACGTGTCTGTAGTACCAGCTACTTGGGAGGCTGAAGCAGGAGAATTGCTTGAACTGGGGAGGCGGAGGTTGCAGTGAGCTGAGATCATGCCACTGCACTCCAGCCTGAAGACAGGGCAAGACTCCGTCTCAAACAAACAAACAAAACAAACTGTATCTACTTCTGCCGCTCCTGGTTTGGTGCAGACTTGATACCTCTTTTGTGAAGCAGCAGCTGAGATGCTGGCCATGGCCAACAAAAAGCCCAAGGAAAGAGTTAAGACAGGGCCAGGGTGGTGGCTCACGCCTGTAATCCCAGCACTTTGGGAGGCTGAGGCGGACAGATCGCGCTGCCTGACGTCGGGAGTTCAAGACCAGCCTGGCCAGCATGGTGAAACTCTGTCTCTACTAAAAATACAAAAATTTGCTGGGCATGATAGCAGGTGCCTGTAATCCCAGCTACTCAGGAAGCTGAGGCAGGAGAATCGCTTGAATCCAAGAGACAGAGGTTACAGTGAGCCGAAATCGTGCCATTGCACTCCAGCCTGGGCAACAGGGTAAGACTCACTCCATCTCAAAAAAAAAAGAGTCAAGACAGAACAATGATCATATTAATTAGAAGGTAGCAGGGCAGGATGGTTCTGTGATGCAAGTTTAATTTTTGCATATATGTATATTTTTTGAGATGGAGTCTCGCTCTGTCACCCAGGCTGGAGTGCAGTGGTGCAATCTCAGCTCACTGCAACTGCTGTCTCCTGGGTTCAAGTGATTCTCCTACCTCAGCTTCCCAAGTAGCTGGGACTATAGGCACGCACCACCACCCCGGGCTAATTTTTGTATTTTTAGTAGAGACGGGGTTTCACCACGTTATCCAGGCTGGTCTCGAACTCCTGACCTCAAGTGATTCACCCACCTTGGCCTCCCAAAGTGCTGGGATTACAGGCATGAACCACTGCTCTTAGCCTGTGGTGCAGTTTAAGGGGCATACGCCACTCAGTAAACTAGGCCAGGTGTGGTTGCTCACCCCTGTAATCCCAGCACTTTGGGAGGCCAAAGTGGAGAGATCAACTGAGGCCAGGAGTTCGAGACCAGCCTGGCCAACATGGTGAAACTCTGTCTCTACTAAAAATACAAAAATTAGTCGGGCGTGGTGGCACGCCCCTGTAATCCCAGCTATTCGGAAGGCTGAGGCACGAGAATTGCCTAAACTTCCGAGGTGAAGGTTGCAATGAGCCGAGATCGTGCCACTGCACTCCATCCTAGGTGATAGAGCGAGACTCTGTCTCAAAACAAACAAACAACAACAACAACAAAAACAAAAAGGAAAGAGGCATACATCTTAGTAAACTACTGGAAGCCTATTGTGAAGGACAGGGTTTGTCAATGAGGCAGATCAGATTCCAATTTGATAGGCAACCAATGAAACAGACACAGTTGCACAGTTGGAAAAGGAGGATGAAGATACAACTGAGGTGTTGCAGCAGCAGACAGGAGGTGTCTACTGAAAAGGGAACCTGCTTCTTTACTCCAGAACTCTGTTCTTACAGACCAAGATTATATTCCCAATTAGAAAACTGCAATGTGGTTCCACCATATCCTGACTACTACAGTATAGGTTTCTCTATTCCTTCATTTCCTCCTTCCCCATTGCTTTACTGTACATCAAGTAATTGCTACGTGTGCATAAGCATGTTCACTTTTTTCTTTTTGAGACAGGGTCTCACTCTGTCACCCAGGCTGGAGTGCAATGGCACAATCTTAGCTCACTGCAACCTCCATCTCCCGGGCTCAAGCAATTCTCCCAGCTCAGGCTCTTGAGTAGCTGGGACTAGAGGCCACCCATCATAATGGCTAATTTTTTTTTGTATTTTTTGTAGAGACGAGGTTTTGTCATGTTGCCTAAGCTAGTCTCGAACTCATGAGCTCAAGTGATCCACATACCTCCCAAAGTGCAGGGATTATGGGCATGAGACAGAGCGCCCCACCTGTTGTGTTTTTTGTTTTTTGTTTTTGTTTTTGAGACGGAGTCTTGCTCTGTCGCCCAGGCTGGAGTGCAGTGGCGCGATCTCAGCTCACTGCAAACTCCACCTCCCGAGTAGCTGGGACTACAGCTGCCTACCACCACGCCCGGCTAATTTTTTACGTATTTTTAGTACAGATGAGGTTTCACCGTGTTAGCCAGGATGGCATCGATCTCCTGACCTCATGATCTGCCCCCCTTGGCTCCCAAAGTGCTGGGATTACAGGCGCGAGACACCGTGCCCAGCCCCAACCTGTCGCGTTTTTTAAAAACTAAATAGCTGGTATGTTTTGATTGACATCAAGTGGAAATGGGATGGGGAAAAATATTGTGTCAGTGAAAATACACCCTTTCTCCATTAGTGGCATGCTCATTCAACTCTATATTCCAGCAAGTTATTTTGTTCTTGTTTAAACAACAACAAAAACAAAAATCCTTGCATACCTTTTCAACTGGAGAATTTTAATTGTAAAACCAATGACAATTTTATAACTTTCTTGTACGTAGCTGTTACAAGTAAGGCAATCTGTCTTTAAGTAGGAATAAATTACTCTAAAAAAGGAATCCTATCTAGATAGTTTTCCCTTCAAGCCAAGCATCTTGTTGTTTAAATAAACTTTTTAAAAGTTTATCTAAGTTTTAGGTGGAATAAAACAAAACTTGAGTCTGTTGTTGTGCTCTTTTAAGCCAAATTCTTCATTCTAAAGCATCAGCTGCTCTCGCTGGTAAGGGTCACATAGATGAGTATATGGTGCTAAGACTTTAACTTTTTCTGGGTTGGCCAAGCCACAGCTTCTTGCTTGCTGTCTTGGTACTTTAATCAGCAGAAGGCCTGCGTGGGCTTCTGGGCAGAAGGTTGCAGATCTGGCTGGTTTCCATACACCATGAGCCATTTGGCAGAAAACTTGGCCAGGGTACAGAAACACTAAGTGATTCCATGGGTGTGGAGACATCCTTGCAATCCTCCTTTTTCCTTCCCTTTTAACACATGTATCTGAGCTGCCAAAAACCCCTTTTATAAGGGCCATGGGCACTGTTTTTGGTGTTTGTTAGGTCTGAAGAGGGAGCCTTGAAAAGCCTTAGCCTGCACTTTCCGCTGGCAGTTCTTTTGCATGAGTTGCTCTTTCAACACCTTGGCCAAGACACCTGCCCTCTCCCCTCCAGAACCCGAGACTGCCCACGTGACCAGCACCAATGCAGTTCAATGGTATTTAAGTCAGTTTCCAGACTGGCTGCAAAACCTAAACACATCTCTAAAAATCAAAGAGAGAAAGTATATGTGTTTATAGTCTCATTAGTTTTCCTCTGTCACAAAAAAAAAAAAAAAAGCTCACTTCACACAGCAAGATTTTCCTCAAATGAATAGTTCAAATACAATAATACATCTCTCTATGGAGAAAACTTTAATGGTTACAGTTTATACAGTTACGGTTATAACTGTAATGGTTACAGTTCTAATGATCTCTATTGAGATCACTAATAATCAGTATTGTTGGTTAATGAACTGAGGGTAGAGAGGAAAGACAAATGGAATGTTTGGTTAAGCAGTCAAACTACACAAATATGTTTAGGACTAGAGTAAAAAATGGGGAGGGGGCAGAAAGGCTCGGAGAAGGGGAAATTTTTTTCTTCCTTTTCCCTCCCTTCTTCCCTCCGTTTCTTCCTTCCTCCCTCCTTTCTTCCTTTTCTTTCCCTCTTTCTTCTTTCTTCTCTCTCAAGGGCTAGAGTGAAAAACGGGGAGGGGGCAGAAAGGCTCGGAGTAGGGGAAGTTTCTTTCCCTCCCTCCCTCCCTCCTATTTTTTCGATCCCAGGCTGGAGTGCAGTGGCATGATCTCGGCTCACTGCAACCTCAGCCTCCCCGGCTCAAGTGATTCTCATGCCTCAGCCTCCCTAGTAGCTGGGATCACAGGTGCATGCCACCATGCCCAGCTAATTTTTCTATTTTTAGTAGAGACGGGTTTCACCATGTTGGCCAGGCTGGTCTCAAACTCCTGACCTCAAGTGATTCGCCCACCTCAGCCTCCTCAAGTGCTGAGATTACAGGTGTGAGCCGCCGCGCCTGGCCATTTCTTGCATTCTTGAGGATGAAAGGAAGCGGGCAGGAACAAGGATACCAGCCTCTGGAGGAGCTGGCGCACATAGTATTCATGCAGGAAGAGGGTGCAGGAAGGAGAGGGACTATTGGCTTTAAGCCTCTTTTATATAACTTGGCATCCTGGAAATCTGACTAGCTTGTTCAGCGGAAGCTGTTTCTAGGGTGGACAGACCACAATTTAAGTCAAAGGGTGTGTATGCTTTCCTCTTTCTTCTGCCCCAGCAAAGAGACTTGAAAAACTGCAGGAGTAACTGCTTGTTTCTCTGTGGACAACAAAATAGGAGAAAGGGGCTAGATATCAAAATGGATTTGAGGCCGGGCGCGGTGGCTCAAGCCTGTAATCCCAGCACTTTGGGAGGCCGAGACGGGCGGATCACGAGGTCAGGAGATCGAGACCATCCTGGTTAACACGGTGAAACCCCGTCTCTACTAAAAAATACAAAAAATTAGCCGGGCGCGGTGGTGGGCGCCTGTAGTCCCAGCTACTCGGGAGGGCGCGGTGGTGGGCGCCTGTAGTCCCAGCTACTCGGGAGGCTGAGGCAGGAGAATGGCGTGAACCCGGGAGGCGGAGCTTGCAGTGAGCTGAGATCCGGCCACTGCACTCCAGCCCGGGCGACAGAGCGAGACTCTGTCTCAAAAAAAAAAAAAAAAAAAAAAAATGGATTTGAAATACATTGAAAAGTATTTATCTGGATTAGCAATGAGACAAATAGATACAGTAACTGCTAAGGCATGTAATGTGCTCTGCTAGGTCATTTTAATCCAGCATCACAACCTTCCCATAGTGGAGACAAGAAGGGAACAATTCCTTACTCTGCAGAGGTAAATATGGAGGCAGCTCTTGACCTTAGCCTAGGTTATGCAACAAGTCAGGAAAAGCCAGCATATGGGATCTTTGAGAACAAAGGGATATCTCAGAGTCTATGGTGCTATTTGAGTGCTGCATGAATGAGATCAGCAGTCTTGTTTTCTCTCCAAGAATGCTATGTGACTCTCAAAATCAGCACTTCCTTCCATTTGACCATGCATCATTTTTCTTTTATTCCGGAGATGGAGTCTGCTCTGTTGCCCAGGCTGGAGTGCAGTGGTGCAATCTCAGTTCACTGCAACCTCCACCTTCTGAGCTCAAATTATTCTCCTGCCTCAGCCTCCCAAAGAGCTGAGATTACAGGTGTGCACCACCATGCCCAGTTAATTTTTGTATTTTTAGTAGAAATGAGGTTTTCCCATGTTGGCTGGTTGGGCTGGTCTCGAACACCTGACCTCAGATGAGGTCTCCCAAAATGTTGGGATTATAGGCATGAATCACTGTGCCTTGCCTGACCATGTATCATTTTTTATACTGCAAAAATAATTAGGCAAAGAGCTATAAAATCATGGGGCGCTGTGGCTCACGCCTGTAATCCCAGCACTTTGGGAGGCCGAGGCGGGCAGATCGAGGTCAGGAGATCAAGAACAACCTGGCTAACACAGTGAAACCCCCATCTCTACTAAAAATACAAAAAATGAGCAGGGCATGGTGGCGCACACCTGTAGTCCCCGCTACTCGGGAGGCTGAGGCAGGAGAATGGCGTGAACCCGGGAAGTGGAGCTTGCCATGAGCTGAGATCACGCCACTGCACTCCAGCCTGGGTGACTGAGCGAGACTCTATCTCAAAAAAAAAAAAAAAAAATCATGGGGAACAACATGCAACTGTGATTTCCTATGTCCCTTCCCCAGGGATCATGAAACTATCTGATAGGGCTTTTCCATTATTTTAGTTTTGAGACAAGGTCTCAGTCTGTCTTTCAGGCTGGAGTGCAAGTAGCATGATCATGGCCACAGTTCACTGCAGCCTCAACCTCCTGGGCTCAAGTTATCCTCCCATCTCAGCCTCCTGAGTAGCTGGGACTACAGGCACATGCTATGGTACCCAGCTAATTTTTAAATTTTGCAGAGATGAAGTCTCACTATGTTGCCCAGGCTGGTCTCTAACTTCTGGGCTCAAGCGATCCTCCTGCCTCGTTCTTCCAAGGTGCTGGGATTATAGCCACTGCCCCCAGCACCTTCTCCATTTCTAGTAACTCATGTGTTTCACTTTGTGTCAATCTTCTAGACATAAAGCTTCAAGAAACAGAATTACTTAAGAAACAGAATTACTTACGTAGAGTTTATAAAGAATGCCAATGAGATACACCAAAAGAAATAACTGAGGCTGATTCTTTGGGATAAAAATGCCCCTTCATACCTCTCTTATTTTAATCTCCCTTGGACTGTAGCAAAAATCTTAACTGCTTATTAAAAGTACACTATGGACACAAAGCAAACATATGCAAAACAGCTGAACACACGGTTAGGAACGTTGGAAGCTCGAGTGTTTGACCCCCATTCCTCTTGGCCTAAGATGCTGATTTTATCAGGACTGGGATATTAAAAACACTGTGTGTAGGCCGGGCGCGGTGGCTCACACCTGTAATCCCAGCACTTTGGGAGGCTGAGGTGGGTGGATCATGAGGTCAGGAGTTCAAGACCAGTCTGGCCAAGATGGTGAAACCCCATCTCTACTAAAAATACAAAAATTAGCCAGGCATGGTGGCGGGTGCCTGTAATCCCAGCTACTCAGGAGGCTGAGGCAGTGAATTGCTTGAACCCAGGAGGCAGAGGGCTCACTGCACTCCAGCCTGGGCGACAGAGCGAGACTTTGTCTCAAAAAAAAACAAAAAACAAAAAACAAAAAAAACCCCACCACTGTGTGTAAAACAAGCAATAAAGCCTACTCCTTAGGCTGAACTGGGTGCATCTGCCTGGCCGTATGTGGAGGGAAAGGTCCTCAGACACAATGAGCACAGAGTCACAAGGTCATCTTGGATGTGAGCAAACCTCATTTTAATTGCAAAATACTTCATTTACAGCACATTCAATAATGAACCTACAGGAGAGTTGCTGACTTTGGAACATATGAATATATAAAAATCCCTTGCAATTCAGGTAGTCAAGATAAAAAGTGATACAAGGAAAACAATCCTCATTTTTCTGAAAACTTTTACATTTTAAAAGGTGACTAGACATACTTGGAAGTTCAAAGTAGCAGGATGTAGCTTGCAGGGAAAGGAAAACCCTTTTCCATGCTGTTAGGCAAAAGTGTATCAAATACATCCCAATTCCACTTGATCAAGTCAGTTAGATGACCGCCTTGAACCAAGCTAGGGCAGAACGGTTAGTAAAAGCAGGCCCTGGGTGGGGATGCGAATCCAGAAGAGGGGCACCAGATCCCACGCAGCGCCAAGCACATCCGTTCCACCCTCTAACACATACGAGGCACGTCACCCCATGTCCCTGGACACAAGATCCATGAGAACAGTCAGCAGATGGTCACTGCTCCCACGGCCTGGTGCTTTCTAATGGTCTTAATTCAGGCCATGGAGAAAATCCTTTACCACCAAACACACACTGTCATTGAACTTAAGTCATAAAGGATGTTGTGGGGGGAATTCTTGTAACACAAATGTAAGGACTTCTATTTACCTAATTAGAACAATCATTACACAATTGACATTCCTGTTTCCATAAGGTTTTGTTCTCTATGCTGGAATGGCTGAAGAAGAAGTTATCTATTTTTGGTTTTATTTTACATTTTCAAATGAGAGGGAACAGAGAGAAAAAATGTGACTAACTGCCCAACTGGGGCCCAGCAGGTACAAAAGCAGACTTATCTGACTCTAGGTCCACCAGATTTGGGGGAAGTTTCAGTGCCTAGGGAAGGTTAGTGAAGCCCGTTATATCCCCGATCCTACAGGAAGAATTCCACAGCTAATCTATCACAGTGTTCTAGCAAAGCATATATTGAAAACTACAGTTTTCAACCTAACATCTAAATTTTAAAAAGTAGCATTTCAGCAACAAACAAGCTCAGAGAGCTCATCGCAAAAGTGAAATAACAGAACTATTGCTCAGATGTCTGCAAAGTCAAGCTGCTGCCCTCAGCTCCGCCCACTCGAAGGCTTAGGCAGACACGTAAGGTGGCGGCGGCTCCTTGGCAGCACCATTCACAGTGGCATCATCATACGGGGGTAGCAGCACCTGAGAAGAAAGAGGGACGGCAAGAGTTAGTGTTTCAAGAGCACGTACGTTCCCTGAGGTTTAGCTTTCACTGAACTTTTATGCAACTAAACATGTTCCACAACTTGTACCAAGTTCAATTTTCTAGCAAGTGGATACACTTCATTAAAAGACTTTTTGAATCCCTAAAGGAGCAAATGGAGAGCGACTCTCAAGCCGTGAGTTTTTCTAACCCTGTCCATGTGTACCTGGATGGCCAGAGGTCGGTGACTCTAGAAGAAATGGTGAGGGCTCTGAAGAGGAAAAAGGACCCCTAGGTGAGTGTGTCCGTGTGCACACACAAATAGGACTTGACTGACTACAGTAACCACTCATGGTGAGAACTGCAAAGTGTAGTGAAAATGCCAAGCTTTTGGTATCAGCCTGGATTTAAAGCCTGGGTCAGTCACATTTTATCAGCGTAGCCTTGGGTAAGTTACTTAACATCAGTTTCCGTGTCTATGAAATAAGGATACCTGAGAGTTGGCAGTCTACACACTGGCTGATTTCAGCTTTCTTGGAGTAGAAAATGGAATACAGAATAGTTGTATCACCCTTCATTCAGTAAACTAACATTTATTATGCATCTAGTACGTAATAGTCATTGTGAGTATAAGATAACTAAGACAAAAGACAGTCCCTGCCCTTTAGAAGCTCAGAGATGAGAAGACAAAATAAAACCTCACCCCCCTCAAGTGATTTGTGGAAAGGGAAAGACTATTCACAAACGAAACCACACTTGGTTAGATTTTCTATCAGGAATATCATTTATGGTAAAGCGGTATTCATCAATTTTGTTAATTTTCATTTATCTGTCCCTTTAGCTCCTACCAGAACAACACTAAAATTTTAAGTTTGTTTCAAGATTTTGTCACATTGCGTACACACACACAACACACACACCCCTCCTCTATAGCTCTACACACTTCATTACTTCTCTCCTCCCAGTCTTGGGGCTTCTGTAGGGCTGAAGCCAGTCTCACTTCCCCGAGGCTGGGCCAGTGCCTATCTGACAGCAGGAACTCAGATGTCTGCAGAGTGATGGAGGTGCCATTTAGGCCCCTGAAAAGCCTGTATGGTTCCTTCGGCCACCTAGGCAGAGGGCACCTGTACTGGCTAGGGTCCAATCAGAACACAGAAGCCACACAGGGATGTGAATAAAGTTTAATGAACAATTATTAACAGGGGACTGAGGAGCGGGGAACTGACTAATGGGGGGAAAAGAGCACTAATGGATATGAAGATTGAAGGAGGGCACTCAGGAAGGAACAAGCTAGAACAGAGGTCCCCAGGGCTGGGCTGAGACACGGCTGGGGAGGGTGTGGCTGAAGCCCAATGGACAGTGAAGAAGCTTCCAGCTGAACCAGGTAGAGGCCAGTGTGCATAGAAGGGCCTGCGGGAAGCCGTTCCCGGGAGCCACTGCCCGCACTGGAAACCACCTGAGAGGCAGGGGGTGCTGGCAGGCCTGTCATGAGGAGGTGCTGCCGCCGCTGCAGAAGCACACAGGAACCGGGGGCGGGCGGGGGGCAGGGGCTTTCCTCCTCCAGTGCCCCCCCGACGGGCCTGGCTAAACAGGGTCAGGAGGTAAAGGAGGAGTATGTGCAAGGCCCAGCCCACTTCAAGCTAAATGGGACTCTGGAGCTCTGATGCAAGAAGCGGATAACTGGCCAGCAACACACAGGCAAAGGCAATGCGCCAGAGTCGCGCCCGCCAGCTCACCGGCCTTTGTTCCTGAAAGAGGTAGTGACTTTGCCTATGTGCTAAATACTTCATATGTCAGGTATTACTCAAGGCACAGACTCTGGAGCAAATGTTCAGCGTTGCCCACGTGGAAAAGGAATGGAGTAGGCAAGATACACTCAGTACAGAACACACGCCTGAGGCAAGGAAGCACAGCAGGAAACCAGGTCCGACAAACCAGCACCCACTGAGCACCTAGGTGTCCAGGGCACTCAGTCACAGCGACTCAAACCTGAAAACATGTCTGTTCAGGGGCCTGCAGTCTAGCAGAAGGCAGACACAGGTAAAACTCAACATGAGCAATGTGTGGATGTAGACAAGATAGGAAAGGACAGACAAGGACAACCAATTTAAGCCGGGGAGTCAAGGAAGGCCTCTCAGTAGGATGACCAGGCGTGCAGTAAAGAGGATGACATTCCAGTAGGGAGTTAAGAGAGAAGCAGGCCACAGGGCACTTTCTGGAAACTGCAAGGGGTTCACTGCATTGAACACCGAAGGGAGAATGTTGCAGAGATGAATGAAGTTGGAAAGATAGGCAAGGGTCAGCACATGAAGAGAGCCTCATGGTCGACCTTGACAAGTTCTAGCCAGTATCTAACAACAGCATCTCCACTAGCAATTCCACAAGTGTCTGCTTGAGCTGCAGGAAGAAAAAAGTATTCTCTAAAACAAAGCAACAGCTGTCTTCTCTGCGTGTGCATATTGGACTTTAGGACTGAGCCCCCAGCGCACATATGTGTGTGTGCATTAGATACAGCAACTTATAACAAGTGGAAACAGCTGTGACCAGCACCGGAAATATTAAATTTTAGCATGACTGAGCTTCAACACAATGCCCCACCACTGCATTAAACAATTAACTGATTCATATACTTATCTTTAGATAAATTATCCTAAATCACGGTAGAGCTACTTAAATGTTTAAAACCTAGAGATGGGGTCTTGCCACGTTGCCCAGGCTAGTCTAGAACTCCTGGCCTCAAGTGATCCTCCCACCTCAGCCTCCCAAAGTGTTGGGATTATAGGCATGAGCCACTGTGCCCGACCTGTAGAGCTACGTCAAAGGTAAAAATCAGCTATCACAGCCACCATTTTTTTCTGAGCAAAACACAATATTCAAATCAAAATCTGCAAAATGTTCACAGATTAACATAAAATATTCTTGAAAAAAAAAATGGTGCTGCAAATCTGCCTTTTGTTTGTCAAAATAAAACTTTCACATTACATTTGGCAGTCTGTCACTATTTCTTGTTATTCATCTTCAAACTCATTTTAAAGTTTCATTTTAAATCAATGCTATAACATATTTGGGTTTTTTTTTTTTTTTTGAGACAGAGTCTTGCTCTGTCACCCAGGCTGGACTGCAGCAGCACGATCTTGACTGACTGCAATCTCCGCCTCCTGGGTTCAAGTAATTCTCCTGCCTCAGCCTCCCAAGTAGCTGGGATTACAGGCATGTGCCACCACACCCAGCTAATTCTTAGTTTTAGCAGAGATGGGGTTTCACCACGTTGGCCAGGCTGGTCCCGAACTTCTGCCCTCAGGTGATCCACCTGCCTCAGCCTCCCAAAGTACAGGGATTATAGGTATAAGCCACCATGGCTAGCCAGTCAGTACTTTAACATCCTGATAGTCTTTTCTTTCCAATATTCTATGGCCTTGGACCTTTAATCCAAAGCTTAAGATACTTGGAGAAGAATTTCTCCTTTCATTAAAGTTTCTGACACCCTCCCTTGTTTTCACTTTTCCTTCAACACATACTAAATACTGATTGCAAAATATTCTCCAGATGACGCCTTTGGACTACTTTCAAAGGTTCCCCACATGGCATTGGTTTTAAATCCTTATAGGGGCAGTATCATCTTTTTATCTAAGTGCTGCTGATATTATTGACGATTTAAAGGAAGGGCTGGTGAAGGAAGCATTGCCACAGTTTCTACTGCAGTCTATTCACTACAAACACTTGCTATTTTTCTTTTCTACAAGGATCAGTCAAGTACTCCAAAATCTGAGAAAATAACTACAGGATCAATGAACACAGAATGTGCCCATTAAGGTGCCATATAACAAAACTGGTGACAACTCTATTATTTTGACATTTGTGGAAGCTGGTGTTAGTTAAAACCACTCTTTTTGTTTTTAAAAATTTAACCATTCACAATGAATGATCAAAAATAATCTCTGAGAATTAAGAATATAGGTCATGCCCTACTTCTGAAGTCACTTCCTGACAAGCAGCAGCTACTCAAGGACCATCTAGATAAACATACTCATGAGTTTAAAACCACAACCACAGACTGCTTTAGGTCAAGCAATGCTTAATACAACCAAATTCTAATCTAAGTTCAGTTTCTTGGAGTTGGTTTTAACATGAGTTCAGCTCCGGAACGGCTGGATGACAGTGGAACTCTCTTCCACACAGAAGAAAAATCCCCCTAATGCCCTCAGAAGTTCTTTAGGAAGATTCTCCTCTGTCTATATGTAATGTCTCTTCTATTGAAGTTGTTATGCGAGGTGACAGCCTACTAGTGGGAAAGAAACTCATCATTCATTCCAATTCAACTCAACAAAGATTCAGAGTGTTACCAGAGGTAACTTCATTCTTCTTAGCTACATCAACATATAGAACAGTTGTGGGGAGAAATAAATCAAAGGTTGCAAAATCTGACATCCTAGAATAAAAGTGATTCCAACTAGGCCAAAATCCACAAGACATTAATAATTTGGGGAAACTGGCTGGGTACAGTGGCTCATGCCTATAATCCCAACAGTCTGGGAAGTTGAGTGAGGTGGGTGAATGTTTGAACCCATGAGTTTGAGACCACCCTGGGCAAAATAGCAAGACTCCATCTCTATTTAAATTTTAAAGCAATTTTGGGAAAACGAATTCACTCCATCAAATAATAATAAATGACAAAATGCTCAGGAAGGAAGAACTACTTATTGGTAAAAACAGAAAATATTTAGGCCCAGCAGAGTGGCTCACGCTGTAATTCCAGTAGTTTGGGAGGCTGAGGCGGGCGGATCACCTGAGGTAGACAGTTCGAGACCAGCCTGACCAACATGAAGAAACCCTGTTTCTACTAAAAATACAAAATTAGCCAGGCGTGGTGGCGCATGCCTGTAATCCCAGCTACTTGGGAGGCTGACGCAGGAGGATTGCTTGAACCCGGGAAGTGGCAGTTGTGGTGAGCTGAGATCACGCCACTGCACTGCAGCTTGGGCAACAAGAGCGAAACTCCATCCAAAAAAAAGGAAGGAAGGGAGGGAGGGAGGGAGGAAGGGAGGGAGGGAGGAAGGGAGGAAGGGAGGAAGGGAGGAAGGGAGGAAGGGAGGAAGGGAGGGAGGGAGGGAAGGGAGGGAGGGAGGAAGGGAGGGAGGGAGGGAGGGAGGGAGGGAGGAAGGAAGGAAGGAAGGAAGGAAGGAAGGAAGGAAGGAAGGAAGGAAGGAAGGAAGGAAGGAAGGAAGGAAAATATTTGGATACTAAGGTTAGAACTGGACTTTTACTGTAATATTAGTTAAGTCACTAGAGGCTTCTTTGGAATTCTACAGTTGCTAGCATTACATTCCCCAAAGTATGAAGTATAAATTACACAAGGGTCTTCAGACATTCATAAAAATATATCACAAAACGTTAAAAGATATGATTGTGTTGGTGTGGTGGCTCACACCTGTAACTCCAACACTTTTGGAAACCAAAGCAGGAGGACTGCTTGAGTTCAGGAGTTCCAGAACAGTGTGGACAACATAGCAAGACCCTGTCTCTACAAAAAATACAAAAATTAGCCTTAGGAGGCTGAGGTGGGAGGATTGTTTTTGGAAGACCCTGTCTCTACAAAAAAATACAAAAATTAGCCTTAGGAGGCTGAGGTGGGAGGACTGTTTGAACCCAAGGGGTTGAGGCTGCCGTGAACCATGATTGTACCACTGCACTCCAACCTAGGTGACAGAGGAAGATTGAAAGGGAGGGAGGAAGGAAGGGAGGGAGGAAGGAAGGAAGGGAGGGAGGGAGGGAGGGAGGGAGGGAGGGAGGGAGGGCGGGCGGAAGATAGTGGATCGAACCCACACTCATAAGGGTTGGATTTTTCTATGTAAGTGTTGAGTTGCGGTGGTCAAAATGTAATAGTTACTAGTAGTAGGGCTAGTAGGGTGTTGATTGTTAAGGCTAATGTTAGGCTAATTACTCTTTTTCGAATGCTGTCGAAACTAGCTGACTGGAAGTCAACGGTACTATTTATATACTAAAAGAGTAAGATCCTCATCAGTAGATAGAAATATATAGGAATAATCACACTACATCTACAAAATGTCATTATCAGGTGGTGGCTTCGAAGCCAAAATGGTGGTTGGATGTAAAGTGATAAAATAATTGGCGGATAAGGCAGGTGATAAGGAATGTTGATCCAATGATAACATGAAGTCCGTGAAAGCCTGTGGCTATAAAAAATGTTGAACCATAAACTCCATTGGAAATAGTAAAGGGTGCTTCAAAGTATTCTGAGATTTGTAGGAGGGTGCAGTAGATACCCAGTAAAATTGTAATAAGTAGTGCTTGAATTGTTTGTTTTCGATTCAACTGTGATAAGCTCAAGTAATTGAAACTCCTGATGCAAGCAATATGGACGTGTTTAAGAGTGGTACTTCTAGGGGGTTTAGAGGAGTAATGCCTGTTGGGGGTCAACGTCCTCCTAGTTGTGGAGTGGGGACTGGGCTAGAGTGATAAAATGCTCAGAAGTTTCCAGCAAAGATTTCTGAGATGATAAATAAAATTATTCCGTAGCGGAGGCCTTTTTGGACAGGTGTTATGTGATGGCCTTGGTACGTACTTTCTTGAACAATGTCACATCTTCATTGGTATATGGTCAGTGTGTTAGTCAATAGGCCTAGTGTTAGGGTGGTAGAGTAGAAGTGAAATCACACGGCCAGTCCGGATATTATCAGGAGGGCTGAGAGGGCCCCTGTTAGTGGTCAGGGGCTGGGTTTAACTATGTGGTAGGCGTGCGATTTGTGGGTCATTAGGTATTGTCATGTAAGTAGAGGCTTAGTAAGAATTTAAGACATAGGCTTGAATTAGGGCAACGGCGATCTCCAGGGTGGTTAGTAGGATTAGGATTATAAAGATAATTGAAGTTGTGGGGAGATTAATGGTTGACAGTTGCTAGTGTGGCAGTTCCAATCAAGTGTACGAGTAGGTGGCCTGCTGTGATATTGGCAGTTAGGTGTACAGCCAAGGCTAGTGGTTGGATAAATAGGCTAATGGTTTCAATGATTACTAGTACAGGGATAAGGGGTATGGGTGTGCCTTGTGGCAAAAAGTGAGCCAAAGAGTTTTTAGTTTTAAAGCCAAGGCCTGTAATTACTGTGTTTGTTCATAGAGGGATTGCTATGGCTAGATTTATGGATAATTGGGTAGTTGGTGTAAATGAATGGGGTGAGAGTCTGAGGAGGTTTGTTGTGGTAATAAAGATAATTAGGGATGTTAGTATAAGGGATCAGGTTAGTCCTTTGACATTATGAATTATCATTATTTGTTTTAGGGTAAGTTGAATTCGTCATTGCTGAGTAGTGATTAGTCGGTTACTGATAAGGTGTTTGGAAGTTGGAATTAGTAGGGAGGCGAATAAAATGATTGGTACTACAGCACATAGGCCTAAAATTGTCGGGGCAATAAATGGGGTAAGTAGATTTTTGTTCATTTTGATTCTCAAGGGCTGTCATGATTTTGTATATCAATTATTTTTGGTGAGGTAGGTAGGTGATAATTTGTGCTTAATAGTTTTAGTTGAATGATGAGGAATAGTGTAAAGAGCATGGATACAATAATAGCAGGTCATGTGGAGGGATCTAGTTAAGGCATCTCACTGCAGAGAGATATTATTTCTCTCATTCTTTAACTTAAAAGGTTAATGCTGGGGCAGCTGTACAGTGGATCTATGGAGAGAGTTCACAGTGGGCTTAGAGGTGAAGGTGCAGTAGACATATGGGATGAAGGTACAGTAGATCTATAGCATGAATACAGGCCCTATTTCGAAGATTTTTAGTGAAATTAGTTCTAGAACAATAGGTATAAAACTATGGTTGGCTCCACAGATTTCTGAGCACTGTCCGTAATAGACGCCTGGCCGTATAGCTGATAAAGCAGCAGAGAAAATGGGGAGGAAGAGTGAGAGTTACATCCTATTCAAAAGGCATCTCACACTGATCATCAGCAACTAGCAAAGCAGACTATTATTTTTAAATATGAAGCTAAGTACAGAAGAAATGAGTGAAAGAGCTGAGAGTGTTTTCTGCTGGGGTGAAAAAGTAGAGGATGGGGGAGGGAGTGATGGGACCATTAAAAAACCTTTTGATTCTATGATTATTAGGGATGTGTGTGTAATATGGTGTTAAAAGCAACATTTTAAAAATAAAAAGATAATCATGGCAGTCAAAATGGAAAGAGGAAGTCAGTCATCATGGGGAAGCTTTCAGCCTGAGGATGTGGGCGGGTGAAGACAACCCATTCCTTTGGCCTTCCCAGTTGGCAGGTGAGTTGTAAGCTTTTACCTATGAGCTTCTGCAAGGGCCTGGGAAACAACCCAACTTGTCAAAGAGGCGACTTTCAACACAAGGAAGGGCAGCAGGGCCTGAACACGTGCACTATAGACCCTAAGTAAAGTAAGGGGGAGTACCGTGCTGTTTGAAGTCATTTCTTTGGAGCTGACATGTTTGCAGACAGAAGTCTTCTGGTCTTGTGAAACCCACCTCCACATTGAGACGTAATCTAGAAGTAAGCACCCAAAACCCCAATGGAAACCAGAGAACTAGGATGCCAGCTGTTTCAGGATGGTGGGAACATGTTAATAAGTGAATTCCATGAGCATGAGCTCACTGCTGAACTTCTTTGGCTGAGAAATGAGTTATAATATTAGAACAGCAGTGGCTGGATGCAGAAGTTCACACCTGCAATCCCAGCACTTTGGGAGGCCAAGGTAGGCAGATTGTTTGAGCCCAGGAGTTCAGGACCAGCCTAGCCAACATAGCAAGACCCCATCTCAACAACAACAAAAAAGAAAAATTAGCTGGGTGTGGTGGTACGTGCATGTAATCCCAGCTACTTGGGAGACTGGGGTGGGAGCATCACTTGAGCCCTGGAGGGTTGAGGCTATAGTGAGCCATGATCATGCCACTGCACTCCAGCCAGTATGACAGAGACCCCCTCTCCCCATCCCGCGCCCCCCCCCAAAAATCATCATGCAAAATAAGACAACTGAGTGTTAAAATCACCCAGAAGTAAGGCAAAATGGAAATTTATTGGGTTATAAGGTTTTTATTTCTACATACACAGATAGACAAAAAGGGAAAGAGGAGAAGGTGTCAGTTTCTTTTCTGGTAGTAAACTAAAATAGGAATTTATAGAATGGATCTTTGTATAAATGACAGCAGGTAATACTGTATATAAATAACAGCTTCAGCTACTATTCAAGACTTTAGCAACTGTTTTGTAAGCTATTTATTTATTTATTTGAGATGGAGTTTCGCTCTTGTTGCCCAGGCTGGAGTGCAATGGCGCAATCTTGGCTCACTGCAACCTCCGCCTTCTGGGTTCAAGACATTCTCCTGCCTTGGCCTCCCAAGTAGCTGGCATTACATGTGCCCACCACCATGCCAGGCTAATTTTTGTATTTCTAGTAGAGACAGAGTTTCACCATGTTGGCCAGGCTGGTCTCAAACTCCTGACCTCAGCTCATCTGTCCACTTCAGCCTCCCAAAGTGCTGGGATTACAGGTGTGAGCCACCACGCCCAGACAGCAGATGACTTATTTTCCACTATAGTTTGATAAATATAAGTTTTGGGTTTTTTGTTGTTGTTGTTTTGTTTTTTGTGGGTTTTCTTGAAATGGAGTCTCACTCTGTCACCAGGCTGGAGTCCAGTGGCGCAATCTCGGCTCACTGCAATCTCCGCCCCCCAGGTTCAAGTGACTCCCTTGTCTCAGCCTCCTGAGTAGCTGGGACTACAAGCGCACACCACCATGGCCAGCTAATTTTTTGTATTTTAGTAGAGACAGGGTTTCACCATGTTGGCCAGGATGGTCTCGATCTCCTGACGTCATGATCCGCCTGCTTCAGCCTCCCAAAGTGCTGGGATTACAGGCATGAGCCACAGCGCCCAGCCAAATATAAATTTTGATTTAGATATTACATAAGGGCCAGGCACGGTGGCTCACACCTGTAATCCTAACACTTTGGGAGGCCGAGCCGGGCAAATTACTTGAGGTCAAAAGTTAGAGACCAGCCTGGCCAAGATTGTGAAACCTCGTCTCTAAATACAAAATATAAAATTTAGCCGGGTGTGGTGGCATATGCCTGTAGTCTCAGCTACTGAGGAAGCTGAGGCATGGGAATTGCTTGAACCCAGGAGGCAGAGGTTGCAGTGAGTCAAGATCGCACCACCACACTCCAGCCTGTGTGAGAGAGCGAGACTCTTATCTTTAAAAAAAAAAAAAAAAAAAAAAAAAAATTACATAAGGGAGCACTAAAACGTTTGCAGGAAAAAGATATCCTTACAAAAACCCCAAAGATTAGGCTGGGCGCAGTGACTCGTGCCTGTAATCCCAGCACTTTGGGAGGCCAAGGAGGGCAGATCACAAGGTGAGGAGTTAGAAACAAGCCTGGCCAATATGGTGAAACTCTGTCTCTACTAAAAATACAAAAATTAGCCGGGTGTGGTGGCGAGCGCCTGTAGTCCCAGCTACTTGGGAGGCTGAGGCAGAAGAAATGCTTGAACCAAGGAGGCGGAGCTTATAAGTGAGCTGAGATCGCACCACTGCACTCCAGCCTGGGCAACAGAGCAAGACTCAAAACAACAACAACAAAAAACAAAGATTAGGTATTCCTGTTTGCTGACCCTCTTGCAGGAGGGAATCGTTCAATTCAGATCTATCCAAGCCAAAAGCAGGGGCTACTGAACAATCTGGAATGTTTCAGATAACTGTCCTACAGCTGCCTAGAAAACTCAGCCTAAATTTCTAGTAAGGCTGGGGTTGGTAAACTATGTGGGCCAAATAGGGCCTGTCACCGTTCTACTGTATGGCCTGGGAGCTAAGTACTTTTTAAATGTCATTTCATGGTTGAAGGAAAAAAAATTAAAAAGAAAAATGTTTTGCAACATGTGAAAATCATTTGAAATTCAAAATTCAGTGTCCCGAAGTAAAGCTTTATCAGGACCTAGGCACATTCATTCATGTATACTGTCTACAGTTGCTTTTCAGCTTCATCAGCAAAGTCGAACCAAAGCCTGAAATATTTACTGTCTAGCCCTTCACAGAAAAAGTTTGCCTTTGCCTGCACTACGGAAAAGCACTGCCCTCAATTGTGACCTTGGAAGATGTGATGTCAGATGAGAAAGTACAGTCCCTAAGCAATCTCTTTTTTTTTTTTTTTTGAGACGGAGTTTCGCTCTTTTTGCCCAGACTGGAGTGCAATGGCGTGATCTTAGCTCACTGCAACCTCTGCCTCCCGAGTTCAAACGATTCTCCTGCCTCAGCCTCTCAAGTAGCTGGGATTACAGGTACGCGCCACCATGCCTGGCTAATTTTTGTAGTTTTAGTAGAGACGGGGTTTCTCCATGTTGGTCAGGCTGGTCTTGAACTCCCGACCTCAGATGATCCACCCGTCTCAGCCTCCCAAAGTGCTGGGATTACAGGCGTGAGTCACCGCACCCAGCCAGCAATCTCATTATTTAAGGACACTTAAGTCTTCCAAAGGCCCATTCCAATTACTCCCAAGTAGCCAAAATATGTTTTCTTTTCCACCATGTAAAACCAATCACCTATAATGCATCTTGTTTAAAATATGCAGTGTTTACATCAAATATTTATCTTATACTGGTCACACCACATTTGCCTGTTGTGATGTGAGATTCCTTTACTTAAGCCAAACAGGAAAGGGGAGATAAGTGAATTATGAACCTCTGCGAGTAACTGGAAAAACCATGTGGGCATTCACATTGCAAATATTTTCAGTTGGGTCCAAAAATTATAAAATACCAATACAGTGGCCCAAACTGAAAGTTAAAATGGTTCTACACACTTAAGTATTTATAATAGTTAAGTAAATACTGGATATTTAAACATTGAGGAAATGGAATAAGCAGTGTGCTATCACCTCGGTAACCCTATCAAAGAAAGACATCTCAGCAGCTGCCTCTCCATGTTCCCGAAGCCTGAATGTGCTACGCCACCTACTGTACACATCTCCTTCATGACAACAACCGTTCCGGGGGCTCCAATCCCACCACGCCCAGCTGCTGCTGCAGAAAGTGGGCTGGAAAAGGAGGGATGCAGGGACTGCTCATAACTTTGGATCTCAGATTCGCATTTCACCTGCCTCCACCAGCCCACATCCTTCCCTGCCACCTCCCTTGCAATAATGGAAAGGGAAATACATTCCTAGACACCTTTCCTAAAATGTAAAAATATAAAATTCCATGCCTCATTTGTCCCCAGAGTAAAATCAATATGGACTCTGAGGCACGTTATTAAATAAGTTGTGTGTGTGTGTTTTATAGTAAAATGGTTCACAACGAAAACGAGGTTGGTTTGAAGCTTGCAGAACTTTAGGTTTCAAACATCCATGTGTTAATCTGACTGCTCTAGATGTCCTCTCGAACACACTCTGAGATCCCCCAGATGCAAAGCCTCCTAAAGTTTACAAGCGCTTATGTAGTTTTCTCAAATGTTGTTCTGGGATGAAATAACTGGAAAGTTATATGGCTCAGAGACAATTTCCAGCAGACCAGGACATTTAAAATTTTATTGTTGGAAGAATATTATTATGCAGAAGGAAAGAAATAGGAGCCGAGTTAATGTCACATACTGTCAGACTGAACCTCAGAATTACAGCCAAGGAAAAGGTTTTGGGAGAAAAATCTCAGGAGCATGTAGTCCAATCTCACCCATGATGCTTTGATATTGGAACTAACAGAGAAGTCTATCTGACGCTGTGTCCACGTATGACAGTATCAGGAGAATGCAGAGACTGGGGTATGGGAAGCAGGACTGTGTAGCACAATTATATAGATAAGGCAGCTGCCCTGGTATGCAAAATTTACTTTTAACCTTTCTTTTTCTTCCACCTCTTTTCCCTGAGTCACCCACCCCTCCCTTCCACTGTGTGAAAAGGTAAAAACTAGCAAACAAACAACAAACCAGAAAATCCCACTGCTTTTAAAGTTTGTGACTGTACGCGAGAAGAACTGTCTGAATGAAAAAGTATCCATGTTTCACTCCTCATCCTGGGTGATACAGCCCAGGGGTATTGGCCCAGGGCAATACAGCTGTGGTGTGAACACATGGCCCCAGCTGCCGTCACAACTGGACAACAGTTAGGAGGAGGTGAGTGGGTCAGAACAGCCTGCAGCCAGGCTGATCAGGTTGTAGTCCCCCTCCTGCCACTCAACCAGCAGGGTGACCTCGGGAGTTACCCTCTTGGTGCCTCAGTTTCCTCTTTTGCAACACAGGAACTAATAGGACCTAGTACATGAAGGACTCTTGTGTGATTGAGCTAATCTATGTAAAGCACTCAGCACAGGCCTGGTGGGCAGCAACTGCCACATGTCTGCAGAGAAACCTACGATACAAACACTAAAGTAGGGAGATCTAAGAGATGAAGAGAGGAGTAGAGCATCAATGCACTCACTCAACCCTCACCGGATGGTACCAGTGGGCACACTGTTGAGGAGATGAGGGCATCAAAAGGTGGCTGGGCCAGATGACGTTTCAAGGTGTTACCCTACCCTGCAAGTGCGTGATTGTATACGTTACATTAAGTGATAGTCACATACAAGAGAGCTCCTGTCATGCCAGTTCCCTCAATGATCTACTTTTAACTACCTCCGACAGTTCTCCCATCTGCCTGCCTCACTCCTGGCACTCCTGCCCTGGGCCAGACCTTCACTGCCTCTAACCCTGCCTCTGGAAATAGTCTCCTAGTGTTCTCTCAGCTTATTTGGGAGTTTACCAAATCTATTCCATATCAACCTGTCACTTTTGTTTTGGGCTTTTAAAATCAAAAGAAAAGAAAATGCTTGGAGAGATTATATAAATTACTAAATTATAAGGGAAAAGTGATAACTAAAATTGAGATATTAGTAATAAGATCTCTCTTCTAAACTTAGTAGGCAAGAAAGCTGAAAGCCAATAATGACAGGCTAGAGTTTCAAATTCTTCCAGTCCAATTCCTGAAGAATCTTCTTTCTCTCCTCCTCCTCCATCACTGTCCCCGGGGCCCTCTGGTTCATTTATGCAGATGACAGTGGTAAAGCTCTGTTTTGCTGTGAGCCACTTTTAATGTACCTGAATGTGGTGTGCACAGGACTGAAAGGGATGCTAAATTAATAGCCAATGTAGTAACTACTCTTAGGCAAAGCCTTCCTCAAACCATTTTGGAAAGTTAATTATGACTTTTATGAAGGGAAAAAAAAAACAGAACTCTTTATGCAGTCAAGAACTTGTTTCTAACCATATCCAAACTATACTAGGAAGTAATAACCTGCTTTTAAAAGTGGCAGGAGCCAGGTGTCATGGCTCAAGCCTGTAATTCCAGCACTTTGGGAGGCCGAGATGGGCGGATCATGAGGTCAGGAGATCGAGACCATCCTGGCTAACCCAGTGAAACCCCGTCTCTACTAAAAAATACAAAAAATTAGCCGGGCATGGTGGCGGGCGCCTGTAGTCCCAGCTATGCGGGAGGCTGAGGCAGGAGAATGGCGTGAACCCGGGAGGCGGAGCTTGCAATGAGCTGAGATCCGGCCACTGCACTCCAGCCTGGGTGACGCAGCGAGACTGTCTCAAAAAGAAAAAAATAAAAAAAAATAAAAGTGGCAGGAGTGCTTTGGGTGGCTGAGGTGGGGGGAATCACTTGAGGTCAGGAGTTTGAGACCAGCTGGCCAACGTGGTAAAAACCCCGTCTCTAATAAACATACAAAAATTAGCCAGGCACGGTGGCATGTGCCTGTAGTCCCAGCTACTCGGGAGGCTGAGACAGGAGAATAATGTGAACCTGGGAAGCAGAGACTGCGGTGAGCCAAGACTGCACCAATGCACTCCAGCCTGGGCGACAGAATCAGACTCTGTCTCCGGAAAAAAAAAAAAAAAAAAAAAAAAAAAAAGTGGCAGGAGGAAAACATGAAATTTTTCATGCACAATTTTTAAAGTCATTGCGACCACTACTAAATCTGACTCCACTCCCATTCCCCTAGGCAATACCTTGTTTTGTGGTTTTTTGACAACCTAAGGTCAGCCTTAATTAATCTCAGGTGCCTCAAAGATAGTTTATTAAGAAAAGGAAACTGGGAAGATAATCTGGCCTTTGACCCAGTCACCACTCACCATAAATATATATATATATATTTATGTATGTGTGTGTGTATATATATTTTCTCTTTATACTTATTTTCTGAAACCAAAGAAGCCACACTCACCTTTCTTCAATTGCGTTTTTCAAGCAGTTAGACACAAAAGAAGGCCCCTACATAGCAAAATACTTTTTGAAGTTAAAACAGTAAGTTTGCATATAATGTTAATCTGGGTAAGAGCCTACAATATGACATGGCATAATAAATACCATGGAGTTAAAAATGTTCCTGTTTTTCCCTAAATAGGAATTTTCCTACATTACACAACTATGATTCTTTTATCTGGAATCAGAATTCTTATACCATTTTGGCTAAATATCAATCTCACTGCTTTTTGAGTGCCACAATTCCAGAGGAATCAGGTTTCTTACATTTAGATTTAACATAATACCGGCTCTTATCACCATCCAGGCCTTTATTAGTATTAGTAAACAAGGTCACATAGGTTTAAGAAACACTTTTTAAAACCTTAATTTGTGGTCGGACGCAGTAGCTCACACCTGTAATCCCAGCACTTCGGCAGGCCAAGGCAGGTGGATAGCCTGAGGTCAGGAGTTCCAGACCAGCCTGACCAATATGATGAAACCCTATCTCTACCAAAAATACAAAAATTAGTCAGGCATGGTGGCGTATGCCTGTGGTCCCAGCTACTCAGGAGGTTGAGGCAGGAGAATCGCTTGAACCCAGTGGGTGGAGGTTGCAGTGAGCCGATATATCGCTCCTCTGTATTTCAGCCTGACAGAGGGAGACTCAGAAACCTGTTACCATAAACTACAACAGCGGTCCCTGGTTTCATGGAAGACAACTTTTCTAAGGGGTTGGTGGTGGAGTGAGGGGGGTGTGTGTGATGATGGTTTCAGGATGAAACTGTTCCACCTCAGATCAAGCATTAGATTCTCAAAAGTATTGTAACCCAGCCAGTTAGAGAGAAAACGCCAGACTTTGAGACGAATTCAGGAGTCCTTTATCACCTGGCAACTGAGAGACAGCTAGAGCACGAAATTCAGCCCCGAAGAAGGGGCTAGATTTTCTTTTATACTTTGGTTTAGAGAGGGGAGGGGGATTCGAGCTGTAGCAATCTTACAGAAGTAAAACAGACAAAAAAAGTTAAAAAGACAAATGGTTACAGGGAAACAAACAGTTACAGGTACAGGGGCTTTAAATTCATCACAAGGTGATAGTGTGGGGGCTCTGGGTGTTATCTGCCCGACACGAACGCGGGGACTTTATGGTACTATCTCCCGAGTGAATTCCTGGGAACTGCGGACATTGCTAGCCTCAGTACCTTATCAGTTAATTGACACTTTGATATGTTAAGAGTCAGCTTGCACAAGTTAAGTCTTCGAGGAAGGGGGTAGGTAAGGAGCCCTTGATGTCTTGTAAATGAAGGAGCCAAATGGAGTCCATCCGATTTTCTCAGCTAAGGGAGAGTCTATTCATATTAAAACAAGGTGAGGTATCTAAGGGAGAGTCTATTCGTGTTAATACAAGGTTGGGTATTACAAAAGGAGCTTGCAGCCTAGATTCGTTGCATGTGCAGTTCACAACAGGGTTTGTGCTCCTGTGAAAATCTGATGCTGCTGCTAATCTGATACTTGGCGCTCAGGCTGTAATGCTTGCTTGCCCGCTGCTCACCTCCTGCTGTGCAGCCTGGGGCTTGGGGGCCCCTGATCTACAGGATTTGTATTTAAATGTTTTCCTCTTATGACCAAATTTTGGCAGCAGTGGAGAGTGTGGTATTACACAATATACACCCATGTGATTTCCATAACATTGCCCTAAAAGAAAGGGCGCTCCAAGCCACCAGTGGGCCCGCCTGAGGGAGCTGCAGCGACTCAAAATAGGGCACTTTGTTGTATTTTAAATTTTCAAGGAAAATGTCCCAGCACTTGTTAAGATACTGCCCCAATGACTACTATTAAGTCATTTGGACATGACTATTCAATAAATGAATAGTTACGTTACTTATTTCAATGGCCTAAGGGTGCTGGGGGTGGGATGACTCTAAAGCATTATAAACAGTTTGTGACTTTCTGTGTTATGCATTCCTTTCAAAGCATTTGGTTTGGTTTAGCTGGGAAACTGGAGGAGAGGTTAAACCAGAGAATGATCTCCAATATCTAATAACTCTTCTCTATCCTCCCTCTGAGAACAATTTTGGGAAAGAACACATCTGGATAATAATATGTATACTGTTTTAGAGAAGGAGGAAAAACTACATTTATTTTCTACCAGCAGGAGCCCCCAGTATCTTTCCACAGAGGTCAACCTGGGAGAAAAGCTATCTGGCCTAATATCTGAAAGTAAGTGAAAGCAAGGCATGACATGTTATTATGTAAATGTGGATTCCCAACAAAGATGTGAACAAAAGAGAAACATACATTATTACGCATGGTGAAGTTATTAACACAGCTATGGAGACCAGGGAAAATGATAGATCTAGATCATTCCAAACCCCATTAGAGTCTCAGAGGGAGGCTTCAGTAACTGGTTTTAATTGATAATGGTAACATTAACTCCTTTAGTTCTAAACAATTTTTAAACATGCAGAGCCTTGCTTTATTTTATTTTAAAATAAAATCAAATAAAAATAAATAAATAAAAAATGTCAGAAAGCTGAGACTTCAGCTGGTGGTCTACCCTGATATTTTGGAGTGGATTACATCAATACAACTATGTTAAAAGATAAATCTACCTTTTCCAGGAATATAATTCTTTCAAAAGAAAATTTTTAAAAATGGCTCGCTGGGAACTGTGGGAAAATGGTAACATTACCAGTACCTCAGTCTCCTCATCTTAAAAGTGGCAAGTTATTACAAAATGACAGAGAATGACCAGCCACTACCAAGCAATTTCCCCCAAACTACTGCCCACCTGGTAGCCCTTCTGAAGAAAAGAGGCACACTGTTAGAAGAGGTGGGAACATCCAGTTGAAAAGTGTAGCTATTCTGATACATTTTATAACTAAGCCTAAATAAAACATACCTGTTATTCCATACCTTTGTGTCTTCCAAAGGGGAAAAACAGAAGTTTTCTCCAAAAAGCTAGTAGGATGCATTTTGGTGATTTACTCATGGTTCTTAAATTCTCTAAGCACCCTAATTTCTATAATATTTCTACTGGAGAAAAACAACCAGAAGTATATTTGTTCTGGGCAAAGCTCTCAAGCTGTGTTCTTCCTCTGCTCTCATACCACAACAACCAAAGTAGAAGGCTCCTGTGACCAAAGGTGTGGGGGTTTCTCCCACCAACAAGCAGCAGACACCAGCTGGATCTATCTAATAAAGGCTCTCCTTACAGCTGCCCTCCTTCCAGCCAAAGCCGGAGTAATCCATTGCAAAGGGCACCAAAAAAATCTGACCCCATTGCCCAAGGAAATGCCTGCGCCGACAAAACAGCAAGAGAGGCAGCAAATGCCTCAGCGCCTGCACACGTTCCAGTATCCGCTCCAGACCAATACTTCTCTTTATCTATCATTCCCACCTATTCTTCTTCTGAAAACCTGCTCTACCAGTCCTTTCCAACTCAGGGCAAGTGGTTCTTAGACCATGGAAAATTCCTTCTCCCTGCCTCACAAGTCCACTCCATCCTTTCTTCCTTTCATCACCACTTCCATGTAGGATACAAACCTCTCGCCCATCTTTTAGAACCCCTCATTTCTTTCCAGTTATGGAAATCCATTCTCAAAACAAACACATCTCACTGTTCTATCTGCCACTCTACTACTCCCCAAGGCTTTCTCAAACCCCATCCCTTGCCCACACACCAGGCCTGAGGATTTACCCCCACACAAGATTGGCAAGTAGATTTCACACATATGCCCGAGTCCACAAATACAAATACCTCCTAGTCTGGGTTGATACCTTTACCGGATGGGTTGAAGCCTTTCCTACAGGGACAGAAAAAGCCACTGCAGTCATTTCTTGCCTAACTGACATAATTCCTCGATTTGGTCTTCCTACCTCCATACAATCTGATAACAGTCCAGCCTTCATTAGTGAGATCACCCAAGCAGTTTCCCAAGCCCTCAGTATTCAATGGAATCTCCATGCCCTTATCATCCTCTATCCTCAGGAAAAGTAGAAAAGGTCAACAGTCTTTTAAAAACACATCTTAACAAAAACTCACCCTCCAACTCAAAAAAGATTGGACAGTTCTTCTACCCTTTGCTCTCCTTCGAATTCGAGCCAACCCTCAATAACCCACAGGTATAGCCCCTTTGAGCTCCTATGTGGCCGCACATTTTTATAAGGGCTCAACCTCATTCCAGACATCGGCCCTCTTGGTAACTATCTTCCAGTCCTTCAACAAGCTAGACATGAAATCCACCGAGCTGCCAATTTCCTTTTACCCACTCCAAATACCCAGCCATATAAAGACACTCAGGCCGGACAGTCAGTTCTTGTTAAGAACCTAACCCCTCAAACTCTACAACCTCAGTGGACAGGACCCTACCAGGTCGTTAACAGCACCCCAACCACGGTCTGTCTACAGAACCTTCCCCACTGGGTTCATCGCTCCAGGATAAAACTGTGCCCATCCAACGACCAGCCTAACTCCTCTACCTCCTTCTGGAAGTCACAAGTACTCTCCCCCACTTCCCTTCAACTTACTCGCATTCCTGAAAAAGAACAATAGGCCTTTGTATCTTTCATTTACAACAAGCCTTTACACAGTCACCTCACTATTTAATGTCTACCTACCTCCCTAATCACCATTCTAGCCTACTTCTAAATGCCCTGTTTTTGTCTATGTTGCCAGTTCACACTTTTCCTCCAGACCATTGTAACTGACATCTCCTGGTCTCACCCTCCAGCTGCCACCCTTAACTCTCTCCTAGAGTGGATAGGTGACCTTGTGTGGGAAGGCACTCTCCAATTCTTCCACCACAATGAAATTCTTTTCTACTCGCTTTGTGTCTCATTCCCATTCTCCTGCTACCCTCTACCCCTCCCTAATTATCTCCAACATATCATCAACCTCACCCACCCTCTCTCTCCTCACCATCTCTAATTCTTCCTTAGCAAAAAATTGTTGGCTATGCATTCCCCTCTTTTCCTCCTACTACACAGCTGTCCCTGCCCTACTAGCTGACTGGGCAACCTCCCCTGTCTCCCTACCTACACCTCCAAACCTCTTTCGGTGACCCCTACACCTTTACCCTCCCAAACAACTTTACTTTCTGGAAAATTCAGCAGGGGACGGGTGCAGTGGCTCGTGCCTGTAATCCCAGCATGCTGGGAGGCCAAGGTGGGCAGGTGGATCACGAGGTCAGGAGTTCAAGACCAGCCTGGCCAACATGGTGAAATCCTGTCTCTACTAAAAACACAAAAATTAGCAGGGCATGGTGCGCATGCCTATAATCCCAGCTACTCGCGAAGCTGAGGCAAGAGAATTGCTTGAACCAGGACCTGGGAGGCAGAGGTAGCAGTGAGCAAGGTTGTGCCACTGCGTTCCAGCCTGGGCTACAGAGCGACTCTGTCTCAAAAAAAAAAAAAAAGAAAAGAAAAGAAAAATTCAGCAGAAACTCCCCCAATATCTCATACCAACAGGCTGCTGCTCTTCTCCCTACCTACCTACGAAGTCTATCTCCCTACATCAGTTCCACACCCCCTGTTCTTGGACACCTCATTACACAGACAACTATCCCCATTGCCGCTCCCTTATGCATCTCCCAACAATTAACTACTGGAATTCCCTTGGGTAACCTCCCGTCTTCCTTATGTTCCTTTACTCTTCACCTCCAAAGTCCCAACACTCACATCAACCAGCCAACTGGAGCATTCCAGCTTCATATAACGGAAAGTCCCACTCTCATCACTAACAGTCTCAAAAACATCAGCAGAACTTTTGTTTAGGAAGACACTTACCTTGCCTCTCGCTCCATCCTTGGCTACCCTCTCGCTGTTCAACAGATTCCCCTCCAAGTCCTTCTTCTTGCCTGCTTATACCTAGTCTTATAAATAACAGTGAATGGCTACTTGTAGATACCAAGCGCTTTCTCATACACCATGAAAACAGAACCTCTACTACCTCCATGCAACTGACCTACCAAACCCCACTACAATCTCTAACAGCTGCTACCCTTGCTGGATCCCTAGGGCTCTGGTGCAGGACCCCACTTCCAGAACACACTCTTACCACCTTTCTACTCTGCACTTCCAGTTCTGCCTGCCTCAAGGACTCTGTTTCCTCTGCGGCTCTTCCACCTACATGTGCCTCCCTGCTAACTGGACAGGCACCTGCACTTTAAATCTTCCTTACTCCCAAAACCCAGTATGCAAACAGAAGCGACCAACTCCCCATTCCCCTTGTAACTCCAACAAGACAAAAAAGAGTCATTCCATGAATTCCCTCACTTATAGGATTGGGAGTTTCCACTGCTGCAATCGGAACAGCAGGCCTTGCAACTTCTATCACCGCATTTCACAGTCTCCAACGACTTCTCCGCTAGCGTTACCGATACATCTCAGACACTTTCTGTCCTTCAATCCCAAGTCGATTCCTTAGCCACAGTTGTCCTCCAAAATCACGGAGGCCTCAATCTGCTTATTGCTGAAAAAGGAGGACTGTGACTATTCTTAAATGAAGAATGCTGTTTTCACTTAAATCAATCAGGCCTTGCATATGACAACATCAAAAAACTTAAAGACAGAGCTCAAAAACTCACTAATCAGGCAAATAGTTATACTGGACCTATGTGGCCATTCTCTAGCTTAGCTTCATGGCTCTTCCCACTAAAAGGCCCCTTAGCGCTCATCCTTCTTCTCTTATTCGGACCTTGTCTTTTCAGGCTAATCTCTCAGTTCATACAAAACAGCATCCAAGCTATTACAAACCAGTCAATTCAACATATGTTCCTTTTAACAACCTGACAATATCACCCCCTGCCCCAAGGTCTCCCTTCGGTTTAACCTTTCTCTCTCACTTTAGGTACCCACGCTGCCCCTAATCCTGCTCGAAGCAGCCCTGAGAAACACCGCCCATCATCCCTCCATACTACTCCCAAAATTTTCACCATAAAGTTTCACCATACTTCACTACTCTTTCTCATTTTTGTTTTTCTATTATTAATATAAAAAGATGGGAATGTGAGGTCTTCTGAGAAAGCTGCAGCATGGTCAAGCCATCCTGACCTCTGTTACCCACATGTACACATCCAGAAGGCCTCCTGGAGCCAGAAAGTCTAGGACAACAGGAAAACCACAAAAGAAGAGAAACAGCTAGCTCCCATCTTAGCTTATTAGCCAACCTTGCAACATTCTACCATTGTAACAGGCTCTACCCTAACTGATCGATCAACCTTGTGACATTGTGCCCTGTGACCCCTCCCGCTTCGTGACAATGTATCTTGTAACATTCCTCCCCTGCCCCGCAATAAGCAATAAACGGCCCCTAACTGTAACTTTCCACTGCTTACCCCTAACCTATAAAACTAGCTCCAATACCACCACCCTTCGCTGACTCTCTTTTCGGACTCAGCCCGCTCGCACTCGAGTGAATAAACAGCCTTGTTGGTCACACTTAGCTTGAAATTTTCAGGTTGTCTCTTCAGTTAGACACGCACATAACACTATCTACCTGGAAACAGTGTCAGATCCCACAGGTTAACGGCCCAGTCCCCAAAAGTGTCCCCTCCCCACTCCGACACTCTGCAAGTCTGGGCCTCAGGACCTTTTGACCAACCAGCCTTCAAGTTGAGGTTCCCATGACATTTTGGACTCAGAAACACTTACTGAGGTTTACTGGTTTATTGTAAGGATACTACAAGGGATACAGATGAAGAGGTTCATAGATATGGGGGAAGGAGCATGGAGCTTCCAAGCCCTTCCTGGGTGTACCACCCTCAAGGAACCTCCAGGAGTTCAGCTATCCCTAAGAAAGCTCCAGCATTCCTTCCTTCAGGGTATGGGGCTGGATCCTCTTTAGGGAAGGTCTTCAGATCCACAATTAGAAAGGAAGCCAGAGATTAGAATCCTACCTAAGGGCAGAAGTAAAGCCTGACACACCTACGGTAATCACCAAAGACTAACAATGGCTATGAAGTTTTGAGCCAGGAACTGTGGATGAAAACCTATGTATCTCCTCCTCTTTCATAACACCACAGTATCAAAACAAGCACATGTAATATGGGCATTATTCTCTTATGAGATAATTCTAAAAGATGGTGGCTTTATAAGCCCTACGCACCGTGAAATTTACAAAGAGGTTCTGATGTATCTTGTTTAACAACTTTATTGTTCTTCAAACTTAAAAATCTCAAACTTTGCTTACATTTTTCATTAGTTCAGTAGAACACTAATTATGGAGTTTTTTTTGTTTAACAAAAAGAAAAAAATTTACAGATGGCTAAATACTTAACAACTTGCCTTCTGCAAAAGTTAATGGGTAAAATAGGCCAGGCACAATGGCTCACATCTGCAATACTAGCACTTTGGGAGGACAAGGCAGGTGGATCACCTGAGGTCAGGAGTTCGAGACCAGCCTGGCCAACATGGGGACACCCCGTCTCTACTAAAAATACAAAAATTAGCTGGGCGTGGTGGTGGGCACCTATAATCCCACCTATAATCTCCAGGCTGAGGCAGGAGAATCACTTGAATCCGGGGGGCGGAGGTTGCAGTGAGCCGAGATCCTACCACTTCACTCCAGCCTGGGTGAAACTCAAAAAACAAACAAAGAAAGTTAATGGGTAAAAAAAATTAAAAAATAACAACTCAGAGAAAAGGAAAAAAATTCTTAAACCAGTAATTTTATCAAAATCACAAAAAATTTGAATAGATATTTATTTAAAGAGAGTTACAGACCCAGGAGTGATTTTTTTTATTTTTATTTTTTTGAGATGGAGTCTTGCTCTGTCGCCCAGGCTGGAGTGCACTGGCGTGATCTCCGCTCACTGCAAGCTCCGCCGCCTCCCAGGTTAATGCCGTTCTCCTGCCTCAGCCTCCCTAGAAGCAGGGACTACAGGCGTCCACCACCACGCCCAGCTAATTTTTTTGTATTTTCAGTAGAGACGGGGTTTCACCGTGTTCACCAGGATGGTCTCAATCTCCTGACCTCGTGATCCGCCCGCCTCAGCCTCCCAAAGTGCTGGGATTACAGGCGTGAGCCACTGCACCTGGCCCAGGAGTGATTTTTTAAAGGGGTTAAGCAGAACACGTGATTACTGTAAACAATACACAGAATTCTGCAGACTCCCAAAACGAGCCTCCTCAGCATCTGGGTATGCCAGGTTTTGTGCATCTGGTCACGGCTGTCTGTTAAACCACTGCTAATGCGTATTTGATTGAACTCAAGAAATGTGTGGTGAGCATTTAGGAAAACTGTCCGTGTATAACATACTTTAGCTATCCCACAGAGTTCTCGGTAACACAGCAGCCTACACCCATATATTTAATACGAAGTCTGTAATTGTTTTAGTTTCATTATATACACAAGAAAGTAAGGAACAGGCTGGATTATTTCGGTAAGGTCAGAGTGAACAAGTTACCAGAAAAAAAACAAAAATAACAAACAAAAACACAAAACTCTGCTCTAGTATAAATTTGACCTCCTACCATTTATGTGTTCCTTTCACTTGTTCAGTCCAATCCTATCCATTTTGACCCACCCATCCTGTCCCACGCCACACAGTTACATGTCATCCATCCGCATCGTTTTCACTAACTGTGCATGGAGCACTTCGTGGTACTACGCATTACATCAGGCACTGTGCTGAAAACAGTGACGACAGAGACACCGTGAGGAATTACACCTTCATCTTACCATGAGCCAGGAAATTTCAAGATAATTTACATAAAGTGCATATGCTTTCATAGACTCTTCAGTGAAGACACGTTTTCACAGATCTTTTATGACAGGTTTGTAATTTTAAAGTATGAACCACTAGTAGCAGAACAGAGATTATCTATTTTACTTTTTTTTGAGACAGAGTCTCACTCTGTTGCCCAGGATGGAGTGCAGTGGCGTGATCTTGGCTCACTGCAAGCTCTGCCTCCTGGGTTCACGCCATTCTCCTGCCTCAGCCTCCCCAGCAGCTGAGACTACAGGCGCCCGCCGCCACGCCCGGCTAATTTTTTTTAATATTTTTTGTAGAGATGGGGTTTCACCGTGTTAGCCAGGATAGTCTCGATCTCCTGACCTTGTGATCCACCCGCCACGGCCTCCCACAGTGCTGAGATCACAGGCGTGAGCCACCGCGCCCGGCTGAGATCATCTACTTTACTAAGAATACACACATAAGGTAAATTATAAAGACATAGTAACTTTGCAGGGTTTTTTTAACCTACCTGTAAACATCACATCTCGGTTTAACTTCACATATAAGGTGAGCTAATATAATGTCATACAATGCAGAAGCAATATCTAGAATTATATACCATGGTTTAATAATGCAGATTTAACACAATAGCAAAGACTTGGAATCAACCCAAATGTCCATCAGTGACAGACTAGATTAAGAAAATGTGGCACATATATACCATGGAATACTATGCAGCCATAAAAAAGGATGAGTTTGTGTCCTTTGTAGGGACATGGATGCAGCTGGAAACCATCATTCTCAGCAAACTATCGCAAGAACAGAAAACCAAATACCCGATGTTCTCACTCATAGGTGGGAATTGAACAATGAGATCACTTGGACACAAGAAGGGGAGCATCACACACCAGGTCCTATTGTGGGGAGGGGGTAGAGGGGAGGGACAGCATTAGGAGATATACCTAATGTAAATGACGAGTTAATGGGTGCAGCCCACCAACATGGCACATGTATACATATGTAACAAACCTGCACGTTGTGCATATGTACCCTAGAACTTAAAGTATTATAAAAAAAAATGGAACAAAAAAATAAAAATAATGCAGATTTAAGATAAATAATTACAGTAAGGTACATATATTATCTATCTGTAACATATTTTAAAATAAACCAGAGTTGAGCCATCTAGATTTTAATATCCTGTAAGAAAAACAAAATACATGTCATTTAACTTCATAGTTAAGTATTTTGATAACTAAGATGAATCTTTTGATAACTAAGCAGCTCATGAGTATGTTTCAATAACAGTAAAAATGTAGCAAACAGTAGAAACATTTCAAGATAATCATACAGTAGAGGTGTGGGCGAGATCTCTACCATAAGTGACATCATACCTACCGTAGTGTCATTGCTGGTAACATAAACGAGGACATCAGAGGAGTTCCTGCCATTGATGTATCGGTAGCAGTTCCAAACACAGCTAATCAAGTAACCCTGAAAATGGGGAGTGATTATCAGATTTTTAATTTTCAAACTGCAGGTACTTTCGAATACCACACAGATAAAGCCATATTATAAAACTTTTATTAACATAAGCAATAAATACACATATTATAACAGCTCTACTAAACCAAAAGTCCCTGAAAGTACAAATGTTGGGTATAGTCACTTCTTGCCACAATGTGCTACTGAAGCCGTATTCTATTACACCAGTGGGGATGTGGGGGTGGTACTGGGGGAAGGTGGGGGAGGGGAGGGGTTGAGAGTTGAATGAGAAATTTCTAAGAATAGGTATCTGGAAAGAACAAGCACACAATTAACATTTATTGCTCCTAAATTCACAGAACAATCAAACGTATTAACTCATTTATCACCATATTTTAACTGCTTCTTTGGAAATTTTTCTTCTACATGATTATCTATGATTTTATTACACAAGTCAATTTCTTTAAAAAAATTTCATAGCATATAAATTCATCTCACAGTCAATAAAATTCACTAAAACATTTCCCCTTTATTAATGAAATATCCAGACGAAGATACTTAAAATTAATGTCCAACATAAATACTGCTTAGAAATGAAACGTGAGTTCATGGAAGATGTTTAAGCTATGAACTATCATGTGTAACTGGATTAGAATTAAATGATTTCAAAATCCCTTAACATTAAGATTCTTTGATTAAAAGAAGTTTAAACACATCAAGAAACTAGATTGCTAAAATCCAGGAAATACGTCGCTTATGAGAATGTAAAATGGTTGCAGCCACTCTGGAAAAGTCTGGCACGTCCTCGAAAGGTTAAACAGAGTTACAACATGACCCAGCAATTCCACTCCTAGGCTCCTAGGTATTACATAGTATGTATATAATATATACCCAATAAAATGAAAATATACATCCACACAAAAACTTGAATGTTCACAGCAGCATTATTCATAATAGCCAAAAAGTAGAAGCAACCCAAATGTCCCTCAGCTGATGAATGGATAGACAAAATGCGGCACCATCCAAACAATGTGGTATTAACAACAATAAAAATAATGGGGCCGGGGCCAGGCGCGGCGGCTCACGCCTGTAATCCTAACACTTTGGGAGGCCAAGGCAGGTGGATTGCCTGAGTTCAGGAGTTCGAGAACAGCCTGAGCAACACTGTGAAACTCCATCTCTACTAAAATACAAAAAATTAGCTGCATGTGGCAGCATGCACCTGTAGTCCCAGTTACTCAGGAGGCTGAGGCAGGAGAATTGCTTGAACCCCGGAGGCGGAGGTGGCAGTGAGCCAAGATTGTGCCACTGCACTCCACCCTGGGTGACAGAGCGAGACTCCATCTCCAAAATAAATAAATAAATAAATAATAATAATAATGGGACTGGGCACGATGGCTCGCACCTGTAATCCCAGCATTTTGGGAGGCCAAGATGGGTGGATCACTTGAGCCCAAGAGTTTGAGACCAGCCTGGCCAACATGGTGAAACCCCGTCTCCACTAAAAATACAAAAATTAGCCAGACATTGTGACGCATGCCTGTAATCTCGGCTATGTGGGAGGCTGAGGCAGGAGACTTGAGTGAACCTGGGATGTAGAGGCTGCAGTGAGCCGAGACTGCGCCACTGCACTCCAGCCTGGGTGACAGAGTGAGACTCTGTCTCAAAACAAAAAAAAAAAAAAAAAAGAAAACGCACACAACCAAAAAAACATATTGCATGATGATTGTATTTGTATGGAATGCCCAGAATAGGCAGTCTCAAGGGCCTTTGCAAGGCCACATGCATTCACCTACTACACATTCCAAAAGGGGAGAAACCTCGATGTGCTGTCTTTAAAAGCCCAGGTACTTCTTTCATTGACCTTATTTCTTATTTGACACTTCTGCAATATTGAATTAGAACTATTTAGTGGGCCGGGCATGGTGGCTCACGCCTGTAATGCCAGCACTTTGGGAGGCCGAGGTGGGCAGATCACGAGGTCAGGAGATCGAGATCATCTTGGCTCACATGGTGAAACCCCATCTCTACTAAAAATACAAAAAATTAGCTGGGCGTGGTGGTGGGCACCTACAGTCCCAGCTACTCGGGAGGCTCAAGCAGGAGAATGGAGTTAACCCGGAGGCGGAGCTTGCAGTGAGCCAAGATTGCATCACTGCACTCCACCTTGGGCGACAGCGAGACTGTCTCAAAAAAAAAAAAAGAACTATTTAGTGTATTTCCCAAATTAACTTGCACTGATAGATTCTTCCCATCATCTATCTGCAGAGCTAGGGGTTAAGCACTGCTTCCTTTTCTCTCTTAGGACAGAGCAAAGCTGACAAGTGCCTTGTTTTGGGGCTTCAAAGAATCGTGGTGATAACACTTATCACAGAGTAGGAGTAAATTTTGGTGATGAGAGGCACTAATCCAGTGAACCAGTATATGAAACCAAAACATGCATACTCCTATTAATCTATACTAACAATTACTGAGTCTTGGTTACGCGAGGTGGCTCATGCCTATAATCCCAGCACTTTGGGAGGAGGAGGCAGATGGATCACTTGAGCCCAGGAGTTCCAGACCAGCCTGGGTGACATAGCGAAACCTCATCTCTAATAAAAATGGAAAAATTCGCCAGGTGTGATGGTGTGTGCCTACAGTACCGGCTACTACTGGCCAGGCGGGAGGATCACCAGAGCCTGGGACACAGAGGTGGCAGTGAGGTAAGATCACACCAGGCCACTTCTCTCCAGCCTGGGCCACAGAACAAGACCCTGTCTTGAAAAAAATAAAAATAAAAATAAAAACTAATAATTATGGAGTCTCTAGGTGCCAACGCATCAGTTTAGTGCTGGGAGGGATATAAAAATGAAGGCACTGGCCAGGGCCCACTGGCTCACACTTATAATCCCAACACTGGGGGAGGCTGAGGCAGGAGAATTACTTGAGGCCAAAAGTTTGAGACCAGCCTGGGCACCATAGTAAGAACCCCCTCATCTATAAAAAAAATTATATAATATATATAATAAAAATATATAAAATAAAATTTTATCACACACACGCGTATACATTTCTCCCATGTTGGAGACATTGATGTGAACAATTAGTATGGCCCCATTTATGAGACAATATTTGTGTTTTGCAATTTATAAAAGCACCATAGGGCAAGGATTTTTCTTATTCACTACCAAACCATAGTACTAGAACAGAATCTGCCACTGAGAGTTTCTCAATAAATATTTGCTGAATAAATGAAGCACCTTCCATTATCTCAGTCATGCTGCAGAATGTTTTATTAATTACCACTATTTAGTAAATAAAGAAACCAAGGCTCTGACCACAAAGCTAAAGGTAGTATTGACAACATTTAAAAATAAGTAAAAGGTGTGGTGGCTCACATCTGTAATTCCAGCACTTTGGGAGGCCGAGGTGGGAAGATCACAAAGTCAGGAGATTGAGACCATCCTGGCTAAATGATGAAACCCTGTCTCTACTAAAAACACAAAAAATTAGCCAGGCGTGATGGCACACGCCTGTAGTCCCAACTACTAGGGAGGCTGAGGCAGGAGAATCACTTGAACCAGGGAGGCGGAGCTTGCAGTGAGCCGGGATCGTGCCACTGCACTCCAGCCTGGGCGACAGAGCGACACTCTGTCTCAAAAAAATAAATAAATAACTAAAAAATAACTAAAAGAGTATAACTAAATGCTTAAGGGGATGGGCACCCAATTTTCCATGATGTGATTATTCTGCACTGTACCAAAATATCTCATATACCCCATAAATACACATACTTACTATGTACCGACAAAAAAATTTTTTAAAGTGCATTCAAAAATATCTTTTAATATCTGTATAAATACATCAACCAGTATTATATTTTATTCTGCTATGGTTTTGCTAATTTAGACTACATGACTAGCAATGATGAACATGGTTGTGCCTTTAAAAATAAATAAATAAAATAAAATAGAAGTCATACTGACAGAAGCCAACCCTAGGTCCTCTGACTCAAAATGTGATGTGGGCATTTCAAATAAGTACTAGTGAAAATGTTTAAAAGATTTAAAAAGTCTTTTTAAAGATAATTGGGAGGTTCTAGCTTCCGAGTTTCTGGTAATGGCAGAGTTACCTTGGTCAGACTAACCTTCCTGCAGGTAAGATTTATAAAATCTAGAAAAATTACTCATGCACAAATTTTAAGTCATGGGAGAGTAACCAAAAACATGCAGAAGTCAAAAGGGAGTCTACCCTTCAAAGACAAACTACAATGAGTGAGATGTGAGTCTGTGGCCTTTCACCAGGGGGCACTGCCAGCTCTGCCTGCAGCCTGGATGGTAGGCAGCCCTAGCCTCATGGGCTTGGGGGTCAAATAGCAGCCAAGAAGCTAGAACGGAGGAGCTGGAGCTGCAAGGCAGTAAGGACCAACATCTGTGTGTAAAATTCACTCACATCCTTAACTACTGAATGACACCCGAAATCATGTGTTTTATGATAGAAATTTAGACTCAATTGATTTTCTTTCATTATTGTCTGTCTGTCTGTATGCATGTATGTATGTATGTTGGCAGAAGAGCTGAGGCAAGGCTTGCTTGTCTGACATAACGTAAAAGAGTCTTGGAACATGTTCTGAGTCCAGGGTCTAAAACCCCTTGTGGCCCATGGAACACCAAACTGTGCCAAAGGGTGGAAAGCTGCCCTGTCACACTACAATCTAAGTCCAGGGCATAAAACCCCTTGTGGCTTGGACAGAACCCAGGGCTCAGGGCATAAAACCCCTTGTAGCCTCTGGAATGTGTCCAGACTCACTGGCCCCTTGCTCCTTGCTCTCCAAAGATCATAAATTGATTGCATCTCGAATTAGAAGAACCTGTTCTCCCTTATCTCAAGTACCAGAGCATATGTTAAACCGTCACAGCTATGCCTGATGCACCGCTACCTTTCTATTCTCACGTCCTCACCTGTCTACCCCCATATCCGCACGTCCTCACTACCTGCTTCTTTGTTTGATTACCAATAGTAGGGGCTCCCAGAGCTCGGGGCCTTCGCAGCCTCCAAACTGGCATTGGACCCCTGGACCCACCCTGTGTACTCTTTTTTTTTTTTTTTTGAGATGGAGTCTCGCTCTGCCGCCCAGGCTGGAGCGCAGTGGCCGGATCTCGGCTCACTGCAAGCTCCGCCTCCCGAGTTCACGCCATTCTCCTGCCTCAGCCTCCCGAGTAGCTGGGACTACAGGCGCCCGCCACCTCGCCCGGCTAGTTTTTTGTATTTTTTTTTTAGTAGAGACCCTGTGTACTCTTAACTTGTCTCATTCCTTTGACTCCGCCGGACTTCGCAGACCTAGTGTTGAGTCTGACCACCCCAACATTTCATTTTTTTTTTTTTTTTGAGATGGAGTCTCGCTCTGTCACCCAGGTTGGAGTACAGTGGCACGATCTCAGCTCACTGCAAGCTCTGCCTCCTGGGTTCGCACCATTCTCCTGCGGATCACGAAGTCAGGAGATCGAGACCATTCTGGCTAACATGGTGAAACCCCATCTCTATTAAAAATACAAAAAAATTAGCCGGGCTTGTGGTGGGCGCCTGTGGTCCCAGCTACTGGGGAGGCTGAGGAAGGAGAATGCCATGAACCCGGGAGGTGAAGCTTGCAGTGAGCCAAGGTTGCGCCACTGTACTCCAGCCTGGGCAACAGAGTGAGACTCTGTCTCAAAAAATAAAAAATACAAAACAAAAAAATAAAGAAATTTATCTTGAGATAAATGCATAAATATAAGGGTGTACTTAACAGGGTTGCAGTGAATATATTTAAGTGAAATGTCTCAATGTTCAACAACAGGTAATTTATTAAATAATGATATTCATATAATGGATTGCGATAGAACAATATTCAGAAAATACTACACTTTTAGCAAAAAATTACAAAAGAATATTCACTACACAGACCGTGTAACAGACCTTGCAGTATTATATACTATGTAATGTATAACATTATGTTAACTTATCTCTGTCCAAATATATTTTGGACTCCTTGATCAAACTGTGGAATTTTGGTTAGTGTTTACCTCTAATACAGACAGCATAGGAATTGTAATCTTAGGAAATCAAAAAGCAATTTGGATGTCCAAAGAAAGACAAACTGACCAAAGTTTGTTTACTTCTTTGGCATTCAGGAATACACTTAATATTTTTAGACTATAAGTAAAATCTTCATGCTTACCTTAAAAGTCAAGATAATGCTAATAAATAGAAGAATAATAAGGACCAAACAGGTAGGATTCACTGACATGACATCATCTCTGTAGGGAAAATTAGGAGGCTGCAAAAGAAAAGGGCCTCATTAGTAAATCTCATTAATCATTCCAGACAGTATTCCTTGGGCACCAATTCAGACATGCTTATCAGAAAGCAACTGATTAAAGCAGACAGCTATTATTTAGGATGAATGCAAAATTTCTAGCCTGACTCTGCCCTCCTACCATATAAAAGAAGTCAGTGATCTGTATCCAGGGACATTTTGTATATCCAGGGATCTCTGAAATTTGGATTCTCTGCAAGTTCTGAACCATTCCTTTTTTTTTTTAAACGGAGTTTCTCTCTGTCGCCCAGCTCAGCTACTTGGGAGGCTGGGGTGAGCAAATCACTTGAGCCCTGGTGCGGGAGGTTGCAGTGAGCCGAGATCATGCCACTGCACTCCAGCCACCTGGGCAACAGAGCCAGACCATGTCTCAAAAACAAAAGTTCTGAACCATTCTAAAGGGCATATACAGGGCAAGGAACAGAAACCTACTAAAATGATGGCTTCTTTGCAAAGAGCATTTGTGTTGATGGTACTTCTCCCAAGACAGCAAATTCTCTTATACTAGCAAGTACTTCCAGGGCAGGGCAAAATAAGCACTACCATCCACAATGCTTAACAACCAGGTCAAAGGGAACCTTCTCAGGAGGACCAAAGTCGGCTACTATGGTTAGAGGGAGTTGCTAGACTTTCCCCACAAAACACTCACACAGCAATGATCAACGCCTACATCACTGGCCTAGGCAAGTGAATGGGAAGGAGGCCTACTGTGCTATCTCATCTTTTATCTCTTCTTCACTGTTCAACACTATGTGTTGGGATTCCTCATGAACAATATTCTGAAACAAAGTTGTTTCCAATGTTGAGGAAGAACACGGAGAAGGCCCATGACTCGTGCTTGGCTCCTGCTCACCAGGGTGAACACCACCTAATGGTTTTCAGTCTTCTTTCACTTGGGACAAAATATCTAAGAAATAAAATCGTCATTCTTTGTGATCAGATCATGCAACTTTATTCTTTTTTTTTTTTTTTTTTGAGACGGAGTCTCGCTGTGTCGCCCAGGCTGGAGTGCAGTGGCGTAATCTCGGCTCACTGCAAGCTCCACCTCCCAGGTTCACGCCATTCTCCCGCCTCAGCCTCCGAGTAGCTGGGACTACAGGCGCCCGCCACCACGCCCGGCTAGTTTTTTGTATTTTTAATAGAGACGGGGTTTCACCATGTTAGCCAGGATGGTCTCAATCTCCTGACCTCGTGATCCACCCACCTTGGCCTCCCAAAGTGCTGGGATTACAGGCTTGAGCCACCGCGCCCGGCCAACTTTATTCTTTTATTAATAAAATAACTTGGCTAAGCACAGTGGCTCACGCCTGTAATTTCAGCACTTTGAGAGGCTGAGGCAGGCAGATTGCTTGAGTACAGGTGTTTGAGACCAGCCTGGATAACATAGTCAAACCCCATCTCTACTAAAAATACAAATTTAGCCGGGCATGGTGGTGCATGTCTGTAGTCCAAACTACTTGGGAGGCTAAGGTGGGAGCATGACTTGAGCCCAGAACATTGAGGTTGCAGGCTGGGCATGGTGGCTCATGCCTGTAATCTCAGCACTTTGGGAGGTCAAGGCGGGCGGATCACCTGAGGTCAGGAGTTTGAGACCAGCCTGGTCAACATGGCAAAACCCCACCTCTACTAAAAAAATACAAAAATTAACCGGGCATGGTAGTGGGTGCCTGTATTCCCAGCACTCTGGGAGGCCGTTGAGGGTGGATCCCTTGAGGCTAAAAGTTTGAGACCAGCCTGGAAAAGATGGTGAAACCCCATCTCTACTAAGAATACAAAAAATTAGCCAGGCGTGGTAGTGGGTACCTATAATCCCAGCTACTCGGGAGAATGAGGCAAAAGAATGGCTTGAACCCAGGGAGGCGGAGGTTGCAGAGAGCCGAGATTGCACCACTGCACTCCAGCCTGGGTGACAGAGTGAGACTCTGTCTCAAAAAAACAAACAAACAAACAAAAAAAACGGTGAAGTTGGCCTGGTACAGTGAGTCAGACCTATAATGCCAGCACTTTGGGAGGCCAATGCTGGAGGATCACTTGAGTCCAGGAGTTTGAGACAAGTCTGGGCAACATGGTGAAACCCCCATCTCTACAAAAGATACAAAAAGAAAAATTAGGTGGGCATGGTGGTGCATGCCTGTAGTGCCAGCTACTCAAGAGGTTGAGATGGGAGGATCACGTGAGACTGGGAGGTCAATGCTGCAGTGAGCCATAATCACGCCACTGCACTCTAGCCTGGGTGACAGAGACCCTGTCTCAAAAATAAAGTTATTCCAACCTCATAACCATTATAAGCTTCTTAATACCCTGCCATAAATATTCACTCACATGATCAAAAGGACATTTAACCATAAACTAGTCCCAAAATGATGCTTGAGAAAGGGATTCTATGGTCAAACAAATTTGGGAGCTAGTATAGAGAAGAGTTCCACTTTCTTCTGATTTTTCTTTTTTTTAGACGAGGTCTCACTCTGTTGCCCAGGCTGGAGTGCAAGGGCGTGATCTTGGCTCACTGCAGCCTCCACCTCCCACGTTCAAGCAATTCTCCTGCCTCAGCCTCCCGAGTAGCTAGGGTCACAGGCGTGTGCCACCTTTCCCAGCTAATTATTTTGTTTGTTTGTTTTTGAGCAGAGTTTCACTTTCAATACACTAGCAGAGGCAAAAAGCTATCCTTTGTTGATTACTGAGAAAACTACATTTTACCAAATAAAACTATTAGTAACTGGACTATAATTTAAGTAGGCACATCAAACACCGCCATCACTGCCACCAATCATAACCCCGGCCCTCAAAACTTTCTTATCAGGCCAGACACAGTAGCTCACACCTGTAATCCCAGCACTTTGGGAGGCCGAGATGGGTGGATCACCTGAGGTCAGGAGTTCGAGACCAGCCTGACCCACACAGTGAAACCCCATCTCTACTAAAAATACAAAATTAGCCAGGTATGTTGGTGCATGCCTATAATCCCAGCTAGGTGGGAGGCTGAGACCCTGGAGGCAGAGGTTGCAGTGAGCCAAGATCACATCATTGCACTCTAGCCTGGGCAACAAGAGCAAGACTCCATCTCAAAAAAAAAAAAAAAAAAAAATTCTTATTGGTAATTCAGCTACAAGCTAAAAATCCTGAAATTAATGTCTGTGTATCTCTGTAACTACATCCCTTACTTAACCAGCTTCCCTAATGAAAAGAATTAATGAAAAGGAGCAGTAAGAGGTCCACATACCAGTTGCCGTATGTATTCCTGAATGGAGTTTGGATAAACAAGCACAGTGATTGCAACCAAGGTGTTCAGGGCAAAATCAAAGATCTGGTAACAGAAGAATGGGATGATCCAGGCTGCGCGTTGCTAAACAGAACAGAAAATAGAAAGTTATTGTGTTCAATATTATAAAACAATATTTTGTTAAATTAAAATAAATATTTTATTAATCTGAAAGGAAATGGAAAAATTGGAATTCATTAACCCATGTCATCATGGAAACCGGTATGCCAAATATAAGCAGTCAAAAAGAAGCTTCAGTGAACATTTCTAGGGCTGGCTATGTGTGGTGGCTCACACCTGTAATCCCAGCATTTTGGGAGGCTGAGGTGGGTAGATCACTTGAGGTCAGGAGTTTGAGACTAGCCTGCCCAACATGGTGAAATCACATCCCTACTAAAAAATACCAAACTCAGCAAAGTATGGTGGCGCACACCCATAGTGCCAGCTACTCTGGAGGCTGAGGTGGAAGAATCACTTGAATTTGGGAGGCGGAGACTGCAGTGAGCTAAGATCACACCACTCTATTACAACCTGTGTGACAGAGTGAGAGCCTGTCTTCCCAAAAAAAAAAAAAAAAAAAAATTTCCAGGACTATAATATTGGTTTTCCTAGTACCACATAATACAAACGAGAGATTTAAACGAGATTCTTAACCGAAAACTGGAAAGTCACTTCTCACTTACTATAGACTCTAGCAGCACAGATTACACATGTAAGAGACCAAGGAAAAGGCCAGCATCTTACTGCAAGCTGCTTACCTTGTACGCTCCGTAAGTAGCCATAGCACATATCAGAATCATGAGAAGAGAAATCGCAATGGCAATGCACATGTCTGCCAAAAGATTAAAAATAAATTTTTTTTAAAAAGACAAATCAGTAGTGGATCCACTGTTTGAACACGTTCAGTCTCTTCTCAAAGGCATTTTGTAAATAAACTAGTATAAAGTTGCTAAAAACTTTATACTAAGAGATTACTCTAAATAGAAAAAGGGATATTGGTTTACAGATTTTTTTAATGTTTGTTCTTCTGGTCCACTGGATTATATAAATCATGAATTAGGTATTATTTTATAGATATATAGGTGTCTAACTTCTATTTTATAAACTCATGTGTGCCTCAAAGCTCTAATGAAAGTCTTCATAGCTTTCCATCTTATTTAAAATAAAACCTCCACTTCTTATCAAGGCCTTGATGTTCCTCTTTATTCCAGAGCATGTCTACCTCTCTAATCTTGCCTCACCTTGTCCCACTCTCTTGCTCGCTATAAGACAGCCATACCATCTGGTTCATTCTACTTTGCTTTATCTTTTTTTTTTATTTTTTGAGACAGAGTCTCACTCCGTCGCCTGGGCTGGAAAGCAGTGGCACAATATTGGCTCAAGGCAAACTCCACATCCCAGGCTCAAGCGAGTCTCCCACCTCAGCCCCCTAAGTAGCTGAGACTACGGGTGTGCTCCACCATGCCCAGCTAATTCTTTATAACTTTCAGTAGAGACGGAGGTTTCACCATGTTGGCCAGGCTGGTCTCGAACTCCTGACTTCAAGTGATCTGCCAGCCTCGGCCTCCCAAAGTTCTGGGATTACAAGCACGAGCCACCTGCCCGGCCTTCAACTTCTTTTTTTTCTTTAGTCAATCTCTGGTAAATAAGGGGTCTTGTTTGGTCTCCCAAGCTGGAGTTGCAGTGGTGCAATCATGGCTCATTGCAGTTTCAATTGCCTGGGCATTGTCACTATGGGATTACAGGTACAGGCCACCGCACCCGGCCAAAAATTTCTTAAACCAACTTGGCAGGTCCACAAGTGCTTTTAGCACCATGATTGGCTACAGGTAATAAATATTTTATAAATATTCTTTTATACCTACTCAATATTTAATAAGAAATAATTTTAGTGGCCGGGCGCGGTGGTTCAAGCCTGTAATCCCAGCACTTTGGGAGGCCGAGACGGGTGGATCACAAGGTCAGGAGATCGAGACCATCCTGGCTAACAAGGTGAAACCCTGTCTCTACTAAAAAATACAAAAAACTAGCCGGGCGAGGTGGCGGGCATCTGTAGTCCCAGCTACTTGGGAGGCTGAGGCAGGAGAATGGCGTAAACCGGGGAGGCGGAGCTTGCAGTGAGCTGAGATCCGGCCACTGCATCCCAGCCTGGGCGACAGAGCGAGACTCCGTTTCAAAAAAATAATAATAATAATAATAATAATAATTTTACAAAAATGAACTCCAAACTATTGGTTTTTTAAAACTGCTTTTCCTAAATCTGGCAGAACAAATTATTGTTAATGAGAAAAATAATGTGGTTTTCATTGTACATGCAACTTCTCTAAAAGCTTTGAATTTTTTCAACATAGAGATCTAAAGGGGAAAAAAATAATACTCATAGTAAATTTCTGCTAAATTGTAAATCACATCCTGAATTGAAAAACATTAAAATGTAAACAACAACAACAATAAAATGCATCAGAGAAGCAGCCGGTGAGGAAAAGAGCACGAAAGAAGGAATACTGGACACCAGAGCTGACCTAGTTCCTGCTCAGCCAGTGACAAACAGGACCTCAACGGATCCAAGGGATTCTGTAGGCTTAATGTATCTGTAGTGTCAACTTGACTGGATTGAAGGATGCAAAGTATTGTTCCTGGGTGTGCCCGTGAAGGCTGTTGCCAAAAGAGATTAACATTTGAGTCAGTGGACTGGCAAATGCAGATCCAACCTCAATCTGGGTGGGTACCATCTAATCAGCTGCCAGACCAGCTAGAATAAAGTAGGCAGGAGAAAATGGAAGAGCAGACTTGCTGAGTCTTGTGGCTTCCATCTTTCTCCTGTGCTGGATGCTTCCTGCCCTCGAACATCAGACGCCAAATTCTTCAGCTTTTGTACTCTTAGACTTACACCAGGGGTTTTTCCAGGGGTTCTTGGGCCACTAGCCACAAACTGAAGGCTGCACTGTCAGCTTCCCTACTTTTGAGGTTTTGGGACTCAGAATGATCCATCACTGGCTTCTTTGCTCCTCAACTTGCAGATGGCCTATTATGGGACTTCACCTTGTGATCATATAAGTCAATAAACTCCCTTAAATATATCCCATTAGTTCTGTCCCTCTAGGGAACCCTGGCTAATATAGCATCCTGAGATTTCAGTAAGACATTAGGAGAGCTTTTTATAGTATTCTTGTAGGCAAAGTAGGGAAATGTACAGTTTGGTTAGGTGGAACATCAAGATAAGCAGTGGAGTGGCTCTACCAGCTGGCTTCTGGTGCTATTCCAAAACCATTCTTCAACACCCCGTTCTCTGCCCCAGGCAGTGATCTGTTTGGGCGATCAACATACAGCTCTTTTGCCCTCCGCCCTCTGGTGAGGGAATGAGATCACAAGGAGGGAAGAGAGTGAGGGTGCCTCCCACTCCGAGGTTGTCTCGGTTGGGGGTAGTCCTAGTCCAAATGTTACTGCTCCTCACAAAGAGGTTAAATCTAGGTGACTCTCGCATTCCCAGCTCCAGTAACCATGGCCTTCCATCCATTCTTTAACTCTAGAGAAGAAGAGTAAAATGGCTAGCCTAAATGATCCAAGTGACTTCACCAACTCTAGTGGTCTTCTCATACATACAAAGGTGTACCTTTGCACAAAGTCTCCTTGAAAATAAACATCCAGTACGGGCGCAGTGGCTCATGCCTGTAATCCCAGCACTCTGGGAGGCCGAGGCGGGTGGATCACTTGAGGTCAGGAGTTCAAGAACAGCCTGTCCAACATGGTGAAACCCTGTCTCTACTAAAAATACAAAAATTAGCTGGGCATGGTAGTGCTCACCTGTAATCCCAGCTACTCGGGAGACCAAGGCAGGAGAATCACTTGAACCTGAGAGGTGGAGGTTGCAGTGAGCCGAGATGGCGCCACTGTACTCCAGCCTGGGGTGACAAAGTGAGACTGCAACTCAAAAAAAAAAAAAAAGAAAAAAAAAAAATCCAAGTAATTAATTGATTTATCCTTTAAAAGAAAAAAAAGTCAAGGATGTAACTTTTTTTGAAAGGATGGGAGGGCGGATGGATGAAAATAAAGAGACAGGCCGGGCACGGTGGCTCACTCCTGCAATCCCAGGACTTTTGGAGGCCAAGGTGGACGGATCGCTTAAGCCCAGGAGTTCAAGACCAACTTGGGCAACATGGTGAAACCCGTCTCTACTAAAAATACAAAAATTAGCCAGGCATGGTGGTGCGCACCTATGGTCCCAGCCACTCAGGAGGCTGAGGTGGGAGAATTGCTTGAGCCCAGGAGGTAGAGGTGGCAGTGAGCCGAGATTGTGCCACTGCACTCCAGCCTGGGCGACAGAGCAAGACCCTGTCTCAAAAAATAAAATACAAAAGTAAAGAAAATAAAGGGCCAGGATGGTTTCCCTGGCTCAGCTTCCCCTGCTGCTGTAGTTCTATTTCCTCAAGGCTGTCAGGATCTTTGCGCACAAGCCGGCAAGCTGTGCAGACTGCCAAGTGAGTTTGGGGTGTGTGACGAGAGGGCAGGTAGGCAGCCAAGGGCCCTTTCCAAATGCCAGAGTGAGGTGAGCCTTAGTTTGTGACGCTGAGAGTCATCAAGAAAGCTGGCCCTCCTCAGGCTCATCAATCTTTTTTGTTGCTGTTTCCTATTTCTCAGATTTTATTATCAAAACTTTCAAATATGCACATACATATATAAGCATACACACATTACAATGAATTCTCATTACCCATTTTGTTTATATTGTTTCATCTCTGATTGCTTCATTTTTGCCCATTCTGCCACTGGAAATCTGGATTGTTTCCAACTTTTGGCTATTATAAATCAAGTTACTATGACCATTTTTACACATGGCTGACGATGGATTTATGAAGCACCCGTATCCCTAGGGTATATATCTAGGACTGGGTTGTGTAGCACTCACTTCTGGAGTGTACATATATCAAGGAGTGGAATGCAGGGCCATAGGGTAGATGTATATTTAGCTTTAGTTTTCCAAAGTGGTTGGTGTGATTTACATTCCCAGCCGTGATTTGAGAGTTCGGCTGCTCGGCATCGATACCAATAGGTGGTATTGTTAACTGTGTTAATGTTGGTCATTTTGAAGAGGCATGGTAATTTACCACTGTAGTTGTAATTTGCAATTCCTATAACTTATAATGTGGAGAATATTCTCTTATGGATATCTTCTTTTGTGAGGTGTCTTTCTCCCAGATTTCACCCAGAACCATTTATTGAAAAGACCATCCTTTCTCCAATAAATGTAGGGGTCTTTAGCCTAAACCAGGTGACTGTACATATAAATAGCCATCATTTCTTGACAACTTATCTGGCCACTTCTTTCTTCAGGCTAAGTTTGTCTGCCCAGTAAAGAAAGTTAAGTTTGACTAGAAAGACAAATCTACCACAAAATTAATTAGAAATTCATATGGATGAACTGCTGTTTCACATTATGCATAGCAGGGACACTTGCTGCTATAATTCTTTGCCAAACAAAATTTCACAAATAAAATTCCATGAAGTCTACTTCTACTCAAGGCTATGAGTGTGTAACACAGTATGCCACACATACATGCTTTTCAAACATTACTCTTTGAGCTTCTAACTCAGTGGATTGAACTACTTTTTCTTTAACTTTTTATTTTGAAGTCATTTTACACATATAGGAAAGTTACAAACACAGCAGAATTCACATATACCCTTCACCCTGCTTCCCCTATTAACAATTTACCTAGCTCTAGCATAACTACCAAAACCAGGAAATTAACATTGGTACAACACTGTTAATTAAACTGTACAACTAATTGGAATTTTACCTGTTCCCCTTCAATATCCTTTTTCTTTTCCAGAATCTAATCCAGGATCCCACAGTGCATTTAATTGTGTCTCCTCCAATCTATGACAGTTCCACATCCTTTCCCAGTATAGCCAATTTTTATAACACTGAAAAAACTGAGGGCGGGTAGAGTGGCTCATGCCTGTAATCCCAGCACTTTGGAAGTCGAGAACGACAAATTGAGCTCAGGAGTTTTGACACCAGCCTGGGCAACATGACAAAACCCCATCTCTACAAAAACTTAGCCAGGCGTGATGGCTCATGCCTCTAGTTACAGCTACTTGGGAGGCTAAGGTGGGAGAATCACTTGAGCGCAAGAGGTAGAGACTGTAGTAAGCCCAGATTGTGTGTGACACCACTCCAGTCTGGTGACAGAGTGGGACCCAGTCTCAAAAAAAATTGTTTTAACTCATTTTCTTATATTTTCTTTCTTTATTCCAGTAGATTCTCCTATATGCCTCATTTCAGTACAAATAGGAATTTAGCTTTCTTCTACCAGATCATGGAAAAGATCACATGCAAAAGTGAGAAAGAGTTCTGCTCTGTCTGGCTGGATGAAATCTTCAGATAGCTGTCACCAATGCAAAAAGATATCAAGATAAAATTGCTACATTAATTTTCATAATTTTTTTTAAATTTGAGACAGGGTCTGGCTCTGTCACCCAGGCTGGAGTGCAGTGACACCATCTTGGCTCACTGCAACCTCTGCCTCCCAGGCTCAAGCGATCCTCCCACCTCAGCCTTCCAAGTAGCTGGTATTACAGGCAAGCACCAACACATTGGACTAATTTTTGTATTTTTAGTTGAGACAGGGTTTTGCCGTGTTGCCCAGGCTGGTCTCGAACTCCTGAGCTCAAGCAATCCACCTGCTTCGGCCTCCCAAAGTGCTGGGATTACAAGTGTGAGTCACCGCACCTGGTCTAACATTTCTTATTCTGTCTATTCTGAATAACCCCATTATACTCCTATGAATTCTTCCAGAAAGAATAATTAGTTTAATTAACGTTAAATTAATGTCACTCTGCTTTCCCCTCAGATTAAAGCTACACAATTCCAGTAGCAGGATTCCTAGGAAAAGAAGTTGTAAATGATAATGCTATGATTCTATCTGGATCTAGTAGTAACACTGCATGCCTTATTCTAATCACCAGAGATTAAGCTGGGTAATAACTATCTGACATGATAGGCTTAATTTAGCTATCTTGAAAGGCTTGCTGGTACTTAAGACTTTAAAATAGTAATTGTTTTATAATGTCCTGGATGTTAATTCCAGTGCCTTTGCGGTTTCTATCCTATTTCATATATTTGAAAAGAACTGATATATTTGAAAGAACTGAATGAATAGTTTGTAATTACTTTTTTTTTTTTTTGAGATGGAGTCTTGCTCTGTCGCCCAGGCTGGAGTGTAGTGGCATGATCTCAACTCACTGCAGCCTCAGCCTCCCAAGTAGCTGGGACCACAGGCACGCAGCCACCACGTCCGAACAATTTTTTGTATTTTTAGTAGAGACGGAGTTTTCCCATGTTGGCCAGGCTGGTCTTGAACTCCTGATCTCAAGTGATCCCCACCCCACCCCCCAGCCTCCCAAAGTGCTGGGATTACAGGTGTGAGCCACCACAGCCAGTCTGTAATTACTTTCTATCATTTAAATCACATGGTTATAAAGGTACAGAAAAGTGGATATTCACTTGAGTTAATCTGTTTTTTTTTTAAATTCTCTTACATGTGTTTTGGTCTCCTTTAATAAATAAGCTCACAGGCCAAAAGTTATTGGACACAGCTTTCCATATTTAACTCATGTGTGGATAGGATTAATAGTCCTTGAGATGGATTATTTATTTTAATTTTGAAAGGTAGTCTTACTCTGTCACCCAGGCTAGAGTGCTATGGCGCAATCTCGGCTCACTGCAAACTCCCCATCCCAGGTTCCAACAATTCTCCTGCCTCAGCCTCCTGAGTAGCTGGGATTACAGGTGTCTATCATGCCCAGCTAATTTTTGTGTTTTTAGTAGAGATGGAGTTTTGTCATGTTGTACAGGCTGGTCTTGAACTCCTGACCTCAGGTGATCTGCCTGCCTTGGCCCCCCAAAGTGCTGGAGGAATTACAGGCATGACCACCAAGCCCAGCCTGAATAATAAATTACTTTAAATTGTGCTTGAGCCGGGCGCGGTGGCTCAAGCCTGTAATCCCGGCACTTTGGGAGGCCGAGATGGGCGGATCACGAGATCAGGAGATCGAGACCAGCCTGGCTAATACGGTGAAACCCTGTCTCTACTAAAAAGTACAAAAAAAAACTAGCCGGGCGAGGTGGCGGGCGCCTGTAGTCCCAGCTACTCGGGAGGCTGAGGCAGGAGAATGGCGGGAACCCGGGAGGCGGAGCTTGCAGTGAGCTGAGATCCGGCCACTGCACTCCAGCCTGGGCGACAGAGCGAGACTCCGTCTCCAAAAAAAAAAAAAAAAAAAAAAAAAAAAATTATGCTTGAAAATTGGCCAGGTGTAGTGGCTCATGCCTGTAATCCCAGCACTTTGGGAGGCTGAGGTAGGTGGACCGCTTGAGCTCAAGAGTTTCAGAGCAGCCTATGCAACATGGTGAAACCCCATCTCTACAAAAAATACAAAAATTAGCCGTGGGATGGTGCATGCTTGTAATCCCAGCTAATCAGGATCTCAAATCCCAGGATAATATAATGCAACTTTTCCCTGCAGTAACTTTAATGCCCCAACTTCTCAATCCATGTTGTGAAACAATAGTGGTGGAAGATGATGGCTAGAAAGCATCCCTTGGTTCTCTGTTTACTTCACTACCAGTTAGTTACTCTCTCATTCTTCCTCCTGGCCTCTCACAGTTGGGGATCCTTCAGGGCTCAGTTCTAGGCCCCGTTCCCTTTTCTTTTTACTCTTTCCCTAACCGAAATTTAGTTTTTAGGCTGTTATCCTCAAATCTATAATCTCAGTCCAAATATTTCCTCTGGGCCACAGACTCCCATGCCTGACCTTTGTAACCTCTCTACTTTAAGATAGTTCACATGTTCAAGCCGTAAGAATCTAGGTAATAGTAGCTGAAACAGCAAAAGGTACTAAGCACTTCCTATGGGCCAGGCCCCATTCTAAGCATGTTTTATGCACTAACTCATTTAATCCTCACAACAACTTTGAGGCAAGTAGATTTTAGTAGAGATGGGGTTTTGCCATGTTGGCCAGACTGGTCTTGAACTCCTGATCTCAAGTGATCCCCACCACCCTCCCCGCCTCCCAAAGTGCGGGGATTACAGGTGTGAGCCACCACAGCCAGTCTGTAATTACTTTCTATCATTTAAATCATGTGGTTATAAAGTCACTCCTATCTTGCAGAGGGGAAACTGAGGCAGACAATGATAAGTCACTAGCTCAAGTTTAGCATCTTCAACACATGGCAGTGTCAGAACTCAAACTGACCTCTTCTGGCTTCGGAGCCTACACTCCTGTATTAGTCTGTTTTCATGTTGCTGATAAAGACATACCTGAGACTGGGAAGAAAAAGAAGTTTAACTGGACTTACAGTTCCACATGGCTGGGGAGGCCTCAGAATCATGGCAGAGGGTGAAAGGCACTTCTTACACGGTGGTGACAAGAGAGAATGAGGAAGAAGCAAAAGTGGAAACCCCTGATAAACCCATCAGATCTCATGAGACTTGTTCACTATCACGAGAACAGCAAAGGAAAGACCGGCCCCCCATGACTCAATTACCTCCCCCTGGGTCCCTCCCACAATATGGGGGAATTCTGGGAGATATAATTCAAGTTGAGATTTGAATGGGGACACAGTCAAACCATATCATTTGCCCCAGACCCTCGAAATCTCATGTCCTCACCATTTCAAAACCAATCATGTCTTCCCAACAGTCGCCCAGGGCCTTTTTTTTTTTTTTTTTTTTTTTTTTTTTGAGACAGAGCCTCACTCTGTTGCCCAGGCTGAAGTGCAGTGGCACGATCTCAGCTCACTGCAACCTCCGCCACCTGGGGTTCAAGCAATTCTCCTGCCTCAGCCTCCCAAGTAGCTGGGATTACAGGTGCCCATCACCACACCAGGCTAATTTTTCTATTTTTAGTAGAGACGGGGTTTTGTCATCTTGGTCAGGCTAGTCTTGAACTCCTGGCCTCAGGTGATTTGCCGGCCTCAGACTCGATCTCGTGAGACTTATCCACTATCATGAGAATAGCAAGGGAAAGAGCAGCTCCCATGATTCAATTACTTCCCCCGGGACCCTCCCACAATACAGGGGAATTCTGGGAGACACAATTCGAGAATTGGGTGGGGACACAGCCAAACCATATCAATTCCAAACAACTGTGCTCTCAGTTAGTTACTGAAATTAAAGTCTAGTTTTCTCCCCTAAGTCTGTTCCCACCTCCTGACTCTGGACTTTCTCAGCTCAGTAAAAAGACGCAGGTCATCTCTTCAAACTGGAAAGCTGAAGTCATCTTTGATTCCTCCGTCTCCTTTGCTGCCCAAAACAGCGAGTTCTGCCAAATCCTTCCCTGTTCTGTATCCCCAGTGCAGCCTAGGTGGTATCCCCAATACCACTCTCCCAGACTCTGTGCTCACACACCCAGTCCCCCACTCAGCAGCAAAAGGGATCTTAAATGCATACATCAGTTCATGCATTTAGTTAAAACCACTGAACAGCTTTTTCTCACTTGGAGAAACAGAGCCCTCACCAGGTCTTTCGAATGCTTCCGATCTCTAAAACTGCATCTTGAGCCACTCTCTCCCCTCTTACTTTGCTCCAACACTTGTAAAGAAAAACTCACTTGAAGTTCTCCAAAGTCAATGAGAAATACATCTGTACTATCTTCTGTTTGAGATTATGCACAGCACTGTTCCTCTCCTTTGGCATGGACTCAGCATGATTATAAAATGATGAGGCTTCAGTGATCTTGAAGCTGGGAGCCTAGCTTCCTCCCTGCTTACCCCACATCCCACATCCCTGTACATATTTCCATTCACTGGGAAAAGGCCCTGAATTCCCCCAAATAATCTGCAACATCATTTCTAGAATGGAAAAAGATCACTCCTAGAATAAAAATAAATACTGAAACATAACAGAAGACACAAGGAGATAAGCACGAGCCTTTTCACCTTCCTTCCTGCCATTTATACCTCTTCCTCTCAAAAAAGGCCAAAAGGCCCAGGGTAGAAAGTCTATGATAACGCAATCGTTTTTTAAATGGGTAAGTTAACATAAGATGAAAAACGATCTTATTTAGACTCTTGCACCTAGAAGACAGTCAGAACATTAGATGCATGCAAATATTTGCTGATTTGCAATGACAAATTATATTTCAGCTCAAATGAGCTCATTAGTCTATATTTGTAATTTAATAGGAAGTGCTGGCAGTCAGATTCCCTGCCCTTGACAATACCAAAATATCTACTACTTACTGGCATCATCCATGAACTCAAAGTCACCTCCCAGTTCAGAACTTGAAAAGTGATACTGATCCGGATCGGCCAGGGCACTCAATAAAATCAACAGTACCACAGCATTGATGATCTGCAGTAAGAAAAAAAAAAAAAAGAATTTAAGTAACCCCAGGATGCAATCCTTATAACAGAAAACTACACTGACCACATGGAGTCAGGCTGGCCACAGGCAACTTCCTCAGTGGCTTGACTCTCAACACTAAGCCCCACCCATGGACCCATCCAGGGAGCAGACAAACATTCCCTAAGGCGGAAATGCTGCCAGCCCATTCAGTTGCAGCCAAGTGCACAAGGCTTGGAGTGAAGACAACAGCAGGATTTTACCTCATTCCCCCTGGCCCAGGCACCATAGAGCAGTGAACAACACACACAAACACAGGCAGCAGTGCTGGCGCCAGTGGTTGAAAAAGCACAAAAACTTTCCAGTGAGTCAGCTACACTCTAGAGTTAAAGGTAAGCAACCCAAGTTGTCTCAGTTAATCAAACATTTTACAGATTCAAATCAGTGGAGCTTTGAGAGCTTTGAAGCCATCTAGGAAGCAGTTTCAGAGAATGAATGCAAAGCTACATAGTGGATCCAGGATCATCCTCCTGCAATAACTCTTTCCAGGCCAGGCCAGGCCAGGCCAGTAGTCCTGTCTTCTGAATACTGCCCTTAGCTACTTTAAACTCAGCTCCTCTAAATGAAAATCACCTTCTTTAACACCTTCCACTTCTGCTCCTCCTTATTTGTTCTCTAACTTAAAAAATGGCCTCGCTATTAAATAATTAATGAAAAACATTCAGGCACTATGCTAAGTGCTTTATGTGGAATCTCTCTTAAGTCCTGCAATAACCTAATGAAGTGGGTACTAAATTATTCCCATGTTATACATAGCAAACTGAGGCTCAGAGGTTAAAAAACACTGCTCAGGAACAAACAAACAACTAAGCTGTAGAGATGGGATTGGAATCCAGGAATTTAGGTTCCAGAACCTAACCTCTACAAGTCTCCTGTCCATACACGAAACTTGATCATCTGAGTTTACCATCTTTATCCTGCACACCCAACCAACCGCAAAATCTTGACCATTCTGCCTCTTCATTTCTATTTCCTTTATTCTTCCTGTCACTGCTCGACAATACACACACATATTAACTTTGATGGGGCTGGGGTAGTAAGGATCGCAGAGTTTAAGTGAGGCACCAGCTAAGATTGGGTTGTTGTCTGTTAAGAGACAAGGTGTCTATATTGCCCAGGCTGGCCTCAAACTCCTGGGCTCTAGCAATCCTCCCACCTCTGCCTCCCAAGTAGCTGGGACTACAGGTGCACATCATTGGGCCAGGCCAAGACTGGCTTGTTACTTCTTTACTATTCTAAGTTCAGAAACTTATGGCGGAGTTCTATGTTTCACTCTTCTCAAATGGAGTGAAGATATGAATAACCTTCATACAGAGAGAGAAGCCTCTTACTAACAACACTAACTAATGGCATATCCTACCACAAAAATCATATTTGGGCTGAACACAGTGGCTGTCTGTAATGCCAGCACTTTGGGAGGCTGAGGTGGGAAGATCACTTGAGCCCAGGAGTTCAAGACAAGCCTGGACAACATAGTGAGACCTCATCTCAACAAACAAAAAAATGAGCCAGGGATAGTGGCGCAGGCCTGTAGTCCCAGCTACTTGGAGGCTGAGGTGGGAGGATTGATTGCCTGAGCCCAGGAGTTTGAGACTACAGTGAGCTGATGCGTCACTGCACTCCAACCTGGGCAACAGAGTAAGACCTTCCCTCAAAACCAAATAAACAAAAATCCACATATTTGGAAATACCTGTTTAAAGGAAGTATAAATGTTTTACAGAACATCCATTCAAGAGTTTATTTTTGGCCGGGCACGGTGGCTCATACCTGTAATTCCTCTACTTTGGGAGGCCGAGGTGGGTGGATCACTTGAGATCAGGAGTTCGAGAGCAGCCTGGCCAACATGGTGAAACCCTGTTTCTAAAAATGCAAATTAGCTGGGCGTGGTGGTAGATGCCTGTAATCCCTGCTACTCAGGAGGCTGAGGCAGGAGAATCACTTCAACCAGGGAGGCAGAGGTTCCAGTGAGCTGAGATCGTGCCACTGCCCTCCAGCCTTGGTGAAAGAGTGGACACTGTCTCAAGGAAAGAAAAAAAAAAAAGTTCATTTTTAAATGACAATCCCAATTGGTTGTTTCAGGGTTACTGTAGGATTCGAAGTAACTTCTGTTTTTCTTTTTTTTTTTTTTTTTTTTTTTGAGACGGAGTCTCACTGTGTCACCCAGGCTGGAGTGTAGTGGCATGATCTCGGTTCACTGCAACCGCCACCTGCCAGGTTTAAGCGATTCTCCTGCCTCAGCCTCCCGAGTAGCTGGGATTACAGGTGCCTGCCACCACGCCCGGCTAATTTTTGTATTTTTAGCAGAGATGGGGTTTTTACCGTCGTCAGGCTGGTCTTGAACTCCTGACCTTGAGATCCACCCAGCTCAGCCTCCCAAAGTGCTAGGATTATAGGCGTGAGCCACTGCGCCTGGCTGGAATAACTTTTCTTCCTGTATTTTCCAAATTGTCAAATAAAAGCCGATTGCTTTTTGAAAAAAATTATGAGAATAGGCACTTCCCAGAGTACACATAACTAATTTAAACAGATATTACAAGCATGTGTTTAACCAAATACCTGAAGGTACAAAAGAATATACAGGGAAAAGTTACCTTCTCTGTCAAAGGCATCTGAACCAAAGTGACTCCATTACGAACAGGGGTTTGGTAAAATGAGGCTAAGACCCACTGGGCTGCACTCCCAGGAGGTTAGGCCTTCTAAGTCACAGGATGAGACAGGAGGTCAGCACAAGGTACAGGTCACAGAGACCTTGCCGATAAAACAGGTGATGGTAAAGAAGCCGACCAAAACCCACCAAAACCAAGATGGTGACAAAAGTGAGCTCTGGCTGTCCTCACTGCTCGTTATGCACTAATTATAATATATTAGCATGCATGCTAAAAGATACTCCCACCAGCACCATGACAGTTTACAAATGCCATGGCAACGTCAGGTAGTTACTCTATATGGTCTGAAAAGGGGAGGAACTCTCATTTCTGGGAACTGCCCACCCTTTCCTGTAAAACTCATGAATAATCCACCCCTTGTCTAGCATATAATGAATAAATAATTATGGTATTATCAGTGGAACAGCCCAAGCTACTGCTCTGCCTATGGAGTAACCATTCTTTTGTTTCTTTACTTAATAAACTTACATTCACTTTACTCTGTGGACTCAACCTGAATTGTTTCTTGCACGAGGTCCAAGAACCCTCTCTTGGGGTCTGCATCAGGACCCCTTTCCAGTAACATCTCCACAGTAATTATTGTAACAGTATCTTGTTTCTCTCCAAAGATCCAAGAAATTTCATAGCACATTTTAAACTGTGATTAACAAAACTATTTGAAGAAAACTTTTCATTACAACTCCAAGGCTTAAAGGAGGCACAGGCCAGTCCCACAACTGGCATTATGATATACGGCAAAGATGTTATTTGATAAACTGTCAAGTTTTCTTGTCATTTCAATCCCTCTATATTTTTTAAATTTATTTTTTATTTTATTTTTTGAGATGGAGTCTCGCACTGTCGCCCAGGCTGGAGTGCAGTGGTGCAAGCACGGCTCACCGCAACCTCCGCCACCCGGGTTCAAGTGATTCTCCCGCCTCAATAGGCGCCTGTAGCTGCGATTACAGGCACCTGCCACCACGCCTGGCTAATTTTTTTGTATTTTTATGAGAGACAGGGTTTCACCATGTTGGCCAGGTTGGTCTCGAACTCCTGACATCAAGTGATCCGCCTGCCTCAGACTCCCAAAGTGCTGGGATTACAGGTGTGAGCCACTGCGCCCAACTCTTCTATACTCTCATTTTTGAGAAAAGGTATGTGGAAAATTGTGGACTGAAATAAGATCAAATGAAATAAGAGGAATGCCACTCAAGTTAGTTATCTTACCTCTTCACATCTTAACAAGAACCATATTAAAAGCTTTTGTTTACTAGTTTTCTAGATCTTCTAAAGCCAGTGTTACACACCTGCTTTACACATGTGCTTTCCTGTACTCTCAGTCCCCAGGGACCTGTTAACCCTTAATCAGCTTATTATTCCCTTGTGGAGTCTACTGATCATATATAGCTACTAATTGCCTACAATACATACTTGCTAAGTGCTTAGGAAGAACTCCCCGGGACTCAGAACATGAAGTTAAATACATCATGTACCCAAAAAACAAAAAGCATAAAGCAGTGAGTGTGACAAGAGCTCAGAGAAAGAATAATGGAAGTTAAGGAGAGTTACAGTCAGGGGTTGCAGGGACCTGCAACAGAGATGGTAGCATTTGAACAGGAACTCGAAAGATGAAGATTTGGAGCCTGAGGGGTATGGAAAAGAACAATTCCAAGTATGAGCAATGCCACTGAGACGAGGACATGTCCTCAAGACAGCAAGTTCAATGTGGCTGGAACGCCAGGGTAGGGGGGTATGAAAAGAAATGTTAGAGGATAGAACCAGAAATGTGGGATGGGGCCAGGTGGTGAAGAGGCCTCGAAACTAGGATAGAAATTCTAATAGTTAACGAAAATGCTATAAAGGTTTTTGAGGAAGGATATAACATGATCAGAGCTATGTTGTCAGAAAGAGCAAACTGGCAGAAGTAGGAAAGCTAAATTAGAGGCAGGAATCCAATCTGGTGTTAAATAAAAATTATAAGCGGCCATTGTTGCAGATTGAGCTCCTGCACAATAGGGCCCCAACACACTAGAACACAAACCAAAATGCAGTCACCCGTGCTCAGGTTCACGATAACCTGAAGTCACCTGATGCTAACTAACAGTTATTTTTGTATTGTTCTGTCTCCCTGCCCCTGCCTTACAAGAAAAGTCCCTTTTAAATGACCCATCTGCTTTTAGTTCTTTGTTTCTGGTTTGTTTCTGGTTTAGTTCTTTGATTCTGGTTTATTCAGCCCATTTCTCTCTAAAAAGCCAAGCTCCTCTGCTTAGCTCACAGGATACTCATATGGGATGAAGTGTTACCCAATTCTAGAAAGCCAATTAAGATCTTTAAACTAAATTGTTCTAATTTTGTCCTTTGACCCTGGAAACACCTACGATAGTCTGGCTAAGAAGTAATAGGGCACTTCATCTCTAATTCGCATGATAACCCTGTGAGATGGTCATCTTCCGCATCAGTTGGTCAGGTTTAGTGACTTTATCTTAGGGCCTATGTGTGGGAGAGCCAAGGTTGGAACCCCAAGACCTTTCCACATGGAGGCAGAATTACTAGAGATACAGTAACTGACTACATGCAAAGAACACAGAAAAAGAAGCAAAGAAGACCTGAGACTTCAAGCCTGGTGACAGGATGTATCTTGTCATTATCAGAAATGGAAAAGGTCAGTGGAAGGACAATGACAATGTCGATTTTAGATACACTGTGCTGAAAGTACTTGCAGTATATCCAAATAATCCTATTTTTAGCTTATCCATCTGGCCTCTAACCCTCCTCTTTGTACTCGCCCTATGGTATTCATGTGTGCCCTGTTTTTCTGTTTGCTACTGGAGTTCTGACAGCCTGATGCTGTCAGATACTTACATGCCTTTCTGCCCTCTCCTGTTCCATCTCTATAACACATCACATGGTGTCTGACAACAGAGTCCTGGCTGCCGGCTCAGCGTGTCCTTCTTACTCCAGAGTGGGTCCTGGGTCCTACACCTGCCAGTGTCATAAATGCTGTAGTAACTATTATCACCCATTCTGTACCTCTAGCCCTGTGGTCTTTCTCTCAGGGGACCAAGTCCCCTTCCAGGTGCCCTGGTTCTTCATGAGGCAGTCCAGATAGAGGGGACACAGATAAAACAAAGATATGACAGGTACACTGCTCATTACACATCACAAATGACTCACCACTGTGGCTTTTAATCAGTGTGGAACTTTCCTAATATAAGAAGGTCTGTGCACCACCACGTATCTACCGTATTATTATATAAAACCTCAACTGTTGGATGGGAATCTGGCACACCATGAATGATGTGAATAGAAAATGGGGGGCCATGAGGACCTATGTCTGTGCAAAGGGGTTGGGGTTAGGATTAGCCATGGTAGCTACTAAACCCAGACAGATGGAAAAGGTCAAACATGAGTCAAAACCCCAACAACACTGGGTAAGAAGAACTTCCTGAAAGAGAGAAAATGGCAATCACTCAATCATCCATTCTAACCGAGAATAAAACATCACCACAAATGAGAACGAAGACGACGCTCAGGCTTGCCAGGAGCAGATGACGTAATGCCTACAGCTGATCTAAATGCAAAAGAGGGGACACACTTATGCTCTAATTCAGTTAATGCTCACTTATATTTGGGCTTTGTTTGTTTTTTTGTGTCATGAATAAACTGTTTCTATTCTATTTACAAACTGATCCTGTGATGTCACATATTTTTCCTTGTTCTTAACAATGATTACTTCCACATGTAAATAAATCCAACTTCTGTAATTTCTTAAGTGGTGTTAGGTCCCTGAATATGTTCCAGGAATTCAAAGTGCTTTTCACTCATAAATCATCTATCAGATCCCAAATAAGAGACCTGCAGCTTGAATCTAAACAACTGAAAACGTAATTGTCAGCTCTCCTTTTTAAAAGCCTCAATTAAAAGAAAAAACCTTAAGAACATTCAAATCCACTGATACAGTAATTAAACAACGATCAGAAATTTACACAGGTTGTATCCAAAAATGATCATTGCAGACTTATCTATAATAATGAAAACTTGAAACAAAAGCAGAATGACTGAATATTAAAGCCAAGTAACAGAATCCTATACAAGCATTAAAATCATATTTTAAAAAACGTTAATGACAGGGGGCCGGGCACGGTGACTCACACCTATAATCCCAGCACTTTGGGAGGCCGAGGCCGGTGGATCACGAGGTCAGGAGATCAAGACCATCCTGGCTAACACGGTGAAACCCTGTCTCTACTAAAAATATAAAAAATTAGCCAGGCGTGGTGGTGGGTGCCTGTAACCCCAGCTACTCGGGAGGCTGAGGCAGGAGAATGGCGTGAACCCGGGAGGCGGACCTTGCAGTGAGCCGAGATGGCGTCACTGCACTCTAGCCTGGGCGACAGAGTGAGACTCCGTCTCAGAAAAATATATATATATAATAATAATAATTAGCCAGGTGTGGTGGTAGGCACCTGTGGTCCTGGCTACTCTGGAAGCTGACACAGGTAGATTGCCTAAGCGCAAGAGGCTGAGGCTGCAGTGACCTGCGATCATGCTACCACACTGCACTCTGAGTGACAGAGTGAGATTTTCTGTCTCAAAAAATAATAATAAATAAACATTATAATCTGATATGCTGTTTTCCGATACTTGGCTAATTTCTATATTCCAGTATGTGGAAATTTTTTCTAAAAGCTATTAATGGGGCTGGGCATGGTGGCTCATGCCTGTAATCCCAGTACTTTGGGAGGCCGAGGCAGGTGGATCACCTGAAGTCAGGAGTTTGAGACCAGCCTGGACCACATGGTGAAACCTTGTCTCTCAAAAATACAAAAATTAGCCGGGCGTGGTGGCGGGTGCCTGTAATCCCAGCTACTCAGGAGGCCGATGCAGGAGAATCGCTTGAACACGGGAGGTGGAGGTTGCAATGAGCCAAGATCACGCCACTGCACTCCAGCCTGGGTGACAGAGTGAGACTCCATCTCAAAACAAATAAATAAAATTAAAATAAAATGAGAGCTATTGATGGCAGATATGCCTCTCATTTGGACTCAATTTCAATGGGCAAATCAAATGGAAGTTTGAATCAGACTCTCAATATGGTCCTGTTCTGATATTAAAATAAACTTCTTCTCATGCTTGTTACTTCAATTCAAATAAATATGATAAATATATTCTGGGGGGAAAATAGATTTATTGTAAAATCCTATTTGCCTAAGAAATTCACTAAATTAGTTCACCTACTATGTGCCCAACACTGCTTGAAACTGGGTTGTACAGAAATTATTAAGACATGGTCCCAAGCTGGGCGTGGTGGTTCACGCTTGCAATCCCAGCACTTTCGGAGGCCGTGGGAGGACTGCTAGAGGCCAAAAGTTCAAGATGAGCTGAATTTTTATATTTATTAATAAATTTTAAATTAGCTGGGTTTGGGAGGCCAAAGCAGGTAGATCACCTGAGCTCAGGAGTTCAAGACCAGCCTGGCTAACATGGTGAAACCTCATCTCTACTAAAAATACAAAAATTAGTCAGGCGTGATGGCAGGTGCCAGTAATCCCAGTTACTTGAGAGGCTGAGGCAGGAGAATTGTTTGAACCTAGGAGGCAGAGGCTGCGGTGAGGCGAGACTACACCATTGCACTCCAGCCTGGGCAACAGAGCAACAAAAAAAAAATATAGCTGGGTTTGGTGGTATATGCTTGCAGTCCTAGCTTCTTGGGAGGCTGAGGTGAGGGTTAATGCTTGAGCCCATGAGTTCAAGGCTGTAGTGAGCTATGATGGTGCCACTGCTCCCCAGGCTGGGCGACAGAGCAAGAACCCCAACTCTTAACCCCTGTCCCATTTGTCCCAGCAGCCCTAGCAGCTGCAGCATTTATCCTAAGTTTGCCACAAAATATCTTGCTTTTATTATTATTTTTGCATTCCTCTAGTATATCAATTTGGGAAACAACAGACATTCTGTTTACAGCATTCAGTTTTAATAGGGGTATTTCCACATACAAAATATACGAATTCTCTATCGCTGAAAGTGTCAAATCCTACAAAACAGCATTCCTATGGATGATGTTAACATCATTCTTGAACAGTTGTTGGCCGAAGATTCATTTGAACAATCCCATTTTTCTGAAATAGACAACACTGATGTTCTGTTTAGAAATAATTCCAAGAACAATTTTTATATTTTATTTTACAATGAAAATCACTCAGATTTGCTTCAGCCTCATAGGGTGTGTTTACATAAAATTAAATGAGTGCTGAGAGCAAGCTAAACCTTTTTTTTCTGAACAGAAAAATGGTTGAAAAAAGGCCGGGCGCGGTGGCTCAAGCCTGTAATCCCAGCACTTTGGGAGGCCGAGACGGGCGGATCACGAGGTCAGGAGATCGAGACCATCCTGACTAACACGGTGAAACCCCGTCTCTACTAAAAAATACAAAAAAAAAAAAACTAGCCGGGCGAGGTGGCGGGTGCCTGTAGTCCCAGCTACTCGGGAGGCTGAGGCAGGAGAATGGCGTGAACCCGGGAGGCGGAGCTTGCAGTGAGCCGAAATCTGGCCATTGCACTCCAGCCTGGGTGACACAGCAAGACTCCGTCTCAAAAAAAAAAAAAAAAAAGAAAAATGGTTGAAAAAAAAAGACATGGTCCCTGTGCCCAACATTAGTCCAGTGGGAGAAACATACATCAACAGCCAAGTAAAATGTAGAATAAACGCTGTAACATTAACTCATTCATTCAGTTGTTCAAAAATTAATCTATTATGCAACAAATATATGCCAGGCACAATGCTAAGCATCACATATATATTATGGCAAAGCCCTCAAGGCAGCCTATTATCTAGTGGGGATGATAATAAATTGGATGTTCTATTCAGAGTGAAAACAAATTATGTTACCTTATCAACAACAGTATTTTTTTCATTCTAGAGTTTCTAGTTATTATTTTCAAATCTGTCATATCCTTTGTATGATTCCTGAGGTGACATTATTAACACCAGAAAGTAACAGACCTTAAACATCTTAAGAGACAAAAATTATAGCACAAACAATTTTAGGGTATCAGATTAAGTGACTAATTGACCGCTATGCTGGGCGCAATGGCTCATGCCTGTAAAACCAGCACTTTGGAAGGCGAGGAGGGCGGATTACTTGAGGTCAGGAGTTTAAGACCAGCCTGCGCAACAGGGTGAAACCCCATATCTACAAAAAATACAAATAATTAGCTGGTCATGGTGGCTCACAACTGTAGTCCCAGCTGCTTGGGGAGCTGGGGTGTGAGGGACATGGAGCCCAGGAGGTCAAGGATGCTGTGAGCAGAGATGGTGCCACTGCACTCCAGCCTGGGTGACAAAAGTGAGACCTATCTCAAAAAAATAAAAATAAAAAAGAACTGACTGGGCCGGGCGCGGTGGCTCACACCTGTAATCCCAGCACTCTGGGAGGCCAAAGCGGGCAGATCACAAGGTCAGCAGATCGAGACCATCCTGGCTAACATGGTAAAACCCTGTCTCTACTAAAAAAAATACAAAAAGTTAGCCCGGTGTGGTGGTGGGCGCCTGTAGTCCAGGCTACTTGGGAGGCTGAGGCAGGAGAATGGCGTGAACCCAGGAGGCGGAGTTTGCAGTGAGCCGAGATTGCGCTACTGCACTCCAGCCTGGGTAACAGAGCAAGACTCCGTCTCAAAAAAACAAAAAGAACCGACTGTTAAAAAAACTCTAAGGCACGCAAGCAGGAAAACGAGTCACTCTTGGCAATCCCTGGAGTTGGATTGTAATGGCGGCCATTGTAAGTTGCTGAACTTCTAAGTCAAAGGATGGTCTCGGTCTCCTTGGTTACAGACTCTGAGAGAAAAAGTTTAAGGAGTCAAATGGATGTTGTACCTTTTATTAGAGCTCCATTTCAGTAGATATAATTTTTTAATATATTATGTAAGTTTTTTCCCCCCAAATTCAACCAGGTCCTTCAACACAGTACCATCCTTTGAGGACATCTTCCTCATAGGTGATGAATTAAACCAAGAAGCCACCATCCCCACACGTACTATTTTATATTATAAAAACAGTGCTGCCTCCCTATCAAGTCTGATCATTACTACACCGTTCTACAGATGAGGATTCAGACTTCAGGGAAAATATGCACATACCATGTTCATAAAATATAGTTGCATAAAGTTTTCAACTGACATTCAATTGTTGGTGCTTTGATTACAATTGCCATATAAGCTCTTACCAGTAACCCAGGTTCCTCCCAAGAAGCCACCACACCCCATTCACAGGCCCTGGCCAACTCTGCTAAACCAATCCCTGGCAGTAAGCTCAAAATTCCTTTCAAGGGAGTGCTCCAGACAGCAAATCACAAGGTCAGGAGATGGAAACCATCCTGGCTAACATGGTGAAACCCCATCTCTACTAAAAAAAAAAATCAGCAGGCCGGGCGCGGTGGCTCAAGCCTGTAATCCCAGCACTTTGGGAGGCCGAGACGGGCGGATCACGAGGTCAGGAGATTGAGACCATCCTGGGTAACATAGTGAAACCCCGTCTCTACTAAAAATACAAAAACTTAGCCAGGCGAGGTGGCAGGCGCCTGTAGTCCCAGCTACTCGGGAGGCTGAGGCAGGAGAATGGCGTGAACCCGGGAGGCGGAGCTTGCAGTGAGCTGAGATCCGGCCACTGCACTGCACTCCAGCCTGGACGACAGAGCCAGACTCCGTCTCAAAAAAAAAAAAAAAAAAAAAAAATCAGCTGGGTGTGGTGGTGGGCGCTGGTAGTCCCAGCTACTCAGGAGGCTGAGGCAGGAGAATGGCGTGAACGCGGGAGGCGGAGCTTGCAGTGAGCCGAGATCGTGCCACTGCAATCCAGCGTGGGCGACTGAGCGAGACTCAAACAAACAAACATCTCCTAGCCTCCCTCACAGCTAAGGTCACATGTCTTCTTTTTGGTTACTGGGATGTAAGTGAAAGTGATGTGTGCATTTTCTATTTCACATCCTTAAAAAAATAAAGCTGATTGTCCTCCAGATACCCCTTTCTCCCTTATGGCAGACCAGGACACAAACCTGGTGCTTCAGCCATGAAGACAAACACAAAGGAGGCAGCCTCCTTAGAACCCAGAGAAGGAATCCATGCACAATATTTGGGATGGTGGAGCTATACCCCCACCCCGCAGCCTGGGTCTCTGGATAGCTTCAAGGAACAATGTTGGCCAACACTCCCTAGACTGTTAACAGGAGAGAAATAAACTTCTACCTTCCTGCAGTTTTGCGTTTGTTATATCAACTTTATAGCATAATTGGCTCACCTCCAGTTTTGCAACCCCTAGGCCCATTACTGTTAGTCAACACAAATCTGAGTACCTACTATAGGTTAAGGGTTACTGCTTCACCATCTCTGCACCATGGAACCAACTGGCTGTGTAATTTTAGTGGCTCAAGGTTTTTTTTGTTTGAGACGGAGTCTCACTCTGTTGCCAGGCTGGATTGTAGTGGTGCGATCTCAGCTCACCACAACCTCCGCCTCCCGGGTTCAAGTGATTCTCTTGCCTCAGCCTCTGGAGTAGCTGAGACTACAGGCACGTGCCACCATACCTAATTTTTTTGTATTTTTACTGAGTTTCACTATGTTGGTCAGGCTGGTCTTGAACTCGGGACCTCGTGATCTGCCTGCCTCGGCCTCCCAAAGTGCTGGGATTACAGGCGTGAGCCACCACGCCCAGCCTTGTTTTTTTTTTTTTAAGTTCAATCTACGTTTACTAATAATTTGAAATTACATTTCCTCAAGCATTTTTTTTAACCTTTCCCTGACTGAGAAACAATTTCCCTTGGAAACTGTAACTGCAAAGACTGTAACTAAAACTGTAACTAAACTCTTAAAAAAAACGTTAAAAGCAACTAAAGAAGTGTGGTCTTTGTTTACTTTTTACTTTCCTTCAAGCACAATGAGTTAACCAATAACTCAACAACTCTCATTGAGTCTCCAAAAGCTCTACTAAAAGTCTCAAGAACTGGGAGGAGGAAAACGAGTGCTGCTAGGGCTCACATATTATTTTCACTAGCATTCCTTCATGACCAATGACAAATCAGCCCAAAAGGTGGTGGGGCAGAATGGGACAACTGTGGCCTCTTCCTTCAGGGCCAAGATTCAAAGTTAAATTGACAAAACAAATATATTACTCATTCAAACATAATACATATTGTAGGACAAAACTCACGTTAACTACTTAATACTTTATGCTAAGTTACTGAGAAAAGAACTTTTATCTGAGGAATGCAAGTCTTTATTATCAGGCCCAGAGAGACATTAAAATGATACAGCAATCACTTTCTACTCCCCCTCCCTTTTGAGCTATCTCTTCAGCTCTTGCAACTGATTGCTATTGCCACAAGTAGCTACAAATTAACCTAATAATGCATAGTTATACAATGGATAGCCAATCACGAACCAATGTTGTTTCTGCAAACCAAGGACGATTCCTGGCAAACAACTTTGTATCAGTACACTCCCTGTTCCTCCTTTCAGTCTTTAAAAATCCATTTATAACTGCTGCTAATCTGTGTGTGTATAGTCAGGGCAATGTCATTCTGTATTCTGGGGTTGCAATCCTCAAGCCTGGCCCAAACAAACTCTCTACTTATATTAATTTTGCCTCAGTTTCTTCCTTTTAGGTCGACAATAGATATATTTAAAGAGAATCCCAGAGGGATTGGTATTAAACAATTTTGATAGCAATCTTTATTTATTGGCCACCTTGTCTGTCTAATGAACTTTTATGATAAAAGTGTGATAAGGGGCTCAGGCCTGCAATCCTAGCACTTTGGGAGGCTGAGGCAGGGGGATCACCTGAGGTCAAGAGTTCTAGACCAGCCTGGCCAACATGGTGAAACCCCATCTCTACTAAATTAAGCCGGGTGTGGTGGTCCGCACCTGTAATCCCATGTACTCAGGAGGCTTGAACCTGGGAGGCGGAGGTTGCAGGGAACTGAGATGGCGCCATTGGACTCCATCATGGGTGACAGAGTGCCACTCTGTCTCAAAAAAAAAAACAAAAAGTGTAATAAAAGCTTAAAAAGATATTGAATACCACTGAAATCTCCAACAACCAATGCTCTATAGAACTCCCTTGATCCTTTATTAGATGAGGGAAACCTGTACTTTAAAAATCCAATGTCCTTCCCTATCTAAATCTATTCAATTCCTTAAATCAGATGGAGAAAATCTAGGTGGCAATGAGAGGTGACAATGTGCTAGCAGCCCTCGGCCTCCGGCCTCGGCTTCCACTCTGGTGGCACTTGAGGAACCCTTCAGCCCGCCACGGCACCGTGGGATCCCCTCTCTGAGCTGGCTGAGGCTAGAGTCTCCTCCCTCTGCTTGCAGGGAGGTGTGGAGAGAGAGGCACGGGTGGGAACCGGGGCTGCGCTGGCCAGCCGGTGTGAATTCAGGCGGGCCTAGGCGCGGGCTCGGCGGCCCCGCACACGGAGCGGCAGGCAGGCACCCCGGGCCCAGGGCAGTGAGGGGCTTAGCACCCGGGCCAGCAGCTGCGGAGGTTGCCCCCGGTCCCCCAGCAGTGACTGCCCGCCAGGCCGCACTCAAATTCTCCCGGGGTTTAGCTGCTTCCCCATGGGGCAGGGCTCGGGACCTGCAGCCCACCATGTCTGAGCTCCCTATCTGTCTGATCTCCCTACCTGCGGTGGGCTCCTGTGCCGCCTGAACCTGTCGGAGGGGCTCCACCCCCTGCTCGGTGGCACCTGGTCCCATGGACAGCCCAACTGAGGAGTGCAGCTGCTTCCCCACCAGGCAGGGCTCGGGACTGGCAGGCAGCTCCGGCTGCAGCCCTGGTGCAGGATCCACTGGGTGAAGCCAGCTGGGCTCCTGAACTGGATGGGGACTTAGAGAACTTTTATATCTAGCCAGAAGAGGATCGTATGTGCACCAATCAGCACTCTGTATCTAGCTAACCTAGTGGAGACTTGGAGGACTAGCACTCTGTGACTCTGTCTAGCTCAAGTATTGTAAACGCACCAATCAGCACTCTGTATCTAGCTCAAGGTTTGTAAATACACCAACTGGTACTCTGTATCTAGCTAATCTAGTGGAGACTTGGAGGACTAGCACTCTGTGACTCTGTGTCTAGCTCAAGGATTGTAAACGCACCAATCAGCACTCTGTGTCTAGCTCAGGGTTTGTAAATACACCAATTGGTACTCTGTATCTAGCTAATCTAGTGGAGACATCGAGGACTACCTCTCTGTGGCTCTGTGTCTAGCTCAAGGATTGTAAATGCACCAATCAGCACTCTGTGTCTAGCTCAGGGTTTGTAAATACACCAATCAGCACTCTTGTGTCTAGCTCAAGGTTTGTAAATTCACCAATTGGTACTCTGTATCTAGCTAACTCTGTATCTAGCTAACTAGCACTCTGTGACTCTGTGTCTAGCTCAAAGACTGTAAACACACCAATCAGCACTCTGTCAAAACGGACCAATCAGCTCTCTGTAAAATAGACCAATCAGCTCTCTGTAAAATGGACCAATCATCAGGATGTGGGTGGGGCCAAATAAGGGAATAAAAGCAGGCTGCCCCAGCCAACAGTGGCAACCCCCTTGGGTCCCCTTCCACACTGTGGAAGCTTTGTTCTTTTGCTCTTTGCAATCAATCTTGCTGCTGCTCACTCTTTGGGTTCACACTGCCTTTATGAGCTGTAACACTCACCGCGAAGGTCTGCAGCTTCACTCCTGACAGCAAGACCACAAACCCATCCACCAAAAGAAAGAGGCTTGAGACACATCTGAACGTCTGAAGGAACAAACTCGGGACACACCATCTTTAAGAACTGTAACACTCACCGCGAGGGTCCGCAGCTTCATTCCTGAAGTCAGTGAGACCAAGAACCCACCAAGTTCAGACACAGCAAGAGAGACCTGTATCACTCACTAACTGGTAAAAATCCCTATCCATCTTATTCATACCATTAAGAGCTGATACCTGCTATAGTTTGTATCTAGAGAGCTATATATAACATACTGCCTGGTTTTCTAGCCATCTGAAATAGCCTGCCATTTTAATCTAACTTAAAAACTGCTTTCATTGGCCAGGCGTGGTGGCTCACGCCTGTAATTCCAACACTTTGGGAGGCTGAGGTGGGCAGATCACGAGGTCAGGAGATCGAGACCATCCTGGCTAAAACGTTGAAACCCCACCTCTACTAAAAACAAAAAAATTAACTGGGCATGGTAGCAGGCGCCTGTAGTCCCAGCTACGCAGGAGGCTGAGGCAGGAGAATGCCTTGAACCTGGGACGTGGAGTTTGCAGTGAGCAGAGATCACGCCACTGCACTCCAGCCTGGGCGACAGAACGAGACTCCATCTCAAAAAAACAAAAAACAAAAACAACAAAACAAAACTTTCATCATATCACTCCTGTTCATAACTCTTTTTTTTTTTTTTTTTTTTTGAGACGGAGTCTCGCTCTGTCACCCGGGCTGGAGTGCAGTGGCCGGATCTCAGCTCACTGCAAGCTCCGCCTCCCGGGTTCACGCCATTCTCCTGCCTCAGCCTCCCGAGTAGCTGGGACTACAGGCGCCTGCCACCTCGCCCGGCTAAGTTTTTGTATTTTTAGTAGAGACGGGGTTTCACTGTGTTAGCCAGGATGGTCTCGATCTCCTGACCTCGTGATCCGCCCGTCTCGGCCTCCCAAAGTGCTGGGATTACAGGCTTGAGCCACCGCGCCCTGCCTCCTGTTCATAACTCTTCAATGATTCCCCACTGCCTACAGAATAAAATCCAAACTCTTTAGTCTACTATTTAGTCTTTTACAATCTAACATAGTGGGGAAAACACCAGGCAGTAAAGATGACACAATTGTCACAAATCAGTCTGTTATTCTATCCTGAAATTACGGGCCAAGTCATAGAATCTGACAGTTGGAAAGAAGCTATTAAATGAACATATCACCATCATGCGTGACCCAGGGTTGCTCTGAGGTCTATAAGAACAAACGTGAACGCTCACTGAAAGCTATCAATCACTCTACGAATACAGGATGCTGGTCTCACTATCCTGTAATGAGACAAATCAATAGTTGTTGAACTTCTCAGAATACAAAGAAGAGAATCTATTAGGCTTGTGAAGGGGTGAAGAAAATTCTCTCCCCTCTACAACTTCTGAAGGTTTGATCATTTGAGCCTAATAAAGAAACTGATAATAGATCAACAGCAAGAAAAGGCATACAAATGTATTACATGCACACGCATACATGGGAGTCACAGGAATAAGAAAACTCGAAGGGCCAGATGGTTTAAGTTTTAATACCATCCTGAAGTTACAGAAAGAGTAGGGGTTTAGATCATGGCAAAACAGGTTATGGGAGGGAGGGATGGAAAGGCCTGGCTAGGGAAGGTGGTCTTGTTATGCAAATGAGACCTCACAGGTAGCAGCCTTGAGAAAGGATACTTGGTAGCCTGTGGCATGTGGTAAACTTCTCTATTAGACCTTCAAAGGTGTCAGACTCTCAATCTCTTGGTTAATCTGTCCTAGGTCTGAACATGGGGGATGGGGTGGGGAGAAGGTGTGCTCAGAAAAAGCCTGGCTGTTTATTTCACTAATGCAGATTTTCCCTAAAGATGCAAATCTCCACAAACAGCAGCTTTTCAGAGCTATTCGTGTTTGCAGTTTCTCTAACACATCTTGAAATATACAGAAGAGGTGTATTTCGGGTGAGATATTCTGGTTTCCTTTACTTCAGTAAACAAGGAAACTGAGTTTCCATGTGAACAAGTGGATTCTTTGAAAGACCAGGTCTACACTTGTATCCCAGAACTTAAAGTGTAACAAAAAAAAGAAAAGTAAAAAGAAAGACCAGGTCATAAAGCCAATGAGAGCAGCTACTCAGGCCTCTTTCATCCTTTATAACCTGATACACGAACTACCCTGTGAATAGTGTCGGGCACAAAGAGCTATTTGGTATGTATTTGCTGTGTCTAAGTTCCTAAAAAACAACTGAACGAGGATATATGAAAAAAAGAAAAGGCCGGGCGCGGTGGCTCACACTTGTAATCCCAGCACTTTGGGAGGCCAAGGCGGGCAGATCACCTGAGGTCGGGAGTTCAAGATTAGCCTAACATGGAGAAACCCCATCTCTACTAAAAAATAATAACAATAATAAATAAAATACGAAATTAGCCAGGCATGGTAGCACATGCCTGCAATCCCAGCTACTCAGGAGGCTGAAGCAGGAGAACTGCTTGAACCCAGGAGGCGGAGGTTGCAGTGAGCCGAGATGGCACCATTGCACTGCAGCCTGGGCAACAAGAGCAAGACTCCGTCTCAAAAAAAAAAAAAAAAAAAAAGGCCGGGGACGGTGGCTCACACCCGTAATCCCAGCACTTTGGGAGGCTGAAGCGGGTGGATCACGAGGTCAAGAGTTCGAGACAAGCCTGACCAACATAGTGAAACCCCGTCTCTACTAAACATAAAAAATTAGCCAGGCATGGTGGTGCATGCCTGTAATCCCAGCTGCTAGCTACTCGGGAGACTGAGGCAGGAGAATCGCTTGAACCCAGGAGGCAGAGGTTGCAGTGAGCAGAGACTGTGCCACTGCACTCCAGCCTGGACAACAGAGTAAGGCTCTGCCTCAAAAAAAAAAAAAAAAAAAAAAAGCCTGGAGTGGTGGTGTGAGCCTGTAGTCCCAGCTACTTGGGAGGCTGAAATGGGAAGACTGCTTGAGCCAGGGAAGACAAGGCTGCAGTGAGCCATGATCGTACCACTGTACTCTAGCCTGGGCAATAGAGTGAGACCTTGTCTCAAACAAAAAAAAAAAAAGGTCAGGCATGGTGGCTTAGGTCTGTAATCCCAGCGCTTTGGGAGGCTGAGAGGAGCAGATCACGTGAGGTCAGGAGTTCGAGACCAGCCTGACCAACATGGAGAAATCCTGTTCTCTACTAAAAATACAAAATTAACTGGGTGTGGTGGCGCATGCCTGTAATCCCAGCTACTAGGGAGGCTGAGACAAGAGAATTGCTTGAACCCGGGAGTCAGAGGTTGTGGTGAGCCAAGATCACACCACTGCACTCCAGCCTAAGCAACAGGAGCAAAACTCTGTCTCAAAAAAAAAAGTCCCCAAAGTCTTGTGCAAGAATGTTCAGGGCAGCTTTATTTATAATAGCCCCAAATTGGAAATAACCCAAATGTCTAATATCTGGCAAATGGATAAACAAATTAATACAATAAAAACAATACTCAGCAATAAAAAGCAACACTCCAAGAACATGAGTGAATCTAAAAAGTTATGCTAAGTGAAAGAAGCTAGATACAGAAAGGTACATACAGCATAATTCCATTTACATGAATAAGCAAAATTTACCTACAGTGATTGGGTGTATGGCAGGGATTAACTGGGAAACAGCACAAGGGAACTTGCTAGAGGTTTGGAAATGTTCTCAAGGAATGTGGGTTACATTACAGAGGCATTTGTCAACTCAATAAACTACATTTAACTGTGAATTTTGCCAGGCACAGTGGTTCACGCCTATAATCCCAGCACTTTGGGAGGCTAAGGCAGGCAGATCACCCGAGGTCAGGAGTTCAAGACCAACCTGGGCCACATAATGAAACCCTGTCTCTACTAGCAATACAAAAATTAGCCAGGCGCAGTGGTGGATGCCTGTAATCCCAGCTACTCGGGAGGCTGAGGCAGGAGAATCGCTTGAACCCAGGAGACGGAGGTTGCAGTGAGTCAAGATTGCACCATTGCACTCCAGTCTGAGCAACAAGAGCAAAACTCTCATCTCAAAAAAAAAAAAAAAAAAAAAAAGGCGAGCGCAGTGGCTCACGCCTGTAATCTCACTTTGGGAGGGAAGGCGGGTGGATCACAAGGTCAGGAGTTCAAGACCAGCCTGACCAACATGGGGAAACCCCGTGTCTACTAAAAATACGAAAATTAGCCCAGAACACGCCTGTAATCCCAGCTACTCAGGAGGCTGAGGCAGGAGAATCGCTTGAACCCAGGAGGCGGAGGTTGTGTGAGCTGAGATCATGCCACTGCACTCCAGCCTGGGCATCAGGGCAAGACTCGGTCTCAAAAAAAAAAAAAAAAAAAATTTGTAGTACATAAATCACAACTCAATAAAAGAAAAAAATAAAGAGACAAAAAAATGATCTCTAGTAATAAATACCTTAAGTCTTCCAAAGTAGCTTGGCCCAGAATTTTAAAAATAGTAATAATAATAAATACCTGAAGTCAATATACTTTATTTCAGGACTGAAGGAAAACTTTTATTATTCCAAGCCAAAACCAAAACACATGCACAACTTTTAAAAGTAAAACAGTGAAAACAGAACAGATTAAAACATCACTCAGGGCCGGGCGCGGTGGCTCAAGCCTGTAATCCCAGCACTTTGGGAGGCTGAGACGGGAGGATCACGAGGTCAGGAGATCGAGACCAGCCTGGCTAACACGGTGAAACCCCGTCTCTACTAAAAAAAAAAAAAAAAAAAAAACTAGCCGGGGGTGGTGGTGGCGCCTGTAGTCCCAGCCTGTAGTCCCAGCTACTCGGGAGGCTGAGGCAGGAGAATGGCCGTAAACCCAGGAGGCAGAGCTTGCAGTGAGCTGAGATCCGGCCACTGCACTCCAGCCTGGGCGACAGAGCCAGACTCCGTCTCAAAAAAAAAAAAAAAATCACTCAGGCTTCCACAGGAGGCCTACATGCCGCCGCTTGTGCTGCCGCCATGTCTCTAGTGATCCCTGCAAAGTTCCAGCATATTTTGCGAGTACTCAACACCAACATCGATGGGCGGCAGAAAATAGCCTTTGCCACCACTGCCATTAAGGGTGTGGGCCAAAGATATGTTTGTGCGGTGTTGAGGAAAGCAGACATTGACCTCACCAAGAGGGCAGGAGAACTCACGGAGGATGAGGTGGAACGTGTGATCACCGTTACGGAGAATCCACGCCAGTACAAGATCCCAGACTGGTTCCTGAACAGACAGAAGGATGTAAAGGATGGAAAATATAGCCAGGTCCTAGCCAATGGTCTGGACAACAAGCTCCGTGAAGACCTGGAGCGAATAAAGAAGATTCGGGCCCATAGAGGGCTGCGCCACTTCTGGGGCCTTCGTGTCTGAGGCCAGCACACCAAGACCACTGGCCACCGTGGCCACACCATGGGTGTGTCCAAGAAGAAGTAAGTCTGTAGGCCTTGTCTGTTAATAGTTTATATACCAAAAAAAAAAAAAAAACAAAACTCAGACCATATACCAACCATGGGTTTTTAAGCTGTCAAGTAAATCACCAAAGTTCTCTAGCCTCAGTTTTCTCATCTGTAAAATGGGAATAAGAAAATCTACCTCACCAGCAATATGTAAAAATTAACCTTATGCAAAGCATCTAGTAAAGTACCTGACACTCAGAGCCTTAGTAAATGGTATTGGTAGGAATCAACAATGAGAAAACATATAAAAAAGATCCACTTTACCTATCTTGCAAAACAGGAAATTACTTAAATGAGCCCTTATTGTGGACTCTTTTACTTTTTTAGGTTTTTTTTTTTTTTTTTTTTTTTGAGACGGAGTTTTGCTTCTGTTCCCCAAGCTGGAGTGCAATGGCACGATCTCAGCTCACTGCAACCTCCGCCTCCCGGGTTCAAGTGATTCTCCTCTCTTAGCTTCCCAAGTAGCTGGGGTTACAGGCACAACCACGCCCGGCTAATTTTTTATATTTTTAATAGAAACAGGGTTTCATCATGTTAGCTAGGACTCAAACTCCTGACCTCAGGAGATCTGCCGGACTCAGCCTCCCAAAGTGCTGTGATTACAGGCGTGAGCCACCGCACCCGGCCTGGACTCTTATTTAAATATCTGCCTTTTCTGAAAACTCTCCACTTTCTTTTATTATTATTATTATTATTATTTTATTTACTTTTTTTTTTTTGAGACAGAGTCTGTTGCCCAAGCTGGAGTGCAGTGCCGTGATCTCGGCTCACTGCAACCTCTGCCGCCCTGGTTCAAGGGATTCTCCTGCCTCTGCCTCCCCAGCAACTGGGATTACAGGTGCCTGCCACTGCACCCAACTAATTTTTTTTTTTTGAGACGGAGTCTCGCTCTGTTGCCCAGGCTGGAGTGCAGTAGCGCAATCTCGGCTCACTGCAAGCTCCACCTCCCGGGTTCACGCCATTCTCCTGCCTCAGCCTCCGAGTAGCTGGGACTACAGGCGCCCGCCACCACGCCCGGCTAGTTTTTTGTATTTTTAGTAGAGACGGGGTTTCACCATGTTAGCCAGGATGGTCTCGATCTCCTGACCTCGTGATCCACCCGCCTCAGCCTCCCAAAGTGCTGGGATTACAGGCTTGAGCCACCGCGCCCGGCCATACCCAACTAATTTTGTAGTTTTAGTAGAGATGAGGTTTCACCATCTTGGCCAGGCTGGTTTTGAACTCCTGACCTCATGATCCACTCACCTCGGCCTCCCAAAGTGCTGGGATTATGGGCGTGAGCCATCCACACTCGCCCCCCCGCTTTTTTTTTTTTTTTTTTTTTGAAATAAGAGTCTTGCTGTCGTCACCTAGGCTGGACTTTCTGCCTCCAGAGTTCAAGCAATTCTCTTGCCTCAGCCTCCTGAGTAGCTGGGATTACAGGCGCATGCCACCACGACAGAATAATTTTTGTATTTTTATTAGAGACGGGATCTCACCATGTTGCCCAGGCTGGTCTATAACTTCTGACCTCAAGTGATCTGCCTATCTCAGCCACCCAAAGTGCTTACAGGTGTGAGCTTCTGTGCCAGGCCTCTTTTTTTTTTTTTTGAGACAGAATTTTACTCTGTCACCCAGGCTAGAGAGCAGTGGCACAATCTTGGCTCACTGCAACCTCTGCCTCCTGGGTTCAAGCAATTCTCCTGCCTCAGCCTCCCGAGTAGCTGGGATTACAGGCCTACACCACCGCGCCTGTCTAATTTGTATTTTTAGTAGAGACGAGGTTTTACCACGTTGGCCATGGTTGGTCAGGCTGGTCTCGAACTCCTGACCTCAGATGATCTGCCCGCCTCGGTCTCCCAAAATGCTGGGATTTCAAGCGTGAGCCACTGCACTTGGCCTCTTTTTTTAAGAGACAGGGCACACTCTGGTTGCCCAGGCTGGAGTGTAGGGGTGCAATCACAGCTCACTGCAGCTTCAAACTCCTGGGACTCAAGCTGGGACTACAGGTGTGGGCCACCACACCTGGCTCATTTTTAACTCTCCACTTTCTGATAACTGACTCCATTCCATACAGATTGCTGGCTGAGAGAAGGAGTTAGGACAAACTAGGGAAGGTGCCTCGTTTTACAGTGGTCCTGCTCCCTAGTCACACAGCACTCTCTTTAAAAAGTTCACGAATGTCAAAGTTTAGGACAACCAAAGAGTGAGTTATAGAGAAACGCCACACTCTGAGACGAATTCAGGAGTCCTTTATTAGCCGGCGACCCAGAGACAGCTAGTGCTCAAAATTCTCTCCGCCCCAAAGAAGGGGCTAGATTTTCTTTTATACTTTGGTTTAGAAAGGGGAGGCGGGGGAGTCCAGTTAAAACAATCTTACAGAAGTAAAGTAGGCCAAAAGTTAAAAGGATAAATGGTTACAGGAAAGCAAACAGTTCCAGGTGCAGGGGTTTTAAATCTATCACAAGGTGATAGACGCGGGGCTTTGGGTGCTATTAACTGGGTGAATTCCTGGGAACTGCGGATATGGCTTGCCACAGTGTCTTATCAGTTAATTGCATTCTTGGATGCGCTGGGAGTCAGCTTGCACAAGTTTAAGTCCTTGAGGAAGGGGGTGGCTAAGGGGCTGCAAGTGAAGGCGCCAAGATGGAGTCTGTCTGGCTCTCTTAGCTAAGGGAGAGTCAATTCAGATTAGAACAAGGTAGGGTATCACAAAATTATATTCAAAGGTCTGAGTGAAACTCATTACTTAAAAAAAAAAATATCAAATGGCTTACATTGCCTTGCGAAACGCAAAAGACTATTTATAAAGATTACCAGTACTTAAGCAAGGTTTCCCAGAAATAGGGTTTACCTAAAGCAACATTTTTATTCACATCTGCTAGAAAGCTTTCTAATTATCTTTCAAAAGGCCATTTATTTCCAAATGCTAAGACAAGCACACCAGTAACTACTTTCCACAGAGAGTGTGCTCAAACAGTAGACAAAGCATGCTGAGTACTCTTTTATCACACCAACTCTGGCTGGCTGGATTACAGCCAACAACAGGGCTCAAGTAGGATTTATCTTTCCTGTAGATCACGTAGTACATTTGCCTAATGCAATGCCCTAGATTTCACAAATTACATTCACTGATGTACTTGCAAGTCGGCAGATTTGAACATTTTCAAGGAAGGCAGACACTTGTATAAAACAGTCTGTCTTGATCATCAATAAAAGCACCAACTATTTTGAGCCACCTACTATCCTTTTGCTATAATTTTCAATTTCGGTAAATAATTTATTGGCTTTCAGCAAAGTCGAGGTTTAGCTAATATGCTGATGTTCCATCTGTATTTACACTGCACAGTAAGAACCCACACACGCTAAATGTTTGAAATATTTTCAAGCCAAAAATTTATATTGTGTGGCCATGATAGGCACTGACTAAAGGAAACTTGAAACTATAAATAGCACAGTGAACACCATATGCCTGGGGTGAAATGTTTTGCTTAAAATGGTACAAGGAAGGGGTTCACAGTTAAGACAAAAAGTCCATATTCTATCCAAAAATGGGCCCAATAAACAAACCACACACACACATACTCCTAACTCATTAAAGAGATAATTTTTCTCGGCGGGGCGCAGTGGCTCACTCCTGCCTGTAATCTCAGTACTTTGGGAGGCCAAGGAGGGCGAATCACGAGGTCAAGAGTTCGAAACCAGCCTGACCAATATGGTGAAACCGTCTCTTTTTGTAAAAATACAAAAAATTAGCTGGGCATAGTGGCGGGCGCCTGTAATCCCAGCTACTCCGGAAGCTGAGGAAGGAGAATCGCTTGAACTCGTGAGGCGGAGGTTACAGTGAGCTGAGATCGTGCCACTGCACTCCAGCCTGGGCCACAGAGTGAGACTGTCTCAAAAAAAAAAAAAGAAAAAGAAAAAAAAAAACCTCACTGAAAAAAGTTACATATGCCATTTGTCTACCATTTTCAGGGCATTTCCTCGCGATGCAGTGGTATTCACTGCAAAGCAACTCGGGTCTAACTCTCCATCATGATGTCACAAAACCCAAAATGCAGTGGAATCCGACTCAGTGCTGGTGCAGTCTAGGGGTGCCAACAACCAGTGCAGTGCCGGCAGGTGCAGGGCAAGACTCCATCAGGTTTCCTCACTACCTCTGAAAATCACTGCTCCTCATACAAAAAAAGACTTTAAAAGTTCCAACCAGGAAAAAAAATGCCAGATTTGCCTGCTAAGTCTGTCAAGAAAAGGTCCCAGGACCAACTGTCCATGGGCAGGAAAAATGTGGGTGGAAAATGGCTTCCCCGGGCAGATGGAAATGCAGTAAATCCCACTCACATCCCTTCCCGGAGTAAGGGCGTTAAAACATGGCTGGGGGGAGGGGACCTATTCACAAGAGGATGCCAAGAACCCCCAACCACTTCAACTCGGGATCCGAACGTGCGACGGCGTGAAAGCCCAGGCGACCTTAGCGGAGACGCGGCCAGGGAACGAGCATTGACAAATCCGCAACCCTGACCACACAGCTGCAAAATACGCGCCGTCCCCTCCGCGACAGCCGTAGCCGTCCGCAGCCGTCGAAACACAAAGCCCACGGGTTTTAAGAAGAAAGGAAACACGTGCTCAGCAGATAAGCTCAAGAGTTTCTCGGCCCCGGGTGCTCCCTACGCGACGCCGCAGAGCTGCGCGGAAGCTGGAGACCGGCGACCCGCACCACCTGGGCGCCAAGGCTCGGGTGCGGCCCTCCACCCCGCGCCCCTGGCCTCCCCCGCTGTCTGCGCTGGCCCAGCCGGGGAAGCGCGGACGCGGCACCCAGAGAATTAAGTTTCTAATAATACAACTTTAGGCGGATAAGCGCGCCTCACCCCACCGCGAGGCCGGGCCAGAAGCCCAGCTCGGGGCGCGGAATCAACCCGGGGTCCGGCGCCGGGCGCGCCGCGCTCACCAGATACCAGACGCCGAGCAGGATGGTGCCGGTGCGGACATGGCAGCACAAGCAGCAGCTGTTGGAGTAGAACCGCGTCCAAGGCGCGACCATCTTCATCGCTCCGGGCGCAGTGGCGCGAGCGCGCGCCCAAGTTTTCAGGGAGCGTCGACCGCCTCGCCTGGGGCCCGCCGCGCCGCTGCTGACGGCTCCTCCGCCGCTCCGGCTCCCTGCCCTCTCGCCCGTGCGCCCGCCGGGCCGCTCCTCGATCCCCCGAGATCTCCTAGCGTCTGCTGCGTCCGGACCCTGAGCTCCGAAGGCGGTGGCGGCGGGGGAGGGGGCGGGGCGGACTCGGCCATGTGACCCGGCCCGTGACGTCATCGCGGGCTCCAGCCAGCTGCGGGAGCAGCGAGCCCCGGGTGAATAAATCCATCAGCGTGCACCCTCGGGCGGTCTCCTAGTCGGCCATCAGTGGAGGTCCCGGCCTTCCCTTTTTCATCTGGCCATTCGTGTAACTGCATTCCGTAGTCGAGATTCTTTTAGTCTAGTTCCTTGTGGTTTTCTTCCCTTCTACTACTTTTTTTTTTTTTTTTTGAGAGGGAGTCTCGCTTTTGTCGCCCAGGCTGGAGTGAAGTGGCACGATCTCCGCTCACTGCAACCTCTGCCTCCCGAGTTCAAGCGATTCTCCTGCCCAACCGCCCCAGTAGCTGGGATTACAGGCGCCTACCACCAGACCCGGCTAATTTTTTGTATTTTTAGTAGAGGTGTGGTTTCACCATGTTGGTCAGGCTGATCTGGAACTCCTGGCGTCAAATGATCCACCCGCCTCCGCCTCCCAAAGTGCTGGGATTATAGGCGTGAGCCACCGCACCCGGCCCCCTTCTACTTCTATCTTGCAGGTAATCGATACAGCTCCTATCACTCTTATCTTGCACGAGAGAAAGGAAAACTGCGCGGTGCTATTCCAGTCAATTGCAGTACTTTGAACCACCACGGAGAGCAATTTGTCTCCGCTTCCCAGCTCAATTACTGTGGTAGTAATCTTTTCCTAGAAAATAGGATGTATGTCAAGGACATCCTTGCTGTGCTTCAGGTAGCATTTTTAATCATGAGTGCAGCTCTAAAGATTCAGCCCCAGCCTGGGCAACATGGGGAACCCCTGGCTCTACAAAAAATACCAAAATTGGCTGGGCGCAGTGGCTCACGCCTGTAATCCCAGTGAGAGACAGGACTAGTGAATTTTCTGGGGCGACTAAGAATTCCTAAACCTAGCTGGGGAAGGTGACCGCACCCACCTTTAAACAGGGGGCTTGTAACTCAGCTCACACCCGACCAATCAGGTAGTAATGAGGGCTCACTAAAATACCAATTAAGCTAAAAGCAGGAGGTAAAGAAATAGTCAAATCATATAATCCGAGAGCACAGGGGGAGGGACAATGATTGGGATATAAACCCCAGGCATTCGAGCTGGGAGTGGGCACCCCCCTTTGGGTCCCCTCCCACTGTATGGGAGCTCTGTTTTCACTCTGTTAAATCTTGCAACTGCACATGCTTCTGGTCCATGTTTATTCCACTACAAGCTGAGCTTTCCCTCACTGTCCACCACTGCTGTTTGCTGCTGTGGCAGACCCGCAGTTGACTTCCACCCCTTTGGATCTGGCAGGGTGTCCCCTGCGTTTCTGATCCAGCAAGGCACCCATTGCGGCTCCAGTTTGGGCTATAGGCTCACCATTGTTCCTGTGTGGCTAAGTGCCCAGGTTCGTCCTAATGGAGCAGAACACTAGTCGCTGGTTTCCACGGTTCTCTTCTAATAGAGCTATAACACTCACTGCATGGCCCAAAGTCTCATTCCTTGAAATCTGTGAGGCCTAGAACCCCAGGTCAGAGAACAAAAGGCTTGCTGCCATCTTGGGAGCTGTGAGAACAAAGACCCACCCATAACACCAGCACTTTGGGAGGCCAAAGGCGGGCGGATCACCTGAGGTCGGAAGTTTGAGACCAGACTGACCAACATGGAGAAACCCCATCTCTACTAAAAATACAAATAAAATTCGCTGGGTGTGGTGGCGCATGCCTGTAATTCCAGCTACTGGGAAGTCTGAGGCAGGAGAATCGCTTGAACCCAAGAGGCGGAGGTTGCGGTGAGCCGAGATCGCACCATTGCACTCCAGCCTGGGCAACAAGAGTGAAACTCGGTCTCAAACAAAACAAAACAAAACACAAAATTAGCTGGGCTTGGTGGCATGTGCCTGTGGTCCCAGCTACTCCAGGGGCTGAGGCGGGAGAATTACCTGAGCCAGGGAGTTCGAGGCTGCAGTGAGCCGTGATTGTGCCACTACACTCCAGCCTGGGCGATGGCAGTGAGACACTTCTCAAAACAAAAAAAGAAACAGTCATCCAACCAGTTACACAAGGCCTCTGCAAGACACAACACAGTGTTAGAGATAGTGAAAGATAGTTCTATGCTTTGGAGGAGTTTATTTCCTCCCAACTCGTGTTTCGTCTAGAAACGCCCTTGTCTGCGGTTAGCCTATGGACTACTGTCAAAGCCAAGAATCTGAGATAAGTTAGATTATTAGCACGGTTGAAAGTTTTATTTCAGACATGCAGGAAAAAAAAAATTGATTCAATCTAAATTTCCTAAAATCAGGCTAAATAGGAAGAAAGATACTGTTAAAACTATTCAGTTACAGATCTGGTTAGTTTTAAAAGGCTTTAAAGCTGCAACTTTCTTACTAAGTAGCTTTATCCTGGAACCAAGAGCCATCCCTACCTTGTCAAGCGTAGGCCCTTAATCAGAAATGATAAGTAACATTATTTGGGGAGTTAATCAGAAAACCAAACAAAAAGCTCCGTTTTTGTTTTGTGTTTTCTTTCTTCTTCGTCGTCTTTTTTTTTTTTTCAGATGGAATTTCACTCTTGTTACCCAGGCTGCAGTGCAATGACGCGATCTGGGCTCACCACAACCTCCGCCTCCCGGGTTCAAGCAATTCTCCTGACTCAGCCTTCCAAGTAGCTGGGATTACAGGCATGCGCCATCACACCTGGCTAATTTTGTATTTTTAGTACAGACCGGTCATGTTGGTCAGGCTGGTCTCAAACTCCTGACCTCAGGTGATTCACCCGCCTCAGCCTCCCAAAGTGCTGGCATTACAGGTGTGAGCCACCTCGCCCAGCCTTGTTTTGTGTTTTCACTACAAAATTCTGGTTTCTTCAAGTTGAATAAGGAAGAACAACAACAAAAATTCTGGTTCCTTTCACATTGGAGATCATTTTCTCTGTGGGATCTTCCATTTAAAATTTAATTATGCCCACGGCCACTTTTTAAAATATATGTGTATATACTAGTTAAGTGCAGTAGTGACCACAGGCAAAAGAGTAGAACAAGGAGTTCCATCTGTAACTGATCATGAACAATCAATTGAGATAGCTCACTACCTTCAGACAATCAGCCATTTCTTTTTTTTTGAGACAGAGTCACGTACTGTCACTGGGCTGGAGTGCAGTGGTGCGATCTTGGCTCACTGCAACCTCCGCCTCCCAGGTTCAAGCGATTCTCCTGCCTCAGTCTCCCAAGTAGCTGGGATTACAGGTGCCCACCATGTCCAACTAATTTTTTGTATTTTTAGTAGAGATGGGTTTTCACCATGTTGGCCAGGCTGGTCTTAAACTCCTGATCTCAGGTGATCTGGCCGCCTCGGCCTCCCAAAGTGCTGGGATTACAGGTGTGTGCCGCTGCGCCCGGCCCACAGCCACTTTTTTTTTTTTTTTTTTTTGAGACGGAGTCTCGCTCTGTCGCCCAGGATGGAGTGCAGTGGCATGATCTGGGCTCACTGCAAGCTCCGCCTCCCAGGTTCACGCCATTCTCCTGCCTCAGCCTCCTGAGTAGCTGGGACTACAGGCGCCGGCCACCACACCCGGCTAATTTTTTGTATTTTTAGTGGAGACGGGGTCTTGCAGTGTTAGCCAGGATGGTCTCGATCTCCTGACCTCGTGATCCACCTACCTTGGCCTCCCAAAGTGCTGGGATTACAGGCATGAGCCACCACACCCGGCTATAGCCACTTTTAATATAGGACAAGCATTTGTGCTCTGAGAAAAAGCGGAGACATGTGATCAGAATGGGAAATGGTATCTTGAAAGAGACTTTTTCAACAATTAAACTCCAGCAAGCTCCCATAGTTACCTTCCCTTTTTCCCTCCCCACCAGAATTTCATATTCATTAGGCAAATCAATCATTGATTAAAGGGAATTTTATATTTTAGAAATCTTACTATTCAAGATCTGAACTTACAGACAGTTGCCAAATTTCTCTAGATAAGAAAATAAAGAATAGAGGGAATCTAACTGGAGAACAAAACAAAGAAGAGAGAAAAATGCCTTTGCAGTTAAAGTTTATTAAATAAAGCTTAGTGTCAATGTCTTTGGAGTTGTACTTGTTTGAGTGCAAGAGAGTATGGGAACTGGCTTCCAAAGGACAAATGAAACTGCCTTTGCAAAATTATAACTAAGGAAATTATGACAAGTGAAAGACATCAGATCTAACCAACTCTATCTTGCCTCTAATCTCTGAACTGTCCTTGTCCATTCCTGGGCATAGGCCGAACTAGCCTTAGGAAGGAATTTAGTTTATAGTTTAAATAATAGCCCCTCCCAAAAGCTAAACTGTCCTTGTGAAATGAATAAAAGGCCACCAGCCACCAAGTTAGAATGAGAGGGGCTGGAATTCTAAGTATTACCAGCCATTGTACTGGAGGTTGTAAGATTCGCAACTTCCACAATTATTCTTAAAGGTAACATCAGTGTTGAGAACCTAAGATCCGCCTTTTGAGATGTCTTTTTAGGTTTTTGCATTTCTAACAACCGGATGGCCCCACCTGGACCTGCCAACCAGTTCTGTGCCCCCGACCCAGGAACTGACTCAGCATAAGAGAACATCTTCCACTTCCTCTGATTTCATCCCCGAGCCAACCAATCAGCACTCCAGATTCACTGGCCGCCCCTCCCTACCCACCAAATTATTCTTTAAAACCCTGATAAAGGCCGGTCGCGGTGGGTTACTCCTGTAATCCCAGCACTTTGGGAGGCCGATGCGGGTGGATCACCCGAGGTCAGGAGTTTGAGACCAACATAACCAGCATGGCGAAACCCCATCTCTACTAATAATACAAAAATTAGCCTGGCGTGGTGGCGGGCACCTGTAATCCTGGCTACTTGGGAGGCTGAGCCATGAGAATAGCTTGAACCTGGGAGGCGAAGGTTGCAGTGAGCCGAGATCGTACCGCTGCACTCCAGCCTGGGGAACAGGGCGAGGACTCCATCTCAAAACAAACAAACAAAAACAAACCCTGATCTTCCACCAGCCTTCCATACAACCAGTTCTGCATGAATTATTCTTTATTGCAATTCTCCTGTTTTGATAAATCAGCTCTGACTAGGCAGTGGGCAAGGTGAACCCCTTGAGCAGTTACACTGAGGCTTCGCAAGGAACTTAGTCACAGTTGGGTTATTCTTTTCATTTTTTTGTGGGGCGGGGTGGGCGGTATTATTTTCAAACAACCACATATTTAACTGACATACTGATTGCAATAGTAGAGTTATTTAGAAAAGTCACCTGGTTGGCTGGGTGTGGTGGCTCACACCTGTAATCCCAGCACTTTGGGAGGCAGAGGTGGGCGATCACGAGGTTAGAAGATTAAGACCATCCTGACCAACATGGTGAAACCCCGTCTCTACCAAAAATATAAAAAAATTAGGCCGGGCGCGGTGGCTCACGCCTGTAATCCCAGCACTTTGGGAGGCCGAGGCGGGCGGATCACAAGGTCAGGAGATCGAGACCATCCTGGCTAACACTGTGAAACCCCGTCTCTACTAAAAATGCAAAAAATTAGCCGGGCGAGGCGGCGGGCGCCTGTAGTCCCAGCTACTCGGGAGGCTGAGGCAGGAGAATGGCGTGAACCCGGGAGGCGGAGCTTGCAGTGAGCCGAGATCGCACCACTGCACTCCAGCCTGGGCGACTAAGCGAGACTCTGTCTCAAAAAAAAAAAAAAAAAAAAAAAAAAAAAAAAAAATTAGCCAGGCGTGGCAGCTCGTGCCTGTAGTCCCAGCTACAGGTGACACAGAGAGACTCTGTCTCAAAAAAAAAAAAAAAAGTCACGTGGTTTTAGGCCCGGCACAGTGGCTCACACCTGTAATCCCAACACTTTGGGAGGCCAAGGCAGGTGGATCACCTGAGGTCTGGAGTTCGAGACCAGCCTCACCAACATGGAGAAACCCCATCTCTACTAAAAAAAAAAATACAAAAAATTAGCGTGGTGGCACATGCCTGTAATCCCAGCTACTCGGGAGGCTGAGGCAGGAGAATCGCTTGAACCCAGGAGGCAGAGGTTGCAATGAACCGAGATCAAGCCATTGCACTCCAGCCTGGGCAGCAAGAACAAACTCCGTCTCAAAAAAAAAAAAAACCGAAAAGAAAGAAAAGTCACCTGGTTTTCTGTTTGTTTGTTTGTTTTGAGAAGGAGTCTTGCTCTGTCACCAGGCTGGTGTGCAGTGGTGCACTTGATCTCGGCTCACCACAATCTCCGCCTCCCAGGTTCAAGTGATCCCTCCTGGGTTCAAATGATTCTGCCTCAGCCTCCCAAGTAGCTGGGATTACAGGCAAGCACCACCACACCCAGCTAATTTTTGTATTTTTAGTAGAGACAGGGTTTTACCATGTTGGCCAGGATGGTCTCGATATCTTGACCTCTTGATCTGCCCGCCTTGGCCTCCCAAAGTGCTGGGATTACAGGCATGAGCCACCATGGCCAGCCTGTTTGTTTTGAGAGACAGGGTCTCATTATGTTGCCTAGGCTGCTCTCAAGCTCCTGCTCTCAAGTGATCCTCCTGCCTCAGTTCCCCAAGGTCTTAGGATTATAGACGTGAGCCACTCTGCCTGGCACCACACTGTTCCTTTTCTGACAGAACTAAGGATGACAGCCCCCATAACCTTGGTAAGGTTTCTTACAGTTCACTCGCACCTTCTCCTTCATTCTTCACTGGGGCCTTCCTTACCAGATTTTATTTATTTATTTATTTTATTTTTTATTTTTTTTAATTTTTTTTTTTTTTTGAGACGGAGTCTCGCGCTGTCACCCAGGCTGGAGTGCAGTGGCCGGATCTCAGCTCACTGCAAGCTCCGCCTCCCGGGTTCACGCCATTCTCCTGCCTCCGCCTCCCGAGTAGCTGGGACTACAGGCGTCCGCCACCTCGGCCGGCTAGTTTTTTGTATTTTTTAGTAGAGACGGGGTTTCACCGTGTTAACCAGGATGGTCTCGATCTCCTGACCTCGTGATCCGCCCATCTCGGCCTCCCAAAGTGCTGGGATTACAGGCTTGAGCCACCGCGCCCGGCCCCCTTACCAGATTTTAAACACTTCTCACTTTTAGGACTTTAGGACTTGCAGCCTCTTTGTCACCCAGGCTTGTCTTTTTTCTTTTCTTTTTTTTTTTTCTTTGAGACAGGGTCTCCCTGTGTCTCCCAGGCTGGAGTGCAGTGGTGCGATCTCGGCTCACTGCAGCCTCCATCTCCCGGTTTCAAGCCTCAGCCTCAGCCTCCTGAGTAGCTGGGCTTACAAGTGTGTGCCACCACGGCCCAGCTAATTGTGTTTTTCATAGAAACGGGGCCAGGCGCAGTGGCTCACGTCTGTAATCCCAGCATTTTGGGAGGCTGAGGCGGGCAGATCACCTGAGGTGGGGAGTTTGAGACCAGCCTGACCAACATGGAGACACCGTCTCTACTAAAAATACAAAAAAATTAGAGTGTGGGGAACGCGGCGGACCTGTGAGTGGGCAACTCCGGTCCCTGAGGTCTGGATTCTTTCTTTCCTACTGAGACACAGCGGAGCCAATCCCAGGAGCCCAGTAATGGAGAGGCCCAAGAAGAAGAACCAGCAGCTGAAAGTCGGGATCCTACACCTGTTCAGGAGACAGAAGAAGATCAGGATAGAGCTGAGATCCAAGTGCGTGACATGGAAGGTGATCTGCAAGAGCTGCGTCAGTCAAAGACCGGGGTTAAATCTGGATTTGGCGGTGGCTCAAGTCTGTAATCCCAGCACTTTGGGAGGCCGAGACGGGCGGATCACGAGGTCAGGAGATCGAGACCATCCTGGCTAACACGGTGAAACCCCGTCTCTACTAAAAAATACAAAAAACTAGCCGGGCGAGGTGGCGGGCGCCTGTAGTCCCAGCTACTCGGGAGGCTGAGGCAGGAGAATGGCGTAAATCCGGGAGGCGGAGCTTGCAGTGATCTGAGATCCGGCCACTGCACTCCAGCCCGGACGACAGAGCCAGACTCCGTCTCAAAAAAAAAAAAAAAAAAAAAAAAAAAAAAAATCTGGATTTGGGTGCTGGCGTCAAGGTGAAGATTATACCCAAGGAAGAACACTGTAAAATGCCAGAAACAGGTGAAGGGCAACCACAAGTTTAAATGAAGACAAGCTGAAATGACGCAAACTGGTTTTATATTAGATATTTGACTTAAACTATCTCAATAAAGTTTTGCAGCTTTCACCAAAAAAAAAAAAAAAAAAAAAAATTAGCCAGGCATAGTAGTGTATGCCTGTAATCCCAGCTACTTGGGAGACTGAGGCAGGAGAATTGCTGGAAACTCGGAGCCGGAGGTTGCAGTGAGCCGAGATCATGCCACTGCACTCCAGCCTGGGCAACAGAGCAAGACTCTGTTTCAAAAAAAATATAGAGACGGAGTTTTGCTCTGTTGGCCAGGCTGGTCTTGAACTCCTGGCCTCAAGTGATCCTCCCACCTCAGCCTCCCAAAGTGTCTGAAGTCACCACGCCCAGCCTCCCTCATTTTCTTATACTCCAATTTTTCTCTCTCCTTCACCTTCTTCTGAGTTCAGCTATTTCCCAGCTATTTGTTAGGGAACGTTTTTTCTTTTTCTTTTTCTTTTTCTTTTTTTTTTTCTGTTTTTGAGAGTGAGTCTCATTCTGTTGTCCAGGCTGGAGTGCAGTGGTGTGATCTTGGTTCACTGCAGCCTCCACCTCCTGGGTTCAAGTGATTCTTATGCCTCAGCCTCCCCAGTAGCTGAGATTACAGGTGCCTGCCACCACATCTGGCTAATTTTTATATTTTTAGTAGAGATGGAGTTTACCATGTTGCCCAGGTTGGTCTCGAACCCCTGATCTCAGGTGATCCACCCGCCTTGGTCTCCCAAAGTGCTAGGATTACAGGCGTGAGCCACCGTGCCCGGCTGGTGAACGTTTTTTCTTTCCACTAGATAAAGCCACCCTTTCAAATCTCTTCTTCTCTATGGCCAATTGCATTTCAGTCTCTCTGTTAGAAATTCAAATTACCCAATATTAATTTGAGTGCCCACTATGGACAAAACATAAAGACATAAAGGCTGGAAAGATTAGTAACGTTTTGTTCCTGCTCTCAAAGCAGACCACTGAGGCTGGACCCAGTGGCTCAAACCTACAATCCCAGCACTTTCAGGGGCCAAGATGAGAAGATTGCTTGAGCCCAGGAATTCAAGACCAGCCTGGGCAACAAAGCAAACCCTGTCTGTACAAAAATTTTAAAAATTAGCCAGGCATGGTGGCACATGCCTGTGGTCCCAGCTACTCGAGAGACTAAGGCAGGAGGATCACTTGAGCCCAGGAGGGCAAGGTTACAGTGAGCTGTGATCACGCCACTGTACTCCAGCCTGGATGACAGAGTGAGACCATCTCAAAAAAAAAAAAAGTGGACCATCTAACCTAGTGGCACAAGTCACTGTGATGTAAGTCAGCATGTATGATGTATATCATTAAAAATAAAACATTTCAAAAAAAGGCTGGGCGAGGTGGCTCACACCTGTAATCCCAGCACTTTGGAAGGCCGAGGTGGGTGGATCAGATGAGGTTGGGACTTTGAGACTAGCCTGACCAACATAGAGAAACCCTGTCTCTATTAAAAATAGAAAATTAGCTGGGCGTGGTGGCACATGCCTGTAATCCCAGCTATTCAGGAAGCTGAGGCAGGAGAATCACTTGAACAGGTAGGCGGAGGTTGCGGTGAGCCGAGATCGCGCCATTGCACTCCAGCATAGGCAACAAGAGCAAAATTCCGTCTAAAAAAATAAAAAAGTAACAAAACAAAACAAACCACTAGGAAAGCAGGAAGAGATTAATTACAATTGTGGGGAGTTCTTATTTTAGTTGGGTCTTGCGAAGGGTGAATACACCACAAAAGGTGAAGGAAGAGACACGTGCCTCAGGAATTGGATTGGACCGGAAAGTCCTTTGGGGGTGGGAAGGTTTCATTTGAACTACCTCCATAACCTAGGCAAGGGTCTATCTCAAGAGAGACCTCAGGACCCCTCTAAAGGCTGAGAAATTCAGAGCTACATGTAGGTAGTTTTCCTGGAAAGGAAAACCTAGATGTGTTAGAAAAGAAATTCATGTACCTATGCACATGGTGCTGTTGAATGTGTGTGTGTGTGTGGTTTTTTTGTTTTGTTTTGTTTTGTTTTGTTTTGTTTTTTTTGAGACAGAGTCTTACTCTGTCACCCAGGCTGGAGTGCAGTAGTGCAATCTCGGTTCACTGCAACCTCTGCCTCCCAGGTTCAAGCGATTCTCCCACATCAGCCTCCTGAGTAGCTGAGATTACAGGCGTGCGCCACCATGCCCCACTAATTTGGTATTTTCTGTAGAGCCAGGGTTTCGCCATGTTTCCCAGGCTTGTCTTGAACTCTTGGACTCGGGCTATCTGTTCACCTCAGCCTCCCAAAGTGCTGGGATTGTAGGAGTGAGCCACCGCTCCCGGCCCATATCTTAGTTTGGGGTAGATCAGAGAGGGCCTCCCAGAAATGGTGACATCTAAGTTCACACTTACAGGATAAGGTGAAATTGGCCAGGTAAAGAGAAGCAGAGGACTACCCAGGGCAGGATGGAAACAGGACGCACATGGGATGGGCAGCTGGCAGGCCTGCAGGGTCACAAACAGCAAGGAGCACAGTAACTGAGGGTTCACATTGGAAAGAAAAAGGGACAGAGCTGAGAGAGGTAAGGGTAAGGAACTTTCAGGGGTGTCAGTGTGTGTGGGGGTAGGTAACAGAAGGTAAAAGCTTTTTTTTTGAGATGGAGTCTCACTCTGTTGCCCAGGCTGGAGTGCAGTGGCATGATCTCAGCTCCACTGCAACCTCCACCCGCTGGCTTCAAGCAATTCTCTGCCTCAGCCTCCTGAGTAGCTGGGATTACAGGCGCGTGCCACCATGTCCAGCTAATTTTTGAATTTTTAGTAGAGATGGGGTTTCACCATGTTGGTCAGGCTGATCTCGAACTCCTGACCTTGTGATCTGCCTGCCTTGGCCTCCCAAAGTGCTGGGATTACAGGCGTGAGCTACTGCACCCAGCCCTGCTTGGAGTATATTTCCTGAGGAAAGTGGGGAGCTATGAAACTACTGGAGGTTTCATAACTAAAATCCACATGACTTGATAAATTCACGTCACAGGAGGCTTAAGGTACATACCAAAGAGGCAGGATTGGCCACATAATTTGTGGGATCCAGTGCAAGGGGAAATTTTGAGGCCTATTTTTGAAAAAGTATTAAGAATTTCAAGATGGCAACAGTAGGACATTAAATGAAGCATGCAGTCCTTCTAAGCACAAGTCTCTAGCAAGTTCCACTGTCCAGGGTCCCACTGCTCAGGTTTCACTGCTCCGGTCACACATCCAGATTTTCCAGGTCACAGTGCCCAGGCCCCACTGCTCAGGTCACTCTGCCCAGGTCACACTGCCCAGCTCACATCACCCATATCACACAGCTCAGGTCACACATCCAGGTCACACATCCAGATTATCCAGGTCCCACTGCTCAGGTCCCACTACCCAGGTCACACTGCCCAGTTCACACCACCCAGATCACACAGCTCAGGTCACACATCCAGGTCACACATCCAGATTATCCAGGTCCCAGTGCCCAGCTCACACTGCTCAGGTCACAAGTCTAGGTCACTTTGCCCAGGTCCCACTGCTCAGGTCACACTGCCCATGAAGTTGGCCCTGGAGATAGGCTTCATATCTCTGTTAGAACTTAAAAATAAAACTAAACAGAAATAAATATATATATGATACAGGGTCTGGCTCTGTTGCCCAGGTTGGAGTACAGTGGTACAATCACAGCCCACTACATCCTCTGCCTACCGGGCTCAAGTAATTCTCTCACCTCAGCCTCCAGACTATCTGGGACTACAAACACGTGCCACCACGCCTGGCAAGTTTTTGTGAGTTATTTGATAGAGACAGGGTTTCACCATATTGCCCAGGCTGGTAAACAAAAGAAAATTTTGTGAGCTCTCTCATTTTTGTCAGAACACAGGGAACTGCTTCCCGGAGGCCATGATAATTGTGAGTTTCACAGGAGTGAGAGGAGGAAAATAAGTAGTATGCCAGATGATTCATTAAAGAATCTGGCTCTTGTCCAGGGTCAGGCCTGTGAAGGTCAGAATGTGGAGCTGGTTCCAGTCCCGAATTGCAGCCAAGGTGGAAGTCAAGAATTATGATTGATACGTTCTCAGAGATCTATGTAATTAATCACATATTTATTAAAGCACATTTGGGGTTTGGCCAGGTTCTGGACTGGGGTTGTGAGACAGAGTACGTTAAGACAAAATCCCTGCCTCCGAGAAACTCAAAATAACAATGTTCCCAGAAAGGGGTCCCAAATCCAGAACCCAAGAGAGGGTTTTTGGATCTCGCACAAGAAATAACTCAAGGCAAGTTCATAAAGTAAAGTGAAAGCAAGTTTATTAAGAAAGTAAAGGAGGGCAAGGTGCAGTGGCTCATGCCTGTAACCCCAGCACTTGGGAGGCCAAAGTGGGCGGATCACTTGAGGCCAGGAGTTGGAGAACAGCCTGGCTCACATGATGAAACCCAGTCTCTACAAAAAAAAGTAGCCAGGTGTGGTGGCATGTGCCTGTAATCCCAGCTACTCAGGAGGCTGAGGCAGAAGAATCGCTTGAACGCAGGAGGCAGAGGCTGCAGTGAGCCGAGATCGACGAGAGACTCCGTTTCCGCCCCCTCCAAAAAAAGGAATAAAATAAAGAAATAAAGGAATAAAGAATGGCTACTCTATAGGCAGAGTGGCGGCGTGACTGCTCCACTAAGGATACTTATAGTTATTTCTTGATTATATGCTAAACAAGAAGTGGATTATTCATGAGTTTTCCAGGAAAGGGGTGGGCAAGTCCCGGAACTGAAGGTTCCTCCCCACCATTTTAGACAATGTAAGTTAACTTCCTGACATTGCCATGGCCTTTGTAAACTGTCATGGTGCTGGTGGGAGTGTCTTTTAGCATGCTAATATATTATGATTAGCGTATAAGGAGCAGTGAGGATGATCAGAGGTCACTTTTGTCACCATCTTGGTTTTGATTGGATTTGGCTGCCTTCTTTACTGCAACCTATTTTATTAGCAAGGTCTTTATGACCTGCACCTTGTCCTGACCTTCTATCTCATCCAGTGACTTAGAATGCCTAGCCTCCAGGGAATGCAGTCCAGTAGTTCTCAGCCTCATTTTACCTAGCCCCTATTCAAGATGGAGCCACTGTGGCTCCAACGTCTCTGACAATAAGAGACAAAGATGGGCAGATGCAGTCATTAGTGGTAGATTTGTGCAGCTAACAGTAAAAACAAACAAACAAAAAACAGTATTCTGATTAATGGTGATATTATTGTTGTAACCAAGCGAGTTATAGGGAGAACGCCACACTCTGAGACTAACTCAGGAGTCCTTTATTGCCGGCCACCGAGAGACGGCTAGAGCTCGAAATTCTCTCAGTCCCGAAGAAGGGACTAGATTTCTTTTTATACCTTGTCCTAAATAGGGGAGGGGAAGTCTAGCTAAAGAAATTTTTTTACAGAAGCAGAACAGGCAAAAAGTTAAAAGATGAATTGTTACAGAAACAGTTACAGGAAAATAAACAGTCCCAAGTTCAGGGGCTTAAATTATCACAAAGTGATAAACGCAGGGGCTTTGGGTACCATCAACCGAGGGCATTCCCAGGAGCTGCTGGTACAGCTTGCCTCAGTATCTTAAATAAGCGCATTCCTGGATGTGCTTGGAGTCAGCTTGCAACAGTTATATCCTTAAGGGAGGGTGACAAGGGGCTGCAAGCGAAGAAACCAAAATGGAGTCTGTCCGGCTCTCTCAGTTAAGAGAGAGTCAATCAGGTTAAAACAAGGTAGGGTATCAATTTATGGCATCAATGTTTAAAATTTGGAATGCAATCAAATATATCTGTATCGGTCACAGTCCAGTCAGGAAAACAACCATTCTAGATATTTCAAAAAGAGGCAATACAATACTGGGAATTGTTTGCTGTAATAAAATATTTTACAAGTGTCATCTTGACCGAGTTTTGAAGCCATGGCTAACAATTCGGAATTCCCTGTCACAGGCAGTTTGCTAAGGCCTCACCCCAACTACTTCCCTTATCACGCCTGGGTTACAATATGCACAGATTCAGGGCCAGAGACCCCGGGTACTTTTCAGCTCAGGAATGGCCCTTTCTTGTTTGGTCACAGAATTGTCAAAATACCCAAACTCCAGGAAGCCCTAAAACCTCCTTTGCATTACAAAAGCCACCTCTGACACTTTCAGCTTGCTGTTACTCTTCCTGGTGCAACTCCCGTGTGGCCCTGTGTGGCAGCCTTCTCTCCTTTGGAGAAGTAACAGAGAGTTCTGCCTTTCACCCAGCCCAGCGTCACTGTGTCCTGTCTCACCAACGGAGACCCCTTCAGGCTTTTCTGAAGATTGTGTCAAAGGTGGAGAAGGAAGGTCCTGCCCCTCCCAAAGCCCAGGGTAAGGCAAAGGCCTTGAAGGCGAAGAAGGCAGTGCTGAAAGGCATCCACAGCCACAGCGAAAAAGAAGATCCTCAAGTCACCCAGCTTCTAGCAGCCCAAGACACTGCAGCTCCTGAGGCAGCCCAAGTCTCCTCGGCAGAGCATGCCCAGCGGAAACCAGCTTGACCACTGCACCGTCAGCATGTTCCACGGGCCCCCTTAGTCTGCCCAGAAGATGGAAGACAACAGCACACTGTGTTATTGTGAGTGTTAAAGCCTGCGTTGCGGCTCAGAAAACAATATACCCAGCCTGTGTGGTGGCTTGAGCCTGTAATCCCAGCACTTTCGGAGGCCCAGGCGGGCAGATCGCTTAAGCTCAGGAGTTGGAGCCCTGCCTGGGCAATATAGTAAGAACCCCATTTCTACAAAAAATACAAATTAAAAAAAAGTTAGCCAGCATAGTGTCGCACTCCTGGAGGCCCAGCTACTCAGGAGGCTGAGGCAAGAGAATTGCTTGAGCCCTGGAGGTCAAGGCTGCAGTGAGCCGCAAATGCGCCCCTGCACTCCAGCCTTGACCCCGTCTTTAAAAAAAACAAAAAGTCAGCTAAATATGGGTAGCCGCTACATAATGTGTTCCTAGAAATAAATATGAAACCAGAATGTCCACAAGCTGACACTGTAGAGTTTCTGTTCCCAGAGAGCTTAAAAATCTTTCTAATGACATCTGAACTTTTTTTTTTTTTTTTTTTTTTTTTTTGAGACGGAGTCTCGCTCTGCCGCCCAAGCTGGAGTGCAGTGGCCGGATCTCAGCTCACTGCAAGCTCCGCCTCCCGGGTTCACGCCATTCTCCTGCCTCAGCCTCCCGAGTAGCTGGGACTACAGGCGCCCGCCACCGCGCCCGGCTAGTTTTTTGTATTTTTTAGTAGAGACGGGGTTTCACCGTGTTAGCCAGGATGGTCTCGATCTCCTGATCTCGTGATCCGCCGGTCTCGGCCTCCCAAAGTGCTGGGATTACAGGCTTGAGCCACCGCGCCCGGCCTGAACTTTTTTTTTTTTTTTTTGAGATGGAGTCTGGCTCTGTTGCCCAAGCTGGAGTGCAGTAGCGTGATCTCGGCTCACTGCAACCTCCATCTCCCAGGTTCAAGTGATTCTCCTGCCTCAGCCTCCAGGAGTAACTGGGACTACAGGCACGCGCCACCATGCCTGACTAATTTTTGTATTTTTAGTAGAGATAGGGTTTCATCATATTGGCCAGGCTGTTCTTGAACTCATGACCTCAGGTGATCCACCCGCCTCGGCCTCCCGAAGTGCTGGGATTATAGGCGTGAGCCACTGCTCCTGACCTGTTTTTTTTTTGTTTTGTTTTGACACAGGATCTTATTCTGTTGCCCAAACTGGAATGCAGTGGTGTGATCACGGCTCACTGCAGCCTTCACCTCCTGGGCTCAAGTGATCCTCCTGCCTCAGGCTCCTGAGTAGCTGGAACAACAGGCACGCACCTAGGGTACTGCAAGTTTCTTTTCTTTTTTGAGATGGAGTTTCGCTCTTGTTACCCAGGCTGGAGTGCAATGGCGCAATCTCAGCTCACCGCAACCTCCACCTCCTAGGTTCAAGTGATTCTCCTGCGTCAGCCTCCCAAGTGGCTGGGATTACAGGCATATGCCACCACGGCCGGCTAATTTTTAGTAGAGACGGGGTTTCTCCATGTTGGTCAGGCTGGTCTTGAACTCCCGACCTCAGATGATCCACCTGCCTCAGCCTCCCAAAGTACTGGGATTACAGGCATAAGCCACTGTGCCCGGTCTGTTTTTTGTTGTTGTTGTTGTTTGTTTGTTTGTTTTTTTGACACAGGATCTTATTCTGTTGCCCAGGCTGGAATGCAGTGGTGGGATCACAGTTCACTGCAGCCTCCACCTCCTGGGCTCAAGTGATCCTCCTGCCTCAGGCTCATGGGTAGCTGGAACAACAGGCATGCACCATGGCTACTACAAGTTTCTTCTTTCTTTCTTTCTTTTTTTGTTTGAGACGGAGTCTCGCTCTGCCGCCCAGGCTGGAGGTGCAGTGGCGCGATCTCAGCTCACTGCAAGCTCCGCCTCCCAGGTTCACACCATTCTCCTGCCTCAGCCTCCCGAGTAGGTGGGACTACAGGCGCCCACCACCATGCCCAGCTCATTTCACTGTGTTAGCCAAGATAGTCTCGATCTCCTGACCTCGTGATCCGCCCGCCTCAGCCTCCCAAAGTGCTGGGATTACAGACATGAGCCACCACACCCGGCCTCTTTTTTTTTTTTTTTTTAAAGATGAAGTCTTTCTCTTGTCCCCCAGGCTGTAGTGCAATGGCACCACCTCGGCTCACTGCAACCTCTGCCTCCCAGGTTCAAGTGATTCTCCTGCCTGAGCCTCCTGAGTAGCTGGGATTACAGGTGCATACCACAACACCTGCCTAATTTTTGTATTTTAAGTAGAGACGGGGTTTCACCATGTTGGCCAGGCTGGTCTCGAACTCCTGACCTCAGGTGATCTGCCTGCCTTGGCCTCCCAAAGTGCTGGGATTACAGGCGTGAGCCAGTGCGCCCAGCCTTTTTTTTTTTTTTTTTTTTTACTTATTTTTTTTTTAAGACAAGTTTTTAAATTTGCTTCCTTCACAACTGAGCAGAGTCCATTAGCTTAGACTGCCTGGGGAACTCTGACTGAGACAGATACAGCCTCTAGCATGTCCAAGGAATTGTCTCATGTGTTTTAAGTTTATGAGACCTATGTTTCTTATGACTATGACTCATACCAGCACTTTAATTTTCCATTTTCCATCCATGGTTATAAATTAATAAGGGCTAAAATGCAATGAAATATTTAAAGGCTTGTACAAATAGTCCTTAAGAGGGCAGTGCTGCTGAAATTGGCAGTATCAGCAGGTGAGATGGTTCCTATGAGAATGGTTGTCAGCTGAGAGATGAAAGTTCTAATTCAGCAGGAGTAATGTTCTTAAAGACTGTGTGGTAGATTGCATTACTAATCAAGTTCACCAAATAATCTGGCTCCCTCTCTGTGGTGCCTCTGAAAAATATTGAGAATAATATAATTAACAATATTTTTTATTCCATTACTCAGATTTCATCACATCCTAAGATTTTGCCATTTTTGGTGCATAGTTTTTTTTTTTGAAATGGAGTCTTGCTTTGTCACCCAGGCTGGAATTCAATGACTCAATCTGGGCTCACTGCAACCTCCACCTCCCAGATTCAAGCGATTCTCCTGCCTCAGGCTCCCAAGTAGCTGGGATTACAGGCACGTGTCACCATGCGCAGCTAATTTTTGTATTTTTAGTAGAGGTGGGGTTTCACCATGTTGGCCAGACTGGTCTGGAACTCCTGACCTCAGGTGATCTACCCGCCTCAGCCTCCCAAAGTGCTGAGATTACAGGCGTGAGCCACTGTGCCCAGCCTGGTTCACATTCTTTCTAAAGAAATAAAACATTACAGATACAAAGTTCAAGCTCCTGCACATCCATCTTCATCCTCTTCCTCTCCTTTAAAAAGTCTACATTTTATTTTATTTTATTTTATTTTATTTTTTGAGACGGAGTCTGGCTCTGTCGCCCAGGCTGGAGTGCAGTGGCTGGATCTCAGCTCACTGCAAGCTCCGCCTCCCAGGTTCACGCCATTCTCCTGCCTCAGCCTCCCGAGTAGCTGGGACTACAGGCGCCTGCCACCTCGCCCGGCTAGTTTTTTGTATTTTTTAGTAGAGATGGGGTTTCACCGTGTTAGCCAGGATGGTCTTGATCTCCTGACTTCGTGATCCGCCCGTCTCGGCCTCCCAAAGTGCTGGGATTACAGGCTTGAGCCACCGCGCCCGGCCCAAAAGTCTACATTTTACAACTCAGTAAATTAGTCCTTGAAAAGGCTAGAAGCCATCAAAATAAAAATCTCACTTTGAAAAAAATACATTGTTTTCCTTTTCTTTTTGAGACAAGGTCTTACTCTGTCCCGCCTGCTAAAATTCAGTATCATGATCATAGCTCACTGCAGACTTGAACTCCTGGGTTCAAGCAATCCTCCTGCCTTAGCCTCTCCAGTAGCTGGGACTACAGGCATACACCACCATGTCCAGCTAATTGCTTTCTGTTTTTTGAGGTAGAGTTTTGCTCTGTCAACCAGGCAGAAGGCTCACTGCAACCTCTGCCTCCTGGGTTCAAGCAATTCTCATTCCTCAGCCTCCCGAGTAGCTGGATTACAGGTGTGCACCACCACGGGCCTAGTTAATTTTTATATTTTTAGTAGAGATGGGGTTTGGCCAGGCTGGTCTTGAACTTCTGGCCTCAAGTGATCTGCCCACCTGGGCCTCCCAAAGTGCTGGGATTACCGGCATGAGCCACCTCGCCCACTCTGGTTTTTGTATTTTTAGTAGAGATAGGGTTTCACCATGTTGCCCAGACTGGTCTCGAATTCCTGGGCTCAAGTGATCCACCTGCCTTGGCCTCCCAAGGTGCTGAGATTTCGGGCATGAGCCACTGCGCCTGGCCTGAGAAGCATACTTAAAATCAATCAATCAATCAATCAATCAATCAATCACAATTTGTTATATCAACATGTAAATGTCAGACAATCATTGAAAATGTCAGCCAGTCAGAGGAGGGAATTGAGGGAAAGACAGGACAATATTTGATGGCTACATTCTGGGTTTGTTGTTGTTGTTGTTTTTGAGATGGAGTCTCACTCTGTTGCCCAGGTTGAAGTGTAGTGGCACAATCTTGGCTCACTGCAACCTCCGCCTCCTGGGTTCAAGTGATTCTCCTGCCTCAGCCACTGGAGTAGTTGGGATCACAGGTGCATGCCATTACGCTTGGTTAATTTTTTTTTTTTTTTTGAGACTGAGTCTTGCTCTGTCGCCCAGGCTGGAGTGCAGTGACGCAATCTCAGCTCACTGCAAGCTCCGCCTCCCGGGTTCACGCCGTTCTTCTGCCTCAACCTCCCGAGTAGCTGGGACTACAGGCGCCTACCACCATGCCTGGCTAATTTTTTTTTTGTATTTTTTTAGTAGAGACAGGGTTTCACTGTGTTAGCCAGGATGGTCTCAATCTCCTGACCTCACGATCCACCCGCCTCGGCCTCCCATAGTGCTGAGAAAACAGGCGTGAGCCACCGCGCCCGGCCACGCCTGATTAATTTTTTTTTTTTTGGTGTTTGTATTACTTATTTATTTATTTATTTTTGAGATGGAGCCTCACTCTGTTACCCATGTTGGAGTGTAGTGATGTGATGTTGGCTCACTGCAACCTCTGGCTCCCAGGTTCAAGCGATTCTCCTGCCTCAGCTTCGCAAGTAGCTAGGATTACAGGCTTGTGCCACCATCCCAGCTAATTTTTGTATTTTTTTTAGTAGAGACAGGGTTTTGCCATGTTGGCCTGGCTGGTCTTGAACTCCTGGCCTCAAGTGATCCACCCATATCAACCTCCCAAAGTGCTGGGATGATAGGCCACCATGAGCCACCGTGCCCTGCCCTCACCTGTTTTTGAAGGCAAGCAGGTTTCCCCACTGTAAAGATGCTCTTTTGATCCTCCCTTACTATACGGTGCTCTTTGAAGGAAGTGACTTTGAGGAGCCCACACCTAAGGAGGGAGGAGTTGTGCTTCCCCTCCTTGAGGATGAAGTATCTACATTAATTATTTGAAATTTTTCTTCATGGGAGATTTCTCTCTTCACCCCCATTGATTCAGTTTTTATTCAATCCTTTATTTATATCAGTAAAGACCTCTGGGTGTTAACATAGTTCCAGTTCCATTTTTGTTTTTGAGATCGAGTCTGGAGTACAGTGCTGTGATCTTGGCTCACTGCACCCTCAACCTCCTGGACTCAAGTGTTCCTCCCACCTCAGCCTCCTAAGTAGCTGGGGCCACAAGGGCGCCACCAAGCCAGACTAATTTTTGTATTTTTTTGTTAAGACGGATTTCACCATGTTGCCCAGGCTGGTCTTGAACTCCTGAGCTCAAGCAATCCTCTGACCTCGGCATCCCAAAGTGCTGGCATTACAAGTGTGAGCCAATGAGCCCTTTATTTAAAAAAAGGTTTTTTTGTTTTCAAATTAAGACAAGCTCTCTTTCTGTCACCTAGGCTGAAATGCAGGATGCAATCACAGCTCACTGTAACCTCAAACTGCTGGGCTCAAGTGATCCTCTCCCAGCCAAGTTCATTTTTAAAAGTGCAGATTTTTCCCCATGGGGAAAACGGGAAAGGCTGCCAAACATTTCCATAAACAAAGTGCCCTCAGCCTTGTTTCAAGCACATCCCGGGAATGTGTTAAATCCTCTGTGTAGCCAGGGACTTGGCACAAGTAAGGAGGGATTGCTTCTTGTAATCTAAAATGACTGACTAGATTAAAATACCCTTGTGAATATTTCTCCTGGGACATGCTTAAACTAATCCCACATTTCAAGAAGGAAACAAAATTTAAACGCCTTCTTTGTTTCTCGTTGTTATTTAAATGAACCCATGCAAAAAACAGACAGAAAACCTCCCTTAGACAATAAAAACAACAACAATAACACACACAAACAACGATCATGGATGATTTAGTCCCAGAGAGAGAGAGAGTCCCAGAGAGAGAGGAGAGAACCAGGTGTGGTGGCTCACGCCTGTAATCCTATCACTTTGAGAGGCCGAGGCAGGCAGATCACTTGAGGTCAGGAGTTTGAAACCAGCCTGGCCAACATGGCGAAACCCCGTCTATACCAAAAAAAATTAGGCCAGGCCTGGTGGTTCATGCCTGTAATCCCAGCACTTTGGGAGGCTGAGGTGGGTGGATCACCTGAGGTCAGGAGTTTTAGACCAGCCTGACCAACATGGAGAAACCCCGTCTACTAAAAATACAAATTAGCTGGGTATGGTGGTGCATGCCTGCAATCCCAGCTACTCGGGAGGCTGAGGCAGGAGAATCGCTTGAACCCAGGAGGCAGAGGTTGCAGTGAGCCAAGATTGTGCCATTGCACTCTAGCCTGGGCAACAAGAGTGAAACTCTGTCTCAAAAAAAGAAAGAAAGAAAGAAACTAGCAAGGCATGGTGGTGGGTGCCTGTAATCCCAGCTACTTGGGAGGCTGAGTTAGGAGAATTGCTTGAACCTGGGAGATGGAGGTTGCAGTGAGCCGAGATCACACCGCCACTCCAGCCTGGGGGACAGAGTGAGACTCTGTCTCAAAAAAAAAAAAAAAAAAAAAAAGGAGAGGAAGGCAGTGAAGGTGCTCTTGCACCTCACCACCTTCCTGGAGCCCTCAATTTCACTGCAGACCTTACCAAGTACTTAGGCAAGTTTCACCTGCAAGGGAAGCTCCTGATTGTCAAGGTGATCCCAGCAGGCAGCAACCTGCTTTCAGACAACCATAAAGCTAAGTAATGGTGATGGGATACAGTCACGAACCATATCCTGACTTCCTGAAGTCTCCAAGCTCCACATGATTGCCCAACTCCCTTTTCATGCCACAACCTGCAACACCTCAGGATCATTCTTCTCACACTTCCAATAGTTGCCCATGGGCCTGGCACTGATAGAGAGCTGGTCCTCCCCTCCAAAGGCTGTCTTCCTTACTGGCTTTAGAAGGTAATACTATGTAAAGCTGTAGCTCTGCCACTAATTACCTGTGTACCTTTGGGCAAGTTGCTTCACCTCTCTTGCCTCAATTTTTCACGTGTAAAATGAAGACATTAGTTCTAGTTGGCTCCAAGCTCTCTCTGGCCTGATTTTTCATGACCATGTTAAATCTTTCAGGGCTGAGATAATACCGTTTCCCAATACTGTGCAAGCATAACACTGGATAAAACAGAGTGTTGGCTGGGCACGGTGGCTCATACCTGTAATCCCAGCACTTTGGGAGACCAAGGTGGGCAGATCACTTGAGGTCAAGGCAGATCACTTGAGGCTAGCTTGGCCAACATGGTGAAACCCTGTCTCTACTTTCTTTTTTTTTTTTTTTTTTGAGACAGAATCTTGCTCTGTTGCCCAGGCTGGAGTACAGTGGCACGATCTCAGCTCACTGCAACTTCTGCCTCCTGGGTTCAAAAGATTCTCCTGCCTCAGCCTCCAAAGTAGTTGGGATTGCAGATGTGTGCCACTATGCCCAGCTAATTTTTGTATTTTTTTAGTAGAGATGGGATTTCACCATGTTGGCCAGGCTGGAATTCCTGACTTTGTGATCTGCCTACCTTAGCCTCCCAAAATGCTGGGATTACAGGCGTGAGCCACTGCACCCAGCCGAAACCCTGTCTCTACTAAGAAAAAAAATACAAAAATTGGGCCAGGCAAGGTGGCTCACGCCTGTAATCCCAGCACTTTGGGAGGCCGAGGTGGGTGGATCACGAGGTCAGGAGATCGAGACCATCCTGGCCAATAGGGTGAAACCCCATCTCTACTAAAATACAAAAAATGAGCCAGGCATGATGGTGCATGCCTGTAATCCCAGCTACTCAGGAGGCTGAGACAGGGGAATCACTTGAACCTGGGAGGCAGGTTGCAATGAGCTGAGACGGCACCACTGCACTCCAGCCTGGCCACAGAGCAAGACTCCATCTCAACAAACAAACAAACAAACAAAAAATTAGCTGGGCCTGGTGGCAGGCGCCTGTAATCCCAGCTACTTGGGAGGCTGAGGCAGAAGAATCACTTGAACTTGGGAGGTGGAGGTTGCAGTGAGCCAAGATCATGTCAGTGCACTCCAGCCTGGGTAACAGTGCGAGACTCTGTCTCAAACAAACAAAACAAAAATAGGTCACAAAAACTAGTTTTATATCCCCTAAATAGATGTTGTTGATCCAAGTTTAAATCAACTCTAGTTTGAAAATTAATGTAGGAATACGAAGCTCAAATTTTTCTTTCAAAACGGAGCAAGATCTCCATGAATTGTGTTCCTCTCACCCTCTGGCTTCTCTCGTTTTTCACTTAGCCTCCTCTTAACCTTCTGTCCTCCTTACAACTTTTTATAGGGTTATGGTTGCTCCCTGATCTAACTTCTACATCTTGCTTTCTTGATTGGACTGGCAGATTAAGTATAGTCTGTAATATTCACTAATTGACTTTGCATGATTTGGATGTTTATCATTGGGTCCCCTTGTCTTCTGATTTTTTTTTTTTTTTCCATGACGGAGTCTGGCTCTGTTGCCCAGCTGGAATGTAGTGGTGGCACAACCTGGGCTCACTGCAACCTCTGCCTCCCAGATTCAAGCAATTCTCCTGCCTCAGTCTCCCAAGTAGCTGAAATTACAGGTGCGCACCCCCATACTCAGCTAATTTTTGTATTTTTAGTAGAGACGGGGTTTCACCATGTTGGTCAGGCTGGTCTCAAACTCCTGACCTCAAGTGATTCGCCTGCCTTGGCCTCCCAAAGTGCTGGGATTATAGGCGTGAGCCACCGCGCCCAGCCTCCTCTGATTGTTTTTTCATTTTTATTTTTATTTATTTATTTATTTATTTATTTTGAGATGGATTCTTGCTTTGTCGCCCAGGCTGGAGTTTAGTGGCATGATCTTGGCTCACTACAATCTCCGCCTCCTGGGTTCAATTGATTCTCCTGTCTCAGCCTCCCAAGTAGCTGGGACTATGGGCACGTGCCACCATGCCTGGATAATTTTTGTATTTTTAGTAGAAACGGGGTTTTATTATGTTGGCCAGGCTGGTCTCAAACTCTTGACCTTGTGATCCGCCTGCCTCAGCCTCCCAAAGTGCTGGGATTACAGGTGTGAGCCACCGTGCCCAGCCCTCCTCTGATGGTTTAAGCAGATGAGTGTTACATGCTTAGGCTGGTGGAGAAGCAGACAGCACAGTGCTGTAGGAAGTTCTAGCATTGGCTCTGGGACTTCAGACTGGACAAACACCCAACAAACATTTACAGACTATTTAGCATGTGCAGGTGCTCTACTGAATGTAGACTGAATAAGAATTCTACAAACCATTTCCCTTTCCCTCTGCACACATGTAGACCTTATTTCCCAGGTTTCTTTTACAGTTCAGTAAGGCCACGTGCTTGAAATGTGGGTGAAAATGATGTCTGCCTCTTCCCCCTCAGACCATAAACACCCCTCTTGCAAGCATCCACTTTCTCTTTTTCATAACCAAAAAACCCCTGAAAGTTTAGAAATTCCTGTTAATGGACCAGGCGTAGTGGCTCCTGCCTGCAATCCCAGCACTTTGGGAGGCCGAGGCAGGAGGATCACGAGGTCAGGAGATCAAGACCATCCTGGCTAACACAGTGAAACCCCGTCTCTACTAAAAAAAATACAAAAAATTAGCCAGGCATGGTGGCGGGCACCTGTAGTCCCACCTACTCAGGAGGCTGAGGCAGGAGAATGGCACGAACCTGGGAGGCGGAGCTTGCAATGAGCTGAGATCGTGCCACTGCACTCCAGCCTGCGTGATAGAGTGAGACTCCGTCTCAAAAAAAAAAAAAAAGAAATCCCCGTTAATGGGGATTATGGAATCCCCATATAGTAGGTGTATGGGGGCCATAGGTTCTTGGCATCCTAAAGGATCAGAAAACTCACGACATGAGGCAGATTGATTAATAGGAGAAAAGGCATACCAATTTATTAATGTATATACATGGGAGTCTTTTTTTTTATTAACAATTTTTTTTCCAGCCAGGCACAGTGGCGCACACCTATAATCCCAGCACTTTGACAGGCCGAGGCAGGTGAATCACCTGAGGTCAGGAGTTCCAGACCAGCCTGACCAACATAGTGAAACCCCGTCACTCCTAAAAATACAAAAGATTAGCTGGGCATGGTGGGGCATGCCTGTAATCCCAGCTACTCAGGAGGCTGAGGCAGGAGAATCACTTAAACCTGGGAGGCAGAGGTTGCAGTGAGCTGAGATTGCACCACTGTACTCCAGCCTGGGCAACAAAAGTGAAACTCAGTCTCAAAAAAAAAAAAAAAAAAATTAACCCACACACAAAATAAATAAAATTAAATAACAAATAGTTTTTTTTAAACTAATCAAATGTTGTGGCTTTTTTCTTCCTATTGTTAGGAGAGCAGGAGGGAGTGGTGTCCAGTGGCTTTTTCACTCCTGTAGATCGGCAAGCAGGAGAGGGTGTTACAAGCCCTTTTATTCCCACCACCCACAGCTCGGTGAGCAGAAGGTGAGCAGAAGGGAGTTGCGCCCAGCAACTTTTTCACTTCTGTGGTTTGGCAAGTGAGAGAGGTATATTACTGCTCTCTTCACTCCCACTGTTTGGTGGGTTCCAGGTTCTTGTCCCATGATCAAGCGGAATGAGGGGCTAGGTATGGTGGCTGATGCCTATAATCCCAGAATTTTGGGAGGCCGAGGCAGGCAGATCATCTGAGGTCAGGAGTTTGAGACCAGTCCCGTCTCTACTAAAAATACAAAAATTAGCCGGGCGCGGTGGCTCACGCCTATAATCCCAGCACTTTGGGAGGCCGAGGTGGGCGGATCATGAGGTCAGGAGATCGAGACCATCCTGGCTAACACGGTGAAACCCCGTCTCTACTAAAAATGCAAAAAATTAGCCGGGCGAGGCGGCGGGCACCTGTAGTCCCAGCTACTCGGGAGGCTGAGGCAGGAGAATGGCGTGAACCCGGGAGGCGGAGCTTGCAGCGAGCCAAGATCGCGCCATTGCACTCCAGCCTGGGCGACTAAGCGAGACTCTGTCTCAAAAAAAAAAAAAAAAAAATACAAAAATTAGCTGGCATGGTGGTGCATGCCTGTAGTTCCAGCTACTCAGGTGGTTAAGGCAGGAGAATTGCTTGAACCTGGGGGTTGGAGGTTGCAGTGAGCTGAGATCACACCACTGCACTCCAGCCTGGGTAACAGAGTGAGACTCTATCTCAAAAATAAAAAAAGAAAGAAACAGAAGATTGAGGTATGCAGACACTGGAGGGTGAGCAAGACAGAGTAGAATTTATTGAACAACAAAAAAGCTCTTGACAAAGAGAGGAGACCTGAAGTGGGTAACCATCTGTGAGGCTGAGTCTGGGGCATTTATGGGCTTAGAATGGGGGAGTGTGTGCTGATTGGTCCGTTGAGGCCTTGGAAAAAAGCAACGGCCAATTGGTTAAAGGGCATAATCAAGAAGGAACCAATCTAGGGAGAATGGGTGAGTTCTCACTCTGGTCATGGACTGGATCTGGAAGCAGCAATTTGGTTTTCAGACTTTAGACTGTCCTTAGTTTGAACGTTGAGTTTCATTGGGGATCTGTCTCTGTCTGCCTAGGAATTTGTCTGTCTCCTGTCACCATCACAAGCAGCAGCACTGAACACAGGAGATTTTAGAATGAAGACACAGCTTCCCAATAAGGTACACATGCTTATATATCATCTTGAGGTTACAGAAATAATGGGGACTTGGATCCTGGTAAAACAGGTTATGGGGCTAGGCATGGTGACTCATGCCTGTAATTCCAGCACTTTGGGAGGTCGAGGCAGGCAGATCACTTGAAGTCAGGAGTTTGAGACCAGCCTGGCCAAGATGGAGAAACCCCATCTCTACTAAAAATACAAAAATTAGCCCAGCATGGTTTCACACACCTGTAATCCCAGCTACTTGGGGGGCTGAGGAAGGAGAATCACTTGAACCCAGGAGGTAGAGATTGCAGTGAGCCAAGATTGCTCCACTGCACTCCAGCTTGGGCGACAGAGGGAGACTCCATCTCAGAAAAACAAAAAACAGGTTATGGGATGGAGAACAAGATAAATTTTATTGAGGAGGCAATAAATGATTACTAGAGAGAATGACTAGATCCAGAACAGAGATTAAATTGTAAATAGTTCTCTTGGGAATGTAAATGACCTTGGAGACAGTCATTATACTTGTAAAAGTTCAAGACTAACCTGGGCAACATGGCGAAACCCCATCTCTACCAAAAATACAAAAATTAGCCAGGCATGGTGACACATGCCTGTAATCCCAGCTACTTGAAAGGCCGAGGCATGAGAATCGCTTGAACCCAGAAGACGAAGGTTGCAATGAGCCAAGATCAGGCCTCTGCACCCCAGCCTGGACAACAGAGCGAGACTCCATCTCAAAAAAAAAAAAAATCAAATAACTACTTGGTAATTTGTTCATTGATTCTGTGATTTCAAAATGCCAACACCTGGAAGTGATCTATTGGGCAGCTGTTGCTGAGATGATTAAAACTGAGTTAGGATCTTTTATACCGAGTTCCTTCTATAAGATACTTTCAGAGTTTGGCCAACTGAGTGATGATTGAAATAAAATTCCTAAATATCATCTGTCTCATATTAAATAAACTACCCCTCTCCTTATCTATTCCATTTCTAGCCACACAATTTGAAAACAGTTTATCTTGAAGTCTTAGTGCAGTCTTATTTCAAACATTTATTCTGAGCTGTGGTTAATACACTTAGTTACTTGAGAGTACAACATTGTTATTCCCAGAAAACATTTTGCTGGATAGTAAAACCTCCTAGATTCTGTGACCTTAAACCATTTATTTCCTATGCTATAATTATCAGATCATTATGGTGGTTACTTTTCTTCTGGATTTCAGGGAACATATAAAACTTGTAATAAATAGGCTGGGTGCGGTGGCTCATGCCTGTAATCCTAGCACTTTGGGAGGCTGAGGTGGGCAGATTGCCTGCTCTCAAGAGTTTGAGACCAGCCTGGGCAATACGGTGAAACCCCATCTCTACTAAAATACAAAAAATGAGCCAGGCATGGTGGCGTGCACCTATAGTCCCAGGTACTCGGGAGGTTGAGGCAGGAGAATTGCCTGAACCCAGGAGGCAGAGGTTGCAGTCAGCCGAGATCATGCCACTGCACTCCAGCCTGGGTGACAGATCCAGACTCCATCTCAAAAACAAACAAACAAACAAAACTTGTAATAAATAATAATTAAAAACTAGTCACCTTGACACACCTTACCTCAAGTAGTCCAGGCAACTCCAGAGAAGGGTTACAATGTATGAGATGAGGCCAGGCGCAGCAGCTCATGCTCTAAAACCAGCACTCTGGGAGGCTGAGGAGGGCAGATCACCTGAGGTCAGGAGTTTGAGACCAACCTGGCCAACATGGTGAAACCCCGTCTCTACTAAATTAGCCGAAGCACATGGTGGCGTGCACCTGTAGTCCCAGCTACTCGAGAGGCTGAAGCAGGAGAATCGCTTGAACCCAGGAGGCAGAGGTTGCAGCGCCCCAAGATTATACCACTGCACTCCAGCCTGGGCTACAGAGTGAGACACTGTCTCAAAAAAAAAAAAAAAAAAAACAAAAACCAAAAAACAAACCAAAAAAAAGTATGAGATGAGACCCAGAGAGACAACAGCTGAAGCCAAACAGAACTCTTAAGTGTTTGGAAGCTTATATATGCACATCTATCTTTTTTTTTTTTTTTTTTTTGAGACATTATCTGGCTCTGTTGCTTAGGCAGCTGGAGTGCAGTGGCATAACCTTGGCTAACTGCAACCCTCACCACTAGGACTCAAGTGATCTGCTCACCTCCACCTCCCAAGTAGCTGAGCTGGGACTATAGGTGTGTACCACCGTGCCCAGCTAATTTTTGCATTTTTAGTAGAGATGGGACTTCATCATATTGTCAGAGGCATTTGAACCAGAGCAACTCCATCTTGAATAGGGGCTGAGTAAAATAAGGCAGAGACCTACTGGGCTGCATTCCCAGACAACTAGGCATTGTAAGCCACGGGATTAGATAGGAGATTGGCACAAGATACAGGTCATAAAGACCTTGCTGATAAAACAGTTTGCAGTAAAGAAGCTGGTTAAACCCACCAAAACCAAGATGGCAAGAGTAAACGCTGGTCATCTTCACTGCTATTACTCCCACGACAACCATGACAATTTACAAATGCGATTGCAACATCAGGAAGTTATGCTATATGGTCTAAAAAGGGGACACATAAATAATCCATTCTTGTTTAGAATACAATAAAGTAATAACCTGGGCCGGGTGCGGTGGCTCACGCCTGTAATCCCAGCACTTTGAGAGGCCGAGGTGGGTAGATCAGGAGGTCAGGAGTTTGAGCCCAGCTTGGCCAACATAGTGAAACCCCATCTCTCCTAAAAATACAAAAAAAATTAGCCAGGCATGGTGGTGTGTGCCCATAGTCCCAGCTACTCTGGAGACTGAGGCATGAGAATCGCTTGAACCTGGGAGGCGGAGGTTTCGGTGAGCCCAGATGGTGCCATTGCACTCTGGCCTGGGCAACGGAGCAAGACTCCAGCTCAAAATAAATAAATAAATAAAAAATAACCATGAAAATGAGCAACCAACAACCCTCAGGGCTGCTCTGCCTAAGGAGTAGCCATTCTTTTATTCCTTTACTTTCCTAATAAACTATCCTTCGCTTTATGGATTCACCTTGAATTCTTTCTTGTGTGAGATTCAAAAACCTTCTCTTGGGGTCAGGATCTGGACCCCCTTTTAAGTAGCAATATTGTCCAGGCTGGTCTTTAACTCCTGAGCATAAGCAATCCTCTGTCTTGGCCTCCCAAAGAGCTGGGATTACTGGCTTGAGCCACACCACATATAGCTTTCTTTTTTTTTTTTTTTTTTTTTTTTGAGTTGGAGTTTCGCTCTTTTTGCCTAGGCTGAACTAAATGGTGAAATCTTGGCTCATTGCAACCTCCACCTCCTGGGTTCAAGTGATTCTCCTGCCTCAGCCTCCTGAGTAGCTAGGATTACAGGTGTGCATCATGCCTGGCTAATTTTGTACTTTTATTTTATTTTATTTATCTTTTTGAGACAGAGTTTTGCTCTTGTTGCCCAGGCTGGAGTGCAATGGCGTGATCTCGGCTCACCGCAACCTCTGCCTCCCGGGTTCAAGTTATTCTCCTGCCTCAGCATCCTGAGTAGCTGGGATTATGGGCATGTGCCACAACACCCGGCTAATTTTTTATTTTTAGTAAAAACAGGGTTTCTCCATGTTGATCAGGCTGGTCTTGAACTCTCGACCTCAGGTTATCTGCCCACCTCGGCCTTCCAAAGTGCTGGGATTACAGGCATGAGCCATCGTGCCTGACCAATTTTGTAGTTTTAGCAGAGATGGATTTTTGCCATGTTGACCAGGCTAGTCGCGAACTTCTGACCTCAGGTGATCTGCCCATCTCAGCCTCCCAAAGTGTTGGGAAGAGAAAAATAATTTCTTAGACCTTCAGCTCCTTTTTTTTTTTTTTTTTTTTTCCAGACAGTCTTGTTCTGTAGCCTAGGCTGGAATGCAGGGGCGGGATCAGGGCTCACTGCAGCCTAGACTTCCTGGGCTCAATTGATCCTCCTGCCTCAGCCTCCTGAGTAGCTGGGACTACAGCTGCACACCACCCCATATAGGCCCAGCAAAAAAAATTTTTTTTGTATTGTTTGTATAGACAGGGTTTTGCCATGTTGCCCAGACTGGTCTTGAACTCCTGGACTCAAGCGATCCTCCCACCTTGTCCTCCCAAAGTGCTGGAATTACAGGTGTAAGCTACCACGCCAAGCCTTGACTTGACTGTCAAGATCTGTTCCGCTCCTGGAATTCAGTGGTCCTGCAGTTTTGACCTCCTGGGTCTCCTGCTCACAAAGGGCTTCTCTGGTGTGATTTCTGAGCGAGAGAGCTCTGAGCAATAGCAGGCAAGTAGTATGCGTGTCTCACCTGGAATACTGCAGAAGCCTTAGGTGACCAACCATCCTGGTTAGCCTGGGACAGGGTGGGGTGAGGTGTCCTGGAATTCAGACCTTCCAATGGTAAAACTGTCAGAGGGGTTGGAACCAGAGGGACTCCGTCTTGAATGAGGGCTAGGAAAAAGAGGCAGGAACTTGCTGGGCTGCATTCCCAGAAAGTTAGGTATTCCTAGCCTCTAGATGTTTATGGTTAAGGGAACAAATTAATGATGTTTACTAAACAAACCCAGACTGGTGGAAGTGTCCAGATATCCTGATATCTGGAGAATAAAGGCATTCCTAATTTTGCTTTAAAGATAATAATAGCTGGTCAGGAGTTCCAGACCAGCCTGACCAACGTGGTAAAACCCCATCTCTACTAAAAATACAAAAATTAGCCAGGCATGGTGGCAGAAACCTGTAATCCCAACTACTCAGGAGGCTGAGGCAGGAGAATCGCTTGAACCCGGGAGGTGGAAGTTGTAGTGAGCCGAGATTTTGCCATTGTACTCCAGCCTGGGCGACAAAGCAAGACTATGTCTCAAAATAAATAAATAAAATAAAGATAATAATAGGCCAGACACAGTGGCTCACACCTGTAATCCCAGCTCTTTGGGAGGCTGAGGCAGGCGGATCACCTGAGGTCAGGAGTTCAAGACCAGCCTGGCCAACATGGTGAAACTGCATCTCTACTAAAAATATAAAACCAGGCCGGGCACGGTGGCTCAAGCCTGTAATCCCAGCACTTTGGGAGGCCGAGACGGGCGGATCACGAAGTCAGGAGATCGAGACCATCCTGGTTAATACGGTGAAACCCCGTCTCTACTAAAAAGTACAAAAAACTAGCCGGGCAAGGTGGCGGGCGCCTGTAGTCCCAGCTACTTGGGAGGCTGAGGCAGGAGAATGGCGTGAACCCGGGAGGCGGAGCTTGCAGTGAGCTGATATCTGGCCACTGCACTCCAGCCTGGGCGACAGAGTGAGACTCCGTCTCAAAAAAAAATAATAAATAAAAATAAAAAATAAAAAATAAAAATTAAAAATTAGTCGGGCATGATGGCCCATGCCTGTAATCCCAGCTATTTAGGAGGCTGAGGCAGGAGAATCACTTGAAGCTGGGAGGCGGATGTTGCAGTGAGCTGAGATCTCGGCACTGCACTCCAACCTGGGCAACAGAGCAAGACTCCATCTCAAAACAAAACAAAACAAACAAAACAACAACAGCAATAACAAAACAAGTATTGTACCTCGGGTGGATGCGTTCCTCCTTTTAGGAACGCCCTACTCTGTCTATGGAATAGCTGTACTTTCACTACATTACTCTCTTTTTTGTTTGTTTTTGTTTTGAGAGGGAGTCTTGCTCTGTTGCCCAGGCTGGAGTGCCATGGTGCCATCTCAGCTCACTGCAACCTCCACCTCCCAGGTTCAAGCAATTCTTCTGCCTCAGCCTCCTGAATAGCTAGGATTACAGGTGCGTGCCACCACACTGTGCTAATTTTTGTATTTTTAGTAGAGATGGGGGTTCACCATGTTGGTCAGGCTGGTCTCGAACTCCTGACCTCAGGTGATCCACTCGTCTCAGCCTCCTAAAGTGCTGTGATTACAGGCGTGAGCCACCGCACCCAGCCTACTTTACTCTCTTAATAAACTTGCTTTTACTTTGCACTGCAGACTTGTCCTGACTTCTTTCTTTTTTTTTTTTTTTTTTTTTTTTGAGACGGAGTCTCGCTCTGTTGCCCAGGCTGGAGTGCAGTGGCGCGATCTCGGCTCACTGCAAGCTCCACCTCCCGGGTTCACGCCATTCTCCTGCCTCAGCCTCCCGAGTAGCTGGGACTACAGGCGCCCACAACCGCGCCCGGCTAATTTTTTGTATTTTTAGTAGAGACGGGGTTTCACCGTGGTTTCGATCTCCTGACCTTGTGATCCGCCCGCCTCGGCCTCCCAAAGTGCTGGGATTACAGGCGTGAGCCACCGCGCCCGGCATCCTGACTTCTTTCTTGCGAGAGATCCAAGAACCCTCTCTTGGGGTCTGGATCGGGACCCCTTTCCTGTAACAAAACCAAGAAAGTTCTAGGCAAACCGGGACAAGTTGGTCACCCTATGTGGCCTCTCCCCTGGTCTCCTGCACTCATCTAGGCTTCCCCTCAACTGTTCTCCACAGAACAGTCAGAAACCTTGCTAGAAATCCTTTGACAGCCCCCTAGCACCATTCAAGCCAAGTCTCTTAACTGGGTATATGGGTCTTGTCTCTCAAGCTGGGGTGCAATGGCACGATCTTGGCTCACTGCAACCTCTGCCTCCCAAGTAGGTGGGATTACAGGCATGTGCCACCATGCCCGGCTACTTTTGTATTTTTAGTAGAGACAGGGTTTCACCATGTTGGCCAGGCTGGTCTCAAACTCCTGACTTCAGGTGATCCACTCACCTCAGCCTCCCAAACTGCTGGGATTACAGGTGTGAGCCACCATGCCTGGCAGACATGGTCTTCCTTCTGATTCAGCCCCTGCTGTCCTTCCTGGCTTCATCACTCAGCATCCTCCTCCTCCTCCCACGCTGCCTGACTTCCCCCAGCCAACGGCACTGCAGGGAGCCACTGCAGCGAATTCCAGACCTGGCACACTTCCCATCCCCAGGCCTCCTGTGCTCACGCTGGTCCCTCTAACCTGTACACTCTGCTCTGCCTCTTTGATTTGTCTGCCAAGGTCTCCTCACCTTTGATGTGAAGTCCTTTACCAAGTCTTCTCTAACTTCCCTTGAGTTAGGTGCTTGTATCCCTTATGGAAATTTTTGACTACTCATAACAGAGAAGCAACAAGACAGAAACTGAATTTCTCATGTTAAATCAATGTGGAAACAGAGAGTCCAGCGTGGTATGACAGCTTCACAGTCATGACGGTCCTGGCTCCTTTTCTTCTTCTTTCATATCTGAGCACAGACCTCCTCCTTCTTCTCCTTCCTTCTTTCTTCTTCCTTCTTCTTCTTTTTTAAAATTTTATTTATTTTATTTTAAAGAATAGAGAGGCCGGGTGTGGTGGCTCATGCTTGTAATCCCAGCACTTTGGGAGGCTGAGGCGGGTGGATCACCTGAGGTCAGGAGTTCGAGACCAACCTGGCCAACATGATGAAACCCCATCTGTACTAAAAATACAAAAAATTAGCTGGGTGATGGCAGGCACCTGTAATCCCAGCTACTTGGGAGGCTGACGCAGGAGAATCGCTTGAACCCAGGAGGGGGAGATTGCAGTGAGCCGAGATAGTGCCACTGCACTCCAGCCTGGGCAACAAGAGTGAAACTCTGTCTAAAAAAAAAAAAAAAATAGTGAGAGTTTCACCATGTTGCCCAGGCTGGTCTTGAACTCCTGACCTCAGGTGATCTGCCCACCTCGGCCTCCCAAAGTGTTGGGATTATAGGCCTGAGCCACCGCACCTGGCCCAAGCACAGACTTCTGTTATGTGTGTCACCTCATGGTCCAGGCTGACTGCATCCACTGTCACCTCCACATCACAAGCAAAGGAGTTAGAGCCCTTCCCATATGACTGTCATCCCAACTCTGCAGCATCCAGCCATAACTAGGCTCCTCCTCCCAAGTGGCTCTAGAAGAGGCTAGCAGCCTTCAATATTAACGCGAGTAAGTCAGGGTTCCCTTGTGGTGGCCCTAAAGTTCGCTATCTTGGCATCCTACCTTCTTTATCCCGGCATTTATCCTCTTTCCCCAGAGTTACCTTCTTACCCCTCTAAGAGCAAGTCAGTAAAAAGATTGGTTTGTCATGTTTCCTTGTGGACTGTTGTATCTCTGCACCTAACACAGTAGCTTGAACACAGCAGGTACTCAATAGTGGAAAAGGGTAGCTTTTTGGCCTTCAATTTAGAAACAGAGGCAACACAACATGTTAGGTCAAGCACATCTCTTTTTTTTTTTCTTGAGGCAAGGTCTTGCTCTGTTGTCCAGGCTAGAGTGCAGTGGCATGATCTCAGCTCATTGTAGCATCAACCTCCTGGGCTCAAGCAATACTCTCACCTCAGCCTCCCAAGTAGCTGGGACTATAGGCTTGTGCCACCACCTTCCACTAATTAAAAATAAATAAATAAATAAATTGTAGGTTGGATGTGGTGCCTGGTACCTGTAATTCCAGCACTTCGGGAGTCCAAGGCAGAAGGATCACATGAGCCTAGGAGTTCAAGACCAGTCTGGGCAACACAAGAAGACCCCATCTCTACAAAAAGTACAAAACGTAGCCAGGCATGGTGACGCATGCTTGTAGTACCAACTACTCAGGAGGCTGAGGTGGGAGAGTTGCTTGAGCTGGGGAAGTGGAGGCTGCAGTGATTGGTGATTTCGCCACAGCACTCCAGCCTGGGAGACAGAGCAAGACCCTGTCTTGAAAATAATAGAATATACTGGCCGGGTGTAGTGGCTCACACTTGTAATCCCAGCACTTTGGGAGGCTGAGACAGGCGGATTACCTGAGGTCAGGAGTTAGAGACCAGCCTGACCAACATGGAGAAACCCTGTCTCTACTAAAAATACAAAATTAGCTGGGCGTGGTGGCACATGCCTGTAATCCCAGCTACTCGGGAGGCTGAGGCAGGAGAATTGCTTGAACCCGGGAAGCAGAGGTTGAGGTGAGCCAAGATCGCGCCGCTGTACTCCAGCCTGGGCAACAGAGTGAAACTCTGTCTCAAATAAATAAATAAACCATATACTAAAAAATATATATATTTTTGTTTTTTGTAGAGCCAAGGTCTCACTCTACTGCCCAGGCTGGTCTCAAACTCCTGGCCTCAAGAGATCCTCCCACCTTGGCCTCCCAAACTGCTGAGATTGCGGGTGTGAGCCACCGTGACAGGTCAAGCACACCTTCTTTATAAAATGGGCAACACATTTGGCATGGATCTATTTATTTATGTTCTCTCTTTTTTTTTTTTAAGATAGAGTCTTGCTCTGTCACCCAGGCTGGAAGGCAGTGGCACGATCTCAGCTCACTGCAACCTCCATCTCCTGGGTTCAAGCAATTCTCCTGCCTCAGCCTCTCGAGTAGCTGAGATTACAGGTGTGTGCCACCATGCCCGGCTAATTTTTGTATTTTTAGTAGAGAAAGGGTTTCACCATGTTGGCCAGGCTGGTCTCGAACTCCTGACCTCAGGTAATCTGCCTGCCTTGGCTTCCCAAAATGCTGGGATTGCAGGCATGAGCCACCATGCCTGGCCTATGTTCTCATTAAATAATTTTTTTTTTTTTTCTTTTTGAGACAGAGTTTTGCTCTTGTTGCCTAGGCTGGAATGCAATGGCGCAATCTCGGCTCACTGCAACCTCCGCCTCCTGGTAGTTTAAGCAATTCTCTTGCCTCAGCTTCCCGAGTAGCTGAGATTACAGGCATGCACCACCACACCTGGCTAATTTTTGTATTTTTAGTAGAGATGGGATTTCACCACGTTGGTCAGGCTGATGCTGAACTCCTGACTTCAAGTGATCTGCCGGCCTCGGCCTCCCAAAGTGCTGGGATTACAGGTGTGAGCCATCTGGACCCGGCCAAATAAACATTTTTTGAGTACCTAAATCAGGCTAGTTATGGGTGCCAGAGATACAGTGGTAAACTCAAAAGGCAGGCTATTTTATACAGTACTATGTTTGGAATAGATTCCTGGCAGCAGATCTAAGCCTTGCTGGGTTCATCTTCCTTTTTCCTTCAGAGGGGTTTTAATTTTGTGCTTTTTACAGTAAGTATTCAATAAATCTCAATTGAGACACTGGTTGAAATAAGGACAGAGTGAGCAATTTTAAATGTCCTCATTACCATCCCAATTTCCTCTTTAAAAATGTCACTTGGCCATTCTTCCCTTTTAAGTTTTATAGCCCCAAAGAAATGAACAACTGGGTAATAAATGTTGGATATGAATTCTAATTCCCCTTCCGGGAATGTAGCTTTGTAATATTCTGTACTACTTTCCTTTGAACTTTGCATGTTGTAAAAATTTATGCAAAAGAGGCTTTCAGAGCCAGCTGAGACACACAGCATCAGGTAGAGTTATCTTTCCTAGGCCCACGCTCACAGCATGAAAGGTCTGGTGTAACATGAAAACCCCAGCTACCATCATGAATTTCTGTAAAGATCCTTCAAAAGACATATTTCCCTAAGCTTGATATCTGAGAAAATAAGTTCATTTCCAGGCGGGGCACGATGGCTCACGCCTGTAATCCCAGCACTTTGGGAGGCCGAGGCGGGTGGATCACAAAGTCAGGAGTTCTAGACCAGCCTGGCCAAGAAGGTGAAACCCCATCTCTACTGAAAATACAAAAATTAGCCGGGCGTATGGCGGGCCCCTGTAATCCCAGCTTCTTGGGAGACTGAGGCAGGGAATTGCTTGAACCCAGGAGGAGGAGGTTGCAGTGAGCCGAGATTGTGCCACTGCACTCTAGCTTGGGGGACAGAGTGAGACTCCATTTCAAAAAGCAAAACAAAACAAAAATTTAAAAATTAGCCAGGTGTGGTAGCAGACGCCCATAATCATTCCAGCTACAGGAGGCTGAGGCAGAGAATATCTTGAACCCGGGAGACGGAGGTTGCAGTGAGTCCGGATCTCACGCCGCTGCACTCCAGCCTGGGCGACAGAGAGATACTCCATCTCAAAAAAAAAAAAAAAAAAAAAGTTCATTTCCAATTAGAGATAGGAATAAAAATAATATTTTTCTATTTTTTAATCACACACAGTTTTTTGTTTGTTTGTTTGTTTTGAGACGGAATCTTGCTCTGTTGCCCAGGCTGGAGCACAGTGGTGCCATCTCGGCTCACCGCAACCTCCGCCTCTGGGGTTCAAGGGATTCTCCCTCAGCCTCCCAGGTAGCTGGAATTACAGGCTCACGCCACCACACCCGGCTAAATTTTGTATTTATGTTGGCCAGGCTAGTCTCCAACTGCTAGGCTTAGGTGATCCATCCGCCTCGGCCTCCGAAAGTGCTGGGATTACAGGCATAAGCCGTGCCGGGCCTTTTCTTCTGGTGCTGTAGTTTGTCCCCGCACAACCGCATGTTGAAATTTGATCCCCAGTTGGAGGTGGGGTCTAATGGGAGGTGTTTGGCTCTTGGGAGCAGATTCCTCTTTTTTTCGTTTATTTTTTTTTCCTTTTATTTATTTAGTTTTCCGGATCCCTCTTGACTAGATTAACACCCTGGATGTGGGTGGGTGGGTTTTCCCTGTTACTGGTTCCAACGAGAGCTGGCTGTGGAAAAGAGCCTGGTGCCTCCCCCGCCGCTCTCTCTTGCCTTCTCTTTTGCCAGGCAGTCTCTGCACATGCTGGCTCCCCTTCACCTTCCCCCATGAGTGGAAGTAGGCTCAGGCCCTCACCAGAAGCTGAGCAGAGACTGGTGCCATGCTTCTTGTACAACCTGCAGAACTGTGAACCAAAAAAAACCTACTTTTTTTTTTTTTTTTTTTTTGAGACAGGGTCTCACTCTACTGCCCAGGCTGGAGTGCAGTGGCACAATCATGGCTCATTGCAATCTCGACATCCTAGACTCAGGTGATCCTCTCACCTCAGCCTCCCAAGTAGCTGGGACTGCAGGGGCACACCACCACACCAGGCTAATTTTTTTTTTTTTTTTTTGAGACAGTCTCGCTCTGTCGCCCAGGCTGGAGTGCAGTGGCACGATCTCGGCTCATTGCAACCTTTGCCCCCAGGTTCAAGCAATTCTCCTGCCTCAGTCTCCCGAGTAGCTGGGATTACAGGCGCCCACCACCACGCCCAGCTAGTTTTTGTGTTTTTAGTAGAGTCGGGGTTTCATCATCTTGGTCAGGCTGGTCTTGAACTCCTGACCTCATGATCCACCCTCCTTGGCCTCCCAAAGTGCTGGGATTACAGGCGTGAGCCACCGGGCCCAGCCACCAGGCTAATTTTTGTACTTTTTTTTAGAGATGGAGTCTCCTCATGTTGCCCAGGCTGTTCTCAAATTCCTGAGCTCAAGTGATCCATCCACCTTGGTCTTCCAAAGTGCTGGGATTACAGGCATGAGACCCTGCTCCTGGGCTTGGACTGGACTGTTAATTATGGAAAGTTAATGGGAAATGTAAATAAAATAAAATAAAATAAATAAAGAAAGAGAAGCTTCCAGTCCCGTTTATAACTCCCGAGTAAACCCTCCCCCAGCATTGGCCAGGCTTGTTGGCGCTTGCTCTGCCCTTCCTTTTTCTCCCTATTCCGTCTTAGAGCATGTGTGTGGGGAGGGTTAGGAGGGAGCCCTGGGATCCACCATGGCGACTCCTGTGCTTCTGTACTCGTTTCTCTGATGTGTTAGGATACCCAGGCGGGAGAGTCTTTTTTCTAACTTGAAGGTTTTTTTCTTCTTGGAGGTTGTGATGGCTAATTTCATGTGTCGACTTGGCCAGGCTGTGGGACTCAGGTTCGGTCAAACATCAGTCTAGATGTCAGAGGCACGTGAACCAGAGCAACTCCATCTGGGTAAAATGAGACTGAGACCTACTGGGCTGCATTCCCAGATGGTTAAGGCATTCTAAGTCACAGGATGAGACAGGAAGTTGGCACAAAATACAGGTCATAAAGACCTTGCTGATAAAACAGGTTGCGGTAAAGAAGCCGGCCCAAACCCACCAAAACCAAGATGGCCAAGAGAGTGACCTCTGGTCGTCCTCACTGCACCATGATAGTTTACAAATGCCATGGCAACGTCAGGAAGTTACCATATATGGTCTAGAAAGGGGAGGCATGAATCATCCACCCCTTGTTTAACATATCAAGAAATAACCATAAAAATGGGCAACCAGCAGCCGGGGCTGCTTTGTCTGTGGAGTAGTCGTATTTATTTATTTATTTATTTAGAGACAGAGTTTTGCTCTTGTTGCCCAGGCTGGAGTGCAATGGCGTGATCTCGGCTCACGGAAACCTCCGCCTCCCAGTTTCAAGTGATTCTCCTGCCTCAGCCTCCCGAGTAGCTGGGATTACAGGCATGTGCCACCATACCCGGCTAATTTTGTATTTTTAGTAGAGATGAGGTTTCTCCATGTTGGTCAGACTGGTCTCGAACTCCCAACCTCAGGTGATCTGCCCACCTTGGCCTCCCAAAGTGCTGGGATTACAAGCGTGAGCCACTGCGCCCAGCCAATTCTTTATTCCTTTACTTTCGTAATAACTTGCTTTCACTTTACTCTATGGACTTGCCCTGAATTTCTTGCGCGAAATCCAAAAACCTTCTCTTGGAGTCTGGATCTGGACCCCGTTTCCTGTAACATAGATGTTGCTGTGAAGGGTTTTTTTGTTTTGTTTTGTGACAGTGTCTCACTCTGTCGCCTAGGCTGGAGTGCAGTCTCCTCGGTGCAATCTCTGCTGCTCAGACTCAAGCGATCCTTCCGCCTCAGCCTTCTGAGTAGCTGGGACTACAGGCACGCACCACCATGCCCGGCTAATTTTTTGTATTTTTAGTAGAGATGGGGTTTCACCTTGTTTCCCAGGCAGGTCTCAAACTCTTGAGCTCAAGTAATCTGCCCACCTTGGCCCCCCAAAGTGCTGGGATTACAGACATGAGCCACCATGCATGGCCAACAACATTCTACTCTTGTGACTCCCTTCCCATCTCCCCAGCCCAGTCTTTCTGGGTAGGGGTCGGGAATTGACAAGATGTGAGGGCATGGACCAAGATGATGCCCCGGTGGTGGTATTTCTCTTTAGAATGTGGGGTACTTAATGTCCCCTTTTTCCTCAGCTGAAGGCCTCAGTTGCAGAGCAAGGGGAAAACTCAACATCTGTACAAGTTTCCAGGATGCTACTAGGCATCCCTTGAACAGATAGTTCCAAATCCAAATACATTTGGAAACAACTAAATGAAATAAATGCTTTTCTTTGATGCAGGGCTTCTCTAAAATGCAAATTTGCTGATGTGAATGGTAAACTCATGCGAGAGGAAAAGGTTCACTGGAATTCTTTGACTCTGGAGCACCGTTTGAGACAAGTAATAAGAATGCCCAAAAATGTGTCATGGAATACAGGGTTGAAAAATGTTGAGTTACGAAGATGACTGGGACCCTGGTTCTATTTCTTTTTTTTTTTTTTTTTGAGACGGAGTCTCGCTCTGTCACCCAGGCTGGAGTGCGGTGGCCGGATCTCAGCTCACTGCAAGCTCCGCCTCCCGGGTTCATGCCATTCTCCTGCCTCAGCCTCCCGAGTAGCTGGGACTACAGGCACCCGCCACCTCGCCCGGCTAGTTTTTTGTATTTTTTTAGTAGAGACGGGGTTTCACCGTGTTAGCCAGGATGGTCTCGATCTCCTGGCCTCGTGATCCGCCCATCTCGGCCTCCCAAAGTGCTGGGATTACAGGCGTGAGCCACCGCGCCCGGCCTGGTTCTATTTCTTGCCACTTTCCGGCTGCGCAGCCTCTCTGGGATTTGGGACTATGACATGGGGCTAAAACTTAACTTCCTGAGCTTTTGTGAGCATCTCAGATAATACTTATAAAACATCTACTATAGATATTCCATAAATGATAGCTGTTCATTAAAAAAACTGAGGTTCATAGGCATAGAATCAACCCCTTACTCATGGCACTATCAGTAAGTACCTTTCCCCAGTGGCCTTTTTTTTTTTTTTTTAATACTTATTATTTTTTTGGAGACAAGGTCTCATTCTGATGCCTGGGCTGGAGTGCAGTGGTTCGATCATGGCTCACTGCAGCCTCAGCTTGTCAGGCTCAGGTGATGCTCCCACCTCAACCTCCCAGTAGTTGGGACTACAGGCTTGTGCCACCATGCCTGGCTAATTTTTGTATTTTTGTAGAGACGAGGTCTCCCTATGTTGCCAGGCTGGTCTCAGGTGATCTGCCTGCCTTGGCCTCCCAAAATGTTGGGATTACAGGTGTGAGCCACTGTGCCCGACCTGTAATTTTCAAAAACACAATATATTAGCTGAACGCAGTGGCTCATGCCTGTAATTCCAACACTTTGGGAGGCTGAGGGAGGAGGATTGCCTGAGCCCAGGAATTTAAGATCAGCCTGGGCAACATGGGGAGACCCTGTCTTTACAAATTTTTTTTTTTTTTTTTGAGACAGAGTCTTACCCTGTCACCCAGGCTGGAGTGCAATGGCATGATATGATCTCGGCTCACTGCAACCTCCACCTCCTGGGTTCAAGCGATTCTCCTGCCTCAGCCTCCTGAGTAGCTGGGATTACAGGCATGTGCCACCATGCCAGCTAATTTTTTTTATCTTTAGTAGAGACGGGGTTTTACCATGTTGGCCAGGCTGGTCTCAAACTCCTGACCTTGTGATCCACCCATCTCGGCCTCCAAAAGTGTTGGGATTACAGGTGTGAGCCACCATGCCTGGCCTACAAAAATTAAATTAGTCAGGCATGGTGGCATGTGCCTGTGGTCCCAGCTGCTTGGGAGGCTGAGGTGGGAGGATCACTTGAGCCCAGGAGGTCGAGGCTGCAGTGAGCAGTAATCATGCAACTGCACTCCAACCTGGGTGACAGAGCAAGACACTGTCTCAACTAATAATAATAAAAATAATACAATATATTGTTATTAGCCATTGTCACCATGTTATACAACAGATCTCTTAAACTTACTCTTTTCCGTTTAGCTGAAAGTTTGCATCTTTGTAGTAACATCTCCCCATCCCTCCCTGACAAAAAGTTTATTATTATTATTTTTTTGAGATGGAGTCTCCCTCTCTTGCCCAGGCTGGAGTGCAGTGGCATGATCTCAGCTCACAGCAACCTTCATCTCGCGGGTTAAAGCAATTATCCTGCTGCAGCCTCCTGAGTAGCTAGGATTAGAGGCAGGCACCACCATGCCCGGTTAATTTTTTTTGTACTTTTAGTAGAGACAGGGTTTCACTGCATTGGTCAGGCTGGTCTCGAACTGCTGACCTCAGGTAATCCACCCGCCTCGGCCTCCCAAAGTGCTGAGATTACAGGCATGAGCCACCGTGCCCAGCCCAAAAAACGTTTACTTTTTAACTTTTTTTTTTTTTCGAGATGGAGTTTTGCTCTTGTTGCCCAGGCTGGAGTGCAATGATACGGTCTCGGCTCACTGCAACCTCCATCTCCCGGGTTCATGTGATTCTCCTGCCTCAGCCTCCTGAGTAGCTGGGATTTTAGGTGCCCACCACCACGCCTGGCTAATTTTGTATTTTTAGTGGAGACAGGGTTTCTCCATGTTGGTCAGGCTGGTCTCAAACTCCTGAACTTAGGTGATCTGCCCGCCTCAGCCTCCCAAAGTGCTGGTATTACAGGCGTGAGCCACCGCTTCTGGCCAAAAAAAGTTTATTTTTTCAAAAAGGCTTTGCTTTGGCTGGCCACGGTGGCTCACATCTGTAATCCCAGCACTTTGGGAGGCTGAGGTGGGCAGATCACTTGAGGTCAGGAGTTCGAGACCAGCTCGAACAACATGGTGAAACCCCGTCTCTACTAAATACATAAAACTTAGCTGGGCTTGGTGGGCACCTGTAATCTGAGCTACTTGGGAGGCTGAGGCAGGAGAATTGCTTGAATCCAGGAAGTAGAGGTCACAGTGAGCCAAAATCACACTACTGCACTACAGCCTGGGTGACAGAGAGAGAGAGAGAGAGACTCTTTTTAAAAAAAAAAAAAAAAAGGCCAGGCGCAGTGGCTCACGCCTGTAATCCCAACACTTTAGGAGGCCGAGGTGGGTGGATCAGTTGAGGTCAGGAGTTTGAGACCAGCCTGACCAACATGGTGAAACTCCGTCTCTACTAAAAATACTAAAAATTAGCCAGGTGTGTTGGTGGGCGCCTGTAATCCCAGTTACTCAGGGGACTGAGGCAGGAGAATCGCTTGAACCCGGGAGGCAGAGGTTGCAGTGAGCCAAGATCACACCATTGCACTCCAGCCTGAGCAACAAGAGGGAGACTCTGTCTCAAGGAAAAAAAAAAAAAAAAGGCTTTGCTTTTAGTTGAAGATACTACAAGGCAAGCAGTTCTTTATACTTGATAGATCATTATAGAGCAAAGAAAAGTTTTCACTGGCTCCTGCTGGAAAATGGCAAACATTGCAAAATAGGACTGCAAGCTTCCAGAAAGTTTTTTGGTTTTTTTTTTTTTTGGCTTGTTTTTTTTTTTTTTTTGAGAAGGTCTCACTCTATTGCCCAGGCTGGAGTGCAGCGGTGAGATCACCGCTCACTGCAGCCTCCACCTCCTGGGGCTCAGGTGATCCCACCAGCCTCAGGCCCTCCGAGCAGCTAGGGACTACCCGTGCGCATTACCACACCAGGCTAATTTTTTGTATTCATTGTGGAGACGGGGTTCCACATGTTGCCCTGGCTGGCCTTGAACTCCTGGTCTCAAGTGATGTGCTCACCTCAGCCTCCCAAAGTGCTGGGGATCACAGGCATGAGCACCACGCCCAGCCCAAAAAACTTTAAAATCGCTTCTGTTATCCAGAAAACAATTTGGCATCAGTATCCTCTAGAAATCAGTGTGAGGGCTGGTGTAGCATAAAATGAAAGTAACCTAGGTAAATTCTCAATACATTCTAAAAATGAACTTTCAATTAACTTTCTTATTTGTTAAGCTCAGAATTGAGTTCTATGCCAAAGCAAGTGCCAAATTTACATGTATATCTGAAAATTTGCACATAGGCCAATTTCTGTTTGGACATTAACAAATATTGCCGTCACACTTAAAACCCAACAAACAGCTCTTCCATTCCCACTGGTCGAAAGGCACTGCAGAGCACTGTGGTGCTGCGGAAAGATGGCGGACCCTGCCTTAAGGAATTTACAGAGTACACTGAGCAAAGTAGGGCAGCATTACTGCCCTACTATGGAGTACAATAGATATCTTTGGAGAGGTGTAGATGCAGGCAGGGCTGTGTAGAGAGGCAGGAGCCTCTGAGTGTGTGTATGTCTGTGTGGGTGTGCATGTTGAAGAGTTAGGAATGAAGACTGGAGATCAAGGGAAGAGTCCAGGAGGAGATGGTATTTGAGTTGGATCTGAAAGTGATTGCCTGTGTGGCTCTTTACATTTAGATTTACTGGGCTGGGCACAGTGGCTCACGCCTGTAATCCCAGCACTTTGGGAGGCCGAGGTGGGCGGATCACCTGAGGTCGGGAGTTTCAGACCAGCCTGACCAATGTGGAGAAACCCCGTCTCTACTAAAAATACAAAATTAGCTGGACACGGTGGCACATACCGGTAATCCCAGCTATTTGGGAGGCTGAGGCAGGAGAATCTCTTGAATCCGGGAGTCAGAAGTTGCAGTGAGCCAAGATCACTCCAACCTGGGCGACAAACTGAGATTCCGTCTCAAAAAAAAAAAATTAGGCCGTTTGCAGTGGCTCATGCCTGTAATCCCAGCACTTTGGGAGGCCGAGGTGGGCGGACCACGAGGTTAGGACATCCAGACCATCCTGGGTAACACGGTGAAACCCCGTCTCTAGTAAAACTACAAAAAATTAGCCAGGTGTGCTGGGCGCGGTGGCTCACGCCTATAATCCCAGCACTTTGGGAGGCTGAGGCAGGCGGATCACCTGAGGTCAAGAGTTAAAGACCAGCCTGACCAACATGGTGAAACTCCATCTTGACTAAAAATACAAAATTAGCCGGGCGTGGTGGTGCACGCCTGTAATCCCAGCTCCTCGGGAGCCTGTGGCAGGAATTCGCTTGAACCCGGGAGGTGGAGGTTGCAGTGAGCCGAGATCGCGCCATTGCACTCCAGCCTGGGCAACAAGAGCGAAACTCCGCCTAAAAAAAAAAAAAAAAAAAAAAAAAGAGGCCGGGTGCGGTGGCTCAAGCCTGTAATCCCAGCACTTTGGGAAGCCGAGATGTGTGGATCACGAGGTCAGGAGATCGAGACCATCCTGGCTAACAGGGTGAAACCCCGTCTCTACTAAAAAATACGAAAAACTAGCCGGGCGAGGTGGCGGGCACCTGTAGTCCCAGCTACTCGGGAGGCTGAGGCAGGAGAATGGCGTGAACCCGGGAGGCGGAGCTTGCAGTGAGCTGACATCCGGCCACTGCACTCCAGCCTGGGCGACAGAGTGAGACTCCGTCTCAAAATAAAATAAAATAAAATTAAAAAATACATTAAAAAAAAAAAAAAAGAAAAAAAAATTAGCCAGGCCTGGTGGCGGGCGCCTGTAGTTCCAGCCACTCAGGAGGCTGAGGCAGGAGAATGGCGTGAACCCAGGAGGTGGAACTTGCAGTGAGCTGAGATTGCGCCATTGCACTCCAGCCTGGGTGACAGAGTGATTCTCTGTCTCCAGTGAATAATTAAATAAATAAATAAATAAATAAACAAATAAATTTAGATTTTATTTATTTATTTAGAGACAGAGCTTCACTCTTGTTGCCTGTACTGGAGTGCAATGGTGCCATCTTGGCTCACCTCAAACTCCACCTCCTGGGTTCAAGTGATTCTCCTGCCTCAGCCTCCTGAGTAGCTGGGGTTTCAGGCATGTGCCACCAATCCCGGCTAATTTTTATATTTTTAGTAGAGACGGAGAGTTTCTCCATTTTGGTCAGGCTGGTCTTGAACTCCTGACTTCAGGTGATCCATCTGCTTTGGCCTCCCAAAATGCTGGGATTTCAGGTGTGAGTCACCACGCCCAGGCTAGATTTATTATATTTAAAGAATGGCTAGAAAGTAAGAGGAAAGAGAAAAATATATATATATATATTTTTTTTTTTTGAGGTGGAGTTTCGCTCTTGTGGCCCAGGCTGGAGTGCAATGGCTCAATCTTGGCTCACTGAAACCTCTGTCTCTTGGGTTCAAGCAATTCTCGTGCCTCAGCCTCCAGAGTAGCTGGGATTACAGGTGCCCATCACCATACCCAGCTAATTTTGTATTTTTAGTAGAGACCGGGTTTCGCCATGTTGGTCAGGCTGATCTCGAACTCCTGACCTCAAGTGATCCACCCGCCTTGGCTTCCCAAAGTTCTGGAATTACAGGTGTGAGCCACTGTGCCCGGCCAAGAGAAAATAATTTTTTTAAAAAATTCGATTTAAATACAATGCAATGCAATGCAATGCAATGCAATGGAATACAATTAAATTATAAATTTGCTGGGCCTGCTGGTTCACACCTACAATCTCAGCTCTTTGGGAGGTAGGAGGATTGCTTGAGGCCAGGAGTTTGAGACCAACCTGGGCACCATCTCTACAAAAAATAAAAAATTAGCCAAGTGTTGTGGCGTGCACTTGTGGTCCCAGGATCTCAGTAGGCTGAGGTGGGAGGATCAATTAAGCCCAGGAGGTTGAGGCTGCAGTGAGCCTTGTTTGTGCCACTGCACTCCAGCCTGGGTGGCAGTGTAAGACCTCATCTGTAAAACAAAACAAAACAAGAGAAAAACAACAACAACAAAAAACCAAAAAAACTATCCTAAATAAAGTAGGCTGACACAGTGGTTCGTGCCTGTAATCCCAGAACTTTGGGAGACTGAGGCAGGTGGATCACTTGAGATTAGGAGTTCGAGACCAGCCTGGCCAAGATGGCGAAACCTCATCTCTACTAAAAAATACAAAATTTAGCTGGGCATGGTGGCGGGCACCTGTAATCCCAGCTACTTGGGAGACTGAGGCAGGAGAATCTCTTGAACCCTAGAGGCAGAGGTTGCAGTGAGCTGACATTGGACCACTGCACCCCAACCTGGGCGACAAGAGCGAGACTCCGTCTCAAACAAACAAACAAAAATAATAAAGTGAAGGCCAAAACAAACCTAGAAAAATAGCAATAATTCATAACAAAAAACATAATTTCCTTAATAGAGAAAAAATTGATAAGAAAGGATCAACAAATAGAAAAACAGCAAAGTATATGAACATACAGAAATGTAAATGACTCAAACATAGGAAAAGATACTTGGACTTGCTTATAATGAGAGAAATACTGACTTCATCACTGACAAAGATGAAGTTTGATAACAACCTGTATGGGCTATGGTGTGAGAGATCAGACATTCCTGTATGTGGTGCAAACTCTCAGGCAATTTGGTAATATTTATCAAATTTACAAATGCTCATATCATTTGACTTAGCAAGTCTACGACTGAGGACTTCGGCTATACTCATACATGAAGAAAACTAACAGGAGGATCATTATTCAGTGTGGTATTGCTTGTAATGCAGAAAATTTGTGTAAACCTAAATGTTCACCAATAGGGAACTGGTTAAGTAAATTACAGTATATTCATTTAATGAGGCACAATGTTGTGATAAAATGGAGTGATGGGGCCAGGCGTGGTGGCTCATGCCTGTAAGCCCAACACTTTGGGAGGCCGAGGTGGGTGGATCTCCTGAGGTCAGGAGTTCGAGACCAGCCTGTCCATCATGGTGAAACCCCATCTCTACTAAAAATACAAAAATTAGCCGGGCGTGGTGGCAGGTGCCTGTAATCTCAGCTACTGGGGAGGCTGAGGCAGGAGAGTCACTTGAACCCGGGAGGCGGAGGTTACAGTGAGCTGAGATTGAGCCATTGCACTCCAGCCTGGGGGACAAGAGCAAGATTTCATCTCAAAAAAAAAAAAAGAAACATTTGAAAAAGAAAAATGGCCGGGCGCGGTGGCTCAAGCCTGTAATCCCAGCACTTTGGGAGGCCGAGACGGGCGGATCACGAGGTCAGGAGATCGAGACCATCCTGGCTAACCCGGTGAAACCCCGTCTCTACTAAAAAAATACAAAAAACTAGCCGGGCGAGGTGGCGGGCGCCTGTAGTCCCAGCTACTCGGGAGGCTGAGGCAGGAGAATGGTGTAAACCCGGGAGGCGGAGCTTGCAGTGAGCTGACATCCGGCCACTGCACTCCAGCCTGGGTGACAGAGCGAGACTCCGTCTCAAAAAAAAAAAAAAAAAAAAAAAAAAAAAAAAAAAAAGAAAAAGAAAAAAAGAGAGGAAGACATATTTATTGTATTCTGTTTGGTAGATTTTGAATTTTGAAGCACATGGATGCATTGCCAACTCAAAGGATTAAGTTAAATGATAATAAGAGACCTGAAGATAGTCATATTTGATATAGTTTGACTCTGAACTGTCCTTCACTGTGCATTTTTAGAGTGTTACTAATCTCAACCCATTGATTTGTGTAAATTCTATCTCCCATCTCTCTCTTTCTTTTTTTTTTTTTTTTTTTTGAGACAGAGACTCACTCTGTCGCCCAGGCTAGAGTGCAGTACTAATTTTTGTAGTTTTAGTAGAGACGAGGTTTCACCACATTGGCCAGGCTAGTCTCCAACTCCTGACCTCGTGATCTGCCAGCCTTGGCCTCCCAAAGTGCTGGGATTACAGGCATGAACCACTGCGCCCGGCCTCTGTCTCCCTTCTTATTTTGCTCTTAAAGTAAATTCGTGAGCTTTAGTCCAGAGTATCTCCTACCTGAATGATTGCCAGTGTCTAGCCTGGTAATAGTGCAGAACTCTTTTTATTTTTTAATTGATGAAGCTCTGATCCATGGTAGCAAGGAAAGAGTTTATTGGGGCTAAATTAAGCAAAAGTAAGTTAATTAACTAACTAATTAATTTATTATTATTATTTTTTGAGACAGAGTCTCGCTCTTGTTGCACAGGCTGAAGTGCAGTGGCGTGATCTCAGCTCACTGCAACCTCCATCTCCCGGGTTCAGACGATTCTCCTGCCTCAGGCTCCCGAGTAGCTGTGATTACAGCCATGTGCCACCACGCCCGGTTAATTTTTTGCATTTTTAGTAGAGATGGGGCTTCTCCATGTTGGTCAGGCTGGTCTGGAACTCCAGACCCTCAGGTGATCTGCCCGCTTCAGCCTCCCAAAGTGCTGGGATTACAGGTATGAGCCACCGCACCCGGACCTAATTTCTTTTAAACACAAAATGAGGTCTGGACATGGTGGCTGATCCCTGTAACCCCAGCACATTAGGAGTCCGAGTGGGTGGAGAACTTGAGGTCAGAAGTTGGAGACCAGCCTGGCCAGCATGGCAAAACCCCATCTCTATCAAAAAATACAAAAATTAACCAGGCATGGTGGCAGACGCCTTTTGTCCCAGCTACTTGGGAGGCTGAGACATGAGAATTGCTTGAACCTGGGAGGCAGAGCTTGCAGTGAGCTGAGATCATGCCACTGCACTCCAGCCTGGGTAACAGAGCGAGACAGTCTCAAAAAAACAAACAAACAACAACAACAAAAAAAATTGATATACTCCGTAGTGTGTTAGCTTCCTCAACCCTGGGAAGCTACTTAACTTCGTGGTTTCCTCATCTGTAAAATGAGAATAATAGTAACACCTCACTGAGTTGTTGTTTGGATAGAAGTGTAATATAATCTATGACATAATATAATGGAAACTTACACTAGCTCTGTGCAATTATTATTTACAAATCAGAAGTAATTTATTTAAATACAACAAATAAAATCATTCTATTTTAGTAAACAACTTAAAAGCATTCTTTGAGTATTATATTTCAGATGCATGTTTAGTCCAGTCACTAGGAGAGGAAATAGGGAGGGAGAGAAAAGAGAACATGAATTTGGGGGCTGGGGAAATGGAGACAGAGATTAGAATAACAGAAAGGGAAAGACACACCGAAGGACAGCAATAAACAGAGAGAGACAAAGAGACATAGAGGTACAAGGAGGTAGAGAGAAAGCAATCCTCAGAGAGAAAAACATGGGCAAATATTCACAGGTACCCTATCACAGGTACCTATGCAGGGGCATCTGCATGTGGCCATGCAGCGATTGGGAGAGTGAGAAGAGCTCTGAACTCGGGGACAGGGGACATGGCTTCTAGTTTCTGCCCCTTGTCAGCTGTGCAACTCAAATTGGTGCTCAATTGCTAGCTTACATTTTCCTTGTTTGAAAAATGGTAGTAAGGGGATGGGGGGGGGTGGAGAGAATGGCCCATGTTCAAGTCGCCACCTTGTGGTGGTTTCAGATTTCTCCTTAAGGTTTCTCCTGCTTTCTCCTTCACCTCTTCCTCCTCCTCCTCCTCCTGCCACTATGCCCAGCTAATTTTTTTGTCTTTTTAATAGAGGCGGAGTTTCACCATGTTGGCCAGGCTGGTCTTGAACTCCTGACCTCGTGAGTCGCCTGCCAAGGCCTCCCAAAGTGCTGGGATTACAGGTGTAAGTCACCGTGCCTGGCCCCATCTTTTCTTTTATAGCTTCTGGGTTTCCAGTCTTAGTTAAGAATCTGTCTCCTTAAAGTTTAAGGGAGCTTAAATGTTACAACAAAATATGTATCTTCCTGATCCCTAGGTTATACGTATAGCTTTCTGTATTATCTTTAAAGTTTTTTTTTCTAATATGTGTGATAAGGTCCCAGATTTATTTTCTTCCAAATAAGTAGTGCCAGTACCATCTATTAAGTCACTAATTAGTTCAGTTACTTTTCCACTAAAACACTAAAGTTGTATACAAAATTCTTTTCTATTTCTGGATTCCATACTCTGGTTCTCCTGACCAATTTGACTATCCCTTTGTTAAGAATTTATTAATTCCACTGGTAGAGTGCACGTTAATTGGGTTTTAACTGTTCAATAAATATCTTTTTTATTTTTATTTTTATTTTTTATTTTTATTTTTATTTATTTATTTATTTTTTTTGAGACGGAGTCTGGCTCTGTCGTCCAGGCTGGAGTGCAGTGGCCAGATCTCAGCTCACTGCAAGCTCCGCCTCCCGGGTTTACGCCATTCTCCTGCCTCAGCCTCCCGAGTAGCGGGGACTACAGGCGCCCGCCACCTCGCCCGGCTAGTTTTTTGTATTTTTTAGTAGAGACGGAGTTTCACCGTGTTAGCCAGGATGGTCTCAATCTCCTGACCTCGTGATCCACCCGTCTCGGCCTCCCAAAGTGCTGGGATTACAGGCTTGAGCCACCGCGTCTGGCTATTTTTTTAATTTTTTGAGATGGAGTCTCACTCTGTTGCCAGGCTGGAGTGCAGTGGCGTGATCTCGGCTCACTGCAACCTCCACGCTCCCGGGTTCAAGTGATTTTCCTGCCTCAGCCTCCCGCGTAGCTGGGATTACAGGCGTGTGCCACCACACCCAGCTAATTTTTGTATTTTTAGTAGAGATGGGGTTTCACTATGTTGGCCAGGATGGTCTCCCTCTCTTAACCTCATGATCAGTCCACTTCGGCCTCCCAAAGTGCTGGGATTACAGGCATGAGCCACTGTGCCCAACTCAATGAATATATCTTGAATATTCTTTCCATTTGGAGTTCCCCAAATTCATTCTCAGTCTCCCTCGCTGCTTGACACAGACATGGGTATGACCCAGCCTCTGAGGAACACTAAGAAAGGAGCAAGGACAGGGTGTATGCCTGACAGAATCTAGTTTGGCAAGCATGGTGGAGTGGCATCCAACTATTCATTATCGTCAGCAGCAGTAGAGTGGAGGTGCTGGCGTTCAGTTCCAAGCATCCTCAGGAGCTGATGGGTGGATTGTTTTTGCTAGAGCAGACTCGAAAATGGCTAGGTGTTATTCTTGCTCTCTCTTTTTTTTTTTTTTTTGAGATGGAGTTTCGCACTGTCTCCCAGGCTGGAGTGCAATGGCATGATCTCGGCTCACTGCGACCTCCACCTCCTGGGTTCAAGTGATTCTCCTGCCTCAGCTCCTGAGCAGCTGGGATTACAGGCATATGCCAGACACCTGGCTAATTTTTGTATTTTTAGTAGAGATGTGGTTTCACCCTGTTGGCCAGGCTGATCTTGAACTCCTGACCTCAGGTGACCCACCTGCCTGGGCCTGCCAAAGTGCTGGGATTATGGGAGTGAATCACCACACTTGGTCTTAGGTGTTATTCTTGATGGTGAAAGGGCCTGGATCTCTGGTCCTTCTAGATTCCTTTTCAGCTTGAACTTGCCAGAGCAGATTCTGGGTTTTTTTTTTTTTTTTTTGAGACGGAGTCTCGCTCTGTCGCCCAGGCTGGAGTGCAGTGGCTGGATCTCAGCTCACTGCAAGCTCCGCCTCCCGGGTTTACGCCATTCTCCTGCCTTAGCCTCCCGAGTAGCCGGGACTACAGGCGCCCGCCACCTCGCCCGGCTAGGTTTTTGTATTTTTTTTTTAGTAGAGACGGGGTTTCACCATGTTAGCCAGGATGGTCTCAATCTCCTGACCTCGTGATCCGCCCGTCTCGGCCTCCCAAAGTGCTGGGATTACAGGCTTGAGCCACCGCGCCCGGCCGATTCTGGGTTTTACAACAAAGAATACTTATTGATGCAAGCTGTTTTATATTTTATTCTAATATTTTATTCTTAAGACTAGCCCTCTGCTCCTTCCCACCACTGCCCTTATTTTTTCCTTATTTGATCTTTCTCAGATTATTTGAGACGAAGTCTCTCTCAGCCATCCAGGCTGGAGTGCAGTGGCACCACCTTGGCTCACTGCAATCATTGTCTCCCAGGTTCAAGCGGTTCTCCCGTCTCAGCCTCCCAAGTAGCTGGGATTACAGGCACCTGCCATTACGCCTGGCTAATTTTTGTATTTTAGTAGAGATGGGGTTATACTATGTTGGCCAGGCTGGTCTTGAACTCCTGACCTCAGGTGATCCTCCCGCCTTGGTCTCCCAAAGTGCTAGGATTGCAGTTGTGAGCCACCACACCTGGCCTAAATTATTTATTTTCATCATCTTTGAGGTATTTTTAAAAATTTCAGGCTGGGCACAGTGGCTTATGCCTGTTAATCTCAGCAGTTTGTGAGGCCAAGGTGGGTGGATTGCTTGAGCCCAGAAGTTTGGGACCAGCCTGGGCAACAAAGCAAGACCCCGTCTCTATAAAAAATAAAATTATCCAGGTGTGGTGGTGAGTGCTTGTAGCCCCAGCTACTCAGGAGGCTGAGGCAGGATTGCTTGAGTCCAGGAGTTTGAGGCTGCAGTGAGCCATGATTGTGCCACTGTACTCCAGCCTGGTACACAGAGGAAGTTTCTGTCTGTTAAAAAAATGGGCTGGACCTAGTAGCTCATGCCTGTAATCCCAGCACTTTGGGAGGCAGAGGTGGGTGGATCACTTGAGGTCAGGAGTTTGAGACCAGCCTGGCCAACATGGTGAAACCCCTTCTCTACTAAAAATACAAAAAATTACCCAAGCGTGGTGGCGTGCGCCTGTAATCCCAGCTACTCGGAGGCTAAGGCAGGAAGAGCGCTTGAACCCGGGAGACAGACGTTGCAGTGAACTGAGATCATGCCACTGCACCCCAGCCTGAGCACCTGAGCAACAGAGCGAGACTTTGTCTCAAAAAAAAAAAAAAAAAAAAAAAAGAAATTACTGGTAATCTCACTATCCTGTCACTAATAGCTCTTGCTGTTTACCAAAGACCTCCTTTAGTGTCTGTCAAGAGTCTCCAGCCCCACAACAAACCTCACAGGAACCCTCACTCTAAGTGCCTGTGGGGCACTTGCTGCTTTTCAGAGCGGGGCAAAGCTGTCTAGAGATGCCATCTGTCTTGTGATCTATCCCCCTTCCTCAGGGAAAGGCTGCCATGTAGAGTTGTGCACTATACAGCATGGGGCACCATTCACATTCATAGTCATCGTGCCCGTGTGTACTTACTAAAACAACTTACCAACATATCAGTGAAATGTCTTGAGGGAGGAGTGGCAATGAAGTTGCCATGAAACCTTTCTGAGATCAGGCTAGATGTTTCCTGGGACTGTAAGCCTCTGATGGTACCAAAAAGGACCTGTGCCAGGGGAGGCACTTGAGAACAGTAATTTTCACCCAAGCCTTTCCCCCTCTAATCCTGTTACAAGTCAAGCTGGTTCCCAATATCCCCTTGTAACACTCTATTTCTTAAGTAATGTTCTATTTCTTGAGCAGAATGGTGTTTTCAGACGTGTTCATTTTATTATGCTTTAAAACTTAGGTACATGTTACATATATTCCTTTTAAATGCCTTGATACAAATAAAAAGGGAAAGCACGTATGTACAAATAAGAATGCTACTATCATGGGATAACCTTGAACCTGCTTAAAGTTTTCTCAGTTAACTTATTCACAAACTTCAGTACTGTAACTATTAGCTGGCAAACATCTTACAACACACTATATACATGTCTTGATGCTAGGGTTAGAAATCATTGTCCTGTTAAGAGTACTTAGACCAGAACAATGGTAATGCCTTTTTCATGTTTTAAAAGATTATATACCAGGGTGATTCTCTTTCAACTTGTTATATAATCTGTACTTACAGTATGCGCAGGCAGGCTACTAAGCTTCTCTCAGCCGCTCTGTCTCTAGAATTTAAAGCAGTCATTGAGTGGCAGAAATTTCTTCTAAAATCTATTATATATAGACTGGGCACAGTGGGTCATGCCTGCAATCCCAGCATTTAGGAGGCTGAGGCGGAAGGACTGCCTGAGCCCAGGAATTGGAGACCAGCCTGGGCAACAGTGAGACCCTGTCTCTAGAAACAAAAACAAAAACAAAAACAACCATCATATAGAAGTTGGAACATTACCAGCTGCTACACTAAGTAGCACTCAACAGCCTTCCAAATTTCTGCTCAGCCGGAAGAACACTTGACCTCAAAAATGCTTTGGTGCAGGAGATACACAATGTATGTCAACTCTGACAGACACTGTTAGAGGTGCCCATTATCCAATTCTCTTCTTCCTTAGTAACAGAATCCCAAAATATCAATTTGGCCCATGACAACCCAGACAGAATACGACGTCCCATTCAGCCTCATGGCTAGTAGGACCAAGCAACTGTTTGAAATTTAAGTTTATGTATTGTGTGTAACTTCTAGGAAGTGTTCTTGGGGGTGGGGGTGGTAATGCCCTCTACTAGCTGGCTCAAATGCTGACAGGAAGTTTCTAGCTAGAGCAGCTGTCTTCAAGTAAGAATTGAAAGCCACATGTTGGCCAGATGCGGTGGCTCACACCTGTAATCCTAGCACTTTGGGAGGCCAAGGCAGGAGGGTCACTTAAGCCCAGGAGTTCAAGGCCAGCCTGGGCAACATAGCAATGACCTCATCTCTACCAAAAAAAAAGAAAAAAAATTTTTAGCCAGGCATGGTGGTGTGTACCTGTAGTCCCAGGTACTCTGGAGGCTGAGGCTAAAGTGGGAGAATATAGCTTGAGTCCAGGAGTTCCAGGCTGAAGTGAGCTAGAACTGTGCCACTGCACTCCAGCCTGGGCAACAGAGTGAGACCCTATCTCATTAAAAGGAGAAAAAACAAAACAAAACAAAACACACCACCACAGGTTGAGAATGGGGAGGAACAATATAAAAAACCTGGATCCCTGACCCTGCATAATGTCATATGGGCTCTGGATTGCCTTCCCAAACTTTTATATGAAAGAGAAACAATCTTTTTTTGTTTTTTAATTCTTTTTTTTTTTTGTCGAGATCAGGGTCTCACTATATTGCTCAGGCTGGTTTCAAACTCCTGGGCTCAAGCAATCCTCCTGTGTCAGCCTCTCAAAGAGCTTAGATTACAGTCATGAGTCACCATGCCCAGCTGAGAGACAAACTTCTATCTTGTACAAGCAATTATTGTTTGGGGATACAGCCAAACTCATACATATAAACTAACGCATAATGCCAAGTTTTAATTTCCTTAACTGAAAGGCTGATGCAAATGATATATTGCACCTGGTGGCAGGCAGTTACATCTGCTAAAATGACATAAGATAGAAGAAGTTTTCTGTAGAGAACATTGTGTGCCACAAACAGTGACATTTTCTAAAGTGCTTAATTCAATATGACTTCCCAGTGGTAAAGCTTGCACCTATGGTTTTAGGAAAACAACAACAAAAAGTTTAGACTAGCTTAAGATGCAAAATGACTGACGAAGTCCCTTCCCACAAGAGAACTGTAACGAGCAATTTAAACAAATCAAAAACGGTTTGTTTTATTTACAATACTCAATGCATCTTACAAATAACATATTTGCATTCCCTAAGTCTTTTGGAAAGTAATTCCAGTTTGTGCAATGAGTTTACAGGAAAATCGTAAGATATCTAGTAGACATCTTAAACCTAAACTCTACATTTTGAAAGATATTTCACACTATATTAATAGAGGACTGTTTTTAATTAAGAAAAACTAAACTCTGTAGTTAAATATTGCCCTCCAGTATCTGTAATGCAAATATAAACCAGATTAGCCTATGAAATAAGACCATTAGATTTGGGTGAATTATTCTGACTTCCCCTCCCCAATAAAATGCATGCACAAAGTAAACATGGTAAATTACATCAATCACATTTTAATACTTTTTTTTTTTTGGACTCTCTCAACTGTTGTTTTGCTCAATTGTGGGTGCAGATAGGTAGGATTCCAGTCTGGAGAAACCCCTAAACCACTACACCCTGCCTCAGAGTAGGGAAGAATTTTCAGTATGTATGTGGAGACAGGCTGGATTAGGGAGCCTTTTGAGTGGCTTCTCTAGGACACCTTGCTTGCTAACATGAGCAAGGTTCCCCTCCAGTCCTGATAAAGCCTGAAGAGGTTACTTACTTCCCTACTAGTTCTGGAAGCATCTTATTCATGCCGCCATAGAATAGGCTCTCTTCCCCTGCTCCTCCCTGAATCACCACCTAGATTTTAGTGCTTTCTGAGTTGATGATGGAAACTAGTTCCTGTTCAGGTGCCAGAAACTTTTTTTTTTTTTTTTTTTTTTTTTTCCTTGAGACCGAGTCTCGCTGTCTTTTATGCTGGAGTGCAGTGGCACGATCTCGGCTCACTGCAACCTCCACCACCGCCCTGGATTCAAGCGATTCTCTGCCTCAGCCTCCCGAGTAGGTGGGATTACAGGCACCCGCTACCATGCCCATCTAATTTTTGCATTTTTATTAGAGATGGGGTTTCACCATATTGGCCAGGCTAGTCTCAAACTCCTGACCTCAGGTGATCCACCTGCCTCGGCCTCCCAAAGTGTTAGGATTACAGGCGTGAACCACTGCGCCTGGCCCAGAAACAGTTTTTATGTCACATAAAGATCTATGAAACAAGGTAAAGGGTAATTAAAATACTTTGTGACAGAGTTTGCACCTCATGCATGTGAAAGAGAATGTAATTAATTTTATCATTTATATAGCTGCCATCTTTTTTGAGACGGAGTCTTGCTCTGTTGCCCAGGCTGGAGAGCAGTGGGGCACGATCTTGGCTTTGCAACCTCTGCCTCCTGGGTTCAAATGATTCTCTGCCTTAGCCTCCTGAATAGCTGGGATTACAGGGGCCCACCACCATGCCCAGCTAATTTTTTTTGTATTTTTAGTAGAGATGGGGTTTCACCCTCTTGGCCAGGCTAGTCTTGAACTCCTGACCTCGTGATCCACCTGCCTTGGCCTCCCAAAGTGCTGGGACTACAGATGTGAGCCATTGCACCCAGTCAGCTGCCATCTCTTAAAACAAAACCCAAGTCCTAGCTCTTGAGCCAGAAAGAATACATAGAGGTATCTCTATACTGGATCCACCTCAAGTTAGCAGTGCATCTCTGCATCTCCACAACACCTTTCTCCTCAAAACATCTGGTGTCTTTAACATCTGGCATAGGTGGTAGAATGGGGAGATACTAGGCTGAAAAAATAAAGTCCAACGTTTGACATAGCCAACAGAATTTTAAGATAAAGAAATGGTGAGGTAGAGTTGAGAGAGTTCAATTATATTGTTGAGCACAGACCATTTGGCACATTCTAAAATTAGATTCCCTATCAAATTCTCCTTTGTGGTACCTTTACAAAGTGCTGACACCTTCAGAATCCTCCAACACCTATGTAAAGCTAACAGAATAAAGTCATTTGAAGAAATCCATCCTTGGCACTTTAGCTATTACCTACCCCCATATTGAAGCAAATAAAAAACAATGCTATCCATTTGCTGAATTTATTTAAACAAGTCAATTTAGAAATACCATAGAATTAAACAAAACTTCTGACATGTAAACATACTGCCATGTTCCTGAAACAGATGTTAACACCTGATAAAAGTTAATAATCTCTTGTTAGGAAAGCTGTCCATTAATAAGGCCAGTCTTCAGCAAAACTAAAACCATTTTGTTTGTTTAGCTTTCCTAGTCTGACAATGCAATACTATTGAACCACAATCAAATATAATGACAACATTGGATGGACAGATCAGTACCATTGGTTACAGCTGTTAAACAGGTTCATTCTTGGCGCCACATAAAAACAATTAAGCCAATCACATCGAATAAATCATGGCTTGTTTTTCTTTATCACAATTCACTAAGTGATGTTAATTATGGTCCTTGTCAAACACGTTTGGTAAAGGCTATTTACAGTGTACATGGCTGAGCATGCACTATTTATAGTTACAAAGATACCTGCCAGTTTATTACAATAGAATTACACAGTGCCTGAAAATGGTGAAACATTTCACACATCATTTAAATCAATATAATTTCAAGCAGGAAACGTTCCTTATTTGACCACAATTGCAATAATTACATGAAAATTCTTATAAAAACATGAATCCCCTTCAAGAAATTGATGCATATTCTACGCACTACAGGTTAAGGCAGTAAAAAAATGTATTCCTGATAACTGGAGGTCTTGACAATGTCAATTAAAGCTGTCTGACTCTAGTTTTTCATTCTCCATCATATACCAAAAGTTTGTGAATGATTTCATTTTTAAAGTCAAAAAAGTATTAGTAACTAAGAAGTGTTGAAGCTGGAAAAAAGTAATTGCTAGGGAAAGGAAAAATGTAAATTGGATTTTGCCTGAAAGTTTTCAAATCATAAACAATAGCATTATTTATGAGTCTAAGCCTTAAATGTATAAAACAAATACATATAGTTCACTTTTCTTAATTTAAAATATACTGTACTTTGAACAATTCAAGTAATGTAAGACTATCAAAAATAACTTCATAAGCCATACAAGTGTCAACTGCATTTTCGGTATTTTAAGAACTTTTAAAAATTGTAAACTAAACCATGACAGTTTAGTTAAACAAATGATAAATGACTTTTTATTTGCACTTGTGATTTCTTTAATACAAATTGCTACCAACAAATATGTAAAGATATGGCAGGTTATGTATTTGATCAAAGCACTTTGATTTAAGCATAAAACAGATTCAAATGGTACAAGTTCTGTGCATAAGATCCAAGGAATTGCTTACTAATTTGTAGGCAACCCTCTTTCTAATCAGAATCCTTTATTCCTCGGCTGCAGATGAGATAGGGCACAATCTGTTGTAAACAGGGCACTGCTGTAAAACCAAGATAATATTCTTAAATTAAGATCGTTCTTGTTCAATTAAAAAGACTTTCCCAAGTGTCTTCCATCACTGAGTATATTCTGCTGACCTCTTAATTTCATAAATTAACTTTCTTTTGATTCCATTTTTATGGTGGTTGTGTCCGCAGTTTTGTTTTAAAAATTGGTTTAAATTTATATAAAACTCTGTACATGTTCACAAATTATTGCATAAACAGCATAATCTTCAAGACAGTGTTTGCAAACACATGTCCAATTCAGGAAAAAAAATTTCACGTTTCTCGTCTGGCTTTTTTCTTCTTTTTTATTTGTTTGGGAGATTCCCAGCTAGTTTCAGACTTGGCTAAAAAGAAAAAGGGGGGAAAATGAAGAAAAAAATTAGGATAGTAAATATTGTTACATCTCAATAATATAAAAGGAGTAACTATGAAAATCTTTTAAAATACTCAAATTTTATGTTTAAGTTTTCAAGCCCTTATTATATATTTTAAGTTATTCTATGTCTTCCTCCCTCCTTTCTTTTCAATGGTATTATTAGGTTGAACAATATGGAATTGCTGATACTCAACCAGTTTTGACCTAAAAAAACTGTTATTTAATACAGCTCAACCTAACTAATAAAAGAGAAAAATGGGTAAAATGGATACTAAAGGTAGCTGAAGAGAGTAAAGGAGGAAAAAAAGCATAGAATAATTTGTAGCCTCAAGAACATGTGCAGAGAAAAAGGGAGAGGGACCAGATAGACAAGCAGGCAGGCACGAAAGTTCTCTCTCTCTCTTCTCAACAATGTATTCTCTCCTTCAGAGGCAGACAGATAGATAGATAGGTTGATCATTTATTTATTTATTGAGTCTCGCTCTGTCACCCAGGCTGGAGTGCAATGGTGCAATCTTGGCTCACTACAACCTCTGTCTCCTGGGTTCAAGCGATTCTCCTGCCTCAGCCTCCCCAGTAGCTGGGATAACAGATGTGCGGCCAGTACACCCAGCTAATTTTTATATTTTTAGTAGAGACTTGGTTTCACCATGTTGGCTAGGCTGGTCTTGAACTTCTGACCTCAAATGATCCACCTGCCTTGGCCTCCCAAAGTGCCGGGATTACAGGTGTGAACCACAGCACCCAGCCTCCTTCAGTTATTTTAACAGCTTGGCCTTCACAACTTAAGTACACAAACGTCCAAAAAATTCAGCATTTTCAAAGGAAGAAAGGGCTACTCTTATTAATCCATTAGACTTTTAAGATCAGAATCTTAACACATGAAAAATGTAAACAGTACAAAGGAACAAAAAAATGAGGATTACTTACTCTGTGAAGGAGGCACACTATTTTGCTTGGTATTTGACTTGGATTTATCTGTCTCTTGTAGAGTTGGCGGCACTTGGGAGGAGCTCTTGTCAGAATCACTTTTTGATAAGATAACAGATGGCTCGGTAGAAGTAGCAGGTGGAAGAGTCTTGATAGGCTATTTTAGGAAAAAATCATCTCAGGTTTTTTGGTGAAATTTTCAAATAAAGTTTAAATATCACAGTAATACTAAGAGGTTGTTTAGCAGCAATTCAATACTAATATGGTTTCCAGATAAGCAATGTAACTCATACCTGCCCTCTAGTGATACGGCCAAATCAATCATCACCCATGACATTTATGAATATATGTTGAGATAAAAATGAAGGTATGAAATTACAAAATGTCTACCGAATTTCAAACAGAAATGAATAATTTCATTTTCATTAACTTTTTTTTGAGGTGGAGTCTCGCTCTGTCGCCCAGGCTGGAGTGCAGTGGCACAATCCAGGCTCACTGCAACCTCTGCCTCCCAGGTTCAAGCAATTCTCCTGCCTCAGCCTCCCGAGTAGCTGGGACTACAGATGCCCGCCACCATGCCCAGCTAACTTTTTTTTTGATTTTTAGTAGAGACAAGGTTTTACCGTGTTAGCCAGGATGGTCTCGATCTCCTGACTTCGTGATCCGCCTGCCTCAGCCTCCCAAAGTGCTGGGATTATAGGTGTGAGCCACCACGCCTGGCCTAACTTTTATATTCTCATGTTTCATTATAAATAAGATGATTTTACACTTTTCTTTTTTGAGACACAGTATCGCTCTGTGGCCTAGCCTAGAGGGCAGAGGCACCAAACAGTTCACTGCAGCCTTGACCTCTGGGTTCAAGCGATCCTCCCACTTCAACCTCCGGAGTAGCTGGGATTATAGGTGTGAACCACTGAGACTGGCTGATTTTATACTTGTTGGTGATTCAATGCTTGTTGTCCATTTCCACCAACTCAGAATGCTTCAAAAATTTTTGTGAAAAACAGAAGGAAAATAGCTAACTTCTGAACTACCAGTAGATGACAACCCCTAATCTCCTTCCCAACAGGTAAGAATTTCTCAAATAGCAGCAGCAACAGCTTCTGTTTCCTACGAGCACACTGTGGTTACTGGTCCTACTGATTCAAGCAATTGGTAACACTCAGGTCCAAATTTTCAGTGTTTTATCCAGTCTGGTAGTGAAATTAGAATGCTTAAGGCAGAGCCTAGATTCTTGAGCCTTACTTCTCTACAGCCTGGAAGCAGAAAAGAGGTAAACTAACTTATTTGCCTCACTGAGGCATATCCATTAATAAATGATCAGGACCTGGTAATGATAAAAACGTCAGTAATCTGGAGTGCCTTCAGGATGTGAGAGATGAGAAGATCATTTCACCTATTAGCTCTATCTGTGATCATTATCCCGAACATAGAAAGAAGGGTAAGTAATGCTTCTCTAGACCCTATTCTTCCAGGCCCCATAGATTCGAGAAAGCAAAATGGGATAAGGATACAAGAGGAAATGGTGTGAGCCCAAGTAATTACTAGGATTCTTTCTTCCTATTCCAGGTATCTGAAGTTGTATTTGTGTGTGTGTGTGTGTGTGTGTGTGTGTGTGTGTGAGAGAGAGAGACAGGATCTCACTCTGTCACCGAGGCTGGAGTGCAGTGGCGTGATCTTCATTCCCTGCAACCTCTGCCTCCTGGGCTCACAAGATCCTCCCATCTCAGTCCCCCAAGTACCTGGGACCACAGGTGCACACCACCACATCCGGCAATTTTTTTGTATTTTTGGTAGAGAGGGGGGTTTCACCATGCTGCCCAGGCTGGTCTCGAACTTCTGAGTGCAAATGACCTACCCATCCGGACCTCCCAAAGTGCTGGGATTACAAGGCATGAGCCACCGTGGCCGGCTCTGAAGTTGTATTTATGTTGCCTAGTCTCTTTACCTTTCTTAGTGTTCCCTGTATTTATTTCATATCCAGAAGTTTTATTATTACTTATTTTTAATCTCCTTTTCCCCTCTATTCTCACTTATCTACATTAAGTCACAGAACGGATCAAATATTCTTCATAAAATGGCTTCTGAAAATGATTTAATATAAAAATGTTGAACAGAGGCCAGGTGCGCTGGTTCATGCCTGTAATCCCAGCACTTTGGGAGGCTGAGGCAGGCTGATCACTTGAGGTCAGGAGTTCGAGACCAGCCTGGCCAACATGGTGAAAACCCGTCTCTACTGAAAATACAAAAATTAGCCAGGGGTGGTGGCGTGCGCCTGTAATCCCAGCTACTCATGAGGCTGAGGCAGGAAAATCGCCTGAACCTGGGAGGTAGAGGTTGCAGTGCGCCGAGATTGCGGAGTGCGTCACTGTAATCCAGCCTGGGCAATAGAGCAAGACTCTGTCTCCAAAAAAAAAAAAAAAAAAAAAAAAAGTCAAATAGACGCTTTGCTATTTATTACACACACACACACACACAAATATATATACATATATATTTACAAGGCCTCACTTTGTCACCCAGGCTGGAGTGCGGTGGCGCAATTACAGCTTATTGCAGCCTCAACTTCCTGGGCTCAAGTGGTCTTCCCACTCAGTCTCCTGAGTAGCTGGGATTACAAGCACACACGATGACAACCAGCTAATTTTTGTGCTTTCTGTAAATACTGAGTCTAGCCATGTTGCCCAGGCTGGTCTCTAACTCCTGGACTCAAGCAATCCTCCTGCCTTGGCCTCCCAAAGTGTTGGGATTACAGGCATGAGCCACTGCACCTAGTTCCTTATTTATTCATGAGATGGAGTCTCTTTGTCACCCAGGCTAGAGTATAGTGGCGTGATCTTGGCTCACTGCAACCTCCGCCTCCCAGGTTCAAGCGATTGTCCTGCCTCAGCCTCCTGAGTAGCTGGGATTACAGGTGTGTGCCACCACACCTGGCTACTTTTTGTATTTTCAGTAGAGACAGGGTTTCACGTATCTGTCAGGCTGGTCTCAAACTCCTAATCTCATGATCCGCCTGCCTCAGCCTCCCAAAGTGCTGGGATTACAGGCATGAGCCACCACGCCCGGCCTTTGCCATTTATTATATTGAGACTGTAGCCCAGGTGTGGTGGCTCACACCTGTAATCCCAGCACTTTGGGAGGCTGAGGTGGGAGGACTGCTTGAGTCCAGGAGTTTCAGATCAGCCTGAGAAACATGGTGAGACCCTGTCTCTATAAAAAATACAAAAATTAGCTGGGTGTGGTGGTGTGCACCTGTAGTCCCAGCTACTCGGGAGGCTGAGACAGGAGGATCACTTGAACCCGGGAGGTAGAGGCTGCAGTGAGCTAAAACTGCGCCACTGTACTCTAGCCTGGGTGACAGAGCAAGACTCTGTTAGAAAAAACAACAAACAAACAAACAAACAAATCTCCCAAGACTGCATCGTTTTATCTCAAAATACGCATAGGGAAATAAAAGCATCAACTCTAAATAAGGAGTATTATTAAAAATGTTTTAGTACAAGACAGTTACAAATTCACTTTTCTTTTTTTTTTCTTTTTTTTTTGAGACGGAGTCTCGCTCTGTCACCCAGGCTGGAGTGCAGTGGCCGGATCTCAGCTCACTGCAAGCTCCGCCTCCCGGGTTCACGCCATTCTCCTGCCTCAGCCTCCCGAGTAGCTGGGACTACAGGCGCCTGCCACCTCGCCCGGCTAAGTTTTTGTATTTTTAGTAGAGACGGGGTTTCACTGTGTTACCCAGGATGGTCTCGATCTCCTGACCTCGTGATCCGCCCGTCTCGGCCTCCCAAAGTGCTGGGATTACAGGCTTGAGCCACCGCGCCCGGCTACAAATTCACTTTTCTAGCAGTAACTCAAGTTTCTTGTCTAAAGCTGTTCCACTAAATATGTAAGCTCCCAAGGGCAGGTGGTTTTTGGTCTGTTTTGTTATCTGCTGTATCCCCGCACTTCAAATAGAGTATGGTACGCAGTAGGTTCTCAATACATTTTTTCTGAATAATAAACCAGGTGCCGGGCACGGTGGCTCATGCCTGTAACCCCAGCTCTTAGGGAGGCAGAGGTGGGAGGACAGCTTGAGCCCAGGAGCTCAAGACCTGCCTAGGCAATATAGCGAGACCCTGTTCTCCACAAAAAGGTGAAAAAAAAAAAAAAGCGCAAATAAACCAGGCAACTCTAGTAGAATTTAATATATATATATATTTTTGAGATGGCGTCTCACTCTGTTGCCCAGGCTGGAGTGTGGTGGCGCGATCTTGGCTCACTGTAACCTCCGCCTCCCGGGTTCAAGGAGTTCTCCTGCCTCAGCCTCTCAGGTAGCTGGGACTACAAGTGCCTGCCACCACGCCCAGCCAATTTTTGTATTTTTAGTAGAGACGGGGTTTCACCATATTGGCCAGGCTGGTCTCAAACTCCTGACCTTGTGATCCACCCACCTTGGCCTCCCAAAGTGCTGGGATTACAGGCGTAAGCCACTGTACCCAGCCCTAAATTTATTTTAATATGGTGTAATTAATTTACCCAATTAGAAATCAGATTTTGTGTCGCCAACATAGGCCTTTTATAAAATGGTCCCTTCTACCATACAGATAGCTTCCATAGAAGGCACATCTTTCAAAAGCCTATGACCAAGTTTTAAACAAATGTTCCATTTTGGGAGGCTGAATCATAGTGGTATTATATACATATATTGGGGGAAAATGAAACCAATCGTATTTTCTCTAAGCTATCTATCCCTTGTATGCCTAGATATTTAGCAGGAGAAAATACAGTACAGTGGTTCTTGATTTCACTACTGATAGTTATGTGACTCTGGGCAAGTTATTCAACTTCTCTAGCTTCATTTATAAAATGCATCTTACCTTTCTCTTGGGATTGTTTCGAAGACTAAATTAGTCATTATATTTTAAATGGTTAGCACAGTGCTTAAAACATTATTTATGATAAAATACTTGAGTCAACAAAACTTTATTATGCTTTATTTATTTATTTATTTTGAGACAGTGTCTCGCTCTGTTGCCCAAGCCAGAGTGCAGTGGCATGATCTTGATTCACTGCAACCTCTGCCTCTCAGGTTCAAGCGATTCTCCTGCCTCAGCCTCCTAAGTAGCTGGGGTTACAGGCACCCGCCACCACACCTGGTTAATTTTTGTGTTTTTAGTAGACACGGGGTTTCACCATGTTAGTCAGGCTGGTCTCGAACTCCTGACCTCAGGTGATCTGACCACCTCGGCCTCCCAAAGTGCTGGGATTACAGGCATGAGCCACTGTGCCCGGCCAAAACTTTGTTACTTTTTTTTTTTTTTTTTAAAAGATGGAGTCTTGCACTGTTGCCCAGGCTGTAGTGCAATGGCACGATCTCGGCTCACAGCAACTTTCACCTCCTGAGTTCAAGCGATTCTCCTGCCTCAGCCTCCCAAGTAACTGGGATTACAGGCTCCCGCCACCACGCCCAGCTAATTTTTTGTATTTTTAGTAGAGACAGGGTTTTGCTATGTTGGCCAGGCTGGTCTCGAACTCCTGACCTCATGATCTGCCTGCCTTGGCCTCTCAAAGTGCTGGGATTACAGGTGTGAGCCACTGTGCCCGGCAACTTTATTATTCTTAAAAATTACCTGGCTATTTTTGATGAGTACTTCGGCTGGATCACTAGTGCTTATGGTCTTCAAGGAAAAAGCTTTCTCCTGTTTTGGACGGGTTTTAGAGGTATTCACTGGAAGCTCTTCTCTAATCTCTTTTTCTAATTCTTCTGTGTCCTATAGAGAAAAACAATCTATTAGATTATATAAATCATTCATTCTTCATTAATTAAAATCTATGGTGGTGTATGGCTGTAATCCCAGCACTTTGGGAGGCGGAGGTGGGTGAATTGCTTGAGCTCAGGAATTCAAGACCAGCCTGGGCAACATGGTGAAACCATTTCTACAAAAATACAAAAATTAGTCACATGTGGTGGTGTGCACATGTAGTCCCAGTTACTCAGGAGGCTGAGGAGGGAGGACTACTTGAGCCTGAGAGATCGAGGCTGCAGTGAACTGTGATCACACCACTGTACTCCAGGCTGGGTGACTCTGTCTCAAAAAAACACAAAAAACCCCCCAAAACTACAAAAACACAAAAATTAGCCAAGCATGGTGGTGCATTCCTTTAATCCCAGATACTTAGGAAGAGGCACAAGAATTGCTCGAGCCCGGGAAGTGAAGGTTGCAGTGAGCCGAGATCGCACCACTGCATTCCAGCCTGGTCAACAGGGGGAAACTCCGTCCCAAAAAAAACCACAAAAACACTTCACTTAACAATTTCAAGGAATAAAATGTTTATACATAAGTTAATTTTCAAGATAAATTAAGCTTACACAGTAGAAAGGGCATAGACAGGAAATTCCTATTTTGGCCATGCCACAATCTAGCTACAAAATCTCGGGGACAGCTGGGCGCAGTGGCTCACGCCTGTAATCCCAGCACTTTGGGAGGCTGAGGCAGGCAGATCACCTGAGGTCAGGAGTTCAAGACCAGCCTGGCCAACATGGTGAAACCCTGTCTCTACTAAAAATACAAAAATTAGCTGGGTGTGGTGGCGCATGTCTGTAATCCCAGCTATTTGGGAGGCTGAGGCATGAGAACTGCTTGAACCTGGGAGGCGGAGGTTGCAGTGAGACAAGATCTCGTCACTGCACTCCAGCCTGGGCAACATGGTAAAACTCTATCTCTACTAAAAATACAAAAATTAGGCTGGGCGTGGTGGCTCATGCCTGTAATCCCAGCACTTTGGGAGGCCAAGGTGGGCGGATCACTTGAGGTCAGGAGTTGAAGACCAGCCTGGCCAACATGGTGAAACCCTGTTTCTACTAAAAATACAAAAATTATCCAGTAATGGTGGTACATGCCTGTAATCCCAGCTACTTGGGAGGCTGATGCATGATAATAGATTGAACCTGGGAGGTGAAGGTTGCAGTGAGCCAAGATCGCGCCACTGCACTCCAGCCTGGGTGACAGAGTGAGAGATCTTGTCTCAAAAACAAACAAACATCTCAGGGACAAGTCACTTAGTTTCCCCAAACCTCAGTTTCCTCAACTGTAAGGTAAAATTTACCCTATCTAAAAACTCATATAAGCTTTAAGATTTCCATTTTTTGAGGGGTATAAAAATTTATTATACATAAAGAATATCACCACTAACAAATGCAGACAGGCCAAGACACTATGGTACAGGGTGGAGGACGGCTAGCCCTTTGGAAAGTGAAAGGTTTGGGTGGCGTGGGCCTCATGCCACTCTGATTAATCAGGAGACGGGAGGGCACATGCCAAACACCACAAGACATCAAGGCAGCAAGATTTCCATTCTTAGATTTTCAAACTTTCACGAAGTTTCAGCAAAATAATTCTAGAGCACATTATATGCTTAGGTATGTAAAGTAAACATGAACTAGAATATATTTAATAGAAACATTCCTGTATTTTTCTTTGGCAAATGCATCCATATAAAATGGAAGTTCTTTTTAACAAATGGCTAAGATGATCTTAATGTTCTTCTAACACTAATATTCTATTCTATGATATTTATTCAGTATAGTAGTGGGTTTAGATAGTCAAAATTTTCTATATATTTAGGCTGAGCAGATAGCTTTGGAAGTATGTGTGTGAAGTCTATAATCTCACAAAGTTTTTCAAAGTTTTGCAGTCTTACAAATTCAGAAGACATCAATTTATTTCCATCCTAAGTTGAATTCAACAGTGAAAGACCCCATCAGCCACGCATGAACACCAAAAAGGACTTTGGGTCTGGTGTGGTAGCTTGCATCTGCAATCCCAGCACTTTGTCAAGGAGCCAAGGCAGGAGGACTGTTTGAGCCCAGGAGTCTGGGATAGCCTGTGTAACACAGGGAAATGCTGTCTCTACAACAAAATAAAAAAAAAATTAGCTGGGCATGGTGGTGCCTGCCTGTAGTCCTAGTTACTTGGGAGGTTGAAGCAAGAAAGCAAGAGGGTCCCTTGAGTCCAGGAGGTCGAGGCTGCAGTGAGCTGTGATGAAGTCACTGTATTCCAGCCTGGCAACAGAATGGAATGTCTCAAAAAACAAACAAAACAAAACAAAAAGAAACAACAATATAACTTTTTTTTTTTTTTTTTTTGAGACAGAGTCTCACTCTGTTGCCCAGGCTGGAGTGTAGTGGCGCAATCTCAGCTCACTGCAAGCTGCGATTCTCCTGCCTCAGCTTCACAAGTAGCTGGGACTACAGGCGCCAGCTACCACACATGGCTAATTTTTGTATTTTTAGTAGAGATGGGGTTTCACCATGTTGGCCAGGATGGTCTCGAACTCCTGACCCTGTGATCCACTTGCCCTGGCCTCCCAAAGTGCTGGGATTACAGGCGTGAGCCACGGCACCCAGTCTTTTTTTTTTAAGATGGAGTTTCACTCTTGTTGCCCAGGCTGGAGTGCAATGGCGCAATCTTGGCTCACTGCAACCTCTGCCTCCTGGGTTCAAGTGATTCACCTGCCTCAGCCCCCCGAGTAGCTGGGACTACAGGCGCATGCAACCACCCCCGGTTAATTCTGTATTTGTAGTAGAGGCGGGGTTTCTCCATGTTGGTCAGGCTGGTATTGAATTCCTGACCTCAGGTGATCTGCCCGCCTCGGCCTCCCAAAGTGCTGGGATTATAGGCATGAGCCACTGCACCCAGTCATAACCTTTTATTAGTAGGATATATGTGCTATGTACTCAGCATAGAACTTCATGGATATCTAATTCTCCAAACAACTTATGCAGTTATGTAACTTGTGCAAGGTAAAAAAGAATGACAGAACAAGATTCAGAATATAGATCTGATTCTAAACCTAGAATACTCATTCATTATATTTTTAAAAACACAGCCAACATTTTAAAAAGGATAATCAGAATACCAAAGAAACGTTCATGTTAATGACCTTTGCCAATACATGAAACATTTCAGAATACATCCTACAAAATTTCTTTTAAAAGGAACTCAACTAATCCACAATCCACAAAATTATCATTAGTAAATACTCTAAGTCAAAGAAACTCAAGAAGAACTTGGCTAAAATGGTTTTCAGGTAGTACTACTAACAAAGGATAGATGTAACATTTCTCATCTCCCAGCTCCAGCTAACAAGAACCGCATACCTATCATATAGTTTTAGTTTGTTCATATCCATTGATCTTAGCTATGTTACAACTTTAATGCCCATCCATTTTTACTACTGAAAAAGTAAGTGTTGATAATAAGCTTGTATCATTTATGAGGGCTTGTATTTCCCACAATAAAAAATAACTGAATACATATTTCTTTAAAAAGCCATGTAGAAACTTCTTCCAAAAACAGTAAGTGGCTGGGCTTGGTGGCTCACACCTGTAATCCCAGCACTTTGGGAGGCTGAGGTGGGAAGATCACTTGAAGCCATATCACTTGAGACCAGACCAGCTTGGCCAACATGGTGAAATCCCCTCTCTACTAAAAATACAAAAATTAGCTGGGTGTGGTGGCTCATGCCTGTAATCCCAGCTACTTGGAAGGCTGAGGCAGGAGAATCACTTGAACCTGGGAGGCGGAGGTTACAGTGAGGTGATACTGTGCCACTGCACTCCAGCTGGGGCGACACAGTGAGACTCTGTCTCAAAAATAAATAAGGCTGGGCGCGGTGGTTCATGCCTATAATTCCAGCACTTTGGGAGGCCGAGTTGAGCGGATCACTTGAGGCCAGATCACCTGAGACCAGCCTGGCTAACATGGCGAAAGCCTGTCTCTACTAAAAATACAAAAATTAGTCAGGCGTGGTGGCATGTGCCTGTAATCCTAGCTACTTGGGAAGCTGAGGCAAGAGAATCGCTTGAACCCGGGAGGCAGAGGCTGCAGTGAGCTGAGATTGCACTACTGTACTCCAGCCTGGGCAACAGAACCAGACTCTGTCTCAAAAAATAAATAATAAAAAAAAAAAAGATAAACAAATAGAACAGTAAGTAGGAAAAACTACTATGTGGTCTATCCCTAGAAATTGCGGCTCCCTGTCTCCTACATTTGAACAATTAATTACAGTTATAGTAAGGAATACAAATTTTTTTTTTTTTTTGAGACGGAGTCTCGCTGTGTCGCCCAGGCTGGAGTGCAGTGGCCGGATCTCAGCTCACTGCAAGCTCTGCCTCCCGGGTTTTTACGCCATTCTCCTGCCTCAGCCTCCCGAGTAGCCGGGACTACAGGCGCCCGCCACCACGCCCGGCTATTTTTTTGTATTTTTTAGTAGAGACGGGGTTTCACCGTGTTAGCCAGGATGGTCTCGAACTCCTGACCTCGTGATCCGCCCATCTCGGCCTCCCAAAGTGCTGGGATTACAGGCTTGAGCCACCGCGCCCGGCCTACAAATATTTTAAGAAGTTATAACGTAACAGTATTAGTGCTTTAAAAAAAACTAATATGTTTCTAATAATCTGATACATTTGAAATTAAAATACTTTTTTTTTTTGAGACAGGGTCTTGCTCTGTGACCCAGGCTGGAGTACAATAGTGTGATTTTGGCTCACTGCAAGTTCTGCCTCCCGGGCGCAAGTGATCCTCTCACCTCAGCTTCCTGAGTAGTTGGGGCTACAAGCGTATGCCACCATGCCTGGCTAATTTTTGTAGAGACAGGGTTTTGCCATGTTGCCCAGGCTGGTCTCAAACTCCTGGACTGAAGCAAACCTCCCACCTTGGCCTTCCAATGTGCTGGGATTACAGGTGTCAGCCATTGTGCCCGGTTAAAATTTCATCTCTGACTTCATTTTTAGTATAATTTACTTTTTTCCCCCCAGATAGGAGAGATCAAAGAAAAAGAAAAAAAAGAAAATGTATGAGTGATGGAAAGAGAAAATGTCTGTTGGGTAGCTGTCAAAAAAGAAGGAAAGGATACTACTAAGTGAAATAACCAGCAAACTCAAAGTCAAGTGAAAGACTCCACTTGTTATACACATGGTTTTTCTATGTGTGCTAAATGTTACTTTCCAGTTACTCAAAAGGAATTTTTGCATGTGTAAAATACTGTATATCTTTTCCCATTTCACCATTATATAATTAAAAAATGCATGAATAATTTGGAATTTTAATTATTTTTGACTTTAGCAACACCTTTAACATGAATTTTTTGAGCAATAACATTTATTACAATAAGATGAATTGAATATGTAAAACATTCCATGACTTTCCAAATAAACATGATGTCTCATACTGTCTTTTATCTCTATATATTCTTAGCATCTGTACCTCATCTTTTCACATTTTAAGCAGGAGGCGCTTAATGAATCCTTGTTGTTTTGACATTTTACCTGTGCGTGAGAGTTATCTTCACCTTGCTTCTTCTTTTTCTTTTTTTTCTTTTTGGATTTCCCAGTTGGAAGAGCTCCCTCTCCCTTTTCTTTATCATCATCTGAGACCTTAGGTTAAAAGCAAAAATATTAAAGAGAACCAAATGGTTATATTTCCATTATTTAGAAAATTATTATGAAATAATTTCATTCATTAGGTACAGTCTTCGTTTCCCAAAATCTAAATAAAAACTAGTAATAAGTAATAAAACGGATCAAGAACTACCTACTTAAAAAATAACAAAATACATGGAACCTCATTCTCTCAGTGTGTCTATGTCACCCATCACTCACTGCAACATAGAGAGCTGTGTAAACTTTAGTGTTTTAAAAACTCACTGAATAGGTAATTCTATTTTGAAGTTCAAATGTAGTGCAATTTGCATTAAAATTTATCTGACCCTGTTAAGAGAATGAAATAACAAGCTACACAATGGGGGAATATATTTGCAAGCCATATAGTTCCACCCATGGAACTAGTATCCATACAATATAAGGAACACTCAAATTAAAAAAAAAAATCCCCTTAGAAAATAAGCAAAAGACATGAACAGACAAATGTTCTTTCACCCAAGACCATATACAGATGGCAAAAAAACACATGGAAAAAAGCTCAACTCCATTTGCTATGAGGCAAATGCATATTAAAACCACAATGAGTTATCACTATACACCTATTAGAACTGCTAAAATAAAAAACAGTGACAACTGCAAATTTAGGTGAGGATACAGAAAAACCAGTTTCTTAAAATACTAAAATATGCAACTATCATAATACCCAGAGATTGTACTCTTGGGCATTCATCCTAGAGAAATGAAAACTTATGTTTAGACAGAGACTTCTGAAAGCCTACATATTTAGCAGCTTTATTCATAATAGTCTCAAACTGGAAAGGACCCATATGTCCTTCAATAGGTAAATGGTTAAAGAAACTGAGGTACATCCACACCATGGAATATCACTCAGCAGTAAAAAGGTACAACTACCGATACATACAACAACCTGGATGAATCTCCAGAGAATTATGTTGAGTGAAAACAAAACAAACAAACAAAAAAACATACAAAGGTCAGGAGCAGTGGCTGAAGCCTGTAATCCCAGCACTTTGGGAGGCCAGGGCGGGTGGATCCCCTGAAGTCAGGAGTTCAAGAGCAGCCTGACCGCTATGGTGAAACCCTGTCTCTACTAAAAATAAAAAAATTAGCTGGGCCTGATGGCATGCACCTGTAATCCCAGCTACTCGGGAGGCTGAGATGGGAGAACTGCTTGAACCCAGGAGGCGGAGGCTGCAGTGAGCCGAGATCATTTCACTGCACTCCAGCCTGGGTAACAGAGCAAGACTCCATCTCAATCAAACCAACAAACAAAAACCATAGCAAAAGGATATATACATACGTGTGTGTGTGTGTGTGTGTGTGTGTCTCCCTCTCTCTCTCTATATAATATATAATTCCATTAATAAAACATTCTTGAAATGATAAATGTTCTGTATCTTGATTGCATCAATGTAAACATGCCACTTGTGAAAAGGCAGTTCCCTCTTATTCGCAGTTTTTCTTTCTGCAGTTTCAGTTACCTGAGGTCAACCTCAGTCTGATATTAAAGTACTTTGAAAGAGACAGAAAGTGAGAGAGACCACATTCACAAACATCTATTACAGTAAATTTTATAACTGTTTTATTTTATGATTACTGTTGTTAATCTTTTACTAATTTACAAATTAAACTTTATCAGAGGTATGTATAGGAAAAAGCATAGTATACGTAGGGTTTGACACTGGTTTCAGGCATCCACTGGGAGTCTTGGAATGTATCCCCTGTGTATAAGTGGAGGTGGGGAGCGGTGGGGATGGCTACTGCATGACTGTACAGTATTATGGTTTTTTAACATGTTACTACTGGAGAAAACTGGATAGAAGGGGTACAGGGGATCACTCTGTTTCATTCCTGTCTGGTTTGGTTTTTTTTTTTTTTTTCAAGACAGCGTCTTGCTCCGTTGCCCAGGCTGGAGTACAGTGGTGCAATCAAGGCTCACTGCACAGCCTTGACCTCCTGATCCTCTTGCCTTAGCCACTTGAGGAGCTGGGACTATAGGCTGATTTTTCTGTTTTTTTTTTTTTTTTAAATATTAGAGATAGGGTCTTGCTATGTTGTACAGGCTAGTCTCAAACATGTGGGCTCAAGTGATCCTCCTAGCTTGGTCTTCCGAAGTGCTGGGATTACAGGCGTGAGCCACCGTGCCTGGCCTGTATTATTTCTTTCTTTTTTTTTTTTTTTTTGAGACGGAGTCTCGCTCTGTCGCCCAGACTGGAGTGCAGTGGCCAGATCTCCGCTCACTGCAAGCTCCGCCTCCCAGGTTTACGCCATTCTCCTGCCTCGGCCTCCTGAGTAGCTGGGGCTACAGGCACCTGCCACCTCGCCCGGCCAGTTTTTTTTGTATATTTTAGTAGAGACGGGGTTTCACCGGGTTAGCCAGGATGGTCTCGATCTCCTGACCTCGTGATCTGCCCGTCTCGGCCTCCCAAAGTGCTGGGATTACAGGCTTGAGCCACCGCGCCTGGCTTGTATTATTTCTTGTAACTGCATTTGAATCTACAATTATCTCAAAATAAAAGGTTTAATTTAAATAACTGAATTTGAGAAGTCATGTCATTGAAAATAGCATTCTGCAGGACAAAAAAATACCTATCAAGTTAGCACTGTTATGTTAATATTCATAATGATGCAGAGGCCATGCCAATCTTCTTTGTATCTTATCTTTCTATTTATTTTTTGGAGATGGAGTCTTGCTCTGTTGCCCAGGATGGAGTGCAATGGTGCCATCTTGGCTCACTGCAACCTCCACCTCCCGGGTTCAAGCAATTCCCCTGCCTCAGTCTCCCAAGTAGCTGGGATTACAGGTGCACACCACCATGCCCAGCTAATTTTTCTATTTTTAGTAGAGGCAGGGTTTCACCTTGTTGGTCAGGCTGGTCTTGAACTCCTGACCTCAGGTGATCCACCCACCTTGGCCTCCTAAAGTGCTGGGATTACAGGCATGAGACACTGTGCCCGGCCTTATTCTTTTATTTTTTTTTTTTTGAGATAGTCTCACTCTGTTGCTCAGGCTGGAGTGAAGTGGCTCACTGCAACCTCTGCCTCCCAGTTCAAGTGAGTCTTGTGCCTCAGCCTCCTGAGTAGCTGGGATTACAGGTGCACACCGCCATGTCCAGCTAATTTTTTTTTGTATTTTTAGTAGAGACAGGGTTTCACCATGTTAGCCAGGCTGGTCTCAAACTCCTGACCTCGGGTGATCTGCCCACCTTGGCCTCCCAAAGTACTGGGATTACAGGTGTGAGCCACTGCACCTGGCCTCAATTTTAGTGTATGTGCTGCTGAAGTAAGCACTGTAGTTTAACTTTCTACGGAAAAATGCTGTTTGTTTATTCTCACAAATGACAACCTAGATTCCTAGACTATCTTTACAGGAAGAGATGATTCTAAGTAGCTGCCATTTCTCTGCTCAGCACTATAGTCACTATAATGATTTTGGTGGTCTCACAAACTACCAAATAGGTTACAGAAATTACAAGCAGATGGAAAAACAAAACAAAATCTGGCATAAACTTAGCTAAGAGATTTTCAGTCTAGGCTGGCTGGCTACCAGTTGTGCAGAAATGTCCCTAGAAGTTTTCACCACAAGCTGTTTCAAGGTCTTGTAATGATTAAAATGCCATATGAACAGATCCATGCCATGAATGATACTCAGGTCACAAGAACTTTCTTCAGTCAGCTTACCACTTCGTTATAATCCAACCATGAAAGAAATGTAGTTCCCCATGGCAAAATACTATTTTTGTTAATGGGAAGATGCTGAAATCAGCTCTACATCTTTTAAGTCCCATGAAAGAGTTGAGATTTTGATAAATGTATTTTAAATCTTTAAATAAAAAGGACATTACTGATAAATTTCAAATTCCTTTATACCACTTCCCAATCCCATTTTCACACTCCCTTCCCAGTGGTAACCAAAATTGTGAACAATTTCTGTGTCTATCCAATCAATTTTTCTATAAATTTATTTGTATCCACATATAAAAATTTATAAATGACATATTCTATCTTTTTATAACTTGCTCATCATTCAGTATGTTGAAATTCCATTCGTAATGCTAATAATGTAGCTTTAGTTCATTTTTAACTTTTTTTTTTTTTTTTGAGACGGAGTCTGTCTCTGTCGCCCAGGCTGGAGTACAGTGGCGCAATCTCGGCTCACTGCAAGCTCTGCCTCCCGGGTTCACACCATTCTCCCGCCTCAGCCTCCAGAGTAGCTGGGACTACAGGCGCCTGCCACCACAACTGGCTAATTTTTTGTGTTTTTAGTAGAGACGGGGTTTCACTGTGTTAGCCAGGATGGTCTCGATCTCCTGACCTCGTGATCCGCCCACCTTGGCCTCCTAAAGTGTAGGGATTATAGGCATTAGCCACTGTGCCTGGCCTCATTTTTAACTTCTAATATGCCATTGTATAAACATATCACATCTTTCCATTCCCCAACTGATGAACATTTTGATGACAGCTCACTTTTGCTTAGAAATGTAAAAGGTAATTTCTGAATATATTCAGAAAAAGAATTCCTATGATGTATGATAAAGTCTTTACTCCATTCATGGGTTCTATTGTGTTAAATGTCCAACAAACATCTGAATGATTACTATGTATTAAGGTACTATACATTAAGATATTGTACTAAGAAGTCGTTTTGTAGGTCCAATCTAAAACCCCTTTCTCCGCTGTTGACTTTCATATTGCCTGTTACCTGTCCCCCTCTACATTTATTTACCCCTCCTTCTACCATTAGTATTATATCTGTTTTTTTTGAAATGGAGTCTCGCTCTGTCGTCCAGGCTGGAGTGCAGTGACGCAACCTTGGCTCAATGCAACCTCTGCCTCCCGGGTTTAAGCAATTCTTTGCCTCAGCCTCATGAATAGATGGGATTACAGGTGCCTGCCACCATGCCCAGCTAATTTTTGTATTTTTAGTAGAGACGGGGTTTCACCATCTTGGCCAGGCTGGTCTTGTACTCCTGACCTTGTGATCCACCCACCTTGGCCTCCCAAAGTGGGAGCCACCATGCCCGGCCTATATCCTGTTTTAAAGACCAATCCTGGCTGGGTGCAGTGGCTCATGCCTGTAAATCCCAGCACTTTGGGAGGCCGAGGTGGCGGATCACTTGAGGTCAGGAGTTTGAGACCAGCCTGGCTAACATGGCAAAAACCTGTCTCTACTAAAAGTTTATACAAAAATTAGCTGGGCGTAGTGATGCATGCCTGCAATCCCGGCTACTCAGGAGGCTGAGGAGGGAGAATCACTTGAACCTGGGAGGTGGAGGTTGCAGCGAGCCGAGATCGTGCCACTGCACTCTAGCCCGGGAGACAGGGCGAAACTCCATCTCAAAAAAAAAAAACAAAAAACAAACAAACAAAAAAGGCCTGGCATGGTGGCTCTACTAAATATACAAAAATTAGCCAGGCATAGTGGCAGGCTAATTTGTAATCCCAACTACTCAGGAGGCTGAGGTAGGAAAACTGTTTGAATATGGGACGCAGAGGTTGCAGTGAGCCGAGATCATGCCACTGCACTCCAGCCTGGGCGGCAGAATGAGAATGTCTCAAAAAAAAAAGAAAGAAAAAAAGAAAGAAAAAAGACTGCTGGCTGGGCGCGGTGGCTCACACCTGTAATCCCAGCACTTTGGGAGGCCGAGGTGGGTGGAACACCTGAGGTGAGGAGTTCGAGACCAGCCTGACATACATGTAGAAACCCCATCTCTACTAAAAATACAAAAATTAGCTGGGCGTGGTGGCAGGCACCTGTAATCCCAGCTGCTTGGGAGGCTGAGGCAGGAGAATTGCTTGAACCCAGGAGGCGGAGGTTGCAGTGAGCCTAGATCATGCCATTGCACCCCAGCCTGGGTAACAAGAGCGAAACTCTGTCTCAAAAAAAACAAAAAACAAAAAACAAAAAAACCCTGCTGATCCTATACCAAAATCTCCCCTATCTTAAAATACAACCCCCCCCCAATCCCAGCAAAACCATTCCTGATACCACATGTTGCTATTATCCACTATCTCTCCTCCATTCCTATCCAAACTTGGGTTTGCTGTTTCTGATGCTGTTGATTATTGCTTCCCTGACCCTCTCAACTGTGTCAGCCTCTGTGACCCAGAATTCTCCTTCGGTTGCTTTATTTTATAAATAGAGATGGGGTCTCACTATGTTGCCCAGGTTGGCCTTGAACTCCCGGGCTCAAGCAATCCTCCCACAGCACCTCCCAAAGTGCTGGGATTATAAGTGTGAGCCACCATGCCCAGCCTGTCTCTTCCATTAACAAATAAACACCCAGGAATCTCTTATACTCACCTTTTGATCATCAGGAATTGGTTCCTGGGACTTTAGAAGTGAAGCTCTTTCTTCGTCTACCCAATTGCCCCACTCTTCTGCTGGTGCATTCCAATCAGAGTTGGGATCAGCAGAAGACAGACCATCTAAAATTTAACAGTGTGAATTAGGTGTCTATCATTTTTGCCATAAGTTAAAAGGCAAAAACTAAAAATTCCTTATGTTCAACTAAGCTGTAATTTTAAGTTATTGTTCTGTCTCCCAAACATATTTTAAGAGCCAGAAAAAAAAAGTAACATGATGGTAACAATCTTTATTCAATTTTTGCTAAGCATATCATATGGTTAAATGGAATTTCTAAGAAATTCCAGAAAATTTATTAGCCATTTGATTCCACTCTCTCTGATTCCTTTATCATCAGTCTCCTGAATTTCTTTTCTCTATCCATTTTTAACTTGGTCTAGGACCTGGTTGTTTTCTCCCCTGATTATTACAACATTTTTGTAATTGATTTATTTTCTAGGGTTTGGAATTAATTCTTAACAGTAGTACCAAAGTTATAATCCCTACCTGTCATTTTATACTACACCTCTCCTATCCTTATGAGCTTTTCAAAATTAGGTTCTTCAAATTCACCAAGTCATGACAATATTCAATCTCTTATTTTTCCCTCCTCCTTTTAATACTTAACCTATACTTTCTTATATTTTTCAGATCATTCAATATGTTTTTTATCCAATTATTTCAAAAGCATTTGAGTAACTTTCAGGGCTTCACTCATCATTTATTATCAAAAATAAATTTTATTCTAGACTTCTAGATCCCTTTCTTTCACTACAGGAGGCACTAAATTTTTAACTCCTTGAGGAAGCTATCAATGACTTATTCTAAAAGGAAAAACCAGTCTTTGCTTTTACCCAGGTTAAATAAGTAGCTTTCAAAGTTAATTCTTCCCTTCTCTCTCTGCACATTATATACTCCTATATATGTTCCTGTAAATCTACTTATAGTCAGGTTTCATTTACAATGGTTTAAGATGACAAAGGTTAAGCTTTATTTCTAAGTGGTTAACAAGTTGTCCCAACAATGCTTAACTGAAAAATCCAGTCACTTCCCACTAATACCTAATGCTACTTTTATTAAATACTCAATTCTTTCTTTCTTTTTTCCCCGAGACGGAGTCTTGCTCTGTCGCCCAGGCTGGAGTGCAGTGGCATGATCTCGGCTCACTGGAACCTCCACCTCCCAGGTTCAAGTGATTCTCCTGCCTCAGCCTCCCAAGTATCTGGGATTACAGGCATGCGCCACCACACCCGGGCTAATTTTCGTATTCTTAGTAGAAACAGGGTTTCACAATGTTGGCCAGGCTGGTCTCGAACTCTCGAACTCTTGACCTCGTGATCTGCCCGACTTGCCTCCCAAAGTGCTGGGATTATGGGCGTGAACCACCGCACCCAGCAATGCTCAATTCTTTTCTTTTTTTTTTTTTTTTTTTTTGAGATGGAGTCTCACTGCCACCCAGGCTGGAGTGCAGTGTCACAATCTTGGCTCACTGCAACCTCTGCCTCCTGGGTTCAAGCAATTCTCCTGCCTCAGCCTCCTGAGTAGCTGGGATTACAGGTATGCATCACCACACCCTGCTAATTTTTGTATTTTTAGTAGAAACAGGGTTTCACCATGTTGGTCAGGCTGGTCTCGAACTCCTGACCTCATGATCCACCTGCCTCGGCCTCCCAAACTGCTGGGGATTACAGGCATGAGCCACCGTGCCCGACCTTACTCAATTCTTTTATATGCATTTCAGTCTGTTTCTAGAATTTCTATTCTATTCCACTGATCTATTCCTGGGACAGTGCTATACATAACTCTGCAATATATTTTTGTATCTAGAAGGACAAATTTGTTTGCATTACTTTTATTTAGTACTCTTATTTACTTTTTGCTATTCTTATTTTTTCCAGGTGAACTCTATTATTGTTTTTAACAGGGAGGTATAATACATTCTTATGAAGGTTTTAAAACCCACGTTTTGGAAGAATATATAACAATCTGGGAAAATGCTCACAGAAAAAAAAAAACCATAGACAAAACTGTCTACACAGTATGATCTCAAATTTATATGAGGAAGAGACAGAAGAAAATAAAACATTATATATATTATATATATATTGTCTTAGTTTAAGAGATAGGGTCTTATTCTGTCACCCAGGCTGGACTGGAGTGGTATAATCATAGTTCACTGCAGCCTTAACCTCCTGGGGCTCAAGTGATCCCCCTGCCTCAGCCTCCTGAGCAGCTGGGACCATAGCCGTGTGCCACCATGCCTGGCTAATTTTTAAATTTTTTGTAGAGATGGGGTGTCACTATATTGCCCAGGTTGGAATAATAAATATATTTTAATAGTGAAATTACATCTATTCAATCCTTATTAAGCACTTACTATGTGCTTGAACTTGAGCTAGGTAGGTATTAGAGATTTAAAAATAAGTAAAATAGAATCCCTCTGCACATGCAGCTTGTAGTCTGTCTATTCAGGGGTGAAGATAGGTAAGCTTAACAAACAATTAAATACAGAGTGATAGATTCTGCCATGAGGGCTGTGGAAACAGAGAAGAGCTAAGCTAGTGGAGGACAGGGAGAGACAACATAAGAATTTATAGTCTAGTGGACGAAAAACATGGAACAGGTGATTACAAGTGTGAAATGTGTTACAAAAAAGGAAGTTCCTTCCTGTATTTCTAAATTCACCACCATGAGCAAGTATCTGGAGTATTACATAGTAACACAGAGGCGAAGAGCATGGGCCTTCACATCAAACAAATGTACATTTGAATATTGTTCTACCACTTAATAACAAGATGATTTTGGTTAAGTTTCTTAATGGGCTCTATTATCAACTTCATAGGATCGCTGAGAGGATTATATGAGATACATGTAAAGCAATTCATGGCAATGCAGTGAGCACTCAATAAGTGGTAGCTATTGTTTTTATTACCACTGATGATATTAAAACCAGTTTCTAATCTATAAGGCATGTACAGCTAAAAATTTATTTCTCACAATTCTGATGAACCTCTCAGTAAGATATACTTCATATGTAAGATAAACTTCAATTCAATCTAGTAGATGTCTAGAACCAGCTACTCATCTTATACTAAGCATTCATTAATAATACATTTAGGAGGTTCACATACCAAAGCTATCATTGGTTTTGCTTAACTCTCACAGATAAGAAACCCAGATTTTGAAAACTGCTGTCCATAAGCCATGTCTCTAAGACTTCTTGCCAGAAAAGAAACTATTAAGTAGAAAAAAGTTTAGGCAACTGAGTGGGCAATATACCAACATTTCACCCATCTTCTTAATACATGTGGTGGGAGGCGGAGGTGAAAAATAAAAATCAAGTAAAATGCTTAGTAAAAGTATTTTTTTGACAGGGTCTCGCTCTATTGCCCAGGCTGGAGTGCAGCGGCAAGATCATGGCACACTGTAGCCTAGACTTCTCAGGCTCAAGTGATCCTCCCACTTCAGACTCCTGAGTAGCTGGGACTACAGGCATGTGAACCACGCCCAGCTAATTTTTTTTTGTAGAGATGGGGTCTCACTATGTTGCCTTGAATGCATGGACGCAAGACATCCTTGCACCTTGGCTTCCCAAAGTGCTGGGATTACAAGTGTGAGCCATGGCACCGGCCTGAGTAACTAATTCTTAAGATTCATAGGCCTAATATACTAAAAAACTTCTTAGACATAGTTCCCTTAAAAATGATTCACAGTATAGTTTGCTTCAATTATAATCTCTCATCTCTAAAGTTTCCCATTAGTCTGCCAATGTCTTTTCAAAGAGCCATACTGGTTTTTTTTTCAAAAGGGTAAGGAATTTGTCTCTCCATTTAATTCGCTTATGGAATAATGTTTTAGGTTTAAGCATCTCATTGCTGGTCTTTATTTGGTTGTCAGCTGTTTCTTGTCAGAACTTAATTCAACGTAAACTTTAATAACTTTTTAATAAAAGAAAACAATCATGTTAGAAAGACATTCTCCAGTGTTAACCTCATTGGGTTAGTTAACCACATTGGGTAGACTTATTTTGCCACCAGAAGGACACCAACAGCAGAAACAGCAGCACTTACTGGATATTTATTATATTTATTATATGTGAGGCAGTGTTCTAAGTGCTTTATATGTATTAACTCATTTAATCTTCTCAGCCGTACTGTTGGGGAGGAATTACTATTTTTACAGATGAGGAAATTGAGGCATAGAATAATCACGTAACCTGCGTAAGGGCAAAGGCAAGGAAGTTAAGATTGAAACCCAGGTAGTCTGTCCTGAAAGCTCATGTTCTCAACCACTCCATTATGCTGCAGTGAATTCATTCACTCCTGTGTGCCAAGAAAAAGTTCTATTCAACATCTGACTTTTTACATGGGTTACAATAATGCTGTTCCTTTATGGTTAAGATAGTAATGGATTAATGTATGTCTTCAAACTGGAGGGTCAATATATTAATTGTATCATACTGTAAATGTAAATCTAACATAATATACTTTGTGGATTAGTAATCTCAAATACTAAATCATTCATTTTGGAAATTCAGAAGTAATAATTAAATTCACTGAGCACCAATAATAGAGCAGAATTAAAGATGGTGACACAGAAAATAAAGTTTACAGAGAAAACGTTGAAGAAAAACTCTGGACTTAAAAAGACTGCCAATACAGCATAACAAACTTGAGGAAGATGGTGTTTCTGATACATATTACTTTGATTAAGTACAGAATCCTGTGGATACATGTTTTAAAAATCTTTTATTTTAGCAGCCAATCATGTTTTTCATATTCAAAGTATCTTAATATGGATAAAATAAAAAGTGGATCTATTCTGTCCAGACAGGAAAGCCTGGAGACCTGTCCACTCAATTTTCCTCTGCCTCAACCCACAGCAGCCCAAGATACCTTTCTGCTTTTTCTATAGTCACTCCTATCATTGTTATAATCACTCCTCAATTCTATTCTGCATGTAGCTGATAATTCTTCCAAAGCACAAATACACGTTTTTTTTTTTCTCCCAAAAATAGTGCTTTCACATCCTTGTAAAACCTTGGATTTAAATACTTCATACACAGTCAGCCCTGCGTATCCACAGGAAAAAAAAGAATGAACTGTGCCTGTACTGAATATGTACAGACTTTCTTTTCTTGTCATTATTCCCTAAACTATACAGTATAACAACTATTCACACCATATTAGGTACTACAAGTAATCAAGAGATAATTTAAAATATATGGGAAGATATATGTAGGTTATATGCAAATACTATGCCATTTTATCATAGGAGACTTCAGCATCTGGGGATTTTGGAACCTGAGGGGGGTCCTGGAATCAACCCCCCATGGATAGTGAGAGATGACTGTAATTTACAGAGCTTTCATGTTCACCCATTACCTCATTAAACCTCATAACAACCTATGAAAACAGATATGACACGTTATGTGCTCGATTTTACAGCTCCCAGATAAGTGACAAAGCCCAAACCATATGAGGTACTACATTTTAGAGTCAGGACTAAAATTCATATCTACTGTCTAAGCTAGTACTGAAAACCCCCAGCTCCCTAATCTTTAGCCAGCAATTCAAGGCATGGCACTTTACAATATGGTCCTCCCTGATCTTTCTCCCCTCATCTCCCTTAATCTGTAAAAACTGTGCTTTAACCACGTGTCGCAAGCTTACCTTGATGATTACTATCATCACCAAGGTTGTACCAGAGAGTGGTTAAGAACATGAACTCTGGAGCCAGACTAGCAAGGTATGAATACCATCTTCCTCCATTTAACTAACTGTGTGGCCTGGGGAAAGCTAAACTTTCCCTTGTCACAGTTTTTTTCATCTGGAAAGTGTGGAAACAAATAAAACCTACCACACAGAAATGTTTTAAGCATTAAATGAGATGATAAAATCCAAAAGACTAAAACCAGTGCCTGGCACACAGTACAGTGTTTTTATTGTCATTCTTATTACTACCGAGCACCTATGTATAAAGGCTTTCACTAGGTCCTGAGTGTATATAACAGTACTAGTCCCTATTTTCAGAGGGTTCTTAACTCTACTTGGAGAAGCAAAACATATGCTTAAAAATGGTGGAAAACCCCACAGGGAACATATAAGTGCTAACAGTAGAAAACAGTAAATAGTAAAAAAGGATGTGAAATAAAAATTCAGAGAAAGTAAATTTTGAGATGTAGGTTTGTGAGGGAAAAACCTCGTATTTTTGTTTTTTTTAAATGAAGACGGCATGAACTTTCTGAACATACAAACCATATTCTTCCTTTCTAAAATGAGTTTTCCTTTAACTAAACTTCTGTTGGCAACTGGGTTAGGAAAGTAGTTTTCCACCAGCACAAAAATGTGTGTACACTTCACAAATACAAAGCCATTCCTGTATATTGAAGTCAGTCTATTATACTACCTAGGAGGAGAAACAGACATTCATTTAAAACAAAAAATTTAAAAACTAGAAATATTACAGAGCAACCAGAAGAAAACTTTAGGTTTAAATATTGCCTCAATTATGAAAATTCAGTTTTAATTCTACAGGTATTCAATAATCAGGTTTCAAGTAGTACATTTGGTATTAAATTATATTATGACCTTTAAAGGTGAGAAATTAGAATTAAAATTAAAACATAAAGCATGAATTCAGGGTGCTAGAAAGAAAATTCTGAAAAAAATAACTGATAATTTTTAAAAGGACATACTTAACCCAGACCATTCATCATCGATATAGGGTTGATTACGGCTAACATCCCACTGATAATCAGAAGTGGTAGACTGAGAAACTGGCTCAGCAGTAGACCCTTAAATGAAAAACGAATGCAATAAAATTAAAAATGGAATTTCCTAATGGTGTTTCATAACAATAGTTCTATACTTTGACACGGAGACTTTATTTTAAAAATTTCTCCTAAAAGGAAAAATTCAGACATTAGAAAAAGAGTTAAGTTAAAAGGAAAAGTAGAATTGAGGGTAATTTTAGATTAACTATGATAATCACTTGATCAAATTCAATGATCAGAAATTTATGTTTTCCCTAGCACCAATCCATTAGATTTTGTGTTTTGTATTACACATCAACTCGTTACCTACAATTTTCTTTCTTTTTTTTTTTTTAAGACAGGATCTTACTCTGTCACTCAGGCTGAAGTGCAGTGGCATGATCATGGCTCACTGCAGCCTCAACCTCGCAGGCTCAAGAGATCCTCCTACTTCAGCATCCCAGGCAGCTGCAACCACAGGCTTGTACCACCATGCTGGGCTTTTTTAATTTTTTCTTTTTTTGAGACAGAGTCCCGCTTTGTTGCCCAGGCTGGAGTGTAGTGGCACAGTCTTGGCTCACTGCAATCTCTGCCTCCTCAGCTCAAGCAATCCACCTACCTCAGCCTCCCAAGTAGCTGCGACTACAGGCACACATTACCATACCCAGCTAATTTTTGTATTTTTTGTAGAGATGGGGTTTTACCACATTGCCTAGGCTGGTCTTGAACTCCTAGGCTTAAGTGATCCTCCTGCCTTGGCCTCCCAAAGTGCTGGGAATATAGGCATAAGCCACCATGCCTGGTTTCCTGGCTTATTTTTTAATTTTTTTTTGTAGAGATAGGGTCTCCCTGTGTTGCCCAGGCTGGTCCTGAACTCCTGGCCTCCAGGGATCCTCTTCGGCCTCCCAAAGTGCTGGGATTACAGGCATGAGCCACTGTGCCCTGCCTACAAATTTCAAGAAGTCAAAAAAAGTTGTTTTTTCCTTCTTCTTAATGGAAAATAAAACACAATAGAAATCTCTGCCATTGATCATTTTAGTCCTGGATGTTTCAGGGGTATGTATCCTCAGAACCCTGAAAGAGGGAACTAGAAAACGTCTGCGTTAGCTAGAATGTTTTGGCTAAGAAACATTAAAAAAATAGGTGGTTATCTAGAGAGGTGAGGCAGAGAGAAGCCAAAGAGACAAGAAGAGTTGCAGGAGGTCTAGAGACTAAGTTCAAGTGCATTTAAAGAAAACAAAATATTATTTCATAAGTTTTGTCTGTTTTTGTTTTTTCTCAGGTGAGGGGAGTAGGTTGGGTGAGAGTGGGTTCACACAGTCTTTTAGGACCTGATGAAAGCTGTGGTAGTCTACTGTCCAGAGCTTAACACAAAATTTTGCATGCAGTTTTGGGGGCATATGAGTCCACTGATGCCAGGTCAAATCCCTTGCTTTATAGATATAAATTCATTTTAGGATGTAAATGTAAAGCAGTAGTTCTCCATTAGGTGCGCGCGTGCACGCGCGTACACACACACACACCCCCCCCTTTTGAATCGGAATTTACTTGTGTACTGGAGTCCTTAGATGACTCTGATAGGTATTTTGGATTCAGAGCCACTATATAAAGAAAGGGTTAGGAAGAAAAGATACTTGATTAGTATAAAAGTGTTACACAAAATCACGTCCTCCTACCACAGTCCTTACTAATTTATAAATTTCTTCTTGGTTACAGATGATCTTACCAGCAGCATTCCACTAATATATTATCCGCTTGATATATACTCTCTCTCTATATATATGTTTAACATGTATATTTTAATGTAAACTTTAACCAACAGAGTAACCCTATAAAATTCACATGTAATAAATATATTATCTGCTTAGAAGCAGTACTGTAACACTGGTGCTATTCCTTTAGCAGCCCACATTGCTTTCTCTGCATATATGAAGGGAATAGCATGTGTGTTGTACAGAGTCATCAAATGAGGAAGCAATAAACTTGTACCTCTGGAACTGAAATGTGGTCTATGAGATCAGAGTTTAGCAAACTATGACCCACACACCAAATCCAACCATCAGGTTTTTAATATGGCCCATGAGCCAAGAATAGTTCTTACATTTTTAAATGATGAAAAAAAAAAAATCAGGCCAGGCGTGGTGGCTCATGTCTGTAATCCCAGCACTTTGGGAGGCTGAGGTAGGCAGATCATGAGGACAAGAGATGGAGACCATCCTGGCTAAGACGTTAAAACCCTGTCTCTACTAAAAATACAAAAAATTAGCTGGGTATGGTGGTATGTGCCTGTAGTACCAGATACTTGGGAGGCTGAGGCAGGAGAATTGTTTGAACCAGGGAGGCGGAGGTTGCAGTGAGCTGAGATTGCGCCACTGCACTCCAGCCTGGCGACAGAGCGAGACTCCGTCTCAAAAGAAAAAACAATAATAATAATAATTCAAAAGAATAATATTTTAGAACCAGACAGTCATTTGCTTACTGTCTCAGGTTGCTTTCCTGTTACAACGGCAGGGTTGAGTAACTGCAACAGAGGCTGCATGGCCCACAATGCCTAAAATGTTTACCATCTGTCCCTTCATACAAAAAGTTTGCTGATCCCCTTTCTAGGTTAGTGATTCCAGACACTGTGGAACTACAAAATTAGTAAACTGGGTCCACGAATTCCAAACTAAACAATGTCTCCCATAACTTTTATATACACATACACACACACACACACACACACACACACACACACACACACACACATATATGTTTTAAGACAGAGTCTGTCACCCAGTCTGAAGTGCAATGGAGCACTCACGACTCATTGCTCAATGTAGCTTCAACCTCCCGGACCGATGCGATCCTCCCACCATAGCCTCCTGAGTAGCTGGGACGACAGGCAAACACCATCATGCCTGGCTAATTTTTTTAAAAAAATTATGTAGTGATGTAGTTGCCCAGGCTGGTCTTGAACTCCTAGGCTCAAGTTATCTTCCCACCTTAGCCTCCCTATGTGCTGGGATTACAGATGTGAGCCACCACACCTGGCCTCCCATATTTATGTAATACTTGTTAAATACATATAGCTTCTATATGATTAACAAAACATATATCCATTTAAGTAATGCAGAATTAACAGTAGTTTATTAGTAATCATGTATTTTATAAATCAACAGATACTTAAGAGTTATTATGTGGGAATCTATAACCTGAAAGGGTTAGTTTTAAACTCATGATGAGTAACAGTGAACAGAAGTAAAATGTCAAATTTTAACTAAAAGTATGGTAGGGCTACCTTAGCAAGAGAAGAATATGAACCTGAAGGGAAGGCCTTGCATGTGTTATTTGTCTGTGTGCCAATGCACTGTCAGTGATCTCAAGCTACAGAATCCTTACTCCCCTAGAGAGAGGAATTAAGCCATTTGCACATAAGACTTTAGGTCTTCTCTTCTTGTTGTAAAGGCCTCTGCCACTTTATAATACCTGCTGTTTATATTGATAGCAGTACTTGATGTTGATTAGCTCTTCAAATAACAAGCACTAAAATTAAACAAATGTTTTTGTTAGCTGAACAAAAGACTGTTTTCACATACCAGAAACAGCAGAGTTAAGTGTGAGAGATGCAAAAGAAGCAGAATTCTGTTTAGAGGTATTCATTCCCCTATCCACACTAGACCAAGCAGCTGTTAAAATAAAAAACATCACTTGGAACCTTCAATTTGCAATCAGATTTGAAAGATATGTAAAGATTTAAAACTATGAGAATATTTAAAGATAACCTTAGAAATGAGAATCACTTAATATAGCAATAGCTACTATTTACTGAATATTTATTATGTAGCTGGGCCCCTTACACCAACCACTTCTAATCCTTACAGCAACTTTGCTAGGGAGTTTTGGAGCAATTATGTGACTTGTTGATAGCTAGAAAACAGAGGAGCCACGAATGCAACTGAAGTCAATTCCCAAAGCCTATGCTCTTTTCCACTGTACCAAGCTGCATTATTATCTATCATAATTAAGCAGCTACTTTGGGATAGCACTGAACTTGGTACTTGACTTTCATTACAACAAATCCTCACAATTACATAAGTATGAGGTTCATACAGGTTAAATAACTAGCCTCAATATTTTCAAGACATTTCTTTCTTATTTTGAAGAACGTAAACCTCCATGAGATGAGTCACATCTGTCTCTTTTCAGTGACCCATTACAAACCTAATTGAATATAGTTCCCTTTCAATTTCAATAAAGGTCCTAGTCTATCTAGGCAGGAACTCTTAATTTGCTTTTTAATATTATCTGTAACAACATTAAGCAAATACCATCTAATTTATGTCCTAATTATGAAATGCTATATAGTTTTTATAAGTAAATTGTAGGCTGGGCGGAGTGGCTCATGCCTGTAATCCCAGCATTTTCTGGGGCCGAGGTGGGCCCATTACGAGGTCAGGAGTTCAAGACCAGCCTGGCCAACATGGTGAGACCCCCTCTCTACTAAAAATACAAAAATTAGCTGTGCATGGTGGCACATGCCTGTAATCCCAGTTACTGAGGCGGAGGTTGCAGTGAGCCAAGATCGTGCCAAGATCGTGCACTCCAGACTGGGTGACAGAGCAAGCCTCTATCTAAAAGAAAAAAAAAAAATTGCAGATTGTAAATATCCCAAAAGGTCACATAGTTCCTAACATTACTCCATAAAATTCAACCATTTCTTTTACCAAATATGAAAGGATGCTTCACAGCATAGAAATTAATGCTTTCTTCTTTGCTGAAAATGAGAGTGGGAATTTTGGGAAGGTCTCTTCTTTTTTCTTTTTGAGATGGAGTCTTACTCTGTTGCCCAGGCTGGAGTGCAGTGGCAAGACCTTGGCTCACTGCAACCTCCGCCTCCCGGGTTTAAGCAATTGTCCTGTCTCAGCCTCCCGAGTAGGTGGGATTACAGGCACGTGCCACCATGCCCAGCGAATTTTTTTTATTCTAGTAGAGATAAAGTTTCACCATGCCCCCCAGGCTGGTCTTGAACTCCTGGGCTCAGGTGATCTCCCCGCCTCAGCCCTGCAAAGTGCCAGGATTACAGACATGAGCCACCACACCCAGGCAAGGGAATATCTCTTTCAAACAAGTTTTGATACTTCTACACAATTTTTCAATATAATGGGGAGGAAGGGAGAGCAAACTTGTAAACAATGTAATTAAATGATCTAGAGTTTGATTTTTAAGGGTATTAGCTTTAAAAGAGAGGGGCTGGGGTTGGCGGCTCACGCCTGTAATCCCAACACTTTGGGAGGCCGAGGCAGGTTGATTACCTGGGGCTAGGAGTTTGAGACTAGCCTGACCAACATGGAGAAACCTCGTCTCTACTAAAAATACAAAAGTAGCCAGGCGTGGTGGAGCATGCCTATAATCCCAGCTACTCAGGAGGCTGAGGCAGGAGAATTGCTTGAACCTGGAAGGCAGAGGTTGCGGTGAGTCAAGATTGCGCCATTGCACTCCAGCCTAGGCAACAAGAGCGAAACTCCATCTCCAAAAAAAAAAAAAAAAGAAATATTTTTCTACTTACATACTAAAAAGTTTCTAGTGTCTATTGCTCCCTCAAATTGGAAGGGATAAAAATATCTGCAATAAGCACGAGAGAAAAAATTGTATGTTTAATGCACAAGAAAGTATAACTAGATTTAAAAAATAAAACAGTAGGCAGATGTGGTGGCCCACATCTGTAATCCCAGCACTTTGAGAAGCCAAGGCAGGTGGATCACTTGAGCCCAAGAGTTTGAGACCATACCACAATATGGCAAAACTGCATCTCTACAAAAAATACCAAAATTAGCCAGGTGTGGTGGCACATACCTGTGGTCCCAGCTACTAAGGAGGCTGAGGCGGCAAGATCATTTGAGCCCTGGAAGTCGAGGCTGCAGTGAGCAATAATCACACCACTGCACTCCAGCCTGGACAACAGAGTGAGACCCTGTCTCAAAAAATTAAAAACAAAACAAAACAAAAAAACCACAAAGAGTTCATTAGACAAATGGGAAAATGACACGAACAGACAATTCATAAAAGAAAGAAAGATGACCAAGAAAGGGCCGGGCATGGTGGCTCACGCCTGTCATCCCAGCACTTCGGGAGGCCAAGATGGGCGGATCATGAGGTCAGGAGTTCGAGAACAGCCTGGCCAACATGGTGAAGCCCTGTCTCTACCAAAAGTACAAAAATTAGCCGGTTGTGGTGACAGGCCCCTGTAATCCCGGCTACTCAGGACGCTGAGGCAGGAGAACCACTTGAACCTGAGAGATGGAGGTTGCAGTGAGCTGAGATTGTGCTGCACTCCAGCCTGGGCGACAGAGTAAGACTCGGTTTCAAACAAAAAAACAAACAAAAAAATAAATGACCAAGAAAGTTATGGAAAAATTTTCAATCTCATTAGTGATTCTAAAAAGTTAACCAAAATAATTTATGTACTTTTTGCTTATCGAATTAGAAAAGGCAAAAAAAAAAAAAAAATCCCCAACCTTGGTAAGTATATGATAAATGGGCACTTACACTGATGCTTTGAGTATAAATTAGAACAACTCTCTTAGAAAATACTTAGGCACTATGTAGTAGAGCATCACAAACATTCATATTCCCTTTAATCCAGTATCACTCACAAGACTCTGTCCTTAAGAAATAACTGCCAAACATGGCCAGGTATGGTGGCTCACACCTATAATTCCAACACTTTGGGAGGCTGGGGCAGGAAGATAACTTGAGGTCAAGAGTTGGAGACCAGTCTGGCCAACATGGTGAAACCCCATCTCCACTAAAAAAAAAACCACAAAAATTAGCCGGATGTGGTGGTGTGCGCCTGTAATCCCAGCTACTCGGGTGGCTGAGGCACGAGAAATGCAAATGCTGAAACTCAGGAGGCAGAGACTCGGGTGGCTGAGGCACGAGAAATGCAAATGCTGAAACTCAGGAGGCAGAGGTTGTAGTGAGCTGAAATCATGCCACTGCACTCCAGCCTAGGTAACAGAGTGAGACTCCATCTTAAAAACAACAACAAAAAAATCCCAAACACATATGTTCAGTAAAACATTATCTACAACGGGTTAAAAAAAGGAAAATTGGCTGGGCGTGGTGGCTCACGCCTATAATCCTAACACTTTAGGAGGCGAGGTGGGCGGATCACTTGAGGTCAGGAGTTTGAAACCAGCCTGGGCAACATGGTGAAACCCCATCTCTACTAAAAATACAAAAAAAAATTATCTTGGTGTGGTGGCGTATGCCTGTAATCCCAGTTACTTGGGAGGCTGAGGCAGCAGAATTGCTTGAACCCAGGAGGCAGAGGGTGGTGTGAGCCAAGATCACGCCATTGCACTCTAGTGTGGCAGCGACAAAGTGAGACTCCATCTCAAATAAAAAAAAATAAAATACTTCTTGAATAATATGAGAATAGTTAAGTAAATTATGCTAACATTATAGGGCCATTAAATATACTTACAAAAAGTAAGGAAAATGTTCATGTTACAATGTTAAGTGGGGACTAGGGGAGACATAAACACGCACATTCAATTTGAGTTACATCAAAAACAAAAATACTAAAGCAAAACTACAGGCCGGGCGCAATGGCTCACGCCTGTAATCCCAGCACTTTGGGAGGCTGAGGCTGGCAGATCGCCTGAGGTCAGGAGTTCAAGATCAGCCTGGCCAACATGGCAAAACCCCGTCCCTACTAGAAATAGAAAAATTAGTCAGGTATGGTGATGCATGTCTGTAATCCCAGCTACCTGGGAGGCTGAGGTAGTAGAATCGCTTGAACCCGGGAGGTGGAGGTTGCAGTGAGCTGAGATCGCACGACTGCACTCCAGCCTGGGAGACGGAGCGAGACTCCATTAAAAAAACAAACAAACAAAAAACAGCAACAGCAAAAAACACTATACACAGTTGCGGACAGGAGAAAGGGAGGGAGAAGGAATATAAACAACAGTGGTTGTCACTAGGTGGCACAGTGATAACTGTGGGATTTTCCTTATCATTTTGCAGTTTCCCACGTGTAATGTAGATTTCTTTTCTATAATACACACACAGACAGACACACACACACACACACACACGAAAATTAACTTGCTTTTAACTTAATGGCTCTCAACAGAAATAAGCTTCTCAACTATTGGTCTTTATATTAAAATCCAGAGGAAAATTTAATTATCAATGGGCACTTTGCAGACTGTAAAATACTCTGTAAGTGGATGTTATCAACTATATTTCCATTTACTATTTTTATTTAGACTCAACAGAATTGCTGAAATTAATCAAAAAGTCTACTCACACATTACATGTATCCCATCACTAAGAATATATAATTACACCAGTTAGCTACGTTGATAATCAAATGTGATAAAGTATGTGAAAGCACTATGCAAAGAGTAAATGATAAATGTTATTTACTTATTTAGTTCCCACCTTCCTCTACAAAAAGGATGTGAGATGAGTTAATTATTACTATTATTTCTGCAGAGCAGTACTTATTTTTCTATTCATAGGATTTTTTCCTATTTCTGAAAAATTAACAATGTACAAGATTAGTAATTTTAAATAAACTTAAATTTTTCTAACACTTCTTACCAATGCCAGAAAATATTGAACGGTCACTCCAACTCCTTCCCCAGTCTTTTCCGTTCGCATTAGCATCTCCAGTGTCTTGACTCCAGGCAGATGGCTCAGTTTTCCTCTTTCCTGCAGAAGCAGGTGGAACGGAGTTCCACTTCTCCTCACCTGCACTGATCTGTGAGGAGAGTTTTACAGACTTTTCATTCCAGCCTCCTCCATTGACAGTGAGGTTTTCATTCAATCCTGAAGAAACTTAAAGAAAAGAGAATGAAGATTAAAAAACAGGTACATGACTTCTTAAAACTGGGATATTTTCACATTTCTATGATTGCTTGACTTATATTTATCACTCACTTCCCCTAGTATCCTTTGATCACCAAGGATTGCCTTTTTAATTTAAAAACAGGAGGCTTGAACATAACATATATACTAACAAAGTTGTCAACAGCAGAATGACTTGCTCGAAGGAAGTACAACAGAGCAAACAGGAAAATGACACATATTCTGAATACTCACCCACTAAGAATATGAAGACATCTCCTTAGTTACATGTTCTTTCCTTAATTATTTATGTATATTACATTATGTATCAAGCAATGATTCTAAAACCTGGCTGCACATTAATATTAACCGAAAAATTAATTAACAATAGACTCTGGAGCCTCAGCCCAGACCAATTAAAATCAGAATCTTTGTGGTGGAGCCCACATATCATTATGTATGTATAGTGTAGGTATGTACACATACACGAATACACATAAGTGTGTGTACAGGTAAGTACATGTTTCTTTTTACATATATGTGTGTACGCGTTGTTTTTTAAAGCTTCCTGGATAACTAATGTGTAGCCAGGGTTGAGAACCATGAGCATGAAGGAAGCTGACAGTGCTAAGAACAAGCACTGAAAAGCCTGAAATGAGGCTGGGCGCGGTGGCTCATGCCTGTAATCCCAGCACTTTGGGAGGCTGGGGGCAGGCGGATGACCTGAGGTCAGGAGTTTGAGACTAGCCTGGCCAACGTGGTGAAACCCTGCCTGTACTAAAAACACAAAAATTAGCCAGGCGTGGTGGCAAGTGCCTGTAATCCCAGCTACTCACGAGGCTGAGGCAGAATTGTTTGAATCCAGGAGGCGGAGGTTGCAGTGAGCTGAGATAGTGCCTCTGCACTCCAGCCTGGGCAACAAGCAAAATTCTGTCTCCAAAAAAAAAAAAAAAAAAAAAAGCCTGATGCCTATAATCCCAGCACATTGGGAGGCTGAGGTGTGTGGACTACCTGAGGTCAGGAGTTCGAGACCAGCCTGGCCAACATGGTGAAACTCCATCTCTCCTAAAAAATACAAAAATTAGCCAGGTATGGTGGCTGGTGCCTGCAATCCCAGCTACTCAGGAGGTTGAGGCAAGAGAATCGCTTGCACCCGGGAGGTGGAGACTGCAGTGAGCCAAGACCATGCCATTACACTCCAGCCCGGGAAACAAGGGCAAAATTCCATCTCCAAAAAAAAAAAAAAAAAAGCCTGAAATGAGAAGGTGCTTTTTTCATTTCCAAATTTATTTTACTACAACACTTTTGTTTTCAGGTCAGGCGTAATACTCTACTTAATTCAATCTTTATCATAAATGAGTAAATAAAACATTTTCTATTTATAAAACAATGAAAAACTTTAGGCTATAGTCCATTCATTGTGAAATATTTGAACTGTCAAGGAAGCAGTTAAAACATTATAGGAACTAAGGCTTTTTTTCTTTTTTAAACATACAAGCATCAAGTATTTTTTCTGATACATGCTATATTAAACCCAAGCCCAACAAAAATCTTTCTTCTCTACTGACTTAGTAGTGATATAAACAAGATTCAAAATTGCATATAAGCGACTACAGAATGTTTTTATATATGGGGGAAAAAAGACTAGAACATACCAAAGATTGTTAGAAGTGGGAGTGATTTTTCTTTTTATTTATTTTCCAAAATCTCTGGACTGTGATTATGTTACTTTATTAATTAAAAATCATTTTAAGACTTTTTTCTTTCCTTCTGTGTCATTCATGTGAGGAAAGAGGTATGTATATAAATTTCTATTTTGACGGGCCTTCAATTTAAGTTATATGTAATTTCTCTCACCCTGAAGTGTAGAATCTCCTTTTCCAGATTTAAAGTTGCTAACTTGAACATTTAGATGAGAATCACCTGGTTAAAATAGAAATAAAATTTATTTAATACTAAATAGGCCACTATGCACATTAAATTAGGAGTAACACAAAAATTAATTTTTACTTATTATCTATTATAAATTGCTCCTTCAAGTGCTAAATTCTTCCACTGGAAAAAAGTCAAGTTCCCTGTTGGTAAGGAATTGAGTTTTCTGGTTACCATATTCTTAGTCAACTAAAATGCCAATAAAGAACCTGGAAAACTGCTTATGGACAGACAGAGTTTGCTATTCTATAACGGTTATCAAGATTATTTTAAGTAGGAACTGGAGTATTGGGCTCTGTAATTGGATTCAACTTTGCCACCTCTCAACAACACCAGCTGCCTTTTCAACAATCCTGGAAGCAAACACATCAACTTATGAAGAATTTTGCCAGTATTTGGGACCAGGACTTAGGAAATATGGCAAGAGGTGAGAATACACATTATAACACAAAAATACTATTTCTTTGACACTAAAAAGCATAATGATCACAATGTTTAAAAAAACCAGCATGACATAGGATTGTGCTAGCAAGGATGGCATGCACAAGACAGTGAAAAAGAATCAACAAAAATACTAAAGCACAGCTAATATGTAACAGTGAAAATGGGTAAGTAGAAGTCATTGCTGTACCATGGCAATAAATTCCACCAAGTTATCAAGCAAAAAATAAAAGGTAACGAGGCTAAGAAAATGGTCTGGAAACAACTGAGGTGTGGGGAGGTGGGAAGGTCATTAACAAAAAGACAAGGAAGATACGCCAATGCTTTCAAGCAAATTGAACAGTATCACTTTGCAGGCTGGTGTCTCCAGGGTAAAAATGATGGTAATGTAAAGAGCGGGCTACCAAGAAGCCACCAGTATTGGATAGTATGAACATATGAAATATTAATACTTGAGAGAAAGAACATTAGCTCAATCTTTGAAGCTGTGGTCTAGCTCTATCAAACATCTATGATATTCTCAAAAAGCTGGGGTGATAAGAAATCCAGACACAACCTGTACTAACCAGAACATGCATGATTCATCTTGGAATGAAAGCTCTCAACATGCAAAATGGTGATAAATCATTTCATTTAATAAATGTCTTATCCACTCTAAGGAACGGAGATGCAAGAGAGTTGGGGCAAAGTGATACACACTAGAAAAGTGGCAACATCATTTTCTCATATGACTCAAGGCAGAAAGGCAAATTTTAATTTAATAGGCCATTCATTAGGCAATATGTAACAAGTAACACTGCTGGTATTCGGTAAACCGATACACGGTTCACAATACTCTCATGAAGAAGGGTATATCAGCACAATGATGTTAGCATTCAAAATAGTCAGATTTTGACATAATGATATTTTGTACATCCGAATAAAAGGAGTTTGATTTGATGTACCACTGTCTTATGTTCCACTAATATACCTTTATTCTTCTTGGAACCAACAGGAAATGATGCGGTTGTAAGTTGCTCGGTGGTAACTGTGATGGTATTTTCTATCCCAGGGATAGTTGAATCCAATGAACCAGAATCAGTCAGCACCTTATCACGTTTACGTTGCTGTCGTTTCTCTCTGTGACTAATTTTAGTTTCCCAGGCTCCTGACACAGCCCCAGAAAAAAAATGTTATTCAGTAAGGGGAAGACAAAAAAGTTGTAGTTTTGGGGGAGAAAATGGGGTGGAGCACATAAAATATCATGATAAATTTAGATGTTAAGCTAAAACCAAGAGTGTTGATTATATTAACTCATCCTAAGAATGTGTTCTAATTTCATTATGTTGTTTTAGGCAACTGCTATTATTTATTCTGGTAATTTTTATCAAATCTGTCATCTATGGTTTAGAAAAAGTGATAAATATAAGTCATCTTGTCTATCTTTTTTTATCTTGCTAGGTAGAAGTGATAGGAGAGTATTATATATAATCACTAATACATGGGTTTATTAGGTGATGATAATAAATGACTTCTAGCGAATTTTGTACAAAGTCTTTCAGGAATGGTATATTTAAGAACCATGGGGAGAAAACAAACAAACAAACCATAATTCCAGTAGACAAAGACAAGATGAATGACTTTTTAATTGCTCAAAATACTGAGCTTGACTTTAAATTTCAAGGCAGTTCTCTTCAGAAAAAGCACTACTGGATCCTTAACAAAAGTGTTTCCTAACAGTGTCACAGCTCTATATATTAAGGTCTACAGTAATAAAAAAAGAGCTAAATACAAAATAAAGTAAAACAAATGCAGTTTTTATATAATACACTTTGATAAAAAAAGGATTAAAAAATTTTCTACAGTCCTTTCCCTTGCTCAAGTACCTTCATCAACTTCCTTTCCATCATGGCGTGAACTGTTTTGCACTGCTTTAGCATCTGACTTTGATTTCTTCTTATTTTTCTTTGACTGAAAGTAAAATAGAATGTTACTTAATATTTCATTATGTTTTTGATAAGGAGTCAGTAAAATACATAATGAAATGTATGATGCTGACAACTAAAAAAAATTTAATGTTCGATTTAAAAAACTTAACATATTAAGTGGCAATAATAATCATATGAGGTTACCATTGAGTGAGTGGTTACTATGTGTTAAGTATTCTGTACTCATTTCCTTATGTATTCCTTAAAAGAAACTTGCTGGAGAAGGTATTAGCCCCATTTCAGAGATGAGGAAATGAAAACTCAGAGATGTTAAATATTAACTAAATTGTACCACATCACAATGTTAGTAAACTAAGTCATAATAGGAACTAGGTCTGTCTGGCTCCAAAGTCTGTGCCCTTCCACATCATGCTAATGTAAGTTACATCATAAATAAGGTACTGTAATATGGTGTCGAATATCGAAGCAATAAAATTAAAACCTATTGCAACATATTCAGATGAAAAATTATGTGATGATTATTGTTTTTGGATTGCATAAAGCAGATTGTTGCTATATCCTATGTATAACAAATTAATGGGTCAATTGTACATAGCAGGTACTATTTTGTCAGTTTCAAAGCAATGTTAAAATACCTAGGATTTGTATATAGATGTTTAATAATAGATAAAATACCTATACACAGACAAGCTATGGCTGTTTTCGAATGATCTTCCAATTCCCTTCTGCTAATATTGTTTTATCCTTTCAAAAGCTTGCTAAAAACGAAATAAGCCATAATTTCTGTATTTAGATAAGTGCTTCCAAAAGAGAATTAATGTTTATACAATAGTATTTTTATACTTTGTATTCACTTATTTAGCTATTTATTGACATCAGCTACGTTTATGTATTACTGCACGCTCTTTTTTTTTTTTTTCCCCCCGAGACGGAGTCTTGCTCTATCACCTAGGTTGGAGTGCAGTGGTGCGATCTCAGCTCACCGTAACCTCCGCCTCCCGGGTTCAAGCAATTCTCCTGCCTCAGTCTCTGGAGTAGCTGGGATTACAGGTGCCCGCCACCACACCTGGCTAATTTTTGTATTTTTAGTAGAGACAGGGCTTCACCATGTTGGCCAGGCTGGTCTCGAACTCCTAACCTTGTGCTCTGCCCGCCTTGGCCTCCCAAAGTACTGCACACTATCTTAAGAGGCAGTAAATGAATTTGAGCAAGTGAGTAAGCAATGACAGAAAATTGCTTTTCCTACCAATAAAAAACCTGCATATATTCTCAAGTGACATGATCTCTTGAAAGTGATTAAAAATTGTCTTTGACAAAAGATTACATTAAAAAACTAATTTTTTTTACTGACCTCATAATTGATTTGCGTTTGTTCGTTTCATTGCATGTTCTCATCATTAACATGTATGTTTAATATACTGTTTTATTACAGTATGTATATTTAATATACTGCTTTATTACATGTACCAAACTAGACTCACATCTACTTAAGAAAAAAAGATATGTGGAGATATCATCCACATACCGTAATATTCACCCTTTTAAAGGTGCACAATTCAGTGGTTTTTAGTATATCTGAAGTTGCACAACTATCAAAATTATTTATTTTTTTTGAGATGGAGTCTCGCTCTGTCACCCAGGCTGTACTGCAGTGCCGTGATCTCAGCTCACTGCAACCTCTGCCTCCCAGGTTCAAGCAATTCTCCTGCCTCAGCCTCCCGAATAGCTGGGATTACAGGTGCCCACCATCACACCTAGCTAATTTTTGTATTTTTAATACAGACAGGCTTTCACCATGTCGGTCAGGCTGGTCTCGAACTCCTGACCTTCAGTGATCTGCCTTGGCCTCCCAAAGTGTTGGGATTATAGGCGTGAGCCACTGCTCCCAGCCTCAAAATTTTTATTTAATCCCAAAAAAGAAACTCTGTAATGATTAGTGTTTACTCCCAGCTTCTCTTTTCTCACTGGCAACCATGATTCTACCTTCCGTCTTTGTCTTTACCATAGCCACTCTTAAGTAAAGATAACATATTGAACGTCTGTCAATTACAGTTGAGCAGAGGCAGCAAACTTTTTCTGCAAAGGACCAAACAGTAAATATGTTAGGCTTTGCAGGCCGTAATAGAGTTTTGGAGCAACCACACAACTCTGCTCATACAGCATGAAAGTAGCCACATACAATTTATAAACAAATGGGTGTGACTATGTTCCAATAAAATTCTATTTACAAAAACAGGCATCTGGCTGGATTTGGGGTGTCAGAGTTTGCTATCCTTGGTCTAGAGCAGTGCTGGCCAACAGAAGCATAATGCAAACCACATATATATTTTTAAAAATTTCTAGTAGACACATTTTTAAGTTAAAATAGGTGACAATTTTAATATTTAACACAACGCATCTATAATACTGTCATTTCAACATGGAACTCATATTAAAAAAGAAACACAATAAGACAGTATGTAAAAGAAAACAAAGTAAGTCTTCGAAATCTGGTATGTATTTTACATTTAACGGCTATCTCAATTTGGACTAGTTGCTTTTTATTATTATTATTTTTTGAGACAGAGTTTCACTCTTGTTGCCCAGGCTGGAGTGCAATGGCACGATCTCAGTTCACTGCAACCTCTGCCTCCTGGGTTGAAGCAATTCTCCTGCCTCAGCCTCCTGAAAAGTTGGGATTACAGGGCATGCGCTACCCTGCCCGGCTAATTTTGTATTTTGAGTAGAGACAGGGTTTTTCCACGTTGGTCAGAGTGGTCTCAAACTCCCGACCTCAGGTGATCCACCTGCCTTGGCCTCCCAAAGGGCTGAGATTACAGGTGTGAGCCACCGCGCCCAGCCAGACTAGTCACATTTTAAATGCTCAATATCTACATGTGGCAAGTGGCTACCATATTGGACAGTGCAGGTCCACAGGAACTGAAGTAGGTATTCCCATTTTACAGATAGAAACTGACGCCATAAAAAGTGTTTAATATTGCTGAGTGTGGTGGCTCACACCTGTAATCCCAGTAATTTGGAAGGTTGAGGTGGGAGGACCACTTGAGCTCAGGAGTATGAGACCAGCCAGGGCAACACACAGGGAGATTCTATCTGTTAAAAAAATCAGTGGGGGTGGTGGCATGCACCTGTGGTTCCAGCTACTTGGGAGGCTGAGGTGGGAGGATCACTCAAGCCTGGGAGGTTGAGGCTGCAGTGAGCTGTGATCATGTCACTGTATTCTAGCTTGGGTAACAAGGTGAGATCCTGTCTCAAAAAAACCCCAAAAAACAAACAAACAAAAGACAAAGAAGAGTGTCTAAGAGGCTGGGCGCGGTGGCTCACACCTGTAACCCCAGCACTTCGGGAGGCTGAGGCGGGCAGATAATGAGGTCAGGACATCGAGACCATCCTGGCTAACATGGTGAAATCCCGTCTCTACTAAAAATACAAAAATTAGCCAGATGTGGTGGCAGGCGCCTGTAGTCCCAGCTACTAGGGAGGCTGAGGCATGAGAATCACTGGAACCCAGGAGGTGGAGATTGCAGTGAGCTGAGATTGTGCCACTGCACTCTAGCCTGGGTGACAGAGACTCCATCTCAAAAAAAAAAAAAAAAAAAAGACTGTCTAAGAGCATTACACGGTAAAGCAGTGAAACTAGGACTGAAGTCCAGTTCTGATCCAGTTTACCCTCACAAATAACCTCTTATTTAGTCTCCCTACATTTAACTCTAAATACAAATTTAATCATACATTAGCTATGTGGCTTTGGGCTAAATCATTCCAAACCCTTTTCCCCAACTGTAAATATGGACAAAAATTCCTACTAACCTCACATAAGGTTATTTTAAGAATTAAAACAAAAAGTGAAAAGACTCTGTTAACTACAAAGTAGTATATATAAATACATTTTTTTTAAAGAAGGGAGACTTTGAAGAAATCACAGAGATTATGTTTACACAGAAATATCTGGGGATTTGTAACTAAAAATCTGTAGAAAAAAGATTATCGTAGATTAGGCTTAAATATTATTTGATTTTACTATTGCCTCTAAAAGTAATTAACAATAGGCCGGGTGCAGTGGCTCACGTCTGTAATCCCAGCACTTTGGGAGGCCGAGGTGGGCAGATCACGGGAGGTCAGGAATTCAAGACCAGCCTGGCCAACATGGTGAAACCTCGTCTCTACTAAAAATACAAAAATTAGCTGGGCATGGTGGGTGGCAGGTGCCTGTAATCCCAGCTACTCAGGAGGCTGAGGCAGGAGAATCGCTTGAACCCGGGAGGCGGAGGTTGCAGTGAGCCAAGATGGCGCCACTGCACTCCAGACTGGGCGACAAGGCAAGACTCCATCTCAAAAAAAAAAAAAAAAAGTAATTAACAATAACACCCGTCCTGATAAGATTAAATAAAATAATATCCTATGAAAAGCTTTAAAATAAATATGTGATATATACTGCTATTTGACCTGGCCATACTAATGAAGCAAACATCTTAGTTCCTTTTGTTATTTTATAAAAATTATCTGGGCGTGGTGTCGCATGCCTGTAATCACAGCTACTCAGGAGGCTGAGGCAGAACAATCACTTGAACCCGGGAGGCGGAGGTTGCAGTGAACCAAGATTGCACCACTGCACTCCAACCTGGGTGACAGAGTGAGAGACTCCATCTCAAAAAAAAAAAAAAAAAAAAAAGGAAAAAGAAAAAATTCTTATCTTCAAGAGTTTCCTTCCCAATGTATCTTATCAATCCAATTAGTTTTCATTCTTAAAAAAAAAACGCACACTACAGATATTTCCTACCTTTTATAATGTCTAACTTTCTTATATGACATATGACGTCTTCCACAAATTGATCTCAACCTTGTATTCCTTTATTCATACACATGAGCATTTGATTCCAAGACTGGTATCTTTTTGAACACTCCTGTTTTTGACCAAGCTGGATTGACTGTGGATTTTTTCTCAGAACAAAGCGCTACAGACAGAGTGCTGGGATAATTTTCTTTGCACCTGAAACATCTGCTCCCCTACTGATGTTCAATGCCTGAAATGGCCTGTACTCATTTTTTTTTTTTTTTACCCAGCTCAAGTTCCACTCCATTTGCTTTATCTCTACCACTGTCCCCCTTTTCCTTTCCCCTAAGTACACATAATCTTGCATTTCAAAACATTTAAAACTGACAAAGATTTGGCCATTTGTCACAAACTTCCTTGGGACATTTCCAATATGGCTATACCTTTCCATGTGTTCAAGTGTTCCCAGTTTTCCAATAATAATACAAGCTTCTTAAAAGCAAGAGAATAAGAGATATATTATATTCTCAACAGAATCCCTACTTCCCTTTATTTGAATGCTGCATGCTCGGCACTGATTGAAATACGCTTCTGAGGAAGCCTGCCTAGCATCTGAAATTAGTAGGGGCTCAGATGCTGTGTGAAGCAAACGACCTTTAACCCAAAACCTACAAAATTATTCAAAACAGACATCATTCAATGTATCAGGAGTCATCTCAAAAAATCTGTATGTAAATTTTCCTATTAGCTTTCATTAAAATTTCACATTATTCTTCTTTCCATCTCATATGTATAATACAGATGTTAACAACAAAGTGGGCTATAACACAGCCCCATTGGATAAATATCTTGGTCTATGTTATATGTTAAGTACATGTATACGCATGTATGCACATGTATGTGCATGTATACATACACACACCATAACACTCCTAAAGGAGGAATGAGTTAAATGACAATGAATACATATCCATTGGGACTACAAACAATATTTGCACCTGGAACAGTAAATGGCTTCATTCTTTTAAATCTAGATGATGAGCTGGGTGTGATGGTATGTGCTTGTAATTCCAGCACTTTGGAGGGGCTGAGGTGGGCCGACTGCTTGAGGCCAGGAGTTTGAGACCAGCCTGGGCAACACGGCAAAATTCTTGTCTCTACAAAAAATAAAAAATTAGCTGGGCATGGTGGTACACACCTGCAGTCCTAGCTACTTGGAAGACTGAGGTGGGAGGATCACTTGAGCCCAGGAGGTCGAGGTTGCAGTGAGCCAGGGTTGCACCACTGCACTCCAGCCTGGGCGACAGAGCAAGACCTTGTCTCAAACAAACAAATCTAGATGATGAAAAAGCTTTGATAAATAATCATTAGATCCACCATTACAATTTTCTAAAACTGCTAAAGATATATACTAAATAAGATAGATTGACAATTCCTTAGGAAATTATGATAAGTAAGTTCCAAAAATTCTAAGATCTTATCAGGAGTTACTCAAAATATTCAAATAAGCAGTGCCAATACCCAATTGCTAATCAATATATGGAATATATGGTAACTCGCTTAAATACCTAAATATGCCAGATAAAGGGGTCTGCTATCACTCTTGTAACAGTGGGTTAAATAAGCTTGTTATTCTTATACTTCTATGGGAAAAAATTGAGCATATACCCCAAAATGTTTATTTATAAATTTTATACACATTCTACTACACTGATAGTGTATACAGTTGTAAAACATAACTATTTTTAGTTATAGCAATATGAATGAACATGCTTTATTCTTCTGAATATCATCTAAATCCATTCATTTTCATATTTGGTATTAAATATTGTTATATCTGAAAAAGTAAGAAGATCAAAATGGAAGACACGATTGGCCATGCTTACTGAAATATGACACTAATTTTTCCATCTAATTCTCCAAGTATGCAAAGGTTTTTGTGAAAATTCAGCCAGTAAATTTTAATCTTTAACATCAATACATTGTTTCTACTTGAATCAGAAAGTTCTACATTTTTTGGTACTTTTCTACTTTATTATTATTATTATTATTATTATTATTATTATCATTTGTTCTTGTTATTACCAAGGGTGAGATAATTTTTTTTTTTTTATTTTTAACAAGTGAATTCACTAAAAAGACAAAATTTTACATCTGGTTTATAGTTATCACTTACATAGTTCCATTTAAATTCTCAAAGTAACCCTAGGTAAATGTTATTCTCTCCATTTTGTAGATGAGAAAACAGAGGCACAAGTGATTACTAACCAACCCCCAAATCACATCATTAGTCAAGTGTCAGAACTGGAATTGGATCTCATGTACTCGTGCTCTAGAATCTGGGCTGTTGGCTATTTTTCTGTTAGAAAATTGCTTCCAAGCTGGGCAGATATGAGGATTTTCACATCTAACATACAAATGCTCTTTAATAACAAAATCACGCAATGATGTAAATTTGTCAGCATACACTCTTCACTGCATGAACTTCTTCCAAAAATTGGCTATTTTCTGACATCTTGTTAAGCAAGCTTTCCTTAACCGTGAAGGGGCAGATTCAGTATAAATTCTTTGTAAAAGTATCTGGTAAGCAGACAACCATTTGTCTTTATAGAAAAGATTCAACAGACTTGGAACACTTCATTTTTCATAAAAGAAAAATAGGCCAGTCAAGGTTGCTCATGCCTGTAATCCCAAAATATTGGGAGGCCAAGGTGGGAGGATTGTTTGAGGCCAGGAGTTTGAGACCAGCCTGGGTGACTAAGCAATTCTGTCTCTCCAAAACAAAAAAAAAAAAAGAAAAAAAAAGAAAGAAAGAAAAAGAAAAAAAAAATGGTGTGGGGGAGCTACTCAGGAGGCTAAGGGGAAAGGATCTCTTGAGCTCAGAAGTTCCAGGCTGCAGTGAGACATGACTGCGCCACTGCACTCTAGCCTGGGCAACAGAGTGAAAACCTATGTCAAAGAAAGGAAAGAAAAGAGAAAGAAAGAAAGAGGAAGAAAGGAGAAAAATGTATGACTCATTTTTAAAAGTTGCTCAGCTTTATCAAAGTATTTTGCTAGAATAGAGTCAATGAGGCCGGGCGCGGTGGCTCACGCCTGTAATCCCAGCACTTTGGGAGGCCGAGATGGGCGGATCACGAGGTCAGGAGATCGAGACCATCCTGGCTAACCTGGTGAAACCCCGTCTCTACTAAAAAATACAAAAAAACTAGCCGGGCGAGGTGGCGGGCGCCTGTAGTCCCAGCTACTCCAGAGGCTGAGGCAGGAGAATGGCGTGAACCCGGGAGGCGGAGCTTGCAGTGAGCTGAGATCCGGCCACTGCACTCCAGCCTGGGTGACAGAGCGAGACTCCATCTCAAAAAAAAAAAAAAAAAATAGAGTCAATGAATCCTCTTTGTAAAATCTTTGCATCATTAAAGATGATTATCACCTTCACCCTTACTGTAATTTGAAGGTCCTCCAATTTGCAATCTGGCATTAATCTCTTTTGTCGTCATAGTTTCCGAGAAATAACGTAGTAAATAAATTTCACACATGTTGTTATCTCTTCCTAACTCCCCATTTATTTTTTTGTTTAATTCGAGTCAAAGCCATCCCTCTGTTTAATTCCAGTCAAAGCCATCCCTCCATCAGTGGTTTCTGTTTAGTTTTTCCACAAACATTTAAAAAAGTTAAATAAGTGATTTACTGTTGAGAATATATCTTTGCGGATCTCTCTTCAGTTGCTCACAAAAGTGGTCCTTCATGTGTTTCATTACTGAAATAGAATCTAGCAAGTTCCCCCAAGCTTTAATGTTAGAAACATCTGTACATTATCCCTACCAGGCTGAGTAATTTGCTCTGGTACTAATTTATTTAGTATCATTAGCAACGTTTTTATGTGGCATCAAACAGTATATGCTAAGGAATGAATGCATTTTGGTTGGCTGTAATACTGTTTTTTGCTAATTACCACATCAGAAGGAACAAGTGTTTCCCCATAGTACTTCTTTCTCTATTTAAATAAGAAACCCCCAAGAAATGCATCCAGTCATTTATAATTAAATTCAGTAAAATTTGTCATATAGAAGAATGCATAAACATCTTAAAAAAAACTAGAAATGCCAGTTTTTACATTCTGAATGCTTAGATATCTTGCTAAATTAAAATAGTTTCAGAATATCATTAGCTTAAATTTCAAGGCATGGTATAATTAGGCAAAGTTTTTATTTTAAGTACCGAAAGTAGAAATATACTTTTATTTCAAAACCCCTTCTTGATGATTTCGCTATTTGGACCAACTTATACAACATCCGATGAAATCATCATAACTTAACGGTGATGTGGCTGATAGAGTTCTTACTAGAAATAACAGTGTCCACTTTCTTTTTTTTTTTTTTTGAGACAGGCTTTCGTTGTCGCCCGGGCTGTAGTGCAGCGGTGTGATCAAGGCTCACTGCAGCCTAGACCTCCTGGGCTCAAGTGATCCTCCTACATCAGCTTCCCATGTAGCTGGGACTACAGGCATGTCCCATCACACCTGGCTAATTTTTATATTTTCTTTTCTTTCTTTTTTTTTTTTTTTTGAGACGGAGTCTCACTCTGTCGCCCAGGTTGGAGTGCAATGGCGCAATCTCAGCTCATTGCAACCTCCACCTCACAGGTTCAAGCGATACTCCTGTCTCAGCCTCCTGAGTAGCTGGGACTATAGGCATGTGCCACCAAGCCCAGCTAATTTTTTGTATTTTTTAGTAGAGACAGGATTTCACCATGTTAGCCAGGATGGTCTCGATCTCCTGACCTTGTGATCTGTCCACCTTGGCCTCCCAAAGCGCTGGGATTACAGGTGTGAGTCACTGCACCTGGCCAATTTTTGTATTTTTTGTAGAGACAAGGTTTCACCATGTTGCCCAGGCTGGTCTCAAACTCCTAGGCTCAAGCAATCCACCCGCTTTGGCCTCCCCTAAAGTGCTGGGATGTGAGCCACCACACCCAGCTGAGTATTTCTAATATTAGCCAATACCCAAACAATAAGTGATATCACTTATTAGAGTGGCAAAAAGTACATGCTGACAGTAAGAGTAGATCTATTCAAACGGCTAACTGCCCCCTTAGCAGATTTTGACGGAGAATTGCAAAGTACAAAGAATGGCATAGCATACAATTCATGCCAAAAAGACCAATTTAAGAGTGTAATTTATTATTTGCGCAGTATCAAAACTATCACAAGGCGGATACTGTACAAATTTTAAGTGACACCATCTTTATCACTAAGATACTTTTTGCATGCCAGAGACAAACCATAACGGTAAAAATAAATAAATAAAAAAAAACCACTTTCTGTAGCTAGGTGCAGTGGCTCAAGACAGTAATCCCAGCACTTTGGGAGACAGGTGGGAGGAACACATGCATCCAGGAGTTCAAGAACAGCCTGGGCAACACAGTGAGACCCTGTCTTTACAAAAAATACAAAAATTAACCAGGCATGGTGGTGCATGCCTGTAGTCCCAGCTATTTGGGTGGCTGAGGTGGGAGGATATCTGAGCCCGTAAGACTGAGAATGCTGTAAGCCATGATTGCACCACTGCACTTAGCCTGGGCAACAGAGTGAGACTCTGTCTCTCAAAAAAAAAAAAAAAAGATAACCTGTTTGCAATTGCAATTAGCCATTTATACAAGATATGTAGCCAGGTTCTAAATGTAATTCTGTTTTTTTTGTAGACAGGGTCTGGCTCTGTTACCCAGGCTGGAGTGCAGTGGCATGATCTCAGCTCGTTGCAACCTCCACCTCCTGGGCTTAAGCATCCTCCCACCTCAACCTGCCAAGGAGCTGGGACTATAGGCATATGCTAATACAACAGGCTAATTTTTGTACTTTTTGAAGAGAGAGGGCTTTGCCATGTTGTCCAGGCTGGTTTCGAAATCCTGAGCTCAAGCAATTTGCCCACCTCAGCCTCCCAAGTGCTGGTATTACAGACATGAGCCACCTTTGCCTGGCCCTGAATGTAATTTTTTTTTTTTTTTTTTGAGACAGTGTCTTGCTGTGTCACCCAGGCTGGAGTGTAGTGGCACGATCTAGGCTCACTGCAACCTCCACCTCCTAGGTTCAAGCGATTCTTGTGCCTCAGCCTCCTGAGTACCTGAGACTACAGGTGCACGCCACCACACTCAGCTAATATTTGTATTTTCAGTAGAGACTGGGTTTCGCCATGTTGGTCAGGCTGGTCTCAAACTCCTGACCTCAGGTGATCCACCTGCCTCAGCCTCCCAAAGTGCTGGGATTACAGGCATGAGCCACTGTGCCCAGCCCTGAGTGTAATTCTTATTCAATTTATTAATTCTCTATTCTGGAAGTACTGGTCCCTAAAAATTTGGCGAACTGACATCTTTAATATTTATAGCCCTATAAACATCTAAAGATTTTGGTGGTAACGCCAGAAGTGATAAAGGAACAAAAGCATGAATAAACGGGAATGCTGGCTGGGCACAACAGCTCACACCTGTAATCTCAACAATTTGGGAGGGCTGAGGTGGGTGGATCACTTGAGCCCAGGAGCTCTAGACCAGCCTGGGCAACACGGTGAGACCCCATCTCTACAAAAAATAAAAAATTAGTCGGGCGTGGTGGTGCATGCCTGTAGTCCCAGCTACTTGGGAAGCTGAGGTTGGAGAATCACTTGAGCCCGGGTGGGCAAGGTTGCAGTGAACCTTGGTCATGCCACTGCACTTCAGCCTGGGTGACACAGCAAGACTCTGTCTTTAAAAAAAAAAAAAAAAAAAAAAAAAAAAAGAATGCTGAGTATTTTTTACTGTGATGTTTTGGTCTGCACACTACTGACTGGTGTATAAGGTTTTTAATTAACTCAAGGAAAAAAGTGTTCTATTTTTTGAGATTTTTGTTTTTTCTGCTTCCATTGTGTCAATATTCTTTCATTTTTGTAATTGTAACAATGTTTTTAAAAATGTACTTGATGAAATTAAAATTGCTTTAGAGTCAATTTCATCCACTTTCTGGCCAAATATGGCAAGTTCCTATTTTATACTGCTTCACATTTTGTTATTATTTTTCTCACTTGTCCCAAATATATATACAAATTGGGTATGGTTAAATGGGAAAACATGGATTATCCAAGAAGCATACTAGTTATATTTCGCTATTTTGCCTATACCAGTAGTTCTCCATCTTAATAACCTTGTCACACAGTATCAGGATGAGAGTGTGAAAACTGTCACAAATCTCCTTAAAAGTAGAAAAGTCGGCCGGGCGCGGTGGCTCAAGCCTGTAATCCCAGCACTTTGGGAGGCTGAGACGGGCGGATCACAAGGTCAGGAGATCGAGACCAGCCTGGCTAAATATGGTGAAACCCCGTCTCTACTAAAAAATACAAAAAACTAGCCGGGTGAGGTGGCGGGCGCCTGTAGTCCCAGCTACTCGGGAGGCTGAGGCAGGAGAATGGCATAGACCCGGGAGGCGGAGCTTGCAGTGAGCTGAGATGCGGCCACTGCACTCCAGCCTGGGCGACACAGCGAGACTCCGTCTCAAAAAAAAAAAAAAAAAAAAGTAGAAAAGTCTGTAATTGATTCCCCTCTTTTGGTGGGGTTTAACTTAAAGGAGATTCAAGGTTATTCCACTTGGTACTACTGCTATTTTCCTAAATGGAAGTAGTAGGAGAACTGCAGGTGCAGGGAAGTGCCCACAACTTGCACTTTATCTCTATCTCCTTACCCTGTTTGTTTGTTTTTTTCCTCATTTTTGTTCTTTTCAGAGACAGGGTCTCTGTTTTTCAGGCTGGAGTGCAGTGACTTGATTACAGCTTGCTACAGTCCCAAACTCTGGGGCTCAAGTGATCCTCCCACCTCAGCCTCCTGGGGTAGCTAGGACTACAGGGGCATGCCACCATGCCTCGCTAATTAAAAATTTTTTTTAATTAACTGATTTTTGAGATAGGGTTTCACTCTGTCGACCAGGCTGGAGTGCCATGGTGTGATCTTGGTTCACTGCAACCTCCATCTCTTCGGCTCAAGCAATGCTCCCACCTCAGCCTCCCAAGTAGCTGGGAATACAGGTATGCACCACCATGCCTGGCTAATTTTTACATTTTTTTGTAGATCTGGGGTTTTGCCATGTTGCCCAAGCTGGTCTTGAACTCCTGAGTTCAAGCTACCTGCCTGCCATGGCCTTCCAGGGTGCTGGCATTACAGGTGTGAGCCACTGCACCTGGCCAATTTCTCCCCCCACCCTGAGACAGAGTTTTGCTCTTGTTGCCCAGGCTGGAGTGCAATGGCGCGATCTCAGCTCACTGCAACCTCCGCCTCCTGGGTTGAAATGATTCCCCTGCCTCAGCCTCCCAAGTAGCTGGGATTACAGGTGCCAGTCACCACGCCCCACTAATTTTCTATATTTTTAGTAGAGACGGAGTTTCAGCATGTTGGCCAGGCTGGTCTCGAACTCCTGACGTCAGGTGATCCACCCACCTTGGCCTCGTAAAGTGCTGGGATTACAGGTGTGAACCAACGTGCCCGGCCTAAATTTAAAAAAAATTTTGTTCAGGTGGGGTCTCACTATGTTGCCCAGGCTCTGTCTTGAACTCCTGGCCTCAAGAGATCCTCCCTCCTTGGCCTCCTGAAGTGCTGGGATTATAGATGTGAGCCACCATGCCTGACCTAATTGTTTTCTTTCATAGCACTTATTACCAGATAGTAGAGAATATGCTTATATTTTTAGTTGTTTTCCCGACTAAGTTTCACGATAGTGGCTCTTGTTTTATCAACTGTTGTATTTCTAACGCCTATAGTAGTACCTTGCACATAGAAGATATTCAGTTAATTTGTGAGTAACCAATGAAAGAGCCTAAAATTAGACTGAATTACATATAGCCCTGTCTACCTAACTCTTACTCGGTTCCTCCACTCAATTAAAACCTCTGAGCTATTATCTTTGTATACATGATCCACCATCCAAGTCATTAAATTATTTAAATATGTCTGGTGTGGGCTCATAAGACATGGTACACGGCACAAGCAGCATGGCTAAACTCACAATCTTAAGACATTTACAAGAAACCTCTCTTAAGAACTCCTTTTATCTAGCTTTGAACTTTTCCCCAGATACAGTTCTTACATTCCCGACAAACAAATTAATTCCAGTATGAGGATCCCACTCTCGCCTCAATCTAAGCATGTTTAAAACCAAATTTGCCATTTCACTGTTTTTCAATCCTCTCTTGCCACTTCCTGTGTGAGGTAAAGCCATGGTATAGTGGGAAAATGACTGACTGGGGCAGAAATCCTGGTTCTGGTCTCTGTTCTGCTATTTGTAGTTTAGACATAAAAGTCTAGAGGGATAAATATGGTTTTCCTGGTATGGTATTCTCTTTTACAGAAAAACAGTTTTGTTTACCTTAAAGGGAACCTTGAAAACTAATTCCTTGGGTGGGAACCCAAGAAATGATGAAGCTATAAATTCTGTGGCACAAGAGAACCCAAAAGGTTAATAGTCCAAGGCTCAGAGAACATATCAAAGCACTCATATAAAACATTTAAAGACTCCAAAGGACTACAATGGGAGTTTAATAGGTTCAGGAAGGGGGAAAAAAAGAGCCAGACAGTAAATATTTTAGGCTTTGCAGATCATAAGGCCGCTCTGTTGAAATTATCCAACTCCACTGCTATAGTAAAAAACTGCTAATGATAAATAAGTAAGTGTGGCTGTGTTCCCATAAAACTTTATTTACAAAAACAGGCAGAGCACTAGATTTGGCCATGGTTTGCCAACCTATGGTTTTAAACTATAGTTTCTAAGATGCATTATGGAAGGAAAATACACATGTATATAAACTCTCTGGGCATGCAGATAATTCTGTTTTGCTAAGAGCTGTTCTAGCCTATACTTGTTTAAACGCATGTTGCCTCAAAATTATTTTGTATTTTACTTTCTAGACACTGATCTCTCCCAGAGCAATTCTTAAACCTCTGGGTCACATGATACTCTTTTAGATTCTTAAAATGTATTAAGGATGTCAAAGAGCCATTATTATTATTATCATTATTTGAGATGGGGTCTTGCTCTACCACCCAGGCTGGAGGGCAGCGGCATGATCTTGGCTCACTGCAACCTCTGCCTCCTGGGTTCAAGTGATTCTCGTGCCTCAGCCGCCCAAGTAGTTGGGACTACAGGCACGTACCACCAGGCCCAGCTAGTTTTTGTATTTTTAGTAGAGACGGGGTTTCTCCATGTTGGCCAGGCTAGTCTTGAATTCCCACCTTCGCCTCCTAAAGTGCTGGGATTACAGGTCTGAGCCACTGTGCCTGGCCAAGAGCCTTTGTTTACGTGGGTTATATTTATCACACAAATTTAATAAATTGTTTAGATATATTAATTTATAACAAAATAATCATAAATTATACGTTATGTAATGATACCTATATCTTTTTCAAAACAAAACATTTCTGCGAGAAGAGTGGCAGATTTTATATTTTGCAAATATCTTTAATGTCTACCTTAAGACAGCTGGATTCACATATCTGTGTTTGTATTCAATTTACTGTGACACATTATTTTGACTGAGGCACAATATGGTTTGGATCTGTGTCCCCACCCAAATCTCATATTGAAATGTTATCCCCCACTGGGCGCTATGGCTCACGCCTGTAATCCCAACACTTTGGGAGGCCGAGACACGAGGATCACCTGAAGTCAGGAGCTCAAGACCAGCCTGGCCAACATGGTGAAACCCTGTCTCTACTAGAAATATAAAAAAATTAGCCAGGCGTGGTGGTGGGCACCTGTAATCCCAGCTACTCGGGAGGCTGAGGCAGGAGAATCGCTTGAACCCAGGCGGTGGAGGTTGCAGTGAGCTGAGATTGCACCACTGCACTCCAGCCTGGGCAACAGAGAGAGCTCATGCTTTGCCTTCTACCATGGGTTGCTCCTAGAGGCCTCCTGAGAAGCAGATGCTGCTATGCTTCCTGTATAGCCTGTGGTACCGTGAGACAATTGAACCCTCTTTTCTTTATAAATTATCCAGTTTCAGGCATTTATTTTTATTTTATTTTATTTTTTTTTGAGACAGAGTCTCACTCTGTCACTATGTTGCCCAGGCTGCTCTTGAACTCCCGAGCTCAAAGCAATCCACCTGCCTTGGCCTCCCAGAGTGCTGGATCACAGGCATATCATTGTATTCTTTACTGCCATCTACTCAACAGTTTAAAAAAAAAAAATGCTAGTTGCACTTGCGTGTCCTTAATGAAGCAGCAAAAATTATTATTAACTTCATTAAATCTCAATTCTTAAACACAGGCTTTTTAATTATTCTGTGTGATGAAATGGAATATATGCATAAAGTATGCTGCAAAATGAAGATTGATGATTGTCTTGAGGAAAAACACTTATGCAATGGCTTGTGTGCCAAATTAGCCACTTACTCATATTATTCCTTTTTGGCTTGAAAGAATGACTGATAGACAAGCCGTGATTATTCAGACTTGTGTATTTGCAGACATTTTCTCAAAAATGAACAAGGCTATCTTGTCACTTAAAGGAAGCGGACAGTACTCGTTGCAAATGATAACATGACTTTGTTGGCAAGTGAAAATTAGAAATCTGAAAAATTTGCTGGTGCAGTAGCTCACACCTGTAATTCCATCACTTTGGGAGGCCAAGGCAAAAGGATTGCTTGAGCCCATAAGTTCAAGACCAGCCTGGGCAACATAGCGAGATCCTGTCTCTATATTAAAGAAAAAAAAAAATGAAATTTGGAAAATTTGTGTCTGCTACCATGAGCTTGACAACCTACCGGTACGTAAGGAATTTCTGGTGACGTTAGTTGGTATATTAACAAATGTAATTTTAAAAAATATATGTTGTTTAATGGAATGTTTTAACATTTTGGAAGATCTACGGCCAGGCGTGGTGGCTCATGCCTGTAATCCTAGCACTTTGGGAGGCTGAGGCAGGCAGACCATTTGAGGTCAGGAGTTCGAGACCAGCCTGGCCAACATGGTGAAATCCCATCTCTACTAAAAATACAAAAATTAGGTGGGCGTGATGGTGGGCACCTGTAATCCCAGCTACTCGGGAGGCTGAGTCAGGAGAATTGCTTGAACCTGGGAGGCATGCTGTCTCTACAAAAAATTAGCTGGGCACATGGTAGTGTGCATCTGCAGTCCCAGCTACTTGGGAAGATGAGACAGAAGGATTGCTTAAGCCTGGGAGGTTGAGGCTGCAGTGAGCATGACTGTGCCACTGCACTCCAGGCTGGGTAACAGAGTGAGAGTCTCTTCAAACAAAACAAAATGGCAGGGCGTGGTGGCTCACACCTATAATCCCAGCACTTTGGGAGGCAGAGGCAGATGGATCACCTGAGGTCAGGGGTTCAAGACCAATATGGTGAAACCCCGTCTCTACTAAAAATACAAGAATTAGCCGGGGGTAGTGGCGGGCACCTGTAATTCCAGCTACTCAGGAAACTGTGGCAGGAGAATTGCTTGAACCTGGGAGGCGGAGGCTGCAGTGAGTGAGATCGTGCCACTGCACTCCAATCTGGGCGACAGAGTGCTGTCTCAAAAACAAACCAAAACAAGAATACAATAAGTGGAAGTTTGGTGCCACTGTCTTGGTTCATGATAAGGAGCCAGCAGTTTTACCCATTATTGCTTTTGTACCATCAGTGCAAGCATCAACATAGTTAAAAAGGCAAATAATGTCTTAATTATTATGAAAATAGTTTTGCCCCTAGGGCCCCTTTCTAGGGGTTCATTGACCATGCTTCAAAAATTGCTGCCTTAGAGAAATTGAAGGAGTATTACTTATCAGCTATGTGATCCTGGACAATTCACAAAACTCTTTATTGAGCTACGTAAAAGAAATGATAATGTCCTCAGAGTTGTTCATCAGGATTAAGAGATGTGAAAATGTTTTGTACAAATATTTTGTATATTGTGTAGCATCATAAAAATGTAAGACCTTATTAATACTTGTAACAAATGATATCAGGGTTCAGTGGATATCACTGACTTCATCCTAACAATTTGGTGGTGACGAAAGTTCACACATTTTGTTTCCGTTGTTTCTCTCACTAGCAATCTTTACATTTCTACATTAAGACTTTTTTACAATCAGAGACGCAAAACTGATTCATTAATCATCAATGTTGCTGCCAGTTGAATATTTCTAAGTTTTTATCATATGCCTACCCTATCTTGACCAGTCAAACTTGACTAAGGCTTCCCCTTATGTCTGAATATGTCCATTTGTTTAATCTAAATAATGTCAGGTTGTGTTCATTTGTTTCTCTTCCCTTCTAAAACTTGTCTCCCCATGCCTACTTACTGAAATATCATTCCTATACTTACAGAGATTAATTAAGTCAATCTTCTCTGGCTACCCAAGTAGGATAACCTTTCTCCCCTGAACACGCAGCACTTAATGCCTTGTATTACTAGATATCTTCTCTTTGCTTGCCTTTCCTTAACTAGACTGTAATCTGAGGGTAAGTACATCTTACATTTTTATTACCTTTAGCATCTATTAGCACAATGCATTCAGTCTGGCTAATGGTCCTACGTGTACTCTACTAGAGACTAGTTCTAATGAAACACTGACCTTCAAACCCAAATAAAGACCTAGAAAACTATGGCAGTTTAACCTGCTTTACAGACCTAAGATCTTGTCATATACAGTTTCTAGGCAAGCTTTTATCTACAAGGCTTACTCAAGTGATACGGCAAGGTAATCAATATCACAGCTTAAGAGTACAACTACTCTACAGACAAAAATTGTACTTCTCAAAGTGCCCAAGATATGGCTCAGAGAGCAAAAACAAAAATATGATAATATATATTAAGGTGTATAAGATCTAAGATGTATTTCTTTGTAAGGAAAGGTAGGCCGGGTGCAATGGCTCATGCCTGTAATCCTAGCACTTTGGGAGGCCGAGGTGGGCGGATCACCTGAGGTCAGGAGTTTGTGACCAGCCTGGTCAACGTGGTGAAACCCCGTGTCTACTAAAAATACAAAAAATAGCTGGGCGTGGTGGTGCGTGCCTGTAATCCCAGCTGCTCAGGAGGCTGAGGCAGGAGAATTGCTTGAGCTGGGAGGCAGAGGTTGCAGTGAGCTGAGATTGTGCCACTGCACTCCAGCCTGGGCAACAAGAATGACAGAACAAAGAAAGGAAAGAAAAAAAAGAAAGAAAGGAAAGGAAGAAAGGCAGGAAAAGAAAGGAAAGGAAAGGAAAGGAAAGGAAAGGAAAGGAAAGGAAGAAAGAAAATAAGTCTAAAAAACACCACCTATTTAAAACACAAAGTGCAATACACACATAGGGCAATACCATAAAAAATCAACTGAGTTACCTAGACCTAACCAAGTTAAAAAGCACAAATTCGAAATGCAAAACTGGATGGCAAAAACAGAACACCAGCCATGAGCTGTAGCATTTATTATTATTTGAAAAGTTAAATAGCATAGGCAAGAAACCAAAGGTAGAAACTTTGTACTGAAAAAGCAACAGCAACTGAAAGGTGGCACTGCTAAATGACAAAAAGAACTTTTTGGAATCAGAATAAGCTGGGTTCAGATCCTCGTCCAGAAATTGCATCCATTTTTTTTTTTTTTTTTTTTTTGAGACGGAATCTTACTCTCTCGCCCAGGCTGGAGTGCAATGGCATGATCTCAGCTCCCTACAACCTCCACCTCCTGTGTTCAAGTGATTCTTCTGCCTCAGCCCCCTGAGTAGTTGGGACTAGAGGCACATGCCACCATGCCTGGCTAATTTTTGTATTTTCAGCAGAGACAGGGCTTCACCATGTTGACCAGGCTGGTCTCAAACTCCTGACCTCAGGTGATCTGCCCGACTCAGCCTCCCAAAATGCTGGGATTACAGGCTTGAGCCATTGTGCCCGGCCAACTGTATCAAATTAATTAAATCACAAAATTTCTCTAGGCACTTGAGCCCTTATCTGTAAAATGGGGCTATAACTATCTGCCTGGCAGAGTTTCTGAGAGCATTAGAAATAATATAAGGCAGTAAAAAGTAAAGACTTTGAAGTCAGATAGATCTGGGTTAGAACTGACTATACTTTCAATAGCTCAGATAACATAAGCCTCAGGTTTCTCATTTGTAAGATGGATATAGTACCATCACCTCAGAGCCCTTGTGAAAATAAGGAAATATCTATAGATTATTTTTTAACAACTATAAAGTCTTAAAAGTATATCTAGTAAGTACTCAAAAAGCTGTCCCTACTAGATATGTAAATATATTTATACATACAAACATACCTCACCTTGCATGGTGCCTGCCAGATTATACTTAAGTAAGTAAATGTCAACTATTATAATTATTTCCCACCACAAGACATTTCAAAGTAATGATTATAAACTTTAAGCTGTGATTTTATACCCTGTCACATTCAATTTATATAAATTAATCACTAAGAAGTTAATGGTAGTTTCTTAATTATTGCAACTACAAAATTTTCAGGGTAATTCAGGGAGTAGAAGCAGGAGTAAGTATACATTATTCACTAATAGAGAGAAAGCCCAGAAAAAAGAAAACACTAGGTCAGAGATGTGTAAATCTATATTGGGCATATCAGCTAGTCACTCTATAAACTCACACTCCTTACGTTACATGCTTACTTGTTAACACAAGTCATTACTTTTCTGCCAAACACAAAGTCAGACATAAATTTAATTATTTCCCAAAACTATCCTTCATTTTAAGCCATTCTGCCGGCAGTTGTCTTGGTGGCTAAACCACTTCTTCAAAGACATTTTGAAATCGGAAGCATTAAGAAACTGTAGCAACCATGTCTTTCTTTTTCTTTTTTTTTTGGGGACAGAGTCTCGCTCTGTCGCCCTGGCTGGTGTGCAGTGGCACAATCCCTGCTCATTGCAAGCTCCATCTCTCGGATTCAAGCCATTCCCCTACCTCAGCATCCCGAGTAGCTGGGATTACAGGCATGTGCCACCACACCCAGCTAATTTTTGTTGTTTTTGCAGAGACGGGGTTTCATCATGTTGGCTAGGCTGGTCTCAAACTCCGGACCTCAGGTGATCCGCCCACCTCGGGCTCCCAAAGTGCTGGGATTACAGGCGTGAGCCACTGCACCCAGCCGGTAGTAACCATTTCATACCACTATTCCAAGAAGCTACAGTTGCTGCACTGTGGTTCCTAGAAACCGCTTACCTATTGGTGACTGTCTCATTTTTTTTTTTTTTTTCCTGAAAAGGAGCTATGCATAGACAGGATTTTTTTAAAAAGGAGGGAGGGGCGCTGGATGTGGTGCCTCATGCCTGTAATCCCAGCATTTTGGGAGGCCGAGGCAGAAGGATCACTTGAGCTTAGCAGTTCAAGACTATGTTGTGTGGGCAACACAGTGAGACCCCTGTCTCTACATTTAAAAAAAAAAAAAAAAGGAAAGGGAGGGTAATTCAATGTACAAAAGGGAACTGAATGAAAAGTCTTTTTCTCACAGTAGAAGGAACTACTGTTAAGAACTTCTTATTCATTTTGCCTACTTCCAAGCTAGATTAAGTAAAAATGAGTCAGTTCTGACACCAAGCAACTGGAAAATTAATAAAATCCCAGGAATGTACCATTTACGTGGTATGATAGATTGCCTTACTTGGAAAATTTCACATCCAAATGAAATCTATAGCTATATCTTTTTTCTTTTTGAGACAGGGTCTCGGGTGCCCAGGCTGGAGTGGATTAGCACAATCTTGGCTCTCTGAAACTGATCCTCCCACCTCAGCCTGCTGAGTAGCTAGGACTACAGGTATGTACCACCATGCCTGGCTAATTTTCATATTTTCTGTAATGACAAAGTTTCGCCATGTTGCCCAGGCTGGTCTCAAACTCACGGGCTCAAGCAATCTACCCGCTTCGGCCTACCAAAGTGCTAGGATTACAAGCATGAGATATAGCACCAGGCCCACATTTTCTTTTGTTAAATGAAGTTAATCTATGTCTAGTAAGCAATTATGTTTCCAACACAACAGAAATCTATTTCAACACTAAACACCACTGAACAATTGTGCTAAGGTTTTCATGCTAGATGTGCCCTATTAACAAAGGTAACACAATTCCACAGTTCTGTTTTTGAATAAAGGATACATATGTTATGTATCTGGAAACTTACACAAGATGTTCAAGTTGTGAATGAATTGTTTTTGACATAATGAATATTTAGTATTGCCACAGCAATGTTTAAAATATTTGGTGATACAACTTTCCTTTAAAAAAACAAAAACAACTCAGTTAAACTTTTACCACCCATCCACTATGGTTAATTCAGCTTTTCAGAGTTTTCTTTAAATGAGGGGTATACATACAATCTTATGAAACAGAAAAGCATCATCCTTTTATGTCATTCTATTAAGAGCCTTGCATATAATTTCATATGCTCCCAAACTTACCTTTTCATTTTTCTTGTCAATCTCTGGTGGCTGCTTTGCTGTTACACTTTGAGGTGTTCGAACAGCTTCACCCTCAGCCAATTCAACAGTCCGCCCATTTGGCTGCACAGGCAACAAAAAGTATCATATTATCCAACTGCTTAGCAGATCGATGCAAAGATTTATATGCAGGAAACCATATATACTACAATCAAATCCTACCTCTGTACCTAAATTTAAAAAGTTTTTGTACACCAATGTTATCTAAGAGTTGGTAGATTATTGTCCCTAATGTTTTCACATATATATATGTAACATTCGTAAGCAAAATTCTGTACCACAAATTTTCTTATCTCACCAAGGTATCAGTCCCTGTAACAAAAATAATGGAATGGAGACAGTTAAAAGGAGAATGAAACTGTTTGCAATTTGACCACCAATTAACTGTGTAATCTCGGAATATTTCACTCGTCTCTGAGGCTTATAAAGTGACAGGTATGATCTACTCGAAAGTCAGCAAACTTGTTCTGTAAACAGCCAAATAGAAAATATTTTATTTACAAACATAATCAGGCTGTATGGCAAAATAAAGTTCAGAAAAAAAAATATTTTACTGATTGTCATCAACAGTCCTCAGCAAAAACAAAACAAAATAGCAACTATTTTAGGTTTTAAGGGCCATATGCCTTTGTTCTTTATTTTTATTTTTTTGGCCCATATGTCTTTGTTGCAACTACATAATTCCTCCATTGTAGCATAAAAGCAGCCATAGATGATACATAAACAAATGAATGTTAGGCAATCTCTAACGGAACCTCTAATTCAGTAATTTCATGGCTCTACTGTTCTGGGAGTAAGAAGCTTTCCAACCCATTACCACAGCCTAAAAAAGGATACAGAAGCTTTCCTAACATTCCTAAAATAAAATGACAGATAGCACTTAGAGATGCTCATGAGTAGACTCAAGTCTGTGATTTCCAAATCTGGCTTTTAACCAGAATCATTCTTTTTTTACTTTTTTTTTTGAGACGGAGTTTCGCTCTTGTTGCCCAGGCTGGAGTGCAAAGGTGCAATCTCGGCTCACTGCAACCTCTGCCTCCCAGGTTCAAGCGATTCTCCTACCTCAGCCTCCCAAGTAGCTGGGATTACAGGCGCAAGCCACCACGTCCGGCTAATTTTTGTATTTTTAGTAGAGACGGGGTTTCACCATGTTGGTCAGGCTGGTCGTTCTTGAACTCCTGACCTCAGGTGATCCACCCGCCTCAGCCTCTCAGAGTGATGGGATTACAGGCGTGAGCCACCGTGCCCAGCCTCTTTTTTTACTTTTTAAATAATAATTTCTGAGCCCCATCACCAGACTGAGAAGTTGGGAGAATGGGGCCGAGGTATCTGTACTCTAACTGTCTTTCTGGATCCTACATTTTTTCACTTGTGCAGGCCCCTCAAATTCAACACGTAAGTCAGTCAATATACTTGTTTCAATGGCTTTATTTTCAGTTTTTGCAGAACACACTTTTACCAGCTACCTACTCATTACGGCAGAGCTATACTCAAGAAAACAATACAAAGTGTTCAAAATTTCTATAATATGACTTAACATGCAATTGTTAACAATGATCAGGGCTACAAAGTTGGAAAAGGAGACCATTCATATTCTCAAATCCAATTTGTAGGCTTTACAAAGATCTGTGGCAGAAAATCAAAACAAAAGCTGTCTTTTAGCTGGTTAAATTCCTAATTAACCCAAATTTAATCTGCTGGGTCTGAATCAACTTGTTAAAGTCAGACAGTTAATGCTAAAACCAGGTTTTCTCACCCTTGATTTGGCTTGCTTTCTTCTATGCTGTCTTGCCACTTCTAATGTTGCCTCTTCTAATCTCTCTTCTGTGTATTTATGTATATGTGCGCAAAGGTAAGAAACCTCAGAATGAAATGCGGACTTAGGGCCGTATCTACATTAGGAATACAAAACTTCGTTTAATTTTACTTTCTAATATCATCATCTTATTCTTATACGCTACTTTTAGTTCACACTATCTTCTCTGGCCAAACTTGCCTTTTCTGACTTTCCTGTGGCCACACTTTTCCATGTAAGACTTATACCAACTGAACAATCTTGCAGCTTCAATTCCCTAGTCTCCCATCTCTTCAACTGGCAACTCACAAAACTTACATCGGCTAAACTTCATTTAACTAATCCCTTCAGGAAACTCTCCATCATAATCACTTATATACTGCCATATACCACCTCCATTTCACTCATTTAAATGACACTGAGTCATTGGGATTTATTTACTAAATACTAGGAAGATAAGAAATTATGCGGTCAAAAACTGTCTTAAAAACTCACCAACAAGTTCAATGCCATTTATTTGAGACCAATTGCAAACGATATTGATGTAGCCTCCCAAATGAAATATGAAACATTCTTTTCTTTCAAACAACACAAAGTCTGAAAGTGACCAACTGCATTCCCATAGATTCAGGAACACTCAGTTCCCATTTCCATAGGCTCTGAAATGATCAGCAAGCCAAAGGTGCTCACACATTCCTATCTGTGCCAATTTTAGTTCCTTCTTTGCAACATCAACCTACATAATAGCTCTAACTGCAGCTGTTCTCTCTGACCTGTGTAGATCTCCCAATTTTCTACTAAACTCTTAGAATTTATATAGCTTTCATCATTACTGGGATTCCAGAAGTCATCAGCAACTTCTCACACATGCCTGATGCCATGAAACAATAAGCCTCCTATCCCAAAAGTAAAGTCAATGTAATTCTTGGGTTGCTGGAAAAAAGAATACACTAAGGTGGTTCTCCTTCATACAGCAGAGCCAGTGTGTCCTTTTATTTTGCCAACAGCTGGTTGAGAAGGCCTTGCCCTGGAAAATCACTAATCATATTTAAATTAGCAAATCCCTAAATGGGAGCATATTATATACCTCTACTTACATGAATAGTAACTAATTACAAACCAAAACTTCAAATCCAATGTTTCTACCCTTGTGATTGTCAATATGGGTTTTATATAAAAGTACTGTTGGTCAGGTGCAGTGGCTCATGGCTGTAATTCTCGCACTTCTGGAGGCCAAGGCAAGAGGATTAGCAAGAGCTCAGAAGTTCGAGACCAGCCTGGGTAACACAGAGACTCTTTCTCTACAAAAAATAATTGAAAAAATTAGCCAGGTGTGGTGGCATGCCCCCGTAGTCCCAGCTACTCGGGGGACTGAGATAGGAGGATCACTTCAGCCTGGCAGGTCAAGGCTGCAGTGAGCTGTGACTGAACCATGGCACTCTAGCCTGGGCAACAAAGTGAGACCCTGTCTCAACAAAAGAAAAAAAATAAAAAACAACAAAAAAAAAGTAGTTTTCTCTGATCATGGAACTTTTATATGGTGGCTTTCTACAGATTAGCAATTACATGAGCCTCTCATTGTACCCCAGTTTAAAGTTCTCTCAAGAACTTTAAGGTCTTCCCCACCAGAGCCAATCAAAGTTAATTTCATATATAGCTTACAATCTATGTCTTAAATTAGACTAAAGATGTCTTTCAAACTTGTTGAAAATCAACCAGTAACAGAAAAATGATAGAATCATTTTTTTAGATGGATAAACTCCTTGTAGACATCACCATGTTTATCTTATTGTTATAATTTTCTTTGACCCCCCCACACCTGGATCTTTTTTCAAAACGCATGCATGAAAGAACAGTTTCATACATGAAAGAGCCAGTATGTGCTGGCAGGGGTGGTAGTAAATCGGAATGAGGCTATCTATATATAACAGGAAAATGGAATGGAAGAGGGGGCCACATAGCAGAAGAGAAGGAACTTATTTCATGATTCTTGATTTCAAGGATATAAAATTGTTCATGCTAGTTAATCTTCAATTTATTAATTTTATACAATTCCATAATTTTTTTTTTTTTTTGAGACACAGTCTTGCTCTGTCGCCCAGGCTGGAGTGTAGTGGCATGACCTTGGCTCACTGCAGCCTCTACCTCCCGGGTTCAAGTGATTCCCATGTCTCAGCATTAGGCACATGCCATCATGCTTGGCTAATTTTTGTATTTCTGGTAGAGAGCAGATTCCGCCATGCTGCCCAGGCTGGTCTAGAACTCCTGGCCTCAAGTGACCCGCCTGTCCCAGCCTCCCAAAGTGCTGGGATTACAGGTGTGAGGCACCGCACCTGGCCTCAATTCCTGGTACTCAAGTACCAGGCATTAGGCTAAGGACTGTAGGAACAAGGACATATGAAAAGAGTTTCTGCCTCAAGGAGTTTTAAAGTTCTGAATAAGAAGTATGCTTAACAGGCCGGGTGCGGTGGCTCACGCCTGTAATCCCAGCACTTTGGGAGGCCAAGGCGGGCGGATCACGAGGTCAAGAGATTGAGACCACCCTGGCCAACATGGTGAAACCCCGTCTCTACTAAAAAGACAAAAATTAGCTGGGCGTGGTGGCACGCGCCTGTAGTCCCAGACTCAGAAGGCTGAGGCAGGAGAATCACTTGAACCTGGGACGCTGAGGTTGCAGTGAGCCGAGATCGTGCCACTACACTCCAGCCTGGCGACAGAACGAGTCTCTGTCTCAAAAAAAAAAAAAAAAAAAAAGTATGCTTAATAACAGATTTCATTTCAGCACTCTTCACTTGTTAAAACTGATTCCAACTTGCAAAAGAACCTGTATCTGAGGTAAGCATATATAAGGTACATTGACTGCTAAAATGAAATCACATAGAACCCTTAGTTATGTAAACTATATTTCTAGCCACAACATGTAAAGATCATTATTCAAATGACCTAGACACTTCTTAGGTTTAGAAACTAGAAGGGCAGTCTACCAACTTCCTCCAAAAAATGGAATATGAGAAGACCATGGGCTTTGGAGTCTGACAAACCTGGGATTAAGGCTTCCATATTTAATTACTGTGATTTTACGCATTTTCCTTCACTTAACCCTTGATTTCATCATTTGTAAATATGAGAAAAATATGTATTTTGTCTTACAAATTTCTTGTTAGAATTACACCAAATGACAGAGCATGGGAAAGCATACTTCTCCAGAAACAGTTTTTCCCTTCTTTTTAAAATTTTTCTTAAATTTTTGGTAGAGATGAGGTCTTGCTATATTGCGCAGGCTGGTCTTGAACTCCTGGGCTCAAGCAATCCTCCCACTTTGGCCTCCCCAAGTGCTAGGATTACAGATATAAGCCACTGCACCTGGCCCATCTTCTGTTCTAATATCCTTTTCTCTCCAAAGCTATGATGGCCTATGTCCTTTATTCCCACATTCAAGCATTTGGGCCATATTTTATATTAACAAGCTCAGATAAATGTTAAGTCCTGGTGGTCAAAAGGGCCTGGACAGGCATCCATCAAGTCCAATGCTCCAGATGCAAATTCTTTTGGGAAGTTAATGGATTAAAAATAATAAGCAAATATATTATCTCAGAGGTTTAAAATAGTCCAGGCTTGCTCTAGAAGCATTGTAATGCTATCTTTCTTTTTAAAAAGCTGCTGTTTTCTAAGAAAATTATATAATACTCACTCAGTAGAGTGAGAGTAGAACCCTAGCACCTTGAAACAAAGACAAGTAAGGCTCAATGCCTGCGCTCAAGCTTAGAACCTAGTAAAGGAAGACAGGTATACAATAACACATAGTAAAGTACAAAACAAAAGGTATACTCTTCCTCACACTCTCAAGAGTACGGGTTTTGAAAGCAAGCTGAGAGACCAGGATAGAGATCCCAAATGTGTTTCACCCTGGACAAACACTGGAAAGTCATTTTTTTTTTTTTTTTTTTTTTTTTGAGACAGGATCTGGCTCCGTTACCCAGGCTGGAGTGCAGTGGTATGTGATCTCGGCTGGGCTCACTGCGACCTCCGCTTCCCAGGCTCAAGCCATCTTCCCACCTCAGCCTCCCAAGTAGCTGGGACTATAGGAGCACACTACCATGCCCAGTTAATTTTTTGTAGAGACAGGGTTTTGCCATGTTGCCCAGGCTAGTGTCAAACTCCTGAGCTCAAGCAATCTGCCTGCCTTGGCCTCCTAAAATGCTGAGATTACAGGTGTGAGCAACTGTGCGTGGCCAGAATCTCAATTTTACTGGCTAAAAGTGATACTGAGCATACAGGAGGCATAGTATATATATATTATCCTCATCATAAAAAAGATAAGAGGCAAGAGAGCATTAAGACAAATACCTAATGCATGTGGGGCTTAAAACCTAGATGACAGGTTGACGGGTGCAGCAAATCACCATGGCACACGTATACCTATGTAACAAACCTGCACATTCCGCACATGTATCCCAGAACTTAAAGTATAATTTAAAAAAAAAGATAAAAGGCAAGAAATTAGGAAATTCAGAAGAGGCATCATTGTAGCTGATAGGTTAGAATATAAGATAGTCTAACAATAATAATTTCCAAGTACTTCCTAGACACATTACATGTATTATCTCATTTAATGGACAAGACCTAGTTTTGGTAAGTTTGTTTTAGTTGTGAAATATTCTTACACAATTCAAGATGGAACAATTTGTTGTCAGTTTGTTTGAAAGTAAAAACTTTTTCCCCTGCCAAATGTTATGCACATATCAACTACATAAACTAAACATACACATAAACCATAGCTTTAGACACAGTTCAATCCCAATTTCAAACTCTTAATAACTGAGAGAACAATCTTACAAATATAACCTATGGTTCAAATTTGCAAAACCTCACTATATACTGAAATATTTCCTTTAGTGGTAAAGATCCTTGTGCTTTCTAAACAGCCAAAATTTCAACTCAGGATTCCAAACTGTCTCCTTGTTGACTGAAGCAGGGATGCTCAGGGTTACCTTTATGAGATGATGGAGAGATGATAATAACTATCACATGGTCAAGACATGCCAAAGATGATTTCTGAAAAACTAAATACAAGCATTGGTTTTCAATATTTTACATCTGATGGGTATGATAAGGACTACAAGTGAAACAGTAAATACACGTCTGTATAATTCTTTCTTAGAAGAAAGACGTCTAAGAGATTCTGATGGATGCCTTCTGGGAAGCCTGGCATTCCATGGAACAGTCTGAAAACTACTAATATAGCTGGAGAGAAAAAAAAGTGCATTTTTAAACTGATGAAATAACACCAATTCCTCACTTACGTCTCTGAATTTTGCTTGAATAATGATTTAAAAATACTCTCAAGGCTTTTACAGCCTTGCGAATAGTACACTAACCAATAACGCCAAAGCACAACTAAAATTAATGTTCATAGGGTTTACTGTTGTTCTTGGTATCTAAGATGGGCACAACTACTAAAGGTCTTTTCTGTCAGAACTGTAAAAGGTCTTTTCTGTTAGGCCTCTGGCAGAATGAAAAGAAAAGATGAAAAAATCCTGTCACATAAGCAAACAAATGGAGCCAAAATTCTGGAGCTTTTGTAAGGTCATAATAATTTTCAGCAGAAACTTCTGACTTGAAATTTTAAAAGCAATAAAGCTATAACTCACTGGGAAAATTGAATTTGTTCTCTGAACACAATTTAATATCCTGGAACATGCCATCGAAACCAGAGAGGTATAGTGGAAATAACAAAAGTTCTTAGACTAGAAATTAGGATACTGTTTTGCCTTTGAAACTCCTTTGCTCTATGACCTTGAATAAGTCAGTTAATTTTTCTGAATCTCAAGATTTCTCTTCTGTAAAATCATGAATATTTGTTTTACCTATCATTTGGAATTTTTTGAGCAAATGATTATTCTTTTTTTCTTTTTTTTTTCTTTTTTGAGATGGAGTCTCACTCTGTCGCTAGGCTAGAGTACAGTGGCGCGATCTTGGCTCACTGCAACCTCCGCCTCCCGGGTTCAAGTGATTCCCGTGCCTCAGCCTCCTGAGTAGCTGGGACTATAGGTGCACACCACCACGCCTGGCTAAGTTTTGTATTTTTAGTAGATTTTAGTAGAGATGGGGTTTCACCATGTTGGCCAGGATGGTCTCAATCTCCTGACCTGGTGATCCGCCTGCCTCGGCCTCCCAAAGTGCCGGGATTACAGGTGTAAGCCACCGTGTCTGGCTGATTATTCTATTAAGAATTAAAACTGACAAAGAGTGACTTAAAGGAAAAAAGAAAACTCTATAGGTGGCAAGTGATACAATTTGTTTTTATTATTACCAGCAAAACCATTACCTAAGAATAAAAAAACACAATTCTATTGGGAATATATTAAGAGACAAATTTATTTAGCTCAATGACAGATTATCCAATTAACTGAGACGTTATTTTAGCCACTTCATTCAGCTTTCAGTTCAACAGATAATTACCAAAGGCACTTACATGCCAAGCAGTTTGCCACTGGTTTACAATCTGGGGAGGGAGAGAACCCAAAAAAGTAAATGGGTAAGTAAACAAATAATGTACAAACTGTGATAACCACTATGAAGGAAACATCTAAGGGGTTGAGACAGACAATAGAAAGGGATGTCTAAATTTCAAATAGGGTGATCAGGAAAAGATTTTCGTGGAAGGTGACTTTTAAGGTGAAAACTAAAGGCTGAGGGAAAGATTGTTACAAAAGTGTTAATAATAGCTCATGTAAAGACGCTGGGTTGTGAAAGAGTCTGAAGAACCGAATAGCAAATGACAGGAAACTCACTCAAATTCAGCTTAAAAAGACAAGCAGGTGCTGGGCCATACAGGCCATGGAAAGAGGTTTGGATTTTAAACGCAAAAGTTACTAAGTGCTGGTTTTAGGCAGCATGGTGATTTGCTTTGAAAAATCTCATTACTAGTGCATTGAGAAAGGACTGGATGCAGTAAAAAGAAGGCTACTGCTGCAGGTTAGGGGAGCTAAGGTGACACTAGAAAAAGTAGTCAGATTGAATATATATTTTAGAGATAAAATTTATGGTACTTTGCTGATGGGTTAGATATAAGGTGAGGAAGATACGAGGTGAGAAAAAGATTAGAATCAAGGATGATTCTTCTATTTTTGGCTTGAATAACTGAATGGATGGTAGAGTATTTTACCACTTACAGAAATGGGGGAGACTGGGAGAAGGCAAGAAATAACAGGTTCTGTTTTGGAGATGTTAAAAGTTTGAGATGGCCGGGCGCGGTGGCTCAAGCCTGTAATCCCAGCACTTTGGGAGGCCGAGGCGGGCGGATCACAAGGTCAGGAGATCGAGACCACAGTGAAACCCCGTCTCTACTAAAAATACAAAAAATTAGCCGGGCGCGGTGGCGGGCGCCTGTAGTCCCAGCTACTCAGGAGGCTGAGGCAGGAGAATGGCGGGAACCCGGGAGGCGGAGCTTGCAGTGAGCCGAGATCGCGCCACTGCACTCCAGCCTGGGCAACAGCGTGAGACTCCGTCTCAAAAAAAAAAAAAAAAAAAAGTTTGAGATAATTTTTAAAAAGTTTGAAATACATATCAGACTCCCAATCAGAGAAATCAAGCATACATGCAGACATGAGGTTCTGGAGATGACAGAATAGTGTAGATATAGATAGAGACTAATATACAGTTGTTCCCCATTATTAATGGATTCTGTATTAGTGAATTTACCCTTTCACTAAAATTTATTTGTAACTCCAAAATCAATGCTTGAGGTACTTTCACGGTCATCTGTGGACATGCACATGCACAGAGCTGCAAAGTCACTCTGCAGGCACCTTCCCAGCTGAGGTCAAGATTCCACCTTCTTATTTCAGCTCTCATCACTGTAAATAAGGATCCTTTCTGAGGACTATTTAGTGCCACATATTTTGCATTTTTTTGGTGCTTTTCGTTAGTGATTTTGGTGTTTAAAATGGTCCCCAACTGTAGTGCTGAAGTGCTGCCTAGCATTCTTAAGCATAAGAAGGCTGTGATATACCTTACAAAGAAAATAATGCATTAGATAAGCTTTGTTCAGGCATGAGTTCTAGTGCTGTTGGCCATGAGTTCAATTATGTGAATCAACTAAATTAAATGTCTGTAAACAGAAACACATATAAAACAAGACTATGTATTGTATATGCTATTGGTGAAAATATTGTGACCAGAGGCTTGGACCTAATTTTGCATTTTCCCTAGAAGCACTAGTTTAGTACTTGCTAATTCAGTGGGAACTTTACAGAATTTCTGCAGATAAAGAAAATCAACTACACTGATCTGTTCCAGTACTATTTACAACATACCTTTTATGTGTGTGACCACTAGTAATGCGTTTTGTGCTCCTAATATGGGTAATGGGCAGACACTCAGATACTTGCAGAATGATTATTAGACAGAACCACATGAAATGGCGATATTAGACCATTCTAATCCAAAAAATATGGCATAGCCAGGTGTGGTGGTGCGTGCCTGTGATCCCAGCTACTCCGGAGGCTGAGGTGGAAGGATTACTTGAGCCTGCAAGGCAGAGGTTGCAGTGAGCCAAGATCATGCCACTGCACTCCAGCCTGGGTGACAGAGTGAGACCCAAGCTCAAAAAATAAAAAAAAAAAAAATTTTTTTAAAAAGGCAATTCCATAGTTTCCACTAAACACGAAACATTATGCTAGGTGTTACAATATATAACTCTAGCTGAGGAGCTAGGGAAGGCTTTACAGTTGAACCAGCACTACAGCTGGGCCTTGAAGAACAGGTGGAAATTGGTAGAGACAGGCTGGGCACAGTGGCTAACGCTTGCAATCCCAGCACTTTGGGAGGCCTAGGCAGGCGGAGTACTTGAGCTCAGCAGTTCAAGACCAGTCTAGGCAACATGGCAAAACCCCATCTCTACAAAAAATAAAAAAATTAGCTGGGCATGGTGGTGTGCGTCTAGTCCCAGCTGCTCAGGAGGCTGAAGTGGGAGAGTCAACCTGAACCTGGGAGGGTGAGGTTGCAGTGAGCCAAGATTATGCCACTGCACTCCAGCCTGGTTGACACAGCCAGACGCTGTCTTGAAAAGAAATTTAAAAACAAAAATAAGAAAAGAAATTGGCCAGGCGCAGTGGCTCATGCCTGTAATCCCAGCACTTTGGGAGGCCGAGGTGGGTAGATCACGAGGTCAGGAAATCGAGACCATCCTGGCTAACATGGTGAAACCCTATCTACACTAAAAATACAAAAAATTAGTTGGGTGTGTGGTGGCGGGCACCTGTAGTCCCAGCTACTCAGGAGGCTGAAGCAAGAGAATGGTGAGAACCTGGGAGGCGGAGTTTGCAGTGAGCCAAGATCGCACCACTGCACTCCAGCCTGGGTGACACAGTGAGACTGCATCTCAAAAAAAAGAAAAAAAAAAAATTGGTAGACAGATAGAAAGAAGGGCCTTTTAATAGATAAAAACAATGTCCAGGGGCCATGGCTCATGCCTGTAATCCCAGTACTTTGGGAGGCTAAGGCAGGTGGACTGCCTGAGCTCAGGAGTTTGAGACCATGCCTGGGCAACATGGTGAAACTCCATCTCTACAAAAAATACAAAAATAACCAGGTGTGGTATCGTGCATCTGTAATCCCAACTACTTGAGGGGGTGAGGCGGGAGGACTGCTTGAGCCCGGGAAGTGGAGGCTGCAGTGAGCTGTGTTCACACCACTGCACTCCAGCCTGGGACAAAGTGAAGACTCTTGTCTCCAAAAACAACAACAATAAAAACAACAACAACAAAAATGAAAATAATAATAAAGAGACACAGAAATCTAGCCAAGCAGAATTATTTCGTCTTAGGAGTAACGGTGAGAGACAAGCCTAAGGTAGGGTTAGATCATGAAGAGACTTGAGTGCCATGTCATGAATTTTGGATTTTGTTCAGCAGGTGATGGGGAAACTACTGAAACGATGTGAACATCAAAGTCACGTGATCAGGGTTAGGCTTCAAAAGACTCAACTCGCATGAGTGGGTAGAAAAGATCGGCAAAAAAGAAACTGGAAGCAGGAAAACCAGATGTTAGAATAGTCTAAGCAAAAGGTAATAAAGTCCTAAAGTAGGGCAGTGGCAGTGAAACTGGAACAGAAGTAATGACTACAAAAACCACTGCATACTATTAGAATACAGTCATACATTGCTTAATGAGGAGAATACATTCTGATAAATGCATCTTTGTGCAAACATCACACAGTATACTGACACAAACCTAGCCTATAAACCTGTACAGCATGTTGCTGTACTGAATACTGTCGCAACTGTAACACAATGGTGTTTGTGTATCTAAACACAGAAAAGGTATAGTAAAAATACAATATTATAATCTTATGGGGTCATCAAATAGGCAGTCCTTCACCTCACAAAATTAAAGCCAGATGAGGCAAACAGCCATTTTCCACTTTAAAGAGAAAAAGGGGCTCACATAGGTACTTACCAGTCATGAAAAATAGGAATACGATGTATAAATACTTTTGTTGGATATCTTACTATATTATGCATTCAACAATTATTTTTTTTTTTAGTCCCAAGCATTGTGCAAGGCTATCTGGTAGCAAACAAAAGGAATTATTATTTTATTCATTGAGCTTAGAGATATGGAAATTACACTATAGCAAATCTTTATGAACATTCCTACACTAATATGCAAATAACTTGTTCCCTAAAATAAATTTTTGAGCTGGTTGTTCATGCCTGTAATCCCAACATTTTGGGAGGCCAAGGGGAAGATGGCTTGAGGCCAGGAGTTTGAGGCTGTAGTGAGCTATGAGAGCTATAACCACCACTGCACTCCAGCATGGGCAATAGAGCAAGACCGTCTCAAAAAAAAAAAAAAAAAAAGAGACAATTTTCTTTGATATTAATCCTAATTATGTGCTTCCGGAATTCAAAGCCAATTGTTACAGACCAGTTTTCGCAGACTTCACTTCAATCTAAGTCATTACTCAGATTAAAAATCAAGTGAAAAAATACTTATTGAGTGTCCATTCAATACAGACTTTGAGGTAGATGTCATGAAAAATACATATAATTATTTCCAAACATGCCAAGAATGGGGTAGGGCGGAAAAGAAAAAATGCCAAGAACTGAGGCAAGTAAAAAGTGCCCCCCTCCCCCACTTTCAATTAGGGAACAAACTGTAATTCATACCCTAAAAGATCTATGGCATAATTTTATTAGGGGATAAAAAACAAATTGATAAAATAATTTCAGAAATTGCTTATAAACAGGTTGAGGTAAATACAGATTTAGCCACTATTTACTTTACAAATGAAAAATTTGAAAACAGGAGCAGCAAAATTTGGAATGATTTAAGAAAAACCTAAAAATAATGGAATGAAAAGATCAGAGATCAGGAATCTACAAGCTTTTTTTTTTTTTTTCTTTTAAAAGACAGAGTCTTGCTGTGTTCCCCAGGATGGAGTGCAGTCACCTGATCATAGCTCACTACAGCATCAAACTCCTGGGCTCAAGCGATCCTCCCACCAGTGCCTCCCAAAGTGCTGGGATTACAAGCATAAGCCACTGCGCCTGGCCCAAGCATTTCCACAAGCATTCAAGGTGACTCTCAATCCAAGTAGCCAAGGATAACACTTTGAAGAATCCTGCAGTGTTTTAACTCAACTAAGATTTTAAATTTGTAAACAAGATACACTGAATAGAGCAGGGTGAAATGCCTTACTCAATTTTAGAGTTTCCCATTCCTGTCAGGCTGACAGAGTTGTCTTCTTTCAATCCTGAGCTTTTATTGTTTCTCAGGCCTCTCACATTATCTTGCTCTTACTGCCTTCCCTTCCCCCCGTTTTTAGACAGGGCCTCGAATTGGCTCACTGTAGCCTCCACCTCCTGGCTCAAGCAATCCTCCAACCTCAGCCTCCAGAATAGCTGGGACTACATGTGCGCACCACCGCACTGGGATAATTTTTAAAATTTTTTGTAGAGATGAGGTCTCACTATATTGCCCAGGTCGTTCTCGAATTCCTGGGCACTTCTACCCACTTTCAAAGTCAGCTTCTGTGATAAGGCCTTTCATGCCCACCTGGGTTCACATCTAGTTGTATCATTAACTTAAGTATATATTTTTCCACAACTGAAACAAAAAGCTCCCTGGGGAGAAACCGAGCTTTTACATTTGTATCCCCGCCACAGAGAGATATGCCAATATTGTATTCCTTTTTACCACCTTCAATTTGTAAGTAGTATCTTGCTTTTCTTCAATACTTAGCTCAGTTAAAGGTATCTAAAGAGTCCTAAATAAATGGCAGCTTGTACTTCTTTGCCCTGTAAGCTGCCATTTTTCTAACTGTGGGTCATGCCTCACAGTCAAATGTGAAATGAATTTAGTGGGTCATGAACATTAAAGAAAAACAGAACAGTTTTATGTATGTAATGTAAAATGTATTTCTTACTGTGGGTTTCAGTCACAAAAGCTTGAAGTCCCAATTTTGTAAATGTTAAACTTCTCGAATACATCTTCAGTATTTGGTAAATAAGGATATTTTCTCACCCAATTAACATTCAGCCATACAGTCTTCCCATTCTCCACTCCTCAAAGCTAACGCTAGGTTTACTTATTTACTCCCCACTTCCTTAACTCGAATGAAAAGGAAGGGGTAAGTCCTAAGTCTACCGAGCATTCTTCACAGTACTGTATAAGCATTCACTGGAGTCTGTATTCCTTCAGATGAGTCATTTGAGTGTTATAATGCACTTCGGATGGGTTCTTGGAGCACCCATCTCTCTCAACTCAAGTTTATCTGAAATTCTAGATGTCCCAAATAGGGTTTTGAAATTTTCACAATGCGCTTCATCCACATGGGTTTGTGCTCAATGTGTTTCTTTCAAGATCACCTTTCCTTACCTTGGAGAGCAAGGTTCTCTATTTTCACCATAACATTACTTTGATAATTGGTAATTCTTGATAGTCTCCACAAATGTTTAAATTATTTATATTCCAAACCAGTTCTATTTTCTCCTCTCCTAACGTATGGTAGTATTTACATTGACAAAGTTGTGCCTTTTCCAGGTTTCATATGTATCTTGCATCTTTCTCAATCAGTAGGCAAAACGTGAAGGCTTATCCAGGCCTCATAATGCACTAACTATGACCTGTCACATCTGTAATCTAGAGATTAGAGTTTGTTACCAACAAAACTCTTGTTAGTTTGAACTCAAACCCCATTTCCTCCAACAACTTTCCTCAAGCCCTCCAGTGAAATGTCTCCTACCCTCCAAACCTAACACTCAGTTCAAACCTCTTTAACACCTATCAGTCTATGCAAAATTCTAATTAGCTATGAATATGTCTCCCAGATTGACTCTATGTGTATACCTTGCACTGCCCTCCAAACACCAGAGTGCAAATTTCACATAGTAGGGCCTCCGTACTGGCGTACTGAACTGTACTGAAAAGGCGAAGAACTTAATTCGGTGGATATAAAAATAGGTTAGGTGCTGTTTCTAACTGCATACTCTCCATAGTTTCAATTTGCTCAAATGTAAAATATTTTTAAAAATACATAAAACTATTAAAGATATAATGGGAGAACCATGGGAATGGCAATAAAGAATGTAAACTTACAACACGAAGGCCTAAGACAGATGTGATGCCCTCTGCGACTTCCACACGTGGCCCAGCAAATCGGTGCCTGAATTCCTCTCTCGGCTTTCACCATTCTGCCCTGTCATCTCCCTTTACTCTGTTTCACAAATCTACCACACCACAGAGTGTGCAACAGACTCGTTCGTTGAACTCGCCTTAGCTCTTTCTCATAGGACCATACACCTCAAAGCGTATTAGGTAACCGACCCCTTCTTGCCTTGCTCCCGTTCCGGCCTCTGTTGGCCACATGTGCCAGAACAAGAGTGGGCAACCATTTCCCTTTAACAGTCCCAACTAAAATGGAAGCGCGTCTAGACCTGGACACCTTTAATCCTGTGTAAGCCTCAGAATTTCTAGGTCACCGTACTTCCTCCACTGGCTACTGTCTCAATGTGACTTGAGACAGACATCTGTCTTCCGAGCGCAGGCTTTCCACAACTTCCCAACACCACCTTAAGGTCCCATGACGCTCCACATGCAGCCTCCTCTGCAGGCCTCAAGGAAGGATGCTGTGCTATTCTAGCAGTCAAGGTTCCCAAAGATGGCTTGACCTCTGGGCGCCTATCTGAATGGACCCCTCAGACCTCCTAACTTCTTTCCTCGAAACTGGGCTTCCCCACCCATCCTATACTTCCTGAGTTTCCCCCACTCCCCAAATAACATGACCCCCTAATCACCGCCTGCTCCACTTGGGAGAGCTGCCTCTCGGCTTTGGACTAAGCACTCTTTTCCCTTCACGGCTGGGGCGCGGCCTCCCCCCAGCTCGAGGGTCTCCGCGCCCGCCCTTCGCCCGTTCTCTACCGCCGCTCATCCCATACTCACTTTGGGCTTCTCGGACAGTTTCTTCCGGTTCTTCTTCTTCTGTTCCTCGCTCCGGAGATTCTTCAGTAAGGCCAGGTCGTCGGGGGCCGCAGCCGGCGCAGCCGCCGCCTCCTCCCGCTTGCGGGGCGGGCTCCTCCGCTTTTTGCGGGCGCCGGCGCAAGCCGCGGCCCAGCCGTAGCCCAGCAGAAACAGCAGCAGCAGCCCGAGCGCGCCCGTGCCCACCAGGATCACCCAGCCAGGGTACCGTTTCGGCTCCAGCCCCAGGTCGAGGCCCAGCTCGGTGCGCAGAAAGCCTAGGCCGACCGAGAGCATTTCCCGCAGCCGGGCCGAGCCCTCCTCGGCCTGCTGGGCCAGCTCGTCCTGCCAGCTCCGTGCAGCCATCTTCCCTCCCGTCAGAGGGACTCGCAGGATGACGCCGGGGCGCGGAGACGCCGTGGAATAGTCAAGGGAAGCGAGGAAGGGCCGGGCCGGGTAGCCTCAGGCCGAGCGCATCGCGGCCGTCCCTCGCGCTGGAGCCGGGGATCGGCCGCTGCCACCGCGGGGAGGGCGGAGGGGTCTCCCAGGTTCCCCGCTGTCAGCCTCACTCCGCCGCCGCCAGGAGACCCGGGAGGCGGGAGGGAGTGTCTCCAGTGGCGGCCGCTAAGCGGCGTCTAGGCGCCAGCGCCAGGCCCCGCTGTCCTCCCTCGGCGGAACAATGGCGGCTTGGGCCGCGATCCACGCCGCGCGCGGGGCCTACCGTGGGTCACGTGGCGCCAGTGGGCGGGGCGTGGGCGTCACGTGGGGGCGGGTGGGGTCGGGTGGGGCAAAGGCGCGGCCCGGAAGGTTGGCTGTGGTGGGTTCGGGCCTGGTTAAGACGCGGCGTTGAGGACCCGTGACTATCGACCAGAGGCTGGGAGGGGTTAATTAGCGGACGCCTCCGCGGGGTGGCTGGTGGCGCTGTTAGGAGACGTGGCGCGACGAATGAGTACAGGGGAGGGGCTTCGTGAAGAAGGGGGAGGGGGGAGGGTTGCAGCGCTAGGAACGGGGTCACCGGGTCTAGGTCAATGTCGCCCTGGCAGGTGTAGGGCTCTTCATGCCTTTTTCTGGAGTGTTGTTGAGGTGGAATCGCATTTTCTCCCTGGGGCGCCAGTCAGCTGGATCCTTCCAGAATGAGCTCGGTGGAGTCTGACGCCGAACACTCTTCTTCCGGGACCTAGGTTTAATTCACAAATTGGGTATTTCTCTCCAGAGTGTTTCTCCCCAGGGCAACTAATACACTGCATGCCTGCCAGTTGCCAGCCTGGCGAGGGCACGTTTGCGTCGTTTGGCTCATTCACTCTTGCTCTCAGTGTTGTTAGTCCCCAGAATTCAAAAGTTGGAACGCCAGTGGGCGGCACTATTCTTTTCCTACTAATTTGGAGCTTTAATAACACATAAGAGGAAGCACATTAGATTGTATTTACTTATGGAGGGAGCTTTCCCGTTACGTTTTATTTTAAGCTTTTCTACAAGACTGCAAAAGGAATTTCCAAAAATTCCATTTTTATATGCTATGTTGACCATCTCTGGGATGCAGCTATGGAAGGAAAGGAACTGCCTTTTTTTGTTTTGAGACGGGAGTCTCGCTTTGTCGCCCAGGCTGGAGTGCAATGGCACTAAGTTCGCTTACTGCAAGCTCCGCCTCCCGGGTTCACGCCATCCTCCTGCCTCAGCCTCCTGAGTAGCTGGGACTACAGGCGCCCGCCACCACGCCAGGCTAATTTTTTGTATTTTTAGTAGCGACGGGGTTTCACCGTGTTAGCCAGGATGGTGTCGATCTCCTGACCTGGTGATCTGCCCTCCTCGGCCTCCCAAAGTGCTGGGATTACAGGCGTGAGCCACCATACCCGGCCTTCAGATTTTAATTATAAGGAGAATGTTTGAAGGCTGCCTTAGAGTTTTAAGATTATATTTTGCTATAAGGAAACTCTGTATTTCATCGGTAAATGATAATTAGCGTGTAAGCAACTGTCTTAAGTGAACTAAGTACAGGCTTTCTCAAGGAATACAACGGGTAATATTAATAACCACCGAATACCAAAAATATGTCTTCACCTATTTTGCAACAGTGTAGTAATGCATATTGTGATTCATGTGTGGGAGTTTTGTAAATAATAAATAATAAAAGTATACTACACCTGCCAAGACTTATAATTAAAGACTAAATTAAATTAGGAGGCCAAAAACTTAGAAAATGTTATTGGGATCTGCTTTAACTGTAAAAGTTTCCAAATTCTATTTATATTTGTGAAATAAGATTTATAATTCTACATGTGTTTTGGTTCTAGAGATGTGAAGGGTCATGATTTTCCTAGGAAGTTCCACTGACAATTCTGCCCATTCTAGATGAACATCTGTGAATTTTAATTTTTTTTTTTTAGACGGAGTCTCGCTCTGTCGCCCAGGCTGCAGTCGCCCTGACCTTGTGATCCGCGTGCGTCGGCCTCCCGAAGTGCTGGGATTACAGGCTTGAGCCACTGCTCCCGGTCCACCTGTGAATTTTCGAATTAAACTATTACAATAATGGCAGGGGCGGTGGCTCACGCCTGTAATCCCAGCACTTTGGGAGGCCGAGGCAGACGGATTGCTTGAGCTCAGAGTCTGAGACCAGCCTGACCAACATAGCAAAATCCTGTCTCTACAAAAAAATACAAAAATTAGGCAGGCGTAGTCACACCTGCCTGTTATCCCAGCTACTTGGGAGGCTGAGGCAGGAGAATCGCTTGAACCTGGGAGGTGGAGGTTGCAGTGAGCCAAGATCGCGCCACTGCACTCCAACCTGGGTGACAGGGAGAATCTGTCTCCAAAAAAAAAAAAAAAAAAAAATATATATATATATATATATATATATGTGCGTGTGTGTGTGTGTGTGTGTATATATATAAATATAAAACAATAATAGTAGTGGGGTTCGTCAGTCCCTTTGGCAGCCTACCGAGTATTGATTCAGTAAAATCAATCACCTTTTTTTCTGTCCTTTAATCTTAACAGTAGAAAACAAACAAAAATATATATTTTAAAAGCAAAAATAAGGTCATATATTTTCACTTTTTTGCACTTAAGGTAGCCATGAGTATTTATTGGAAGTGATAAAGCCCACCAGGAACATACCTGTAGTCCCAAAATGTTAGGTTTATTCATTTGCAATAGGTTGGAGTTTGGGTAAAATTTAAATGAAGCAATGCCTTGAAAGACTCAAAGCAGGCCGAGCATGGTGGCTCACACCTGTAATCCCAGCACTTTGGAAGGCCAAGGTAGGTGGATCACCTGAGGCCAGGAGTTCGAGACCAGTCTGGGCAACATGGCAAAACTCTGTCTCTTGTAAAAATGCAAAAAATGCTGGGCGTGGTGGCACACGCCTGTAATCCCAGCTACTCAGGTGGCTGAGGCATGAAAATCACTTGAACCCGGAAGGCGGGGGCTGCAGTGAGCTGAGATCGTGCCACTGCACTCCAGCCTGGGCGACAGAAGGAGATTCTGTCTCAAAAACAAAACAAAACAAAACCCCTCAAATCAAAGTGATGCAGTATGTAAAGAAGTTAATATCAAGTCTGGCCTAAATAGAGTGAGAATTCTAATTCCTTGTAAATGACAAAGTTAAGCTGTTGTGTCTGAAACCCTTTACCTGAAGCTCTGCACCTGGTTGGAAATAAGGACTGCTTTTTCTGGGAGTGACCCATACAGTGGAATACCACTCAGAAATAAAAAGGAATGAACTATGAATACATGTTACAACATGGATTATGCTGAGTGAAAGAAGCCAGATAAAAGAGAGTACATGGTGTATGATTCCGTTGGCATAAAACTTGAAAATGCAAACTAATCTGTAGTGACAAAGCAAATCAGTGATTTCTTGGGTATGGGGGTGGAGGGTGGTGGGAGGAAGGAGAAATGGGAGAGAGGGAGGGATTACCAAGGGGTACCAGGAAACCCTTGGGTGTGATGGATATGTGCGTTATTTTGATTGTGGTAATGGTTTTACAGGTATATATTTCAAAATTTATCAAATATATAAAGTATTGTTTAATTCGTGTCTATTATACTTGAATAAAGCAGTTCAAAAAAGATTTTAAAAAGTCACATATAGTTAGAGTGAAGATTTAGTATTTGATAGCACAACAGCGTGTCTATAGTCAGCAATAATTTATTGTACATTTAAAAATAAAAATATAATTGGGTTGTAACACAAAGGATAAATGCTGAAGTGATGGATACTCCGTTTACCTTGATGTAACTATTATGAATTGTATGCCTATATCAAAATGTCTCATGTACTCTATAATATATACATCTACTATGTACCCCCAAAAATTAAAAAATAAAATGACTCATAGAGCTCAGATCCTACAAGAGTGAGATGTTCCATTTTCACTGCTGAGATTTCAAAGTTTTTGCCAAACTATGATTTTAAAGAACAAGGTTTCTCAACACTATATCCTTGATGGTCATTAACAAAAACTTTTTTTTTTTTGAAATGGAGTTTTGCTCTTGTTACCCAGGCTGGAGCACAATGGCACAATCTTGGCTAACTGCAACCTCCGCCTCCCAGGTTCAAGCTATTCTCCTGCCTCAGCCTCCTGAGTAGCTGGGATTACAGATGCGCACCACCGTACCCGGCTGATTTTTTTTGTATTTTTAGTAGAGACGGGGTTTCACCATGACCAGGCTGGTCTTGAACTTCTGACTTCAGGTGATCCGCTCGCCTGGGCCTCTCAGAGTGCTGGGATTACAGGCATGAGCCACTGTGCCCGGCCACAAAAACGTTTTTTAATGGGTTTGTACAATGTTCACTTAAAGTATCATTTATAATGGCAAGATATTGTCTGTCTCTGATTTAACATACTATATTGTATAGTTAGGTTATTGACAGGATTTTTTGTTTTTTGCCATTAAATGCAGTTCTGTCATGAATATGTTTGTAACTAAATCTCGGTGAATATCCATGATTACTTCCTGAGATGCAGCAGTGGTGCTATAATTGCCTGAGCCATAGCTCACAATTTGTGAATTAAATACTTTCAGTTTGAAAATTTTAAGGGACATGAAGTGCTACCTAATGCCCTTCATTTTATAGATGAGGAAAAGGGAGCTTCAAAGGGTCAAGTGTTATACCCTAGAGTCTGAGTGCTGAGTGACAGAGCCCAAACAGGAGCTCAGACCTCCCACTGCTCTTGACCTTTGATCACTCTTCTTTTTCAGTATACTGTGCAGTCAATTATTGGGATTAGTGTGCATGTTAGTTTGCTAGGGCTGCCATGACAAAATACCACATACTGGGTGACTTAAACAAGAGAAGGTTTTTTTCCTCACAGTTCTGGAGCTGGTAGTCCCAAGTTACGTGGCAGCCTGGTTGGGTTCTGGTGAGATCCCTCTTCCTGGTTGCAGAAATAGCTTTTGTGATGGCTGGTGAAAGAAAAATAATGGCTTGGGTCTTCAAAATGTAGATTCTTGCCATTATAAACTACCGGATCACAGAGTTACACACCTAGGAGAATGATTTTATGGGAAAGCATGGAACTATAGTTAAGTGTGCCAAGAATTTTAAGACACAGTCCGGAAAGGGTTATTCTCAGAATAAAGGAAGAATTAGTAAATAATTAAACTGCCTGCAGAAGTATGCTCAGAATCCTAAGCTAGTTTGTGTTGCTGCAAGGGCCAAGATGTTTCCTTTAAGAGATCAGAAGATAAGCTAAGAATCTGTATGGAACTGAAAACTAGATTTTATCAACTGTACCTCAAGGGAACATCAGGGTGGGGGCTGGGGGAAGCATGGAGGCTGTGAAAGTGATAACAAAAGTGAAAGTTATCACTGCTGAATGGTACACTCATTCAGTAGAATACATGTGTGGTAAGAATATAAAACCGTGCATGGGAATAATGAGCACAAAGTTTGAGATAGTGATTATTTCTAGGAAGAGTGGGAGAGAAATGGGATAAGTGAAAACTATACAAGGGAGCTACAAATATATAATGCTGTAGCTCTTAAACTAGGTTAAGAGTTATGAAAACACGGGTACTCCTTATCTCTACTTTTTGTATGCCTAAAATACTTTGTAATTAAATTTAAGTGACAAAAATTAAATGACAGGTGGGTGTGGTGGCTCAAGCCTGTAATCCCAGCACTTTGGGAGGCTGAGGCAGGCAGATTGCTTGAGCGGAGGAGTTCAAGACCAGCCTGAACATGGCAAAACCCAGTCTCTATAAAAAATAGAAAAATTAGCTGGGCATGGTGGCACACTCCTGTTGTCCCAGCTGCTTGGGAGGCTGAGGTGGGAGGATCACCTGAGCCCAGGGAAGTTGAGGGTGCAGTGAGCTGAGATCTTGCCACTGCACTCCAGCCTAGGAGACAGAGTGAGACCTGGTCTGCGGAGAAAAAAAAAAGGATATTTGCACTCTGTTTTGCACTGCTTTTTCTTTTTCTTCTCTCTCTTTCTTTCTTCCCTCCCTCCTTCCCTCCCTCCTTTCTCTCTTTCTTTCTTTCTTTCTTTCTTTCTTTCTTTCTTTCTTTCTTTCTTTCTTTCTTTCTTTCTTTCTTTCTTTCCTTTTTCTTTCCCCTCCCTCCCTTCCTCCCTCCCTCCTTTCCTTCCTTCCTTCCTTCCTTCCTTCCTTCCTTCCTTCCTTCCTTCCTTCCTCTCTCTCTCTCTCTTTCTTTCTTTCTTTCTTTCGATGGAGTCTCACTCTTGCCCAGGCTGGAGTGCAATGGCACAATCTCAGTTCACTGCAGCCTCCATCTCCGGGTTCAAGCAATTCTCCTGCTTCAGCCTCCTGAGTAGCTGGGATTATAGGCATGAGCCATGACACCCAGCTAATTTTTGTATTTTTAGTGGAGATGGGGTTTCACCATGTCGGCCAGGCTGGTCTCCAACTCCTGGTCTCAAGAGATCCACCTGCCTTGGCCTCCCAAAGTGCTGGGATTACAGGTATGAGCCCCTGTGCCAGGTTTACTCTTTTTTTTTTCAAGTAAGGTCCTGTGTTTTTGGTTAATCAGTCTCCTTGGGTCATTTATTCTGTAATTCCTTTACCAGATTTCTATTAAATCCCAACTCTTTGCTTTAAGGAAGCAAAAATCTCAAAAACTAATTAGGCTTCTTTGGGAAGTTGAGGCAGGAGGAATGGTTGAGTCCAGGAGTTCAAGGTCATAATATGCTATGATCGCACCTATGAATAGCCACTGTGAATAGCCCAGGCAACACAGCGAGATCTAGTCTCAAAAACAGAAAAACAAAAAAACAACAAGACAAAACAAAACAAAAACACACACACACACCCCCCGAAAAAATACCTAGTGAGGACAATGGAGCCTTCCTTAATACAAGGGAGTGTGTTTCTAGTAAATTGATTTGAGCCTGGGGATTGTAGTGGATGCTGCAGTGCATCTCCTGGATCCCTCTTCGGGAATGAAGGACTTATTCTCCAACTCTAAGAAACATCTAGAAGACATCCCTAAGCTGTCATACTTTAGGGTAGATTACTGAAGAAAACTTCTTCAGTCAAAGTCATGCCTCCTTCCAGGGATAACCCACATCCAATGGACTGATCATCCTGGGAAGGAGGATTTAAAGTCCTGGCCTTCTTGACTCAATTTGGAAAGATCCAAGGACCATCCCAGCCCAGAGCACTGTTTGGCTGAGGACTCATGGTACATCTCAACTCAGCTCTCCCTCTGCCCAGTCCTACTTCCTTCTCCTTCTACTGGCATTGGTTCCAGGAGCACTGCCTAATGTTTTCCTGCTTGCCGATCTGCCTGAAAGTCTGCTTCCCAGACAACCAACCTGTAACAGGGGTGATGAGGTATTTGAAAAGCGTTTTATATCACTGAGGAGAGAGGTTATTATTTACGCATAGATGTAGTAGAACACTAAATGCAATATGTTTGGGTTACGTCTTGAAGGATGAATTAGGATATTGCTAAGAAGAGAAGGGGGTGAGGATGGAGAGGGATTTCCAAGCACGGGACCAGCAAAAGCAAAGGCCTGGGGACAGGAGAGAACATGGTATGTCTGGATTATGAGACACCGGTCATGTAACTAGTAGTAAAGCGCATAGTATTTGGTGAGGGAGTGAAGAAGAGGGAACTCTCAAGAATGACTCCTAGGTTTCTCACTTCCAGTTTTACAAATGTTGGTGCCATTCACTGAAGTAGGGAATGTTGGGAAAGAACTAACTTTTCAAGCCAAGGTTGGTTTTCTACACATTGATTTTGAGAAGGACAAATAAGCAGGTGGATATATGGGTGCAGACCCCAAAGTGGTAATCAGAGTTGGGGGTACCTCTTGGTTTCCTTGCTCCAGCTTTTCATCCCTCAATAATTTGATGCTCTCTATAGGTACTGCCCCTTGCAGTACCTACATGATCTTCTGAATGCATGGTATTTATTTCCTTGCTTTTTCTAGTTAGTTCTGGCTCATTTTTTAATATCTCAAATGAAATGTCATTTTCTCCCAGAAGCTGTGCCCAACCACTACATCAGGTCATTTCCTCATCTTACGGATTTTCATAGTACCATAAACTTTCATAGTATTTGTCAAAATCATAATTTCACATTTATTCATGTAATTATTTTCTCTCTCCTTCTGACTAGAATTTTCATGAGAACAGGAACTGTGTCTGTTTTTGCTCGCCTTCGTACCATATCCTATACTTAGCATAATGCCTAGCACCTGGTAGGTGCTCAAAATATATTTGAAAGAATAGTTTATATTGATGATTAATGTTAACGTGAATAATGTGTGTAATCTTGTCCCCATGCATATGTGAGGAACCTGTGGTTTGCTGTAACCAATAAAATATGGCAAAATGAGATGGGATGTCACTTGCATCATTATGTTACATAAAATTGGTGCTCCTATCTTGTTAGTAGACTATTTTCTCTTTCCCTTGCTGGCTTTGGTGAAGTAAATATCCATCAGAAGAAGCCCATGTAGCAAGAACTGAGGGTGACCTCCTACCAGCAGCCAGCAAGGAAGCAAGACCCTCAGCCTACTGACCCAGAAAGAACTGAACCCCGCTGGCAACCTCATGCGTTTGGAAATGGATCACTCCCTGGTTGGTCATCAAATGACTCCCGAGTCCTGGCTAACTCTTTTTGAGAGACCTGAAAACAAAGGAGCAGGCACAGCTGTTCCCATATTCCTGACCCACAAAAACTATGAGATAATAAATGTGTATTTGTTTTAAGCCACTAAATTTGTGATAACATTGTTACCTAGTGAGAGAGAACCGATTTTGGTATTGTGGTACCTGGGAGTGCCATGCTGCTATAAAAAATACCAAAATACGTGGAAGTAGCTTTGAAACCAAGGAATAGTAAGAAGCTGGAATAATTTTGAAGAGCATGGTAAAATCCAAATTGCTTGAATATACTGTTAGTAGAAACTTTAAAGACTTTAAAGGGGTGCTTGTAGTCCCAGCTACTCGGGAGGCTGAGGCAGGAGAATGGCGTGAACCCAGGAGGCAGAGCTTGCAGTGAGCCAAGATCGTGCCACTGCACTCCAGCCTGGGCGATAGAGCGAGACTCCATCTCAAAAAAAAAAAAAAAAAAAAAAAAGACTCTAAAGGACTTTATGGATTTTAAAAATACTCCCAAGTTCAAAAGGAAATGAGGAGCACGTTTTTAGAAACTGGAGAAAGGGATATATCTTTGTTATATAATGGTGGAAAATGTAGTCAAATGTTTCCTGCAATTATGTGGAATGCAGAACGTGTAAGTCATGGGTTTGGTTATGTAGGAATGGATATTTCAAAGCAAAGTGTTGAAGGCCCCACTGGATTTCTTCTTAATATTTATAGTAAAATGTGAGAGGAGAGAAATAAATGGAAAGAACTATGAAACAAAAGGAGTTAGGACTTGATGATTTTGAAAATTCTCAGTCTCTTCAGAGAGGAGAATATGCTAGAACAAGAATTGGCTTCCAAGCACTGTCAAGAAAAATGGCAGAGAGGCTGAGCATGGTGACTCATGCTTGTAATCCCAGCATTTTGGGAGACTGAGGTGGGAGGACTGCTTGAGCCCAGAAGTTTTTAGACTAACCTGGGCAACACAGCAAGACTCCATCTCTACAAAAAATAAAAATTAGCTGGGTGTGGTAGTGAGCATCTGTAATCCCAGTTACTTGAGAGGCTAAGGCAGGAGGATCTCTTGATTTCAGTCTCAGGAGTTTGAGATTACTATGATGAGCTATGATTTCACCACTGCCCTCCAGCCTGGGCAACAGAGCGAGACCCTGAAAAAAAAAAAGGAAAAAAAGAAAAAGAAAAATAAATGGCAGAGGAAATGTTGGAGGTGTGACTATGTAGCCTTTTGTTAAAATCTCAGAAAACTGAACGAATCAGTATTCAGTTACATAAAAGGCCCTTGAAAGAGACTAAGAGTGTTACTCAAGGAACTTTTCAGTGAAACCATAGGTCTTCTAGGAAGTTTAAGGACATTGTTCCTCAGCAAAATCAACAGGAGCCCAAGGTAGAAAAAGATCTTACCTAGATGAGATTTTTGGATGTAGCTTTTATTCAATGGAGTGAACGCCAATGAAATTCACAGAAGGCCTACAAAATTTTTAAGAAAATTGTATCACCAAAAACACTGCCAGTTTGGACTGAAAGGGACAGAAAGAGTAGCAGATGAAGTCATTGGACTTCCAAAGTTCTATTAGCAGGAAGCAGCCTAAGAAAACCACTGAGCATCAAACTTTTCACCTTTCATGAAAAAGGAAGGGAAACTTAGAAGGCAGAACCAGGAGCATAGAGGGTGGAGCCAAGATCCACAGAAAATTTTTCCACACATCGAAATCTAATCAAAGAACTTCCAATATTTGCTGTGTTGCATTTCAGAATTGCTGTGGACCACGGCCTTTATACCTCACATTTCCCACCTTTTTCTATTTTTTTAGAGACAGGATCTCACTCTGGGTCTTACCTAGGCTGGAGTGCAATGGTGCCCATCACAGCTCACTGCAGCCTTGACCTCCTGGGCTCCAGTGATCCTTCTGGTGTAGCCTCCTGAGTAGCTGGGACTATAGGTGTGCACCACGACGACTGGCTAGTTTTTAACATTTTTTGTAGAAACGAAGTCTTGCTATGTTTCCCAGGCTGGTCTCAAATGCCTGGCCTCCAGCAATTCTCCCTCCTCAGCTTCCCTAAGTGCAGGGAGTGTGTACTTTGTCTACAACTAAAATGAGAACACTCCCTCTTGACTGGATGCGGTGGCTCACACCTGTAATCCCAACACTTTGGGAGGCCAAGGAGGGCAGATCACTTGAATCCGGAAGTTCGAGACCAGCCTGGGCAACATAGGGAGACTCTGTCTTTACAAAAAATACAAAAAATTAGCCAGGCGTGGTGGTGTGCACCTGTAGTCCTAGCTACTGGGGAGGTAGAGGTGGGAGGATCACCTGAGCCCCTGGGAAATCAAGGCTACAGTGAGCTGAGATCGCACCACTGCACTCCAGCCTAGGCTATGGAGTGAGGCCCTGTCTCAAAAAAAAAAAAAAAAAAAAAAAAAGAAAAAAAAGGTTGATACAGTGGCTCATGCCTGGAATCCCAGCATATTTGGGAGGCTGAGGCGGGAGGATCACTTAAGCCCAGGAGTTCGAGACCAGCCTAGGCAACATGTGCGAAACCCCGCCTCTACAACAAATGAAAAATTTAGTTGGGCATGGTAGTGGCATGCACCTGTGGTCCCAGCTTACTTGGGAAGCTTAGGTGGTAGAATTGCTTTAGTCTGGGAGGTCAAGGCAGCAGTGAGCCAAGATTGTGCCACTGCACTCCAGCCTGGGTGACAGAGCCAGACCCTGTCTCAAAAAAAAAAAAAAAAAAAAAAAAAGAGGAAGAAGAAGAGGGAGAAGGGGAAGAAGAAAGAAGAAAAAGCCCTTGGAGAATTTTACTTAACAGGAGCTGAGGGATGGTAATAGAGAATAGTACCTAAGTCTGGTGTGAACAAAAGTAACAGGATGTATTAACTTGGGCCGCCATAACCTGCAATACCACAGACTGTTTGGCTTAAACAGCAGACACTGATTTTCTCACAGTTCTGGAGGCTGGAAGTCCAAGATCAAGATGCCTCCAGGATTAGTTTCTCCTAGCCTGTCTCCTTGGCTTGCAGATGGCTGCCTTCTTGCCATGTCCTCACGTGGCCTTTCCTCTGTGTGTCCTTGGAGAGAAAGAGAGACAGAGAGTTCCCCGGGGTCTCTTCCTTTTCCTGTGAGGACATCAGTGGTGTCAGATTAGTGACCCACCCTTATGAACTCATTTAAGCTTAAAGACTCTGTATCTCTAAATACGGTCACATTGTGGGGTTGGGACTTCAAAGTATGAATTTGTGGATGAGAGGATACACTTCAGTTAATAACATAGGATAAGATTCAGGACTATTCTATAGTCTTTGAGGACAAGTATGTAATAAAACTAGTTTGCCAGCATCCCTTGCTAGATCATATGCTCCACTGGGGCAGGAAGGATGTCTGACTTGTATAACATGGTACTCATAGCACTTACTGCAGTGCCTATTCATGTAAATATGTATTGAATGAATGAATTAGTGAATGTGGCATTGGAAAGTGGGTGCAAAGAAGGCTATCTCAGTGGTCTAAGATGTGAGGTACCCCAAGTACCTAAATTCATGCAGTGCTGGTGGTAATGAAGAGAAAGGCTGACAATGAATGGCAATAAGTAGTGGCAGTAAGAAGTGGGATAAAGGGGAGGGAAGAATCATGGGTGTGTAATGCTCTGTGACTAAGTGACCTGGTGATAACTGTCCCATTAGTTTAAATAGAGAAACTGAGAAAAGTTAGTTCATTGCTACTAATCCTCACTTTGAAATGAGATTACTGTCATTAATTTAGGACTTATTCATGATTGGTAAAGCTGAATGTTCTCATAGCTTCTCCCAGATGTTCCCTGAATGTTCTCTAAGACGTGATTTCTCTCCCCTCCAGCAACATTCAGGGACCCTGTATTCTTACCATTCTTACCCTACTTTGGTAGCCCAAAGAGAATTATAAGCACTAGGCCAGGCAAGGTGGCTCACACCTGTAATCCCAGCACTTTGGGAGGCTGAGGTGGGCAGATGGCTTGAGCTCAGGAGTTCAAGACCAGCCTGGACAACAGGGCAAAACCCTGTCTCTACAAAATACAAAAAAATTTACTGGGTAAGGCGGTGCATGCCTGTAGTCCCTGCTATGTGGGAGGCTGATATGGGAGGATCACTTGAGCCCGTGGAGGTTGAGGCTACAGTGAGCTGTGATGGCACCACTGCACTTCAGCCTGATAGAGCGATAGAGTGAAATCCTATCTCAAAGCAACAACAACAAAGAAAATTATAAGGGCTGGAAATATACATTTCTTGTTTTTTATTTTTCTTTTTTATTATTTTATTTTTTTTGAGAGAGGGCCTCCTTCTGTCACCCAGGCTGGAGTGCAGTGGTGCAATCATGGCTCACAGCAGCCTCGACCTCCCAGGTCCAAGTGATCCTTCTGTCTCAGCCGCCCATGTAGCTGGGACCACAGGTGCGTGGCACGACACTTGCCTAATTTTTTTGTTTTTGTAGAGACAGGGTCTCCCTATGTTTTCCAGGCTGGTCTCAAACTCCTGAGTTCAACCAATCCTCCCACCTCAGCCTCCCAAAGTGGTGAGATTACAGACGTGAACCACTGTGCCCATCTCTCTTAATAATACTACTTCTTTTATTTGTGATAGCTATAGTAGAAATAGAAATTATGGTCATTGGCGTGGTGGCTCACGCCTGTAATCTCAGCACTTAGGGAGGCCAAGGCGGGCAGATCACTTGAGGTCAGGAGTTTGAGACCAGCCTGACCAACGTGGTGAAACCCTGTCTCTACTAAAAATACAAAAGTTTAGCCGGACATGGTGGTGGGCACCTGTTGTCCCAGCTACTCAGGAGGCTGAGGCAGAAGAATTGTTCGAACCCAGAAGGTGAAGTTGCAGTGAGCCGAGATTGCACCATTGCACTCCAACCTGGGTGACAGAGCAAGACTCTGTTAAAAAAAAAAAAAAGAAAGAAAAAGTAAAAGAAATTATGGTCATGTTGGGCATCACAATGACATAAAACTTCTAAGTACTACTGCTCTTCATTTCAAGATTATTTCTCTTTTCTTCACTTCTTCCTTGTATTTATAATCCGGAGAGAATGACTCAAAACTAACTTTCTCAGTTCTCTAGCTGAGTTATTTATGAATGGAAATTTGCATCTAATGGCAATCTACTTTCTGAAAGAGCTCATAATTACAACAATTTCAGTTTTTTTGAACTTTCTGAACGTATCTCTTATGAATATTTCTTTTGAACATATCTCTATGAACAGACTATTCTTAGCTAACTTTAAAACCAAAACTCAAGGCCAGGTGCGGTGTCTCACACCTGTCACCCCAGCACTTTGGGAGGATGAGGCGGGTAGATCACTTGAGGTCAGTGGTTTGAGACCAGCCTGGGCAACATGGTAAAACCCCATCTCTACTAAAAATACAAAAATTAACCGGTTATGGTGGCATGCACCTGTAACCCTAGCTACTAAGGAGGCTGAGGCAGAAGAATTGCTTGAACCTGGGAGGCGGTGGTTGCAGTGAGCCGAGATTGCAGCCACTGCACTCCAGCCTGGGCAACAGAGTGAGACTCAGTCTCAATAAAAACAAAAACAAAAACAAAAACAAAGCCTGAAACTCAAAAGATTATTAAATGTAGATTTAGAGTAGCTGGATAACATCTGCTAATAGGAGTTAGCCCCAAGAAATTACTTGTTTATTATGAATGATTGGAATGCTTTCTTCTAGCCTTTGCCCTAGTTGCTTCAAAAGGGCAAAAACCAAAATCAGTGTTTAGACACACTCCCCTTCCAGACTGTGTTAATGTTCTTTATGAGTACTATTTGTACAAAATGCTGCCTACTCACAAATCCTTGAGAAAAGGATTTGATCATTGGGTTAGAACTTTTATAATTAGCTGATATAATGACCATTTTGAACTATTGCGTCATGTTAATGCCCATCAATTTTAGTAAAGTTACCATCTCTCTTTGTACAGAAATTTGTATAATTTTTTGAATGTTTTATTGCTCCTTGCCTTAAATACTCTGTAACAATTAGTGAAAATGAAATAGCAATTAGTAACAAAAACATGAATTCTAAATGTGACATTGAAATTGCAAGATATTTCAATTAGGATACAGATTTAGCTGTTTTAACAAAGACAGCAAAAATTTAAATAGGATAGAATGTTATTTCTCTAATCTGTCACTCAGGGGTAGAGTAAAAATAATAAAAAATGATTTTATTTCTCATTTAATAGTCTGATTCCTTTCTCAAATAATGCTGATATGTTGGCTCTTCCATGCTGCCATTCAAGCGTCCGTAAAATATTAGCCTCATCTGCTTGGTCCTAGATGGTTTGTTGCCATGTCCAAGTTCCAGGCAGCAAGATGGGAGAAGACAAAGTAGAATAAAAAGATACGTTATCCATTTAAGGGGGCACAACCCAGAAGTTGCATGTCACTTCTGCTTTCTTCTTCTTCTTCTCCTCCTCTTCCTCCACCTCCTCTTCCTCCTCCTCCTCCTTCTTCTTCTTCTCTTCTTCTTCTTCTTCTTCTTCTTCTTCTTCTTCTTCTTCTTCTTCTTCTTCTTCTTCTTCTTCTTCTTCTTCTTCTTCTTCTCCTCTCCTCCTCCTCCTTCTTCTTCTGCTGCTGCTGCTTCTGCTTCTTCTTCTCTTCTTCTTCTTCTTCTTCTTCCTCTTCTTCTTCTCCTCCTCCTCCTTCTTCCTCCTCCTCCTCCATCTCCTCCTCCTCCTCCTTCTTCTTCTCCTTCTCCCTCTTCTCCTTCTTCTCTCTTCTTCTTCTTCTTCCTTCTCCCTCTTCTCCTTCCTCCTTCCTCCTCTTCTTCTTCTTCTACTTCTCCCTCTTCTCCTTCTTCTCTCTCCTTCTTCCTCTTCTTCTTCTCCTTCTCCCTCTTCTCCTTCTTCCTTCCTCCTCCTCCTCCTCTTCTTCTTCTTCTTCCTTCTTCTTCTTCTTTCTTCTTTCCTCCTCCTCCTTCTCCTCCTTCTTTTCTTCTTCTTCTGCCTGACAACAGTGACTTCCCTGAGCTCAACGTACTTTCTAAGGCTCAACAGAGATACCCTATTTAGAAAGTATTGAAATCCACTACATTCTACACTTAACTGAAACGCTGGCCACTCAAAGCCTCTAGCTTTCTCAGAAATGCTGATTCAACCATAAAATTTCAGAACAACAAATAAGCCAGAAATTTCCATACAAATAGGTTGTTCATTACTTTCATGTAAAGTTATGTGACTCTTAAGTGAATTCAAAGGCCAAATCTTTGAAAGTCAAGATCCATAAAATAAATAAAAGAGTTAATTATACTTCATCGTTTACACTTAGTTTTTGACAAAATATTTTCAGCATTTGCTGATGATGCATAAGGTTGCTTTTGTTTTCTTCTTCACAATTGAACATGCAGTCGAGCATCTTAGTTTTAAATAACTAGCTTCTTCTTCTTCTTCTTTTTGAGACAGGGTCTCACTCTGTCATATAGACTGGAGTGCAGTGGTACAATCATAACTCACTGCAACCTCCAATTCCTGGGCTCAAAGGATCCTCTTGTCTCAGCCCCCCAGGTAGCTGAGGCTACAGGCACTCGCCAGTGGGCCCAGCTAATTATTATTATTTTTTTTTGTAGAGACCAGGTCTTGCTTTGTTGCCCAGGCTAGTTCTTGAACCCCTGGCCTCAAGCAGTCCTCCTGCCTTGACCTCCCAAAGTGTTGGGATTACAGGTGTGAGCCACCACACCCAGCCTGGTTCTGTTTATTTATTTTATTTTATTTATTTATATTTTTGAGACAGGGTCTTGCTCTGTTGCCCAGGCTGGAGTGCAGTGGCAGGATCGTGGCTCACTGCAGCCTCAACCTCTTGGGTTCAAGTCATCTTCCCACCTCAGCCTCTTGAGTAGCTGGGACTATAGGTGCACACCACCATGCCTGGCTATGAATTATATTTCTTAAGGGAATACGTGAACTATGAATTTGGCATGCCAAAAGTTATGACTCTTTAGTCTCAAATTACTGCTTGTTTGACTAAGCTGCTCGACTGCATGTTCAATTGTGAAGAAGAAAACAAAAGCAACCTTATGCATCATCAGCAAATGCTGAAAATATTTTGTCAAAAACTAAGTGTAAGCGATGAAGTATAATTAACTCTTTTATTTATTTTATGGATCTTGACTTTCAAAGATTTGGCTTTTGAATTCACTTAAGAGTCACATAACTTTACATGAAAGTAATGAACAACCTATTTGTGTGGAAATTTCTGGCTTATTTGTTGTTCTGAAATTTTATGGTTGAATCAGCATTTCTGAGAAAGCTAGAGGCTTTGAGTGGCCAGCGTTTCAGTTAAGTGTAGAATGTAGTGGATTTCAATACTTTCTAAATAGGGTATCTCTGTCGAGCCTTAGAAAGTACGTTGAGCTCAGGGAAGTCACTGTTGTCAGGCAGTGCCAATGCTCACCTTAGTCAGAGCATTCTCCAGTCTCCTGGTCAATGCTCAGTTGCAGCATTGTCACCCCTGACTGGAAAGGGGAAGAAGAGTGCAGCCTGTGAGCAAGTGAAGGGCCAAGAAGCATGGAGTCCCAGCCTGGGTCCAAGTGGCCCAGAGAAAAGGATGATCAGAAAGGTCAGGGGTCCTAGCATAGCAGGAAAATGAAATCACATAATACTTCTCTGCTGTAGTCCATTTGGGAGCAGCAGAACCTCAGCAGGCGGTAAGGGAGTACCTGCGGGTGGCCATCTCCTGCAATACTAGAGGTACTGTGGCTTTGGATGTTTGATGACAGACCAGGACTAAGTAACCATATGTTTGGGTTTCTTTGAGGAGTACTCCAAATTTCACCCAGACATATTCTATATATATATATATATGTGTATATATATATATATATATTTTTTTTTTTTTGAAACAGGGTCTCACTTTGTCACCCAGGCTGGAGTGCAGTGGTGCTGTCACAGATCACTGCAACCTCGACCTCCTAGGCTTAAGCAATCCTCCCACCTCAGCCTCCCGAGTAACTGGGACCGCAGATGCGTGCCACCATACCTGGCTAATTTTTTAATTTTGTAGAGACAAGGTCTCACCATGTTGCCCAGAATGGTCTTGAACTCCTGGCCTCAAGGGTACCTCCCACCATGGCCTCTCAAAGTGCTGGGGTTACAGACATGAGCCACCATGCCCTGCCCATGTTTATTGTAGTAGTCTACTATAGCCCTTAGTTACCTCTAACAAATATGGGATGCCATGGCTTTCTTCTGCCTCCTGTAGCAAGAATTTTTTTTTTTTTTCTTAACCACTGAAGGCATTTCTTTAGGTTAAGCAATAAAGGTGAAGACACCATATCTGAAAGCGTCAGTCTTACTCATATATATTTCCAGAGAGGGGAAGGGAGTGGGATGTTGTATGTCTAGTCTCCTTTATCTGTCTCTCTCTTTTTTTTTTTTTTTTTAGATGAAGTTTCACTCTTGTCACCTAGGCTGGAGTGCAAATGGTATGATCTTGGCTCACCACAACCTCCGCCTCCTGGGTTCAAGTGATTCTCCTGCCCCAGCCTCCTGAGTAGCTGGGATTACAGGCACCCGCCACCACACCCAGCTAATTTTTATATTTTTAGTAGAGATGGGGTTTCGCCATGTTGGCCAGGCTGGCCTTGAACTCCTGACTCAGGGGATCCACCTGCCTCAGCCTCCCAAAGTGTTGGGATTACAGGTGTGAGCCATCGCACCTGGCCTTAGTTTCCTTTATCTCTTAACCATTTAAAGCTGACCTGTTTATCTGGTTAACTGGTTGTCACATTAGGAGTAAGACAAATTTGAATTAATGGCATCTATATTTCATGCTGGAATAGTGAGACAAGAATATCAGCAACAATACAATCTGAACAACCAGGGGCCATTTTTAGGGTGTGAGCTGAGGAGGGCAGGGTCTGAGTGTCGTGTTGCACGAAGAAGAGCACCTGGTGGCTGTGCGCCAAAGAGGCTTGAGTGGCACAGGAGCTTTATGTAGTGAAATGTATTCCCCAAGGCTGCTCCTTCTCTGACATCTTTTAGGCTAAGAACATCTGGGTTGGAGGTAATGTACATTATTAGGATGGTGCAAGTCACCGTGGTCTAATATATTAAATATTTTTTTCCTCTAAGGATTCATTACTTTTTTTGAGCTAATTACATTACATTTTTAGTTCTGTGACCTTTAAATGAATATCTTATGATGAATTATAAATTTGTGTTAAAACTTTTATACTAGTGGGTATGGACAAAGGTAAGACTTTCATTAGCTTAGTGTATCTTTATATATCTATATCTATATCTTTTCCTTCTTTTTAGTAGCTAAGCCTTCACAAGCTTAGTGTATCTCTGTGAGAGTCCTGTATCTTTTGAATAGTTTGGATATTTAATGATATGTCTCCTTATCCACTTTAACATACTTTTAAAAACCCCAATAAAATTTCTTTATTTCTTTTTATAAAAATTATTTATTTATTTATTTATTTATTTTTGAGGCAGGGTATTTGCTCTGTTGCCCAGGCTGGAGGGCATCAGCATGATCTCTGCTCACTGCAACCTCTGCCTCCCCGGCTTAGGCATGTTTCTGCCGGGGCACCACCACGCTCAGCTAAGTTTTGTTTTTAAGGTGTTTTTTTGTTTGTTTTTTTTTTTAGTGATGACAAGATCTTGCTGTATTATCCAGGCTGGTCTTGAACACCCAGGCTCAAGCAGTCCTCCTGGGCTCAAGCAGTCCTCCCACCTCAGCCTTCCAAACTGCTGGGATTACAGGTAATGAGCCACTGTACCTGGCTATTTATTTATTTATTTAAGACTGGGTCTCGCTCTGTTGCCCAGGCTAGAGTGCAGTGGCACGATCTCGTCTCACTACAACCTCCGTTTCCCAGGTTTAAACAATTCTCTTGCCTCAGCCTCCTGAGTAGCTGGGACTACAGGCACATGCGACCATGCCTGGTTAATTTTTGTATTTTTAGTAGAGATGGGGTTTCACCATGTTGGCCAGGCTGGTCTCGAACTCCTGACCTCAGGTGATCTGCCTGCCTCAGCCTCCCAAAATGCTGAGATTACAGACGTGAGCCACTGCACCTGGCCTAATTCTTTATTTTTAAAATTTTACACTTCTTTATATAAATATTTTTGTCATCCTTCATGGGATTGAAGATAGTTCCTTTAATAATATAAGTGAAGCTGTCAATTAGTGGAGAGTACACTGGACCTAGATTCAGAGGTCTCAGGTTGTTGTCACAGGTCCTGTTGAAATGATTTGGTTGTGTTTTTAATAAATTGGATATCTAGTTAATAATTTACAACGAGAAACGCCCCTTCACAAGGATCAGAATGTTCATGTCCATTGATCAAGAATCTAATTCCAGTGTCACAGTATTGAGGAGTAGGTATAATATATCTGATGCAATTTCTCATGATCTTAATTCTTTTTTTGTGATGTGAGAGGCTTGGATAAGATAACCTTTAAGGTTCCTTTAATTCAAAACATTTCTTTTCCATGGCCTGCATCACGGAAAGGGGAAGCAGCATGCAAAACCTAGAAAATAGGTGGGTTCCGTGCCAGGCACTGTGGCAAGCATTTAGTGTGCATTATTTCATTTAATCCTCACAACTGATGAGGTAGGTATTATTATCATCCCCTTTTTAATATTAGGTTGGTGCAAAAGTAATTGTGGCTTTGCCATTAAAAGTAACTGAGCATTAGGTAACTTGGTCAGTTATCCCACAACTAGCAAGTGGCAGAGTTGGGATCTTAAACACAGGTCCGTCAGGGTCCGGAGTTTGGGGGCTGAGGTCTATGCTGGCTCTTTAACTGTCACACAGTAGCAGTTCTGAGGAACGTTTATTTAAGAGCAATAAACAGAATGGAGATTTTTTGCTTTTAAAAAAGTTATGTATTGGTAATAGTTCTCTAGGTATTTTGTATCCTTACATTATGTAAGTATATAAAATTTGACAGTATAAAAAGCAAAGAAATCTCTGAATGCAAGTGGCAAAATAAAGTCAGATTAAATCATCTGCCTCCAAATTTAATGAAATAAACAGAAGTAGTGAAAAAACAAAAAACAAAGGAGAACAACTTTACACCATAAACTCCAAAAAGTGAGAGCCAAGGAAAGTGATATTGTTGGGGTAGCTTTTTTTTCACACCCACCCCTCAGGAATAATGCTGAGAACTCTGATAATTTTTATGAATGTCTTCCAATTTAGAAAGAAACAGTTGGAAGGAGTGAGTAGGTGGCCCTGGGAAAAGTAAAGGAAATGCCTCAAGTGTGGCAGACCCTGCTTACCCCTCCGGGCCTGACAGAGGCAGGAAGGGCCTCCCTGGCTTCCCATCTTTCCAGGTCTCTGTGATGAGTTAGAAGAACAAGACGGATATACCCACAGCTAGCTGGGCGGGGGCGGGGGGGGGGCGGGGGGCGCCGGGGGGCACTGGTACAGGATGTTTAACTGGACTTGAGAAATCAGAGCTCCTCTTGACCTACTGTGGGTCTCCCTTCACATGACCCTCACCATGTCCTCAGGCTAAAGATAAGTGGATTGAAAGCAACACCAACAACTTAAATAGCTCCAAATGAAGCAGACAGACTGGCTCTGAATATTAATGTGGAAACATTATATCAGACCCAATGAGAAGTCAAATCAGTACAGAGCTATGCAATTTTTCTTTTTTTTTTTTTTCCATGTGAGACAGAGTCTCATTCTGTCACCCAGGCTGGAGTGCAGTGGCACAATCTCGGCTCGCTGCAACTGACACCTCCCAGGTGTAAGCAATTCTCCTGCCTCAGCCTCCTGAGTAGATGGGATTACAGGAGTGTGCCACCATGCCCAGCTAATTTTTGTAGTTTTAGTAGAGATGGAGTTTCACCATGTTGGCCAAGCTGGTCTTGAACTCTGGACATCAGGTGATCCACCTGCCTTGGCCTCCCACAGTGCTGGGATTACAGGTGTGAGCCACTGAGCCCGGCCAGAGCTATGTAATTTAAAAGAAGAATGGAAGAAATAAAGGCAAGGCAAGTAAGCAAACACATTAGAGCAGGAAGAAAAAGGAGAAGGAAAAGAAGAAGAATGAGAAAAATAAAAAGAGGAAGAAAAGAAGAAAGAAAGAAGACAAAACATGGTGTAAAAAGACAAGTGTTTAAAGGTGAAAAATAGCTTTTAAAATAATGAAAATACACCTCCTCCAAACAAACAGAAAAGATCCTCTGGAAGTACTTTAAGATATAGGTTAACGACGGGGCACGGTGGCTCACGTCCGTAATCCCAGCACTTTGGGAAGCTGAGGTGGGCAGATCACCTGAGGTCGGGAGTTTGAGACCAGCCTGACCCACACGGAGAAACCCCATCTCTACTAAAAACACAAAATTAGCTGGGCTTGGTGGCACATGCCTATAATCCCAGCTACTTGGGAAGGCTGAGGCAGGAGAATCGCTTGAACCTGGGAGGTGGAGGTTGCGGTGAGTCGAGATCATGCCATTGCGCTCCAGCCTGGGCAACAAGAGCAAAACTCCATCTCAAAACAAACAAACAAACAAACAAACAAAAAAGATATAGGATAATTTTATGGTACTATTATTCTAGAAAACTAAGGCCCCAAAATGAGGTAATAAAATAACAGAATGAAAAGAATGGAGAAATTTTCAGAGCTAAGGAAACTAATTGAGACCCCAAAGACAGCCACCATAGATCTAATAAATAATTTAGGAAGAGCAGGGAACAGGATAGACATGACTGAAAATAGAATTAGTGTCATGGAGGAAATGCTGACAATAATCAGCGAATGCAGGGCCAGGCACAGTGGCTCATGCCTGTAATCCCAGCACTTTGGGAGACCGAGGTGGGAGGATCACTTGAGCCCCGGAGTTTGAGACCAGCCTGGCCAACATAGTGAGACCCTGCCTCTGCAAAACATTAGCTTGGTGGGGTGGCGCATGCCTGTAGTTCTAGCTACTCTGGAGGCTGAGACAGGAGGATTGCTTGAGCCCAGGGGTTCGAGGTTGCAGTGAATTATGATCACACCACTGCACTCCAGCCTGAGTGACAGAGTGAGACCACACTGTCTCTGGAAAAAAAAAAAAAGATAAAAACAACAACAATAATAATCAGTAAATGCAGAGAAAATGGACAAGGAGATTAAAATAAGTGGAAGGCAATCAATATGGAGGTCATAGACTGTAAAATAATAAGAAATATGTATATTATATAGTCTCATAAATATATATATTATATATAAAATACTCATATATTATGCATGTTAATACACTTATTCCTATAAGGAGGGAAAGTGGGCTGGGCTTGTAGGACAGAAGGGAATGGAGCAATATCCACTAACTTCTGAGGACAAGAAAGTGTAGCCCGCTTCTTCTCCGAGAAAACACCAAATGGTAGATGGCTCGGGGGCAGCGGAGAGAGAAAGGGGCCCTGGGATGGGGAACCGCGGCGTCTTCTGCGGAGGCTGCGGCAGTGGCATCCTCGGCCGGGGTTGCTGCCATGATTGGGGATGGACGTGGCCGAGGCCGCAGAGCTTGCGGAGGCAAGGCCAAGGCCAAGGAGTAGATGCCCATCACCAAGCTGGGCCAGCCTTGTCAAGGGCATGAAGATCAAGTCCCTGGAGGAGATCTATTTCTTCTCCCTGCCCATCGAGGAGTCTGAGATCATTGACTTTTTCCTGGGGGCCTCTCTCAAGCATGAGGTTTTGAAGATTATGCTGGTGCCAAAGCAGATCCGTGCTGGCCAGCACACCAGGTTCAAGGCGCTGGTGGCCATAGGGGATTACAATGGCCACGTTGGTCTGGGTGTTAAGTGCTCCAAGGAGGTAGCCACTGCCACCTGAGGGGCCATTATCCTGGCCAACCTCTCCATTGTCCCCGTGCGCAGAGGCTACTGGGGACACAAGTTGGGCAAGCCCCACACCGTCCCTTGCAAGTTGACAGGCCGCTGCGGCTCTGTGCTGGTGCACCTCATCCCTGCGCCCGGGACACTGGCATCGTCTCGACCCTGGTAGCTAAGAAGCTGCTGATGATGGCCAGTATCCATGACTGCACGCCTCAGCTGAGGGCTGCACTGCCACCCTGGGCAACTTTGCCAAGGCCACCTTTGATGCCATCTCCAAGACCTACAGCTACTTGACCCCCGACCTCTGGAAGGAGACTGGATTCAACAAGTCTCCCTATCATGAATTCACTGACCACCTTGTCAAGACCCACCCCAGAGTCTACGTGCAGAGGACCCAGGCTCCAGCTGTGGCTACAACATAAGGTTTTTATACAAGTAAAATAAAATGAATTAAGCCGGTTAAAAAAAAAAGTGTAGTCCAACAAAACTGTTCAGTTATAAAGTCAACAAGCAGGCATTCTCAAATATGAAAAAACAGAGGGAAAGTATTACTTAGAATCTAGTGTGTAAAAGATATAGAAGTAAGCCTCTAACGAACAAAACCATTGGACGTTGAAATCCAGCCAAAGAAATGAATCAAAATCAAGAATGTAGGAGTGGTAAAAGAACTGGAAATGAGCATTAGACCCTTTTAAAAATGGAACAAAAACTAAGTAACTAGGGGTATCATAATTACAGAACATGATGTGATGGTTTATAACCTGGCAAAGTAAAATATATTATAATTAATGAGAAGAGAAATGGAGAAAAATGTAGGTAGGAGAAATTGTTTTGAGTGTAATCACCTCATCTTTCACAGCAGGGAGTCAACCCGTGCTGTCTAAAATTAAACCACGTAGTTAAGAAAGAAAAATGTTTCCAGATCTTTGATTATTTTAATAATCTCTTTGCTTAACCTGAGAGCCAGAGAGGAAAGCCGGCATCTGTGTGCCAGATTTGCATACAGCTATGTTTTGGTTTTGTATGACCAGATCAATGTTTTCAAATATCTTAAAATCTGAATGCCTTTAGGTGGGGGTGCACTCACCTGTTAACTTCTATTTTACACATTTGTATTTCACACATTTAAGGCCTGCCTGGCCTTATCTTCAGAGGACTCTTTGGCAACAAATATCTTCCACGATGAAGAATCATTTATCTGAAGTTCAGTAATTCCTGGAGTAAGATGAAATAACTGACCAATAGATCCATTCCTCTTATTTGTTGTGTGAAATATCTTTTTCTCTGGCATAACAAATGGAATGTTTCCCATACATTATAACGACAGTAATCTGTCTCCCAGCAAAGCCAGACACTGCTGCCTCCACTGTTTTCCTAAACTGGCTGCGCCCTGGCCTTTGACTCCCGTGCACGTGTGAATGATGCACAGACAGTGACTTTCCTGAGATCCCTTTCATCGGGTAGGCGCCTCCAGGGAGGCTTCTCCTTACACGACTCACTCTATTTAAAGCTGTGGGGACTTAGCTGTTGTCACCTTCTAGCTATTTCTTTGGCTCAAATTTAACTTTCAGTCCTTTAAACAGACTACAGATTGGGACTGAAAGGGAGCCAGAAGAAACAGCTGATTGGCTGTGAAGGTCTTGTTGGGGTGTTCTGACCCTGGCTGGAGAGGCTGAGCTGGTCATTCTGAGAGCAACTGTGAGGGCAGCCTGAGTCTTCTGCTCTGACGCTTTAGAAGGGACAGTGGATGGACATTGGAAGGACCGGTGTCCCAGCAGGAGACCAAAGATTGGGCGTTGCAAAGAGAACTGCAGAACTCTTAAGATACTGTTTCCACATACAGGTACTGTATTAGTTCTTTAGGGATCTGCTGAAGACAAAATAGATAACGCCTTAAAAAAGCAAAACAAACCTTTTATTTAAATTAAATTTTGTAATAATCGAGAGAGATGCCTGTCACACTTAGATTTTGAACTTTTAAATGTTTCCATAATTAGAAGGCATTTCATGGGAAGGAATAAAGGCTGGATTGTGTCATGGTGGCTGTGAGAATGGGGTGGGAAGGGTAGAGACAAGCTCTGTGAAACAAAGAACCAAAATTTGGCTGTTGATTGGATATGAGAACAGAGAAGGACTCAAGCTTGATAACCTGAATGGCAGGTAATATTATCATTATCATTATTATTGAGACAGAGTTTCGCTCTTGTTGTCCAGGCTAGAGTGCAATGGTGCAATCTTGGCTCACTGCAACCTCTATCTCCTGGGTTCAAGCGATTCTCCTGCTTCAGCCTCCCAAGTAGGTGGGATTACAGGTATGCACCACCACGCCTGGCTAATTTTGTATTTCTAGTACAGACAGGATTTCACCATGTTGATCAGGCTGGTTTTGAACTCCTGAACTGAAGTTATCCACCCGCCTCAGTCTCACAAATTGCTGGGATTACAGGTGTGAGCCACTGTGCTCGGCCCCGGTAATATTATTAACTACAGGCAAGCCAAGGGGTTCACACCAAGGTGTTCTCATTGGCTTGCTTCTTGCTTTTGTAGGTAATACCATTACAGTCAGAGAACTTCCTCTAGTAAGGTGATTTTCTTCTGTCTTTGTAGTGCTTACAATGAGTGTTCCCCTAGGATAACCTTTGTAAACTCACCACATATTATCCAGGGCAGTTGGACTCCTTGTATATAACATTTTTGTTATGGAAAAAAAGTCCAAAAGTTTGTGTAAGGCCTATATATATATATTATACACACACACACACACACACACACACACACACACACACACACACACACACATTTTTAAAGATAGGGGCTTTCTCTATTGCCCAGACTGGAGTGCAATGGCACAATCGTAGCTCACTTGAACTTCTGGGCTCAAGTGATCCTTCTGCCTCAGCCTCCTGAGTAGCTGGGATTACTGGTGTGCCTTACCACACCCAGCTAATTTATTATTACTATTTTTGAGATGGAGTCGCACTCCATCGCCCAGGCTGGAGTGCAGTGGCATGATCTCAGCTCACTGCAACCTTTACCTCCTGGGTTCAAGTGATCCTCCCACCTCAGCCTCCCCAGTAGCTGGGATTACAAACATGTGCCACCACACCCAGCTAACTTTTGTATTTTTGGTAGAGATGAGGTTTCACCATGTTGGCCAGGCTGGGCTCGAACTCCTGACCTCAAGTGATCCGCCCACCTTGGCTTCCCAAAGTGCTGGGATTACAGACATGAGCCATGGCACCCAGCCAATAATATATTTCTTAACCCATTGGTACTAAGAACTCTCAATGCAGATTGTTACCCCATTCTGCATGCCATTCTATGACATCTTTTGAGTTTTTAGCTGAGGGTGAAATTATGCATGGAAAGGGCTGCCTATATTTGCTTATATTTAATGAATGTCCAATTAATTAGAATTATAAATTGGAGACTTTTGTTTCTCTTATGCCTCTTAGTTAAATTTACAACTTGTTATTTTATTAATAAATGTTACACATTTTTGTAAAAATTAAGAAAAATTGCTTTCATTAAAAAATCCATGTTTCATCAATTTATAAATTTAACAAGTTAAAGTTCCCTAAATAAAAGTAGTTTATTGAGTTTTCTTAAACATTTTAAACTACTTTTACAAGTTTCATACTATAGCATCAAATCTAAACTGCCACTAGTTGTAAAATGCACCATTATTTTATGTACTACCAGAAAGGGAAACTGCCACCAGTACAATCGTATATTGATTGTAAGACATGCAGATCCATTTTGCACATTTGCTAAAATGAGGAAGAAATGTGCATCTAGAATTGATAAAACACTATGTATCTGATATCTCAAATAGTGCAAATGTTAGGTTTGAAACAAGCAAAATCTTTGTAAGCATTTACACAGCTCTTGTGAATCTAAACACATTTAAATTAATATACAGATTTCTAAATGTAGTATATATTAAATATTTAAGTACTGTTTATAAATGTAACCAAACTCTGTTACACATTCTGCAATAAGTTAAAAAAAGGGAAAATTTCTATAATATGTCAGATTCTCTTGAACATTCCAAACACCTTCAATTGCAAACTCACGAGGATATTCTTGATGTTTATGAAACTTATTACTAAGCACAAAATAATTAATGCATGGGTTTGGTTACTTCACCATCCTTTCACCATTCTTCTTCTTCTTTTTTTTTTTTTTTAGATGGAGTCTCGTGCTGTCGCTCAAGGTTGGAGTGGCGCAACTGCAGCCTTGGCTCCCTATAGTCTCTGCCTCCCAGTTCAAATGATTCTCACACTTCAGCCTCCCAAGTAGCTGGGATTACAGGTGGCTGTCACCAATCCCGGCTAATTCCTGTATTTTTATATAGTAGAGATGGGGTTTCACCATGTTGGCCAGGCTGGTCTCGAACTCCTTATCTCAGGTGATCCTGTGCCTCAGCCTTCCAAAGTGCTGGGATTAGAGGTGTGAGCCACTGCACCTGGCCTTCACCATCCTTATTCTTATTTTAATGTTGTAGAGTCACTTACCCAATAAGTAGATTTACCGTCTTAGGCCGGCATTACTAGTTCTCAAAATCCCCCTTTGGATTCTGAATTAGATTAGTGGTTCTCAAAATTTTGGGCATCAGGACCCCATTTACCCTAAAAAATTATTGAGAACCCTAAAGAGCTTTTATTTATATGGATTATAACTATTGATATTTACTACAATAGAAATTAAATCTGAGAAAATTTTTAAAATTTTTTATTGATTCATTTAAAAATAACATTAATAGGCCTGTGGCAGTGGCTCACACCTAAAATCACAGTGCTTTGGGTGGCCAAGGTGAGAGCATTGCTTGAGCCCAGGAGTTTGAGAGTAGGCTGGGCAACTCTCAAAGTAGGCTGGGCAACTTTGAAGTGAGACCCCATCTTCAAAAAACTAAGAAAATTAGTTGGGTGTGGTGGCACATGCCTGTAGTCCCAGCTACAGGAGAGGCTGACCTGGGAGGATTGCTTGAGCCTGGGAGGTGAAGGCTGCAGTGAGCTGTGATTGCACCACTGCACTTCAGCCTGAGTAACAGAGCAAGGCCTTGTCTCAGGAAAAAAACCAAAAACACATCAATGTTAGTATTAATGATACAGTTTTATGGAACAAACAATTAAAAATTTTGGGGGGAAGTTTTTTTTTAGCAATGAATTGAGTAAGGATAAAAATCTGAGAGATGTAGAGGAGACGTATGACAAAAGGGATGGACTTGCCCCCATTGACACAACAGAAAAATGTGACCCGAACACTTTGACCCTAAATCCTGTTCTCCTGCATATAATAGCCAAGCATCCAGACATTGCCACTTTATCTGTATTCAGCAGAAGCTGGGTGATCATTGTTAGAGAAGTTGAAGGAGTAATTCCTTCATTAGGCAAGAAATTGGACTAGACCAATGATCACAAAGTTCCATTTTCATCCTATGATTCTATGCTCCTTTGAACCCTGAAAAACTCCAGGCTTTTCTGAGTATCTATGCAAGGGTACGCCCTGTTGCTTGCTTTTCCTGTATGTGGTCTCCATTTCCCTTTGTAACAGAGTCTCAATTGTGCTTAGAGAATTAGAGTGTCCAGTTAAGGAGACATAATTTTCTCTGGGTCCCCTGCAACTAGGAGCGGCTTTGTGACCTAGTTCCAGCCCATGAGCTATAAGCAAGATCCACAAGATGAAAATTCTGGGAGATTGATGATTTCCCTTATTAAAAAAAAAAGGATATTTAGGAATAGATGTGTTTTTCCTTCTTTGTGCCTGGAACATGGATGTAATACCTGGAGATGGGGTAGCTCTCTATGACCATGAAGAAGAAAGCCACACACAAACAATGGATGATCAGGAAGTGAAAGGAGCCTCCTTCTGGACTTCTTGTTACATAAGAAGAATTTTCCTTAAGACACTGTAATTGAATTTCTGTTACATGCAGGCTAACTCAAACTTAACTAGAATAATGGGCAAAAATGCTTCAATTTAATCTGGACTTAATTGTCCAAGACCTTCGCTACTGGCCAGTATGGCAGGCAGCCAGTGCATTCTTCAATTGCTTTAGCCTGTCATCTCACCACCTGGGTATTCTTACTGAGGTTAGTGCCATGGCACACTGCCAAGAGTGTCTTTGGGATCAGCCAGAAGAGTCCTGGGTTTCTATCACCAGCTGTGTGACCTCAGGCAAGTGACTTAATTTCTTTGAGCTTTAGTTTTCTCATCCATAGAAATGAGACAAATATTTAATATCTCCTGGTTGTTATGAGGATTACCTGAGATAACAGGGAAAATCTCTAGCACAAGGCCTTGTGGGCCACAAAGTAGGTACTCAACAAATGGCAGGCTCTGTTTCTCTCTTCCTGTTACAGAAGTAAATTAGTCTCATTCATGGTCAGTGGCAAATATTCCAGACCTATGTCCTACTAGTTTAAAGTTGAGTAACAAAAATAAAACAGGATTTTTGGGTGCTAATGTTTATGCAAATATTATACAATAAACCAGATGAAGTATGGATGCCTGTGACCCCTAGCAAGCCATGCAGATGAGCAGGTGATATCTATGGATCTGAGTAAGTGCTGAATGGTGACCTCAGAGGGTAGGGGTTAATAAAGACGACGATGACGATGATAGTAGTTAATATTTCTTTTTTCTAAATCTGCCTTCTGAACATGAAATAGCTAATATTTCTTAAGCACCTACTATGTGCTAGCCACTGTGGTAAGCACTTGATATGCCTTCTCTCATTTAATACTTATGAACTAAGGTAGCTATTATTATCTCCAGTTTATGAATAAGGAAATGGACGCTTGGAGACATTAAACAAGTTGCCCAGCATCACACAGTAGTAGAGTTGGGACTAGATTTTAGCTTTGTCCAACTTCAAGGTCATGCTGGTAACCACTGTCTATTGATAAGATGAAAATCAATGGTGAGCTAAAGTAGGGTTGTGAGAGTCTGTTATGTTCATCTCTTCTCAAATATGCATTTAATGAAGTCACACTAGTAGCTTGAAATCAGCCCTCATTAAAGCATATCTATGCCACTGAAACTGGCAAGTGCTACCTACCAATCGGGTCTCTCTCCCATGCCACTGCCTAAGAGCTGGTTGTTAAACATTTACCAGCATACCACTGGATGGGATATAGCTGTGTTAGAGAAGGTATCAATCAAGAAACAGTGAATCTAGCTGACAGGGGAGATTAATGAATAAGTGAGGACAGAAAGCCTCTTAAACATTTGTCCTGAGTTATTTGCTAGGTGAGATAGATTCCTGTGAACGGTGGAAAAGGATAATTTTTCTTGGTGCTATGGACAGAAGGGAATCAAGCTAGACTGAGGGTCTGAGGATCTTAAACACAAAGAACAGATACAATATATATTGCCTCACTTATTTCAAGGTCCTCTTTGTGAGTTCCTTCTCTGTGCCGGGTGCTTCTATGTGTCACATCTAGAAACATACATAGCATAGAATCCCTCTGGATTAGTCAGCCTCAGCTGCTATAACAAAATACCATAGACTGGGGGGCTTAAACAATAGAAACCTATTTCTCACAGTTCTGGGGCCTGAGAAGTCCAGATCAGGGTGTGGGCTGATTTGGGTCCTGGAGAGGGCCCTCTTCCTGGCTTGCAGACAGCTGCCTTCTCAATTTTGTAGCATGCTGGAGAGAGATCGAGCGAGCCCTCTGGTTTCTCCTATCAAATTAGGGCCCCACTCTTATGACCTCATTTAACCTTAATTATTTCTTTACTCCAAATACAACCAACATATTAGGGGTTAGGGCTTCAACATACAAATTTTTGGGAGACACAATTTATTATTATTTATTTATTTATTTTGAGACAGAGTTTTCCTCTTGTTGCCCAGGCTGGAGTGCAATGGCGTGATCTTGGCTCACTGCAACCTCCACCTCCCAGGTTCAAGTGATTCTCCTGCCTCAGCCTCCAGAGTAACTGGTATTACAGGCGCTGGCCACCATACCCAGTTAATTTTCTGTATTTTTAGTAGAGAGGAGGTTGCACCATTTTGGCAAGGCTGGTCTTGAATTCCTGACCTCAGGTGATCTGCCTTCCTTGGCCTCCCAAAGTACTGGGGTTACAGGCATGAGCCACCGTGCCCGGCCCAAGACACAATTTAGAAGAGAAGTTTACTTCTCTTTGGGGAAGGCAAACATATACACAAATAATTACAACGTAATGTTTTAAAAAGTAATTTAAACATTACATACTTTTTTAGTAAGATGAAAGTTTGTCTTAACTACTGCAGGGAATCCTTTTAGTGATTCATGAACTTTTTTTCTCTTTTTTTTTTTTTTTGGAGATGGGTCTCACTCTTTCTTCCGGGATAAAATGCAGTGGCATGATCATAGCAGCTCACTGCAGCCTTGAACTCCTGGGCTCAACTGATCCTCATCCTCAGCTTCCCGAATAGCTGGGACTACAGGCGTGAGCTACCACTCCCAGCAGAGAAGGAGACTCCTTTATTTTGCTGGATTATGTTAAAACACAAAGTGCTGGGTTATGGAGATGTTGCTGTGTTGTCTCAAGCCATGATATTGATTGATTGATTGATTGAGACGAGCCTCACTCTGTTGCCCAGGCTGGAGTGCAGTGGAGCAATCTTGGCTCACTACAACCTCTGCCTCTTGGGCTCAAGTGATTCTCCTGCGTCAGCCTCCCAAGTAACTGGGACTATAGGTGCATGTCACCACGCCCAGCTATTTTTTGTATTTTTAGTAGAGGCGGGGTTTCGCTTTGTCAGCCAGGCTGTTCTCGAACTCCTGACCTCAGGTGATCCACCGGCCTTGGCCTTCCAAAGTGTTGGGATTACAGATGTGAGCTACTGAGCCCGGCCACAAGCGACGATATTTAAAGGTATCCCCATTAACATCTTCTGTTTGGTCCAAGTAAGTTGGTAAACAGTAGCAACTTTAGCTCTCTGAGTTGGCTTCCTACCCTACTCAGTAGTCTTTGTATTTCCCAGTATTCTCATCAGGCTATCAAACAGGAAAGGATCTCATGCATCACTATTTACTGATGGACTGTGAGCCTATCCCTTACTATGGACTATTCGCATGACTGTGTTACTTAAAAACACATTTTTTAGTCTTTTAAATTCAATTTTATTTTAATTAATTAATTAATTAATTATTTTGAGATAGGGTCTTGCTCTGTTGCCCGGGTTGGAGTGCAATGGTGCCATATTGGCTCACTGCAACTTCTACCTCCCAGATTCAAGCGATTCTCATGCTTCAGCCTCCCTGAGTAGTCACCACACCTGGCACATGCATTTTTGTATTTTTAGTAGAGATAGGATTTTGCCATGTTGGCCAGGCTGGTCTCCAACTTCTGACCTCAAGTGATCCACCTGCCTTGGCCTCCCAAAGTGCTGGGCTTACAGGTGTGAGCCACCGTGCCCAGCCTATTTATTTATTTATTTATTTATTGAGACAGGATCTTGCTCTGTTGCCCAGGCTGGAGTGCAGTGGCATGATCATAGCCCACTGAAGCCTTGACTTCCTGGCCTCACGCAATCCTCCCTGCTCAGCCTCCTGAGTAGCTGGGACCACAGGTGTGTGCCACCATGCCTGGCTAGTGTTTTTATTTTTTGCAAAGATATGGTCTCACTCTGTAGCCCAGGCTGGTCTCAAACTCCTAGGCTCAGGTGACCCTCCTGCCTCAGCCTCCAAAAGTGCTGGGATTACAGGTGTGAGCCACTATGCCCACCCACCCAGCCTAAATTAAACTTTGGAATAAAATAATTTTTGTGCTGTTAAAGGGATTTCAACAAGCTGATAGAGAGATGTTGGAGGTAAGAGAAGTAAAATCTGAAATATACTCCATGTTAAAAAATCCAGCAGCCGTTTTAAGGAGAATAAAGAGATAATGAGAAGGGACTAAAGAGGGAATGATTTTATTTATGTATCTATTTATTTATTTTGGAGACAAGCTGTCTCTCTGTCACCTGGGCTGGAGTGCAGTGGCATGATCATGGCTCACTGCAGCTTCGACCTCCCAGGCTCAGGTGATTTTCTTGCCTCAGCCTCCCGGGTAGCTATGACTACAGGCCTGCCACCATGCCTGACTAATTTTTCCATTTTTTATAGAGATGGGATTTCACCATGTTCCCAGACTGGTCTCAAACTCCTGGGCTCAAGCAGCTCGGCCTCCCAAAGTGTTGGGACTACAGGCATGAGCCACTGTGGCTGGCCAGGAATGATTTTAGAAATATTTTGTTGTTCTGGTGAGGTTTGGGCTTCTGGTAAAAAAAAAAAAAAAAAAAAAAAAAAAAAAAAAGAAAGAAAAGAAAAAGAAGTATTTTTTTTGTTTGCCTGCATAGCCTGTTCTCTGCTCTGGAGGATTTTCTCTACTCTGGAGGAGAAGCCAGAGAGAAGTTCACTTGGCTATTGGTATTGATGGAGAATAATTTCTGGGAGCTACACTTGGCATCAGTGGGCTTGGGTCCCACTGTCACCAATGTCTTCCATGATATCCAGCCCTCCCTGTCCTAGGACACATAAGAGCAGCGCTTCTCCCTAAAGATCCTCCCCCATTTTCAGTTTACTCTTTCTCAAATCTTGTGGGGTTTAGGCAGGGTGTGTTCTAAAGAACCTATTGTTAAAATTTCAAGAATTTTGTAGGGCAGTTGTCAAACGCAACCATAATTAAGAATTAAATTATATACCCCTTCCCAGTTTGGGCAACATGGCAAAACTCTGTCTTTACAAAAAAATTAGCTGGGTGTGGTGGCACACGCCTGTAGTCCCAGCTACTTAGGAGGATCACTTGAACCCGGGAGGTCGAGGCTGCAGTGAGCAAAGATCACACTACTCCACTCCAGCCTGGGCAACAGAGTGAGATCCCTGTCTCCACAAATAAATAATAAATAAATACATAATAAATAAATTATATACACCTTACAATCAAATAAGTTATATTCAAAACAAAGATCAATACTAAAAGTTCTTCATGCCCCAATTATTTTACAATGTGTTACTATTATTTGAGATCTTGAGGTTATTTGTATTTATTCCATCTGTATGATGGAAACATTATGTAATGATGTGCTACTGCAAAGAAAGCTCTTCCCAACCCTGTGTTCCCATGTCCTGTGATGCCACCTTGGTGGCTGAAATCAGCTACCGTGTTCCCATGGAGATTTCCACCAGGGAAATCTGCAAATGTCGCAGGAATGTGATTTGTTGTTTTACTGGTTGTTTATACTTAAAAAACGGATAGAGAAAATGTTAGTAATGCAGATTAAACTTAAAAGTGTTTCATGGCTAAAACAGTTCCTTTGTGACTAGCACAAAAATTGAGAAATTGAGAAAATATTCTTCAAGTATTTGAAGCTATTAATCTGATTCTGCAAAGTCACTCACTTAATTGACAATTGAGTCAAGTTCTGACAGAAATATTGTTTCTCTTTCATCTTACTCTTCAACATAAATGAAAGTATCCACCAACACTTATGTTAGAATGAAATCTTTCCTTAGTTGCAACCATATATTGGCTACAGATAAAAGAATTCATAAAAAACCTGTGAAAACATTCCATGAGAATCAATGGTGTACACTGAATTTAAAATAGAGTATTGTATGTTTTATTGTTATTTTAAAATTGTGTACTATATATCCTTTATGTCAGTAAAATTTATAACAAACACATGTATCTAGATATGCGAAAAGTTTTTTTCTTGGAGCTCCGGTTGTTAATCATTTACTAGCACACTGCTGCATTTGAGGTCTTCTTCTCTTCCTTACACTCACTACAATCATAGCTCAATAACTAAACGTGTATTAAAAAAATCTCATGTCTGTCTTCTTTGCTTAGAATATAAGCTCCATAAGGGCAGAACACATTTCTGTTTTATACATAGTCATTTTCTCAGACCCTGGCTCAGTATTTGGCACCTGGCAGATGCTCAATAAATGTTTTTTTTGGATGAATGGATGGATGAATGAGTGAATCCAAATCCTGACTTTTGTTTTCCTGCTGCCAATGATTCATTTAATGTTTTCCTATAAATATATATATATATTTAATTAAAAAAAATAAAGACAGGGTCTTGCCATGTTGCTCAGGCTGGTCTCGAACTCCTGAGCTCAGGCAATTCACCTGCCTTGGCCTCCCGAAGTGCTGGGATTACAGGTGTGAGCCACCATGCCTGGCCACTTAACATTTTCTTACATTTAATATCAATTATGAAACATTTAACTTTAATTTTACACATTTAACTTTAATTATGTAATAACATTTTTTGGTGACATCTTAGAATGAATCTATAATTATGCTGTACTATGTTTTCCCCGATAACAAAGCTTCTTGTAAAATGGTATAAAAACAATGCATTCACTTCATAAATACTATTTTATTTTCTTTTTCTTTTTTTCTAGGACAGAGGCTCACTTTGTCTCCCAGGCTGGAGTGTAGTGGCACGATCTTAGCTCACTACAACCTCCACCTCCTGGGTTCAAACGATTCTCCTGCCTCAGGCTCCTGAGTAGCTGGAACTACAGGCACCCACCACCATGTCAGGCTAATTTTTGTATTTTTAGTAGAGAGGGAGCTTCGCCATGTTGGCCAGGCTGGTCTCAAACTCCTGCCCTTAAGTGATCCTTCCGCCTCGGCCTCCCAAAATGCTGGGATTACAGACGTGAGCCACTGTGCCCAGCCACTTCATTAATATTCTTATATTGCTTCATCTAAATGGCTCTCATTAAACAATTATTGTGCAGTCTAATGTAATATTTTTCAAATCTATTTGTCCATGACACAGTAAGAAATGCATTTTACATGACAGGTCTCTGATGCATACATATGTGTATGTATGTGTAATGTAATAAAATGTTTATATGTATATATGTTTTTAACAAAAGTTTCCTAAAGCAAAACACTTAATGGAGTGCACCTTGGTGTTTTTTACCCAAGGTTAGTGTGTCCTAATTTATTTTTTAAAAACTTCTGATGGTGAACTTAAACAAATCAACAAGAAAAAACAAAATAACTCCATTAAAAAGTGGACAAAGGACATGAACAGACATTCCTCAAAAGAAGGCATACAAGCAGCCAACAAACACATGAAAAAATCCTCAATATCACTAATCATCAAAGGGATGCAAATTAAAACCAAAATGAGATACCATCTCATACCAGACAGAATGGCTATGGTTTTTTTTGTTGTTGTTGTTCTGAGACAGAGTCTCACTCTGGGGTGCAGTGGCACAGTCTTGGCTCACTGCAACCTCCACCTCCTGGTTCAAGTGATTCTCCTGCCTCAGCTTCTGGAGTAGCTGGGATTACAGGTATGCGCCACCATGCCTACCTAATTTTTGTATTTTTAGTAGAGACAGAGTTTCACCATATTGGCCAGGCTGGTCTCGAACTCCTGAACTCAAGTGATTCACTTGCCTGGGTCTCCCAAAGTGCTGGGATTACAGGCATGAGCCACTGCTCCCGACCTGAATGGCTATGATTAAAAAGTAAAAAATAACAGATGCTAGGGAGGATTCGGAGAAAAGGCAATGGTTACACACTGTTGGTGGGAATGTAAGTTAGTTCAACCACTGTGGAAAACAGTATGGACATTTCTCAAAGAACTAAAAATAGAATTACCATTTAACTCAGCAATCACACTGCTGGGTATCTACCCAAAGGAAAATAAATTATTTTATCAAAAAGATACCTGCACTTGTATGTTTATCACTGTTCATAATAGTAAGGTCATGAAATCAACCTAAGCACCCATCAACAGTTGTTTGGATAAAGAAAATGTGGTACACATATACCTGGGAATACTAGGCAGCCATAAAAAAGAATGAAATTATGTCCCTTACATCAACATGGGTAAAGCTGGAGGTTATTATCTTAAGTGAAGTAACTCAGAAGTAGAAAATTAAGAACTACTCATTCTCCCTTGTAAGTGGAAGCTAAACGATAGGTACACATGGGCACAAAGATGGAAAAAATAGACACTGGGGACTCCAAAATGGGGGAGGAAGGGAAGAGGTATAAGGCTGAAAAATGACCTATTGGGTACTGTGTTCACTATTCAAGTGATGAGTTCACTAGAAGCCCAAGCCTCAGCCTTACACAATATAACCAAGTAACAGACCTGCACATGTACCCCCTGAACCTAAATTAATAATAAAAATATCCACAAAACCCCTGTGGAATAGCAAACATAAATAAATAAAATAAAAATTCCTAACTGTGACTTAAATTGATTGATTTTAAAGTTAGTATGTCTCAATCTGGTTTCGAAAAATACTGATCTTTTCACTACAGCTCTTACGTGGAAGGCAGGATGTTGTATTTCACTACTGACTAATTTTAGGCAACTCTCTAAATGTTTCTGTCTTCATTTCTGCATTGGCAAAATGGAGAGATGTCATAAGAATGAATGTGACTCCTTTGAGAGTATGGGCAAGGAAGAATAGGCCATGTTGTGGTAATAACTTCTAAATCTCAGTGGTTTGGCACAACAAAGTTGTGGACATTTGATGAATGTCAGCAACTTTCCAGGGTACCTGTCTTTGTTGTGACCTAGCAATGTAGGCTACCTCCATCTTTTGAAACTTCATCTCAATACGTGGCCTCCATGACTGTAGTGGCTGGAGAGGAAAGAGCTAGAGAGTAGCTCTGTCTCTTAAATGGTGCCTGCTTGGCAAGGTGCAGTGGCTCACCCCTGTAATCCCAGCATTTTAGGAGGCCGAGGCAGGTGGATCACTTGAGGTGAGGAATTCGAGACCAGCCTCGCCAACATGGCGAAACTCCATCTCTACAAAAAAATACAAAAATTAGCTGGTGTGTGCCTGTAGTCCCAGCTACTCGGGATGCTGAGGCAGGAGAATTACTTGTACCCAAGAGGCAGATGTTGCAGTGAGCCAAGATCGCACCACTGCAGTCTAGCCTGGGAGACAGAGTGAGACTCTGTCTCAAAAAAAAAAAGGAAAAAAAATGCTTCCTCCTAGAAATGATACACTTCTCCACCCAACCCATTGGCCAAAACTAATCACATGACTGCCTATTTGGAAGAAAGTTTGGGAAATTTGAGAGATCATAAGGATATTCTAACAACATTAAGTATTTCTGAGGTTCCTGGTACAATAAACATTCAAATTTAGACTCCACTTATATTATCTCATAGCACGCTGTATTTCCCTTTCTAGTCATCACCATAGTTGAGATTACATTAATTCCTAATATCTTCTTACTCTCTATTGTAATGATCTGTTCAGTTATTTGTCCCTCCCAGAGCTTCATATAGGCAGGGACCATGTCTGTTTTATTCAGAGTTGTATTCCGAGTTCTGAGCACAGTGTCTGGCATATAATACAGTAGTTTGTCAAACTTACTGCTGCATTTGTTAAATGAATGAATATGTATACAATCTATATTGCTTTGACCTATAGAAGGGAAGAGAGTTACGTAAGTGAATGATAAATAAGTGCTTTCCAAAACTGAAAATGAGGATGACAGCATCTACATTATCAGTAATCTGAGTGTGATGGTGGACTTGATTTGCAGTTATGTCTTTTCAACAATTGGGCACCTATTATTTCTCTGATTGCATACAAAATGTTGACATATTCTCTTCAGTGGAAAAAACTGATAAAATAGGAAATCTATAATATTTTAGATTTTTCTAATTATAGTGATTGATTCTGCATTTTCTCTACTTTTTTTTTTTTTTTTTTTTTTTTTTAACAGACAGGGTCTTGTTCTGTCACTCAGGCTGGAGTGCAGTAGTGTGATCAAAGCTCACTGTGATCTCAAACTCCTGGGTTCAAGCGATCCTCCTGCCTCAGCCTTCAGAGTAGCTAGGACTACAGGTATACACCACCACAGTCAGTTAATTTTTAAATTTTTTGTAGAGACAGAGTCTGGCTATGTTACCCAGGCTGGTCTCGAATTCCTGGCCTCAAGCAATCCTCCTGACTCAGCCTTCCAAAGTGCTGGGATTACAGGCATAAACCACCATGCCTGCCTCTACTCTTTCTTTTAATTTCTCACCTCTTATTACCATGTGAAAGCCTTTAGAATCATAAATTTGTGGTGAAACAACTCTGGTTGTATATGGTTCAAATTCATCTTGTTTTACTTATGAATCTAGTAAAATTTTTTAAAAATCACGTTTTTATGATCCAGTATTTTATCTCTGGTGTTTGAAGAATCCTTGTGAATATTTATCTCTGTTTCTTAGAAAAGAATAAAGAATTAGTCTGGTCTCTTATGACATAAAAAGCATTCTCCTCCCACAACAGAATGTGTTGGGTAGATAACAGTTTTCAACCTCAAAGCTATATATTAAAGTCAGAGACTTAATGTCTGGGTCGTTAGATACAAGCAGAATAATGAAGATAGCTATCCTGACTTATATTTAGGAGAAAAGATAATAGTGGTCTTAATTAGACCGGGGATGAACTCCAGACCAATTTTTTAAAAACTTGGTATTAAGTTATTCTAAGCTTGTTCATTACGTTTCTGAAAAGTCTTCTTTATTTATTTATATTTTTCTTTTCTTTTCTTTTCTTTTCTTTTCTTTTCTTTTCTTTTCTTTTCTTTTAGGAGACAGGGTCTCTGTCACCCTGGCTGAAGTGCAGTGGCGTGCATGGCTCACTGCAGGCTTGACCTCTCAGGCTCAAGTCATCTTCCCACCTCGGCTTCCTGAGTAGCTGGGACTACAGGTGTGTGCCACCATGCCTAGCTAGTTTTTGTATTTTTGTAGAGAGGAGATCTCCCTATATGCCTGGGCTGATCTAAAACTCTTGGGTTCAAGTAATCCTTCTGCCTCGGCCTCCCAAAGTGCTGGGATTACGGGCATGAGCCACCTCACATGACCCTTTTAGTTTTTTTTTTTTAATTTTATTAAAAAAAAAATTGAGACAAGGTCTTGCTATGTTGCCCAGGCTGGTCTCAAATTCATGGGCTCAAGCAATCCTCCTGCCTCGGCCTTCCGAAGTGCTGGGATTGCAGGTCTGAGCCACTGTGCCTGACCAAAAGTCCCCTTTAATATCTTGATCAGACAAGTTAATTTCTTTGGAGTTGTGAATGGTTTAGAGTTGATGTCACTCCTCCAACCTTATATAGCAGCTCCGCAGGCACTGCAGGAATGAACAAACAGTTCAGTGCTGGTGTCAGCCTGACCAGTGTGTGGCAGACACTTCCCTTTCTCCCAGATGGTCTTACAGGCAGGCCAGCTGGGCCACTGCCAGAAGCTTCTGATTGCTATTGGAAATGGACCAAACTTCATACATCAGGGGATGTAAGAGGCAGGCTGTTCTCCATTGTTCAAATTTTTCCATTCAAATTCATATTCCCTTGAGGACCATATGTCTCTTTGCCTGTCTACAAGTATTATGCCTGCTTTTTCATTCCTTGAAAGGCTCGGTAATACTTTTTTTGATAACGTGTTGGTCTAAATAGGCTTTTTACTATGATTAGAAGTAGTGATACATTTTCCTTGGCACGGCTTGGACATGCTATTGTTTTCCCAATTATTTTTGTTATGTATTTTGGAGATTTATTTATTTATTTATTTATTTATTTATTTATTTATTTGAGAGAGAGTTTTGCTCTGTCGACTGCCCAGGCTGGAGTGCAGTGGCATGATCTTGGCTCACTGCAACCTCCACCTCCCGGCTTCAAGCGATTCTCCTGTGTCAGTCTCCTGAGTAGCTGGGATTAAGGTGTGCACCACCACGTAAGGCTAATTTTTTGTATTTTTAGTAGAGATAGGGTTTTACCATGTCGGCCAGGCTGGTTGCGAACTCCTGACCTCAGGTAATCCGTCCGCCTTGGCCTCTCAAAGTGCTGGGATTACACGCGTGAGCCACTGTGCCCAGCCAAAGTTTTTGAATGGCTGAAACCCAGATGCCAACTGTCCCCAAGGACAGCTTCTGTTCTCATTTCATGCAAACCTAGACACATGGCTTGGCATCATTATGCAGTCTCCAGAAAACCCACTGATGAGACAATGGTTACTTAGTACGTGGATTTGAGTCTTTTGCTATGTGATCTTTGATACATTAATTAACCTCTGCAAGCCTCAGTTTCCTTACCTCTAAAATGGAGATTATGGTAATAGTACCTACCTCACAGTAGGTACTACTGTGTTGCTAAGATTTAAAAAATGATGATTTATGTTAATTGTTCAATACATTGTAGCTGTTTTTTAATTGGTAATATAGATTTAAAAAATATTTGATTAAGGAAAGTTTCTAGTGTATATAAAAGTAAAGAGAAAAGTACAATAAACTCCCATGTACTGGTCTTCCAGCCTCAATGATAATTAGTTCATGGACTATCTTATTTCATCTTATTTCTCACTCTTTACCCATTTGAAGCAAATTTCAGATTTCATATAATTTTACTCATAAATATTTCAGTATTTATTTATTTATTTATCTATTATTTATTTATTTATTTTTTGAGACTGAGTCTCACTCTGTCACTCAGGCTGGAGTGCAATGGTGCGCTCTCGGCTCACTGCAACCTCTGCCTCCTGGCTTCAAGCCGTTCTCCTGCCTCAGCCTCCTGAGTAGCTGAGATTACAGGTGCCCGCCACCATGCCCGGCTAATTTTTGTGCTTTTAGTAGAGACAGGGTTTCACTCTGTTCGTCAGGCTGGTCTTGAACTCCTGACCTCAACAATATGTCCACCTCGGCCTCCCAAAGTGCTGGGATTACAGGAGTGAGCCTCTGAGCCCAGCCCTAGTATATGTTTTTGAAAGATAAAAAAGCCTCATGTTGTAAAATAACCATAATGCCATTATCACATATTAACATTAATAAAAATTCCTACAGGCTAGGCACCGTGGCTCACACCTGTAATCCCAGCACTTTGGGAGGCCAACGTGGACAGATTACTTGAGCTCAGGAGTTTGAGACCAGCCTGGGCAACATGATGAAACCCTGTCTCTAACAAAAATACAAAAAAAATTAGCTGGTATTGGTGATGCACACTTGCATTCCCAGCTACTTGGGAGGCTGAGTTGGGAGGACCGCTTGAGTCTGGGATGTGGAGGTTGCAGTAAGCTGAGGTCTCACCATTGCACTTTGGCCCGAGTGACAGAGACAGACCCTGTCTCGAGAAAAAAAATTAAAAATTTTTTTAAAGCCACTGTTCAAATTTCTAATTGAAAGATCATAATTAAAAAAAAATTGATTTACTTATTTGACTCAGGAGGCAATTAATGTCCACACATTGTGACTGTTGATATGTCTCCTAAGTCTGGCTTAATCCATAGTTGTTCTCACCCTTTCTTTGTTTTTTCCCCTTGCAATTTAATTGTCGAAGATAGTAGGTCATGTGGATTTTGCTAATTGCACCCCCATAGTGTGTAGCATGTTCCTTTGTCTGCTAAGGTTCTTATGACCTGGTAGTTAGATCTTGAAGCTTTGTCAGCTTCAAGTTTGAGTTTTCAGCGAGACCACTTCATAGGTTATATAGTCCTTCCATCTGTAGGTCTGATTGTCTCTGTGATACTAGCAGCCATTGATGGTTAATGCCTACGTCCATTAATTCATTAGTGATTGCAGAATGGTGACATTCTAATTCTGTCACTCATTCTTCATTTTCCAGCTGAATACAATTTGGTTACACAATGGCATAGTTTGTATAGGAAAGACAGGATAAATGCTTGATTCTTTCTCTATCAGCTTTCAAAATAATAAGCTGGCTTATGAGTATCCTGCAACAGTGACCAATTAGGCTATATTTTGCTTTACTACCTTTGCAAACTCATAAACACGTTGGATGGATTTCAAGCCCTTGCTATTATGATTCATATTTACGCTTGAATTGTTTCATCTCTTGCCAGTAGGAGTCTCTTTAGGTTGGCACCTGAGCCCTTTTGACATGATATTGTGGTCTGCGGTAGCCGCTTCGTTGTCTGATATGACAAGATGTTCCAAGGTCATGTATTTCTCTGGCCCCTAGAATTAGTTCTTTCTAAAGAATCTTGTTTCTTTTAGTGGAAATAGTATTTAAGGTCACAACTGGGGCACTAGAGTGCTCATTGCTACCTTTTTTGTTATTATTTCTAGGACTTCTTGTCAAATGGAACTAGGAAATATTTTTGGTTTGGTTTTAAAGATAAAATGCCGCATTTGTTCATATTGGTACTCCATATTGCAATTCATGACTACAGGATTTTTAGTTAACCTCTTCCACCTAAGTTATTTATTTCCTTCCTCCCATGCCAAGAATCTGGTCTCAGTAACACTGGGTATGAGAGAATGAACATCAGATAATTACTCATTTGCTTTGTCCCAAGTTATATATATGTCAGTCTCTGATACCAACATCACAAACTCTAAAAATTTTACGATTTTTAAAATTATTATTATTTTTTACAGTTCATTTTATCCTTACAGTATATACCATTGGGAATGCCCATGAAATTACTGTGTTTTTAAGTCATTTAAAGTGGTTCCTCTTTGGTGTTATGCCACCAACTGGTTGTACAAGTTCATTTGCTTCCTTTTATTTTTTGATTTTGAGGATTGCTTTTTCATAATTTAATGATACATTATTTAAATAATTACATGATCCCAAAGTTATATCTACCCAATGAGGCACATTTTAAGAAGTCTAGCCAGGCATGGCGGTGTACACCTGTTCTCCCAGCACTTTGGGAGCCCAAGGTGGGTGGATTGCTTGAACCCAGGAGTTTGAGACCAGCCTGGGCAACACGGCAAAACCCCTTCCCTATAAAAAATACAAAAATTAGCCAGGCATCGTGGCGTGCGCCTGTGGTCCCAGCTACTCAAGAGGCTGAGGTGGGAGGATCACTTGAGCCCAGGGAGGTCCAGGCTGCAGTGGGCTGATATCGCACTACTGCACTCCAGGCTGAGCTATAGAGCAAGATTGTCTCACCAAAAAAAAAAAAAAGTCCTCCCTCCCTCCCTCCCTCCCTCCCTTCCTCCCTCCCTCCCTCCCTCCCTTTCTTTCTTTCTATTTGACAGAGTCTTGCTCTGTCACCTAGGCTGGAGTGTAGTGGCACAATCTTGGCTCACTGCAACCTCTGCCTCCCAGGTTCAAGTGATTCTCCTGCCTCAGCCTTCTGAGTAGCTGGGATTACAGGCACCTGCCACCACGCCTGGCTAATTCTGGTATTTTTAGCAGAGGTGGCGTTTCACCATGTTGCTCAGGCTGGTCTCGAACTCCTGACCTCAGGTGATCCTCCCACCTTGGTCTCCCAAAGTACTGGGATTACAGGCATAAGCCACCATGCCCAGCCTTCTGTCTCTTTTTTCTCTACCCTATTTCCCCCCTCCCCCAGAGGTAGGCATTAGGATTTTTTGTTTTATAATTATCCTTTAGTTTTGTTTTAAAAATATAATCATATAAATGTGTGAAATATAAACAAATCTGTAGACTCAGTTCTTTTTTTTTTCTTTTTATGAGATGGAGTTTCTCTCTTGTCACCCAGGCTGGAGTGTAATGGCATGATCTCTGCTCACTGCAACCTCCACCTCAGTGTTCAAGTGATTCTCCTGCATCAGCCTCCTGAGTAGCTGGGATTACAGGTGCCCACCACAATGCCCAGCTAATTTTTGTGTTTTTAGTAGAGATGGGGTTTCACCACATTGGCCAGGCTGGTTTTGAACTCCTGACCTCAGGTCATCTGCCTGCCTTGGCCTCCCAAAGTGCTGGGATTATAGGTGTGACCCACTGCACCCGGCCTAGACTCAGTCCTTATATGTAGCTAGAGCATGCTATACACAGTCCTAGATCTGGCTTTCTTCACTTAACAATGTATCCTCTCCCCCTTTTTTTTCCTTTCTCCCCGCCCCCTCCTCTCCCTTTGACAGCTGTGAAGTCCTCCACTGTTTGGATGCCCTATGTTTTACTCACCTGGTCCCTCATTCATGGACATCTAGGTTTTTCCCAGTTTGTTGTTGCAAATAGTGCTACAATGAGTAGCTTTGTGCATATATCTAATTTTAATTTTGCCAGTGTATGTTTTTGATCAATTTCTAGAAACAGGGCTATTAGACATGGAAAATTTGAAAGCAGAAGGACAAAAAGTTTAATTTCATTATTTCTGTAATTATTTCACTTCTCCCAAGAACCTTTCTCTACACCATCAGGAACAATCTTCAGACTACAAGCTCCTCCCTCTCATGCTTGCTCTTTTCATTGTACAGAGCATGTAAGGTCTTACTCTTTCTCTTCCCTCCAACCCTGCTGAGCACCATGCCACAAAGACCTGCCAGATACCAGAAACCTACTGTTGGAAGCCACTTGGAATAGCCCTCTCTCTCTCTTTCTCTGAAAGACTTTTTTTTTTTCTTTCCCAGAGGTACCCATCTCAAAGACATTTTTGATCTTTAAGATGTGTACCTCCAAAACTCAAGTTCTAATGCCCATGTACATACCTTAGAGATAAATGCCTCTACACTTTATTTATTTTTTTGAGACAGAGCCTTGCTCTGTTGCCCAGGCTGGAATGCAGTGGCATGATCTCAGCTCACTACAACCTCCACCTCCTGGGTTCAAGCTATTCTCCGCCTCAGCCTCCTGAGTAATTGGGATTACAGGCACGCAACACCACACCTGGCTAATTTTGTGTGTGGGTGTGTATATATATATATATGTGTGTGTGTGTGTGTGTGTATATATACACACATATATATATACACACACATATATATATATATATTTTTTTTTTTTTTTGTAGAGACAGGGTTTTACCATGTTGGCCAGGCTGGTCTCGACCTCCTGACCTCAGGTGATCTGCCCACCTCGGCCTCCCAAAGTGTTGGGATTACAGGCGTGAACCACCACACCCAGCCCCTCTACACTTTAAATCCTGTGAGTCCAAACCATTAAAGCTTGTGGTCCTTGCTTATATGGAGGAAATAGTGAAGAATAAGTTATCATTGATTGGAAAATAGCTATATTAGCCTTTAAACAAACTCCACAGAAATAAATCCAGTGATGACTGATCACTCCCATTGCTGGTTTTCAGTTCTTTTGTCCATCTGTCTCCCTCCAGCAAAGCTGATCCGGTTGTTGTCCTGGCCAGGAATTACTTGCTCATCTCGGTTTCAGAGCCATTGACATGCATTGGCCACATGTGGAATGTCTTCTGTTTCCAGCCACTGCTTTCCTCAGCAGTTGGCTGAAAACTCACATTCTCCAGGAAGCTCATTTGATGAACTCCACTCTGTCAAGATCCTTTTTGTAACCCACATGCCTCAAATTTAGAGCTGCTGAATTTAGCAAAGAATAATACAAGATGTCCAGTTAAACTGGAATTTCAGATACATGATGAATGCTTTTTTTTTTTTTAGCCTGAGGCATGCTATACATAACCTAAAAATTATTTGTTGTTTATGAAATTCAAGTTTAACTGGGGGTCCTATATTTCACCTGACAACTCAAGTCGTAAAGGTCATGAAAAACACATAATCCCCATTGTTATACTTGTTTATTATGTTATTTTCAAAATTTTCTTTTCTTTTCTTTTTTTTGTTTTTGTTTCTGGTAGAGATGGGGTTTCACCATGTTGGCCAGGCTGGTCTCGAACTCCTGAGCTCAAGCGATCTGCCTACCTCAGCATCCCGAAGTGCTGGGATTACAGGCGTGAGCCAGCAGGCCTGGCCTCAAATTTTTCTTTAAAAAATTTTTTTTCTTTTTTATTTATCTTATTTTGTTTTTCTCCCCCTGTCTTATGGTGGTGATCAAAATTTCCTATGAGTGATTTTATGTATATGCTTTGTTCTCTAAGTAGATCATAAACTTGAAAGTGGAAACTGTCTTTTGCTTTTTGTAACCCCTCCCCCACCACACTCCCAACAGTATGCTAGTTATCAATTCCAAGCTATTGTTTGATGAATGAATAAATCCTCAAAATAAGCTTTGTTTTTCATTAACGAGAAAACAACCTCTATCCTTGTAAGAACTTTGTGATTTAAATATAAAACAATATAAAGCTAATTAAAAATTTTTTTTTAATTTATATTTTTTGAGACAGGGTCTCGCTTTGTCACCAAGGCTCACTGAGGCCTCAAACTCCTGGGCTCAAACGATCCTCCTGCCTTAGCCTCCCCAGTGGCTGGGACCACAGGTGTACACCACCACACCAGGCTAATTTTTAGAAGTTTTAGTAAAGATGAGGTCTCGCTATATTGCCCAGGCTGGTCTGGAACTCCTGGGCTCAAGTGATCCTTTTGCCTTGGCCTATCCAAGTGCTGGGATTATAGGTGTGAGCCACACCCGAGTTAAAAATTACTTTTGAACCAATCTAAATGTGTAAGACTGATGGGAGTAAAATCAGAAGTTACTTTCATTTACTGTATTTTATCCTTACAAAATCATACCATTATCCTACCTGCAGTATACATTTACATTAATAAAATGTAGTAGCTACTTCTTGCTTCAATTAAAAAATAAGATAAAATTATAGTAGCAGTTGCTTCTAATTGCATTAATCGCTAAATGCAAAAAAATTGTGTTATGCCAGAGTCAGTTATCTGTGAATTCCAGTGTCAGCAGAGCTCCAGCCCTTTTAAATCGGCAGAGGGGGTCAACTTCAGTTTTGGTTTCTTTTTACTACTGAGAATTAATTTGCTGGCTTCTACTTCCAAAGTTTCAAAAGTAGAGGCTAATATTTGAAGGCCATTCATTAGGTGAAATAGTTAATGGAGAAAACTCAATAACCAGCATCAAGTTTGCGTTAGCAATTGAGTGGAGCGCAATTAAGGCAGACACCATGAATTGCAGTGATAGAAGCAGTTTAAATAGCTGTTAATTTTCTAAACAAAACGTTCTGGTGTAGGTCGGGATTTTGAAACTTTCATCTTGGTTTCTGAAGGAACTGGCAAGGTTGAAAAGGGAAGCAGCTGGAGGGTGTTTCATCGCTGGGACGTTGTACACAAGGCGACTAGACAATGAAAAAGGAAGGGGGTTGGACAGGGTGGGTGGAGTGCGCGGAGTAGGCGAGGAGCTGTTGTCTGTTTAAAGGGAAGAAAAAGGGAAACGGTGGTTCAGAGGCTGAGACGAAGTCTGACTGGAGGGAACTTAACTGGAGGAATTAGTTTTTCTTAAACAGGGAATGGTTTGGGGTCCCTGTGGTAGGAAGAACGGAAGTAGGAGTAGAATGGGAGGATCCCATTTTAGCCCGCCAGGGCTCTGGGAAGGGGACCCGCGCTGCGGGGCTGGGGCAGTTCTGGGCTGGGCGGAGGGCCCCGCTCCAAGCTCCAATTAGGGTGCGGTGTAAAGAAGCTTTCCAAACAGGCTCTGCTGAGATGAGAGATGGAATCAAACATTGTTTTAAAAAGGAAAATTATTAGAAGGGAGAAACACTAGAACTTATTTTAAAACTGATTTTTTTTTGTTATTAAATAAAATTTTTCTGAATAAAAATCTTTAATTTGGGGCTGGGTGTGGATGGCTCATGCCTGTAATCTCAGCGCTTTGGAAGGTTGAGGTGGGAGGATATCTTGAGCCTGGGAGATCAAGGCTGTAGTGAGTCATGATTGCGCAACTGCACTACAGCCTGGGTAAGAGTGAGACCATCTCTTAAAAAAAAAAAAGAAAAAAAAATATATATATATTACAGATGCATACATATTTAATTTTTTTAGAAAGATGGTATGGAAGTCATAGTTACAGATCTCTGTATTTGAGTATATAGAGCCATCGTCAGAATTTTTTTCACCAAATTATTAAGAGCTTTAATCAAAATATTATCTGCAATCTCGCCACTGGGATATAACAATTATAACATTTTGATATGTGTCTTTCTAGAAAATGCATGTGTCTAAATATAGATATAGTGGATGTTTAAGAAGACAATGAGATCGCACGTTACATTATAATGGTAGCTATAGTTGCTGAGAGCTTATTGTATGTCAGACGCTATTCTTGGAGCTTTACCTGTAATACTCGGTTTAATTTCCACAACAATGTGGTGAGGCAGTGTATCACTTTCATTTCATAGTAATATCATTTTCATTTAACCTAGAGAGGTTAAGAAAATTCCCCAAGGTCACAGCTAATAGTAGGACTATGAACCCAGACCATTTGGCTCTAGATTGTGTACTTTTAGCTGTTATAGCAAATTACCTTCTATATTAGTGTTCTGTAATCTGCTTTCTATTCACTTAACAACAGTGTATAATGGACATCTTCCCATGTCAATATAGAGCTTGGTCATTAGTTAGGTATCATATTGTATGTATTCAATCCACCATTGATGGGCATTTAAGTTGTTTTACATTTTTTGCTATTGTATACTGTGATGGTTAATTTTATGTGTCAACTTGATTGGGCCATGGGGTGTACAGATATTTGGTTAAACATTATTCTGGGGAGGCTGAGGCGGGCAGATCACCCAAGGTCAGTTCAAGACCAGCCCGGCCAACATGGTTAAACCCTGTCTCTGCTAAAAATACAAAGGTTAGCCAGGCGTGGTGGCATGCTCTTGTAATCCCAGCTACTCGGGAGGCTGAGGTAGGAGAATCGCTTGAATTCGGGAGGTGGAGGTTGCAGTGAGCTGAGATTGTGCCACTGCACTCCAGCCTGGGCAACAGAGCAAGACTCTGTCAGAAGAAGGAGAAGAAGGAGAAGGAGAAGAACCATTATTCTGAAAAAAAAGTTTTAAAGAGTAAAAAGATAAATAAAGGGCTGGGGGTGATGGCTCACGCCAGTAATCCTAGCACTTTGAAGGTGGAGGTGGGAAGATCACTTGAGTCCAGGAGTTTGAGAACAGCCTGGGCAACGTTGTGAAACCCCATCTCTACAAAAAACAAGAATAAAATTTTAAAAATAACAACAAAAACATTCTGGGAGTGTGGTGAGTGCTTTTGGATGAGACGAACATTTGAACTGGTAGGCTGAGTAAAGCCAATTGCCTTCCCCAGTGTAGGTGGGCATCCTCCAACCTGTCATAGGCCCGAATAGAACAAAAAGGCTTCATGAGGAAGAATTTGCTCTTTCTGTGTTTGAGCCAGGACATCGGTCTTCTGCCTTCAGACTCAGGCTGGAGCATACTTCAGCTCTCCTAGTTCTTGGGCCTTTGGACTTGGACTGGAACTACACCATTTGCTCTCCTGGGCACTTCTCAGCCTCTGTAATCATGTGAGCTGACACTTTATGGTAAGTCTGTTTGTAGCTATCTATCTATCTATCTGTATATCATATTGGTTCTGTTTTTGCAGACTAATACACATACATACATCTTGTTCACTTAGTCTTGTTATTTTCTGTAGTTTATCTCTAACAATCTGGTTTCTTGGTTAAAGGTTAACCAAGGTTAAAGGTTTGTGGTTCTTTTGGGTAACATTTTGAGATCACTTTGATAAAGATTCTCAATGAATTTTCCATCAGGCTGGGCTCTGAAAAGTTTGCAAGCTAACCTTGAAGTTGGACTCTCATGGCAGAGACTCTCTATTGCCACCTAGTGGCACCATCTCCAAATTGTAGTAGCAACATTTTGAGGTCATTCAAAAACAATTCAGGGAATTGCCTTGAGCAAAATGGTCTCAATTTTCCATTATTATAAATAATACTACAATCATCAAATACATTTATGTTTCAAATTATTTCCTTAGGGGAGAGATTCTTAGAAATGCTATCACGTTGTCAAAAGGTATAAACATTTAAAATTATTGTCTCGTAAGTATAATACATATAACAAATGTGATACAGAACAAAATTACATTAATGTACAAGAAAAATAAAATGAATTATAATTTCATTAGCCAGAAAAACTATGTTTAAAGGTACAATTTAAGGACATTTATTTTAATTTTTTTTAAAAATAAAATTTTGAGACGGAGTCTCAAAAAAGAATCCATTGAGTCCAGTAGGTTGAGGCTGCAGTGAGCCGTGTTCATGTCACTGCACTCCAGTCTAAGTGAGAAAGTGAGACCCTGTCTCAAAAAAAAAAAAAAAAAAAAAGGTTAGTAAATTGATCTCTTTAGCAAGAGGAGTTCGATTTCATAAATAATAGTTTAATTAAAAATAGCTTACGTTTGAGCCCAGGAGTTCCAGGTTGCAGTGAGCCCTAACTGCACCATTGCACTCCAGCCTGGGTGACAGAGAGTGACTCTAAAAAAGAAAAAAACAACAAAAACAATAAGAAAAAACCCATAGCTTATGGCAGACATTTCTATATCATTTTTCTATTATCTGTGGAAGATTTAGCTGTGTACACCCAAATAGGCTTATACCAGAGACTGTTCATAGGGATACTGAGGAAATAAGGGAAAGAAATGAAGAAGTTTTTACCAGAGGCCCAGAGCTGCAAAGATCCTCATTTTTTATTTCTAGCCACCAAAAGATCAGCCAACAAATATCATAGCACCTGGTGTAACACTTTCGGCAGATGATCAACTCTTAATTATTTCCTGGATGAATGAATGAGCAAGTTTGAGGACTAAGTTAGACACAGATGTAAATATGTTTTACAAACAAAAAAACTAAGTGACACTATACAATTTAAGAGCAGGTTGCTTTTTTCTCCAAGTTCTTTCACTTATATTACATCCTTCGATCCTGACACCTATTTAGTGAGTGGCCGAATTAATATCGTCATTTTATAGAAGAGGCAATTGAAACTCAGTCATATCTCAGGATGGTGAGTCTCCTGACCCCTAGTGTAATGTCCTTCCCACCACCACAGAGCTGATTTGTGAAAACCGGACACCAACACTTGGATTCTGAAATTCCAACCTCACTTGAACGAAGTTTACAAAGCGTTTGGTGGTCTATCTTCCTGAGATCAGGTGTGGCCCATGTCTTTTTCTCTTTCTGCCATAAGCCCTTTACCCCCCTTCACCCCTTTCCCAGTATCTTGGCCTCTCTGCCTACCCTGAGCCTGATCCTCACCTGGCAAGTATGGACAAGAACTCAGCATCAAGTCATCTTGCTGCTGAATATTCCCTCACCTTGGTGGCCCAGTGTTTGAGAGCAGGTTTCTGTCCTAAGTAATCGAGTCTTAAATGCTTCCTTGGAACACAGCTTTTTAGCAACCCAGCTAATGGGTTCATCTCCCATTAGTGACCCACCTGCTTTGTGGCTGGTTTCTGATCTCGATTTATTGGTCTGTCTGGGTTTCGGCATTGCCTGTGCTTCCCACTGCCTTGCTTTCCAGAGCAGTTGCTCAGGGTCTCTGGGGTCTGTGGACACCTCACATCTGCTTCACAAATGCGTGCGACCCCTGACACTAACCATGGCTCCTCCACTGCTCTGCACTTTGTGGCTCAGCCTGTTCAAATAACAGGCTGCTCACAGTCTTGGGAAACCCTCCTCACCTCTCTGAGGCCAGGCTGGTTCTCCCTGGGCCCTTTATCACTCTGGCACACAGAGATTTGGGCTAAAGTTAGGACATCTGAGCTTGGTCAGATGTCCTAACTTGCATAGGGAAACCTGAGGCAAAAAGAGAAATGTGGACCTCTATGTACATTTATCAAAATTTCCTCCCATATTTTGAACAGTCTGTAAACATAACTGTATATAAAGCCCTGTGTTGCTCAATCTGTCCACGTGCCACTGTCAACTCTTAAGGGATGCAACAGTCTGGAAGGGCTAGACCTGAGAACAGTGGGCTGACTGGAAATGACGGTTCCCATTGTACAATAACACCAGGTAGTAAGACACACAGCTTGTCTTTGTTTAAAATTTTGATATTTGGTTCATCACGAATTTTTTTTTGGCGTTACTTTTGATTCTTAAATATTTATGTTAAACTATACATATATATACATATTTTATATATATATATATATATTTTTTTTTTTTGAGACAGAGTTTTGCTCTTTTGCCCAGGCTGGAGTGCAGTGGAGTGATCTCAGCTCACTGCAACCTCCGCCCCCCAGGTTCAAGCGATTCTCCTGCCTCAGTCTCTCGAGTAACTGGGATTACAGGCACGTTCCAGCCAGGCTGGTCCCGAACTCTTGACCTGAGGTGATCCACCTGCCTAGGCCTCCCAAAGTGCTAGGATTACAGGCATGAGTCACTGCACCCGGCCCTATGTTAAACTATTTATTTTGGTTAATGAGTTTTTTTTTTTTTTTTTTTTTTTTGGCGCTTTTAAATTTTGTGCCCCAGGTAAGTGCCTCCCTTGTCTCATCCTAATCCCAGCTCTGTCAGTCACTTCCAACCGGTCCTCTCCTTTCTGTGATCACTGGAAAAGCCAAGTCCACCCCCAAACCCCCGCCCCGGTTTCTGCTCCCTCGTCCTCTCTGTACTTTTCCTATCTTCCTGGTCTGCACTTTCTCAGCCTCCTTCCCCTGCACAGCCTGCAGCATTTATTCCATTGTTAGCAAACTCCTCCACATCTCCTGTACTTTCAGACTCCTATCTCCCGCTCCTGGCCTGAACTAAAACCTGGCTCAATCCCCAAAAACATTCTTCTGTAGCTCTTTTATTCTTCCCCTCCAAGGACCGTTGGTGGACGAAAGGAAGGAGGAGGTGTTGGCTTCCTCCTGGCTCGTCTCAGCCTCTTCTTGGCTGTGGATCATTAGTTTTCATGTCCAAGAACATCCTCCTTTGAGGGCCTGGTGTTCAGGTAGATTTTCCCCACGTTCTGCTGGGGGTCACCCACTAGCAAGTTGGAGCTTATCCCCCTCATTCACTGAAAACCTGGGGGTTGAGCTTATTCTTCCTGTTGAAGAAGTCTGCCACAAACTAGGATATTTTGACGGCCTGTAAGTCTCCCAACCCAGAACTTGGCCTTGCAGTTCTTGACCTTCCCATGAGTTTCACTTCTAATCCTTGGTAACTACCTGCTTCCTGGGCCTCATCGTCAATTGTGTTAAAATTGGAAGCAACTACCAAAAGTCTGGCTGGATGCGGTGGCTCACGCCTGTAATCCCAGCACTTTGGGAGGCTGAGGTGGGTGGATCACGAGGTCAGGAGTTTGAGACCAGCCAGCCGTCTCTACTGAAAATACAAAAATTGCTGGGCATGGTGGTGCATGCCTGTAGTCCCTACTTGGGAGGCTGAGGCAGGAGAATTGGTTGAACTGGGGAGGCGGAGGTTGTGGTGAGCCAAGATTGTGCCACTGCACTCTAGCCTGGGCAACAGAGCAAGACTCATCTCAAAAAAAAAAAAAAAAATTAGCTGGGCAGAGTGGTGCATGCCTGTGGTCCCAGCTACTTGGGAGGCTGAGGTGGGAGGATCATTTGAACCTGGGAGGGAGAGGTTGCAGTGAGCTGAGATTGTGCCACTGCACTCCAGCCTGGGCAACAGAGTGAGACTCTGTCTCAAAAAAAAAGAAAAAAAAAAAAGAAAAAAAGTTTCACCTTAATTTTCTATTTTTCTCCACCAATCAGCTGTCTTTCTGTCTTTCCTATGGCCTAACTCCCACCTTACCTTCCTCTTAACCTCCTTTCCACCATCTCTAATGCTAAATCCCTCAGTTTTCTTCCCGTCTTTTCAGCCTCCTAGGCTTTCTTCATTTTCTACCCGGCCATTTCATGGTTATTCACATAATCTACCACTTCCTTTGCACCTTTACCCTTCTGTCACACTCATCCATATAATTCAAAACCTAAATAAATCTGTTTTCTCTCTTCCTATAGACATAAGGTTAGGCATTACTGGAGAAAGACCAGATGCAGTCTTTTGCCCCATCATTAGCTGGTCCTCTGCTGGGATTGTTTTTCTCACAGTATAATCACAGCCTCCCCTGGGTCCCAGGGCAGTGAAATGAGATCAGGCAGAAGTTTGCCTTGCAGACCTCCAGGCCGCATCACTGACCATGTGGGGTCCACTGGAAATGTGCCCATGGGGAATGTGCTGTCTCAAAGCTGGCTCAGGGTAGTAAATGCTGACAGGACCTATACTGTAAATTGCATGTTACAAATCTTTCAAAAAGCACCTCCCACTTCAGCCTACTCCCCATCACCATAACAATCCACAACTCACAAACACAGCAGAGGGGAAGGAGTGTCTGGGTGGACTCAGAGGGCTTGTGAATGGTGCGTTTGCCACCATTCACAAGGTCTTGTCATCCGTGGGACGCTTAGTGATCTTCTCTTCTTTATGCTTCTGTATGTCTTGTGGTATAATTTTTTCAGAGGGATCTTGTGACCAAAAACATCACTTTGAACTTTACGAATGTTGTTTAAGTTAAAAAATCAGGAAATTTCATGTCTTAAGCCTCTTACCTGGGAATACCTAATTATATGCCAAATAAAAAAGGAGGACTATAGCACCTTTTAGGCTAAAAAGATGTGTTGAACATTATGAAATAGTGAATTACCATCACAAAACTGCCATGCAAAAACAAAAACAAAAACAAACAAAAAATCCAGGCCAAGTGTGAAATAACTACTCACTGAATGTAAGCCTCTTGAGCTGAGGGCTCAGTATTAGTCCCTTCTGTTCCCCTTTGTAGCCCCATCTTCACATTGTCTGCTGAAGCGAGAGCCAGGAGTTTCCCTGGAGCCTGCCACAGCAAAATGCAAGGGGACCCTGAATCCTGGGCCCAGAGTCATTGGGGAGATGTAGGGAAGACTCAGAGGGATCTGCAGGACAAGTGAAGGCCAAGACCAGGCTGAAGCAGCCAAGGAGTCTCACCTGAGAGGCCAGCCTAGCTACTGTATCGTGGAAGTGGGAATTGGTGATGTGCTGGTAAATTAGCCCTCCAGGAAAAACAAAACCAAAACAGCCCAGTATAAAAGATTCATAGTTTTTGCTAATGTCTGTGGTGTAACTACTCCTAATGTAGTTGATTTCAAGCTATCAACATGTTACCGGACACAGATGTGAGAAAAGATGTATACAGTTAGCTCTTGATGGCTGGGATGAACTCCTCTAGAATCATTATCAGGAGGCAAGCAGTGACGAGGGATCCCATCCCCACAGAGGCCAGGGAGAATCCAAAAGTAGCAAAGAGATCTAGATGTCGCTCTGACACCTTCTTTCCCTGCCACTGTGACATTACATAAGTCATGGTTAAAAGAAGCCTACGTTTTCTTTGCATTCTGAGTTGAACTGAGAGTTAATCTGGGGCCCTCCTACATATGGGATGAAACCTAAACTCATTTACATGGCATATAAGCCTGAATGATCTGCTTCTGCCTGAATTTCTAGATTCACTTTTTATTCTTTGTCATGTTCATTTTCTCTTTTTGGACTAATATTCATCCCACTTTTTTTTTTTTTTGCTTTTTGCTTGCCTAAATTCTATGCATTTTAAAAAAAATTGATGAACCCTAGTCTCACAGTTATGTAGTTGAAGGAAGTAGGAGTATTTTAAGAGTCTTTTAAAGTAATTGGGGGATATTCTTTGCTATTATGATAAAACAAATGGTAGCTTCTTAAAAGTTAGTTGCAATATAAAATGTGAAACCATAATAAACAGAGTAACAAGCTCTATTACATAAAACCCATTGGCCTGTCTTGTACTTTGAATTTGTCTTTTACCTATGTGTGATTTAGTGACATCTTGCACTGGTTCATATGTATTTAAAAAATTATTATTTTTTTTTCGTAGAAATGGGTCTTGTCATGTTGCCCAGGCTGGTCTTGAACTCTTGGGCTCAAGCAGTCCTCCCATTTTGGCCTTCTAAAGTGCTCAGATTACAGACATGAGCCATGATAAGCATTTTTTAGAGTCAATTTAGGCATTAGAAAGCCTTCTCTGAATTCACTAGAATTGAAGTGCTGTCTAATACAACTTTTTGCCATAACAAAATATTCTATATCTGTGTTGTTCTATATGGCAGCCATTAGGCACATGTGATTTTGAGAACTTCCAATGCGACTAGCATGACTAAGGAACTGAATTTTTAATTTTAATTACTTTAAATAGCCACACGTGGTTAATGGCTAGCATAATGGATAGTGCAGCTCTAGAATGAGGTGGGTTCTCCTTTTCATGCTCATAAAATACGTTTTGCATTACTCTAATTTTTTGTTTCTCTTAACATTTGCTCTTGTCTTTGCCTGTTTCCCCACCAGATGGCGCCCACTTTGAGGGAAAGGAATGGGTTTGCAATTTGGTCGCCCTCCGTAAATGTCAACTGAATGAATGATTAGTACTGGGCCTTCCAACACTGGCAACTGCCTCATATACCAGTGTAGCCTCTGCTGACAGACTAGGCCTTTACTTTTAGGCCACCGACTAGACCTGACTCTCCGCTAGACTAGCTTCATTCCTAGAAAAGTTGAGTAAAATACAAAAATCATCTATTTGAAGGCATCAGAAAGCCACCCAAACAGCTAGGAATTGAGAAGGCACACATTTCTGGGAATGCACTTTCCACCTGCTCCATCTCTACTTAGACTGACATTTAAGGGTTTACTTGGATCATGACTTAAGGTATCCATCTCTCCATTTCTGGACCCATATGTTGGTTTCCTTCATCTGCTAGACTGAAGCTTCTATGTGCTGGTCCCTACAATCATAGCTATACTATAAATTACCTGTATATTTGGCCTGGGTCTTGCCCTCTCTAAGTCTTTTCCAATGTGTCACCTCTTGAGAATTGGTTTTAATTCACTGGTTCATAAGATATACACATTTTCTTTTATTGTCATTGTCATTATTCTTAATGTAGATCTGCCCATTCAAGAAGTCCCCCCCCCAAGTCTTTTATTTATTTATTTATTTTGAGACAGGATCTCGCTCTGTCATCCAGGCTGGAGTGCAGTGGCATGATCTTGGCTCACTGCAGCCTTGACCTCCCTGGGCTCAAATGATCTCCCACCTGAGGCTCCTGAGTAGCTGGGATTACAGGTACCCACCATGATGCCTGGATAATTTTTGTATTTTTTGTAAAGATGAGGTTTTCCATGTTGCCCAGGCTGGTCTTGAACTCCTGAGCTTACAGGTTTGTGTGAGCCACCACACCTGGCCACCCAAGCCCCTTAAGACTTGATTTTATAATTAATGTATGTTACTTATGTACCCTGGTCATTTTACCTATTATATTTAAAATAAGCCATGCAATTAGCTGAGTGGGAATGAACATGTATTGTTCTTTTAAAAAATAAAAATAACTAGGTGTGGTGGCATGTGCCCGTAGTCCCAGCTGTTCAGGAGGCTGAAACGGGAGGATCTCTTGAGCCTGAAGGGTCCTGGCTGCAATGAGCCGAGATCACACCACTGTACCCCAGCCTGGGTGACAGAGTGAGACCCTGTCTCAAAAGAAGAGAGAAATATTTAATAAATATCCAAACCAAATATTAAATACCATCTTATGTAGATGATCATATAATTTTCTTCTTTATTTTAGTCATATGGTAAAATCACATTGATTGATTTTCAGTATAAATTAGCCTTTTGCTCTGCTTTTGTTTCTTTAAAAATATTTTTTTAAATTAAATTTTACTTTATTTTAGTTTTTGAGACAGAGTCTCGCTCTGTTGCCCAGGCTGGAGTGCAGTGGTGCAATCTCGGCTCACTGCAGCCTGTGCTTCCCGGGCTCAAACCATCCTCCTACCTTAGCGTCCTGAGTAGCTGGGACTACAGGCACGTACCACCACGCCTGGCTGATTTTTGTATTATTTGTAGAGACAGAGTATCGCTATGTTGCCCAGGCTAGTCTTGAACTCCTGGGCTCAAGTGATCCACCCACCTCGGCCTCTCAAATTGTTGGGATTACAGGCATCAGCCACCTCGCCTGGTCAGTCTTGTATTCTTGGAATAAGCCCAATCTGAATGGGATATATAGCATATAGCCACATTTGATTGGCTCATATTTTGTTTCAGATTTTTGCATCTATGTTCATAAGAGAGAATGGCCTACAGGTTTTCTTTTTTGTAGTATCATTATCTAGTTTTGCTCTCATGGTCAAGAAGACCCAATAAAATGCAGTTGGATCGTAAATGCTGCAGATCCCCTTGCCCTTTGGGCGAGATAACTCTGAAGAAAGAGGTCTCGATTTCCCCAGTGGACTCAAGCTCCAGTTACCCACAGTGTCAGTTTGTTTAACAACCAGCTCTTTTTGGCTGTCTTCCCTTTCTTGTTTCTCTTCCTCACTTCCCTACTAATGCTTCCTGAAATCTCCTCCTTATGTTCAAATCCTTCCTTTGGGATCTGCTTCAGGGGAAACTCAAAGTCAGGATCTTGAGCTCTTAATTCCTGGCTAGTTTGGTAGTTTTCTGATGCTTTTAAACAAATGACTTCTGTATTTTATCCAACTTTTCTAGTTGTTCCTGGTGGAAGAATTGGTTGGGTGTAATCTAGTCTATCATGGCTGAAAGCAGAAATTTAAACATATATCTAGCATTAAAAAAAAGAAACACCGTAGTATAATTTGGTAACTTTCCTAATAGTTGGATTCAGCCTTTAATATTTTATCAGTTCTGATGTAAAGTAACCCTGGTAAAATAGCTAGTCCTATTCTTTATTTATTTATTATTATTTTTTTGAGACAGAGTCTCACTCTATCACCCAGGCTGGAGTGCAATGGCACAATCTTGGCTCACTGCAACCTCTGCCTCCGGGGTTCAAGCCATCTTCCCATCTCAGCCTCCTGAGTAGCTGGGACTACAGGCACATACCACCGTGCCTGGCTAATTTTTGTATTTTTTGTAGAGACGGGGTATTGCCATGTTGCCCAGACCGGTGTTGAACTCTTGAGTTCAGGTGATTTGCCCATCTTGGCTTCCCAAAGTTCTGGGATTACAGGCATGAGCCACCATACCCAGCCTACCAGTCCTAATCTTTATAATTCACTCCAAAGGCTTATCTTGGAGTCAGGACTCTCCTGAAGAAGGAACACACTTTGGGACTTCAGGCCAGTTTGGGGCCCCTCCACTTCTCCCAGCGGCCTGGATGCCTCATTTGCATGTGGCGTTAGCCAAGCTAATAAAAGGTAAGCCTAAGTGTATCCTCCTAGCCTCCTTACTGTCTTGGGAGGCTGCCACCTCCCCTGATTCCCATGTATTCTCTTCAAAGCAGAAAGAGAGACTGCAGATGATCAACCCCACGTTCTCTCTGATGACAACAAAACCTCCTTTCTCCTGAACAAAAAGAATCCAATTTCTACATAACTTAAAAAAGGAAACATTTCTGTTCTCTATTGCATTTTGAGTTTCTTACATATTGCTTCCGTGTTCCTAAATTTAAATGATAGCATTTCATTTGTTTGAGTTGTCCCTAAATAATACGCAACTTTTATAAACAGCTTTACTTAAAAGGGACATACCACTTTTTACAGAATATTTTTCAAAAACAGCTTTGAAATCATAGTTAGCATTTAAAGAAGAACGTTGTCCTATTCTTTTTTCTTATCTGTCCGCCCTTCTGTTTCCTTCCAGAACAATCCATTTCTAAAGCCATTAGATGGGGTTGGGCAGGTCAGTGACGAAAGGTAGGGTATCAGTGTCTGAACAAGTTCAGGTGGAGAGGCATGCAGGGAGGAAGACCAGGGTGGGTGTTGGAGGGCATGCAGCGTGAGGAGGGCATGCACATGAGGGGGTGATGGGGGCCTGGCATGGATATCAGATACCAAGTAAGGTGGGGTGCACGTTCCTATGGTAGCCCAGCATGTGCTGTCAGAGGCCAGGTGGGGTGAGGAGGGCCTTAGGTGAGGGGAATCAGTAGCCTGGTGCTGGGTGTGGGAGTCCGAATAGGGTGAGAGGGACCTGCCTAGGGGAGGGCAACCTGGCAGGCGGTGTGAGGGCCTAGCAGGTGGGATGTTACATATAGCAGTGCTCCAATATGTCAAGGTATGGAGGAGAGTAAGAGCAAAGTTTCTGACTGTCAGAGAAGGGAGTTAAAATATGGAAAGGGAGAAAACTGATGAGCTCTCTGCTGTTAGAGTTTGGAATTGGAGAGATTACTGTGAGTTCATAGTTTTCAATATACACAGATGGGTAGATATGGGAATCAATACAGATGAGTGCATGTGTGTGTGAGTACATGTGTGTGTATGCACGTGTGTGTGTATGCACGTGTGTGTGTATGCACGTGTGTGTGTATGCACGTGTGTGTGTATGCATGTGCGTGTGCATACGCATACGTACGCTCCCTAGCTTTGCCCCTTTTGAGGGCCTGGACGTAGTACACATCAATAGCAATGAGCAAATCTAGCACTGAGGTCTTGATTTTTAAGTACCATTCTCCACTAAAAGGATCCAGGGCCCCTTGGAGAAGTGGCTGATACAGGGTTGGGGTAGGGAAGCACAGGATGAGCCTGAAATATCTTGTGCCAAAGGATGCAGAATCCAGCTTGATAGGAATGGATTAAAATCCACTGAATAAAATAGAACCATGATTCAATATGACGTAAATAAGTAAATGACTAACTTGAAAGATTGATGAGGAACAGGATGTCTATATGTTCTCAAAGTACTTCCCTACAAAATATATATTAATTACAGAGGGGAGAAGTGTAAATTTACATGGGAGAAGTCTGGTAGATACCACCTTAATCAAGTGATAGAAGTTAACATCACCAATAATAGATTCTGACAGAATGCATTGAGAAGAACGCAGCATCACTTCCATGATATTCCTGACAAAGATGACACAGAACCTGGATTTAATCACAGGGGAACATCAGACACACATGTTCTCTGTCTCTTTCTCTCTCTCTCACTCAGGCACACATTGGGAAACTTGTTGTAATTGACTTCTTCTGATGTGCTAAAACTTTCAAATTCTAGAATCCAATCTTAGAGGAGGTTTGAAAAGATGAGGCTCCAAATATCTGTTATAATTATCCAGGAAGGTTACTTATAGAATGTGATTTCAAAAAAATTTGCTGAGTGTAAAATGCATTCATGAAAGAAATGTTCAGACATTTAGTTTTTCAAAAGTGAGACAAATTACAAAAATATTGACTCCACTTGTAAGAAACTGAAGAGTCATGAGGAAAGGAAGTCAGTATCTGCCCAATATAAATGTTCATGATACATATTAAAATAATATGCAACGCAATAAAGTGGCCCTAAAAATGCCAAATGATTTATTCATACTCTGCACTGTCTGAACAAAACTCTCCAACTGGTTAGGATCTGTTGTGGAGAAGTGTGTACCTTTTCCTTTTTTAAGCTTAGTAGACTCTAACTCTCAGACCTCTTTCACTAATCAGACATCATGAATCTGAATCGGTGACTGAAAATAAGTTCTTCGTTTTGTAGAATTCCTTGATAGACAATTTTCACCTGAAAACTTTTTTTTTTTATTTCCTCTGGGCTTCTGAGACACCCACTCTCCTGACTTCCTTCCTTCTTCATTGGTCACTAGGTCTCCATTTATTTTGCTGACGTCTCCTCCCCGAGCTGACCATTAAAAGCAAAAATGGTCTAGGGCTCCATCCTCCTTCTGCTCTGTCCGTGCCCTCCTGCTAGGTGAGTTCTCCAGTCCTCGGCTTTCTATTCCATTGATGTGCTCGTGGCATTCACATTTTGTTTGCCAGCCTAGGTCTCGCCTCTTGTCTCTAAACTCGTATATCCACATTTTGAAGTAATGTCTCCACTGGGGTGTCTAATAGGAATAGCAAAATTAGCACGACAAATATAGAATTATTGATTTCCCTTTCACCGCATACCCATATTCTTCCTCCACAAAGCCTTCCTCATTTGGGTTAGAAGTACCAACATCTATTATTTCTAGTTTGGTAGCTCTGGCTAAAAACCTTGGAGTCCTTTTTGATTTTTCTTTTTTTTTCCCCTTAAAATCCACAATCATCAGTAAAGTGTTCTCATCTTTGCCTTTAAGAAAGAGCCTAAAGCCGACCATTTTTCTCTCTTTCCACTGCTGCAAACCTGGCTCAAGACACCTGGATGATTGCAACAGCCTCCTGACTGGTCTTCTGGCCTCTACCCTTTCTTCTACACAATACCAAGTAATCTTTTTGAAGCATGGGTTTGGGAAAGGTCATACCTCTCCTTAAAACACCCTGTGGCTTCTTTCCCATAGCAACCAGAATAAAACCTTTTTCAAACTCTTTTTAAAAATTGCATTTATTTATTCTTTTTAGAGACAGGATCTCACTCTGTTGCCCAATCTAGAGTGCAGCTATAATAGCTCACTGCAGCTTTGAACTCTCGAGTTCAAGTGATCTTCCTGTCTCAGCCTTCTGGGACTACAGGTGTGTGCCGTGACACCTAGCCCAAACTATCACAGCCTACAAGGGCAACATAATCTGGCCATTAACAGTTTCTTGAATCTCATCTTTTCTACTCTCTTCTTTATTTGTGTGTGTGTGTGTGTATATATATGTTTTTTTTTTTTTTTTTTTTTTTTGAGATAGGGTCTTACTTTCTTGCACAGGCTAGAGTGCAGCAACATGATCACAGCTCACTGCAGCCTCAACCTCCCCAGACTCAGGTGAGCCTCCCACTCCAGCTTTTGTATTTTTTTGTGGAGACAGGGTTTCACCGTGTCGCCCAGGCTAGTCTTGAACTCCTGGGCTCAAGTGATCTGCCTGCCTTGTCCTCCCAATGTTCTTGGATTACACGTGTGAGCCACCACACCTGGCTTTCCACTCTCTTCTTGTTCACTTGGCTTGTATTAGTTTTTTGTTTGTTTGTTTGTTTGGTTTTTTTGTTTTTTTGAGACGGAGTCTTGCTCTGTAGCCCAGGCTGGAGTGCAGTGGCATGATCTTGGCTCACTGCAAGCTCCGCTTCCCGGGTTCACGCCATTCTCCTGCCTCAGCTTCCTGAGTAACTGGGACTACAAACAATATAAATCTATTCTCTTGCAGTTCCGGAAGTGAGAAGTCCCAAAATTAAGGTGCTGTTAGGTTTCTATTCTTGCTGGAGGCTCTAGATGGGAATCTGTTTCTTTGCCTTTTCCAGCTTTCAAAGGCCATCTGTAGTTTGTGGCTTGTGATCTCATCTTCCATCTTCAAAGCCAGCAGGGGTGACATCTTCCGTTCTCTCTCTCTGACTCTCCTGCCTCCCTCTTATAAGGACCCCTGTGATTAATTATATTGGGTCTAGCAGATAATTCAGGATAATTTTCTCATCTCAAGATGCTTAATCACGTCTGCAAAGTTCCTTTTGCCATAAAAGTAACATGTTCACAATTCTCAGGGATTAGGATATGGACATATTTGGGGCAGGACATTATTCAGCCTACTGCGCTGCTGTACCCCCACTGGCCTTCTTTCTGTTCTCAGTGACATCAGATTTATTCCCACCTCAGAACCTTTGCCCTAAGCATTCATTATGCTTAGAATGGCCTTCTCCTAAGGCACTGGGGAGCTGACTCCAGCTCGAATACCTCTCCTCTGAGAGGCCTTCCATGAACATCCCAGTCAAGGAAGATTCTCCCCCTACCCCACATTCTCATACTACTTTATATTATGTTCTTCATAGCTCTATTTATTTCTAAAATATCTGATTCATTGTTAGAGGGGAACATTTTCTCCCCACTCCCCTAATTTCCATGAGGAGGGCATTTTCCTCAACACTTTTGATATTTTGTTCTACTTAATTCTCCTCCCTACAGCGGGTTATCTGAGTAGTGAGTTTGAGGAGTGTCTTAGTCTGTTTTATGTTGCTATAACAGAATACCACAAACTGGGTAGTTTATATTTAAAAAAAGTAATTTATTTCTCACAGTTCTGGGGACTGGGAAGTCCAGTGTCAAGGTGCCAGCATCTGGTGAAGACCTTCTTGCTGCATCATCCCATGGTGGAAAAGTGGAAAGGCAAGAGAGCATAAGAGCATAAGAGATCAAACTTGCAGCTTCTAGACTTTATAATTGGCATTAATCCATTCATTAGGGTGGAACTCTCATGACCTAAACCCCTCCCATTAGGCCCTACTTCCCAACACTGTTACTTTAAGTTTCCAACACATGCTTTTTGGAGAATACATTGAAGCCATAGCAAGAAGGAACTGGATATGAGTAGCAAAGTTCTTTTTGCTGCCTTCTCTTTCAGGATCTGCCTGCCTGCAGAGAACACTCGTTCCCAATTGTTTTCAGTCATATATATAAGTGGGAGAGGTCTAGTCCTGTGGGGAGAACTGCCTGCGGTGATTCAGAATCTTCTACGGCTGGGTTGATGGGTCTGCCCAATTTAGGGGAACTGGGAGTTGAATGCTCACATGGCTCCCACACCTAAAGCCAGATTGCCAGATTGTCCATATCAGCCTTGTCAGTTATGAGGGTAATATTTTGGTCTCCTATGCTGACTCTTTTGTCTTAATTCCTAATTGGTTCAGAACTTGGGCAGGGAAATGTGAATCTATTTGTTGGTGTTTCCCTCAAGTCCTCCAACATTTATGTATTTGAATTTTTGATGTTTCCTTTGCCTTTTGAATGTGAGTCCTTGAAGGAAGAAAGAGCATTGGCCGTTTTCTCTGCCTAGGCTATTCATACAGCCAAGGATAATGTTTGGCACAAGAATGTATTCAATAAATATTTATTTAATAAATAAATTTTATGTCAAAATACAATAGCTGCTGAAGTTTTGGTTGTGAATTCATTGGAGACTTACTGTTCTATAGGTCAAATTAACCATAAGGGCAAAGGTAATCTTTTGTCTGAAATTGCCCCCATTAACCTATAACTTATTTAAAGGAATATTACTGATATGGTTTGGCTGTGTCCCCACCAAATCTCATCTTGAATTTTAGTTCCCATGATTATGTCACGGAAGAGACCTGGTGGGAGGTAATAAAATCCTGGGGTTGGTTATCCCCATGCTGTTCTCATGCTAGTGAGTGAGTTCTCAGGAGATCTGCTGGTTTTCTAAGGAGCTTTCCCCCCTTTTTCTCAGCACTTCTCCTTGCTGCCGCCATGTAAAGAAAGATGTGTTTGCTTCCCTTCCTGTCATGATTGTAAGTTTCCTGAGGCCTTCCCAGCCATGCTGAACTGTGAGTCAGTTAAACCTCTTTCTTTTATAAATTATCCATTCCAGGGTATCTCTATTATTAGCAGTGTGAGAATGAACTAATACAGTTACTTATTTTTTTTATTTTTTTGAGATGGAATCTCGCTCTGACACCCAGGCTGGAGAGCGGTGGCATGATCTCGGCTCACTACAACCTCTGCCTCCCGGGTTCAAGCGATTCTCCTGCTTCAACCTCCTGAGTAGCTGGGACTACAGGCATGTGCCACCACGCCTGGCTAGTTTTTTATTTTTAGTAGAGACAGGGTTTCGCCATGTTGGCCAGGCTGGTCTCGAACTCCTGACCTCAAGTGACCTCAAGTGACCCACCCACCTTGGCCTACCAAAGTGCTGACATTACAGGCATAAGCCCAGGAATATTACTTTTTATGGAGTATAGTTTAAAAACAAGCCTTTGGACATTATTAAATATTTTTTTTTTAAAGCAGGATATAAAATGATTTTCTTTCCCACACAACTCATGTTAACTTGACAGCTTTCACAATTAGCATTAACATTGTAATTTACTTGTTAAGCCTAAAATGAGTCAGTATTTAAGATTTCTATCACTAAAGCACTTAGAGTAACCTAGAATGTAAAATAGCACATGTGATATTTCAAAATCTTCAGATATTTGACAAACAACTATTTAGTGAACATTTATCATGCAACTACTTTGTGCAATACATTGTTTGGACATGAGCTTATGAGATGGATAACACACAACCTCAAGCAACAAGTTATTGGGAGACAGTCATCAAATCATATCAGGGCTTACTATTTGCCTAACACTATTCTAAAGATTTTCATTTATTAACTCATTTAATACTCACAACCTGGTGAGTTAGCTACTATATAATTTTCCTCATTTTATTGTGCATTTTGTGAGCTAGGCACTGATTGTCCTTTGTTCCAGTCTATCATTTCAAGACATCTGTGTAGCAAAACAGCCTTGAAAAATAGATTGTCTCCCTTTGGGGCAAACAGCAGTTCCTCTAAGCTCAGGATTTCTTTCCAGTAACCACATTGCATGTGTGGGTGCCATCTGGCCCTTTTTGCATTATCCTGTGGAAGTTAGGGTGCAGGGAACCACAGCAAAATGTATCGATACTCTGGTTACTGCAGTTGTTGTCAGTAACAAACCGTTCTTTGCTTCTAACCCAGGAGTTTTGTGTCTTCTGCCAGCATCCATGAAACAGTGGCAGACTACCTTCTAGTTAGTAAGATAGCATTGCAAACACTTTGCAGTGCTTGATGCTCACCAAAGAGGAAATTGAAACACAAAAAGTTTCCCAACTTTTTCACAGTCACTTGGCCTATAAGTGCTAGAGATGGGATCCAAACTGTGATAGCTTGGGGAAATCGATGAGTTCAATTTCAGGCATATGAAGTTTTAAGGGTCTTGGGCCATTGACTTGGTGATGTATCCAGTATGGGTTTGATCACATAGTGAGGAATCCAGGACAGAGATTTGATTTATATTTAGAAACCATTTAGATAGAGGTTGATGCTGAGATAATAAAGTGAGGATAGAAAGTATAGATTTTCCTTTCTGGAACTTGGCTATGGTGAGACACAGATAAGTTGGATGCTAGAGAAAGACTTAGGAAAGCAGCCATTTTTTTTGAGATGGGATCTCACTCTGTTGCCCAGTCTGGACTGCAATGGTGCAATCACTACAGCCTAAACCTCCTGGGCTCAAGTGAGCCTCCCACCTCGCAAGTAGCTGGGACTAGAGGTGCACTCCACCATGCCTAGCTAATTTTTAAATTTTTTTGTAGAGATGAGGTCTCACTACATTGTCATACAATCACTTGAGCCCAGTGGTCTCGAACTTCCAGGCTTAAGTGATCCTCCTCCCTTGGCCTCCCAAAGTGTTTGGATCACAGGCATGAGCCACCACGCCTAGCCACAGAAACCATTTATTTATGAGTTTCTAATTTGGGATAGACCTGAACATTTAAATATTGCTGGGAGAGAACAATTAACAAGAAAGGTTGAGGGTAGAGAAGAGAGAGGGGGGAAATTAATGGAGTGAAACTCCTGAGAAAATAAGTGATGGGACCCAAGTCATACCTTTTCCATGGAAGTGAGGCAAGAGGAATAAAGTGCTGATATGTGTGTAGGTGTGAGGATGGTATAAAAGATTGAGGGAGTCAGTGGGCACGGTGGCTCACGCCTGTAATCCCAGCAATTTGGGAGGCCGAGGCAGGCGGATCATGAGGTCAGGAGATCAAGACTATCCTGGCTAACATGGTGAAACCCCATCTCTACTAAAAATACAACACCAAAAAATTAGCCGGGTATGGTGGTGGGTGCCTGTCGTCCCAGCTACTCGGGAGGCTGAGGTGGGAGAATGGCGTGAACCCAGGAGGCAGAGCTTGCAGTGAGCCGAGCTCATGCCACTGGACCACTCCAGCCTGGGAAACAGAGGGAGACTCCGTCTCAAACAAACAAACAAAGAAGGGGGTTGAAGGAGTCTTTCTCTAAAATAGGCTAGGTCATTGTTAAGAGAAATAAAGGAGGTGTTGGAGTTGGGGGCTTCAGAACAGCTGGGTTAGAAACAGGTGTAGGAGGAATAGGAGATGGAGCTATTTGCAGACCATGAACCCTCTATGTCTGACACAATGCCTTACATGGAGTAGCTGCTCAGTAAAATGAATTGAATTAATTAGTAGTGTATTAGTCCATTTTCATGCTGCTATGAGAAATACCTGAGACTGGGTGATTTATAAGGAAAGAGAGGTTTAATGGAATCACAGTTTCACATGACTGGGGAGGCCTCACAATCATGGTGGAAGGTGAAGGAGGAGCAAAAGCATGTCTTACATGGCAGCAGGCAAGAGAGCATGTGCAGGCTTTATAAAACCATCAGATCTTGTGAGACTTAGTTACTATCCCAAGAACAGCATGGGAAAAACCAACCCCCATGATTCAATTACCTCCCACTGGGTCCTTCCCATGACACCTGGGGATTATGGGAGCTACAGTTCAAGATGAGATTTGGGTGGGGACACAGCCAAACCATATCAAGTAGGGACATGTGGAAGGATTCGTGGGTAGCACTAAGATGTCATTGAAGGTTGGAGACTACCTTTCTGCAAAGACCAGTTTCTGAGATGTTGAGTTAGATGGTGTCATGGGCAGGAAGCAGTATCATACTTGGTCATTACTTGTTATCCAGTCCAACTGCAGAGAGATGGCAGGACAATCTATCCTAGAAAACAGGTAGGGCCAAAGCAGCAATCAGCTGGGATGGGGGAAGGAGTAGTACAGCTTAAGAGCTCTACTTTGACCACTATGGAAACCAAGAGTTTGAAGCTTGGCCACACTTGAATTCTAATCATATCATAGAGTGAACAAGAATTGTTTCAATCATGATGTAATCTAAGAATAAATTAACCAACATGACCTCATTGCAAATGGGGTCAGTTTTTATTTTTAACATGTTTATGAAATTGAGGTTCAGGCTTCCAACAGAATGAGATACAGGGACAGAGGTCAATAAAGAGGGTGAGAAAAATAGCTCAAAATGAGCCATAGGCCATTCCATTTTAAAAGAAATGTGTTTGTGGCCAGCCAGAAAATGGTCATTTAAAATGTAAATAGGGAACAGTTATAAGAGAAAGGTTTAAATAACTTTCCATTACTTGGCAGTGTTTTTAATTTGGCTACATCTGACATAACAGGCGAGGGAGAAAGCCAGCCCATAATTCTAAAACCAAATTAAAACAGCTCTTGAGGCATCTGAAGATTTTGATCTTAGAGAGTAATTGGTTTTTGTTTCAGCTTACCAAGTCAGCAGGCAGGGTAAAAAGAAAAAAAAAGAAATCACTGACAGCAGCAAAGCATTAGCCCTTCAAGTGGTGTGTCTTGGTTTCCGTAAGTGTGGTTTAGGAAAAAACTCTTCCAACCTTCTGCCTCTAAACTGAATGGCGCTGTACAATTTAAATGTACACAATCCCCCACCCATGTGCATTTGGCTGGTGTCCAGGGATACCATGGCTCATAGTCCTGACATACAGTGAAGGGCACAGCATGATAGGACATCCCAAGAGAGCTATGTATAGGACACTAGTGCATGCCATTTTCCTTAACTATCCTCTAATTGGTCTTGATGTTTTTGAACTCTGCCATTTATTTCAACATTAAATTATAGGCTTTTAAAATCAAACCATTATGTCTGGTGAACCAGCAGTTTCCTATTCCTCACCTGCCACTGCTTGGGAAAGTCATCTGAGGAAATGTAATGGGATCACTGGGGAAACCCCTTTTCAAGGCTAATTATTCAGGTACACTCTGTATTGCATTGTTATTTTTAACTTACTAATGTTAGCTTTTTTCTTTCCAAGGCGACTTTGTTCCACTCAATTTCCTTGACTGTCAAAAACGCAAATTGCAATTTACTTTTTTTTTTTTTTTTTCCTTTTTTCCTTGGAAACTGTAACCGTTATGTCTAGCCCCATTTTCTCTTTTCTATTTTTTTATTTTCTTGCAGAGCAGGGATTAAATATGATCGCTGTGAGATGACATTGCAAGAGCAGGCTGGATACATTTTCAAGTGGCCCAACCTTTGGAGGTGAATGCTGTTGGGAGAGGTGGCTTCTACTCCTGGAGGGCAACAAAAGCTTCCTGACTCATCTTCCTGCCTGGCCCCTCTCTAGTCTATTCTCAGTCCAGTGGGTTAGATGGTTCTGCTAAGATACCAATGGATCATGTAAGTCCTTTACCCCAAACCCTCCATGGCTTCCGTCTCAGTACAATAACTTGCAGGCACCACCCAATCTGTCCTCCCCTACCTCTCTGACCTCATCTCTTAGCACGCCCTCCCCTCTTTCCACTTCCACTCAGGAATTCCTTATTACGTTCCTTAAACACACCAGGCTTGCTCCTGCCCCCGACATGGTCCTTGCTGATTCTGTAACAGTGAAACAGCCAAAGAACTAACTAACAAAGCCTTTTATTTTTTTCGTTTTTATTTTTGAGACAGTCCCACTCTATCACCCAGGATGGAGTGCAGTGGCACGATCTCGGCTCACTGCAGCCTTGCCTCCTGGGTTTAAGCGATTCTCCTGCCTCAGCCTCCTAAGTAGCTAGGATTACAGGTGCCCACCACCACGCCCAGCTAATTTTTGTAGTTTTAGTACAGATGGGGTTTCACCATGTTGGCCACGCTGGTCTTAAACTCCTGACCTCCAGTGATCTGCCTGCCTTGGCCTCCCAAAGTGCTGGGATTACATGCATGAGCCACCATGCCTGGCAATGAGGCCCTTTAGTTAGCTGCACGGTTTAGTTTGAGGAGCTATTCCTGCATATACGCTAGGATAATTTTAGAGCACTGAGGTAATATGCTAAAACAGTAATCATGTAGTTTTAAAAACTAATTCTGGGATGAAGGGGGAAGTATGTAAACAACTATGTTTTGTTAAAGATTTATAGGAGCATTGTGACCTGACCAAGGACAAGGAGGTTCTCAGACGCATGCTGGTGCCCAGATGTCTGCGGCTGTGGATCAGCCCTGCGGTCATTGATCCCAGCCTCTCTCTCTTCTCCCTGCCCTGAACATAAAAAGAACCTGAAATTTGTACTGACTTAAGATGGTACCTTGGGATGCTAATCTACCATCTTCTTTGTTTGTTATTATTTAAGAAACCTTAAGTTATTTGAGGGAAGAGATAGGATTTCCAAACTCTCATACAACTTAGTTCTGGTTACACAGTAGGCACTTAAAAATACATGAAATAATGATGTAAATTTATTTGAAAAATGTAAAAAAAGCTGTAAGTGATAGGAATCCTATGGTGAACTACCTTATCAAGTGATAATTATTTTCTGTTTGGATTTTGGTCCAGGTCTAGGTGGTCTACACCGGTGGTTTGTAAACTTGGGTGTGGGTCAGAATCACTCCAGGAATTTGGTAAATAGACAGAGGCCAGGGCCCTATCCTACTTGAATGAGCCCTGGGGTCTGTGTTCTTTATTGGTGCTCCAGGTGGTTCTGATACAGGGGCCCATACATTAGGCGTTCTTAAAATGTGTTCACCTGTAGGTAATTCTTTGCGTGTTCCAGAGATGAAGAGATACAGGCATGAAAACTGGGGAAGAGCCCCATGACTGTGAGGAAGGAAGGGATTTCTTGGGACCCTCTTAGTTGAGTTTGTTTTTCTCCCCATTTCTTTGGCTTATCTGTGGGAACTTCATCACATAACTGCTTTCTCACTTTTTCTTCATTCTCCTTGCCCCACCCTACCCCAGGTGTTCTCACTGTTACCCTTTCCACAAATGGATACAGAAATAGCCAGAACCACCCTAAAAGAGAAACAGAGAAGAGTAAAATGGGTTTTTAAACTATGCCTCCATTTTTGAACACTTGAAAAACAGGCCATTCATAGTCTTTCTTGTATGATTAAGAACTCCATTAGTACCATTAGCACGTTATAAGTAGTGACTTGGAACAAAGTAGGTGTATCATAATCCTTCCTCGAATAAGGAAATAACTTTAACAGCCCCGAAAGATGCCTTCGATTGAATAGGATCAACTTGGTTTTATTCTTTGCAGAAGTGATTTCTCTATATTGGGAGGCACTTTGTTGATTCATTCAATATTTATTAAGCACTTTCTGTATTCCAAGCAACAATAAATAAAACAAATTATTTCATTGATTAAGTTCTAGTATTAGCAGTCTATTAGCAATCTTGTGTTTGGGTACTTGGTTCTTATTGGCTCACACCTATGGTAAATGTGTTAATTATTTTCTCTTGTAAGAATTCCCTGTTTTTGTAGTGGGAAGTGAAAAAAAATTCCCGGGAGGTTACACCCTTTGAAGGACACACAGTTTCCCCTCCTAGGGGCTGCCTGGCTCTTTGGTAAGTCCCAATCTTGGTCTTCAAGGTCTGTCTCGCTTCCTGTCTAACTCTCAAAGCAACCAGCAGACAGGAAGCTTCTGCTGTTCTGTGCCTTTGTGGGGAGTTAATGTATAGATAAATCTCCCTTCCCCTTCCCCTTTCCTCTTCCTCTTCCCTTCCCTTCCTTTCTTTTTGACAGAGTCTTGCCGTGTTACCCAGGCTGCAGTGCAGTGGCTTGATAACGGTTCACTGCAGCCTCCATATCCTGGATTCAAGTGATTCTTGAGCCTCAGCCTCTCGAGTAGCTGGTGCCACAGGAGTGCACCACCACACCCAGCCAATTTTTAAATTTTTTATAGAGATGGAGTTTCACCATGTTGCCCAGGCTAATCTCAAACTCCTGGCTTCAAGTGATCCACCTATCTCGGCCTCCCAAAGTGCTGAAATTACAGGCATGGATAAACAATTATTTTTTGCACAATTTACTCATAACTTTTTAGAGACTGGTGGGTTTCAGTTGTGGTTTGCACTCCCTTCTTAGACATGATCAACACATATTTTCTGATTCAACACTCATCCATTCATTCATTGTAGTACAGTGGTTAAGCATGTGGGTTTTAGTGTGCCAAATAAAACATTTAAAACGTTAAAAATATACTGCTCTCAGCTGGGCATGGTGGCTCATGCCTGTAACCCCAGCACTTTGGGTAGCTAAGGTGGATGTATCACTTGAGCTCAGGAGTTTGAGACCAGCTGGGCAACAAAGTGAGACTCTTGTCTCTACAAACAATAAAATAATTAGCCTGGCATGGTGACATGGGCCCATAGTCCCAGCTACTTGGGAGGCTGAGGCAGCAAGATCACTTGAGCATGGAGATCGAGGCTGCAGTCAGCTGTGATTGTGCCACTGCACTCCAACCTGGACCACAGAGTGAGAACCTGTATCTAAAAAACAAAACAAAACAACAAAACAAAGCAAAACAAAAGATTGTTCCGGCAGCTGGTTAGTCTGGGAAGCCCACAGAAGTGTGGCAGTGGAGCTTATGAATATGTTAGGAGAGCTATAGGGATTGGTGAGTGTGACGGGTTGAATTGTGTCCCCCAAGAGTTTCTTTTTTCATTTATTTCATTTCATTTTATTTATTTTTCTTTTTTCTTTTACAAACCCTTGTGTCAAGGGCTGACTTTCTATACATCTCAGCAGGGAGCTTCTCTGCTATGTACGAACCCCCCACCCAGAAGCAGGTGGGCTACGAATGGTTTAGCGCCAGGTTCCCCATATGAGGGTCGAGGGTGCGGCTGCCTTTCCAGTGGCACCCAGTTTCCCAGGATGCGGGGCTCTCTGCGCCGCACCTCTGTCCCAGCCATGTGAGGACAGAATAACAGCATGTGAGGACAGAGGCAAACATTCTGCTGCCACAAGCCAAGGAAGGCCAGAGGCTGCCAGAAACTGGAAGAGGCTAGGAAGGGCTTTCCATGAGAGGCTCTGGAGGGAGCATGACCCTGCTGACGCCTTGGATGAGAGCTGGGAAAGAGCCTGGTGGCTGTAGCCAGACTTCTAGCCCCAAGAACTGGGGCAGAAGAAATTTCTGTTGTTCTAAGCCAAGTTTGTGGTACTTTGTTATGGCAGCCACAAGAAACTAGGGGATTTAGTTCTTTAGAACCTGAGATGTAAAGGTAGCTTTTCTTGAAAGGGATATTATTTATACTTATTTCAAAGTTTGTATTAAAAACATTTGCAGTCTGGGCACAGTGGCTCAAACCTATAATTCCAGCACTTTGGGAGGCTGAGGCAGGCAGATTGCTTGAGTGCCGGAGCTCAAGACCAGCCTGGGCAACGTGGCGAAACCCCGTCTCTAAAAATTACAAAAATTCACAGGGTGTGGTGGCAGGCACCTGTAGTCTCAGGTACTCAGGAGGTTTAGGTGGGAGGGTCACCTGAGCCCAGGAGGTTGAGGCTGCAGTGAGCTGTGATTGTGCCACTGCACTCTAGCCTTGGTGACAAAGTGGGATCCTGTCTCAAAAACCATTTTGCAGAATAGGGAAACACTGATAGAAGATTTACAAAGCAGAGTGGACAGTGGACATGGTTCAATTCTGGAATGGTCTGGTCAAAGAGGAAGACCTATGAGGCCACGTGAGGAAAGAACACTGGGTAACATTCACTGAAGGCTGAAGCGAATATTCAGGAGATGGTCTACACTATCCCAAGTGATTTCTATGAAAGAATGTATTTAACCCTTTTAAACAATCCTTAGTTATGTATTATTATTCTCTCCATGTTACAGATGAAGAAATGAGCTATGGACAGGTTAAGCAACTTGCCCAAGGTTACTGTTAATAAGTAATAGGATGGGGATTTAAAATCAGGCAGTCTGGTTCCAGAGCTTCTGCTCCAAACCATGCCAGTGCTGGAGTCCTTTACCTGCACTTCAGCGTGGGGAGAGGGGCAGAACGTCTCCCGCAGTGTCCTCCCCTTCCACTACACTTGTACCTGCAGTCGCTCTTTCCACAGCCACGGCCCCCAAACACTCTCTCTGCAAACATTCCCTGGTGCCATCTCTGTTTCTTTTTGCTCAACTGATTTTTAAAAAATTGAGATCAAATTCACAAAACCTAAAATTAACCATTTTAAAGTGAAAAATTCAGTGTCATTTAATACATTCTTAGTATTGTACAACCATCACCTTTATCTAGTTCTAAAACATTTTATTCTCCCCAAATACAACCCCATGCCCACTAAGCAGTTACACCTCATTCTCCCCTCCCCGAGCCCTTGGCAACCGCCAATTTGCTGCCTGTCTCTTTGGATTTAACTGTTCTGGACATTTCCTATAAATGGAACCACACGATATGTGGCCTTTCGTGTCTTGTTTCTTTCAAGCAGTTTAATGTTTTTGAGGCTCATCCAGCATGTATCAGTATTTCCTTCCTTTTGATGACTGAATAATATTCCACGGTATGTAAAATATCACAATTCGTTTATCCACTCATCCGTCGGTGGGCTTTTGGGTTGTTTCTTGTTTTTGGCTATCATGGATAGCGCTGCTATAAACATGTGTGTACAAGTGTTTGTTTGAGTCTCTGTTTCCTGTTCTTTTTGGTGTTTATGTGGGTATGGAATTGCTAAGTCACGCATTATTTTTCTGCTTAATTTTTGAGCTGGTGACTCTTGTGTTTCTCATCTTTCCACACTGATTCCTTATCACACACACAGAAAACCCTGCTTGGAGGGTGGGGAAGCTGAAGGGCTTGAAGTAGCCCTGATAGTAGGATCAGGGTCAAAAAAAGGCTGCAACACACCCACATTAATCATCATTAACTTCACCTGTCACACTTTGTATGCGTGACTGTTCTCGAGTCCGGGAATTAGGCCGTGTTTGCTCCTTAACACTGAATTGTAGAACTTTCGAGCTAGAAGAGACCGCAGAGATTTCCCAGTTTGGTGAGTTTTCAAACTTTCCTTGGCAGACTTCTCTCAGGCCTCTGGGGGAGGACCCTGGGGTCCTCTCATCTCCCATTCTTTCCACCCCTTAACCATACTCTGGTTTTTATGTTTTACATTTTGGGTTTCTGGGTAATATTTCACATGAAGAGCAGAGGAATGATACTTTAAAATCTCTTTTTCTCTTTCTTCTTTTCTTTTTCTAGGCAGGGTCTCACCCTGTTGCCTAGGCTGGAGTGCAGAGGTGTGATCACAGCTCACTGCAGCCTCAACCTCCCCAGGCTCAGGTGATCCTCCTACATTAGCTCCTGAGTGACTGTCACTACTGGTGTGTGCCACCACGCCTGGCTAATTTTTGCATTTTTTTGTAGAGATGGGGTTTCACTATGTTGCCCAGGGTGGTCTTGAACTCCTGGGCTCAGGTGATCTGCTTGCCTCGGCCTCCCAAAGTGCTAGGATTACAGGTGAGAGCCATCAAGCTGCCACTGGCCTAAATCTAATTTGTTGTTGTTGTTGATCCTGTAACTTCCTTATACCTCTGGTTCCTTTATGCATTCAGTGAGCATGGCATTCTGTGTTCATTGCCTTAGAGAAAGGTGACAGAGAAAACAGAGGGACAAAGAAAGAAGGGTATTCTTGGGTTCTATGTTTCAGAAGCTCAGACTTCAGAAAGCAGATTCCTGTGCGCAGACTAGAGGTTTGGGAAGTGAGGAAGGGCAAAGGACTCTCAGAGCTGGAGGAGAGGCCAAGATGGAGAGGAAGAGAATAGGGAGGGAGGTGAGAGGGGCTGGGATGAGGGACCAGACTCCAGCAGTGCAGAATTGGCACCTAGAGGGTGCAACGCTCTGCTGGCTCAGCAGCCATTGATGAATGGCTCACCAGTGCAGGCTGTCAAAGGAAGTCAAGACTCCCTTGCAGTGAGTGCTGCGTCCACCATAAGGAGGAGGTTGGTTAGCAGATTTCTTGTTGCTGTCTGGTGAGGACTTCCTCGTAGACAGCCATCTGCTGCATGCCCTAGCATGAGGACCTCCGAATCTGCGTCCTAATACTTTTCTCCTTCTTTTGACATATGCAGCCAGTGGCCTTGTCAATTTCCATTCGCCTCGTTTCCCTTGCTTGTTATAGCTCCAATTTGCTTCAGGATGGCGTTGGGCCCATCAGCAATTCAAGGTCATGTGGATAGTCTGGCCAATGACATGTGAATGAAAGATGTATCTTCCACTTCATGAGGCTCCAGGAAAGCTACTGTTTTCCTAGGAAAATTGGGCAGACTCAGCTGGCGTGAACCCTTTGCCTTCCCCTTTCTCCTCCTTCCTGCCTGAAATGGTGACATGATGCCTAAGGATGCCCCAGCCGTCTTGTGACCACTTGCAAAGATGACAGGAGGTAGCAGGAGCCTGTTCCGTGAGCAGTCCCATTAGGGCTGGCTTATCCAGTACTTGGTTTCCTGGTTACATGAGAGAAATAAACCCCTCACTTAATCCAATATTTTTGCTTCTGAAACATGTACCTGAGCACAATTATGTAGGCCCCATGTCTCCTTTATTTTTTTGGTACAGGGTCTTGCTCTTGTCTCCCAGGCTGGAGGGCAGTGGCACGATCTTGACTCGCTGCAACCTCTGCCTCCTGGGTTCAAGCGATTCTCCTGCCTCAGCCTCTCAGGTAGCCACACCATACCCAGCTAATTTTTGTATATATATATATATATATTTTTTTTTTTTAATAAAAATAAAAATAAAAAATATATTTTTAGAAGAGACAGGGTTTCACCCCGTTGCCCAGGTGGTCTTCAGCTCTTGACCTCAGGTGATCCGCCTGCCTTGACCTCCCAAAGTGCTGGGATTATAGGCGTGAACCACCACGCCCAACTCCATGACTCTTACTTTGTGTAGACAACCCGCATTGGGATGTCTGTCCTGCACTTATGAGCCCCGTCCATGTGATTTTGGGAGCTAGCCTCTAGAGACCTGGAGAGGTGGTGTAGAATGAAAGGCAAAACATTAGAAACTTGAGTGAAGCCAAATGTAACCTGTTTACCATCTCTTTAGAGCCAGGACATTGGTGGAATATACCCCTTCCATTACAGAAGAAGGGGTTCACTTGAAAAGGTAAAAGCCTCTGCTCTAGTCCAACCCTCTCTCTGAGGTCGAGAAGTACAGAGTGCCTGTGACCTCACGGTCCCACAGGTAATTGGTGGCTAACGTGATGGGAGAGCAGGTATCTCTCCACCCACGCCCCCTTCACTTTCTCCATGACCACATTGATTCAAGTGTTGAGCTTATGCGTATTTTGTTTTCTGCTAAGATGATTAGCTGAGTATCTGGTATGTCAAATTAGTGAAATCTGAGGGCTTTTCAATGAGAATAAACAAGGCTTAAACAAATCAAATAATCGACAAGAAATCCAGATGGCATTTAAGAGGATGAATCCTGGTGTTCCTAAATGACAAATAGGTCTCTTAATCTTAGTTATTAATTATGAAATTAAATGTAACAGTCTCATAGGTTCTCATATTGTCCTGATTTATTAATCACCAGTGTACTTAAGGGAAGTGGCAGACATAAATTAACCATATGTAAATTACTATATTCATGAGCAGATGCAAGAATAGAAAAGGGACTGTTAGTGTAAGGGCTGTAGGTGATAGAGCTGGGTTGTAGGTGATAGAGCTCTCCCAGTGAGGGCAGTGTTGGTCCCATGTGGCTCTGCTTCTAAGAAGGGGTGTTCTGCTCTGGAAGTCTAGAGCAGAAGTCAGGGTGCTTTTCCAGGAAGCACAGTTTATGGAGAACTGATTGGGAAAACACCAGGAAAGCTTTGAGACTGGCCCATGGTAGGTCTTCAACATGCGAGCACTCTGTAAGGGATTTGCAGGAACTCCATTGGATTTTGGTACAGCACCCTCTGGTGGCCAATTTTTTTCATGCATGTTTTTCCCAAGGAAAATTGAAACAAGCCCTTCAGAATAAAGCAATTTTGGAACCGCAGTGTGTGCCATTTTTGTGGTGATTCCATATCTCTTAGGAAAGCATTTTCCTGCTTCATATATTTTATGTTCAACACAGTTTTCCCGAGGCTTAACCTGGATTCCTTTCAATGCTGTTTAACTTCTCTACTTCTTGGTTTTCCTACAGTTGAAGAAGGTAGTCATGTTTCTCCTGGCATTTGAAATGCATATTTTCAAATCTTGCCATTAAAGGATTTGAATGAAGGAAGAACCCATTGAAAGGAAAAAGACAACTCCTCCTAACTTCATTCAGTGTAAAAGGAATACTTGCTACCACTCCCATGGTCGAGGCATATTTTCTAGATTAATTTATTTTTAAATTATTAAAAAATGTATGTGAAAAGCTCTTAGAAAATTTTGAAGTCCTGCACACACAAAAGCATCATCCTCATCTCTGTCATCTGTCTCAAGAGAACAGGAAACAGTCACTAAGCTCAGTTTTAAAGGCAGGGAGTCCTCAACCAGAAGGTTGAAAGATCATTCTTTTATTCCCTCATGGAACATTTATTAAGTGCCTGCAGTTAGCAAACACAAAGTTCTTAAGGAGTTATAGTCTATTTATTGGAGGAGAGAAACATAAACAAATATAACAATGGATGGGTGCTTTTATAAGATGTAAATTCCCTTTACATTAGTAACGTACAAAACAACTTTAAGCCATACCACTTGGGAAGAGATACCATTCAAAGACATATACTACTTGCTAACAGTTACATATGTGTGCCATGTAAAGGAAAGTCAACTCACATAATTAATCATGGAATAATTGAATGGTTTAGATGATACTCTTCTATCCCACTGTTTTCTGAAATGACAACAACAACAAAAAGACACATCAAAAGAAAAAAAAAGAAAAAGAAAAAAAGAAAGAGAGGGTTGCAGTGGCAAGCACAGTGTCTGGAACACAGGAGAGGCTCACAAATATTTGAAAAATGAACAAAAACATTAATAGTGAGACAGGGAAGAGGTTTTCCATTTTTTTCTGGTGAGCCTTGTTCACAATGTTCATTTTGGAACTCAATTAGAGGATCTCATATCCTAGCTATGAGCATGCTAGCATCTACACGCGCTTCAGTGGTTCTGTGGGAAAAAAATGGGAAGGGTTTATGAGCAGGGTGCTGTGGAAGACTAAATCTCCATTTTCCCCGTAGGTAGGGGTGGCCAATGAGTTGGAAATGGAGGTTTTAGAGTGGGAGTTCCAGGTCATGTTCTTAAAGAGAATTGACTTGGATAAAAGATAGATTTTTTTTTGCTTCCTTTTTCACTGTTTATCTGGAACACAGATGTAATTACGGGAGCTCCAGCAGCTATACTGGGCCATGAGACAAACTGGAGGAAGGAAAACTCCTGCTAAGAATGACAGGGAGCAGAAAGATAAAAGGAATTTGGGTCCCTGGTGACCATGAAGCCACCAAACCCAAACTTAGGCTGTCCACCTCTTGACCTCTTTCACGTAGGAGACATAAAACCTTTATTTTGTTTAAGCCTAGAATTGAGTTTTCTGTTATGCACAGCTGAGCCAAATGCCAACTTATACACTGTCATTTTATCGTTCTTCCAGGGGGCTCGACTGTCAGGAATTTCTTTCCTTTTACCTTCTTTCATAGCTTTCCCTGCCACCAGCCCTCTACCTATCCTTCAGTCCGGGAGTCGACAAATTTTTCCATACAGGAACTATTTTAGGCTTTGGGAGCTGTATGATCTCTATTGCGTACTCAGAGCAAACCTGACTCGCTACTGTAGTGCAAAAGCAGCTACATATTGTAGTGCAAAAGCAGCTACAGACAATACATAAACAAATGTGTGTGGTTATGTTCCAGCAAAACCTTATTTATAAGAACATGCAGCCGGGCACGGTGACTTATGCCTGTAATTCCAGCACTTTGGGAGCCCGAAGTGGGCAGATCACGAGGTCAGGAGTTCGAGACCATCCTGGCCAACATAGTGAAACCCCATCTCTACTAAAAATACAAAAATTAGCCCCATGTGGTGGCGCATACCTATAATCCCAGATACTCAGTTGGCTGAGGCGGAAGAATCACTTGAACCTGGGAGGCAGAGGTTGCAGTGAGCCAAGACCATGCCATGCCACTGGACTCCAACCTGGGTGACAGAGTGAGACTCTGTCCAAAAAAAAAAAAGAACATCCAGCTGGCTTGCAGGCCCGTTTGCTGACCTTTGTTTTTTTTTTTTTTTTGACAGAGTCTTGCTCTGTTGTCCAGGCTGGAGTGTGGTGACGTGATCTCCATTCACTGCAACCTCCGCCTCTTGGGTTCAAGTGATTCTCCTGCCTCAGCCTCCCAAGTAGCTGGGATTACAGGCACGAGCCACCACACCTGGCTAATTTTTTTGAAGTTTTAGTAGAGACGGGGTTTCGTCATGTTGGCCAGGCCAGTCTTGAACTCCTGGACTCAAGTAATCCACCTGCCTCGGTGTTCCAAAATGCTGCGATTACAGGTGTGAGCCACTGCACCCTGCCCTGACCTCTGCTTTTAGCCACAAACTTAGTGTAAAAGAAAAGTAGCTTTTGCTCATAAAGTGATTGGAGACAGCCTCTTGTCCAACAGCGTCTCCCTTATTGGACCATGACTTTTCCCAGGCAGGGGCCATGTCTTATTTGTGTGTATATTTCCATCACCCAGCAAAGCATTTGGCATGTGATACAGGTTCAGTATATACTTTCAAACAAATAAACTGAAGTGAAGAATTGAGTCAGGGAGACAACAAGACCTTTAAAGGCCAAAAGATTGAAGGTGGTGGTAATGAGAGATTGAGCTCTGGTTTGAGCTAAAATCCTTTGAAGTGAAAACCTCTTGAGTGGTTGTGAAACTCGAACTTACCATAAATATCTCTTCTTATTTTTTTGGGCCGATTAATCCATGGCTCCTGTAAAATCTTCTGCATATTAAACAACAGGGCAAGAGCACCACCCCTTCCTCTCCCTCCACCGCCAACTTGGCGGAGACCTAGACCCAAGGATGCAGGAGCTGTTCTTCTCCGTCTGAGCCTGCTGGGCTGAATGGGCATTAAGAAAGTTGGAGAACAGAACAGGCAAACTGGGTGAGCTGAAGTGGGTCCCTGCTCGCTGGAACTGGAGAGAAGTGTCATTTCCAGCAGGAGGGCTGCTTCCGGTACCTGGGGCTACAGAGGGGCCACATCTGTGATTAAGTTTTGCTCCTTTCCTTTCTGGGAGATGGATGTGAACAGTAACTGGTTTCTTTGGACAGAGGCTACCTGTGCTGTTGAAGGACAAAATCCACATGCCCTACATGCAAACTCACACTCCCATCTTTCCCTATTTACCTCATGAGCTCACGGTTTGCTGGGCACGGTACAAGATGCAAATGAGGAATAATGAATACTTATAGTGTGAAGGTGTTAGCTCCAGTTTTGCTCAGTTCCCTGAGATTTTACATATTCTGGTCCACGATACCTTATCCAAAACCCTCAGGGCCATATATGTTTTGGAATTCAGATTATTTTGGGTTTCAGAAAGGCAAAACAGGGCACATGTTATATATTATGTAACACCCCCAGCACAGTCTGAGCAAGCACCCTTTGACCAAACACATTCATATTTGTTAGAAAAGCAGGAATATTCACACTCAGCAGGACCAATGAAGTAATGAAGACTGTCAGTGGTGTCATTCACTTCAGGTCAGGTTTTGCCACCAAATAAATTTTGATGGCAAATACATGAAAAGAAAAAAGGTTTTCAGAATTTTTTGGATTTCAGAAATGTGAATGAGAGGTTCTGGGCCTGTATTCACTCTTCCTTTCTGTTTTTTTGAAGACAGAGTTTTGTTCCGTCACCTAGGCTGGAGTGCAGTGGCCCTCATAGCTCACTGCAACCTTGACCTTCTGGGCTCAAGTGATCCTTTCACCTCAGCCTCCCAAAGTGCTGGGATTACCGGTGGGAGCCACTGTACCTGGTCAATATTGTCTTTCTTAAAGTGCTATCTTCCAATGATTCATTATTAATTTTCCTATAGAAGCACGTCTGTATAGTGCATCAGGCTCTGCGTAGTAATATTTTCAAACTTGAAACTGTTCCTCATGGAATCATCAGCACACTGCCTTACACATAGTAGGTGCTTAGTAAGTGTTTGTTAACTAAACACAGAACAGTCTTTCAAAATAAAAGTAATGATATATATATATATAGGTATACATATTTGAAGTTGATGAAACCAAGGCCAGGAGGCTCCGGGATGTGGCACAGGGAAACACAGGGTCTTTAACTTCTTTTTTTGGGGGGGAGACGGAGTTTCGTTCTTGTCACCCAGGTTGGAGTGCAATGGTGCCATCTCGGCTCACTGCAACCTTTACCTCCTGGGTTCAAGCGATTCTCTTTCCTCAGCCTCCCAAGTAGCTGGGATTACAGGTGTGCACCACCATGCCCGTCTAATTTTTGTATATTTAGTAGAGACTGGGTTTCACCATGTTGGTCAGGCTGGTCTCGAACTACTGACCTCAGGCCTCAGGTGATCTGCCCACCTCGGTCTCCTAAAGTGCTGGGATTACAGGTGTGAGCCACCATGCCCGGTCAGGGTCTTTAATGTCTAGTTATTTGTCCTTGTCATTGCTGCTTGTTTACATACAATGAGAGTGATAGTTTGTATATATGCCAGGGCTTAAAAGGAAGAGAAGCTGGATCTCAAGAAGTGATTCTCAGCGGGGGGGCCATTCCCCCTACCCAGCTTTCCCCATCCTCCCTCCAGGTAGGAAGGAGGGGAAGTTGACAATGTCTCGAGATATTTTTGGTTGTCACAACCGAGGGCAGGGTGCCATGGCATGTAGTGGGTAGAAGCCAGGGATGCTGCCAAACATCCTCTAATGCACAGGACAGCCCCCACTGTCCTCTATGTAATAACCAAGAATGAGCCTGTCCTGAAAGTCAATAGTGTTGAGGCTGAGAATGTAGCCTAATTCAGAAAAAACCCCACTCAAAGGTGTTGAGTTAGGAGAAACAGCTGATTCCTTTCTGCATCGTGACTGTCCGTGTCACTTTAGGCAGACCCTCCAACCAACCCCAAGCACTGGGGTACTGAGCCCAACCCCTACCCCTACCCCCTACCCCCTACAAACCAGAGAATACCTGCCCTCTGCCAACTGAAACCATGTGCCTCTGACTCAGATGGTGGTCTGGAGTCCCAGACAAGGGTGGGCTGTGCTACCGGCCTCTGAGGGAACGAGAACAAAGGGCTTTCCTCTCTGATGTGGGAGTATGCTTATAGAAATGGGAAACCTGGTCAAAGTAATAAAACGAATGCCGTCAAGATTAGAATGGTGATTTTACCTTTCTTGTCTCTTGATCACTTTGTCTTGCCACATGGGAAAGGCAAAGTGTTGTCTTTGGTAACTTTTAAATGCCCAGCAGAGGGCAGACATTGCTTACCTAAAGGAAAACATCCAAGTTCTACTCTGCCTTCAAGTGGAGGCTAAAATGCCTGTATGTGCAGGAACCAGCTGATTGATCAGCTAGCTCTCATGGCCGTTTCCTTCCTCTGTGTCATAATGGACATGATGATAGTTGTCTCACTCAGTAAACATTCTGTGTCTGGAAAGATTCAATTTGTCCTTTTTTTGAGTCAAAAATTTTGCGATGATTTGAAAAATCTGTCTTGAAAAATTAAAAAAATTTTCTAATTAAAAATAAAGCAAGCTCATTAGAAAAAATTTGAAAAATAAATAAAAGCACAATTTTTCCTAACCACTCAAAGATGACCATTGTTAGTTTTTTTTTTTTTTTTTTTGGTGCTTTTTTTCCCCTTCCAATCTCTTTTCTATTAAAACTTCTGAAATGAAATGTGTTTGTAGCAATGACGCATAAGGGGCCCTTGACACATTGAGAAATTTATAAATACACTGGTTTCTCATCTCTATGCTTTTGCTCCCAGCTTAACTGGGAACTCTTTTTCTCTATCTCTGAAACTCCAAATCCTAGATAATTCTTCAAGGTCAAGCTCCAATGTCTTGCTGGATTCTTCTCAGCAGGAATTGATCTATTTCTCTGTATTTTTGTGCCACAGTATCTGGGACTCTCTTATGCCAACTACCACCTTCTGCCTTATATTATGACTTTTGAATCTTCTAACAAAGTCTCTTTTTTTTTTCAGATGAGGTCTCTCTGTGTTGCCCAGGTTGGAGTGGCTATTCACAGGTACCTTCATAGCGCACTGCAGCTTCAAACTCCCGGGCTCAAGCGATCTTCCTGCCTCCACCTCCCAAGTAGCTGGGACTAGGGCTACTGTCACCGCACCCAGCCCTAATTCTGAATTTTCAATGTGGGACTGTCACTCATCTTTCTATCTTCCAAAGCAGAAATACTGGGTTATCTTATAGTAAATACAAGTATTTGTGAAAAGGAAGGAAAGAAAGGAAGAAGAAAGGAAGGAAAAGAAGAAGGAGAGAGGAAAAGGAGGAAATAAAGGAAGGAAAGAGTGAAGGAAAGAAGGAGGAAGGAAGGAAATTGTTTCATTATAACTTGTGACAAACTTTTGAAGAAGATGAGAAGGATTATTCCAGTTTCTCAGAGAAGGCCCAGAGAGTCAAGTGCTACGTCATGTTTATAATGCTATTTGGTGGAATTTTCTCAGATTAGAAGGCTCACAGTTTGGGCATTGTCATGAGTTGAACTGTGTCCTCCTAAATAAGCTGAAGTCCTAAGCCCTGGTACCTGTGAATGTGACCTTATTTGGAAACAGGTTCTTTGCAGACGTAATCCAGTTAAGATGAGGTCGTAGTGGATTAAAATGGGTCCTAAAGCCAGTGACTGATGTCTGTATAAGAAGAGGGAGATTTGGACAGAAAGACACACACAGGGCTGGGCGTGGTGGCTTATGCTTGGAATCCCAGCACTTCAGGAGGCCGAGGCGGGCAGATCACTTGAGCCCGAGTTTGAGACCAGCCTGGGGCAACATGGTGAAACCCCATCTCTTCAAAAAATACAAAAATTAGCGGGGTGTGGTGGTGCACTGGAGTCTCAGCTACTCGGTGGGGCTGAGGCAGGAGGATCGCTTGAGCCCAGGAAGTCAAGGCTGCAGTGATCTGTGATTGTGCCACTTGCACTCCAGTCTGGGTGACAGAGCGAGACCCTGTTTCAAAAGAAAAAACAAATAAAGACACACATAGGGGGAGGATGGCCATGTGAAGACAGATGCAGAAATTGAAGTGATGCAGTTACAAACCAGGAAATGCCAAAGATTGCTCTGGCAACCTGGAATGGAAGAAGCCGGAAAAGGCAAGGAAGGTTTTTTTCCTGGAGCCTTCAGAGAGAGGATGGCCCTGCTGACACCTTGATTTCATACTTCTAGACTTTGGAACTGTAAGAGAATAAATTTCTGCTGGTTTAAGCCACCCAGTTTGGGGTAATTTGTTACAGCAGCCCAAGAAGATTAATGCATCATGTTAAAAACTCTTAGTGACAACAGGCCCACCGGGGGAATGCAGAGAAGTCCTATCTATATTGGAAGGAAGTCAATATTCCAAGGAGATAAAGAGAGCTCTTGGTAAGGGTCAGACAGAAGAGGATTGTTTGATGGGTTCGAAGATAGGTTTCTGTTGTTTCTTTGCCAAAATTTTAGGACAGGCAAATCTTTCTCTCCCCTAATTCATATTTCAAGGTATTAAGCCTTACTGGAGGTCTTTGAAAAATGTTGCAGAAGTTTAACCATCTGATTTCTCTTCTGGTCAACTGACCATTTCTAAATGCACGCGACAGCAGTTAGCATCTTACTTGCTTCTAAATAGTTTCTGTTGTATCATGATATGTTGCAATAGATGATTGAAGAGCTGAAAAATGGTAACCACCAAGATCAAGCTCTTAGGATGAAAATAAGGATTTAATGTACTGCAGCCATTCATTTATTCATTACCATCCTAAGGGTCTTACAAGATTCTGAGGATTAAATTACTACTGGGAAAATATTGTCAAAGTAGGGGAACGGAATTTCGCTTCTGAAATAAGATCAAACGCTTCTCCTCATCCTTACGACTCAGGTAACTTAGATAATATGGTCCCAAGATAGAGACATAAGTTCTTAGGATACAACAACTTGTCGGTGAGACTGCTTGATAAATGTCATCATCACTCCCCACGGTAGGAAAAATAAGTAAAGGACACCAAGGTGCCTTTCTTTAGTTTCCCGTGGTAACCTTTATATGCCTCCAGCTGTGCATGAATAAGATGATGGTGGCAGAGATAAGACTGCAACAAAAACAATAGCAAACACTATTCCAGATAGGATTTTAGTCTTTGCACCTAGTTGTGTTACACACATAGTATCCACTCAATGAAAGTTTGCTGAATGAATAGAATAAATGAATATATAAGTTAGTGGAATTGGATCCTTCACAGCAGTGTCCTTTATTGCTTTGTAACTGAGTTTGTTTCTATAATTTCCTGGCAGGATGTCTAGAAGTGAGAAAGGCTCAGTGGATATTGACAATATATGGCCAAAGTCATTAATTTAGGGTAGTAGTAAGTTTTGATTTTGCCATATTACCTCCTGTCGTATCAGTGTCACTTGCTTCTGAGCATATTAATAGGCTGGTATTTGATCCTAGACACAGATTTCAGAGGTACTGTGACTGTCATTGTCTTTTAAAATTTATTTTAGATGGAGTCTCACTCTGTCACCCAGGCTGGCATGCAGTGGCCCGATCTTGGCTCACTGCAACCCCCACCTCCTGGGTTCAAACAATTCTCTGCCTCAGCCTCCCAAGTAGCTGGGATTACAGGCGTGTGCCATTATGCCCAGGTGATTTTTGTATTTTTAGTAAAGACCGGGTTTCACTATGTTGGCCAGGCTGGTCTTGAACCCCTGACCTCAATTGATCCACTTGCCTCGGCCTCCCAAAGTGCTGGGATTACAGGTGTGAGCCACTACGCCCGGCCTCATTGTTTTTAAAATCAAAGGCAACTACATGGCCTATAGCAATGACTGTGACATTTCTGCTTTCAGTTTCTGGTAAGTCCCTACATTAAGTTCCCATTTAACTAAAAATAATATTGCCATAAGTGTTTCCTGACCACAGGATTTAATACTAATGGATTCATTCAACATATATTTTTTGGGCGCCTACTATGTGCCAGCCACTTTTAAAGCAGTGAAGAGTTTTCTCCGAACAAAATGGCACCATGGAGCTTACATTTCAGTGGTTAAGGAGCAATAAATAAGCAGATGAAAATCTAAAACAACATCAGATATTGGTAAATGCTATGATGGTGAGAGAGAGAGCCATCAAGAAAGGTTTCTGGGTGTGGGTGAGTGTACCCTTTATAGTTATAGGGGAGGTGAGGAGAGATCTATTTTCAGGAACAACATCAAGAGATCTGTTTTAGCTATGTTAAATTGGAGATGCCTATTAAACTACTGAACATCAGTTTCTCCTGATATTAGATTTATACCTGTGTGTGTGTGTGTGTGTGTGTGTGTGTGTTTGTGTGTGTAAAATCATGTGAAGAAATGTGAATGAGTTAAAAAGAGTTCTGGACAAGAAGCAGTGAGCCAGAAAGCCAGGACCCAATCATAGCAAAAAAAAAAAAAAAAAAAAAAAAAAAAAAAATGACCTTGAGCAAATAGTTTAATATTACTGGATCTTCTTTTATCTTTAAGAAGATTCATCAAGATTATCTCTTCTTATGATTTTTGAATCCTGTGATTATCGGTTTGGGACTTCCTGACCTGTAACCCTAGAACCATAGAGTAGCTACTAAGCAATATGCCCTAAGAAATTCATCAATAACCTAAGCTTTTCATGAAGGCAAAGTTGTTTGCTTGGGAAGAAGAAATGGTTCTTTCTCTGACCCATTCATGCTCCATCCGCAATAGACAGCGCATAATAGACCCATGATAAAAGGAGTTTTCCATTGCTGTATGGACTAGTTCTTACATCATGGGTGGGCTGTGGTTGTTCTGTACTCAAGGTGTTATACTGTGGGCCTGTTTTGAGGGAAGCCACCTCTATTGCATGAAAGGAAGAGTTTAATCTCAAAGGTGAAATTATGAATTTAGGTGAGCAATACCATCCCACCTGCACTGAGATACTTACATATGGCCACCCACTGTATCTCTGAAATACAATGGGCTTGTCTCAGTTTTCACATTGCTTGACTGCTTTATGTCACGTGACATTGCTGCTGAAACTCACAGAACTGTCCACCATAGTCTCCCGATCCAGACAATACCCATCTTCTGATTACTTCCCTGAGTCCTGCTGCCCTGTGCCATTTACTGACTTTTCCTCTTTCCCCCTTTCCTTAAAAATATAAGAATCTCTTCATAAGGATCCATTCCTGGTGTTTTGTTTCGTTTCTTCCCTCTTTTTTCTGTACACACTTCCTGGGCCATATTATTTTCTGCCTTTGCTCCTCCCACCACTTAGATAATATTCATTCCTAAGTTATCAGCCCTCTCTTAGGAGCTGCTTATTTAACAATTAGGCATCTCTGTTTGCATGTCTTCAAGGCTCCTCCCCATGGCAGTTCCAAAATAGAACTAATGATCTGCTGTCTCCTTTCCCAAACTGGTCCTCCCACCCCCTTTCTGTATCTTGCTTAATCTCACCATTGAATCGTTTAAGCTAGAAGTCTCAGAGTCAGCTTCTTTATTTCCACCTTGTGCATTGTGGTAGTCAGGCTTCAAGCTGGCCCTTCATGATCCTCACCTCGTATATTCACCTCTTTTTAGGGACCCTTCGTACAGTGCATCATGTTTGGTCAGTGTGGCCAAAGCATACGCAAGCAGTCATGTTATGTGACTTCTAAGGCTAGGCCATAAGAGAAATTGCCACTGCACCATATTCTCTTTTGGGTCACTCACTCTGGGGAAAGCCAGCTGCCACATCATGAGGACATTTAAGCAACCTTATGGAAAGATCCATATGATAAGAAACAGAAGCCTCTTGCCAACAGTTAGCATCAACTTCCCAGCTATAGAAGTGAACCATTTTGGAAATGGATCCTCCAGCCCCAGTCAAACCTTCAGATGACTGCAGCCCTGGCCAACATCTTGACTGCAACCTCATGAGAAATCCTGAGCCAGGACCACCAGCTAAGCTGTTCTTGAACTTTCTGACCCACAGAAACTGTGAGATAATATACATTTATCATTGTTTTAAGTTGAGAAGTTTTGGGGTAATTTGTTACATAGGAATAGATGACAAAAAACATCTATAAAGCACATTTTGAGAATCACTATAGTCTTTGATATTGCAATGTAATATTGTTGATATTGCAATGTAAATATTTCTTAAGTATAACTCATTTTCTTCACCTCCATTGTCATGGCTCTCATTTTAGGCCTCTATAATCTCTTTTCTGGACTATTGCAATATCTCTGTATTGGTTTTGTGCCTGTAATTAACTTCCTCTCCTACTTCTAATCCATCCTCCATGTTGTTGTCAATTATGTTTTAAAAATATAAATCTCATCATGCTGCTCTCCTGCTCTATCAGTCAAGATAGCCTGCAGTTTTTGTGCAGTAATAAGAAACCTCCTGCAAATCAAAGTGGCTAAGACAACAAAGTCTTAATTCTTACTCCCACTACAAATCCACTGTCATTCGGCAGGAAGGCTGTGCTCACTGCAGTGCAGGGCCAGTGAGCCCTAACACTGGGGCTTAGCCCAGGACAGTTCTTGGCTTTGCTCAGGAAAGAATTCAAGAGCAAGCTGGTGGTAGAAGAAAACAGCTTTATTGAGGAGGTGGTGTTACAGCTTGGTCACTGCTCCTGCAGAGCAGGGCTACCTCATAGGCAGTGTGCTGTGAGTAGCAACTCAGGGAAGTTCTGCAGTCATATTTATACCAACTTTTAATTACATGCAAATTAAGCAGTAGGTTATTCAGAAATTTCCAGAGAAAGGGTGACAACTTCCTGCTAGTTGCCATGGGAAGAGGTGGTAACTTCTGGGTGTGGCCATGGTGATTGTAAACTGTCACGGTGCTGGTGCGCACATCTTATGGAGAGGTGCTTTCAGTGCCACTTCCCTGTTTCAGTCCATCTTCAATCTGGTCTGGAGTTGAGTCCTGCCTCCTACCTCAATTGTAATCACTCTGGAACCCAGGCAGACAGAAAAGTCACTATCTTAAAATTGTTGTTCACTGGCTAGAAAAAAAAAGAATGTGGCATGACTTTTTTTTTTTCCTGAGACGGAGTTTTGCTCTTGTTGCCCAGGCTGCAGTGTAATGGCATGATCTCAGCTCACTGCAACTTCTGCCTCATGGGTTCAAGCGCTTCTCCTGCCTCAGCCTCCTGAGTAGCTGGGAATACAGGTGTGCACCACCACGCCTGGCTAATTTTGTATTTTTAGTAGAGATGGGGTTTCACTATGTTGGCCAGGCTGGTCTTGAACTCCTGAACTCAGGTCATCCACCCACATTGGCCTCCCAAAGTGCTGAAATTACAGGTGTGAGACACTGTGCCCGGCCAGAATGTGGCATCATGTCTATTCACATTTCATTGGCCCAAATAAGTCACATGATCACTTCTGGCTTCCTGTGGGCAAAGAAATTCTCTCCTATCATGTATCTGCTTAGAACTTTGGGATGGATCCACCTTGACTTTAGGCTAAAGTCCAAATCCCTGTGCAGAGCATTGTAAGGTCCTTTGTGATTTGGACTTAGTCTGCTTTTTCAATATCATCTCCTGCTACTCTCGACTTTTCATGCAGTGCTGTGCTCCACTTACACTGCATTACTCTCCTTTCTAGAACATTCTATATGTATTTTCTTTCCTCTGTCTTTGCACATGTTGTTAAACCTACTGATCTGTCAAGGTCTTATTTTCTCTTCCTTTATGAAGCTATCCTGAAACTTCCTAAACTGTCCCTCCTTCCTCTTTGAACTCATTCCTCTTTGCAAATATCTCCCTTATAGCATAGCTTTCATCACATCATAAGGTAGGAAGCTGATTATTTTTCATGCCTGTTTGTTCTCAAGTCTAGAGTTCCTTTAGGATAGGAACGATGTCTTACATTTGTGTGGCTTCTGCCAAGCACAGAGCCTGGCACATAGCAGTTTAAGAAATATTTGTTGAACGAGTGTGTAAATATCCTCCCCCACAATCCCTGAAGATTAGTCATAAATGCTCTGCTCTCTGATCCATGGACTTTAAGGGACTTTTGCCATTTTATTTCTTTCCCATTATGTCATTTTGTTTTTTCCACTTTCTAATAAAATACTGACTCTTTGATTTAAAAACCCAAGAACTCCATTAGTCATTCCTCATGAATATCTTTTCCTTGCTGGGTAACCTTAACTAGCTCTGATGGAACTCTCACTTGTGTTTCTCAACTAGCTTTAATGACATATAATACCAAAATTTATTGTGCTCTCTTCATGCCAGACACAGTGCTTGGCACTGGGGACATGAAGACAGATGATAATTTCTGTATTCAGTGAGTCCTGGACCAAAATACTATATTTCACCCACATCTTTGGGTGTGCCAGGGACATTCTGAAGTGCCTTCATTGAAGTTCTTAGTCACATTTTTTTTCCAATATAGGATATGTATAAAGCCTTTAATGGGAAGAAAGTGTCTTCCTTCCTAAAACATGTTAAAAACCAGACTGTTACTTGGGAATATTAGCTACTTAAACTGATTGGCACTTAATAACACCAAACTAAGTGGCATTTTAGGGCAGGAATCTGGGAGATGGGATGCTACATTTTGTAAGTCAGGGTGAATTAGGAGTGTTTTTAACCTGGATAGTTAAGTGGCTAGTCGGGAAGAGCTGGACACCTTTAAGTAGGTGGAGCTCCAGTTGGGGAAGGCAGGGCTTCTGAAATGGAAAAGACACTGAGAAGGTATGTAGAGTCTAGAGCTGCACTGTTCAGTATGGAAGCCTCTGGCCCCATGTGGCTGTCAAATACTTAAAGTATGTTCAGTCCAAATTGAGATGTTCAATGAGTGTAAAATATACAGCAGATTTGGAAGACTTAATACAAAAATTTTAAAATCTCACAATAATTTTTTATATTGATTACACATTGATATGATAATATTTTGGATACATTTTGCAAGGTAAAATATATTATTAAATATTAATCTAATTAGTTTATTTTTACTTTTTAATATGGCTATTAGAAAATATAAAATTACACACATGGTTCACACTTAGGGTTTGCATTACATTTATACCAGACAGCAATGGTCTAGAAGCTAAGCATTGCCCATTCTGTTGTTTGTTGCCTCCATCTTCCTTCTTTCCATTCCTTTCTCCCTTCCTTGCTGAGCATCTTCTATGTTCAGGTTCTGTGTGAGGCTCTTGGTTACAGAAAGGAATTCCCTCTAGCAATTTCCAGTCTAGTAGTAAAGAATGTCATATAAATGTCTACACTATCGTGTTGTTATGGGATCTTTGGGGTGTCAATTTTCTTCCTGGAAACCTCTGTAGCTGGTGGTGTCTTTGCTGAGTTCTTGTCCTGTGTCCAGGAAGGACGAAGTATGCAGGCAAGTAAAAGGTGAAGAAGAGGAAGATAAACTTTATTTAGCGTTAGAACAGCTCAGAGGAGACCCGCAATGGGTAGCTCCTCTCTGTGGGCAGGTCATCCCGTCAAGTGTGCAGCTCTCAGCAGAGAGGGTAGCTCCTCTCTGCAGCTGGTCCACCTGTTGTCTCTCTGTCCTCTGCCCTCTGCCCTGCTCTGGCTGAGCCTAGGGCTTTTATGGACCTCAGAGGGGAGAAAGTGCCTGCTGAATGGTTGATGCGCAGCTATGGGTGGGCCCAGAGGAGACCCAGAAGTCCTCACTCCCCTTGACAGGACTGACAGCCTGGCCCCCAGCCTTCAGGCCTTCCCTGGCCTGAAGGTGGGGCCTTTCTGGGGGACCCACTGTTTATGCCCAGGGCTCTGCCTCCCACTGTCATTCAAGGCCCTGGGCTTGGCCCCAGCCCTACTCTGAGGCCAGGCAGCGGGAGCAGACACCCCCAAGCCAGCAGGGACTGTGGGGAGGGGCTTCCTGGCCCCACTAGGATGCAGGCTGCAGAGATGCCCAGCTCCTGGGCCTGGGAGTGTGGGCTGTAGCTGTACCCGGGGAGCTCCTGCCCTGCCAACTTGGAAGGGGTGGGGTTCCTGCTTGTCCCCGGCTCCTGCCTGCTCCATGGAGCTAGAGGCCAAGGTCTGCAGCCATGGATCCTGCAGCTGTAGCTGCACCCAGGAGGTCAGATTTTGCCTGCTCCTGTTCCCCTCCATGAGTACAGGCTTGGATCCACAGCCGCAGTTTGGGTGGCTATAGACCCACCCAGAAGGGCTGGGACTCCCACCAGCTCCATGGAGTGTGCAGCCCGTCACGCCTCCCTCCTGTAGCCAGTTTGATGGAGTAAGTACTTTATTAGGCCATACAATGGTAATTCTTTGGGGGAACACTTGACTTGACTCTGAATCAAATGAGCTGGTGAGACTGGAGCTGAATTGCAATTCTGCCTACGGTCATCTGTGGGAAGTGGCTGAGTCCAGGAGGCAGCCCCAAATCAAATAGCTCTCTATCCTTATGCCTGTAATTACTCATTAGAAGGCAGACTTCACATATACTCCAAGGGAGCAATGACCCTTTCAGTTGTGTGAGGAGTGGGAGGACAAAGGAAAGGGAACTTAAATATTTGAGACCTTACAGTGTGCAAAACACTTGCTCAGTGCTTCACATATATCATCTTTTTCATTCTCTTCACAGACCTTTGAATTAGGTATTGTCTCTAATTACAGGTAAGGTACCTGAAACTTAGAGACAATAAAAAACTTGCACATCTCTCTTTGGTCAACTATCTTCAAAGAGGCACTGGATAATTAGGTGAAGCTGGCTCAGTGCCAATCCTCTGTCATACTGAAAGAGTAGCTTGAAAAATCATCTTGATGATTATGATGCAATAATATCATCTCATACACAAAGGACAGCTCATGGCTTTTAATATCCATGATCAGTGAATGCTTATAGTAATTTTTGTCCAATTTTCTTATTTGTACAATTCTACCATTTGGTCAAATGTTAATGACAGCTACATGTGCTATTCTTTGGATTTCAGTTGGTTCTATCATGTCTGCTATCCATCTTTCTTATGCAAGTTTACTTCTGTTCCGCCACTAGGGTTTTTCCATTGTAGTGTATGTTTCCAATGACAGAATTCTCCTACTAATGAGAGAGAAGAACTCTCAAAGTTCTTTACTTGTTGTACTTCTCCTTTTCACTTTTAGCTCCTATTTTCCTTTTGTCTTTATCAATGATATTATTACTTCCTTTCCCATTTTTCCTTTTAAATATCTTATTACTACCAATAATGAATATTGTCTAAGAATATCAGAATAAACCATGACTTTAGCTGCTGCAAATTAGTGAAAATAATTTTCGGATTAGTACTAAATTAGTTAAGTGGAATTAGTTCCAAGAAATAAGTCTAGGGCATTTCCTCACTACCTGCAACACCCAAAACTCATCCTTCAGGAAAGTGTCTAGGAGGAGTATTGTAGGATAAAAGCCCTCATCAGAAGCTTATGATCTGCTATCTGGTTCTTTCTGCCTCTGTTCTGTCATCCTCAGTGTTGGCTACATCTGGCTGGCAGCAACATGCCTGCAACAATTTCAGGCAGGGTTAACATCTATAAAGACAACCCATCTGGTCTTCCAGTGGCTTTTCATTAAGAAGGAGAGAAGCTCCAGCCTCTTGCATCTCATTGGCCATCCCTGGGTTATATCCCTGTGCCTGAGCCGATCACTCCACAGGAGTAGTATCACCCTTAGAAGGGTTGCCTTTAGCTGGAATGAGTCATCTTCCCTTGAGGCACTTGGCTGTGTGGCACCTGAACAATACTGTGGTTCTGTTAGGGAAGAAGAAGGGGGAATAGGATTTTGTAGGCAACCAACAATGTCCCCTATGCAAAGTCAGCACAGTTCAGTGTGGTGCAAACGATGGGGAAATATTTTGGAATCTGGTGACACAAAGAAACACAAGTGGAAGTTCCTTGGTTATCAGGGTAGTCAAGGAAGCTATAGTGAGTAGAAGACCTTGACATACACATTGAAGTATCATAGCCAAGAATACTGTTATATATAGGACTGCTATGTTGTTCTGCTGATGAACTCTTGCTTCCACAGGGGAAAACAGATGTTTACAGTGCAGAGTTAGAAAAGAAGAGAGACAAAATGAATCCAAGTTCTGCTGCATAACAGTCAGGTGTTTCATCAACTTAGCTGCTTGAGTCCCTGGAGAGAAGGCGAGATGCTCTGAGTCAGATGTTTATACATCAGTGGTAGATCAAAAATAAATTAGCCCTTTGCTATATCAAGCAGCCCATGGTGGTGTTTGGTCACATCAGATTGCTTATTTATTCACATTAACAGTAGGAATGAACAGGATGAGTATGATAGATAGGACCGGATCCAGACCACACTTACCCTTGGGAATAGTGGGAAGTTCTGCAAATTTCTGATTATTTCCAGCAAAGGATGAGAGTCAGAGCACAGCTCATCTAAACTGGCATTCAAAAGGGTTTCTTTTCAGCAACTATTACTTGTACATTAACACAAGTGTATCTGCTATTTTGTTACCGAAACATCTGTCTTCAAAATTAGAAATCTCTTGATTTCCTCTCTTCAGCCCTCCTGATGTTCTTTGGACTTCTGTTTCACTCGGTCAGAATAACCTCCATACCTTTGCAGATGCTGTTCCTTCTTAGAGTGCCATTTCCGGCTTGTTCACTGCCAGATTTATGTAAATTTATGTGAGGCTCTGGAAATTCTCCTCCATAATAATTTCCTGCCATTGAGGTGACTGAAGTGTCCCATTATTTCCAGAGTTTATCCAGCTGGAAAAGAAGCTGTTTACCAGAAGGGTGACGAACCTTTCCAGTTTGCCAGGATTGGACTGGGGAGGAAAAGTATCCAGGGATGTGGATTTTTCAATGCTAAAACCACAAACATTCTGGAAAGTTAGGAAGAGCTGGTAATTCTAGAACGCCAGCCACTTAAGAATGAGGAGGAAGGGGAGTCAGAGGGGCCTGAGGAGCAAGAGGCAATGGATGAAGAAAAGAGTAAAATGGTGGCAAGGCTCTCATCACACATTCCAGGCTTTGAAAAACAAGCGATGAGGACAGTTAGGAGATGGAGACAATTAGTAAAGTGTTTATCTTTTCTCTTAAAACACGTATGTTAAAAGCATCACTTTTTTTGTTCTGTTTTAGGAGATGGGATCTCTCTCAGTCACCCAGGCCAGAGTGCAGTGGCATGATCATAGCTCACTGCAGCCTCCAACTCCTGGGCTCAGGTAATTCTCCCACCTTAGCCTCTTGACTAACTGGGACTACAGGTGTGTGCCACCATATCTAGCTAATTTTTAAATGTTTTGTAGAGACAGGGTCTCCCCATGTTGCCCAAGCTTTCCTCAAAACTCCTGGGCTCAAGCTTGTCTCAAAACTCCTGTCTTGGCCTCCCAAAGTGCTGAGATTACAGGTGTGAGCCACTGTGCCTGGCCAAAGTGTCACTCTGAAATGGAAGCAGTGACTATTGAATTGTTGTGATCACTGAGTCAAGTATTTGTGAGGCACTCACTGAGAGCATCATCTTAAAAACTGTCACTGTCACTTATTACCATTCATTCCTCCATTCATGCATTCATTCAACAGATTTTCACTGAGTGCTTGTGGTGCTAGGCTCCACGCTGGAGCCATCAGCCTGGCGAGGCCCGGTCCCCCTGGAGCCAACTGTCAGCGCTTGCTGCGTATCTTCTTCATAGCTGTTGGGTTTACCATGCAGGGGGATCTTAGCAGACCTCCAGAGCAGTCGTGGGAGTCAAATGCTCAGCAGAACCTTGGCAAGCCTGAATATAGCTTGCGACCACGAGTACTCTAAGATACCCAGGAATGAAAAGAGCCAACTACAGTTCATTCTCAGCTTAGATGCAACTGTGAGATGGAAAAAGCAGTTCATTCTTCGGCTTAACACCACAGCTTCTTTCTCATCACTTCGCTCTGTCCACCCCCAAGGAACTCCTTGTAGCTCCCTGAACTTGCCTGCTTCTCTTTGGCTTCTAGGCCTTTCTGTAGGCTGTTTACTGTGCTTGTACCTTCCCTATACCACACCTGTCCCCACCCCTATTAACGTGACTTATGTAGGCTTGCCCCTGAAGTTTCATGTTTGCCGTCGCTTCCTCCTGTAAACCTGCATAAGGCCTCTCCTCTGAGCTATCATAGCACACTATACCTGCTTCCTTGTAGCCTTCTCACACAGGATTGAAATTTACTTAGTTACCTCTCTTTGTTACTAGATTGTAAGCATCCAGGACTGTGGCCTGCTCACCACCGAGCGGGTGCCTAATAAATATTTGTTGAAAAATTGAAGGTGAGAATAAAATAACACTCCACTAAAACTATAGTAAACTCGTATTCCATGATTTTTTTTGAGGCTAGCTGACACAAGAGTCCCATTCAAGAAGATATTCAAAATATTTATTACTCCTCAACTAGATCATCAATCAAAATGGACCCTGACCCAGCGCTGCTAGATTAAGGAGCTAGAGGCTCCTTCTGTGCCAGATGCTAACTCTTTACCAGTTGCTGGATCATGGGGAGGTAGGGGTCTAGGGAGGGGTCTAGGGAGGGGCCTGATGTCCGGGGCCAGGTATGCTGGAAACAGTTATTGGTACTGTAAGCAGACGGTACCAATTAGTAAATATTTCAATATTTTAACAACAACCATGGTTATCCAGGTACATTTGGGCCAAATTTTAGCCCTGGTCAGGTTCATTTTCTCAATAAAATGAATGCTGTGGAGTTTACAGCAGGACGAGAAAGGCTGCATTTTAAATAGCTTCAATTTCCCCCAGTGGAATGATCTATGTAATCTTATCAGATATGTTTATTCATGGGGGAAGTCTCTTTATGCAGGTTTCATAGCAGGGCAGAGAAACATTGGTTTTGTCTAAAACTCTGCTGAATGCCAGGCTGATGGGACTGATTGGGGACCACGCTGGACCTCTGTCCCTGTAGTGGCATTTACTAAGCCCTCTTGCAGAATGGATGGGGAAGCTGTGATGGAAATGGTGGCAGCCATGTAGTGTTGGGGGCTGAATGCCCCCTGGAGCTTTCTAACGAACACTGACCCTTAAATCACAGCGTTTTAAAACAAACAAACAACCTTTGAACTTTTTTATTTTCAGATCCTGAAAATGCCAAAGTGTGAAAGAAATGAAATCCCTTGGATATGTTTGAAATGTTTTTGTGTTTTCAAACACTTTAAAATTTGGCTTCATTTAATGTAGCCATAGGGAGATAGCTGGTATAGATCTGTGGGCCTGTTTTGCTCAAGCCCTGAATATAGAAAGGTGTTTAACTACAACTTGGATATGAATAAGTGCACATTTCAGTAACTCTGCTATGTTTCCCAGTGAAACTCTGATCTAAAAGAATTATACAAGGTTGTATTTTCTCTCTAAGCATAAGGTATTTCCCATGGACAAAGACTTCAGAAAGTGCAGGTTTGTGTTATAAAGGCTGTTTTCTACCCATTTTAATATATGCTTTAAAAAGGCAAGGGTATTAGAAGAAGAGGAAAATGTAAGATCCAAGTTATGTACTGAAAGATCCTGGGGAATGACTTGTAAAGTATAATAGGATATAAGATAATAAGAGATTGCATCAGCTCCAAGAGAATGCTGTTCTCGACTAAGAGCTCAAATCAAATGGCCAGGACAACTGAAATGACTCAGTGAAAATAGAATCCCCAGAAGAATCTTTCAAAATAAGGTAAGACAGAAGCCCAAAAGCATATCGAGAAATTGCTAAAGTCACCCAGTAAAAAAAGGTCACAAAGAATGAAAGGACATGGAATGTCAAAAAAAGGGGGAGAATAGAAAGGGGTATCTCATTAAAACATGGTGTGAAAAACTGTATTATTGTACTTTTTCTTACTTATCCAAATAAAATAATCTCATGGGCAGGCCAAGATTTATGCTCAAAAGTGTTCATCACATTGTTATTTATCATAACTCAAATGTGGAAACAATCTTTTTTAAAAATTATATTTTAAGTTCTGGGATACATGTGCAGAATGTGCAGGTTTGTTACATAGGTATACATGTGCCATGGTGGTTTGCTGCACCCATCAACCTGTCATCTACATTAGGTATTTCTCCCAATGCTATCTCTCCCCTTTCCCCCTACTCCCCAACAGGTTCTGGTGTGTGATGTTCCCCTCCCTGTGCCCATATGTTCTCATTGTTCAACTCCCACTTGTGAGTGAGAATATGTGGTGTTTGGTTTTCTGTTCCTGTGTTAGTTTGCTGAGAATGATGGTTTCCAGCTTCATCCATGTCCCTGCAAAGGACATGGACTCATTGTTTTTTATGGCTGCATAGTTTTCTATGGTGTATATTTGCCACATTTTCTTTATCCAGTCTAACATTCATGGGCATTTGGGTTGGTTCCAAGTCTTTGCTATTGTGAATAGTGCTGCAATAAACATACGTGTGCAAGTGTCTTTATAATAGAATGATTTATAGTCCTTTGGGCATATACCCAGTAATGCGATTGCTGGGTCAAATGGTATTTCTAGTTCTAGATCCTTGAGGAATCGCCACACTGTCTTGCACAATGGTTGAACTAATTTACACTCCCACCAACAGTGTAAAAGCACTCCTATTCCTCCACATCCTCTCCAGTATCTGTGGCTTCCTGACTTTTTAATGATTGCCATTGTAACTGGCGTGAGGTGGTATCTCATTGTGGTTTTGATTTGCATTTCTCTAACGACCAGTGATGATGAGCTTTTCTTCATATGTTTGTTGACCACATAAATGTCTTCTTTTAAAAAGTGTTTGTTTATATCCTTTGCCCACTTTTTGATAGGGTTGTTTGTTTTCTTCTCATAAATTTTTTAAAGTTCTTTGTAGATTCTGGATATTAGCCCTTTGTCAGATGGAAAGATTGCAAAAATTTTCTCCCATTCTGTAGGTTGCCTGTTCACTTTGATGATAGTTTCTTTTGCTGTGCAGAAGCTCTTTAATTTAATTAGATCCCATTTGTCAATTTTGGCTTTTGTTGCAATTGCTTTTGGTGTTTTAGTCATGAAGTCTTTGCCCATGCCTATGTCCTGAATGGTATTGCCTAGGTTTTCTTCTAGGATTTTTATGGTTTTAGGTCTTACATTTAAATCTTTAATCCATCTTAAGTTAACTTTTGTATAAGGTGTAAGGAAGGGGTCCAGTTTAAGTTTTCTGCATGTGGCTAGCCAGTTTTCCCAGCACCATTTATTAAATAGGGAATCCCTTCCCCATTTCTTGTTTTTGTCGGGTTTGTCAAAGATCAGATGGTTGTAGATGTGTGGTATTATTTCTGAGGCCTGTGTTCTGTTCCATTGGTCTATATCTCTGTTTTGGTACCAGTACCAGGGTGTTTTGGTTACTGTAGCCTTGTAGTATAGTTTGAAGTCAGGTAGTGTGATGCCTCTAGCTTTGTTCTTTTTGCTTAGGATTGTCTTGTCTATACGAGCTCTTTTTTTTGTTCCATATGAAATCTAAAGTAGTTTTTTCTAATTCTGTGAAGAAAGTCAATGGTATCTTGATGGGGATAGCATTAAATCTATAAATTACTTTGGGCAGTATGGCCATTTTCACTATATTGATGCTTCGTATCCATGAGCATGGAATGTTTTTCCATTTGTTTGTGTCGTCTCTTATTTCCTTGAGCAGTGGCTTGTAGTTCTGCCTGAAGAGGTCCTTCACATGCCTTGTAAGTTGTATTCCTAGGTATTTTATTCTTTTTGTAGCAATTGTGAATGGGTTTACTCATGATTTGGCTCTCTCTTTGTCTATTATTGATGTATGGAATGCTTGTGATTTTTGCACATTGATTTTGTATCCTGAGACTTTGCTGAAGTTGCTTGTCAGCTTAAGTAGTTTTGGGCTGAGATGATGGGGTTTTCTTTTCTTTTCTTTCTTTTTTTTTGAGACAGAATCTTGCACTGTCACTTGGGCTGGAGTGCAATGGTGCGATCTTGGCTCACTGCGACCTCTGCTTCCTGGGTTCAAGCAATTCTCCTGCCTCAGCCTCCCAGGTAGCTGGGACTACTGGTGTCTGCCACCACACCCAGCTAAACTTTTTGTATTCTTAGTAAAGATAGGGTTTCACTATGTTGGCCAGGCTGGTCTTGAATTCTTGACCTCGTGATCCGCCCACGTTGGCCTCCCAAAGTACTGGGGTTACAGGCGTGAGCCACTGTGCCCAGTCTGACGATGGGGTTTTCTACATATGTAACAAACCTGCACGTTGTGCACATGTACCCTAGAACTTAAAGTATAATTTTAAAATAAGATAAAAAAAAAAAAGATTATGGCCTGTTGCCTCATCCATGTTGCTGCAAAGGCCATGATCTCATTTCTTAAAACAGCTGCATAGTATTCCATAGTGTATATGTACCACATTTTCTTTCTCCAGTCCACTATTTATAGGCATCTAGGTTGATTCCATGTCTTTGCTATTGTGAATAGTACAGTGATGAACATATGTGTGCATGTGTCTTTATGATAGAATGAGTGATATTCCTTTGGGTGTACACCCAATAATCGAATTGCTGGGTCAAATGGTAGTTCTATTTTAAGTTCTGTGAGAAATCTCCAGATGACTTTCCAAAATGGTTGAACTAATTTACACTCCCAGCAGCAGTGTATGAGCATTCCCTTTTCTCTGCAACTTTGCCAGCATCTGTTTTTTTTTGCTTTTTTTAAATAATAGCCATTGTGACTGGCGTGAGATGGTATCTCATTGTGGTTTTGATTTGCATTTCCCTAATGATTAGTGATATTGAACATTTTTTCATATGCTTGTTGGCCATGTGTATGTCTTCTTTGGAGAAGTGTCTATTCATGTTCTTTGCCTATTTTTAAAATGGGGTTGTTTGTTTTTGGCTTGTTGATTTGTTGAGTTTCTTAAAGATTCTGGATATTAGACCTTTTGACCAATTAAAAAAATTATTTTTTTGTAGAAGCAGTCTCACTATGCTGCCCAGGCTGGTCTGGAACTCTTGGGCTCAAGCGATCCTCCCCACTCAGCCTCTCAACCTCCCAAAGTGGTGCAATTATAGGCATGAGCCACTGTACCCCAGCCTCTCCTTGTTTTTTTTTTTTTTGAGACAGGGTCTCACTCCCATTGCCCAGGCTGGAGTGCAGTGGTGTGATCTTGGCTTGCAGCCTTGACCTCCCAGACCTAGGTGATTCTCCCACTTCAGTCTCCGGAGTAGCTGGAACTACAGGCACACACCACCACACCCAGCTAATTTTTTGTATTGTTAATAGAGACAGGGTTTGGCTGTGTTGCCCAGGTTCATCTTGACCTCCTGGACTCAAGTAATCGGCCTGCCCGGGCCTACCAGAGTGCTGGAATTATAGGCGTGAGCCACTGTGCCTGGCCTCCCTATTTTAAATAAGAAAGCAGGCCTTATAATTCTTGGCCTCAGAGATCTGAGCAGCAAGCAGAAGAGAATGAAGGCAGTTACCTATCACAATATTACTTTTGTAATCAGAAAATGACAGAGACGTTATTGTTACTTTTTATCTTTTATTTTAGGTTGGAGGGTACATGTGCAGGTTGTTACATAGGTAAACTTGTGTCATGGGGATTGTTGTACAGATTATTTTGTCACCCAGGTACTAAGCCGCTTACCCAGTAACTTTTTTCTGCTCCTCTTTCTCCTCCCACTCTCCACCCTCAGGTAGGTCCCAGTGTCTGTTGTTTCCTTCTTTATGTTCATGAGTTCTCATAATTTAGCTCCCACTTATAAGTGAGAATGTGCAGTATTTGGTTTTCTGTTCCTGTGTTAGTTTGCTAAGGATGATAGCCTCCAGTTCCATTCATGTTCCTGCAAAAGACATGGTCTTGTTCTTTTTTTATGGCTGTACAGTATTCCATGGTGCATATGTACCTTTTCTTTATCCAATCTGTCATTGATGGGCATTTAGGTTGATTCCATGTCTTTGCTATTGTGAATAGTGCTGCAATGAACATACATGTGCATATGTCTTTATGGTAGAATAATTTATGTTCCTCTGGGTATATACCCAGTAATGGGATTGCTAGGTTGATGGTAGTTCTATTTTTAGCTCTTTGAGGAATCTCTATACTACTTTCCACAACACAATGGTTGAACTAATTGACACTCCCACCAGCATTGTATAAGTGTTCCCTTTTGTCTACAACCTTGCCAACATCTGTTATTTTTTGACTTTAAAAATGATAGCCATTCTGACTGGTGCGAGATGGTATCTCTTTGTGGTTTTGATTTGCGTTTCTCTAATGATCAGTGATATTGAGCTTTTTCTCACATGCTTGTTAGCTGTATGTATGTCTTCTTTAGAAAAGGGTCTGTTCATGTCTTTTGCCTACTTTTTAATGGGGTTGTTTGATTTTTGCTTGTAAATTTGTTTAAGTTTATTATAGATGCTGGATATTAGACCTTTGTCACATGCATGGTTTGCAAATATTTTCTCACATTCTGTAGGCTGTCTGTTTACCCTATTGATAGTTTCTTTTGCTGGGCAGAAGCTCTTAAGTTTAATTAGATCCCATTTGTAAATTTTTGCTTTTGTTCAATTGCTTTTGGCATCTTTGTGATGAAATCTTTGCCCGTTCCTACGTCCAGGATGGTATTGCCTAGGTTGTCTTCCAGGGTTTTTTATAGTTTTGGGTTTTACATTAAAAAATACAATTAAAATCCCCACTTTAAACGTCATTGAAAAAAATTCTGCAATGCCATTTGGCAAAACCATGCTACTGACTCCAAAGAGCTGTGGCTTGTGCTGCTGCTGCTGCTGCTACTGCTGCTGCTTCTGTAGAGGATGGGGAGGCTGGACAAGATTTCTGCACACTGTGGAGAGATTAGGAGACATCCATCCTTTCCGACGGGTCTGTAAGCCGCTCCTTAACATCTACTAAGAGCAATTTTGAGGGTTTATTTTGTGTACATATGATATATTGGGAGAGCCAAACATGGCATGTGCTGTTACCATCATTCTACTAATCAGAACATCTTATTAACCACTACTTTTATAGTAAGATCTTGAGGTGCTTTCTGAATCATCTGGATTGGCTCAGTACAAGTTAAGAATTAAGAGCTTTTTATTGTGATTCTATTCTTTGAAAATTAGTAATTCATGTAGGGTCTGAATCACAACTTACTAACTAGAACTGTGGTTTCCAAACATTTGCTTTTCACCAGAGGAGCAGCCCATTCTTACAACTGAAACTTATGTGATGTTTACGAGGTCAAGGGAACGAATAAAAGCTGAGTGGCTCCGGGGTAGCGTGGTCGCCTCCAGCAGCCCAACTCAGTCCAACTTCCTCTCCTCCATGGGGGACACCCCTGGAACCCTCAGGGCTCTGCCAGCACCATTAGAAAACCGCAGAACTTACCCGTTTTCATGCGAATGAGCTCTGTTCTAAATAAACACAGAAGGCAGAGATTCTATTGCTTGTGGATGGTCTAAGCTTATTACACATATTGCTGTGACTTGCAGGAAGGTGGAGAAGGGGGAAAGAAACGGGTGTCTCTCTTAGCTGGGAAAGATTTGGAAGTCCCCAATCCCTTTCCCTCCACTAAACCTCATCATTTATGCTTTCATGTGGACTATGAAATCTGAGAGCGAGATAATGCTGCTTTATGGAATGCAATATAAAATTGAATTTAACCTCAAATTTTAATATATTCCAGGGTCAGTCAGACATTTGAAATATAAGAGAGAAAAATGCTCTAACCATGCTGGCTCAGAAGGCTTTTGAGTTTTAAGATTCATTTTGCATGACAAATTTCTTCACCTTCCCTCTTTTTCTCAATTACAATCAGATTTCTCAGTGTTCCTCCATATTCATTTACCGGTGATGTGGCTTCAAGTGTCCTGGTTGGACACAGTCGAGTCCAAATCCTTACCCCATCATTTAGTAGCTGTGTGTCAGGAAGTAAGGTATCTAAGCTCTGTGAACCTCAGTTTCTCTCTGCAAAGGGGGAGAAAAAAGGCACTTAGTTCAATGGGTGGCTGTGAGGATCAAATAATGTATTTAAATATTTATCATAGTGCCTGGTACATTGTAAATGTCCAAGAAAAATTTATTATTATTGCGATTTTAGTTTGTAAGCTTCAAAACAGTGATTTTTTTTTTTTTTTTTTTGGGGATGGAGTCTTGCTCTGTTGTCCAGGATGGAGTGCAATGACGTGATCTCAGCTCACTGCAATCTCTGCTGCCCAGGTTCAAGCAATTCTGCTATCTTGGCCTCCCGAGTAGCTGGGACTGCAGGTGCGTGCCACCATGCCCGGCTAATTTTTGTATTGAAAACTGTGATATTTAAAAAAAAGAAAAACCAGCCACTCATGGCCCACAAGAATCACTAGGAGTGCTTTAAAAATTGTGAATTACTGATAGCCCAGACCAATTGAATGAAATATTTTGGGCTGGGGCCCAGGCACTCGTAATTTAAAAAATTACCTCTAATGGCCAGGTGCGGTGGCTCACGCCTGTAATCCCAGCACTTTGGGAGGCCAAGGCGGGCGGATCACCTGAGATCGGAGTTTGAAACCAGCCTGACCAACATGGTAAAACTCCGTCTCTACCGAAAATACAAAAATCAGTTAAGTGTGGTGGTGCATGCCTGTAATCTCAGCCACGAGGGAGGCTGAGGCAGGAGAATCACTTGAATCTGGGAAGTGGAGGTTGCGGTGAACCGAGATTGCACCACTGTACTCCAGCCTGGGCAACAAGAGCGAAACTCTGTCTCAAAAAAAAAAAAAAAAAAAAGAAATTGCCTGTAATATACAGCCAGGTTGACAGCCATTGGGATGAAATATGCAGCTGTGGGCAAGAATGCCTGAGAGGGAGTGGGGGGCACCCACGGGGATGCTTTGCCTATGACTGGGCAACTAGAGGAGCACAGAGTGATGGTGACAGTGAGGAGTGAGGACAGAGAGGAACTGATTTTAGAGAGAGGCTTGGAGATAAGGGAATTGATCATCAGACCTCTAATATTCTTTTTTTTTTTTTTTTTTAATTCTAGAGACAGGGTCTCACTCTGTTGCCCAGGCTGGAGTGCAGCTGTGTGATCATGGCTCACTGTAACCTCAAACTCCTCGGTTCAAGGGATCCTCCCACCTTGGCCTCCTACAGTGCTAAGATTACAGACATGAGCCACCGCACCTGGGCTCATGGCCCTTTATCGTTTTCAAAGTGTTTTCCCATAATTAACTCATTCAGTCCTCTCGATGACCCTGTGAGGTATATGGGTCACATGGTATGCCCAATTAAAGAAAGGGGCAGTGAGCTGCAAACAAATCATTTGCTCCAGCCAAATAGTACCTTGTAGGCAGGATCACATTGAAATCCACATCTGATTCCAGATGTTTTTCCAGGATACCATTAAGCCTCTTACACAGCTCCTCTACCTGGTAGCTGTTCCCTACTGGCTTCTTAACTAGTGAGGGGCAGTTCTGGAGAAACTTTCTGCTTAGTATGCAAGGAGCCAGAAGTGGCTTTTTGCCTTTTTCACAAATGATACGAGTAGGATAAGAGAAGGTTCGAGTGGAAGTAAATGGCATAATGTGACTCTGTGTATTGCATTAGCCAGGCTTGCTCTGAGAACTTTGAACTACAAGCAAGCTGACAGAGTCAGGAGGAATTTGGTTTTGAATTTTCATATCAGCAACAGGCCTTGATGTTGCTGCTTTGGTGCCCAGGTTCATGGATGTTGAATAAAGTTTGTGAATGGCAGACAAATATATTACATGATGAATTTCAAGCTACTTGTGTTGTATGCCAGGAAAAGCTGACCTGAGAATACGTGATGTTCTCAGTGTCCCATGTAACTTCTTAGAAGAACCTGTTCCAAAGTAAACTGTGGTCTGGATAACAGCAAAATGTGTACACACATACGCACCCACCTCACTCTCCCAAGGGACAGTAGCCAAAAATTGGATCCAACTCTTAGGTACTCTGTGGTCCACTGTTTCTTTGACCCTAGCACTGTTGGGTTAGTCCAGCATGAAGTATCTCGTTTCCCTACCCTGTGGGATCTGTTGCAACTTTAAATGTTGGAAGCAGATGAAGGGTTTACAGGAATTGTCTAACTAGGCATTGCATCTTGATTTGTGGTCTCACAACTGGTTATGGTGTTGATCTGAATTCAAAGAAGCAAATGACCACAGCATCAGGATGTGGGTTGGTTTTGAAAACAAGGGTGGATGCTCATTCAGATGCAACCTTCTGGGAACTAAACTTGTTTTGTACCATGAAAGAGACCATCAAGGTGTTTTTCTTTGTTTTTGTTTTTAATGAGGCTTGGTTTGTAATTTATTCAGAGACTTCAGACTACAGGCAAAATCCCCCAGGATCTGAAGGAGTGAAGGACAAACTATTTTAAATCATATTGCAGTCATGGTTACTAAGAGACATAGTGTCCAGGAAAGCTCTGTGTTCCATCTTTAGGGATTTACCCATGAGGATGTCAGAAACAGAGTCAGAGAAATGGTAGGCTCATGGCATTCTTTCTGATTCTGATCAAGGTAACTATATGAAGATAGTTTTGGCTGGGTGTGGTGGCTCACGTCTGTAATCCTAGCACTTTGGGGAGGCTGAAATGGGCAGATCACTTGATGTCAGTAGTTGGAGACTAGCCTGGCGAACATGGTGAAACAACTCTCTACTAAAAATACAAAAATTAGCTGGGCATGGTGGTGCATGCCTGTAATCCCAGCTACTTGGGAGGCTGAGGCATGAGAATCGCTTGAACCCAGAAGGCAGAGGTTGCAGTGAGCCGAGATCATGCCATTGCATTCCAGCCTGGAGGACAAGAGTGAAACTCTGTCTTTAAAAAAAAAAAAAAAAAAGATAGTTTTGATAAATTGTCATGAGGAAAGATAGGCACAACAGGATAAACTGAGAAGAAGCAAGATCACAGATTGCCAGTCACCCTGCCTTGCCTCTGTTCCTCAAATGTGCCATGCTCCTGCCTACCACAGGGCCTTGCTGGGGCCTTCCCTCTGCCCCACCTGTCTTTTCCAGATTAGCTCCTAACCCTCTGTTATGGTTTGAATTGTGCCCCCCTAAAATATATGTTGAAGTCCTGATCCCTAGTACCTCAGAATATCACCTTGTTTGGAAATAGGGTTGGTGCAGATGTTATTAGTTAAGACGAAGCCATTCTGGAGTAGGGTGAGCCCTTAATCTAACATGACTGGTGTCCCTATAAGAAGGCCATGAAAGACTCCCAGGGAGAATACTGTCTGGCAGGAGTCAGACCTTGGAGGGATGTAGCTGCAAGCCAAGGAAGGCCTAGGATTGACGACCACCACCAGAAGCAAGGAAGAGGCAAGGAAAGATTCTGTTCAGGGTCTCAGGGGGAACATCACCCTGCTGACAGCTTAATTTTGGACTTCCAGCCTCCAGAATGGTGAGAGAATGAACGTTGGCTTTAAGTCACCTAGTTTGTGATGGTTTCTTATGACAGCCCTTGGAAACTCATGTACCATTCCTCTGCTCTGAGTTCAGATGTCATCTTTTGGAGAAGCCTTCCAGATCCTCCCACAGCCTAGGGTATATCCTCCTGTTATATAATCACCTACCACCTCAATGTTTCCTTCATCGCCCTTATGACATTTAGCACTTACTGCTGAGTTCCCTATTAGATTGGAAACTCTCTGAAATGAGAGACTATGTTTCTAGGACTCATCATTGCATTCCCAGCAATCAGGGTGGTTTCTGCCAACAGCATCCACTCTTTAAATATTTGTTCAAAGTACCAATGAATAATAAGTAAATAATATTTTAAAACTTTATTTCTAGCGTTTCACAATTATCTGGGGGCTAACAATTCATGAACAGAAATTTTCTCATTAAAGCTTATTTTACTTGAAAGAAGGGATTACTTTCTTGAAGCTTAAAATCCAGCATTTTCATACTTAGTCATAATATTTTTCTTCAAAGTAATGAAAAAATATTTAGGCTTTCTTTTATAGAAATAGATTTCAAGATGGAAACAGTAAGAAAAGAAATATTGCTTAAATTGTTTGAAGTCTCCCTCTCCTCTTTCCTCCCTAAAATGCAATTTAGAATATATTTTGAATATCATTTTCTTGATAGAGTCATCACTTAAGGGAATAACAGGACTATTCATTGAATATGAAATGAGTCAACAAGTTGTTGAAAGTATCTTCCTGACCTTTTACTTGGTGCCTTGAGCCTTTCTTTGAAGCTGCTGGTGTGGATTGTGAAGTGTCTTTCCAAAGCTTCCTATTCCCTTTTGGCCAGGCATAATAGTTAAAGGGAACACTCAGAAGATGGGAAATGTACCAAGTAATGCACTGAAATAAGTATTTATCTTCACCTTTAGGTATTTATTCCAAAGTTATTAGAAACATTGTTGTACCTCTTATTTTGGAAGAATTTCTAAAGCTTGGGAGAAAATCAGTTTTATTACTATATTCTCATGCCTGGTTTTGGAGAAAAGAAATAGATGTGTTCTTTGTTCATCTGTATGATCTCCATATGATTTCTGACCTTTCTGAAGGATGAAAATTTGTTCATGATGGGGATATTTGAAGGGTTGGGCTCTGAAAGAGGGGGACAAGAGGGCTCAGCAATGTCTGCTGTAGTGCAATAGGAAATGCTGTGCATGTGGGTGAATTTCAGCCCCACTAGTGATGTTGAGCTAGTCTTTAACTTACCTGAGTCTCAGTTTCTTCACTTGTAAAATGAAAATAGTATTTCCTAATGTTGCTAAGAGGATGACTTTTGACAGTATGTCAGATGCTTATGAAAATGCTTTACCACACGTTAAGTGCTCTGTGGCTATGAATCAAATTTGAAGTTAATTAGCTATAATTATACTGTATGCTTCAGAAACACATTACCACTTACAAAATACTTTGTATACATTCTATTATTTGAGATTTAAAATAACTAAGCAAACTGGGCTAGGCACTAATCTGTTCAGATGAACAAGATATGGTTCCTATTATCAAGGTACTTATGGTCTAGTGGAAGAGACAGGCATATAAACAGATAATTTCAATGGTAAGTACAGTAATAAAGGCATATATGAAGAATAATCAAAGCAGACAGACATTCAGTGACTGTGTCATGTACTCTGCATTGTACTTTATGTGTGTTATCCCATTAAATGCTTATAAACAACCACGAAACAGTAATAATTACCTGGCGGACTTGTCTGCAGTCATACAGCTGGTAAAGGATGAAATTAAGACTGAAATCTAGATGTGTCTCCAGAGTCTGAGGTTTGAGTTCTGCCCTTGACAGATACTTCATAGGTGTTCAGTTTTTATAACTGAGTAATAAGCCACCTCAAACTTAGTGACATAATACAATAATAATTTTATTATACTCATGGGTTTTGGTGGGCTATGTATCCATAAAATGGAACATCTTGTTCCATGATGTCTGGATCTCAGCTGGGCACACTGAAAGGCTGGGGTGACTCAACAGCTGAGGACTGGAGGGCTAACTTACTCACATGTCTGATGGTGATAATGGCTGTCAGCTGGGACCTTAGTTTGGGCCATTAAACAAAACACCCACATGTGGCCTCTCCATGTGACTTATTGAATTTCCTTACTGCATGGTGTCTGAGTTTTTTTTTTTTTTTTTTCTCTTTTGACTGAGTTTTAAGAGTGAGAATCCCAAAATGAACCAGGCAGAAGCTGTATAGCTTTTGAAAATCTAATCACACAGGTTGGAAGTCAAACAGTATCATTGCTGCCAGAATTCCAAGCCAGACTTCCACCCCAGACTCAAGGGGAGGGGATGTAAACCCTACTTCTCATGTGATGAGTCCCAAAGTCATATTATAAGAAGATCATATGGGATTAGAAAATACAATCTGCCACAGTCTACCCTTTGGCCACAACAATTCACATACCTCTCACATGCAAAATACACACATCCCCTTCTCCAAGAGCCCCAAGACTCATCTCAAAATGGCATCAGTTTGAAATCCAGGATCTTATCACTTACATCAAGTTCAATGTGATGAAACTCTTTTCACGTAGCTCCTCTGATGCAGTTTCTTTAAAGACCAGTGAACTAAAGAGACAAGTTATCTGCCTTCCCCCTTCCCCATCAAATATACAACTGTGGGACAGGCATTGACTAACTGTAATAGTGCTCCCATTTAGAAAGAGAAAAAATAGGAAACACACTGATTTCCCAGCTATTATCACTGGTCCATAGCAATTTTGAAATTGAGCTGGACATATGTTGTCAGTTCCTTAATTAGGGCTCAGTCCTACTTCCTGGGAGTTTTCTCTTGGCTTTTGCTTCTATTCTCTCAGTTATCTTTCTTTTTCTATAAGAAGATGCTAGTATTTGCCACTGAGTAGTTTTCTCAGCCTGTTTCTTTACTTGTAGTACTTTGAAGATCAAAGAACTCCTGTCTCTGTTCTGCTCTTTGTCTTTTAAAATCAAGGCTGATACAATTTAAACATATCTTTGCAGATTTCCTATGTATCTATTTATAAACCCCTCCATTGCTTAAAACCCATGCCACAAAACTCTTAGCAGTAAGTCTTTTCTACCTCAGGCTCTCTGTGAGACTACTGTGGGACAATGCCTTTATAGTTGTTAGAAACCACATTGTTTAATGGAGAATGTCTGTGAAGTATGCCCTTCAGATCTTCAGAACTTTTGCTCATTGGAAAGGTGCTATAAGGTTTAAACAAAGGTTATTAGTGTCCCAGCCTAGATTTGACTTTTGGCCTGAAATCCTTTGTTAATTTAGTAGTTGTTTGCCACTCAAGAGTCTGAGAATGGAAAACAGTTTCATGTTTGAACCCACTAAGTGCTGTCTTCTTTATATTCAGCATTCCATTCCTTAATTTCTTTCCTCACTTTTTTATAGGATACAAGAAGAAGCCAGCTGTCATTTTCAATATTGTGACTAGAAATCTCCTAATCTAGCTTATCGAGTTTATGAGATACAACCCTACTTTCTACGTTACTGCAAGTGACAGTGTTGCTAAACTTTCTGCCTGTACTAGCAAGGGTGTCCTCTTCTCCAGCTTTCAACAACATTAAAAAAAATATATTCCTTTAATCCTTCACCAACAGCCTTCTCAAAGCCTTATAGGTTTCCACCAATCAACCAATACCAAGTCAATGCTAAATGTTTTAGGTTTTATTATGACAGCTCACTTCCAGGTATCAAAACTTATTTCAGATACTATTGATGTACCACAAACCACCCCAAACTTAGTGGCATATGAGAGCAAATATTTTGTTAGCTTATGGATTCTGTGCATCAGGAATTCCAGACATGCCAGTAGAGATGTCTTGTTTTGGTTCCATGATGTCTGGGACCTCAGTTGGGGATACTTGAAGACTGAGGATGAATTGATGTCTCAGGTATAGACTCATCTGAAGACATGTTTACTTGTATGTCTGGTAGTTGATGCTGGCTGCTGTCTGGGACCTTAGCTGGGAATGTCAGTCTGACCACTTACATGCAGCCTCTTCCTTTGGCTGCTTGGGCTTTGTGGCTGGGTTCCAAGAATAAACTCCAAAGAGAATCAGGGAGAAATTATAACACCTGTTAAGATATAACTCTACAAATAATGGAGCCATAACATATCTCTGATATGGTCACAAACTTGCCCATATTTAAGGAGAGGGAATATAGACCTTCTCTTGTTGGAAGAAGTATCAAAGTTATTGAAGAATAGCCTGTGGATGGGAGATGCTATTGTAGCCATTTTGGAAAAGATAATCTGCCGTGATCAGAAACTATTGGATCATAAAGAATGAATATCTGAAGATTTCAGAAAGGCTGTCAGAGGGAGAGGATCCCTAATCTGAGTCTTAAAGGATGAACTTGGCAAGAGTAAGTGTTAGCATGTTTTTCAGTTAATGGCAAGGAAACAGTTATGATTCCCCTAAATTGTTAGGGGAATAACATCCTGAAGTGACTACTTTGGAATGAAAACACTCATTTATATATGCAAGTTATATTGTATTAGAAATGTTCACTTTATTTTGTAGTCAAACCTCACACTAAATAAATGCTTAACAATGATCTGTAAATGGTAAAAACAGTCACTGATTCAAGAGATATAATTCAAATGGAATTGGTAACAGGGAACCTATAAGTAGTAGAAACTGATAAATAATAATGAAGACAATTCAAGCAGTGACATCCAGTAAAAAGAATTTCATGGTAGGGAGAAAAGGATTTTAGGATCTGTCACATTGAGATACAAAGGGATTGCAGGCAGCAAATCACATAGTAGCACAACATGGGACTAAATGCAGCCAGGACTGATTAACATCTAGTACAGAGGAATAACTGTTTTTCCCATTAATAGCTCTGAGTCACTGTCCTGGTAGCACTATTCTGGATGAGACCGTCTTTGCCAATACCTTTTCCTGTTCAGATAATAGTCTGGTAGTGTATAGATGGACACTGGATCTCTAAATCCCACCTTCCCCTACAAACCGCTGCTCTTTTTAATGGAGCTTTGTAGATACTAAACTCCTCAAAGCCTTAGCTCATTTCTCTGTCCTACCCTAGTTTGGTCCAGTATTAATTTATTTATCTTTACATTTAATTCTATGGATAGCTCTATCATTCACATTGTTAAAAAACCAGGAAGTATCAATAGATACGCCATGATATTCTCCCTCCTATCCTTGTCCTCATTCCACTTCCTCCTATGTCATCACGGTCCTTAGTTTCTTATGTACTGTTCTAGAGTTTCTTCATGCATAGACAAGCAAAGACAAACACAAATTTTAATTTTCTTCCTGCCTATCCTTGCCCCCGGCTTTTTAAACCCCAAAGATAGTATATTATACTAAATGTTCTTTATCTTGCTTTTGTTATTTTACTACATCTCTTGCATATTTTGTGTGTGTATGTACATATTACAGGCATCAAGAGGATTCTTAAACCTTATTTCATGGGAGGTATTGGAGAGAATATAGATACTGCGATTAGGACAAACATGGGTTTGAAACTTACCTTTTGCATTTAAAAATCATGTAATATTGGGCAGGTGTCTTAATCTTTTAGAGCCTATTTCCTCCTTTGAAAGTAGTGATAATAATACCTTGCAGGTTTGTAGTGAGATTATCAATAAAAGAGTATATATCAGTGGCCTAGAACATATTAGATACTCAGTAAAAACTGCCTATCATTATTACTTCATCACCTGAGTTTAAAATGACACTAGTTACTTTTTAGTGCTTCCACCGTCATCCTGATCTGGTTCTGGAGGGGTTTAAAGCTTCTTTCTTAAACAGGCTCTATCTCTATTCTGCTAGGGAAATTGGGTTCTAGAAGCCCTTCAAGGACTCACAATCTCTGGTGAGCATCAGCAATACTGCTAAAAATACCAATAATGTAGCTATGGTACTTAAAGAGAACAATGAAAAATACCATGTCTTAGAAAGATGCTTGTGTGATGGTTCACATGCATTGGCTACTATGGTAGATTGCATTTCTAGCCCCAGCTCTTCACTATGTCCTGTATCCATGCCACTTGCCATGTGACTTTGTAGTTCCCCCTATGAAAGGGATGGAAGTATACTTCCCCGTCCCTTGATTTGGGTTGGGTCATGTGATTTGAATTGGCCAATAGAAAGAGTTGGAAGTAATAGTGCATCATTATTGAGCCTCATTTTTAAGAGGGCTGTATGTTTCCATTTTCCTTTTTATATTCTGCCATTGCTATGAGGAGAACACATCTAGGCCTCTGATGCTAGGAGGGGGACAAGAGGTACATAGAACAGACCCAGCCCATTTGAACCCTTCCAGTCAGACCACCCTACCTGAGCCCAGACTAGATCAGCTGACTCCCAGCCAACCCACAGATATAAATGTTAAATGCTTACCTTTAAACACTAAGATATTGTGCTTATTTGTTACACAGAAATAGCAAACCAATGCAAGTACATTTCACCAAGTGCTAGGAAACTGTTGAAAAATACTAGAATATTTAGGAAAAGCCACAACTAGTTATGTCTAATGTATCAGGGGAAGAGCAGGAGTCAGGACAAATAAGAAATGAGATGGTTAACAATGAGATACCATCTCACACCAGTTAGAATGGCGATCATTAAAAAGTCAGGAAACAACAGGTGCTGGAGAGGATGTGGAGAAATAGGAACACTTTTACACTGTTGGTGGGATTGTAAACTAGTTCAACCGTTATGGAAAACAGTATGGCGATTCCTCAAGGATCTAGAACTAGATGTACCATATGACCCAGCCATCCCATTACTGGGTATATACCCAAAGGATTATAAATTATGCTGCTATAAAGACACATGCACACGTATGTTTATTGCGGCACTATTCACAATAGCAAAGACTTGGAATCAACCCAAATGTCCATCAGTGACAGATTGGATTAAGAAAATGTGGCACATATACACCATGGAATACTATGCAGCCATCAAAAAGGATGAGTTTGCGTCCTTTGTAGGGACATGGATGCAGCTGGAAACCATCATTCTTAGCAAACTATCACAAGAACAGAAAACCAAACACCGCATGTTCTCACTCATAGGTGGGAACTGAACAATAAGATCACTTGGACTCAGGAAGGGGAACATCACACACAGGGGCCTATCATGGGGAGGGGGGAGGGGGGAGGGATTGCATTGGGAGTTATACCTGATGTAAATGATGAGTTGATGGGTGCAGCACACCAACATGGCACAAGTATACATATGTAACAAACATGCACGTTATGCACATGTACCCTACAACTTAAAGTATAATAATAATAAATAAATTAAAAAAAAAAAAAAAGAAATGAGATGGTTAGATGTGTTTAACAATACAGCCAACCAGGGTTGAGGAGGGAGTATCCAAATCATCTGCAAGTACCTGAAGCATGAATGTTAGGGATGGAGTAAATAGCTTACTGGGCTCCAAGAGGAAACACATAGGGAAAAAAATGCATCAATGCTGAAGGCAAAAATAACTTCTTAAGTTGGTACAAGAAAATGTCTTCATGAAAAGATATGCCTCATTCTAGCTCCTGAGGAAGCAATGGGGGTCCCTCGCTCCAATACTTTTAAATTTGACTGAACAAGAAAATAGAAACACACTGTGGAAGTAACCTCTGGCCAACTGGACGGCAGCTAGAATCAACAGGCCGGTAAAATAGAGCATCCAAATCTCATTAGACAGATGGGCATCTATTCTATCCCCAGTGATCTTCCTGGTGTCTAACTATATCAGCCTGTGAATTTTAGACAATTTAAAAGAGGATTGGAAATAATCTCTTGACCCAGAACACACTCCTTTAAAATTACACATAAAGCACGAGTGGGCTTCACCGGGAGTCTAGTTTAATGGGCTTTGGGTCAGAAAGCAATTGGGGTAAAGTCGGGTTGGTCTTTTTAAAGATGGCTCACAGCCTGAGACTATCGTCGGATTATGGATGGCCATTCTGGGGAGAGGCCTCATTACTGTCATCACTAAATGCTCAGGAAGGCTGGCAAATACTGGTCTGGCTGAGAGCTGTTGTTTTTCATGTAACAGCAAGACAACATTTCAGGGCAAAGTAACTCCAAAAGAAGTTCCTGTTCCCTGGATAAATACAGGCTTTCAGTGCTCCAAACAGCCATTCCAATTTCTTCTTCAGGAAACACATTTTATTCTAAAAGACCCATTTAGAAGTCTTTCTTGCAATTTGGAGAGTTGAATAGTCTGTTGGTTATAAAGGAATGAATTTTATGGTAGCATTGCCGGGGTTCTCTTGGTGGGAAGGAATTCACAAGGGGACAGAGCAACACAATGTACCTTCTTGCTCTTAGCAGAGAAGGAAATGTTCTGCCTTTGGTTTTAACAGGGGCTTGGGCTGTGCGAGTAGTTTTTCCTGGTATTAGTAATAATCTACCTCACCTCATAATGCTTTTAAAATAATTTGAATTGGCTTTTGCCGATTTCTTACAGATGAATTTCTTCCAGTGTCTGGAAATAGACACTTATGAAGCTTGCCACAGACTCTTTCCTAAGGTTGATTTAATAAGAGCAGGTGATTTCTGCTTTGTGTGATCTTGTTCTGGCTCATAATGTCTTGACTTCCATGGGTTAATACAAACAAATAGAACTCATAGAAAGTAGATAGGGCACTATCATTCTTAGGGGTAAATATTTCAGTAATAGCATGGAAAGATCAGGTTCTAGGCCAATTGGTGATGATTCTGGAATGTAGATTTACATGCATGTGAAAGCTTTTCCTATTTAAGTGATAGAACTCTCTCCTATATTTGTATATAGAGGAAATACTTTAACCTTCCATTTACATTTTTAATAAATAGTTGGATACACTCTCTAAATTTTTTAAATGACTAATTCACAGTCACATAGTAGCTAGAAGAATTGGAAAGTTCTGGGATTAGGTAAAATATTCTTATCACAAAAGGGGTATGCTTTCATGATACAAATTGTAGAATCCGAGAAGCAAAAGAAAATCAAAATTGTCTATAATCTCCCCATCCAATGAATGATGAAAAGCTCCAGAAATCTACACGTGGCAGGTCAGCCCTCTCTCCCTGCATCTTCATCTGCTGGCAGGAAAGCAGAGGGACCCTGCAAACTTGTCTTCTACTGCCCCCCTCTGCAACATTGATGGCGTTAAAACCATTGCTGACTTGAAACAGTAAGCATGAATCATCCAGGAGTCAGTGTACCTCCATCTTCCTGGTCACCCTTATTCCCCAGGATGCTAGTGCCCATAAGGCTCTGTGCATCCCCTTTTCTGACCTATTCTCCCTGCCCCTCACACCCAGAATTCTTAAATTTGTTATACTGTGCCCTCTTGAACCACAGTCAGCTATTGACCTTGTATCTCCAGCCTCTTCTCAGAAATTCTTCTTCACCTTCTTGCTCTAACAACTGAACCCTGGGCCGCCTCTGCCTCCCTTTGATACAGTGGCTGCTTTCTCTCCTATATTCCTTCATGAAGCCTAGAGATGGGTTTGGTGTCCTCCTTATTCTTCATTGACACTTTCAGATCATTCTCCTTGTCTTCTTCCTGAAAACCCTAGCTTTGAACTTCAATTAGATGGTAGCTCCTACGATTTCTTCTGTTGCAAATGTCTTCCAACCTCTACCTTCCCCTACCTCTCATTCCTCGAAGGGTGGTGCTCTGTGTCATGCTTTCTATAGGGATAAAACCTCTCTTGATATGAGTCTGGGAGGTTTTTAATATCCACATACATGACTGTGCTAGCACCCTTGCTTCTCAGTTCTTTTACTTTCTCTCTTCCAATGTTCTTTTGCTCCACCATATCTCAGCCTCCACTTCAAGGTCATACCCTAGACCTCACCATCACTGATAACCATGACATGTCCACAATATCAGCTGGAAGCATACCACTCTTTGCAGCTTACTCCCTCTAGTCTCCTAATGATGAAACTTTAGCACCACTGACAGGTACAATCCATCAAGCCCTTCCTCTTTTGCTTTACTTGGATTCCATGGTCCAAATTCTATCACTCCCTCGTGTATACTCTTAATTTCCTTTCTTTTTTCTCCCTTTATTATATTCTCTTGGCAAATTCCTGTTTAAATCCAACTGTGCTGATTCTGTGTCTGTTCAATGAGTACAGCTGGAGAAAAACTCTCATGGTCATGCTGACTGGAGCCCTTTTAAATTCATGGCCATTAACCTCAAGTGGGCCTTTATTGCTCCCAGGCAACCTCATTACATTTTCCTAGTCCACTTACACTCCCGCCACTCTGGTTAACTATTCCACATCTTTTTCTCTCTTCTCAAGCCCCCTCCACAATCCTTACTATGAGATAGGCTTGCTGCCTATGTCACTGAGAAAATAGAAGCCGTTAGAAAACATCCACATGGCCGAGCACAGTGGCTCACGCCTGTAATCTCAGCACTTTGGGAGGCCGAGGTGGGCGGATCACGAGTTCAGGAGATGGAGACCATCCTGGCTAACGCAGTGAAACCCTGTGTCTACTAAAAATACAAAAAATTAGCTGGGTGTGGTGGTGGGTGACTGTAGTCCCAGCTACTTGGGAGGCTGAGGCAGGAGAATGGTGTAAACCTGGGAGGGGGAGCTTGCAGTGAGCTGAGATAGCACCACTGCGCTGCAGCCTGGGAGACAGAGTGAGACTGTGTCTAAAAAAAAACCAAAAAAAAAAAAAAACAAAACAAAACAGAAAACATCCACATGTGACCATCACCACATCTACCCAACTAACTGCATCTGGGTCTTTATACTCAGCCTGCTGTCCTTTATAGATGAATTGTCTATGCTCCGTTTATGGGCAGCACCTCCAGGTTTTCACAAGTTCCCCTTCTCTCTCATCTACTCAGGAACATTACAAATTTTGCATGTATGTGTGTGGGTCCTGTCCATATACAGTTTTTGATTAAAAGATGTATTGCAAAATTCATATGAAGTCTAATGATTTACTGATGAAGACTTAATAATGGAAGGAGAGGAAGTTCTATGTATTTAGTTATTATCCTATCAGTGGAAGTGAAGATTCATTATTGTGTCCAGGCAACAACTCTCTTTTCCTGTTCAGATCCAGGGACAATGCCTTTGTGTTCTTTATTGCCCAATGTGATGTTTCCAACTAATTTCACATTTCCGATCACAAGAAAAGGTAGTGAGGCTACAATTACTTTGCAGTGGTGCTTCAGAACCTATTTGTATTAAAACAATATTGATCTTCTTGCCTCTGCATTTCCCTGATATCATTATTTAATGCTGGTTATCTTATCATTCATTGTGCTGCATCATTTATTATGCTGCTTGTGAATGCCAGCTTCCAATGACTCTCTCAAATAACCTTTGAGCTTCATTGCTCACTACCACAAATGGAGTTCTCACCTAGAGCATGCAGGAGAATGTGAAAAATGCTTAATTTTCTGGTCATGTTAGATGAATCATTCAAAAGTTTATTGTATGAGTGTAGAACAACAGTGTCTAGGCTGTAATCTCTGCATTCCTAGTTCTAACTTGCACACACTGCCACCAAGAAGGAAGGATAAGACAGGGAACCATGAATGGAATGAAGAGAGTGGTTCCATTCACCCCAGGAACACTCATTGTCCTTTGAACATGATTTAAGATCAAGTTGGGAGAGCATGACATCACCACATCAAGTGGACACAAAAGAGGACATCAGTTGGAAGGGCCCAGGGTATTGCAGAACGATGGTCTTAAAAAGTTCTTAGAGGAGATAGGCATGCCCCTTCTGGAGTACTACCTGACACATGGAAAGGAGCCTGTAGAGGGGGTGGGTGACTGCCTTGGGTGCTGGGAGCAGGGGCACACAGGATAAAGGATTCTTGGCACCACCTTCTACTGTGGACCAGAGGAGGTATTGTAGTCAAAATACAGCTGAGTGAGAATTGTCATACAGGTGCATTCACACCTAAGAGATGGTGGCAGACTATTGGTCACCCCAATCCCTGAATTCATCCAATGTCCTATGTGAATCACCAAAAATCAGTAGGTCAGCACCATTCTAGTGGCCTGGTCTTGTACAATCCTACAAAAGAAATACTGTTCTGGTGGTGAGCGGGAAGGATACATTGACTAGGATGCTGTCTTGGAACTCCAGCCATGCAGCCTCAAAATTCCTCCATACACATGGGTTCAGGAGCATCTTGGGGCAGCTGGTTGACCCCACATATGGAATAGAGTGATGGAGAGTGTCTTGGAGGGCAGAAATGGATCCTAGAGTCTATGCTTGTAACTGTCTAGGCTTGTGACTTCCCACTCAGATGGTATTGCTGTTCCCAGCCAGTCCCAGGCATTGAAAGGAGACTTAGACAATTTCAAGGGAGGTACTTCTGGTGACTACCAGGGTACCAGGAACAGACTTGAGTCACCTTTCCTAGATGGCATTAATGGCTGTGTCTGGACTCAAGCACTGGAAGGGGGTTTAGAAAAAGTTGAGGAAAGCACTCCAAAGCAAGGGGTCTGGGGCGGGGACTATACTTACTTGCATCGAATAGAAGTAATTGCAAGGAACAATTTCTGCCTTCACCTTCTTTGACTTTTCAGAAGAATTTGCCAAAATTGATTACTTCCTTTTTCCGGAAACATTTTCTTCACATACCTTCTGGGACCCCACAGTCTGCTGGTTCCCCTTCTACCTTAATAACTACTTTTTCTTAGACTTTGCTAATTCCAACTTACCTCTTTGGTTTCTAAATATTGGAGACTCTTAAAGCTTAGTCAGTTTCTAGGTGATTTTATCTAGGGCCATCACTTAAGGAATCATTATATGTTCACCATGTATGCTTACTGTCTCATTCCAGGGAACACTATTCATAAAAACTACAATACAGGCCAAACTGTATCCTGTGAAACCTGAGCAATTGAATGCAGTGGTTCTGATCTAATCTTGCAGCTTTAAATATTTTTCATACTTCATGGCAATGGACTCCTCTGAACTTCAGACTCATATTCAATGGCCTTTTCAACATCTCCGCTTGGATGTTAAATCTAACATCTAACACCACATTCTTCCAATCAGATTCTCCCCTAGGTCTGTTCCTCTTCTAATCTCCTCACCTCACTCAATGGCCACTCTCTCATTCTAGTCCAGTCTAAAAACCTGTGATTTATCCTTGACTCTTCTTTTCTTCTTACCCCTATTCCCATTTGTCAGCAAATCCTATTAGTTCTACCTTCAAAATATACCTAGAATCTGACTATTTCTCACTACTCTTACTATTACCACCACGTTCTAACTTATTATGATCTCTGTCTTGTAGTACTGCAATATTTTTCTAACTGGTATCAATACGTCTATCTTTTTGCTTCATTCAGGCTATTCTTAACACAGAAACCAGTATGAATGAGTTTAAATATGTCAGCTCATACCACTACTCCGCCCAGAACATCCAGTGGCTTATGATATCACCTGGAGTTAAATCCAAAGCTATCAATATGGCTCCCAAGGCGCTACATGATCTGGCCTCTGCTACCTCTCCTACCCCTTCTCCCACTTCTCACCCTTTGTTCATGCCACTCATCCATAATTATTTGGTTGCTGGTCCTTGAACATGGCAAGCCTGCTCCCAGCCCACAGCCTTAGCACTTGTTCTCTTAATCTGGCCTGCTCTTCTCTCAAGGGTCTTCTGGCTTGCCCCCTCCTCATCTTGGTGTCACCAATCAGCTGCCATCTTGTCACTGAAGACTTCCCCGATCACCTTAATTGAAATAGTAAACATCTTCCCTCCAACAACTGATACTCTCTACCCTCCTGTTTCTTGCTTATTTTACCCACAGCACCATTACCTTCAGATACACTATATACAATCATATGTTTCATAATGACTGTTTGGTCAATGACAATGGTCCCAAAAGATTATAGTGGAGCTGAAAAATTTCTGTCAACTGGTTACTATAACGTCATAGCACAACAGATTACTCATGTATTTGTGGTGATGCTGGTGTGAACAAACCTACCACACTGTTAGTCATATAAAAGTATAGCATATACAACTGTGTATAGTATGTAATACTTGATAATGATAATAACAACTATATTACTGGTTTATGTATTTACTATATCATATTTTTATCATTATTTTAGAGTGTACTTCTCCTTATTAAAAAAAGTTAACTGTAACAAAGATAAATAGATGGGACTTAATTAAACTAAAAAGCTTCTGCACAGCAAAAGAAATAATCAGCAGAGTAAACAGAAAACCCAAAGAGTGGGGGAAAATCTTTGCAATGTATACTTCCAACAAAGGACTAATCTCCAGAATCTACAGTGAACTCAAACAAATCAGCAAGAACAAAACAAATAGTCCCATCAAAAAGTGGGCTAAGGATATGAAGAGACAATTCTCAAAAGAAGATACACAAATGGCCAACCAACATATTAAAAAATGCTCAACATCGCTAATGATCAGGGAAATGCAGATCAAAGCCACAATGTGATATCATCTCACTTCTGCACGAATGGCCATAATCAAAAAAGTTTTAAAAAATAGATGTTGGCATGGATGTGGTGAAAAGGGAACACTTTTACTCTGTTGGTGGGAATGTAAACTAGTACAACCAATATGAAAAACATATGATATGTGGAGAGTCCTTAAAGAAATAAATCAAAGAGTAAAACTAAAAGTAGACCTACCGTTTTTGTCCTGCAACTCCACTACTAGGTATCTACCCAGAGGAAAAGGAGTCATTATACAAAAAAGATACCAGCACACACATGTTTATAGCAGCACAACTTGGAATTGCAAAAATATAGAACCAGCCCAAATGCCCGTCAATAAATGAGTGAATAACAGAAATGTGGTATATGTATATATATACACACACACCCCATGGAATGCTACTTAGCCATAAAAAGGAATAAAATAATGGCATTTGCAGAAACCTGGATGGAATTGGAGACCATTATTCTAGATGAAGTAACTCAAGAATGGAACACCAAACATTGTATGTTATTCATAAGTGGGAGCTAAGCTATGAAGACACCAAGGCATAAGAATGATACAGTGGACTTTGGGGACTCAGGGGGAAGGGTGGGGGTAGCAAGGGATAAAAGACTGCGCACTGGGTACAGTGTACACTGCTCGGGTGATGGGTGCACCAAAATCTCAGAAATCACCACTAAAGAACTTATTCATGTAACCAAACACCACGTGTTCCCCCAAAACCTATTGAAACAAACAAACCAAAACATTTAAAAAAGAGAGAGAAAAAAGTTAACCGTAAAACAGCCTCGGGCAGTCCTTCAGGAGGTGTTCCAGAGCATTGTTATCAGAGGAGATGACAGCTCCATGTGTGTCATTGCCTCTGAAGACCTTCCGCTGGGACAAGATATGGAGGTGGAAGACAGTGACATTGATGATCCTGATCCTTTATAGCCCTAGGCTGATGTGTGTGTTTGTGTCTTAGTTTTTAACAAAAACGTTTAAAAAGCAAGAAATAATAATAAATTTTAAAAATAGGTAAAAACTTACAGAATAAGGACATAAAGAAAATATTTTTCGGCCGGGTGCAGTGGCTCACGCCTGTAATCCCAGCACTTTGGGAGGCTGAGGTGGGCGGATCACGAGGTCAAGAGATCGAGACCAGCCTGGCCAACATGGCAAAACCTGGTCTCTACTAAAAATTCAAAAATTAGCTGGGCGTGGTGGTGCGAGCCTATAATCCCAGGATTTGGGAAGCTGAGGCAGGAGAATTACTTGAGGCGGAGGTTGCAGTGAGCTTGAGGCAGGAGAATTACTTGAGGCGGAGGTTGCAGTGAGCTTAAGCCAGGAGAATTACTTGAGGCGGAGGTTGCAGTGAGCTGAGATCACGCCGCTGCACTCCAGCCCAGGGACAATGCGAGACTCCATCTCAAAAAAAAAAAAAAAAAAAAAAGAAAGAAAATATTTTTCTATAGTTGTACAACGCATTTGTGTTTTAAGCTGTGTTATTACAAAAGAATCAAAAAGTTAAAAAATTAAAGTTTATAGAGTAAAAAAGTTACAGTAGCTAAGTTTAATTTATTGAAAAAAGAAAACTTTTTTTGAAGAAAGAAACTTAAAAAATATATTTAGTGTAGGCTTAGGGTACAGTGTTTATAAGGTCTACAGCTGTGCACAGTAATGGCCTCAGTCTTCACATTCACCCACTGCTCACTCACTGACTCACCCAGAGCAACTTCCAGCCCTGCAAGCTCCATTCACGGTAAGTGCCCTATAGAAGTGTATCATTTTAGGCTGGGCATGGTGGCTCACGCTTGTAATCCCAGCACTTTGGGAGGCCGAGGCGGGCGGATCACGAGGTCAGGAGATGGAGACCATCCTGGCTAAAACCCCATCTCTACTGAAAAATACAAAAAATTAGCCAGGCGTGGTGGCAGGCGCCTCTAGTCCCAACTACTTGGGAGGCTGAGGCAGGAGAACGGCGTGAACCCGGGAGGCGGAGCTTGCAGTGAGCCGAGATCGCGCCACTGCACTCCAGCCTGGGCGACAGAGCCAGAGTCCGTCTCAAAAAAAAAAAAAAAAGTGACATTTTAAATCTTTTATATCCTATTTTTACTGTACCTTTTCTGTGTTTAGATATACAAATACCACTGTGTTACAATTGCCTGCAGTATTCAGGACAGTAACATGTTGTACAGGTTTGTAGCTTAGGAGCAATAGGCTATACCATCTACCCTAGGTGTGTAGTAGGCTGTACCATCTGGGTTTGTGTAAGTTCACTCTGTGATGTTTGAGTAATGAAGAAACTGCCTAACACCACATTTCTCAAATGTATCCCCATCATTAAGTGAAGCATAATTGTATTTTCTTTAGTGTAAGTTGTGGGCAAAGAACTTTACATATGTTATCTCAATTAATCTTCTTAACAGGCCAATGGGGTAGGTATTGGAGGCAGGAATTAGTAGAAACAACGTTAAGTAATTTGCTTAGGGTCACACAGGTAGAATGTGGCAGAGCTAGGTTTTAAATCCAGGTCTCATTCCATAGAGAACCCACATTCCATATTGGTATGCTTTACTACCTCTGCAGAATAATTTTCTAGAAATGGAATTGCTGCTTGATGCCCAATTCTTCTTCTTTTTTTTAATAGGGAGCAATGGGAATGTTATGAATGGAGGAGTGACATAGACATTAGTGTTTATTATCAGGGTGAAAGATCACCTTAGTTATATAATTACGGTGAAGTTATATAAGTTATATAATCACAGTGAAGTGAAGTGGGAGCAGGGATGGAAATAGAAGGCAAGGTTTGGTCAGGAGGCTTGTACAGTCTTGATGCTCAATTCTTAAATAGACATGGGTTTTTGAAGGATTTGATTCATATATTTTTAGCTTAGGAGAAAATGCTAGTGATAGTACATTCTGTCATAGGACCACAGAAAGAAGAACACATAAAAATTTGTTAATATTATTTGTGATATAAAAATAGTACACACATATGATAAAAATTCAAAGCTTATCAGGATATTCAAGGAAAAATGGGTCTTTTTTCTACCTTGTATCTTTCAATTCCACTACCATTAATAGTTACTTACATCTTACCATCAATTAGAGAATTTCTTAACTCAAATATGTTTGATAGAAATTGTGTTGTGATGTGGAAGAGTCCACTGGAGGCTACTGAAAGAAAGTTAAAAAAGGGAAGATCTTTGAGCTCCCTAAGGAGATAAGCAAGCATCGTATTTGAAGAAAAGGCAAGCCACCCCCCAAATTTGTCTTCTTCTCTCCAGGACCTCTTGCTGCTCAAGGTGTCTACCTTGAGCCATGATTCCATTGGTTTTTCTCTTTTAAAATTAAATTATTATTATCACTATTCATTAGGGCAGGAATTTTGTCTGTTTTGTCATTGTTTCTCTGATTGCTGGCATACAGTCAGCACTCAATAAATGTCTAGCCAAATATCTAAAATTATGCTAAGAACAGCATTGATTGCTCAGCCTCCAGACACTCCTCTTTGAGGGAACTGAGAAGCCCAGGGAACTGTGAAGACACTGTGTTTACCTCAATGAAGCCAGGGAGGAAGGTCTCCCCTTGACCTTGCAGGTGCTGGAAGAGAGGAGGCTAGATCCTGGGAGTGGAGATGGGACAAGAGAGAAGACATTTCCAGGAATCCATTCAATATGGGCCCCATAGGGCCCAAAAGGTGACTCAGTGGGATAAATCATACTGTGTGTTTTCTCATCCTCTGACCTCTAGGTGCGTATATCATTGATTTCTGTTATTTTTGCAAAACTCTCAGATAACCAACTTTCCCAGCCTTTCCCAAGAATCAATGGGTGGGAATATTTCATAGTTTGTTTAATCATTTAGTAAAAAACATTTTGTTTCCAGGTTGAGGCTATTATAAACAGACCATTATAAATATTTGCAACTAAGTTCTTGGGTGAACATAAGTTTTAATTTCTCTTGGGTAAATACCTAGAAGCAGGATTCTTGAGTCATATAGTATGTAATTTATCAGAAACTGCCAACTGTTTTCCCAAATCACTATCATTTTGTATTCCCACCAGCAATGCATGAGAGATGCAGCTGCCTCACATTCTCAAACCAGCACTTGGTATTGCTAGTTTTTTTTTTTTTTTTTTTAATTTTAACTATTCTAATAGGTATGTAGTGGTATCTCATTGTGGTTTTAATGTTTATTTCCTTAATGATTGATCATGTTAAATATCTTTTCATTGGCTTCTTTTGACACATCTTTAATGAGTATCTGTTCAAATATTTTGCTCACATTTTTAATTGAATTTCTCTTTTTAAAGCCCTTTTTCAAACTAATTTTAGGGTTACAGAAGCATTGCAAAAATAATATAGAGGATTCCCATATACCTCTCACTTTAATTTTAATCTAGTATTAATTTTATATAACCATACTGCAATTATCAAAACCAAAAAATTAACATTGGTATAATATTATGAACTAACTGTAGCTCTTATAATAATTTCCCTAGTTTTTTCAATAAGGTCCTTTTTCTGTTCCTGGATCTTTTCTTAACTTTTTAAAAAATTTTTGTGGATACATAGTAGGTGTGTGTATTTATGGGGTGCATAAGATACTTTGATACAGGCATGCAGTGTGTAATACTCACATAATGGTAAACGGGGAATCCATCCTCTCAAACATTGTGTTACAAACATTCCAATTATACTATTTTAGTTATTTTAAAATGTACAATTAAATTATTATTGACTACAGTCCCCTGTTGTGTTATCAAATACTAGGTCTTATTCATTCTTTCTAACTACTTTTGTACTCACTAACCATCTCCACTTCTCCCCCATACCCTCTACCCCTGCACTGTACTTCTCAGCCTCTGCTAACTGTTCTTCTACTATCCATCTCCATGAGTTCAATTGTTTTAGTTTTTACTTACCACAAATAAGTGATAATATGAAAAGTTTGTTGTTTTGTGCCCAACTTATTTCACTGAACCCAGTAACCTCCAGTTCCATCCATGTTGTTGCAAATGACAGGATCCCATTTTTTTTATGACTGTATAGTACACCATTATGTATATGTACCACATTTTCTTTACCCATTCATCTGCTGATAGACACTTAGTTTGCTTCCAAGTCTTGGCTATTGTGAACAGTTCTGCAACGAACATGGGAGTTCAGATATCTCTTCAATATCTGCTTTTCTTTCTTTTAGGTATATAATCAGCAGTGGAATTGCTGAATCATATGGTAGCTCTACTTTTAGTTTTTTGAGGAACTTCCAAATTGCTCTCATAGTGGTTGTACTAATTTACATTCCCACCAGCAGCGTACGAGGGTTCCCTTTTTGCCACATCCTTGCCAGCATTTGTTATTGCCTGTCTTTTGGATAAAAGCCATTTTAACTGGGATGAGAGTATATCTCATTGTAGTTTTGATTTTTATTTCTCTGATGGTTAATGATGTTGAGTACCTTTTCAAATGCCTGCCTTTTGTGTGTCTTGTTTTTGAGAAATGTCTATTCAAATCTTTTGCCCATTTTTGAATTGGGTTATTTAATTATTTTTTTTCTATAGAATTGTTTGAGCTCCTTATATATTCTGGTTATTCATCCGTTGTCAGACAGGTAATTTACAAATATTTTCTCCCATTTTATGGGTTGTCTCTTTGTTGATTGTTTCCTTTACTGTGCAGCAGCTTTTTAACTTGATGTGTCCATTTTTGCTTTGGTTGCCTGTGCTTGTGGGGTATCACTCAAGAAATCTGCCCAATCCAATATCCTGGAGAGTTTTCCCAGTGTTTTTTCCTTTTTCCTCAATGTTTTCTTTTAATAGTTTCATATTTGAGGTCTTAGATTTAAGTATTTAATCAATTTTCCCTAGTGTATGTTCTTGGCACCTTTGCCAAAAATGAGTTCACTATAGGTATATAGGTGTATGGATTCGTTTTTGGGTTCTCCATTGTGTGTGTGTGTGTGTGTTTTTTTTTTTTTTTTTTTTTTTTTGAGACAGCATCTGACTCTGCCACCCAGGCTGGAGTGCAGTGGCATGATCTTGTCTCACTGCAACATCCACCCCCCTGGGTCAAGCCATCTTCCCACCTCAGCCTCCTGAGTAGCTAGGACTACAGGTGTGTGCCACCATGCCCAGACAATTTTTGTATTTTTTGTAGAGATAGAGTTTTACTATGTTGCCCAGGCTGGTCTTGAACTCCTGAGCTCAAGCAGTCAACTTGTGCTGGCCTCCCAAAGTGCTAGGATTATAGGTGTGAGCCACCACCCCAGCCCCTATGTGTCTGTTTTCATGCCAGTACCATACTGTTTTGGTTACTATAGCTCTGTAGTATAATTTGAAGTCAGATAATGTGATTCCTCCAGTTTTGTCCTTTTTTTGCTCAGGATAGCTTTGGCATTTTGGGTCTTTTGGGGTTCCATGTAAATTTTAGGATTTTAAAAATTTCTGTAAAGAATGTCATTGGAATTTTGATATGAATTGCATTGAATTTGTAGATTGCTTTGGGCAGTATGGACATTTTCATAATATTGATTTTTCCAATCCATTAACATGGAATATCTTTCCATTTTTTGATTTCCTTTTCAATTTCTTTCATCAGTGTTTTATAGTTTTCATTATAGAGATCTTTCACTTCTTTGGTTAATTCCTAGGCATTTAATTTTATTTGTGGCTATTGTAAATGGAATTCCTTTCTTGATTTCTTTTTCAGATGTTCCTGGATCTTAATTAGAATCCCGCTTTTCATCTTATTTATTGTCATGTTTCCTTCATCTCCTCTAATCCATGACAATTCCTCAGTCTGTCCTTTTAAGACTTTGACTTATTTTGAAGAGTATTAATCAGCTATTTTGTAGGATATTCTTCAATTTGGTTTGCCTGATCATTTCTCACAATTAGAATGAGGTTGTATGTTTTTGTTAATAGCAAAACAAAAATGATCCTCAGGGCATCATATTAAGAGGTTCATTATGTCAGAAGGTCTTACTACTGGTGATATTAACCTTGATTACTTCTTTCAGGTGGTACCTGATGAGTCTTCCCACTGTAGAGTTATTGTTCCCTTTGTAGTTCATAAATATCTTGGGTAGGTGTATTGAGAATATAAAAATATTTATTTCCCCTTCAAATTTTTCCAGTAATTTTAAGATTCATAAGTTGATCTTGTCTGCAACAATTTTTACTGTGGTGTTTACCAAATAGTGATTTTCTGTTTTTCTCTTCTCTTGTATATTGCTTGGAATTGTTCTTTAGGGAAGAGATGTCCTTTCTCCCCATTTATTTATGTATTTCATTACTTATTTATATCAGTATAGACTCATGGACATTTAGCTTATTTTACTGATTAAAATATAATGCTATCATTATTTATTTTGTTGCTTAACCTTTTCCGTCTTTAGTTGTTAGGAGCTCTTTCAGGTTAGCTCGTGTTCTCTGGCAAGCTCACAGTCTTTTTTGAGTGCTTCCATTTTTCTGCCACCACAAGACACCCATCTTGTATTTTTCCCAACCCAGCCTTAGAATCACGTACTTCTCTAAGGAATTGGAGAAAAGTGAGTAGAAATAAAAATCTGGGCAAATAGGCATGCTCATTACTACTGGAGTGTGGTTGCTTTTAGGCCCATCCAGCAGACAGAGCTAGAAAATACACGTATGTATAGCAACACCCTCACATTTATATTTCTGCACATATCTGTCTGTATAGATATTAAAAACAATGAGTTTATCCTAATACTTCTGATTCCAACTCAAGATCAGAGGTTTTTTTTTTTTTTTTTTTTTTTTTTTTTTTTTTTTTCAGATGAGTCTCGCTCTGTCACCCAAGCTGGAGTGCAGTGGTGTGATCAAGGCTCGCTGCAACCTCCGCCTCCCAGGTTCAAGCGATTCTCCTGCCTAGCCTCCCGAGTAGCTGGAATTACAGGGTCCCACCACTGCACCTAGCTAATTTTGTATTTTTAGTAGAGATGGGGATTCATCATGTTGGCCAGGCTGATCTCGAACTCCTGACCTCAGGTGATCCACCTGCCTCAGTCTCCCAAAGTGCTGGGATTACAAGCAAGAGCCACCGTGCCAGGTCCATTTTAGTCTTTCTTTGTAAACTTTTCTCTAATAGTCTAGCTTTCTTTATCTACAATATACACTATTTAATTATTTGATTCTAGTACACATGTAAAGTGCCTCAGAATAGCTAATCCAGGGCCAGGTGTGGTGGCTCATGCCTGTAATCCCAGCACTTTGGGAGGTGGAGATGGGCAGATCACAGGGTCAGGAGATCGAGACCATCCTGGCCAACATGGTGAAACCCCATCTCTAGTAAAAATACAAAAATTAGCTGTGTGTGGTGGCGTGTGCCTGTAATCCCAGCTACTCAGGAGGCTTATGCAGGAGAATCGCTAGAATCTGGGAGGTAGAGATTGCAGTGAGCCCAGATTGTGCCACTGCACTCCAGCCTGGCGACAGAGAGAGACTCTGTCTTAAAAAAAAAGGAATAAAAAAGAATAGCTAACCCATACCTTTGGGTTTGGTGGGAGAAACACTTCAATAACTATATTATAGCATTTGTATACTATTATTTTTTTCTTTAGTCTTGTGTACTATTAATTTTTTCTTTAGTCTTACATTTTATTTTTATTTATTTATTTTTTGAGACAGAATCTTGCTCTGTTACCCAGGCTGGAGTGCAGTGGCACAATCTCGGCTCACTGCAACCTCCGCCTCCTGGGCTCAAGAAATTCTGTTTCACAACGGCAGCAAAAGCCAAAATTGACAAATGGGATCTCATTAAACTAAAGAGCTTCTGCACAGCAAAAGAAACTACCATCAGAGTGAACAGGCAACCTACAGAATGGGAGAAAATTTTTGCAGTCTACTCATCTGACAAAGGGCTAATATCCAGAACCTACAAAGAACTCAAACAAATTTACAAGAAAAAAACAAACAACCCCATCAAAAAGTGGGCAAAGGATATGAACAGACATTTCTCAAAAGAAGACATTCATACAGCCAACAGACACATGAAAAAATGCTCATCATCACTGGCCATCAGAGAAATGCAAATCAAAACCACAATGAGATACCATCTCACACCAGTTAGAATGGCGATCATTAAAAAGTCAGGAAACAACAGGTGCTGGAGAGGATGTGGAGAAATAGGAACACTTTTACACTGTTGGTGGGATTGTAAACTAGTTCAACCATTATAGAAAACAGTATGGCGATTCCTCAAGGATCTAGAACTAGATGTACCATATGACCCAGCCATCCCATTACTGGGTATATACCCAAAGGATTATAAATTATGCTGCTATAAAGACACATGCACACGTATGTTTATTGCAGCACTATTCACAATAGCAAAGACTTGGAATCAACCCAAATGTCCATCAGTGACAGATTGGATTAAGAAAATGTGGCACATATACACCATGGAATACTATGCAGCCATAAAAAAGGATGAGTTTGTGTCCTTTGTAGGGACATGGATGCAGCTGGAAACCATCATTCTTAGCAAACTATCACAAGAACAGAAAACCAAACACCGCATGTTCTCACTCATTGGTGGGAACTGAACAATGAGATCACTTGGACTCAGGAAGGGGAACATCACACACTGGGGCCTATCATGGGGAGGGGGGAGGGGGGAGGTATTGCATTGGGAGTTATACCTGATATAAATGACGAGTTGATGGGTGCTGACGAGTTGATGGGTGCAGCACACCAACATGGCACAAGTATACATATGTAACAAACCTGCATGTTATGCACATGTACCCTACAACTTAAAGTATAATAATAATAAATAAATTAAAAAAAAAAAAAAAAGGCCGGGCGCGGTGGCTCAAGCCTGTAATCCCAGCACTTTGGGAGGCTGAGACGGGTGGATCACAAGGTCAGGAGATCGAGACCATCCTGGCTAACCCGGTGAAACCCCGTCTCTACTAAAAAATACAAAAAACTAGCTGGGCGAGGTGGCGGGCGCCTGTAGTCCCAGCTACTCGGGAGGCTGAGGCAGGAGAATGGCGTGAACCCGGGAGGCAGAGCTTGCAGTGAGCTGAGATCCGGCCACTGCACTCCAGCCTGGGTGACAGAGCGAGACCCCGTCTCAAAAAAAAAAAAAAAAGAAATTCTGCTTCAGCCTCTCGAGTAACTGGAATTACAGGCACCCACCACCACATATTCAGTCAGGATACTGTTTCCCAAAGTTATTTAGGCTAGTTTTTTTCTTCTTCATCCTCTTCAGTGTGGTTATTTATTTGTAATACAGTGAGGTCCATTTTTACTTTTTGTATTCTATTTTGGGTTTCCCAGTTTCCTTGTTAGTTTTAATTATTTGTTTATTTTGGGGGGATATGTGAAGGATATGTAAAACTTTCGCCACCAGAGAAATCCCTAAGATTCAGAGCGAAAGTTTTGGTCTCTAGGGAGGCTCTCTACGAAAAGCAATCTCAGTTTAGTGTGGTAAGGACCACTGGTCATTACGATGCATTCTTGGGGTGATACAATAGTAACTGGCCCCTTTGAAGAGAGATTAAAATGGCTCCCCAGAAACTCCAAATACTGCCCATCCACTCAGTGGATCAGACAGCTTTACCTCTTAAATCTTCACCTGCTGGGACTGGAATGAGCAGAGCTTTTTAAAGTGATCTGCCAAATAGGCACTAGCTTTTGCATGCTAAAGAATGAGCAGGGAATTCATCAGAGATGCGTCTCGCCTCTTCTCCCCCACCGCACCACCATCTCATATCCCAATATGTTTTTTCCTCCCCATAAAAATAAATTTACTACAGTCTAATTTCTCTCTTTCTTTTTCTGGATTCTTCCTTTTGATTTATTCCTTCACTGACTTGCTCTTTGATTTCCTTTCTTTTCCCTCTCATTGCTTTCTGAATGGTCTTAGGCTTATATCCACAAGAGGCTGCTGGACCGACCTGACACGACACACCTGTGCTTGGTCTTACCAGGCTTGCTCTGGATAAGAAGGGTCTTTCTAACAGGAATCATAATTCTCCCACCACAAACTGCAGAGACCACAGCTCCTGATTCGACTTCTTTTTTGTGTTAAATCAGGTCAGAGGGGCCCTGTATATGTGGATAATTCACATCAGGGAGCCCTTAGAACCAGAAGAGATTCAGAGACATCCACTCCACAAGGTGGGCAGGCAGCAATTATTGATAGAAAGTGGAAGTGAGGTATAGAAACATTTTGATTGGTTACAACTTGGCATTTGCCTAATTTGGACGTGGTCTGATCAGTTGGCTGCCTGTGATTGACTGAGGCTCAGCTGCTGTGATTGGATGAGACTCAATTTGTTACAAAACTATACTCCTAAATTAGACTTTCAGTTAATTTGCATCCTAAGATAGGTTGCAGTTTGTTACTAGGGACTCAAAGTATGGAGGCATCCTCAGGCCAAATTTAGTTTAACAGCAACTTCCTTGATATATTAATGTCCATTTTAGGCTAGACTAATAGAGGTAGGGCTAAGTGGGGTCAATAGGAGCTGGAACTTATTGTAAAGACCAGAATAAGGAATTGCTTGTATTATAGATTGATTGCAGAAATGTCCCCTTTTTCCATATACTAGAGATTTTTGCAGTTTGGCCATGCAGCTCCTCCCATAAGAGATGAAGAATATTTCTCCACCCCTTGAATCAAGCCTTATGATTTACTTTGGCCTGTATAGGAAATGCCAAAAATGGCAGGATAGCAGTTCTGAGTTAGGCTTCATGAGTCCTTGCATGTTTCCACACTTTCTCTTGTAATTGTGCCTCTGCCATGTGACCAAGCCCAGGCTTGCTTGCTGAATGATGAGAAATGCATAACCTAGTTACACCTGTCGCCCAAGTCAAGTCAGCCCTCTGCCACAGATGGAGAGGAATATCTTAGACCAGTCAGCTGACCTGACACTGGAGGCTGCAAATGCATATATAAGTCCAGCTGAGATCAGCTAAGCCTGGCCTAGATAAGCATAACCATCCAGCTGACCTATAGACTCACGAGCTATAGTAATTGTTCTTCAAACCACTAAGTTTGGATTGGTTTGTTACACAGCAATAGCTAGCTAATACAGCCTCAAAAGCACATCATATAAAGAACCGGTAAAGCATCTAATAATATTGCTCTTGTAGAAGAGAAGACTCGGGAGGCCTGTGATAACTCTGGAGACTGTGGGGTTTAGAGGCTCTAGAAAAGCCTAAAAGCCAGAGGACTGTGATGGCCAGAGGACAGAGCAAAGAAAAGTGGTTGCCTACAGAATAGTCTGCACTCCTAGTTTGGGAGAAAAAATATGCGAATTTCCATTCGATCCAGTGTGGACCATGATCTGGAGTGATTTCACATAGTCTCAACAGGGTAACCTGCAGGGGGTATTAAGATCCTAAAAGAGGATCTATGGGGTGGCCTTTCGAAACAAGGGGCTAAAAGATGGGTATTAAGTGGCTGGCTGGTGGGAGTATCAGATGTGTTAAGGGAATTTTGTGAGAGATCACTAAGCAGGTCTCTGGTGAATACACTAATACAATGTAGCAAGAGTCCAAAGAGCACCAAGGCCAAAATACTACAATACCTCTCAAGCAAGACCTGTCCCTGCCCTTTGCAGTTCTTCCTCTGCTCCTCAACTCTGCAGGGGCAGAGTCTACCTAGTATATAAAAGATGAGGGGTGGATATATATACACACACACACACACACATATATATCCTGCACCTTTTATTATAATTATTTTTAAACATACATTATTGTTTTAGAGCAGTTTTAGGTCCTCAACAAAATTGAGTGGAAAGTATAGAGATTTCTCACTTCCCCTTCCTTCATATATGCATAGCCACCCCCATTATCAATGTCCCCCACCAGAGTGGTGCACTTGTTACAATAGATGAACATCCATTGACACATCATAATCACATGAAGTCTGTAGTTTACATTAGGGTTCAGTCTTGATGTTGTATGTTCTGTGGACAAATACACAATGACAAATACTCACTATTGTAGTATTGAATTAGTCAGTTTTCACACTGCTGATAAAAACATACCCAAGACTGGGTAATTTATAAAGGAAAGAGTTTTAATGGACTCACAGTTCCACATGGCTGGGGAGGCCTCACAAATGGTGGAAGACAAAGAGCAAAGGGACGTCTTGCATGGTGGTAGGTGAGAGAGAATGAGACCCAAGTGAAAAAGGAAAGCCCTTATAAAGCCATCAGATTTCATGAGGCTTACTCACTACCACAAGAACAGTATGGGGGAAACCGCCCCCATGATTCAATTATCTCCCACTGGGTCCCTCCCACAATATGTGGGAATTATGGGAACTACAGTTCAAGATGGGATTTGGGTGGGGACACAGCCAAACCATATCAAGTATCATACAGAATAGTTTTACTGCCCTAAAAACCCTCTGTGCTCCTCCTATTCATCCCTTCTTCCCCCAACCTGGAAAACACTGATTTTTTTTTCACTAAGGACACAGTCTTGCTATGTTACCCAGGCTAGACTTCTACTCTTAGGTTCAAGCAATTCTCTTGCCTCAGCCTCCTGAGTAATCTTTTTTCTGACTCCATAGTTCTGCCTTTTCCAGGTGTCATACAGTTGGGATAATATAGTATGTTGCCTTTTCTGATTGGCTTCTTTCACTTAGTAGCATGCATGTAAGATTCTTCCATGTCTTTCATGGCTTGACAGCTCATTTCTCTTTAATGCTGAATAATATTCCATTGTCCAGATGGAATGGAGATTATTATTTATTTGTTCACTTACCAAAAGATATCTTGGCTGCTTCCAAGTTTTGGCAATTATGAATAAAGATGTTTTGCAGGGACACAAGTTATCAACTCCTTTGGGGAAATACCAAGGAGTATGATTGCTGATGAGTATGTTTAAATTTGCAAGAAACTACCAAATGGTCTTCCAAAGTGGTCATATCATTTTGCATTTCCACCAGCAAAGAGTGAGAGTTCCTGTTGCTCTATATCTTTGACAGCATTTACTGTTGTCAGTGTTCTGGATTTTGGCCATTCTAGTAGGTGTGTAGCTATCTCATTGTTGTTTTAATTTGCATTTCCCTGATGACATAGGATGTGGGGCATCTTTTCGTACACTTATTTGCCACCTGTATATCTTCTTTGGTAAGGTGTCTATTAAGGCCTTTGGTCCATTTATAAATCAGGTTGGTTGTTTTCTTATTGTATAGTTTCAAGAGTTCTTTGTATATTATGGAAAACTCTCCTTTAGGAGGTATGTATTTTGCAAATATTTTCTAGCCCTGTATTTTTTTAACTAAGTAGAAAATGACTTTATTGTTTCTAGGGCTCTCATTATAGAGAGAACAAAAAGAAAACAGATTTCACAGAGATAATATAAGAACCAGTGCTGAACTCAGACAAAAATTTTAATTTATGTATATACAATTTTTACCATATATATTTTGTATTCAAAAATGCAAACACCAAATAAATTACAAAAAAAGATTCTATTCAAAGTTTCCAGTTTTGAGTCAAAATTTCCTCTAGACTATTTAGGTGAGTATCAGAGCAATGGAATGGTCTGTGAATCAAATTAGAAAAGAAATGCAAAATACTAGAAGAAATATTTAGCACTATTGATTTATACAAGCTGTCATTTTGAAGAAATATAAATATAGATTAGTCATTAATCTTTCCCTTTTTCTGTTTTACTCTAAGTATTGTATATTAAATATTTAAATCTTTCTTTACTAGGCCAGGTGCAGTGGCTCATGCCTGTAATCCCAGCACTGTGGGAGGCCAAGGTGGGGATCACTTGAGGCCAGGAGTTCAAGACCAGCCTGGCCAACATGCTGAAAACCAATCTTTACTAAAAACACAAAAATTAGCTAGGTGTGGTGGGGCATGCCTGTAATCCCAGGTACTCGGGAGGCTGAGGCATGAGAATCACTTGAATCCAGGAGGCAGAGGTTGCAGTGAGCCAAGATTATGCCACTGCACTCCAGCCTGGAAGACACAGCAAGACTCTGTCTTAAAAAAAATATTTCTGGGCCAGGTGCGGTGGTTCACGCCTGTAATCCCGGCACTTTGGGAGGCTGAGGTGGGCAGATCACGAGGTCAGGAGATCGAGACCATCCTGGCTAACATGGTGAAACCCCACCTCTACTAAAAATACAAAAAATTAGCTAGACCTGGTGGCAGGCAGCTGTAGTCCCAGCTACTTGGGAGGCTGAGGCAGGAGAACAGTGTGAACCTGGGAGGCGGAGCTTGCAGTGAGCTGAGATCGCGCCACTGCACTCCAGCCTGGGCAACAGAGTGAGACTCCATTTCAAAAAAAAAAAAAAATTTCTGGATCGTTGGCAAGATGGCAGAATAGGAACAGCTCCAGTATGCAGCTCGCGGCAAACTGACGCAGAAGATGGGTGATTTCTGCACTTCCAACTAAGGTACATGGTTCATCTCATTGGGACTGGTTGGACAGTGGGTGCAGCCCATGGAGGGTGAGCTGAAGCAAGGCAGGACATCGCCTCACCTGGGAAGTACAAGGGGTCAGGGGATTTCCCTTTCCTAGCCAAGGGAAGCCATGACAGACTGTACTGGGAAAATCGGGACACTGCCAGATAAATACCGTGTCTGTCCAATGGTCTGAGCAAACGGCACACCAGGAGATTATATCCCGCGCCTGGCTCAGTGGGTCCCATGCCCATGGAACCTTGCTCACTGCAAGCGCAGCAGTCCGAGATCGAACTGCGAGGCAGCAGCCTGGCTGGGGGAGGGGTGTCCGCCATTGCTGAGGCTTGAGTAGGTAAACAAAGTGACTGGGAAGTTCAAACTGGGTGGAGCCCACCACAGCTCAGCGAGGCCTGCCTGCCTCTGTAGACTCCACCTTGAATCCAGGAGAATCAAGGGCGGGGCATAGCTGAACAAAAGGCAGCAGAAACTTCTGCAGACTTAAACGCCCCTGTCTGACAGCTCTGAAGAGAGCAGTGGTTCTCCCAGCATGATGTTTGAGCTCTGAGAATGGACAGACTGCCTCTTCAAATGGGTCCCTGACCCCTGTGTAGCCCAACTGGGAGACACCTCCCAGTAGGGGCCGACTGACACCTCACACAGCCAGGTGCCCCTCTGAGACAAAGCTTCCAGAAGAAGGATCAGGCAGCAATATTTGTTGTTCTGCAATATTTGCTGTTCTGCAACCTCCACTATTAATACCCAAGCAAATAGGGTCTGGAGTAGACCTCCAACAAACTCCAACATACCTTCAGCTGAGGGACCTGACTGTTAGAAGGAAAACTAACAAACAGAAAGGAATAGCATCAACATCAACAAAAAGGACATCCACACCAAAACCTCATCTGTAGGTTACCAACATCAAAGACCAAAGGTAGATAAAACCACAAAGATGGGGAGAAAGCAGAGCAGAAAAGCTGAAAATTCTAAAAACCAGAGTGCCTCTTCTCCTCCAAAGGATCACAGCTCCTCACCAGCAATGGAACAAAGCTGGATGGAGAATGACTTTGACAAGTTGACAGAAGTAGGCTTCAGAAGGTCGATAATAACAAACTTCTCCAAGCTAAAGGAGGATGTTCGAACCCATTGCAAGGAAGCTAAAAACCTTGAAAAAAGATTAAATGAATGGCTGACTGGAATAAACAGTGTGGACAACACCTTAAATGACCTGATGGAGCTGAAAACCATGGCACGAGAACTGCATGACACATGCACAAGCTTCAGTAGCTGATTTGATGAAGTGGAGGAAAGGGTATCAGTGATTGAAGAACAAATGAATGAAATGAAGTGAGAAGAGAAATGTAGAGAAAAAAGAGTAAAAAGTAAAAAGAAACGAACAAAGCCTCCAAAAAATATGGGACTATGTGAAAAGACCAAATCTACGTCTGATTGGTGTACCTGAAAGTGACGGGGAGAATATTTCCAACCAAGTTGGAAAACACTCTTCAGGATATTATCCAGGAGAACTTCCCCAACCTAGTAAGGCAGGCCAACATTCAAATTCCGGAAATATGGAGCATAATAAAGATACTCCTCAAGAAGAGCAACCCCAAGACACATAATTGTCAGATTCACCAAGGTTGAAATGAAGGAAAAAATGTTAAGGGCAGCCAGAGAGAAAGGTCAGGTTACCCACAAAGGGAAGCCCATCAGACTAACAGTCGATCTCTCAGCAGAAACTCTAGAAGCCAGAAGAGAGTGGGGGCCAATATTCAACATTCTTAAAGAAAAGAATTTTTCAACCCAGAATTCCATATCCAGCAATATATGAATGAGACATAAAATCTTTTACAGACAAGCAAATGCTGAGAGATTTTGTTGCTACCAGGCCTGCCTTACAAGACCTCCTGAAGGAGGTAGTAAACATGGAAAGGAACAATCAGTACCAGCCACTGCAAAAACATGCCAAATTGTAAAAACCATCGATGCTAGGAAGAAACTGCATCAACTAATGGGCAAAATAACCAGCTAACATCATAATGACAAGATCAAATTCATACATAACAATATTAACCTTAAATGTAAATGGGCTAAATGTCCCATTTAAAAGACACACACTGGCAAATTGGATAAAGAGCCAAGACCCATCAGTGTGCTGTGTTCAGGAGACCCATCTCATGTGCAGAGACACATATAGGCTCAAAATAAAGGGATGGAAGAAGATTTACCAAGCAAATGGAAAGCAAAAAAAAAAAAAAAAAAAAAAAAAAAAAAGAAAAAAAACCAAAACAACAAAACAAAAACAAAAAACAGGAGTTGCAGTCCTAGTCTCTGAAAAAACAGACTTTAAATCAACAAAGATCAAAAGAGACAAAGAAGACCCAATAAATTCAGTATTGATGGAACGTATCTCAAAATAATAAGAACTATTTAGGACAAACTCACAGCCAATATCATACTGAATGGGAAAAAACTGAAAGGATTTCCTTTGAAAACTGGCACAAGACAGGGATACTCTCTCTTACCACTCGTATTTAACATAGTGTTGGAAGTTCTGGCCAGGGCAATCAGGCAGGAGAAAGAAAGAAAGGTTATTCGGTTAGGAAAACAGGAAGTCAAATTGTCCCTGTTTACAGATAACATGATTGTATATTTAGAAAACCCCATCATCTCAGTCCAAAATCTCCTTAAGCTGATAAGCAACTTCAGCAAAGTCTCAGCATACAAAATCAATGCGAAAATCACAAGCATTCCTATACACCAATAACAGACAAACACAGAGTCAAATCATGAGTGAACTCCCATTCACAATTGCTACAAAGAGAATAAAATACCTAGGAATACAACTTAAAAGGATGTGAAGGACCTCTTCAAGGAGAACTACAAACAACTGCTCAATGCAATAAAAGAGCACATAAACAAATGGAAGAACATTCCATACTCATGGATAGGAAGAATCAATATCGTGAAGATGGTCATACTGCCTAAGGTAATTTATAGATTCAATGCCATCCCCATCAAGCTCCCAATGACTTTCTTCTCAGGATTGGAAAAAACTATTTTAAAGTTCATATGGAATCAAAAAGAACCCCCATTTCTAAGACAATCCTAAGCAAAAAGAACAAAGCTGGAGGCATCATGCTACCTGACTTCGAACTATACTACAAGGCTACAGTAACTGAAACAGCATGGTATTGGTACCAAAACAGAGATATAGACCGATGGAACAGAACAGAGGTCTCAGAAATATCACCATACATCTACAACCATCTGATCTTGGACAAACCCGACAAAAACAAGAAATGGGGAAAGGATTCCCTATTTAATAAATGGTGCTGGGAAAACTGGCTAGCCATTTGTAGAAAGTTGAAACTGGATCCCTTCCTTACACCTTATACAAAAATTAATTCAAGACGGATTAAAGACTTAAACGTTAGACCTAAAACCATAAAAACCCTAGAAGAAAATCTAGGCAATACCATTCAGGACATAGGCATGGGCAAGGACTTCATGACTAAAACACCAAAAGCAACGGCAACAAAAGCCAAAATAGACAAATGGGATCTAATTAAACTAAAGAGCTTCTGCACAGCGAAAGAAACTATCATCAGAGTGAATAGGCAACCTACAGAAAATTTTTGCAATCTACTCATCTGACAAAGGGCTAATATCCAGAATCTACAAAGAACTTAAAGAAATTTACAAGAAAAAATCAACCCCATCAAAAAGGGGGCAAAGGATATGAATGGACACTTTTCAAAAGAAGACATTTATGCAGCCAACAGACACATGAAAAAATGCTCATCATCATTGGTCATCAGAGACATGCAAGTCAAAACCACAATGAGATACCATCTCACACCAGTTAGAATGGCAATCATTAGGGCTGGGCGTGGTGGCTCAAGCCTGTAATCCCAGCACTTTGGGAGGCCGAGACGGGCAGATCACAAGGTCATGAGATCGAGACTATCCTGGCTAACACAGTGAAACCCCATCTCTACTAAAAAATACAAAAAACTAGCCGGGCGAGGTGGTGGGCACCTGTAGTCCCAGCTACTCGGGAGGCTGAGGCAGGAGAATGGCATAAACCCAGGAGGCAGAGCTTGCAGTGAGCTGAGATCCGGCCACTGCACTCCAGCCTGGATGACAGGGCAAGACTCCGTCTCAAAAAAAAAAAAAAAAAAAAAAAAAGAATGGCAATCATTAAAAAGTCAGGAAGCAAAAGTGCTGGAGAGGATGTGGAGAAATAGGAATGCTTTTACACTATTGGTGGGAGTGTAAACTAGTCCAACCATTGTGGAAGACAGTGTGGCGATTCCTCAAGGATCTAGAACTAGAAATACCATTTGACCCAGCCATCCTATTACTGGGTATATACCCAAAGGATTATAAATTATGCTACTATAAAGACACATGCACACATACATTTATTGTGGCAGTATTCACAATAGTGAAGACTTGGAACCAACCCAAATGTCCATCAATGATAGACTGGATTAAGAAAATGTGGCACATATGGAATACTATGCAGCTATAAAAAAGGATGAGTTCCTGTCCTTTGTAGGGACATGGATGAAGCTGGAAACCATCATTCTGAGCAAACTGTTGCAAGGACAGAAAACCAAACATTGCATGTTCTCACTTATAGGTGGGAACTGAACAATGAGAACACTTGGACACAGGGCAGGGGAACATCACACACTGGGGCCTATTGTGAGATAGGGGGTTGGGGAAGGGATAGCATTAGGAGAAATACCTAATGTAAATGATGAGTTAATGGGTGCAGCACACCAACATGGCACATGTATACGTATGTAACAAACCTGCACGTTGCACACATATACCCTAGAACTGAAAGTATAATACATAAAAAAAAATTTCTTTGCTTAATAGAATTTGGTTGGTAGGTTTGTTATTATTGATTCAATTTCAAAACTCAATATTGGTCTGTTCAGTGTTTCAACTTCTTCCTGATTCAGTGTTGGAAGATTGTATGTATCCACACATTTATCCATATTCTCTGGATTTTCTAGTTTGTGTGCATAGAGGTGTTCATAGTAGTCTCTGAGGATCTTTTGTATTTCTGTGGGACTGTGATCTTTGTCATTTCGATTGTGCTTATTTGGCTCCTCTCCTTTTCTTTGCTAATCTAGATAGTGGTCTATTTATCTTGATTATTATTTCAAATAATCATCTTTTGGTTTCGTTGATTCTTTGTATGAATTTTTGGGTCTCAATTTCATTCAGTTCTGCTTTGATTTTAATTATTTCTTCTGCTAACTTTAGGGTTAGTTTATTCTTGTTTTTCTAGTTTCTCTAGGTGTGATGTTAGATCATGAATTTGAGATTTTTCTAACTTTTTTGAGGTAGGCATTTAGCATTATAAACTTTCCTTTTAACACTGCTTTTGCTGCATCCCAGAGATTTGTTATATTGTGTCTCTGTTTTCATTTATTTCAAAGAATTTTTTGATTTCCACCTTGATTTCATTATTTATTCAAGTCATTTAGGAGCAAGTTGTTTAATTTTTATGTACGTGCATAGTTTTGGGAGATCTTCTTGGTATTAATTCCTATTTTTATTTCACTGTGGCCTGAGAGTATGGTTGGTATGATTTCAATTTTTAAAAATGTATTGAGACTTGCTTTATGGCCAAGCATGTGGTCAGTCTTGGAGTATGTTTCCTGCGCAGATGAAAAGAGTATGGTTGGTATGATTTTGATTTTTAAAAATTTACTGAGACTTGCTTATGGCCAAGCATGTGGTCAATCTTGGAGTATGTTTTGTGTGCAGACAAAAAGAATGTATATTCTGTGGTTGATGGGTGGAATGATCTGTAGATGTCTATTAGGTTCAATTGGTCAAGGGCTGAGTTTAAGTCCAAAATTTATTTGTTAGTTTTCTACCTTGATGATCTATCTAACGCTGTCAGTGGGGTGTTGAAGTCCCTCACTATTATTGTGTGGCTAAGTCTTTTTGTAGGCTTGGAAGTACTTGTTTTATTAGCATATATATTTAAAATTGTTAAGTATTCTTATTGAATTGAGCCCTTTATTGTTATGTAATGTCTTCTTTGTCCTTTTTTTCTTTAAACTATTGTTGGTTTAAAGTCTGTTTTATCTGATATAATAATAGTGACCCCTGCTGTTTTTTGTTTTCCATTTGCATAGTAGAACTTTCTCCAACTCTTTACTTTGAGCTTTTGGGTGTCACTTTGTGTGAGAGGGATCTCTTGAAGACAACAGATGGATAGGTTTTGTTTTTTTATTCAACTTGCACTCTGCCTTTTAAGTGGGGGCATCTGGACCCCTTACATTTGAATGTAAGTTAATATTGCTATGTGAGGTTTTGATCGTGTCATAAAGTTGTCAGCTGGTTGCTTTGTAGTTTTTGTTGTTTTTGCTTTATAGGGTCTGAGGGCTATGTACTTAAATGTGTTTTTGTGATGGCAGGTATTATTCTTTTGTTCCATGTTTAGAACTTCCTTAAGGATCTCTTGTAAAGCTAATCTAGTGCTAACAACTTCCCATAGTGCTTGCTTGTCTGGAAAATTTTTATTTTTCTTTTGCTTATGAGGCTTAGCTCAGCAGGATATAAAATCTTGGTTGGAAGTTCTTTCCTTTAAGGATGCTGAAAATAGGCCCCTACCATCTCCTGGCTTGTAAGGTTTCTACTGAGAAGTCCACTGTTAGCCTGCTGGGGTTCCCTTTGTATGTGATCTGTCCTTTTTCTGTAGCTTCCTTTAAGATTTTTTCTTTAGCATTGATCTTGGACAGTCGGATGACTCTATGCATTGGTGATGTTTGTTTTGTACATTATCTTGCAGGTGTCCTCTGGATTTTTTATATCTGGATGTCTACCTCCCCAGCAAGATTAGGAAAGTTTTCTTGAATTATTCCCTAAAATATACTTTCCAGGTTGTTTGCCTTTTCTCTTTTTCTCTCAGGAATGCCAATAATTTGTATGTTTGGTTGCTTTATATAATCCCATATTTCTCAAAGGCTTTATTCATTTTCTAAAATTAATTTTTATTTTTGTTAGACTGGGTTAGTTCAAAGGACTGGTCTTCAAGCTCTGAAAATCTTTCTTTTGCATGGTCTGGTTTAGTGATAAAGCTTTTAATTGTATTTTGAAATTCCTTAAGTGAGTTTTTCAATTCCAGAAGCTCTGATTGATTTCTTTTTAAGATGTTTATCTCTTCGTTCATTTCCTGGATTGCTTTAGAGGTTTCTTTGTGTTGATTTTCAACCTTGTCTTCAATTTCATTGAGTTTCCTTGCAATTCATACTTTGAATTATTTATGTGTCATTTCTGAGTTTCCATTTTGGTTAGAGACCATTGCTGGAGAGCTAGTGCAATTGTTTGGTGGAGTCACTACCTTCAGATTTTTCAGGTTGCCAGTATTCTTGCTCTGGGTCCTTCTCATCTCTGGAGATACTGGCACTTCTAATTTTTGTAATTATTTTTATGCAGATATGATTTTTTTTCCTTTTCTTTTTTCCCCCAAAATTTTGTTATTTAAAAAATAATTTTTTTCTTTCCCCTGTCCCTTTCCCTCCCCCTTCTTAGGGGATGTGACTGTAGAGAATGCTGGGAAGGGTCTTTTGGTTCTTTCTATAGCTCTATGCACTTCTTTTGGCAGGTTTTATGTGGGCCTATGCAGTTCATCCTACAAGCCTGGCAGTTTTAGGTAAGAGCCAGATGCAGCCAATGTGGCTGGGTATATACTTGATTCTTTTTTTTTTTTTTTTTTTTTTTGAGACGGAGTCTCGCTCTGTCGCCCAGGCTGGAGTGCAGTGGCGCGATCTTGGCTCACTGCAAGCTCCGCCTCCCGGGTTCACACCATTCTCCTGCCTCAGCCTCCTGAGTAGCTGGGACTACAGGCGCCCACAACCGCGCCCGGCTAATTTTTTGTATTTTTAGTAGAGACGGGGTTTCACCGTGGTCTCGATCTCCTGACCTTGTGATCCGCCCGCCTCGGCCTCCCAAAGTGCTGGGATTACAGGCGTGAGCCACCGCGCCCGGCTATACTTGATTCTTGTTACTGGCAGAAGCTGTCTGTTGCCTCAAGTCGTGGGCTGATTCATAGAATGCATAGTTATCTGAGCTCCCTGTACATCCCAGGGCAAGGAGAGACACAAAGGGTGAGGCTGGACTGGGCAGGTCCATGTGCAGGTCCCCTGACGGCAGGCACAAGCTCCACTACCAAGGGAGAATCCAGTGGGTAGCCATCAGTTGCCCAGAGGTGTGCCTAGGCATGGAGCTGAAAAACTTCCCTGGCTCTGAGTTCTCTGCACGGAGATCTGGGGCAGCCTAAGCTTTTAATCCAGGAGAGTCAGGGCTTCAGATACCTGGAGATCTGCCTGTGTGTGAAGCATAGAGGGTCTTACTGCACTATGATCTATGTCCAGGAAGACTGGGGCAGCTCCAGTTGCTGAACCGGATGACTGGGTGCTCTGAATGCCTAATGATCTATCTGTCTCGGTGTGAAGCAGCGAGGATCTTTCTGTAACAGGACCTCTAAACAAGAAGGGTAGGGTGTCTCAGACTGCTAATCTAATGAGTGATGCTCTGATTGCCTAGAGATCTGCTTAGGTGTGGAGCAGAGAAGGTCACCACCTGCACCAAAATCTCTGCTCAGGAGGAGTGGGGTGACTCAGGCTGCTGGACCAAGCAAGCAGGTGCTCTGAATGTCTAGAGATCTACCTGGGTAGCAGAGAGGGTCTCCCTACACCCAGATCTCTGCACAGGAAGGGTGGGGTGGGCCAGGCTGCTGATCCAGATGAGCAGGTTCTCTCAATGCCTGGAGATTTACATGAGCATGGAGCAAAGAGAGCCCTACTGCACCAAGATTTATGTCCAGAAGGGGTGGGGTGGCTCAGGCTGCTGGTCCAGGCAAGTGAGTGCTCCAAATGTCTGGATTTCTGCCTGGGGTGGAGACGATAGGTCCCCACTGCACTAAAATCTCAGGGAAGCAGGGTGGGGCAACCAGCACTGGCACATGCAGATCAGTTCCAGGTTGCCAGGCTGGCCCTGACTTCAAGTCTCACTGCCCAGGAAAAACCGCAGCTGTAGCCTGTGAATCCCAGCACTTACTGCTGAGGTGCTTTCCACAGTGCCTGCTGTGGAGGCCCCTACTCCACTCCCCAGCAGGCACTCCAGTCTTTGGCCTGAGATTAAATTGCCTATGCAGCCGTGCTGCTGGGTTACCAAAGAATGACTGACTTTGTATGTGCCCCCATTACAAATGGTGTCCTGCTTCGAGTCCTGGATCTGGGAAAATGCCTGCAGGTTTTCCCGGTATCTTTCCTTCATGGTGTCTCCAAGTATGTCCCCAAATTAACTCCAGGGCTCAGGAGAAACAAAGTGCTCTCCCTTGGCCTGGGTTGCTCAGATCCCCAGTGGAAAGGTGAGTCACAGAGAATGGCTCTCTGCCTCTCTCATGTACTAGGGCCTCATTCACTTTTATTAGCTGAACGCCATCATGGGGGCTGTTTGCCAATGTTCTCCTCTCTGGGATCTGGGGTATCCTTCATGATTCCCATGAATTCCCATTTTCTTTCTTGAATAAATCTCACAGAGTTGATCTTTATGTACTATCTTGCTATTTCCAAGTGGCTGAGGTATGCTGAAAGCCTCTAATCTGCCATCTTTGAAAATGGGTTTAAAATTTTTTTTAATTAAAAAAAATGTTTTTAAATTATTTTATTTTCTTGAAACAGGGTCTTTCCCTGTTACCCAGGCTGGAATGCAGTGGCACAATTTTGGCTCACTGCAGCCTCCACCTCCTAGGCTCAAGCAATCCTCCTGCCTCAGCCTCCCAAGCAGCTGGGACTACAGGCATGTGCCACCACACCTGGCTAACTTTTTGTTTTTTGTAGAGATGGAGTCCCCTACATTGCCCAGGCTGGTCTTGAACTCCTGGGCTCAAGTAATCCTCCCATGTTTGCCTCTCAAGGAGTTGAGATTACATTTGTGAGTCACTGTGCCTAGCTGGAACTCTTCATTATTATTATTTTTTTAGCACAGATGAAATTGTGCTTAACTTTGTAGCATGTTTTAGTCACTTTAAATGTTTTGGAGCTCATACCTGATTGCATACAGGGTGGTTGTATGTCTTTGAAAAGTTCATTCTGATTATGAAATTCTTGAATCTATCCCCTTTCCTCTGGTGATTCCTCAGTGAAACCTGAGGTCACTTGTCACCCAGGCACTGGGGAGAAGTAGAAAAGTCTAGACTCCTCTTTCCCTTTGGGTAATAAATTGTATTTCAGTATTTGAAAATTCCCATTAAAAAAGCATGAGGTTTATTTCAGTTCCAAATCACATCTTGGTATAATTTATAGTTTAATATCTAAGCTATTTCACTATTTTCTTTTTTTTTGTTGTTGAGACAGAGTCTCGCTTTGTCGCCCAGACTGGAGTGCAGTGGCCGGATCTCAGCTCACTGCAAGCTCCGCCTCCTGGGTTCACGCCATTCTCCTGCCTCAGCCTCCCGAGTAGCTGGGACTACAGGTGTCCGCCACCTTGCCCGGCTAGTTTTTGTATTGTTTAGTAGAGACGGGGTTTCACCGTGTTAGCCAGGATGGTCTCGATCTCCTGACCTTGTGATCCGCCCGTCTCGGCCTCCCAAAGTGCTGGGATTACAGGCTTGAGCCACCGCGCCCGGCCTATTTCACTATTTTCTTCAAAAAAACATAAAAAGGAGGAGGGTGGCACCAAAAGCTAGTAGATGGTAACAAGAAAACTAGCATGCAAAATGTCATTTTCAATGCCTCTATCATTCAGGAGAACTTTAAAAGGAGGAAGGATATCAATGCAATATAAAAGCAGAGAAATGGATTTGTTTCTGATTTAAAAAACAGTTTCCTGGGACAATGCATCATCTCTATGTGGCAGTTTTCTGCCTGAGGTGACACATTGAATCCTAAAAGGTTTATACCAAAAAAAAAAAAAAAAAAAATCTAATAACTCCAAGTCACATGTTAGCAGTGGGATTGTAACATACCAGTGAAACATAATCATTGCAGGGAGTGAAAAGAACTTAAGCTTTAAATCTGACAGACCTGAGTTTGAATTTACTAGTTGTGGTATCATAAGAAAGTATTTTAAACCCTTAAGGTTTCAGTTTTCTCATCTGTGAAAGGGAATTAAAATTTGTCATGTAGAGTTGTTGCAGGAGTTGAATTAGATAATATATGGAAATTAGCTGTGTGTCTGGCACATAGCAAGTGCTCAGTTAAAGATAATTTAAGAATTGTATCTAATGAAGTTCTGGGAATTTGGGCAATTCTTTGACTTCATCATATGACTTCTGTCATATCATCAACTTCCAAGGCACATGTGATTAAAGAAAAATATAAATTGGAGTTCCACTGCTAAAGCTTCTGCATTTTATTCTTAGATGATAGTCTAGATATAATGTTGTGTGTGACTGCTCCCCATTTCTTGGTTTGTCTACAACCATCAACCCATGAAGAGTGTGGGCACAGGATAAACGTATGTCATAAGTGAAGAGTAAGAGAGGGCAGGAAAGATTGGGGTGCAAATAGCTCTTGGACTGTAACTTGTAAAATGCTGCACCTGTGAAGGCTGCTTGATATAGAGGAAGGGGCATGGGCTTGGTGTTTGACGAGTGTGATTTCAAATCCTGACCCTGACACATATAACCAGTTGTGCAAACTGAACAAATTTCATTACTCTGAGCAGCAATAAAACATTAAGTATAAACATTAAATATAGGGTTGTCGTGAAGATTAAATGAATTACTCTGTATAAGTTCCTGGTGTATTGCATGTTCACAGTAAACAGCATAGAAATTAGCAACTCTTGAAAACAGCTTGGAATACTGTTGGGTCTGTACATTTAGGCCACGATTAACTGGCCTAAGGCAGAGAACAATGAAAAAGAATACAAAGGAGGGAGAATAAAAGCAGATGGATAAGGAGAGGGAAAGAAATGGAGGAAAAAAATGAGAACTATAAAGGAAAAAGATAAAGAAGAAATTATTAAGGAAAGCTTTCTATTGGAGGGGAATAGAGAAATAGAACTTTGAGCTATCGATGTCAAAATGTAAGCACTATGATTTATATGTACAAAAAAATTAGCTGAGCTCATTGTTTCAACTGTTGTAGGAAAAAAGTCACCTTAAATTTGCTTAAATCGAGTAACTGGGGTTTTCGGTATAATATAGTCCTTTGTGAGTAAATACGTAGTTAACTGAAAGCACAAGCTTCCCAGAGGGCCTCTTTCAGCTTCTCAAGGTGTTTCCCCTTTTTCCTTCTCAAGATGGTGAGGCTGATGTCTCATGGGCTGCAAGAACCGGGCCCCCTGGCTCCTGAGACCCTCGCCTTCTAGTGTCGAGAATCCTCCTGGCCCTGTTGGATCATAGGACATCTGATACTGATGCTGCTGAAAGGTGGCTCCTGCCTGTTGGTGGAAGTAGATGGTCCCTGCCCAAGCTTCTGGGGGATTAGCACCACAGTCTGCAGTCTTCCTGCCTTGCTTCCACGCCGATTCCAGCTCTTTGAGTTACCACTTCCGCCGGACCCCACTGGGCTTTTGAATCCCTTCACACCAAGCGCAGCCATGGGTAACCGTAAGTGGAACTGTATACCCAGGCCCTTCTATCCTTGCCGCCGCCTACTACTGCTCCGGAGCTTGTTAATGGTGGTGCCAGGGTGAGTGTGGAACTTCTCCCGGAGGCTTCGTCCGGCAAACCGGATATTCTTTAATCCTTTCCAGCCCATCTTCTGCTGAGGTTCTGACTCCTTTCTCAGGGACTTCAGTAACGTAGTTATCTTAGTCTCATCTCTTGTGACTGGTCCTCAAGATTTTTGGTTTGAAGGTCTCTTTACACTCTTAAAAATTATTGAAACTGCAAAGAATTTCTGCTTAAATGGGTTATTTCTATTAATATTAACCACATTAGAAATTAAAACAAAAGTTATTGATTTATTTAAAAATAAAAAATCTCACTACTTATTAACATAAATTGCACTTTTAATGAACAACCGTATTTCTGAAATGAAACAATTAGTAGGAAAAGTAGCATCATTTTACATTTTTTGGAAACCTCTTTTATGTTTGGCTTCCTAGAAGACAGTGTCTATTTCAGCATATATCTAATGGAAGATACATGCTTCAGCATTTAAACTGTTCATGATAATCATGTTATGCAGCCTCTGGAAAACTCCACTGTACCTTCCTGAAATAGTGAAAGTGTAAAAAGCAAACAACGTCTTAGTAGAATCATGAAAATAGTTTTGGCCTTTTGCAGCCCCTGAAAGGATCTTGAAACCCACAGGAGAATCCAGACCACTTTGAGAGCTGCTGCCCTAACACTTTCTCCCTGCCCTACCAAAAGGGTTTTCCATATTCCTTTCCTGTCTGACAAAAACTGCTCTTTAGTCATATCCCCCTTCTTCCCTGCTGGCATGCTCCGTTGCCTTCCCTGGGCTGTAGGGAAGGAAGTTGGTGAGGAAGATTAATTGAAAGGAGAGGATGGCTGAAAGTGAAATGTTTTTAGGGCAGGGAATAGCAGAATGTTCCCCATTAATTAATGGGTGGGGCATCTGAACGTTCCACTATGCCTAGCCTGCCCAGCGAATACTATGTTCTTTCAGCCACACTTATCATGTCTCTTTAATTCATGAGACCAGCTCACTTTCTTGTTGGTCAGTTCACTAGTTTGTCGTCATCTTGCTTTGGGGAACCAAGGCAGAAAAAGGTCTGTGTTTCCTTTTGCATAATAATAAACATGTGTCACATACTGTGTCTAATAACCAAGATCTATAAACTCAGTCCAGGGTGATAAAGCTATATGATTTTTTTTCAGTGTCTTTCATGCCAGTCCTCTTTCCCCACAACATCATTAATCAATCAAATTGCTCTCGTAGTTTGTTATGTTGCCATGGCAACATCTTCCTGCACAGTTAAAAATAAAACTTCTGTGCTCCTGCTGAAATTTGGAGAGAGCAAGAATCTAATTGCCTGGCAGGCCTCACCATGGGAAAACTGATACCTTGGCAAAGACTATCCAGCCACTTTGTACTGGAGAGTGGAGATGAAAAGCAGCCACTGAGTTCTGTCTCTGTCTCTTGGGATAGTACCCATGAAAAAGTGAGGCTACCTTTTGCAGAGCTGCGTTGGTATTTTTCATCACAGACCAACTAGAGGCTTCCCAGTTCTTAGGCTCGGCATCTTGACAGACATCTCTGCAGTTTGGCAAATCTATGGGGAAGAAAGCAAAAAAACAAACAAACAAACAAACAAAAAACAAAAATCAATGCAGAAGGCTGTTTGGGAGTTTTAACTGCTCTCATGGACACTTTAGATTGCTTAATAAGAAAAAGACGTCTGCAGAGATTTGAGTTGTCTCACAGACAGACCCTGAGACAAAGATTCAAGGCAAGTAGTTTATTTAAGAGGTGCAGGGAACATTGGGGTGGGAGTGGAAAAGTAATATTGAGAAGAGAAGACAGCCAGTAAGGGTATATTATTAACTCAGCAACTACTGTGGGTGACTAGGGCTTAATTCTGCAGGAAATCTCCGAGAAGTCGGGTAAAATACTTGTGTTTGAATTCTATGTGAAGAGTGAGGGAGCTGTGGTATTTATACACTGACTCCCAAAAGTCTTTGGTTGAAGACTATTCCCAAGGGTATTTCTTCCTAGCACTCTTGTTCTGCCACTTGGCAGGGAGCAGCACTTTGATTCTATAAAAAACCTGCAGGAACAGAGATGCAGATACCTGCAATGAGAAGGCTGTGGATAAAGAATAAGGGTGGGACATTGATAGTGTCAACTACAGGTGCTCAGATTAGGGATTTTATTTTGGGAAGGTAAAGAAATTGTGTTGACACAAGCTTTTAAGAACCTACCAGCAACAATAGTGAGTGTGAAAATAATAAAAGAACAGAAGGTGTTTAAAAATAGTTTTATTGTTATTTTAGTTAATTTGTATTTGTATTTATTTATTTTAAGACATGGTCTCACTCTGTTGCCCAGGCTGGAGTGCAGTGGCATGATCATGGCTCACTGCACCCTCAACCTCCCGGGCTCAAGTGATCCTCCCACCTCAGTCTCCCTAGTAGTTGGGGCTACAAGTGTGTGCCACCATGCCCAGCTAATTTTTATGTTTCTTTTGTAGAGATGGAGTCTTGCCATGTTGTCCAGGCTGGTCTCAAATTCCTGGGCTCAGGTGATCCTCCTGTCTCGGCCTCCCGAAGTGCTGGGATTACAGGTGTGAGCCACCGTGCCCACCCAATTTGTATTTTTAAAATAGGTATTTTCCTCCAGGATACTAGATCTTTGAATGGATGTTTACATCTTCACTATCATAAAGTGGCTTCTTCATCCTCCACTGAGTCCTTGGAACTCTAGTTCTTCAAATCCATGCACTTCATTCCCAAATAGCTTCATGTTACCATATTAATGCAAACTACCTTCTGTATGTTTTGCTTTTTGATTTTGCTTCTTTAAAACTCTTCTAAAGATGACTCCTGAGTACAGTGTCTTTGAATAAAGTAACTGGAGTAACTGAAAGAAGATTACCCAGAAGGAGTGCTGGTAATAACTCACAGTTATTGAGTGTCTGCTATATGCTAGGCACTGTACTAACTGATCTCCATAAATCATTTTGTTTGAAACTCATAATCACTCACTGAGAAAGGTACTGTAACCACCCCCATTTTACAGATGAAGAAGTGAAGATGCAGAAACTTGTTCAAGATTTCACATCTAGCAGATTCAGGAGCCAGGATTTAAATCCAGGCTGTCTGTTCCCAGAAAATGTCTTCAGTCAACTTTATTATCTTTTATTTTTCATTCATTAGTACTTTGAAATCAACATTTTAACTTGGGATTGACATTTTTCAATATTTAGATGGACTATAACACAAAATATGTTGGATAATCTAGGACTAACCCATCTGCAGTTAACCAACCCTGGTCCTGGCCAGGAAGCAATGCTGCTTAAAATCAGGTATTCAAGAAACATATACTATCATTCTTTTTCCCCATAAAGACAGAAAACTGGTAATATTTGTCCTTAAATATTTGTCTCAGGTTAAAGCTGTTTTGTACTTCATGATAAAAACTCAGGGGCTTCAATTGATTTCAGTTTTTCCAGGCTCCTAAGAGGATGCTGCTGGAGAACAATTTTGCCTCTGGCTAAACAGGGCCCCAAAAGATTGGTTTAGCTAATCTCTGGTAAAGGCGAAAGGCTCTTTCCATAGATAAAATAATATATTTTAATTTATCCGCTTTGGGTGCAAAAAAAAGTGACTTAGACAAATTACTTTAGGTAATCCACCGTTTACTTGCAGGGTACATACACACAGGAAGCCAGGAAGCACTGAAGAACCAGAAAGGAAAGAGCAGGACCCATAGAGTAGAGATAAGCAGAATGATCTGAATTCTAGAGCTTGGAAATGGACATGGCTCAGCCTCCTCTGGAAACCACCCTTGGATCCTTTCTGCTCAGATTTCTCATCTTTATCTCCATGCACTCCTCTGCCTCCAATCTTCTACTTCTCATAGCTTTCTCTTGTTTCTAGCTTTGTTTTACACATGGAGCAACACGAATCCTGACTTTCATCTATCTCACAATGTTTCAGCTGTTGTTCGCACAGTTAACTGTCCCAATCTCAGTGTTTTTTGTTTGTTTGTTTAAATGATGAAGAGAGCCAATCAGAATGGACAAGTTTATGTTTTCAAGTCAAGCCCTGTGATGGAACTCAAGACAAGTTACCCCAAAATATGGCAGCTTGTCATTTGAGGAACAAAAGAAGCAGGGAGGTCACTCTCACTTTCTCCTTGTTCCTCTTCCCCTGAATCAGGCCTTAAAACCCAGTCAACCTTTCCCTGAAAGAGGTCATAAAACTATCACTCCAGAGTTGCCTGTCCTATACCTAGAGGAAAGCAATATCCTTATCTCCGAAGACACAGACACAGAGAAGTATCTGAACAGCCTTGATAAGTTTCCCCCAGTTTATTCCTATTAGATCATATCCTATTATCCTTCGATCTTACTTCTCCGCAACCATCTACTCTTCATCAAATGTAAGCATACAAATACACATTTCCATATTTCTTTGGGCCTTCATTTCTGAAGGTGCTGGAGTAACATAAAACATATATTAGATAAATGTGTGTGCTTTTCTCTTGTTAGTCTGTCTTTTATGATAGGAGCCTCAGCCATGAACCTTGTAATGGATGAGTAAAAGATGCTACTTTTTCTCCCCTACACATATCATGGGCCTAATTGGCCTATGGCTTATTGGTCTTTAAGTTAGGTGACTGCCCCTGTCCAGTTTTCTTTGGCCAGGTACATGTGGTAAGCAAAGATGTCTGCAAGGGCTCTGGGCAGGGCAGGTATCATGACTGATATCTACTGTGCTGCTTTTTGATTATCTTAACCAAGTGGCATCTTCCTCTTTGCCCTTCTGTTATCAAAAGCATGCGGGTCTGATTTTAGGCATCGACCAGACATAATAGACACACCCTGGGGAGCTCAGTCTTTAATTGTCTGTTAAAGACACAGCCACAGTGTTTCATACTTGACTAAGGTTATCTAACGGAACTTCTAATAATCTAATCTTTTAGATTTTCCGGGCTATATCTCCTCATCAAATTACAGCTCTAGAAAAATCACATACCTGGACTACATTGGTTTATTTCTCCGGAGAACAACCTTCATAAAATGATGATTTAATATTATCCCCTTGAGGTTATATGAAATGTTCATAAATGTTCATAAAAAAATGTTTGCTTCTTTAAAATTGCTTTAAAAGTTGCCTATTATTGTTTAGTGTTCTTTATATAAGGATTCATACAATAATTTTCTCTTAGATTTTAGTACAAAGGAAAAAGGTTTGTTTCTATTTTAATCAGTGAGAGTTATAATGTTCACCAAGTTTCCTGTTTGCCACTGAAAAATATAAAACAAAATTTAAGACTCAGTTATAATAACTCCCCTTAGCCTGGGTTTCTAGTATAATAATCTTCTTCCTCTCAAGTACATACTTACGATATTTTATTCTTATTTTATTTATTTATTTGTGAGACAGGATCTTGCTGTGTTGTCCAGGCTGGAGTACAGTAGGGCAAACACGGCTTACCACAGCCTCTACTTCGTGGACTCAAGCGATCTTCCTGCCTCAGTCTCCTGAGTAGCTGGGAGTATAGGCTGGCACCACTGTGCCTGGCTAATTTTTAATTTTTTGCTGCCCAGGCTGATCTTGAACTCCTGGGCTCTAGTGATCCTCCCTCCTCAGCCTTCCAAAGTGTTGGGATTACAGGCATGAGCCACCAAGCCTGGCTGATATTTTATCCTTATTTTAATGACTGAGAAGTATATATGTTTATTGTCTCAACTACCTCAGGTACTTTTTTGGAGTATCTAGAATACAAATCACAAATATGGTTCAATATATAATATTGTCATTTCATAGGGAAAATGCTAATGATTTTAGAAAAATATTTGGTGTTTTAGGGGGCCTCCAGGCCAGTGACTTTTTATACTCTAGTAAGTGAGATATTAGTTACCACTGTGCTTGTGCTACTGAGAAAATGTCTGCAAGGGCCCTTGGAGCAATCTGTTGATGTATTTATGTTGTAGAAAATTTGAATTCAATAGAGTTTGCACAGAGATTTTTGTTGAAAGGGGAAGGGCTGAGGTTGGTAGCCACTAGTGAAGAATTATTCATTTTGATAAAGAAATCAAAGAAAACTTGATAGTAATTGGCTTTTTATAATTGATGTTTTAGGATGCTAGAGGCTTTAAAGTATTTTTCTTGTTTTGTAATTCTTTTTTTTTTTTTGAGACGGAGTCTCGCTCTGTCGCCCAGGCTGGAGTGCAGTAGCGCAATCTCGGCTCACTGGAAGCTCCGCCTCCCGGGTTCACGCCATTCTCCTGCCTCAGCCTCCCGAGTAGCTGGGACTACAGGCGCCCGCCCCTGCGCCCGGCTAATTTTTTCTATTTTTAGTAGAGACGGGGTTTCACCATGGTCTCGATCTCCTGACCTTGTGATCCGCCCACCTCGGCCTCCCAAAGTGCTGGGATTACAGGCGTGAGCCACCACGCCTGGCCTGTAATTCTTATGTTTGTTCTGCAGTGGGTCTTTTTTTCCTCTTTTTCATCTTTATTGAGGTTTCATTGACAAATAAAATGGTATATATTTAAGGTGTACAACGTTTTGACATATGTATACATTGTGAAATAATCGCCGCATCAAGCTAATTAATATTCATTACCTCACACAGTTACCATTTCCTTTCTCTTTCTTTCTCACTTTCTTTTGAAGTGGTGTCTTCATTCTAGGTGCTTTAGGCAGCCAGTTAAACCTTTAGCGAATCAACTGTTTTTCTACACAATTTTAATAATGGGTTGACAGGTTATTTTTTCTATCTAAAATAATCACACAGGCTGGTTGTTTTTTTGGCATTGTTTGACATGGCTTCAGCAGTCAATTTTGAATAATCATATGGAAACATTAGCTTCCAGAAAGGAAGTCTCTTTTCTGGAAGTCGGCAAGCCATGTTGTCTACCAGGGTTACAAACCTGTTTTCTACTAAGTGTCTTTTGAGGTTTGCATTAAAAAATTGAGGTTTAGCTGTAGCACAAATGAAAGTGGTTGTTAGATTGACTTGCATTTTTGTGGAGTGATATTTTCTGGGTCATGGCATTTTCTGCTATTGGATTTAGTAGTATGTCATTGAATTTTTATTTTGAAAATTGCCAACTTAAAAAATCTGCAGACGTTTTAGCCCCTCTCCAGACCTCCAGTGGGCTTGAATGGTCCTTGGTCAACCTCTGCTGTAGAGCGAATTTTTTTTTTCTTTTTTTCCTTGAGGCTGGAGTGCAATGGCGTGGTCTCGGCTCACTGCAAGCTCCACCTCCTGGGTTCAAGTGATTCTCTCATGTCAGCCTCTGGAGTAACTGGGATTACAGGCGTGCTACCACACCCGGCTAATTTTTGTATTTTTAGTAGGGACGAGGTTTCACCAAGTTGGCCAGGCCGGTCTCGAACTCCTGACCTCAGGTGATCTGCCTGCCTCGGACTCCCAAAGTGCTGGCATTACAGGCGTGAGCCACCGCATGCGACCAACCTCTGCTGTAGAGTGAATTTGGTTTGTTACCTTGGAACGTTTTCCTACAGACGTTTTTTCTTTGCTCTCACTCTGGAAGAGCTGTGCAGTTGCTTTGGCACCTGAGTTTGTAACCTTTCCTGAATTTCTCCTTCACAACCTCTCGCCACAGACCCAAATCCCAAAGGCACATGCTAGCTCAGCCCAGATGCCAGGAAGCTCTGTCCCCAGCTGGGCCATCTGACCCTAATGAGTGAGCAGCCATATGTACAGTTAATTAAAACTGAAGTCAAAATAATAAAATGAGTTTTCAGGGTGCACTTAGCAATGGCAAGATTTCCTTTTATAAAATCTGAAAACCACTGTACAGCCACCAGGAAAAAGGGACAAGCTACTTACGTTAATTCTGTGTCCTTCAGAATCTCAGTTTAATGGCTATACTGTGTATCTATGTCATACACTGAAAAATCCCCTGAAAGACATTACCAGAAAGATATAGTAAGAAAGAAACTGCAGTCTCTGTCCTCCCTCAGCTCACAGTCTTGTGGGGCACTGTAAAAATGCATTTCTCTCCTTCAATGGCTGGAGATCATGATCTCTCTCTCTTCTGTTTCCCTTGACTCTCTGTAGATAGACTTTGTCTCTTACCTTCGTGGTTCCATAGCCCTTGCCTGCCTCTGTATTCTGATGGCTACCCCCTCTTCCTTGCTTGACTATGTTTGTACTGATAGCAGCACTATCAGCGGGGGAGAGTTGATTGTTACACATTCTGGAGTGATGTGAGCCAGTTGCTAAACTGTGGGTAACTTGAGATGGGCCATAGTGAGGATATTTACACCATGGCATCTGGCAAATGCTCCAAACCTGCAGTTTTAAAAAAATTATTAAGACTTTTTTTTTTCAATTTTTAATTTTAATTTTTTATTTTAGGTTCAGGGGTACCTTTGCAGATTTGCTATATAAATTAGTGTCATGGAGTTTGTTGTACAGATTATTTCATCACCCAGGTGTTAAGCCTAGTCCTCATCAGTTATTTTTCCTGATCCTCTCCTTCCTGTGACCCTCCACCCTGAGGTAGGCCCCAGTGTCTTTTGTTTGCCTATGTGTGTCCATGTGTTCTCATCACTTAGCTCCCACTTCTAAGTGAGAATATGCAGTATTTGCTTTTTTGTTCCTGTGTTAGCTTGCTAAGGACAATGGCCTCCAGCTCCATCCATGTTCCTGCAAAGGACACGATTTCATTCTTTTTTATGGCTGCATAGTATTCCACGTTGTATATGTACCACATTTTCTTTGTCCAGTCTACTGTTGATGGACATTTAGGTTGATTCTATGGCTTTGTTATTTTGAATAGTGCTGCAGTGAACATATGTGTGCAAATGTCTTTATGGTAGAACAATTTATTTTCCTTTGGTGTATACCCAGTAGTGGGATTCCTGGGTCAAATGGTAGTTCTGTTTTTAGTTCTTTGAGGAATCGCCACACTGCTTTCCACAATGGTTGAACTAATTTACACTCCCGCCAGCAGTGTATAAGCATTCCTTTTCCTCTGCAACCTCTTTATTTTCTGACTTTTTAGTAATAAACCATTTTGACTGGCTCAAGATGGTATGTCATTGTGGCTTTTTGACTTGTGTTTCTCTAATGATCAGTGATGTTGAGCTTTTTTTGGGTGGGGGGAGCTGGTCGGCCAGCACATGAGTTTCCTGAAGTCAGGAATAGGGCTTTCATTTTGGATTTCTGGAGCCTAACAGTGCCTGGCATATGGTGGGTACTCAGTACGTGTTTGATGAAGGAATGAATGAAGAGACTGTAGCTAGGCTCTATAGGATACAAATGGAATAAAACCATCCAACCCCGTTTTATGTATAGTGAAACAAACTGTCACAAAAATGTAGTGATTTGAGAGGCCTGTTGAAAAGTCCTTACCTCCCACCAAATTGTGCCCCTTGCTGTTTGGTCGCAGTACCTTATTCCCGTATTGATGTGATTTTTAAAGTAAAGTGCACATTCTGATTGGTTCCAGGCAGAAGTTTTCTGGGTAGAGCAGAAGGAGAAGCTGATGAGAGAAGCAAGACAGTGGGAGGTAACACATTAGCAGATGACACAGTGAAAGGAGGGTTAGTTTTTCCAATTATTATTCCGCTTCAGATCCACCACTGCTGGAGCCGAGCAGAACCAGAAGTAGGTGAGATTTATTCCCAATTCTTTTTAACCTTCCTTTTTTTTTTTTGGCCCCTTCTCTGTAACCCAGGGCCTTTATGCCATGCCTTGTTTACCCAACGACCTTACCTATTCCTTTTTTTTTTTTTTGAGATGGAGTCTTGCTCTGTCACCCAGGCTGGAGTGCAGTGGCACAATCTCAGTTCACTGCAACCTCTGCGTCCCAGGTTCAAGTGAGTCTTCTGCCTCAGCCTCCCGAGTAGCTGGGACTACAGGTGCGCCCCACCAAGCCTAGCTAATTTTTGTACTTGTAGTAGAGACAGGGTTTCACCATGTGGCCAGGATAGTCTCGATCTCCTGACTTCATGATCTGCCCACCTCAGCATCCTAGAGTGCTGGGATTACAGGAGTGAGCTACCACACCCGGCTGATCTTATCTATTCTTTCTAAATAAAATAATCCCTATGTTCTAGACTGACTTTTCCCTCCCTACTTTTCTATCACAACTGCCTTGTCTTTTGTTTCCTCGTGCATGAACTCTGTATTCCTGGTTATGACTTCATGTGTTGTTCTAACCCATGTGCTATTGTAATTCAACAGAGGACTTGTGGGAACAGTAAAGTTTGAGCCCAAAGCAGAAAAACTCCTAAGGATGGTATCCAAGGCACTGTGGGAGAGGGATGGGGAAAATATTAGTATGGGAGCAGAGAATATTCTAGGTGGTGTGCTTTAAATCATATCATATAAGCAATTGCCTTTCCTGCCTTCATGTAAGGTAAGTTAAACTCATTTTCAGTAGAAGAGAGCAGAGACCTGCTGACTTAGGATTTGGCGTGGGAAAATTTGATGAAGGAAGGGAAGAGAACCAGGCCTAGGATAGGGCAGATGTTCACTACCATAGGTCCTGGACATTTGGAGGGTATTAGGGATATGGAGTGTGGGTCTATGCTGGGGGTTGGAGGCTGAGGGCTGGGGTGTGGTGGGAGGTGAGGTCTCCGAAAGGCACTGGGGGAGAGTGACAGAAGAGCAGAGGGAATCAGAGACAAATGTGGCCTCAAGCTGGCCGTGTTATGAGTTTGGTCTTTTGAAACATTTCTACTTTTTGTCATTGCTGCAAACTTGTAACAAGACAAGCTGCTCAGACCAGACTTGAGGTTCTGTACTGATGGCTAGGTTCATCAGATTCACTTTTTTGGAAGCTTATCTAGCCCCTGCCCTGACCTCCAAGCCTTCATGGAGAAGCCAGCTCCAACCGAAAGGGAATCCCAAAGAAGGCTTCTTTACAGGCTGTTAGAGGGTTCTGGAAAAGAATTTTTGTTTATGTCAAAAAATAAAAGAGACAGAATCATTGTATTAAAACTCTTTCATTTACCTAACTGTATGTCTTTGTTTCTAAGACAAGCTGTGAGGAGCTGGCAGGTGGGAAAAAGCCAAATCCTCAAAAATATTTTACAGTGTCGATAAGGTTTAAATGAAGATGTTATCAAGGCTTTGGGAAATTGCATCTCTTCTCTTGACTACAGGTTTCTGTCTGGGGAAAAGCATGAGCTAAAGTACAGTTTGAGAAGGTGACTTTATGTTTTTCGCCACTGGAATTGCATTCTAAAAATGCAAGCAGCATTTTTAGAAATCATTTGAATAGGGAGATGGTGCCAAGGTGGGAGTGAGTTGCACAGAGGAGCTTGTGTCAGTGTGTTGGTTTGTAACATATTGTACGAAGCTCAAATGGAAGCGACTTCCTCTTTAAAGGTGTCAGTCAGAAGTAATAACAGTAATAATAACGCTGCATACAAACTTATCTAGCACTTACTGTATGTTAGGTGCTCTATGCTAAGCACTTTCCATGGATTGTCCTATTTCGTCTTTTCGTACCTTGTGGGTAGTTACTCTTATAATCACCCCTATTTTACAGGCAAGAAAACTGAGGCACAGAGAAGTTGAATAGCTTGCCATTGAGTAGCAGTGGAGATAGGGTTACAAACTGAGGCAGTCTGAAGCCTTAACTCGTGCTTCTAACCATTATGCTGCCCTGCCTCTTAGCAGTAGAAGACAGGACAAAAACTGCAGCAGCAACAACAGCAAACATTTACTGAGCATCTATTATATGCTATGCACTGTGCTATGTTTCCTAAATGCATTATTCACTTATTTTCTTAACCACACAATGAGTTTGGTACCATTGTATTCCCTTTTGACAGCAGAAGCAATTGAGGCGTATGTCACATAATTCGTGGAATGGATCTGGGGGTGGTGCTGAAGCATCGGCTTGCCCTGAGCTGCTATAACTGACTACCAGAGTGAGTAAAAACACTAGCAGGGGACACATGCAAGTTTTCATACAGGCCAACCCTGGGGTCTCACATAACTGGTTACGAGCATGTCCAGACTGTGCAAAAACATGTGATTTCTCTTAGCCATAGTGCCACCCAGAGATAACACTGAGGTTGGGACTTGCCTTCCATAGCAACTGATACCCATGTTACCTTTGGCAAGGTCCTGCCTGTTGCTGCTCTGGGCACCTCACTGCCCAGAGCCCAGCCCTCCAGGGCTATGGAGCGGAAAGCCTTTTGGTTGTTGGTGTGGGTAAAGGTGGATGGACAGACAGTGTCATTGGTTGGTTGGTTTGTTGCAATAAAGACATAGCAGAAGGCAATTTCAGATTTTTCTGTGTCATTCAGTTTCTGCTGCCAATATAATTCTTCATCTTTTTCAGGTAAGAAAAGAGGAGCAACAACCAATAGAATATAGAAGTTGCTAAAAGTAGAGTTTCAAGGCTACAGAGATGCTCATACCTTGGACTCAGGCCTGGACTCATACATGTGGCCAGGTTCAGGCTGAGAAGTTTATGGAACATGTCTTTGGCTTAGCAAGGAAGAATGAGGGCAGATTTTGATTTATCCCTTATTGGACTTCTCTTGAAAGCTCCCCAAGTTTGATGCTATAGATATTGAGGGGATGGTTCCTCCCTACTTCCCCTATTTAAAAATTCCTATATAATACTTAGCTATTGTGCTTTGGGATTGGCCACCTCACTGACTTATGAAATGAGAGAGGTCTGTGACCTTACTACCCGAAGATTTACTATCTATGTTGGAGTTACTTTCCTGGTCATAGAGATAGACTTGCAATGACTCATCCTTGTTTCATTGCCCTAAGCCCCCAATGACTAGAGGGAAGTGTAATCCAAATTTCCTTAAGCCTCCTGTGTTTATATGCATGGGGAAGTCAAGTTTCTCTGCTCACTCCTGCAGCTGTGTAACGAGTGATCTCCAGCCCCATTCAGATCTCCAAGTTATTGCTGGGAGTCTCTGGGACTGCCTCTGTGTCTGTTTTGGATTCTTGTCAATGTCTGTGGTTTGAGAGCAGCCCCTCGTTGCTGCTACTGTATAGTCTCCCGATGCTTCCCACATTGCAAACCCTAACGGTGGCGTTGGTCTTGGCCCCTCTGCATTTTTTCCAGTTCCTAAGCCAGCTACGCTCAATGGCTCTCCTCTGCATGGGTCTCTGAGTCTCCCAGAGTCCCAACTGCGCACAGCTCTTCCAGCTTGTCTGTACTCTTCCTTCTCCGAAGGCCTCAGACATGAGTCCATGGGGCTGGCTGGTTTCAGAATCAGATGTGGGCTCTCAATCACCCCTCCATCATGCCCAGACAATGGTGAATTCCAGGAGGGGTACAAATTAGTGGGATCCAAGACTCTTGTGTAATATCCAGATTGTTATTCCGACAAAGCCAGCTCAAGGATTGGAGTGAAGCTCATGTTTCCAGTCAGGCCTGGAACATGCTGCTTTGGTCTTTTAAGCTCTATCCGCTGGCTACTCAGGGTGTTGTTCCTGACAGCAGCAGTGTCACCACGGGGTTTGTTAGCAATGCAGAGGCTCAGGCTCCCCGCTACCCCACCTACTGAATGCAGATCTGCACTTTATCCAGATCGCCAGGTGATTTCCACGCACAGCAGAGCCTGAGAAGCGCTGCTTCATACCGTAGCTGACAGATCAGAGTGTACTTAGGAAATGGTGCTGGGGAGGTTTTTCAGATCTGGGGAGCCATGCAGCAGAGCATGTTTGAAGTAAATCCAATGATTGCTTGCTATTAAACCTACAGAGATTTTTTTTTTCCTGGTTTTACTTATCACTTTCATTTAGATTTGGATTTTATTTTGGGATTTTTGATTTTCATGTTAGTCCATAATGGATCTTGATATTGTATATTAGCTTGAATTTTCTTTCCCCTTCATTCTTCTTGAGTTAAGAACTCTGATAATAGAAAGAATCTATAGAGCTGACATTCAAGGAAAATCCAGAAAATGAATTCCTTTTTATCTTTGGGCAGAGCAGCTCCAATGAATAGAGCACCGTAATAAAACCTTTTTATATGCCTGTCATAGAAAGACAAACCTTTTCCAAAGGAAATAGATTTGAGTATTTGTAAGATATGATAAACAGCCTGACAAAACCCCCAAATTTCCCTTTTAAATGTTCAGTAGGGGGAGGTTTTAACTTCCCGTGTCAGGTAAAAAAAGAAATCATTATGAAAGCCATTCCAGCTGAAACTCAGAAATGAAAACTAGACAGGATCAGAGTGGAAAGCAATGATTTAGAAATGTGTTAAAGGGAGTAGTTTAATGAATAAAGTGTCAACTTTCTATAGGAGTGAAAATAAATCACACATGGGCTTAACCAGTTTTGTCACCTTGAATTAGCTGGGTGTAGCCAGCACCGGCACTCAGTGTAAGGAAACATTAAAATCTGATTCTCTCTGAGATTTGTATAAGTGAGTTGTTAATAATGATGTTAATAATGGCATTGTATTCACTTTCTCACTTCTCTATTCCAGCCTAATGCTAAAGGGAAAAAAGAAAATGAGGAGCATTTGAATGAAAATAGCCCTCATTTTCAAAGTTTCTGCATTCAGCAGATGGCCTCGAGCCCTAGAATCCATCCATCAAGAAACGACCTGAAGTCCTGCTGCAAGCTGTCTAGACTCTTTGTGTTGCTGTCCTGGCTCTTGCTATCCAGATATATTAGTTTGCCAGGGCTGTTTTAACAAAGCACCACAAACTGGGTGACTTTTTAAAGAGTAGAAGGTTATTCACTCACAGTTTCTGGAGGCTGGAAGTTCAAGATCAAGGTGTCAGCAGCACTGGTTCCTCCCAAGGGCTGTGAGAGAGAATCTGTGTTGTACCTCTCTCGTAGCTTCTGGTGGGTTTGTGTTCTTTGGCTTGTAAACGTATCATCCTGATCTCTGCCTTCATCTTCAAATGACATTCTTCCTGTGTGCATGCTAGTGTCAAAGTTTCCCCTTTGCTTTTTTTCAGTTTGCATTTTATTTTTTATTTCAATAGTTTTTGGGGAGCAGGTGGTGTTCGGTTACATGTAGAGGTTCTTTAATAGTGATTTCTGAGATTTTGGTGCATCCATCACCTGAGCAGTGTACATTGTACCCAATGTATATTCTTTTATCCCTTATCCCCTCTCACCCTTCCCCTTGAATCCCCAGAGTCCATTATATCATTCTTGTGCCTTTGCATCCTCATAGCTTAGCTCCCATATACAAGTGAGAACATATGATGTTTGATTTTTCATTCCTGAGTTATTTCACTTAGAATAATGGTCTCCAACTCCATCCAGGTTGCTGCAAATGCCATTATTTCATTTCTTTTTATGGTTGGGTAGTGTTCCATGATATATGTGTGTGTGTGTGTGTGTGTGTGTGTGTGTGTGTGTGTATGTGTATGTGTGTGTATATATATGTGTGTGTGTGTGTGTGTGTGTGTGTATATATATATATAGCATTTTCTTTATCCACTCATTGATTGATGGGCATTTAGGCTGGTTCCATATTTTTGCAATTGCAAATTGTGCTTCTATAAACATGGATGTGCAAGTATCTTTTTCGTATAATGACTTCTTTTCCTCTGGGTAGATACCCAGTAGTGGGATCACTGAATCCAATGGTCATTCCCCTTTTAGTCCTTTAAGAAATCTTCATACTGTTTTCCATAGTGGTTGTACTAGTTTACATTCCCACCAGCAGTGTAAAAGTGTTCCCTTTTCACCACATTCATACCACCATCTATTCTTTTGTGATTTTTAAATTATGTCCATTCTTGCAGGAGTAAGATGCTATCACATTGTGGGTTTGATTTGCATTTCCCTGATAATTAGTAATGTTGAGTTTTTTTTATATGTTTGTTGGCCATTTGTATATCTTCTTTTGAGAATTGTCTATGCATGTCCTTAGCCCAAAAGTTTCCTCTGATCATAAGGACACCTGTTATATTGGACTACGGTCTGCCCTAATGACCTTATCTTAACTTGACTACATCTGCAAAGGCCCTATTTCTAAGTACGATCCTATTCTGAGGTGCCTGGGATTGGGGCTTCAACAGATCTTTTCTGGGAGATACAATTCAATCCCTAACACCAGGGGAGGCTGCTTCATAACAAGATTGTTTAATTTGTTAATAACTAAACTCCATGGTCCTGGAACACTCCTGGGCATGGGGTCAGAATTTAGCAAATCATAGCTGAAGAAGTAAAGTAATTCCTTACCTAGGTATAGACACTTAAAAGCACCCTCACATGCCTTTGAGGTATAGATTATACAATAATAGTTTTATAAGTGAGAAAATGGAGGCTATGATGGTTAATACTGAGTGTCAACTTGACTGGATTGAAGGATACAAAATATTGATCCTGGGTGTGTCTGTGAGGATGTTACCAAAGGAGATTACCATTTGAGTCAGTGGGGTATAGGGTGGAATTCTGTCTTGGACTCCACTGAGTAGGGGAAATACACTTAAGGGTTAAGGGTGGGAAAGGCAGACCCACACTTAATCTGGGTGGGCACCATGTAATCAACTGCCAGCCCAGCTAGAATATAAGCAGGCAGAAAAATGTGAAAAGAGATACTAGCCTAGCCTCCCAATCTACACCTTTCTCCTGTGCTGGATGCTTCCTGCCCTTGAACATCAGACCTCAAGTTCTTCAGTTTTGGGACTCCAACTGGCTCTCTTTGCTCCTCAGCCTACAGGCAGCCTATTGTGGGACCTTGTGATCATGTGAGTTAGTACTTAATAAACTCCCCTTTGTATCCGTATCCGTATCTGTATCTGTATCTGTATCTGTATCTGTATCTGTATCTGTATCTGTATGTCTGTGTCTGTATCTCTACCTCTATCTATCTCTATCTCTATCTCTATATCGTCTCTATATCTATTCCATTAGTTCTGTCCTTCTAGAGAACCCTGACTAATACAGAGGCCCTAAGAGGTGAACAGAATATGCCCCTCATAATCTGTAGTTATCTGGTTTGTTTCCTTGTTTGTTGTTTGTCTCTCCAAAGAAAAGCGAGGTCAGGGACCTTGACTATTTGCTGAATGCTTTATCTCCAGCATCCAGCATGGTGACTAACACATGGTGGGTACTCAATACGTATTTGTGAAGGGGATGAATATATGAAGTAGCCTAACAGCAGGGGTCTGAATCCAGGTTTTCCAACTCCATATCTAGTTCTGGTTTGTTATGAATCAGTAGATGAATAAAGGAACATATTTCCCCCACTCAGTGCTGTCCAAGACAGAATCTCACCCTCTAGTGAATAATGCATAGTGTTAGTTTGTTGTTCAATGAGACATATTGTAATAGTAGGCTGAGGGAAGAAAAAACTCCCACATTTTTCTGGGATTTTTTAATTTTTATTTTTCCTAGATTTTTAAATAACAAACTTAAGAAGAGACGGAGACTAAGTGATATGTCCCCACCCAAATCTCATCTTGAATTGCACCTTCCACAATCCCCACGTGTTGTGGGAGGAACCCAGTGGGAGGTGATTGATTGATGGGGGTGGGTCGTTCCTGTGCTGTTCTCATGATAGTGAATGAGTCTCACAAGATCTGATGGTTTTAAACAGGAGAGTTTCCCTTCACAAGCTCTCTTCTCTTGTCTGCTGCCGTGTGTGACGTGTCTTTCACCTTCCACCATGATTGTGAGACCTCCCCAGCCACGTGGAACTGTAAGTCCAATAAACCTCTTTTTTTTCTTTTGTAAATTGCCCAGTCTCAGGTATGTCTTTATCGGCAGTGTGAAAATGGATTAATACATTACATTAAGCAAGTGGCATTCAAACATTTCTGACTGTGACCCACAGGAGGAAATTCATTTTGCCTTATAACTTATTAACACACACAAAACTGATACACACATTTCATTAAATAGTACTTACCCATACACATGCGATACTCTCTGATCCCTCCCCGCTCAGGCCCTCGCTCTCTTATCCTTCTGTTCCTCCCCTTCCATCCTCCCCATTCCATTCAGTTCTGTTCTCTTCCCTTCTCTGCTCTTTTCCACTCCATCTTAAAAGTGCTAATTCTACTTCCTGGATTGATTTTATGATGCACTGAGTTGTGACCTGTAATTGAAAAATGCTGTGGTAAATACCACTAGGCATTCATTCATCAAAATTCATTTGCCCTTTCTCTGGTCACAGTGAAATTACGTTTCCTAGCCTTCTATACATTGAGATTTAACCAGGTGCCGAAGTGCTGTCTAGCAGAATGTGAGTGGAAGTAATACATACAGCTGTCAGGCCTGGCCCGTAAAAACCTCCCTGGTGAGTTCCTTTATGCTCCTTTCCTCTCATGGCTAACTGGATGGCAATTCCCAGAGAGGCCTTGGCAGCTGCTTTCTGAAGATGGCAGCGCCATTGTCAGCCTAGGTACCTGGACTGTTACAGGAAAAAGGATAAACTCCTTGTTCTTTAGACACCTGAATCTTTGTGGCAATCTGTAAGGACAACTTAGCTTCACTTATTCAATGACCGAGTAGAGGTTTGACTTTTTATTAATACTTTAAGTTCTGGGATACATGTGCAGAACGTCCAGGTTTGTTCCATAGGTATACACGTGCCATGGTGGTTTGCTGACCCATCAACCCCTCGTCTACATTAGGTGTTTCTCCTAATGCTATCCCTCCCCTAGCCTAGAGGTTTGACTTTTGAGAGGCAACAGATCTCTGCTTAACACTGTCCTTTGTAGCTGTGGGCCACATTTAGGTATACAGTGCTGGTGTAAATACGTCTAAGAAGACGGGAGCTTGCCCCAACACCTTATGAACACAAAAGTCCTGAAAGATGACCTCATCACCAAGTCTCCATTGAACAACTTTTGGTACTTGTAAGATGGCCAGATTCACACAATTACTACTGCCTTTTTATGTGTGATGTGAGACAGCACATGTAGAATGAAAGTACAAATCTGTAAGAACGAGAAGACCAGAGCTTTAATGAGAAAAGATACATCAGATCTAAGTTACTGTGAGAAATCCAATCTAAGGCTCACATACATTCAGAGGCCTCCCCAGCAGACAGCAAGGAAGGCTGGTCATTATGTGCCAGCTCTCCTCACGTGCCAAGGACAGGACAGCAAATCATGGGCATGTCAAACAAGGCTTACATTTCCTTCTTCTCCTTTTCCTTTTATTTTTTAAATGTATTTATTTATTTTGAGATGGAGTCTCACTCTGTTGGCCCAGGCTGGAGTGCAGTGGTGTGATCTTGGTTCATTGCAGCCTCCGTCTCCGGGTTTGAAACAATTCTCCTGCCTTAGCCTCCCTATTTAGCTGGGATTACAGGTGTGCACCACCACACCCAGCTAATTTTGTATTTTCAGTAGAGACAGAATTTCACCATGTTGTCCAGGCTGGTCTTGAACTCCTGACCTCAAGTCATCCACCTGCCTTGGCCTCCCAAAGTGCTGGGATTACAGGCATGAGCCACTGCACCCGGCCTTCCTTTTCCTCTTTGATGTATTAAGTCCCCACTGGTACCTACTGGCATATTGTTGCTCAATATTTGCTCTTTACCAAGTAAGGAAAATGAAATGATTGCATTTTAGCTCCTTCTCTCTCTCTCTCTTTTTTTTTTCTGCTGTTCATCTTATAGTAACTTCACTGAACACAATGACGGCTACAAGTAGCAGAATCAGAAAAGGAGAAAGCAGAGGTCTGCATAATTTCTAATCTGAGTTCTTTTGCATCAATAATTTAGAAATGACTAGAGACTTATATAAAGTCATTTCTTACAAGAAACCAAATTGATTTTAGGTAGTCATTTTCCCCTAATTATCTTCATCATTGACTAGAAGGAAGGATTGCAGAACTGGAAGGGGCCTTTTGATTTTCTAGTCCAATACTGTCATTTTACAGGAGGCCACTGAAGCCCAGAGATGATATGGGACTTGTCCAAGGTCATAAACATTAGTTTTTGCCAGAGTCTGCACTGAATTATGCTTTCATCATACTTGAATCTATTATTTTCAGTATACTGTATTTCCTCCCAGAAGTGAATCCTGTTTTCTTCCTTCTCTTCCTCGTTCCCTCTATCCCTTCCTCCTCCTCCTCTTCCTTCTCCTTCTTCTTTCTTCTTCCTTCTTCTTTCCAATGCTGCTGAGAGCTGTATTCTTTGTGGAGCAAACTGCTTGCCTGGACACCCCACTCTGGACTCTGGGATGATGACTATATCAGTCTAGTGGGGCATATCCAGATTAGGTCTATATTTATATTAATACCTGGAAGGGTATTACTATGCCATGCCACACCATGCCATGCCATGCCATGTAAAGGTAACAAACAGTACCTGCTGGGTATGATGTAACTCCCACCATGGGATTAGAACATTATGTAGATTGCTCTAGGGGTTACCCAAGCTTGATTATTTACAACAATCACGAATACTATCCAGTGGTGTTGTGAGATTCATTTCCACTTCCTAACCTCCTGGGGAAACCCTCAGCAAACTGTAGCCAAGAAATCATCTCAGTCCTGGTCTGATCCAGGCATCTTTTCTTACGCCATCCTCATCCTGCTGCCCATTTCCATGTGGGCAGCACTGTTTTTGTCCCCAACCACTCTGAGGGGCCATTGATTGGTTGTATCTGGCCCTTATTAGCATTTGTAGAGAATTCTAAATCCCTCTCTGCCACTGGTCCAAGTTCATTTGCAGCATGAATCTATGTGAATAGTATTTAAAGGAGACTGATGTTTCTCAACATGCTCTGCAAAAACATCTGCATAGTTGTCAGAAGTGTCCTTTTCCCAAGGCTGCAGGGCTTGCTCATCTCTGTTCTGAGCAGTTGCCCTGTGTGCCACTACCCCTGGGTTCTGCCTCCACGTTTTCTGCTACACCGCGGCATTGGGAAGGGATTTCTGCTTTGACTTAATTTGGTAAAAAGAGTGACTTCTGTATTGGAGCCAAGCAGAGGGTGGGCTCTGTTTTGGCTTAAAACACAGGCCATTGTATGTCCCAGCCAATGGAGCTCTACCAAGCATTCCCCCTGGCTGCTAAAAATCTTGATGTGACTGCTTATCGTTCCATGTCTTTCCTCTCAGCATGGAGTATGCAGGTGTATCGAAGTACCAGCTATCCCCAAAGCAATGGTCCTTATTTGGTAGGGAGATAAATTGATCCTATATGGTCATATAATTTGATCTTGATTCATCAGGGTCCCTCAACTGAGTTGGGGAGATGAGAATACCTCCCAGTGTTTTGCTTTTGATTTGATCTCAATTTCAGAAAAAGTGATTTGGCGGTCACTGACATTGTGCTTTTAAAAAACCACAAACCCAAATCAAAACACTGGTGAAGTGGTGTGTCCAGGGTGGAAGATGGGGCAGAGGGTGGCACTTGTATTCCCAGGTGAGCAACGGCACCAGATGGAGTGAGGGGCCAAGTGACATTGACTTTCCAACTGCTGTGGTTCTCTCCTCTTCTGTCTCTCTACTCCTAACCCTTACCTCCTTTCTCCTTTCTGATTTCTGCTTCTGTTTAGCCCCTCTCATATGCTCACCACTTTATCAAGATATTCAGGTGTCCACCAAAAATGTGTACTCTCCCTTCTGTGTTGTGGGAAGGTTACCAGGAGAGGGCAGTCCAAGCAGAGACTACCTTTTCTGTCCCTGCTTGCATACACATTTGCCGTGATGGAATGTGAGCAGAGTAACATCTCATCTCTGGGTCAGGGCTTTAGAGAGTGGGGTGCCTTCTCTGCTGCCTCTCTCCTCTTCCACCAGCCCAGTGTGAAGGACTCTGGGGCTTTGGCATGGTGGTTGCAACCTTGGCAGTCATTGGAATCACCTGGGGATCCTTAAAGTCCTAGTGCTCAGAGTCCACCCCTAGGGATGCTAATTAATTGGGCTGGGCTGTAGTCCCAGCAGCAGGAAAAGCTCCCTAGGTGATTCTAGGAGACAGCTAAGTAGGAGGACTATTGCTGTAGAGGAGGGTTTGTAGCCGTGACATGGAAAGCATCACGGGGAAGAACGCTGCCCATAGACCAGGAGCACTCACATTGGAAAATTACTTAAGTGAGAAACCTTTATTTTATTAAGGCCCTGGAAAGTTGGGATTTATTTGTGATAGCAACTCAGTTGCCCCGATTATTATATCTTTTTAATGAGCACAGAGAGAATGCGTCCTGAGCATGCTGAGATTTCATCCCGACACCTGCCATCTGCTTTGTTCTGTCGGATTAAACTGTCCTACTGGTGGGCAACTAAGGTGCTGGTGGGATGCAGAGACGCCCCTCCGCCCTGGCACGCCCACGTGCTAGTCCTGCCACAGTAAGATCCTTGAATCAGGTAGCAGCTCCCCTGTCAGCGAAAAGCTCACACGTGGAGATAATCGTTTTATTTTAAAGATGGTGATTCCCTCAGGTTTGCATTTGTTCTGTGATTCTATTAGGCTTTGCAATTCTGTTTACTGATATCAGTGCTCAGGATGACATTTTCTACTTGTGGGTTAGTGATGATACCATATTTAATTTTTTCTAAGCTTTCTGATACCACTCAGTGAGAGAAATAATTGTTGGTGTTCGATTGCAGAATGTTTCTCACCTAATTGTCTCAAAACTGCGGGGTATGTATTTGATTTCTTTGATTGATCTGTTTTGTGTATGTATTTTTCCAACATCTTGAATAATTTAGGAGCAATCCTAAATTTTGGTTTGTGGCTAATTTGTTGCGTGGCAATTATACATGCTCCTGAAGCAGCATATTTCACTAAGTGTCTGAAAGCAGAAAAGAATTGCTTTATAAGAAAACATTGCTCTGTGAATTTGGGCACGCCGTGTAGCCCGTCAGGTTCCTGGAAACCTGGTGCTTCTCTGAAAGTAAAGTTGCGTTTTGAAAGGCAGAGGTCAGTCCTACCTCTTGACATTAGCCTTGATGGGTTGGTAAGTTTTCTGTTTGTTCTAAGCTCTTTCCCTTGTGTTAGTTGAAAGCAATCATGAAAGGGAAAATGTCTGTCGGAGCTCCTGCACCAAGCTTGAAAACCTAGCCGCAGGGAGGAAGAAGGAGCATGCTTGTTCACCTGTTTTTGTCCCATTTTCTTGCACCTATGATCCAGCTCTGTGGGAAGGGAGGTCAGTTCTGGAGTGGAAGTGACTGTGGCAGGGAGGTAAGCAGCAATAATTCCAGGTGCCCTGGAACTATTTAAGGACATAGAGAGAGCTGCCCAAGTGGGCAATAATCCACCCTCAAGCAGGGCAGACAAAGGGATTCATCTTTACCAAACTGTGTACTTTTCTCCTGGTGCCTTAACGGGCTCCCCAGGTAAGAGGCTGGGATTTCACCTGCTAGAACTAAGAGCCATCATGTTCTTCTTCTTGTCACTGGAGACTGCCCTGTTTGTCATGCTCCTTTCTTGGAAGTTTTTCAGGATCAAAACTCCAGAAGAGGGAGAAGGTGGGGAATGGGTCCCCCTTTTCTTTTCCTCACAGGGGAACTTAATTAGCTGTCCTCATTGAAGGCTCAGGTCCTCCTTGCCACAGATCCCCTCCTCAAAGGGATCTTAAGCCTTTGGGCAGGGTATGAATTCATATTTCCTCAATGACCTTGCAGCCAAAGACCACTGGGCACACACCTGTGGTTGAACAAGTTGAGTTTATTGTTGGTTGCTATGAGGGAGACCATACCACAGGGAACTGTGGGGAGCCTCAGCACACATATATACCATGGAATACTACACAGCTGTAAAAAGTAATGAAATCATGTCCTTTGCAGCAACATGGGTGGAGCTGGAGGCCATCATCCTAAGCAAATTAACACAGGAACAGAAAACCAAATACCCCATGTTCTCACAAATAAGTAAGAGCTAATAATTGTCCATGACATATGGGCATAAAGATGGTAACAATGAACACTGGGGATTTCAAATAGGAAGGGAAGGAAGGATTAAAAACTACCTATCAGGTACTGTGTTCCTACTTGGCGACGGGATCATTAGAGGCTCAAACCTCTGCATCACACAACATACCCAAATAATAACCTGCAGATGTATCCCCTGAATCTAAAATAAAATTTTTTAAAAAAGGAAAAAAATCAGGATTAGATGCGTTTAAGACCTGGATGCTTTCAGGAAGCAGGGGGATTTTATTGTTGGGTATCTTAAACAGGCCTCTATGAGGTAGGAGTAAGGAATCAGACCAGAGCTCTGATTGGTAAAGAAGCAGCTGTCTGGCCAGGCGCGATGGCTCATGCCTGTAATCCCAGCACTTTGGGAGCCCGAGACAGGCGGATCACCTGAGGTCGGGAGTTCGAGACCAGCCTGACCAACATGGAGAAACCCTGTCTCTACTAAAAATACAAAATTAGCTGGGCTTGGTGGCACATGCCTGTAATCCCAGCTACTCGGGGGATGAGGCAGGAGAATCGCTTGAACCCGGGAGGCGGAGGTTGTGGTAAGCCGAGATCATGCCATTGCACTCTAGGCAACAAGAGCAAAACTCCATCTCAAAAAAAAAAAAAAAAAAAAAAAAAAATTCAAAAAAGAAAAAGCAGCAGTTGTCACTCATTAGCATAACAGGGGAATGTTTGGTCATTTTTGTGCATTCAACAATGTTTCTAGTTTTGTCCATGCTCAGGCATGTTTATGGAGTGTTCTTGTTTTGCTTTGATTTGTTACAGTTGTGGAGTGGACTGGTGTGATATTGGGGTTCTGTGAAATTGTCTGTGTTCAACAAGACTATGAGTGCCAACACCAGCTCCTAGCAGCACCGAGTCCTGGCTGACAGAACCAGGCTTTTTCTGGGATGTTGGGACCTGTTTTTCTTGTACTCAATTTGGTACACTCTTGTACAGCTGTATTGACTGTTAAAAGATAGAAATACTTCTGTACTGTGTAGTAATTAGCCATGGCCATGAGCCTTCTGAGGGCTTTCTCATCTCCCTGCCTCGTGCCTGCTTCCGCTAGACCTCCCCACAACCCACTGGTTAGTGGTAGAGCAGGAAACCTTCTAGACCTTGCTGCACCTCAGCCGCTAGTGTCTGTTCTGATGAGTCAGTGCAGTGTGGTCCCTTTTGGTAACATTTTCAACATCACCTGGTTTTGAGTTTGTAGCTTCTCTCTACATTAAGATTGAGAAGGGACAAGAAGACAGAAGAAAGTTAGAAGAGAGAAACAAAAGGCAAAAGAGAGTGAAGTGTAAATAAGTGAGGGTGAAGATAGGAAAGGGTGAAAGACATCTAGAAAATGAAGAAGAAGGCTGGACATGGTGGCTCATATCTGTAATCCCAGCACTTTGGGAGGCCAAGACGGGTGGATCACCGGAGGTCAGGAGTTCGAGACCAGCCTGGCCAATGTGGTGAAGCGCCTTCTCTACTAAAAATACAAAACTCAGCTGGGCATGGTGGCACACACATGTAATCCCAGCTACTCAGGAGGCTGAGGCAGGAGATTTGCTTGAACCTGGGAGGCAGAGGTTGCAGTGAGCCGAGATTGTGCCACTGCACTACACCCTGGGTGACAGGGTGAGACTCCATCTCAAAAAAAAAAAAAAAGAAAAAAAAAAAAAAAAGAAAATGAAGCAGAAATGAGGCCTGAAAAGTGAACTTAACAAAGGGTTAAAAAAAAAAACCTGAAAAGAAATCGGTGAGAATGAAGGGAGGAAGAGAAGAAGGGGATTGAGAACCAGAGGAAGGAGAGGAAAATTCAGGCCAAGGCACCCCCTTATGTTACACTGCAGTTCAGTTATATTGAATATGTCTCAAAATGAGTTTGCTACCAGCTGGAGCTTAGAAAACAATCATTTCGTTCAACAGAAGTTTGGGTTGGAGTTGGATCAAATCTGACAGAGTTTAACCTATAAAGAAAAGAAGGAAATGGAACTCTGCAGTCTGACGGCCACTTGTGGCCCAGCATTCTGGAAGCTGTTAGAATCCGCAGCTTGGCGCCTTCACCGCTTTTCTTTCTGTTTGCATCCCATGATGCTCTTTTCAATCACAACTTGCATGGTTCCTGTGCAGGTATGAAGAATCTCACTGTCTTTGAGTTAGGATGAAAAACAGTGAGTGTTTCCCTGCCAAGTCTCCGAGAGAAGGAAGTGTGAACAGATGGTGGAGGAAACTGCACAGAGAACCTTGGTTCACCCCACCGTGAGGTGAGCAGGTAATCACACACGAACGCTCTTTCTCTTCCTCCTGTGAGTAACTTTTACAAATAGCCAGTGGGAACCGGGGAGTGGGGGGTGGGGGCACGCGTGAGGTTCCTTTCCTCTGAAGCCTTGGTTCTTTAAATTGGCAGCATAACCACTTTTCCCGTGCACACACAGGGATATTTGAAGGCATCAGTGAAAAGGATGCAGAAGGGAAACAGGAAGCAGAGGACACGGTGGGTTGGCAGATGTGGGCAGGGTCCTGGAAACCCACATGGACCTGGAAGTTTACTCCATCCTGAGTTCTCATCGTGGCTCTGTGTGTTCTGCTTCTCTGGGAATCTCGGGCAGTTGGAGTCTTTCTGGACCCTTCTCAGTGCCTGGCTGTGTGGGGTAGGAGCAAGTATTTGTGAAACTCGGGCCAGGGTAAAGTAGGATACTCATGTTGGGAATTTTCCATTAAAGTTTTCTTTAGAGATTGTTTTTCCTGAGAGAGAAATTCATGCGCTGTTACACATAGGACTTTAAAAAGCCCGCACCAGGCCGGGCGCGGTGGCTCACGCCGGTACTCCCAGCACTTTGGGAGGCTGAGGCGGGCGGATCACGAGCTCAGGAGTTTGAGAATGGCCTGACCAATATGATGAAACCTCATCTGTACTAAAAATACAAAAATTAGCCGGAGGTGGTGGCGGGTGCCTAAAGTCCCAGCTACTCTGGAGACTGAGGTAGAAGAATGGCTTGAACCTGGGAGGTGGACGTTGCAGTGAACGGAGATCGCGCCACTGCACTCGAGCTTGGGTAACAGAGCGAGACTCAAAAAAAAAAAAAAAAAAAAAAAAAAAAAAGGCCCCCACCAGCTCTGGGTCTTCTTTGTGTGTGCGCTATGTTTTGTGTTAAGAAAATCACGGTTGAAGTTGTTCTTCCAGGGCTTGCGCGGGTCGGGGTTGGGGGAGGTCTTTTATCTAGGCACTAGATGTGTAGTGTGTCTACATTTCTTTTTCTCTGCTTTACAATTTTGGCTGGATGAATATTCCTGGAGAGATGGATTTCCTGTCTGGTCATGTAGGATTCGGACATTTTCATAGAAGAGAGTTGCTTTGAGACCCCCAATACCTTTTGTCTACTTCCATGGGAACACCTCATGTGTATTGGAGATAACAGTGTGTATCATATGAAGTGGCAACATTTTATCCAGCAGTCCCAAACCTGATCGTATTTTTTCATTCCTAATCCCTTCAACAGGCCCCAGAACCTCATGAGAAAGCCCAGATCCCTGTAGGATTTGCTTCCTCCGCACTTCTCTTGCCTCATGTCTCCCCACTCCCCCTGCAAGTTGCCTCCATCCTCTCTCACAAAAATCCTGGACATCGCTCAGAATCAGCCCTTCTGGGTCTTGCTTTTCTGCTAATGCATGGGCTGTTTCTCTGTTCCATAAGAGAGCACTTATGGAACACGGGCGTTCACACTGGGGAAAAGGGAACCAGGCTGGTGGAATAAAGGGAAAGCAAAAAGAGAAAGGAGGTGAGCAACAAGTCCACCTTTCTGCATGGTCCAGGACACACAGCCCTCCTGTGAAAGTAGCTCACAATTCTCCTGCGCCCAACTCTCACCAGACACCTGCATGTCAGCTTGCTGCAGCCCAACCTTGGCGTTACCAGTGCTGCACAAAGCCTCCTTCAACAGACAGCGTAAACACCATCCCATAAACTCTCCAGCCAGCCTTTGTTTCTTCGCAGTCAGCTTCTGCTGACTTGCCTGTTGTCTCTCTGGCCATGTATTTTCCTACTTTCTCAAATAAATCTGCCTTCCTTTACCTACAACTGTCTTGGTAAATTCTTTCACCCCCACACCACTGGCCATCATTCCCCCATGACAGAACACACTTTTTAATCGAGCAGAAAGAACACGTGGCAAGGAGAAGGGATGTGCTCAGGGAGTTTTGGGGTTTATTATGAGGATGCTCATGAAATCATGAGAAACAGAAAATTGTCTTAGTCAGTGGCACTGCCCGAACTCACAAAAAACAGGAATGATAGGAATGATCTTTGGGAGTGAGGCCGCAGTTCAGTGTATACCATGGCTTATCTCGTTCTGGGATCCCTCGGCCAGTGTTCTGCCTCACAGAGTCTTAGCGGCTTCTGTCCATGCTGTCACTGTTCTGACATGACTGGCTCGCTCTGTTCACCACCTCTAGGCTCAGCTTGTCATGGCTTCTGCTTACTGCTTTCTTCCAAGTGAGTTTTTCCACCTCTGTTGCCCCTGTGTCTGTTTTCCTCTCTGTGTCTCACATTGAAGTTCCCCGAGAGAGGTACTCTGTCTAGGCAGTCAGCATGCAGGATAGAATGGCATCAATGAGTTGGGCTTTGTTCTGGCCACCTCCTGTAGGGCACTGGCCAACCACAGGGTAGCTGCCCTTAGGTCAGATGCCAATCCCTGGTCCAGTCACCTGTGACCGAGGTAGCAGAGTTACTTGGTAGGAAACATGTCAACCTGGGATAAGAAGCCTCAGAGAGGGGCTGCTGGTGGGTTGGTATAGTAAAGCTTTTCAGAAATAATAATAGAAGGTAGCAACTAAGAGTGGCATTAGTAAAATATGCAATTAGTGCTCTAGATGAGGCCAGAAGAGGCTGAGATCATGATGGTCTGGGGTGGGCTTTCCTCTGCTTACAGTCTCAGGGACAACCTTCTCTGAAAGGCACAAGGTTCTTTATGAGATCAGGCTCCTGCTTGCCTTGCCAGCTTCACTTCCAGCCCCACAAATGCCATGTTCCAGTCACTGGGGCTCCTGGCAACCTCTGGATGATACCTCTGGATGATAGTGACATGTCCATGCTGGGACACTAGGAAGAACTCCAATTGTTCTTTAATTTTGAGATGACACTTTTTTTTTTTTTCTGAAACCTTACCTACTCCAGACACTTAATATGTCTTCTGTTCCCTGAAGCCCTCTGTACCTGCGTTGATTACAGCATGTAGAGCACTGGGCTATGATTATTGGTTGACATGTCCACTTTGCTCACTAGGTGGCTAGGAAAGGGACTGATTGTGATTATTATTATTTTTATTCAGGCAGAGCCTTGCTGTGTCATCCAGGCTGGAGTGCAGTGGCATGATCTTGGCTCACTGCAACCTCTGCCTCCCAGGCTCAAGTAATTCTCCTGCCTCAGCCTCCTAAGTAGCTGGGATTACGGGTGCATGCCACTACCGCCTGGCTAATTTTTGTATTTTTAGTAGAGATGGGATTTCGTCATCTTGGCCAGGTGAGCCACTGCGCTTGGCTGGGACTGACTGATTTACTCATCTCTGGATCCCAGCAACGAGGCCAGTGCTTGGTACCTACCACTACTGCTAGGACTAGCTCATGGTTTTGGAGCTATTAGTCTGCTCCTTGCACAATTCCAAAAGTGTTGTATGTATTAACTACTTTAATCCTTCCAAGAACCTCATAAATAGGAGCTGTAAATATTGTCGTTTTATGTTTTGGGAAGTTGAAGCACGGACAGGTTGAGAAACTTGCCCAAGGTCGCATGGTTAACAAGTGGTGGAATCAGGATTCAAATCTGGCAAATTGTTCTGGAGTCTGTGGCTTGCCCACTGAGCAATACTGCCTCTTGGCAATGAATGTTGTAGAAGAGTTAGTAGGTATTCCGTTAGTATTGAGGAAATAAAGAAGCCGCTACTGGGACTTTGAGGGAGAAGGAAAAGGCAGGAGAAAACATCCTAGGGGAGGGAAACGAGGCATCCGAGAACATCCAAAGGACAATGTGTGAGCCTTGGGAGGCAGAGCAGAGCTTGTCAGTCAGAGCACATCAAAGGACAAGACAAGGGGCTGGGCTTTTGAGGAAGGTAGTGTCACGATTAAAAGGAAATTTAAAAAAGGTCAATTTGGCTTCAGGATACAAGGTAGTTTAAAATGGGAAGGGAATGAACACAATTAGGAGGCCATGGACATAGTCTCCTGAGGCAATAGAGTGATGGGTTATTAGCGTGGACCTGGGCTCAGATGAATGAGGGGTCTGAGTCTAGATTCTGTCACTTGTCATTGTGTAGCCTCTCTCAATCTCCAAGCTCCTGTTCCTTCATCTACAAAACAGGAATTATTACTCACCTCTTAGGTTGTGGTAAGGATTAAAGGCATGTTTGCCAAGGGCTTAGCACAGAACCCTGACCTTATTCTCCTTTTGTCTTGGTCAAGATGATAAGGGCTTGTGCTTGTGTAGTAGCACTGGCAAGAAAATGGATGGGAAAATGAGACTCACTAGAACTTGCTGATTGATGGCTGCTGAAAAGTTGAGGCAAGGAAGGGTCAGTGAGTGAATGGTCAGTGCAGGGGGTGAACTCAGAGGGCCTGGGTTCTGGGTCTGGTTTTGTCACTGCTTTGGCCGCATCATTCATGTACATTGCTGGATCTCAGTTCCTCCTCTAGAATGTAAAAATGGTAGACTGACAGTTGCTCATTTTTCTTCCCACGTGGAATGCTATGACAACATGGCTTGGGGGTTGGAGTCTGGACAACTGGGAGAATATAAAAGATGCCGAGCTCTGCCTTCCTCTTTAAAGAGGTCCCCAACCCCCTTTTATTAATCCTGTCTTTGTACTGTCTTTGATTTGGAAATATTATTGTTTTGTTCTGGGAAAATGACTCTGAAATCTCAGCCACTGATATGAGACTTGGTTATTGCAGCAGAAGGTGGATCAGAGAGAAGTTTTTTTTTTTTGTTTTTTTTGTTTTTTACCTGGAGTCCTCTGGTCTCCCGATCCAGACTTGAGCTTCCTTATTTCTCTGAGGGGCGGAAGAAGCTGACTTCTCTAGTAATTTACCCTGTGCTTTCCTCCCTGCAGGCAGGACCCATGATCTTCTTGGTCAACCTCACAGCGGGTTTGTGGCGATGCTTTTTGGATGTCTTTCCCCTTGGACATTCAAGCTCAGCATCCTCAAAGAGAAAAAAAGTGGGGCCTGTACCCAGCAAGGTACACATGCAGTCCCCTGCTAATCAGTGTTTTCATATTGTGAGCACTTCTCGGCCTGGATTACATTCACTGTGGGTGAAATTAAATATTGGAGCAGTTGCTGAAGCCTTTAGTGAGCTTGTTTCCATGGCAGCTTCAGAGGCCTTCTCCAAAAAAAGGAGTAGTTTATTTTCAATTAACAAAGGGCAAAGAGGTCTTTACTGCAGTTTTGCTTATGGGAATTTCAGATAAAATTTCCCAGCCCTACAGGTGCCATACAATCTCTCACCCACTTATCTTTATGGAACCGTGAGGAGGATTGTTGATTTCTGTAACAGTGCAGCACCCCAGACACAGCATGTTGTGATATGGACCAACAAAAGAATGTTAGTTCTTAATAAAAAAGGAAACATTTTGAAATTGAGCTACTGGGCAATCATAAAGTACCTACTGATAATTCCACCTGCTAAAGGTGACAAATTTTCATTCTTTCAGAGTTCTGGGTTGGGTATCAAGGCTGGATGTCTACTTCATAGAAGAGTGAATTGTGGCATTCTTTGAGCTGCTGACGAAAGGCATAAGTCCAATCAACCACCACATTAGACATTCCAAGAATCACAGCCTCTCTGAGGAAGAAAAAGTAATTATTACCCAGGTATGCTCCATGAAAGAGCAGCTCACCATGTGGAAATTTACCAAAATGCAAATAAGAGAATAGGAAATCATTTTGCCCTAGAGCCTCAGACAGTGAGGCTTATGATCTGAGGGGATTTGGCTTACCTTTCTGGTTATGGGTTTTCATCCAAAAATTAGCCTGGGAAGTTCCTCTTGTCTTTTCAGCTCTTCAGCATTTTAAGTTGCACCCTTCCTGTTTTTGGTAGAGATGGGCTCTTGCTATGTTGTCCAGGCTGGTCTTGAACTCCTGGCCTCAAACAATCCTCCCTTCCTTGGCCTCCCAAAGTGCTGGGATGACAGGTGTAAGCCACTACACCTGGCCTGAAGTTGTTATTTCTACAACATTTCATTTTTCTTTGATTTCAGCTGGAAGATTGATCTTGAGTAACCTAGCTGTTTTTTTTCCAGACACTGGAAGTCTTGAGTGGTCTTTCAAAATGCAAGTCTGTGCAGGTTTCTTATAGTCGCTTAGCAGCCAGTTTGGTTATCAGATTCACTGTGACGATACCACAGTGTTTGTGTTCAAGTGACCCTTAGTTTACTTAATAATGGCCCCGAAGCACAAGAGTAGTGATGTTGGCAATGTTGTTATAATTGTTCTATTTTATTATCAGTTATTGCTGTTAATCTGTTATTGTGCCTACGTTATAAATTAAACTTTATCACAGGCATATATGTATGCATGTATAGGAAGAAACACAGTATATACAGGGGTTGGTCCTATCCGTGGTTTCAGGCATCCATTGGGAGTCTTGGGATATGTCCTCCAAGGATAAGGAGGGATGACTGTACCTGAATACAGTGCACCTTTTCACACCACTGTGCCTTTGAACATGCAATCCCTGCTGAATATAATGCCCCTTCTCTTTGCCCATGAGGCAAATGCTTATTCATCTTTCAAAAGCCAGCTCAGAGGCCACCTTTTTTGGGAAGTCCCCTGGAGTGCCCTCTCCCCACACCTTATAATTGATCTTCACTTTGACTCTGGCTAACTTCACACACAATTCTGTGAATATTTACGATACTGTTGTAATTTCCTTTTGTACAAGATTTCAAACTGTTTGAGGGCAGGGATTAGAATTATCTTATCTATGTTTTATCCAACTCTGAATTCAGTACCTAGCACATTGGTTGATGCTCAATATAGGTTTGCTAGGTGATTGAATGAATGAAGCAGATAATTAGGTAATCCAGATACTCAGCCCCAGCAGGAAGAACACTGCCATGACTTCTGACACTACCCAGAGTGAAGCCAAACAGCAGATTAGAGGCTCAGCCCTCCATAAGACGACTCTCACTTCAGATACTGGCTGCAAATCTGGAGGTCTCTAGGCTACATTTACACCTGACAAACTGGCTACAAATTTGGAAGTTTATACCCCTCAGTTTTGGTAATTTGCTAGAAGGAATCATAGAACTCAGGAAATTCCACAGTTATGACTATGGGTTTTATTATAGCAAAAAGGACACAATTTAGAACCAGCCCAGAGAAGATACACATAGGTGAGGTCTGAGGGAAGCCTCCCTGTCCTCTCCCTGTGGAGTCAGGAAGTATTATCTTGCTATTATAAACTGTCTAGGGGGTCTACCGTGAGTCACCTCGTTAGCCTAAACAACTATCAGGGGACCCACCATGAATAACAAAGGCACTCTTATCATTTGGGAAATTTTAAGGATTTAGACACTGCCTTCCAGGACCTGGAGACAGAGGCCACATTCTTTATTACATGGGAAATGCTTTCAGCAATGATTTGGATAGAGTTGGCGCCCAGGGATATAATCTGGTGGGTAGGGCCCATAGCAGGGAGTCCAGATGGACACCTGACTCTAGAGAGATAGGTGAGTTGCATGTAACAGCTGACATTTAGAAATAGCTGCCCTTAGATTATAGGCAGAAATCATTCAGTGTTGGACACATAGTAGGTGCTAAATATTAAAGAGTTTGTTGAATTAGTAAAAAGAGTGTGAATTGGATGTCTATGGATGTGTAAACTTGGACAGACGAAAAACAGGCAAGGAGGATAGGAGGATGTTCCCAGAACCAACTTGTCAAAGGCCAGAGCAAGGACGCAGGTGGTAAGTTCAGGAGCATGACTGTGGGTTCCTGCAGGACTAGAAGGGGAAGTAGGATGACTAGGAGCAGAACTCACAGATCCTTGAGTACTGGTATTACTACATCGGTTTGGTCACTTTAATAGAAACCAAGGTAGAAGATTTAGTTCTAAGTCCTGAAAATGTCCAAGCTTGTAGGTGACCCAGTAAGGTGATTGGTTCTGCTTCACAGAGGTATCCAGGGTCCCACATGCCTTCATTTTATTGTGCTTCTGTCCCTTGAGGTAGCTTCTGCTTGGTTGAATCTGGTTCACCCCTCCCCATCTCTCTTCTAGTGCATGGAAAGGAAGAAAGAGGACATAGGTCGAGCACAGCAGCTCATACCTGTAATCCCAGCACTTTGGGAGGCTGAGGAGGGAGGATTGCTTGAGGTCAGGAGTTTGAAATCAGTCTGGGAAACATATTGAGACCCTGTCTCTATAAATATTATGTATAAAAAATTAGCTGGGTGTGATGGCTCGTGTCTGTAGTCCCAGCCACTCGGGAGACTGAGACTGTAGTCCCTCCACCTTGGGAGGTGGGAGGATCTCTTGAGTCCAGGAATTTGAGGCTGCAGTGAATTATGATCATGCTACTGCACTCCAGCCTGGGTGACAGAGCAAGACCCAGTTACTGTTTAAAAAAAAACAACAAAAAAGAAAAACACATAGAGGGCTAGCAATTTTCTTTTAAGAAGATCATCTAGACATTGCTCACGGTATTTTTCCTCACGTCTCATTAGCTAGAAAGTAGTCATGTGGAAACGTAGAAAATGTAGACTCTAGCTGAAAAGCCTTGTGCCCAGTTAAAACATAGGTGTGTGTGGGGGAGGGCAAGGGTGGTATTTAAAAAAGTAAGGAGAGAGTGGATATTGGGGAAAAGTTAGCAGACTATGTCATTCCAGCCTAAAGTGTTTAGACTTCAAATCACAGGATATTGAGACCTGGAGAGAGTTTGGAGAAGAAATGATCGTGCTCAGTTCTAAATGCCTTCTAGAGCCACCTTACAATTTCGATTGTAATATGATAATGTAAATAAGATACTCATATTATGAAAGCAAGCAATGTATATGATCGTGTGTGTGGTTGACAAAGTCAGAGACATAAGGGAAGTATTCTCTAAGGAACTCATCATTTATTTTCTTTCTCTTTTCTTTTCTTTTTTGAGACAGGGTCTCACTCTGTCACTCAGGCTGGAGTGCAGTGGTGCAATCATTGTTCATGCAGCCTCAATCTCCTGGGCTCAAGTGATCCTCCACCTCAGACTCCCGAGTAGCTGGGACCACAGGCGTGTGCTACCACGCCCAGCTAATTTTTAATCTTTCTCTCTCTCTCTCTTTTTTTTTTTTTTTTTTTTGTAGGAACAGGGTCTTGCCATGATACCAAGGCTGGTCTTGAACTCATGGGCTCAAGCAATTCTCCTGCCTTGGCATCCCAAAGTGCTGAGATTACAGGCATGGGCCATTGTGCCCAGCCAACAGTGCACTTTAGATCTAAACTCTGATAATATTAAATAAGCAAGAGGAGAGGGAACAGTGTTTCATGCAAAAGGACCTGTATGTACAAGTGCCCTGAGGCAGAATAGAACATCGTGACTAAGAATAATGAAGCCTAGTGTAAGTGAAATGGAGTGAGCACTAAGTAATATGGTACAAAATGATTATCGAAGGCCGGGTGTGGTGGCTCGTGCCTGTAATCCCAGCACTTTGGGAGGCTAAGGCAGACAGATCACTTGAGGTCAAGAGTTTGAGACCAGCCTGGCCAACATGGCAAAACCCCATCTGTACCAAAAATACAAAAACTAGCTGGGCATGGTAGTGTGTACCTGTATTCCCAGCCACTTGGGAGGCTGAGTCAGGAGAATCACTTGAACCCAGGAGGTGGAGGTTGCAGTGAGCTGAGACTGTGCCACAGCACTCCAGCTTGGGTGACAGAGACTCCATCTCAAAAAATAAAATAAAATAAAATAAAACAAAACAAAATGATTATCGAAAGGCAATAAAGGGTCTTTTAAGGATGTCAGTCTTAGATCTAAGGCTAGTGGGAATCCTTTGAAGTATTTTAAACAGGTAAGTATTTCAAATATATTCATCTTGTTGAGTGTAGAGAAACACTGGAAGGGAGCAAAGGTAGATGAGGTGTCAGTAAGCACTGTAATCTACATTAATTGAGTGATGGGTACCCTAACAGTCCTGACTTGACCACTAAGCAGTCTATGCATGTAACAAAATTGAATGTGTACCACATACATTTGTATCAAAAATTGAAAATTTATTCTTATGAGTAGGCCTATAGTACAAAATTATACCCAATTGTTACTATTATTGTATTTTTAAAAACATGTCAGTTAAAAATTGTAGAAGTTTATGTCCTTTCTTATGAGTACTACATAAATAATGGCCTTGATTTTGGCTTGTGAAGCCTAAAATATTTATGGTCTGACCCCACTCTCAATGGTTCCTTCTGTGTGGAGGATCCTTTCTAGAGAAACACTCTGCTCTCCCTCTGCTCCCGCGTCATGTGTGACTCTTCTCCAGACTAGGAGTGTTTGACCTGATTGATGAGTGTGGGAGAAGGAACTAACTCTACCTGCCTTTAGTAGAGATGACATTTCTTTTGTCCTTTGTTATGAGGAAAGCCCCACAGGGTTGGTCTCCAAGGAGGAGCCTGTCATTTTCCAACTGCACCTGTCATTGGTGAGTAATGAGAACTAAGTCATGGCCTCCGATAGAGCTTTTCATCTGTATTGAGAGTGCTATCTCCACCTTCAGCCTCCAGGTTCCCATGTCTACCTCTGAACTGTTTCAGAACTCCAGTGGGGAATAGGGATGTTGTTTATCAGCCCCTCCAAAGTCAACAGGGTGCACACAGGCTGCTTCTGGAGGGGCATCTGAGCAGTGGTGCTCACCTCTCCTGCCACTGAGATGCAGAGAATCTGACATAAGAGGGGAGTATACAATTGGCTCATCAGCAAATACTTGAAAACTAATTGAGTCCATAAACCAAGGCTCTCCCAGAGAAATCAAACTGATACAAGAGAGCAGGAAGGAAGGGGAAAGCAGGAGAGAAGAGGGTCTTAGAAGCAGGGGAGCTGGCCAGGCTTGGTGGCTCATGGCTGTAATCCCAGCACTCTGGGAGGCTGAGGCAGGTGGATCATGAGGTCCTGTTGCAGAAAGTTAGGGACCCCAAATGGAGGGACCGGCTGGAACCATGGTGGAAGAACATAAATTGTGAAGATTTCATGGACATTTATCAGTTCCCCAAATTAATACTTTTATAGTTTCTTACGCCTGTCTTTACTGCAATCTCTGAACATAAATTGTGACAATTTCATGGGCATTTATCACTTCCCTAATAATACTCTTATAATTTCTTATGCCTGTCTTTACTTAAATCTCTTATTACCATTCGTCTTCATAAGCTGAGAATGTACAGCACCTCAGGACCACTATTGTACAAATTGATTGTAAAACGTGTGTTTGAACAATATGAAATCAGTGCACCTTGAAACAGAACAGAATAACAGCGATTTTTAGGGAACAAGGGAAGATAACCATAGGTCTGACTACCTGTGGGGTCACGCAGAATAGAGCCATAGTTTTCTTCTTGTAGAGAGCCTATAAACAGATGTGCAAGTAAGAGAATGTTGCTGAATTCTTTTCCCAGCAAGGAATACCCTGGGGAAGGAATGCATTCCTGGGGAGAGGTCTATAAATGGCCACTCTGGGAGTGTCTGTCTTATGTGGTTGAGATAAGGACTAAAATACGCCTTGGTCTCCTGCAGTACCCTCAGGCTTACTAGGATTGGCAAATGCCAGCCTGGTAAATTTTGGTCAGACTGGTTCTCTGCTCTTGAACCCTGTTTTCTGTTAAGATGTTTATCAAGACAATATGTGCACAGTGGAATATAGACCGTCGTTGGGAATTCTAGTTTTGCTTTTGCCTTGTGATCTTTATTGCCCTTTGAAGCATGTGATCTTTGTGACCTACTCCCTTTTCATACACCCCCTTCCCTTTTAGAATCCCTAATAAAAACTTGCTGGTTTTGCAGCTCAGGGGACATCATGGACCTACCAATATGTGATGTCACCCCCAGAGGCCCAGCTGTAAAATTCCTCTCTTTGTACTCTTTCTCTTTATTTCTCAGACCAGCTGACACTTAGGGAAAATAGAAAGAACCTATGTTGAAATATTGGGGGCTTGTTACTCCGATAAGGTCTGGAGATCGAGACCATCCTGGCTAACACGGTGAAACCCTGTGTTGACTAAAAATACAAAAAATGAGCCGGGCATGGTGACATGCGACCGAGGCAGGAGAATTGCTTGTACCCAGGAGGCAGAGGTTGCAGTGAGCCAAGATCGTGCCACTGCACTCCAGCCTGGGTGACAAAGTGAGACTCCATTAAAAAAAAAAAAAAAAAAAAAAAGAGGGGAGCTGAATTAGGGAACCAGGGTAGGCTTAGTGGAATAGCTAAGGGTGTGGTAGGTTTTATGTTCTCCTTTAACAAATTTTCCTTGCTTTCAGCTTCCAGGTTTATGTTTTCCCTCTTCTGCGAGCCCAGACTTTTCCACAACATATACTGGTCAGTTTCATAAACTTTCTTTAAAAGGGGTGACTGTGAGTGTAATTTTCCATTCTGCTTTCCAGTGCACTCAGCTGCCTTTAGGAGGTTTGACAGGCTGTGGCAGCGTCCAGCTGCAGGGCGTCCTGCATCTCTGATGGCGAGTGATGACTCACTTCCTGCTGCCTGACTCGAGAAGCTCCTAAATACACTCCTGGGTCAAGCCCCTGCAGTGTAGCCTTAATCTGCTGCTGACCCAGGATCCAACCCAGCTGTTAGGTGGAGGACCCACATTTCCAATTCTGCAGCAGTGGGAGGCTTTCTGGGTAGCTGTCCAGCTCAGATGCTTTGAAGGAGGGATGAGAGGAAAGCTGTGAGTGAGAGGGCAGGAATGTGCAGGCAGGGCCAGCATCCCAGAGGGTTTTGTTTATTATACTGGGAACATCTCATAGGCCTTGGGATAATGACTGCTCAAGATTCAGGAATGATTTAGCTTTCCATGCCCTACTCAGGTCAGACTGATTATACTTTAATAGACACAATAAGATAATTCTTAATCCTGGCTGCACATAATAGCAATCTCCATTCGATGACTAATAGGTACCTTGAAATTTAAACATTCAAAATAGGACTCTTGATCTTACCCCTCTTCCACCAAACATGCCCTTTTCCAACCTTCCCCTCTTGTTGAGTGACACCCTTTGCCACATATGCAGCCTCAATTCTCATCCTCTGAATGGCTGATATGGTTTGGATGCCTTGTTCCCTCCAAATCTCATGTTGAAATGTGACCTCCAATGTTGAAGGTGGGCCTCCTGGGAGGTGTTTGGGTGATGAAGAAGAGCCCTCATGAATGTCTTGTGGTAAGAGTGAGTTCTCACTCTGAGTTCACTCAAGATCTGGTTTGAAAGAGCCTGCCACCTCCTCCCTTTCTCTCTTGCTCCCACTCTTGCTATGTAATACACCTGCTCCCTCTTTGTCTTTTGCTCTGATTACATGACTCCTGGGGCCCTCACCAGAAGCAGATGCTGGCACCACACTTCTTGTACAGTCTGCAGAATGGTGAGTCAAATAAACTTCCTTTCTTCTTCTTCTTCTTCTTTTTTTTTTTTTGAGACGGAGTTTTGCTCTTATTGCCCAGGCTGGAATGCAATAGCATGATCTTGGCTCACTGCAACCTCCACCTCCTAGGTTCAAGCGATTCTCCTGCCTCAGCCTCCTGAGCAGCTGGGATTACAGGCACTTGATACCACATCCAGCATTTTTTTTTTTTTTTTTTTTTTTTTTTGTACTTTTAGTTGAGCCATGGTTTCACCGTGTTGGCCAGGCTGGTCTCAAACTCCTGACCTCAGGTATTCCTCTTGCCTTGGCCTCCCAAAGTGCTAGGATTACAGGCATGAGCCACCGCGCCCAGCCAATAAACTTATTTTCTTTATAAATTACTCAGTCCCAGGAATTCCTTTATAGCAACATATAAGGGATTAATGCAACATCCTATGCGCATGAGCTATCCATCACCAAGCCCTGTAATCCTCCTCTGAAAATCTACCCCCAGTTCTATCACTCCTCACCATCTCTATGGCTTTTACCTAGTCAAGTTCCCTCCATCCATCGTTTGGACTATTGTAGAACCTCCTAACTCATCTTCCTGCTTCTCCTTTTGTCATTAAGGGTAAATCATGTCAAACATCTCTCCTAGTGACTAGACTCACTCAATGGCTTAAATTGCAGTCAGAATAAAATCCAAATTTCTTATGAGAACTTGCAAGACCCCAAATGCATGGGCCTTTCCTTACCTACCTCTCTGATGATTTTTCTACTATTTCCCCCACACCATGATCCTCCAGCCACAATGTCCTTTCCTCTGTTTCTTGAACTTCCAAACTCATTCCCACCTCAAGTATGATGCTCCCTATATTTGGAAGTCTCTTCCCCAGATCTTTGCTTAGCTCCCTTACATCCTTCTGGAATCAGCAAAAATGTCATCTCCTTAGAACAACATTCCTTTATCAGCAAACTTCCCCATGCCCTGTTATTCTCCATCCCACTTAATGTGTTCTGTTTTCCTCATCACTCTATCTGAAATAATTTTTATTTGTTTCTGTGTTTATTCTATGTCTCCTTTTGCTAGAATGAAAGGCAAAGATTTTGTCATTTTTATTACATGGTGTCTGGAACAGTGAGCCTGGATATAGTAGATGCTCACTAAAGTTTTATGGCATGGCCAGATGCAGTGGCTCACACCTATAATCCCAGCACATTGTGGGACCAAGACGGGAAGACCGCTTGAGGCCAGGAGTTAGAGACCAGTCTAGTCAACATAGTGAGACCCCATCTCATTAAAAACAATGTATGGAATGGATAAATGACTATTAGCAGTTGTCTAACAAGCACCTGTTATGCACCTGGCACTGAGCTAGGTGTGCATCTCCACTACTGGCCAAGCATCAGGGGATCCAGACCCACCTAGAGGTATCTCCAGCTACATGAGTTCCCTGAATGGACAAGATGTTTGAACTCACCATGAGGCCGGTGTCACTTTGAAGGCAAAGGGCACTTAGAGAAAAGATTTGAATCTGTACAATTATAACACAGCTTCCTCAACTGTTGATGACACCCCATTGTTGACAAAATAAAAGTAGACTTCTCCACCAGATTGCCATCACTCTCTGCAGACTGGCCACAGTCTCTTCTGCAACCACTCCCTCCTTGTCCCTGCACCCCATCTCTAGCCACGCTGGACTTCCCCGAACATACCATCAATCTGCCTCCACTTATGCTGTTTCCCTGGCCTCAAGGATTCCTTCTCCATTTCCCCACCTCATGAAACCATAGACTCATCCTTTCAGAGCTGCCTCAAATGTCACCTGCCTTATAAAAACTCCTTTGCTTTTTTTCCCTCTGTAGTCAAAATAAATCACTTTTGTAAGCTATTCCTACACTTTGTTCATCCTGCTGGTGTAACAGGACAGTATATTACAACCCGTTAGAGCTCTTATTTTGCATCTATCTCCCATAGTGCCTAGCAGAGAACTTGGCATGGAGTATTGTGTTAGTTTGCTAGGTCTGTGATAACTATGTGGCTTAAACAACAGAAATTTGTGTCTCACTGTTTCTGGAGGCTAGAAGGCTGAGATGAAGGTGTCGGCAGGGTTGGTTCCTCTGGAGGACTATTAGATGGAACCTGTCCTGCTCCCCTTTCCTGGCTTCTGGTGGTTTACTGCAACCTTTAGCATCCTTGGCTTCTGGAAATATCACCTCAATTTCCGCCTTCCTCTCCACTTGGTGCTTTCCCTGTGTGTGTGTCTGTCTCTGTTCAAATGTTTCCTTTTTATAAGGACCAGGCCGGGTGCAGTGGCTCACGCCTGTATTCCTAGCACTTTGTGGGGCCAAGGCAGGTGGATCACCTGAGGTCAGGAGTTGGAGACCAGTCTGGCCAACATGGTGAAAACCTGTCTCTACTAAAAATACAAAAAAATTAGCCGAGTGTGGTGGTGCACATCTATAATCCCAGCTACTTGGGAGGCTGAGGCAGGAGAATCACTTGAACCCAGGGGGCAGAGGTTGCAGTGAGCCGAGATCACACCATTCCATTGCAATTCAGCCTGGACAACAAGAGCGAAACTCTGACTCAAAAAAAAAAAAAAAAAAAAAATATATATATATATATAGACACCAGTCATGGATTAGGGCCTGCCATAATGACTCCATTTTAACTCGATTACCTCCATAAAGACCTTATCTCCAAATAAGGGCACATTCTGAGGGTACTGGGAGGTTAACACACCAATATATCGTTTGTTTGGGAGCACAGTTCAAATGATAATGAATATTTTCCCAAAAGGGATTCATTAATGAGTTAATATGAACTGGAGTCCTTTCGGGAAGAAAAGCATCCATCTGTCTTCTGTCTTCTCTGGGTCACATTTTCTGAGGCAAGACCTGTGTCTCCTGAAGAAAAGTGGAACAGCCTGTAGTTGCTCAGCAAGTGAACAATTGACTGTAAATACTTATTCAGATACCACTTTTCTTCAAGAGAAACCTGGCATGGCAGGGAAGCTCCAAAGGCTCTATAAGGATGGAATTCACATGGTGGTAAGTTCATGCAAAGCAATCTCATGTTTTGTGTCACATTTTTCAGCATAGTGACAGTAAGATAAATTTTGTTTTGAATCCAATGAAACACCTACATCAGTCAGGTATTGGGGTAAGGCAAAGGTAATAATAGCTAACATACATTCTCTCAGTTAATTCTCATGAGAGCCCTCTGAAGTAGTTACAGGTATCAGTCCCATTTTATTGGGTAAAGAAGCAAGATAGGTACAAGAGAGATAGATATTGGGTGGCCCAAGGTCAGACAGCTGGTAGGTGGTGGAGCCAGGATTTGGCTCAGTTCTGATACCAAAGCCAATCTTTTATTATTATTATTATTATACTTTAAGTTCTAGGGTACATATGTACAACGTGCAGGTTTGTTACATATGTATACATGTGCCATGTTGGTGTGCTGCACCCATTAACTCATCATTTACATTAGGTATATCTCCTAATGCTATTCCTCCCCACTCCTCCCATCCCACCACAGGCCCCGGTGTGTGATGTTCCCCATCCTGTGTCCAAGTGTTCTCATTGTTCAGTTCCCCCCTATGTGTGAGAACATGCAGTGTTTGGTTTTCTGTCCTTGTGATAGTTTGCTCAGAATGATGGTTTCCAGCTTCATCCATGTCCCTACAAAGGACATGAACTCATCCTTTTCTATGGTTGCATAGTATTCCATGGTGTATATGTGCCACATTTTTTTAAATCCAGTCTATCGTTGATGGACATTTGGGTTGCTTCCAAGTCTTTGCTTTTGTGAATAGTGCTGCAATAAACATACGTGTGCATGTGTCTTTATAGCAGCATGATTTATAATCCTTTGGGTATATACCCAGTAATGGGATGGCTGGGTCAAATGTTATTTCTGGTTCTAGATCCTTGAGGAATCGCCACACTGTCTTCCACAATGGTTGAACTAGTTTATAGTCCCACCAACAGTGTAAAAGCATTCCTATTTCTCCACATCCTCTCTAGCACCTGTTGTTTCCTGACTTTTTAATGATTGCCATTCTAACTGGTGTGAGATGGTATCTCACTGTGGTTTTGATTTGCATTTCTCTGATAGCCAGTGATGATGAGCATTTTTTCATGTGTCTGTTGGCTGCATAAATGTCTTCTTTTGAGAGGTGTCTGTTCATATCCTTTGCCCACTTTTTGATGGGATTGTTTGATTTTTTCTTGTAAATTTCTTTAAGTTCTTTGTAGATTCTGGATATTAGCCCTTTGTCAGATGGGTAGATTGTGAAAATTTTCTCCCATTCTGTAGGTTGCCTGTTTACTCTGATGGTAGTTTCTTTTGCTGTGCAAGAGTTCTTTAGTTTAATTAGATCCCATTTGTCAATTTTAAGCCAATGTTCTTAGTCCCCATTATACTCTGCCTTTCTGCTTGTATTATGAGCTAGGTTTTGGGAACCTGGGCTTACAAGCTGGAATAGGCTTTGAAGGTCATCTCAATACCCTCTTCAATGCAGGAGACCCTACTCTAACCTCCAGAACAAATGGTGTGCCTGCAGTATTTTCAGGCTTAAATTTTACTTCCTAAAAAATGAAGAAATTGGGCTCTATAGCTCCTACCTACTTAATAACTCTGTGATCATGCAAAAATCCCAGGAAATGCATTCCTCCAAGTGGTGTGGTTGCAAATTCTAATTATAAGAAAAAGTCTTTCTTATAATGGATCAATATGTACCCCCCTGCAGCTTCTATCCTTTTCTCCTTGTTCGGCCCCTCTGAAGCAACAGAGAGAATAGTCTACTCCATTCACATGATAGCTCTTTATAGACAACAACCTTTCTTCTTTTGACACCATCTCCAAGCATTTTCCCACATTGGTTTTCTTCCTCTGGGCAAACTCCATGTTGTCAAATAAATCTATCTTAAAAAAATGAACTAGAAGGTCTGAAACAATTGAGTAGCTTAGTGTCTGCTACATGCAAGATCAAAGCAGTGGATTCCATTCTTTCTCCTGTTTGGATGCTGTTTCTTCTGCAGAGCATCATGGAGGGAAATGAAGCCAGCCAGCTATACTAGGGCTGTGAGAAGAGTGAGTCAACCACAGGTGTTTTGGCATGCAGGAACTCTGCCACTTTTCAGGTGCCTGCTAGAGCTCAGCCCACCAGAACTCTTTAAACCCACTGCAATGGACTGAATGTACGTGTCCTGCTGCCAAATCCTATGTTGAGATCCTAATCCCCAGTGTGATGGTTTTAGGAGATGGGGCCTTTGGGAATTAATTAGATCATGAGGGTGAAGCACTCATGAATGGGATTAGCACCCTTATGAGGGCCTCTTCTTATAAAAGAGACCATTTGCAAGCTGGAAAAGATCCTCACCAGATCCCTGCCATGCTGGCACCCTGATCTCAGACTTCCAGCCTCCAGAACTGTGAGAAATACATTTATGTTGTTTATAAGCTACCCAGTCTATGGTACTTTGTTATAGCAGCTGGAACAGACCAAGACACCCGCCCACTTCCTCATCCATTTCTAGCATTGACTCAAGCTTGCTCATAGGTTCACCTGTATCTCATCACTTACCTAGTTAAGTCCCAATCATTATATTTATTTAGAATGTCTGGGGTCGGGGAGGTGTTTACCTTCCTACTGCCACTTCTCCTGGCCCGTCCCTGACACAGAGGTGCCTGGCTTTCCACTGCAGGACCCATCCTCTCCCATTCCTATCTGCCCCATTTACTGTTGCCACAGTAACTCTTCTGCAACACAGCCTCCTCTTGCAACTCCTTAATCACCTGCCACATTCTTTCTCTGCCCGTTGGCCTATGGCCAAGGCCTCTGTCCAACAGAGCCACCTTCCCAGTGGACTCCACACTTACAGGTCTCATGTCAGTCTCTGTCATGATGAGAATGACGCCTTTTTCTTAGTTTATATCTAAAGAACCGACACAGAGAATTTCCTAAAAAAAAGTTTGTTATTAAATTGATATGAACTCTTCCTTTTGTGAGCAGTAAATACCCATCTGGTTCCTGACACTGAGGGAAGGAGTTATTTGTGTTCTTCTCCAGAAGTCAAAAGGACCAAGTCTGGCTGGACTGCTCTGGTTTTGAACACAATTCCCTTGCTCATTAAAACATTTTGAGAAGTTTGAGTTTGTAATTAAAGAAAGCACCTCCTCCCAAATTAATCCCAAAGAAATTCATCCAATTTTAGCGACTCAGAGGAAGATATTATGGATCCTAACATCTGACAAATACCAATTCCAGATGGTAAGAATGAAAGAATATTAAAAGTAAAAAAGCCTGGTAATTAAATGGACAAGTGGCTGACATGATGGCTGTGGGTTTCTGGATGAGTCCCAGATGGAGGATAAGGATCTACTCCAGCTGTGTAGCAGGGCGAGGCATCCCCAGGAATGACACTTACAGTTTCCACTTATCTGCAAGTCAGTTCTGTGAGAAAGATATTAGATTCACTTCTCTTTCCAAGAGCAGATGTAGTTTTAAAATGACATTGGTTGGGTCCAGTTCCTTATTTCCTCACTGAGAATTTATTCCACAATGATATCCCATGACTGCCAGGAGCATCGGAGATTAGGACTCCCAAAAGCATACTCCTGAATTACTTCCTGCCATTGCAAGCCATTCTCAAGGCCTGGGCCCCGGGTCCCCTTTTCGGGGCCCAGCTTGGAAAGGAATGAAGGCTTATAGCTGGGGACTGTGGACAACAACTTAGTCCATAAGGCCATGGATTTCCTGGAAGAGCGTTGGCTTGTGCTTCTCAGCACTTCAGGCAGCACTGCACCCTCCCTTTTCCTTCTGTGGATGACACACATTCCCATCTCTTGCAAAAACTTTAGCAAGCTCTTGAGGGTAAGGGTGAAGCTTGGCGTGGATGGATGACATAGAGAAACTGCTACAGGAAGCACCATCTCATCTGAATGGTATTTTGGGCTTGAACAAAGCCTAACTGTTAAGACTTTTAATTAGCAAAACAAAGTCTTAAATACAGATACTGAATAAGTGGGATCATAGGGTCGTGCAAGGACCATTACAGAGTGTGATTTCAGTGGAGTATTTATAATTCATAGATTCATCTGATGAGTCATATGTGCCAGGCATGTGGCTGAGTGCTGGAAATATGCAAATGGAAAGAATTCAGTAATTGTTGAATTGCATGGGTGCGTGCATACACACACACACACACACACACACACACACACACACACACACACACACAAGCATTCCCATTCACATAATCTTCTTTCAACACCTGGAGATTGTTGGTTTGAAGCACCAGCTGTAGCTGCTTGCATTTGCTTTGGATACCTGATTTCCTCATTTACTTTTTACCCCTGATTTAATTTGATGTAGCCACTATGTAAGAGAAGCTTAGATATTGGGAGAGAGGTGGAAAGAGAAATATGTATTTGGTGTAAGATGTTTGTGTGCACATCTGAGCTGTTGATTTAATGAGATGACATCCAGGTCTGCAAATTGAATGAGAAAGGGGAGAGAAGGGATTTACACACTGGCTGGATAATTACAGATTTGTTTAACTGTCACTAGGATTCCATTTCATGGTTTTGTTTTTATAATTGAAATTATTTCACCACTGGGTTAAAACCTTATATCTTAAGTGTCACCCAGCAGCATAGTTTTGTGATTGAGCTGCTCTGGAAAGCTTTTGAAACATAAGGTTTACCAAGGAAATAATAAAATACAGGCACAATACATATGGGGTGCAAAGTCAAGGTGGTTGATTAACATGTAAAGATTATTGAAGTGTGCAGTGAAATATGGGGTAATCTGTTACACATGGTTTATTGGTAAAAATTTTAAAACACAGGGTATTTGAAAATAAATAAAACCCAACTTTGATTAGTGTGTGCACTTTCAGTAATAGAATACATAATCTTGAAAAAATATTGGAATCCCTTTTGAGGTACAATGGTTTAGCACCGATTTTTCATTTGAAATTAGTGTTTACTCTTAGCCAGAGAAAACTCCCAGATGTGTTTTTCATTAGACCATGTATTTAATTAGAAGCCATAATTATAGAGCACTTTGCAATGTGCAATGTGTTATTCCTCATAGATGAACCTATACCAATATTAAGAACTATCATTCATTAAGGGTTTGTCTTGTACCTGGCCCTGTGGTAAGTACTTCACAAACTCATTTAATTCTCAGAAAAACCCTGTGGCTATTTTTATGTGCATTTTACAGATTAGAAGCCTGCTACCAAGTGAAGTTAATAAGTACCTTGCCCAGGGTTATGGAGAGGCAGAGCTGGAATCTTTGCCTCTTGGTCTGTTCTGTCTGACTCCAAAGCCTAAGCCCTTAATCACTACACTGACCCTGGATGTCTTTGAGTGGGGAAGTATTTGTACAGGGCTCCATCTACTTAGCTTTGTCCTGCATATTAACAGGGTGTGTGGTTGGAAAGAATACCTGGTCACTTCGTCTTCTCTAGCAACCAGCACCTCAGTTTCGTGCTCTGTAAAATGGGGATCATAATTCTTATTACTTACGGGGTTGTTGTGAGTTTTCAATGAGATAACACGTAAGAAAAATGTTATAACTTGCAAGGAGTCATGTAAATATAAATACCCATTATGTTAATTTTACTATGACAATGTTTATCTGTCAATCCTCACAAATTCTGTGGATATAGTTACTCCCATATTGGAGGCAGAGTGTCTAGCTGGCTTTTTAAAGTTTACAAAACGGAAATGTGCTGAGGAGTAAAATCCTTTTGCTAATCCTCCACTTTCCCCTGCAGATCAAATGGGAACACCCGTGTCTCCCTGGAGATGGAGAGTTTTGTTTCACTGACAAATGACTTGGCTTCTGAAAAGCATTCTTTCCTTCTCCATAAATATTTAAAAGCTCTATTGCCATTGGAAGAACTTTCTTTGCACGTTCACCACTGCATCCACTCCCATATTTTTCCTTTCCTTTGTTCTTCCCTCCTAGTAACCCCAAAGCTTTTAAAGAGAAACTTTGGGATTTTTTCTTTCCTAAAAGGGATATTTATTTTATTCTGAAATGTCAGATGAGTCACTGCAGTTGGAAGAGGACCATTTAAGATAGTGTATGCTGAACTGCTAAATAAATAATAGTTGACATGCCCAGAGCAATTTCTCTTAGCCTGTGTACACCTAAGAAGAGCCTTCATTCAAAGAGAGAGTTGCTCAGGCTTTCATGGTTCAGAAGCAGCAGATAAGGTATAAAGTACATATACTAGGATCCAATGCACTACATGAAAGAACCATCTGGAGAAGTTTCTGAAAATTCATTTCCACTTAGTAAATATTTGCTGAGGGCCAAACACACAGAAGGAGCTATGTTAGGGACTAAAGGGGTACCAACATGAGTAAGATGCGCAGCTTGTTTGCAAGGTGTTTTTATATTATTGGGAAGGAAAGACTGGAACACAAGTAAGCGCAACATAAACAGAATAACACACACGTCTAACAAAGACACAACATGTTGGATTAAGAAGGGGGGCTAGATCACCTCCTGTTGGGGAAAAGAAAAGAGACTTCATGAAGAAGTTGGGACACTGGGAACAAACAGTGGTCCAACTTGGCTAGAGTGGTGGGTGACTGTAGGAAAATAATGCGAAATAGGATGAAAAGGTGAGTCATTCAGGTGACATTGCAGGCGGTCTTCGATATTAGGCCCATGAAGGAGACTCAATGAGGAGCTGGTCCCTGGAATTATCCCATTTTTCACATCTACTGCAGGTCCTTATGTAGGGTTATAATAAACCTACGTCTTTTGTGGGAGACCTTGGGTGGATTTCTTGTACAAAATGAACATGACCAAAGCTAACCTCCTTCCTTTGTTATTTTTCTCTTCATTTATTATATCTGCTCTTCCCCAGGGCTTGATATCAGAGCTGTGGGTGTGTGATAATTGGCTACAGCTACTGATGGCAAAGGGATTCCTTGCTCAACCCATTTGAAATCTTTTAATCTTGATTGCAAAATCCTGTAATGATTGGAATGGATCAGGGCAGGGAGGAGGGTCCTTTAGTTGTTGGTTCTCAACCCTGGCTGCATATTAGAATCACTTAGGAAGGTTTTAAAAATTCTGACCTTTGGCCCCCATCTCAGGATAACTGAATTAGAATCCTTGAAGTTGGGATTAGATATTAGCTTTGATTAGTTTTTAATTTTTAGGAAATTCCTCTGGTGATTCTAATGTACTATGAGAGTTAAGAACCACTGCTTTGATAATTTCTTTCAGGAAACCCAGAAAGTCCAGCTGTCAGGTAGCCTAACATTTCCCTTTTTGATATCTTTTTCCTGAAGTCAGGGTGAAACTCAAAGTGTGATTTCTCAGTGTAGGTTCCCATTCAAGCATTTTATCTATAAGTAACAGCCAGGACCCTTGCTAGAGAGAATGACAGAGATTGCATATTTCCCTAACATAGGAGCCAAGGCTGGCTAATATTGGGATTGTGATTTTTCACAAATTGACCACTGCCTTTTGTTCTGCAACATTGTCTTACGAGACAATGACTTCAGAATCCACAGTGTAACCAGCACTTCCTTCTCCCGACACATAATGTTGATATGGCAAGTGGGATTGCTGATCCCACCTGTTATAGGAAAGGGGTCCTTATCCACACACTACGAGAGGGTTCCTGGATCTTACACAAGAAAGAATTCAGGGAGAGTCTGCAGTGCAAAGCAAAAGCAAGTTTATTAAGAAAGTAAAGTGGTGAAAGAACAGCTACTCCATAGACAGAGTACGGTGTTCCTGAAAGTAAGAGGAAGAACACGTCCACCCTAGGTACAATGCTTGTGTATATAGGATAAAAAAAGATCATGGGGAGATGTACTCTGCTACAAGGGTTTGTGATAAAAGATTCGTTTTCTTAATTACTATATTTTGCAAGAATCAATATTATTATCTTTACAGGAAAATTAGGAATGCCTTTGCTTGGGTCTGTTTAGTAAACATTATCAATTTGTTCCTTTAACCGTAAACATCTAGAGGCTAAGAATACCTTTCTGGGAATGCAACCCAGCCAGCCCCAGCCTCATTTTCCTAACCCTCACTCAAGATGGAGTCACTTTGTTTCGAACACCTCTGACACAGCTACTTGAAATATATTTTTCTGCCAAAGAGACTTTTACTTAGCACCCTTCAAGATAATGTCAGACTCCTTGCATAGGGTCCTTCTGGTTCAAGTCCCTCAAAACAAGAAGTCTGGTTTCTAAGAGCTTTATTTTTTGCCTTGAATTATCTGGATAATTCCTTCAAGCACTTCATTCCGTATATAGACTTTTCCCTGGTTTAAGAAATCCAGATTTAAAAATATGGAGCACCGTATTTTATGTCTATGCTGCTCCCCAGAGTTGTAAATTGAAGGGAGTAACCTTCATGAATACCAGCCCAAAGTCAATACCAATCTGGTCCAAAGTCACAGATTGTTTTGACTTCACAGTTGTCATGTGGGAAATTACCTTGATAAACTAGTAGCCTGAAAGTAATTTATCAGCCAAGCGATAGTAGCCTGAAAAGTACATTATCAGGCAAGCTAGAGTAAAAACTACATTTCCCAGACATCCTTGCAGCTGGGTCTGGCTATGTCACTAAGTATTGGCCAATGGGATATAAGTAGAAATGAAATGTAACGTTTCACCAATCTCAGAAGGAAGGAATATATTTTCTCTTTCCCCTTCCTGCTGGCTGGAATAAGGACTTCATGAAAAGTCATCTGGGGCTATGTGGTTGAGGGCAACTCTCATGTGAGAGAGAAATATATTTCTCTCTTGTTTATACCAGTGTTATTTTGGGTTGCTGTCACATACAACTGAGCTCATATTGAACTCATACACCATCCCTCAGAGTCTTAAGTATCATTACAAAAATATTCGGTAGGCACTTGTCCCCAGGAAGGGAAGTTGGGAATAAAACTTAATTTGCAACACAATGATTTAATCAACAACATTTTGTTGAAAGTAGCCTGATTTGAGTTTATCATATGGCCAAGGAGAAATGGATCACACGAAAACCAAATATTCCAGAGGGGTCACTGAACCATAGGTGTACCCTATGTCCAGCCTCTGACATATTGGAAAACTCGGCTAAGTGGAAGAAAGAAACAGCAGAAACAAACTCCATTCCAATGAGAAGAACAAAATGTTAATCACACTCTAAAAGGAGACATCCCCATGTTTCATGCACAATTCACTGGGCATCAGTGTAGACATAAGTCTACATGTTCACCCTGTCTCCCAGGACAAAAAAAAAAGGTTGAATTTCTGAATTACGTGCATCAGTTGCTTTGCTAAAGTCATAAATTCAAAGGAAAGAGCAAAATGTGAAAGATGTTAAAATCTAGGGAGCAGTTTTGGCTGAGACAGTGAGCCCCATACCATTCCTTATCGAGTCTGGCCACCATTTGTCTCTGTATGAGCTCCCTAAGCAATGATACTTCTGGATATCTGTGGAGAGGAGGGCTCAGCTCTATATTTCATAAGGTTCACTTCATTTTTCCTCAGCCCCAGAGAAGGCAGTCTAGCATATAGCATGCTTAGGAAAGAAAGTAATGAGCTGTCAGGAAGGGCAGATTAGAAGCAATTCACTGAGTAGTCAGTATCTTAAGCCATGCTCTTGTCAAGTTGGCGAACTTTTCTCCCTCTCAGTTCTTCCTAGGAACTCATGTATTACCCTCAGGGCATTGCATCCTGTCAACCCACTTGGGTCATCTAATCCATTCACACTGGTTCCAGTTTTCTTGACACATAAGAATTGTAGACACACTTGATGTGTGTACATATTTCTTCCTACTGAGTCACCCTTCTTGCCTCGGTTCCAGTGCAGATGCAGACATTTCAAGAGCACAAGGTGTAACAAAACATATGGCACCAAGTTACATGAAATGTGGTGTTTAATTCCACCCATAACTGTTTTTGGTGATATAGTGTGCAGTTTTAAAACAATATTTTAGCACAAAAAATGTAAATGTTCTTGTAAATGTCACATCTTTCCCAAGTGCTTTGGTTGATTCATCGTTAAGTGAAAAGCCTTAATTATATTGCTGTTACTCATTAATAGCTGAAGTGCAGGATAAGTGGGGATATACAGTCTCAGAGCTTTCTGAGTGCTGACTTGATGAGACGACTCATAGACATCAGGGAAAAACATGTCCCACAAGGAGATAGGATGATGGATTTGCTGATTTATTTGGTGCTATAACCAATATTCAGGAAAGGATGTAGCACATTTTAGGGAAAATAATTGCTGAGGTTGAAGTGTCGTGTTCTTACAGGTCACTGAGTTTCTTTCAGATCTGCCAGGATTCTCTAGGCATTCTCATAGGCTTCTGATATCAGCTTCTCCCTGAAACTGTGAACCTCTATCCAGGATATATTGTTATGGTCCTTTCCTCTGAATACCATAAGGAAAGAGGGGGCTGCAGGTTCTGAGAGGGAAAAATGAGAACCAGTTGGCTGTGAAGGCAAGGAGGACAAGGTCTGAGGGCCAAAGGAAGAATGAATCAAGAGAAAAAGCAACTTAACATATGGGTACACAGTAGGCTGGTGGAGGTGAGAGCAATTTGTAGCTTAAAAGCCAGACAAATCACCCCAAGGCAATTGTGGGTACCAGGGCCTACAAGGGAAGGACCCTAATGGGCAGAGGCAAAAAGCTGAGTTTTGTCCCTTTAGCTAATTTAGTCTCCCTGGGATGGCCTGCTTAGAGTGGGTAGGGAGAAGTGGTCTAAAAAGTTAACATTGATTGACAAAGCTAACATTGCCTCATTCAATCCTCACAAATTAGTTTTCAAGGTAGATATTATTATCTGTACTCTTCCCAGAAAAACTGGAAAGTTAAGTAACTTGACAGAAGTTTCTCAGTCAGAAGTGATAAGATATGGATTCATTTCTTCATTCATTCATTCATTCATCCTGTAGTTAGGGTCTATAAGTTTACAAGCGATTACTTGTATGTGCAGAGGAATATGTAGGTTCTTTGTTTTCTATAATTCAGGCCCCCTCACTGATGTCCTGTGGCACAGGGGGGCAATTGAGTTGCAGGGGTGCAGAGACTTTGATGTCCTCTGCCTCTCGGAACCTAGGCAGGGTTGGGAGTCCCTAGCCAGTTGTCTTGACTGCTTTCCTTTATGTTCTATGCAGGTATTATCATTTTCCATCTGTGCTACCATGTGAAAAATGTTGGGAAACTCTACTGGAAACTGACCTCGCTCTTGGGACCCACCCTGCCAGGCAAAAGAGGTATGTACATCTGCTTCCAAGTTGATGAGGTGACGACTTCTCAGTCTTTTCCAGTTTAAACTGCCTTTTTCAAGTTAGCTCATTGCCTTCCACAGAAATGCTTGAATTTTCAAAATTTCTTTCCTTCCCCCTTTTTCATTCCAGGCTGGCTCCCAGTGTATGGGCGTGTAGTTCTTTGGCTTGTGTTTTCTAGATCCTTGCTGGCTTTGATGTGATGGAAGGGTCACATCAAAGCCTGCTTGACTGAGTGTACTAGCTCTGTCCTTCTTGAATTCATTGCTGGTGTCACTGGTCCTGTCTGGCTTTGGGTCCCATGCTGGGATCAGCAGTCGCTGACCTTGGACCTTGCTTTTGTCTCCAGTCTCAAGGTTCCTGCTCTTGATGGGCTTGCCTTCCTCACCTCAGGCCTCCTTAGTCCTTCATTCCTTCCTCCACTTCTGTGTCCCCCACCAGGGCACATGGGAACTTCTGGACTATCTGAATATAGTGCACCCGTCATGAGAAACCGCCAGTGCAAGCTCAGGCTGTCTGTCTAGACTTTTCTCTGTATTGCCCCGAGGCCCAGCCAACTGAGTGCAGCCCTGGGCCCTGCACATTGGAGGCCATCCCTTATCTGTTCCTCTGGCTGCACCCCTTCCTTCTAGTGAGGAGTCCACGAGGCCAAGAGGTTTTGGTCTTTTCTTAGACCACACTTCGGGTATGCAGGATTCTGAAAATCCTGTGTAAGCATCCCTGAGGCTGTGTCCAGGACCTTGCATGCCACCTCCCAGGCCACTACTGTATCTATATCTGGGCCCAAGGATGGCCAGGGAGCAACAGTTTGGGGGGTCTGTGGACATTTGGGTGGCCCCCATTGTGGTGCAGAATGGAACCAAGAGTGGGAAGAAAACTGGAGTTAGGGCCAGGCACGGTGACTCACGCCTGTAATCCCAGCACTCTGGGAGGCTGAGGTGGTGGATCACTTGAGACCAGGAGTTCGAAACCAGCCTGGCCAACATGGTGAAACCCTGTCTCTGCTAAAAATACAAAAATTAGCTGGGTGTAGTGGTGTGCGCCTGTAATCCCAGCTACTCAGATGGCTGAGGTAGGAGAATCCCTTGAACACAGGAGGCAGAGGTTGCAGTAAGCCGAGATTGCGCCACTGCACTCCAGCCTGGGCAACAGAGTGAGATTCTGTGTCAAAAAAGAAAACAAAACCAAAACAAAACTGGAGTTAGGTCAGAAGGTCAGAGAAGTTGACCTCTTTTCCAGGCGCCACACCTGCTCCTCCCTCTGCCAAGGTGCACCTCTGCAAGTGTGCCAAGCTGGCTGTGATGCTGTGCAGGGCCTGGGGCTTCTGGAGAAGCTTGCAGCAGCCCCCACCCAACTGTGTCATGAAATCTGGCCTCTGGTCCTGGTGCCCTCTGGTTTTTCTACGTGTGTCTGGATGTTTCTACTACAGTCAGCCAGGCCCTCTCCCTGCCCTGAGATTTTGGCCTGGTGGTTTTGGGTGTGGTGATGATAGGGGTACTGGGAGTGGGGAAGTGACTAAGATGTGTCTGACTTCTTGTTTCTCCTTGTTCTTTTTTTCTCTCTGCACACTAAAAACCTCCCTAACAGAGCTAGAAATTCTTCTCAGAGTGATTTCTAGCTTCCTGTGGCTCGAAGTGAAACTCCCTAGAGTTCAAAACTTCATTTCTGGTATCTAAAGGAAGTTGTGTGGAATCTTGCTTTCTTCAAAACCTGACATCTAGCAGTTCTGCTGTAGCAATTTGGCAAAGATACAATATCCAAGTACATGATTAGCTGGTTCATTTTATTGAACAAGGTATAGATTTGTTTGGTTGCCTTCAAATTCATGTGTTAAATCACCTGTAAGGCTGGGAGCAGGGGCTCATACCTGTAATCCCAGCATTTTGGGAGGCCAAGGTGGGCAAATTGCTTGACTTCAGGAGTTCGAGACCAGCCTGGACAACTGGCGAAACCCAGTCTGTACAAAAAATACAAAAATCAGCTCGGTGTGGCAGTGAGTGCCTGTAGTCCCAGTTACTTGGGAGGCTGACGTGGGAGGATCACTTGATCCTGGGAAGTGGAGGCTGCAGTGAGCTGAGATCAAGCCACTGCACTCCAGGCTGGGCGACAGAGCAAGACCCTATCTCAAAAAAAAAAAAAAAAAAAAAAAAAAAAATCACCTGTAGATCCTCATCATGTGCAGTGGATTCACATGTGGATTTAGAATGATAGGAAACAACAGCAACAAAAGAAACCCCACAGGTCCTCCTCCATAGATAGTTTGAGAAGCATTGATCAAGAGGACCCATAGCTTAGAGCCCAAAAGCTTATCAAAGACCCTCTTTTCTAGATGGTATCTACTACCTCCCTAAAGGGTAGGTACATTGTTCTCCCAAGGCCACTGAATTCATAAGATATGAAAATACTTTCATATACCAATTAATCCAACAACCATCACTGTGCACTAACTATATTCTAGTTACTTCTGCTATTTAAACTCAGATCTATGCTATTTCAAAGGCTATGCTTATTCCCCTAAACTGTATCCCCTCTGCATATCAGGTCTCCTGAAATTCCCACCATTTGTCTCACAACTTTGGCTTTATTGGTATTTCCTTCTAATCTTCCACTTTTTATTTCCCTTGACCAATTTCTCCCCCTGATTGCCTCATCTGTTCTTGATCTAATTGCTGGTTTATTCCCTGGCTTGGTGGTCAGGTTCTGTATGGACCACGGGCCCTTGGGATGCTGGAGGGCACAAAACACCCGTGAGTAGCTCAATCTCCTTTGTTGTTTCTGGGGCCTGTCATGGCACAATCAGCATTGGACTTCAGCTTTCTTAAAGGCTGGTGAAGCATGCACTCCAATATTCCAAGTCATTCTAATGATAGTGATCCCTATGCCCAGACCACCTGACTGAGCACCTGGCCCAAAAGCCACTCCGGGCTTGCCTAATCCGTACGTATCCTTTAGGATCCTGTGCAGGTTTGTGTACTCCAGGAAATATTCCCTAGCCCCTGAATAATTTGGGTGTGGACCCACAGTCCTGTAGAGGTAAAAATCTGTAGCACCGTAGACTCCCAGACATTCTGTGCTTGCTCGGAGCACAGTGAAGCAGCAGGTCTGACTGTGGTTTTCATCCCAACAACATCACCCTTTCCTGGAAGCTGTCAGAAATGCAAATTCTCCGCACCAAGACCTGCTGAATCAGAAAGGGTGAGGCTGGAGCCCTGCAATCTGTAACTTAACAAGACCTCCGGGGGATTCTGGTTTTCATTAACATGTGAGAACCACTCTGCAGAGAAATAATCTTACCTGTTAGACTATCAGCTCCCCAAAGTCAGGGATGATGAGTCTGATTTGTCTTTGTGCCCCCAGTATCTGAAAGAGTTCCTGTGTGTGTGCCTAGCTCATGACAGATAAAGGTGTGGATTTGCTGCTTTATTGATAATTTTATGACCAGATTCCCATGAAGGCCCCCATTCTGGCTCCCAGTAACAACACTTTTCCTGTCATCTGGAGAGTGTCTGGGAAAACAATAGCAGAATGAGAATAAAGGACCTCTTTATAATAAGTGTGCCAGCCAAAGCCCAGCAGGAAACTGGTAAAATCTGGGTTAGATCATGCAGTTTTGGCTTACAGTCTACATGGGGGGTATCTCTTAGTGACCCCCATTTTAGACTGTGGATCACACTACCCTCTGCCTGCGGTGTGGAGGAAGGACATTTAGGAGAGAAAGAGGCTGCCAGTTGGTCTGCAAACAGGCCCTGATTTAACCTGTCACCAGGTGAAATCTGCATGTAAGGCTGCTATAGAAAAGGAAGGTGGGGGATGCTGCTCTTCTGGGGCCCTGAGCCAACTTTCCTGCCCAGCCACATGGGCTCAAAAAGAATGATAGGAGGCTGGGTGCAGTGACTCATGCCTGTAATCCCAGCACTTTGGGAGGCTGAGGTGGGGGATCACTTGAGGCCAGAAGTTCAAGACCAGCCTGGGCAATAGAGTGAGAGCCCATCTTTTTTCCTCTTCTCTTCTCTTCTCTTCTCTTCTCTTCTCTTCTCTTCTCTTCTCTTCTCTTCTCTTCTCTTCTCTTCTCTTCTCTTCTCTTCTCTTCTCTTCTCTTCTCTTCCCTTCCCTTCCCTTCCCTTCCCTTCCCTTCCCTTCCCTTCCCTTCCCTTCCCTTCCCTTCCCTTCCCTTCCCTTCTCTTTCTTCCTTCCTTCCTTCCTTCCTTCCTTCCTTCCTTCCTTCCTTCCTTCCTTCCTTCCTTCCTTCCTTCCTTCCTTCCTTCCTTCCTTCCTATGATAGGAGTGGTGCTGATGAGAATAGGAGCTAACATGGACTATTATGTGCCAGACATTGTTCTAAATGGAACAGAAATAATGACCCAGGTGTCAGTTTTCCAGATGAGAAAACCGAGGCACAAGGAATATATTGCCAAGGTCATAAAACTGATAAGTGGTAGAGCCAGAAGCAGGAGTCTCATTATGTTGCTCGGGCTGGTCTCAAACTCCTGGGTTTAAGTGGTCCACCCATCTTGGCCTCCCAAAATGCTGGGATTACAGGCATGAGTCAAGTCAAGTCCCAGCCCAAAGCCTGATCTCAAACTACTTTGCTAATCTGCTTCTCCATAGACAGAGAAGTGCAGAAGGGCCCTAGGGGATGTTTAGGGGCGAGTAGGTGGGAGTGTGGCAGGCACAGAGAAGGACAGGTGGGGACACACACAGTGAGAGAATAACTCCTGGGCCTTGTTGGGCCCCAGAGCCTCCTTGTCTACCCAGCCTCTTGGTTTCTAAGAGAGTGAGGCTGGCTAGTGTGTCCTGCAGGGCCAGGCCCTCCTAGGCTTCATGGGCACATGAAGGCCAGAAGTAGGATGTAACAGAGAAGGGAACAAGGGAGGCTAAGGGCTCCTGCTTTCAAGGCATTGAATGCCCCCTTCCCTCATCCAAATAATAAACATGGTCCAATGAATTTCTTCTGGCCAAACTAATCAGGCTAGAAAATCCACCTTCCCTTTGGAGTGTGGTGAGGGGAGCTGGGAGGGAGGAGGTGGGCAGAGGTGGGCATGGCTTGATGGAGCTGTGTTGCATGGCACCCTAGCCCTCCCTAAACCACAGAGAGGTGGGGAAGGAGAGGGCAGGAGAGAAGGAAGGCTCTTGGCATAAGAGGTATTTCAGCAGTGGGAGTGGGCTGGGAAGTGAGGCCCATGCCTGAGTCAATTGGGAAGTAAATTGAGAAGAAAAGATAGAAAAGGGGTTGTTTACCCAATTCACATTTGGGCAGCCTCAGAACTTCCTTTAAAAAGGGAGATGACAGTGAATTGGGTAGAGATGCTAAGTCAACAAACAAGAAAGTTAAGCCATCATCACTGTTTTCTTGCAAAGGTTTTTCAATATCGTAAAAAAGTTTTTTTTCCTTTTCAATAAAACCACCAGCTTTGGTGTTTCTTTTTGCATTAAAGGTACATCATTTTTCCCAGAGTGATTAATTGGAAAAGAATTAATTTAGTTCACTTACTGATGTCCCATCTGAAATGTGGGAGGTTATAGAAAACAGAGTTGGCTTATGATATATTTATTTCCCCCCACATCAAGCATCTTAAAGACACTGAAATTGACAGAGATTCTTCTTATGTTACAAATGAAGAAACAGACTCAAGGAGACTGAGCGCCTGCCCATAGGTGATCAGTCAGCTGTCAGAGGCAGGATTAGGTCTCAGTTCTCTTCTTGCTGTTCTGGCCAGTGTGCATGCTCTTGGGTATTCCAATGCAGCACAGTTCTCACCCGTGCTTTTGAGGCAAGTGACCTGTTTCTAAGTAGGCTCTTCACAGAGATGCTTTTAATGGATTTACCTCATTTTTAAAGGGAAGAGTTCATTTCTTCTCCTCCCAAGATACATGTGATGGATGAAATTATTATCTCATCAGCTTAATTATCTTTTCACTTTGGAGTGCAGGGAACTAGCCACACAGGATTTTACTGAAAAAAAAAAAAAAAACAACAACAAAAAAACCTTGCAGTGGTGAGGACCTCTCACTATCCCTGGAGAGGGCGCAATGGAGCCCTGCAGAAGTGGCATTTACAGGTTGCCAATTTCCACTGTAACTCTGGGAGTCCAGACTGTACACTCATAGAAACATTCCATAGATATTAGGCAGCTGTATTAATTCAGGGAGTCTATTTTCTTCATCACTTCCTTCACAAACTGTATAAAGCACAGGAAAGCCCATTCTGGGTTTAGTGACTGAATGGCAATCAGAACAAGGTAAACCAGATTAAATGGGACTTATCTGAAGGGAGAGAAAATGGAGGCAGGAATTCCTGTTCAGTCATAGAAGTAAATGATGAAAAATCAGTAGTAGTCCTCTTGTTAGATGGGCGGCCCTAGACTGAGAACAGAGCTAGATTTAGGGAGTGGCTGGGTAGGAAGCTTCCTAGATGTCAATTTGTAAACTAGAACCTCTTAGAAATATAGTACAGACTAACTCAGGTTTCCATGTGATGCCTTCCATACTGGCCAAATGTAAATCGATTCTGCTCCCACTAAAGTAGGCCATGCTCTACAGTAGAAATTAAAGATTTACCCTTGACTGCCATCTTTGAGTATCTTTCAACATGCATGTACGTACAAGTTACATGTTCTGTCTGTCCCATTAACCCTGAGACCAGCTCCTGCTGACAGTTGTGAGAAGCTGGTGTTTGCAACTTATTTTGAAACTCAGTAATATATGACATGTTACTGTTCAGTGGGTCTCAGTAATTTATTTTAGAGTGATTTATTGTCTACATCTTTACATGGTTCAATTTGCTTACAAAACATACAAAACATTGTTTTTCATTCTGAAGACCTTAGTAATGAATCCCACATTATTGAAAATAGAAAAGAATACAATTTTATTAATATAAAATCAGTTTCTCTTTGCTTTCATGAAATAAATGTTGAGCAAATCTTTAAAGATTTGAAGGGTCTGAAGGGTCACCCAATTATTGCTCAGGCCTCTCGCATGTCTAGGTAAGTACAGGTCTACCTACCTTACCAGCTGGAGCTGGAGCTGTACAATGGAATGTGGAAACAAGGACAGATTTTACTGGTGTTACAAAGGAAGAAATGACAAAAACCAAACAGGTGAAAGCAATGAAAGTGATGCTGCGTTGGTCTGCATTCGGCTACACCAGATTGCCTGAGAGATGGGGCCATTTAGAGTAAATGAAAGAATTGGCACTTTGGGGACCTAATGGCTCTCAGAATCTTAAAGGGGTCAGAATCAGGCCTAACAATGAGATCTTTGGCTCATTTCTGGTTCCAAAGTCACTGTATGAATTCAATCAGAGATTATTCTGAGATTTTCACTGACAGTAATGACAGTCAATGCATATTTGCTACATGAAAGAAATAAATTAGGGAAAGAAAGTGGAAATAAAACAATGCCATCCTTGCCAAATTTAGCTGGCATTGGGGCCTAACAGCCAATGTCTAGAAAAATAGGAGAAGAGAAAAGTGAGCAAACAGTCGGAGGAGGGGTGTGTAAGCATACACAGAGAAATCCCCCACCTCTCCCACATTTTTTTTTTTTTTTTTTTTGAGACGGAGTCTCGCTCTGTAGCCCAGGCTGGAGTGCAGTGGCCACATTTGCTCAGAGTTAACTTAGAGAGCCACTGTGTTTTCCACATGCTTCTCTACTTTGTTGCAGATTCATACACCCTGCTTGGAGAGAATCTAGATAAACACAAAGCCTAATGATTACCAATACATTGTTACTTCCCCATGTTGAACACGGGAATTATTATTTGCAGTGGTTTTCTGCATTTTTCTCCTGCCCTTTGTAGATTGTTAAATGCATTTTGAAATCAAGAGAGTTCTCGAAGGTCTTCATAAGCTGGGATTGTTTACCGAGCAAAACTCAGCTCTCAACAAATATTTGCAACTTAATGATACATTTGTATAAAGCCCCAGAATTTTTGTATGAAGCAGGTGTGAGTCAGTGTATATTTCACTGCTCTGTTAAGCATCTACCTTTGCCTTGAAATTACTCCCCATCTTACATGCGCAAAGATACTGAAGTGGTCATTTATTTTAAATTAACTTAGTGCTGGACTGGAAAACATGGAAAAGATAATGGCAAAATTATTTCAACAAGGTCACCTGGAGCTTGCAGTGAGCTGAGATCATGCCACTGCACTCCAGCCTGGGCGACAGAGCGAGACTCCGTCTCGGGGGAAAAAAAAAGTCATCTTTATAGGCCAATGTTTTTCATGCCAAACTGCTATGACTACATGAAAGGTAAATGTCTGGCACCAGGCAAAGGGGATGTTTGACCAATAGGCTTTGTGGCCCAAAAAAAACCCTCCATTTTGTTTTTTCTTTTTCCCTTTATTCACTATTGGGACATGTGGAAAACAGACGCTCTGAGCAAAGGAGACATTCAAAGGTCTCCCTGTTCCAGGGGCAAAATACAAACAAACACGCTGGTCATCAGTTTCCAGAATTTCCCATTTATTGCTTTCACTGCAACCGCCTGATCTCACTACAGGAATCCATTCTGTCTCCCATGTGGGCTCCTCTGGAGCAGAGTGAGCAAGCCGATGAGCAGAGTTCTTGCCCTTTAAGGGCTTCTGACCCTCCTGAATCCATACATTGCATCCCCGGGAGCTTAGTTCCCAGGCCCTCTAATTGAGCACCTTTGCTTCCTGCCAGGGCAGTCCCAACAAAGTGCTGGCCTCTGGGCTGTGGTGCTGGCTCTTCTGGCTTTGGTTCATTGTTTCTGGATTTGTTCCTTGTTTATCGATTTCACTTCCAGACTTTCCTACCTCCTTGTTCCCCTTAGTTCAGCCAAAAAGCAGCGGGCATGAATAGCTAGTGACACGGGATGAATTGTACGTCTTTGTTTATGTAGCTCTCCCCTTGGCTTCATGTGGATGGTGTTTTCTGAGGCCGTGGTGCTTGACTTTAGGAGCACAGCAGGGTTGGTGGTGGAGTCTTTAAAACTCTTGATGCCCAGGCTGCCCTCAAGACCAACTACACAGAATCTCTAGGGTGGGACCTGAGCATCAGGGATTCTCAGAGTTTCTCCAATAACTCTGAGGTGCAGCCAAAGTTAAGAACCACTGTCTTAAAACTATTGGTGTGATTTTAAACCTTCCCTAGTGTACGCTGCTGGGAAGGTATTGACTAATTCTGTTTTTATTTCCCTGAAATAAATCAAACCTGGAAAATACTGGGTCTAAAGTTACTACCTAAGGTGTTTCTGATGCCTGGACATTGAGCATCTCTGCTCTTGAAGAAACTTTCTGTCTTAGAAAGACTGCAGACTTTTTGAATGAGAGATCCAACAGTTTTTCATCATCCGATTAACAATTTAAAGCTGTAGTTATAGGTTATAGGGTATTGCTTAGAAATTGCTTCAGTAAGTACCATTTATTAACTAACTTGTATACATGGAATTATATTGTTTATTATAATTTATTGTTATGGGTGTACTTTCTTCATATTTATACCCTGGGAATGGTGAAAGATAAAGTGTGATGCTGAAACTGAAGGTAAAACCTTTTCCCTATTCATTTGCTTAGTTGTAAATTCGTTTACAATCCATAGCCCTCCCCACCAAAAACAAAATAAGGAAAGTAAAAAAATTCCAGGAAATGGTATTGCAAGTTTAGAAAGTTTGTATTAGGTACTTCAAATGTACTTAGATGCAGCCATGTTGTTAATTATTAATTTCTTCTGTTGTGATGGGATTAGATTTTTCACCATTCAGATAGCCAATTTCTGTATTATTACTGTAAGAGGCTTGTAATAGATTTAATCACAATGGATTAAGATGGCGGATAGGAGGTAGGACTAGCTTGCAGCTCCTACTTGGATGGACAGAGCAGCATGTGAAGACTCACATCATAGACTTTTGCTTGAAGAACTACTGCAGGAACATACCAGGAAAGCCGAGATAATCCACAGACCCTTTGAAGGAACTGGATCACCACTGCAGGCTCCCTGAGATGTGAAAAACTGTGAGTCTGCTTGCTTTCTCAATGTGGAGGTTCATGGTCCAGAGCAAGTTCTTAGCCCTGTTCACTGGCTGCCTGGAAATGGACTCGGTACTGTTGTGGGGGCATGGTGGGAGTGAGACCTGGCCTTTGGGACTGTAGGCTGTATGAGAGTGTGGTGAGGTATGTGACTGCCATCTTTCCCCTACTTCCCTGGTGACCTGTATGACTCAGCACAGGCAGCCATAATCACCCTGGGAATATAACTCCATTGGCCTGGGAACCACAACCCTATGCCCGACAGCAGCCTCAGCAAACCCCACCCAAGGAGAGGCTGAACTATATATAGACCAATAACAAGCAGTGAGATTAAAACAGTAATAAAACAATCACACACACAAAAAATCTAGGACCAGACAGATTCACAGCTGAATTCTATCAGACATTCAAAGAAGAATTGGTACCAATCCTATTGACACTATTCCAAAAGATAGAGAAAGAGGAAAGCCTCCCTAAATCATTCAATGAAGCCAGTATCACCTTAATACCAAAACCAGGGAAGGACACAACAAAAAATGAAAACTGCAATATCCCTGATGGACACAGATGCAAAAATACTCAAACAAAATACTAGTGAACTGAATCCAACAGCATATCCAAAAGATAATTCAACATGATCAAGTGGGTTTCATGCCAAGGATGCAGGAATGGTTTAACATACACAAGTCAATAAATGTGTTACACCACATAAACAGAATTAAAAACAAAAATCACATGATCATCTCAAGAGATGCAGAAAAAGCATTTGACAAAATCCAGCATCAGTTTATTATTAAAACCCTCAGCAAAATTGGCATAGAAGAGACATACCTTAAGGTAATAAAAGCCATCTGTGATAGACCCATAGCCAACATTATACTGAATGGGGAAAAGTTGAAAACATTCCCCTGAGAACTGGAACAACAAAAAGATGCCCACTTTCACCACTTCTATTCAACATGGTACTGGAAGTCCTAGCAGAGCAATCAGACGAGAGAAAGAAATTAAAAGCATCCAAATCTGTAAAGAGGAAGTCAAGTTGCTGCTGTTTGCTGATGATATGATTGTATACCTAGAAAACCATAAAGACTCATCCAAAAAGCTCCTTGAACTGATAAGTGAATTCAGTAAAGTTTCGGGATACAAAATTAATGTACACAAATCAGTAGCTCTGCTATATACAGTGACCAAGCTGAGAATCAAATCAAGGACTCATCCCCTTTCACAATAGCTACAACAAAACAAAACAAAAAACTTAGGAATATACCTAACCAAGGACATGAAAAACCTCTACGAGGAAAACTACAAAAGACTGCTGGAAGAAATCATAGATGACACAAACAAATGGAAACACATTCCATGCTGATGGATGGGTAGAATCAATGTTGTGAAAATGACCATACTGCCCAAAACAATCTAAAATTCAATGCAATTCCCATAAAAATACTACCATCATTCTTCACAGAACTAGAAAAAACTCCCTAAAATTCATATGGAACCAAGAAAAGAGCCCACATAGCCAAAGCAAGAGTAAGCAAAAATAACAAATCTGGAGGCATCACATCACCTGACTTCAAACTATACTGTAAGGCTAGAGTCACCAAAAAAGCATGATACTGGTAGAAAAATTGGCACATAGACCAATGGAACAGAATAGAGAACCCAGAAATAAACCCAAATACTTAACAGCCAACTGATCTTCAACAAAGTAAACAAAAACATAAAGGGAAAGGACACCCTATTCAACAAATGATGCTGGGAGAATTGGCGAGCCACATGTAGAAGAATGAAACCAGATCCTTGTTTTTTGTTGCAATTGCAACAAAAACAAAGACAAATAGTTCTGCACAGTAAAAGAGATAATCAGCAGAGTAAACAGACAACTCACAGAGTGGGAGAAAATCTTCACAATCTATACACCTGACAAAGGACTACTATCCAGAATTTACAAAGAACCCAAACAAATCAGCAAGAACAAAACAATCCCCTCAAAAAGTGGGCAAAGGACATGAATAAACAATTCTCAAAAGAAGATATACAAATGGCCAACAAACATATGAAAAAATGCTCAACATCACTAATTATCAGGGAAATGCAAATCAAAACCGTAATGTGATACCACCTAACTCCTGCAAGAATGGCCATATTCAAAAAATCAAAAAATAATAGATGTTGGTGTGGGTGCGGTGAAAAGAGAACACTTTAACACTGTTGGTGGGAATGTAAACTAGTACAACCACCATGGAAAACAGTGTGGAGATTCATTCCTTAAAGACCTGAAAGTAGACCTACCATTTGATCCAGCGATCCCACTTCTGGTTATCTGCCCAGAGGAAAAGGAGCCATTATATGAAAAAGATACTAACACAATTTGCAATTGCAAAAATATGAAACCAGCCCAAATGCCCATCAGTCAATGAGTGGATAAAAAAATGTGGTATATATGTATACAATGGAATACTATTCAGCCATAAAAAGAAATGAAATAATGGCATTCACAGCAACCTGGATGGAATTAGAAACTATTATTCTAAGTGAAATAACTCAGAAATAAAACGAAACATTGTGTGTTCTTACTTGTAGGTGGGAGCTAAGCTATGAGGATGCAAGGGGAATAAGAATGATACATTGGACTCTGGGGACTTGGAGGAAAGGGTTGGGATGTGGAGGGATAAAATTGAGTACAATGTACACTGCTAGGGTGGGGGGTGCATCACAAGCTCACAAATCACCACCAATGAGCTTATTCATGTAACAAAACACCACCTGTTCTCCAAAAACCTATTGAAATAAAACAAACAAACAAACAAAAGATTTAATTACAGTGTTTGAGACCTTGATGTCCAGAATATAGAACACAATGTTTTGGCCAAGTGTCTGGAGAAGTACATACTGGTTATCTCTCTGTGGGTTAACTCAGCACTCGTCAGCATTATCACTGCAGAATGTGTGAGCATCAGCAAGGAAATAGGAAAAAAAAATAGCTCTGAGTCGCATCAAATATTTCATGAGTTAACCTGTGAACTTCATTATCATTTCTCACTTCTCAGTACTAGAGGAAATCTCAGACTCAGAATTTTAGAGATGGATCCCAAGACTTATCTAGTCCTGGAATGGCAACATGATCTCATTCCTTGTGCCAGTGTTGAACTATTGGTAGCTGTTGGGTAGGTTCTTGTGTTGAGAAGGATAGCGAAACAATATCTATCTGAGCTCAGCAGATTGGGCACTGCTATCAATAGTGATGTCCACAATGGGTGTGTGAGAAGAGGGCTAGGGCAGAAGATGGGTCAGTAATTGTGTCTTATCTAGTCCCTTATAACAGTGGTTGTCAACATGGGTGTATACTGCAACCATCTGGGGGAGCATAAAAAATCCCAATGTCAGGCCACACTCAGAACAATTAAACCAGAATATCTGGGTGTAGGACCAAAGTGATTCCCATGTGCACTCAGAGGTGAGAATCCTACAGAAAAGAAAACAAAGGCTTTGAGAGATAATGCAAATCACCAAATGTTATATAGTTACAGGCATAGAATGTTTACCAGCTCTCATGATTCTCATCTACTCTTTTCCAGCCAGATTGTTTCCATCATGACTGTATGAAAACACAAGAATAATGACACATTATTGATGACTTGGTTCATTGATTTTTAGACCAGTGGTTCCTAGCCTAAGAGCAATTATCACCTCTCTCAACTAAATGAATTATAAATATTCATATTTTAAAATGACTGACTGAAAATATATGTAGAGCTTGTTTTAATGAGTAAAACACAAATTTATTTAGAAGTGTTATTGGATTCAGAATACTTTTTGACTCTTGTGTTTTCTCAGTGGATTATGCCCTCTCAGTTGCTATGACGTTGAAGTTGGGCACCACTGATTGAGACCTCAGGGGTTCAGGAAGCAGTGCAGCTGCGAAGAGCCCAGACTTTCACCAGGACTAATTCAAAGGCTCAGTGATTGCTTGCAGACAAACTTTGACACCAGCGTGGCTGGCCTGTCTGCTGTTGTTGATGTACATAGGAATGAGAAGGTTCTTTCAGGACACATGTGGCTCAATATAATCTGGCTGGCTGGATACTAGAAAATGTCACTCCTGAGCCTGATTGAGTGAGGATGCCAGTGGTACTTCAGCCTGGAGGTATTTTGAGCCTCTTTCAGGTCAGCAGCAAGCCACCCAATAGAAAAGTGTGGCAGAGTTTGTGATTATGTGGGTTGCCATCATATTTCTTGTGTTTGTATAAATGCTCATTTAGACAACTCCATGTGATTCTAACTAGAAAATCCGTGTCAGTCACTTTCCCTCTCTGTGCCCCAATTTTCTAATAGCTAAAAAGGAGAGCAGTCCTGTCATTTGCAACAACATGGATGGAACTGGAGGTCATGATGTTAAGTGAAATAAGCCAGGCACAGAAAGACAAACTTCATATATTCTCATGTACTTGTGGGAGCTAAAATTTAAAACAATTGAACTCATGGAGATAGAGGGTAGAATGATGACTGCCAGAGGCTGCGAATGGTAGTGGGGTGGGGATGGGATGGAAGAGGGGATGGTTAATGGGTACACAAAATATAGTTAGAAAGAATAAATAAAATCTAGGATTGGATAGCACAACAGGGTGACTATAGTCAATAATAAAAGGTTTCTTTTTTAAACTAGCTATGTGAAATCTACTACAAAAGCCAATAATTTATAATTATACATTTAAAAATAACTAAAAGAGTATAATTGAATTGCTGGTAACACAAAGGATTAACGGCCTGAGGTGATGGATACCTCATTTACTCCGATCAAAATACCCATATACCCCATACATATATACCCCTACTATATACCCACAAAAACTAAAAAGTAAAAAATGGCGAATAAAAACTTAGAAGGAGAGATGAATGTTTATTCCAATTCTAAGAAACTATTTTCATAGTTGAATGGTTATTACTTTGCAGATGAGGACACTGGGGCAAAGAGGTGTGTGAAGCAACTTTCTTAAGGCCATACTTACTTATGAGAAAATATTGGACTAAAGTTAGGGCCCTTGACTTAGATACCTGTGTTCTTTCTATTAACAAGGTTAAATAATGATCCTTGGGCTGCACTAAAATTTCTAAGTCTCCCCTTTAATTTCTCACACCCTTTGTCCTTCCGTCCACACCAGGATTTCTAGAGGATGCTCTGAAGCCTGAATATGAGTCTGGAAGCCTACACACTATCGACAGTCCTAGATATGACTTCTTCTCATGGCCAGCAGGGCTGCAGACTGGGTACAGCGCCATCCAGAAGACATTATAATTTCTTCCCTAAGGTTCAGCATTGGAGCAGGACCTGGGGAATGGAGCATTAATTCTGTAGAACATCTACGTATTAAACTCTCACTAAGTGCCAAGAACTTTGGAGACGCAAACATGAGTAAGAAGGGATTTCTACCTTTGCCTGATATGTGAGGGAGACAGACACATGCGCAGACAATGACTGCAAGGCAGACTGATCATCTAGGTGGTTGTGGTAGATGTGACTGATTGGCTAATTTAGTGCTCATACTCAGACCCGTCGCCTGCCACCCCCATACAGGTTCAAAAAGCTAAATACTTCGTCTCCTGGTTTCCTGTGCAGGAAGGTGATTGTACGAACAGTCTTGCCAATGAGATGTAAAAGGAAGATAATATGGTTTCTTAGAAAGCTTTTATTTATTTATTTTGATGGAAAGAGAAGGAAGGCAAGCACTAATGCAATTTTTCCCCATTCTTCTTGACTTGAAATGGGTGTGGTATTTAGAGGGTCAACTGCCATTTTGTAACCATGAAGCAATAAATATGTGGTAAAGGCCAAGACATTTGCAGAGATGCTAGACATAACATAATCCATCCACTGAACCAATACCAGTGGCAGGCTACCCCCAGATATTTTATAATATAAGAAAGTTAAATCTTGACTTGTTTGAGCCACTGTAAGTTGGAATGCCTGTTACTTACAGCTGGATGCATTCCCAATGGACATAAAAGTATATGCAAAGTATTCTGACAGGAAGTTGCTATCTTCAAATATGGGCAGTGTAAGATAGTGTTTAAAGGCATGGACTTGGGAATCAGAGATTTGCTGCTCATGAGCTGTATGGCCTCAGGCAAGTCACTAACCTTTCTGAGCTTCATCTTCTGCATTTATAAAATGGGGTGCTATGGTTTGAATGTATCTCCCCAAAAGCATGTATTGGAAACTTACACTCCAGTGCAACAGTGATGGGAGGTGGGGCCTAACGAGAGGTGATTAGGCCATGAAGGTAGAATGAATGCATTAATGCCATTATTGTTAGAGTGGCTTCTTTTATAAAAGGGGGAGTTTAGTCCCATTTTACTCTCTCTGTCTCTTGCCCTTCCACATTTTGCCATGGTATGACATAACAAGAAGGCTTTCACCGGATGCTGGCCCTTTGGTCTTGTATTTTCCAGCCTCCAGAACCATGATTCAATAAAGTTCATTATGAGTTACCCAGTCTGTAGTATTCTGTTGCAGAAGCACAAAATGGACTAAGACATGGGGATAGTAATATCAATCTCAGACTGATGCAAGGATTAAATGAGCCTGCAAAGTACTTACTATAGTGCCTGGCACATGAAAAGTGTTGACCTGGTAGCTGTTATTATTAATATCCTTCTTAAACCTTCTAGTGACACATTTTTGGAAAATCTATATATTTCTTTCAGACATTACAAAACTCAGTGCTTGCTATATTAAAGGTGCTCAAGGAAATCTTCTTGGATAAGTGACCTAACATTTAATGAATAAGATCTCTAAGCAGAGACCATGACCATGTATGACTCAGGAAGCAGGTGACAAATGGGTGCTTGTAATGGATGCTATTGTCCACCACCCAGATCCCCCTTCCTCTCCCAGGGCTGAGACACTCATTCCCCAGCTGCTGGGAGTGTTGGCAGCTCTCAGCTGAATCCTTCTCTGAGAATTGTCCTCAGAATAAGAGAGACACCTCACTCAAGATCATAGCTCCTTCCCAAGAGAAGCCTACTTCCAGTGACTCGTCAATACAGTGGGGCTACAAAGGCCAGACCCCCTGACTTGGCTCAAAAAATCTCTGAAAGGCTGTTCAGCTTCAGAGCTTGCATCGGTTCCACCAAGGCCTTTCTTAGGACTTTCAGTTGCTCTCTATGCTGAGTCCTGCTTCTTTCACTTCCCCAGGGGTGTTGATCCTAAGAGCATTCCCCAACAATCTTTCTGTAGGCAAGTATTCACCTCCAAGGCTATTTCCCAGGGAAAGACTGCAACTTTCTCTCTGGTCCCATTCATGCATGCAGAAATGTGTAGTTCTGTCTGTGGAATCTCTGGCTTGTGTGTGTGTGTGTGTGTGTGTGTGTGTGTGAATGTATGTTGTTAATTCTCTTCAAAATATATTTATTCATTCATGCATTCCATTCAGTGAGTATCAAATGCCTACTATGTGTCAAGAACTGTGCCAGGCTGTGCCCTCATGAAGCTTATGGGCTAGTAGGGAAGATAGACATTATTTAATCAATCACATACACCTAATAAGATTTCAACCGCGACGAGTTCTATGAATGAGAGAGACACAGCAGACTGATCTTGGGTGGGAATGGAGGGGGGCTGGAAAGTCTTTCCAAATAACATGATGTTGCAGCTGAGAGCTGAGGGATCAGAAGTTAACTGGGCCTGAGGGGAGGGAAGCACATTCCAGCAGAGGAACACTATGTTCAGTGACCCTGTGGTGGAAGGAGGTGATTATGAGGAGCTGAGAGGAGGCAATGTGGCCAGAGTGAAGAAGTGAGGGAGGGCTGTGTAAGGGCCCTTATTCCCCTCTCCTGAGTTTTCTCCCATGTGGAGGTAACTTCATTAGCGCATTCTTGGCCTCTTTCCACCCCTCACTGACTCACCTCCCTTGGGGTGTAGTAGGAATGATGTCTGTAGTGGACAGAAGCAGCTCAGTGCCTTCCTTTCTTCTCAGAGAGGGAGCTTGAGATCCCTTTGGTCCTCCAGGGAGGGGCTCTGCCCATAGGAGGGTGGCCAGCCTTGGATCAGCACTATCTTCCCCATGGGCATCCTAATTTTGAGGTTCTGAGTGTGATGTACATCAGTGCACAGATTCAAGCTACATTCCTCCAACCTGCCTTTATCACTGACAAAGATGCTTACCCCTTTGTCCTATTTCTCTGATGGTCAGAACTTGGGTGGGAAAAAAGGGTGCTAATTATGGGACCCTCAAAGACCCCAGGAGGTTGATGTTGATGCCATAGAGATGATCAAGACTCAAATCCTTCAGAGTTTCACAGGTCGGTCAAGAGGTTTAGATTTCATCCTATGAGCACTGGATGTCTTTGAAGGGGTTTATAGGCAGAAGTAGGATCTGATCAGATTGTCCCTTTGAGAAGATCATTCTGGCTGCTCCATAGAGTTCCAAATAGGGGAATTTAAATTCTGATTGAAACTCTTCTTCCCTCCTCTGACTCCAAACAAATCTCAGATCTTGGCTTTAGGAGGTCCCAGATCAAGCAGAGCTGCCACCAGTGGTCCTGGCCCAGAGAGGGAGAGAGGAGAAGCAGCTCTTTCTTCTCCAGCCTCTGCTCTGGCTGAAGTAGGAAGCCGTGGTTCCCTCCACCCACCCAATCTCCATTGTGTGCTAAGTTATCTTAAGCAACACAGGGCTTACTTTGAACAGTGAGGAATTACCTGATGTTTTTAGTTGTTGATGATGAAAAGAGAAAAGGTAAAACTCAGTTCCATGTTAGGAAAAAATGCAGTTAAGGTGACATAAGATAGGTTGGCAACGATTGTTTTCATTTCTAGGTGCTGTCTATTGCTAGATTTAATGGAGGAACATTTGCAGAAGATGGGGAGGGAAGCGGGAGATGGCTGCAGCTGGATTATGTGCTTGTCTGGAAGAGGGAGCTGGAAACAATGGCCAATTGTGATTAGAGCCTGAAGTACACAAACAGTGGACTGAGAAAAAATAACAGGAAGGACCTACCCCTAAAAAAAGGGGTCAGGGAAGCCTCTTCAAATAAATGAAGCAAAACTGGAGGATAAGAAGACATGAACCATTGAGCAGAGAGTGGTGATGAGTGGAAGAGGTGAAGGATGAGGTGACTCTTAGCCCCAGGAAGGAGCTGGAGTGTTGCAAGATGAGTTGGACCCAAAGGGACAAATTATAACAAACTAACATGGGAATAGAGTGAAGGAACATAGCTAGAGAAGTGAGAAGCTGATCTAGGAATTTGAAGGAGAGATAGCATTTGAACTGGGTCTTGAAGACTGAGTAGGAATTCTACATGTAGACAAAGGCAAGAAGCACGACCAAGGGGCAAGAATAGCTTGTTTAAGGACAGAGAGGTGTGAAAAGACATGACCTGGGATTGTCACATTCTACAGGAAGAAAATAAAAAGATAATTAATACCATGGTCTCTGGCTGCAGTTATATTCGTTCATTTCATGCTTTCTCTCCCATGTGTTTGTCTACCAGGAAGGGGCGTCTGAGTGTTTTCACTGAAAACAAAACTCAGTTAGTTTTATTTACTGTTCGTGTTATGAAAAGCCCTTAGTGTTGGGCCAGGTTAGACAGAATGCAACCAGAGCAGTCCCCAAATATTTACTTTCATAGCCTATTTATTGAAGGTGGAATTAAAGAAACATATTCACTAGTGCAGAGATGAGCTCAGGTTTAGATGCTGATGCAAGTAGCAGAATGCTCAAAGGCTTGCACGGGCTTAATCGGGCCAGGAAATCAGGACCCAGCCAGCAAAGAGAAATCAGGAATAAGGAAACCTGAATAAGTTAGATCGGAAGTAAAACGCTTTGGTGTCCATTAGTGCTTCTGAAATGACCCTCAATTCCTCTCTCTCAACACTCAGCACTCCCAGGCTAGTCCCTAAAGAGGCAGCATCTAGCAATAATCACCCACTAGGTCTCATTTCCCATTGTGCCCTACCCAAGAATGGCCCTTTCACCTGGAAACTGTGAGTGACCCAGCGTCTAAGGCCAACCCCTGTTGTTCTCTCTCTTGCTGCCTTTACAGCCCCTTCTCTGACTCAAGCTTTGACTCTTCCCAGTCCCCAAACCTGTCCACTAAACTTTCTGGGCTCCCAGACTGTCGTCAGCAAAATCCCTGTTAGTCTCTAATTGTTTTCTGAACACTTTCTTCATCTTTTTGCAGCCCACTCAAGGGGTATTTCCTTCCTTTTCTTTTCTCTCCTGCCCTCTTCACATCTTAAGCCTGGAGACAGGTGAGACATCCCTGATTCTCCCTGCTGTTCCCAGGCCTCTGTTGCCCCTACTCTAAAGAATTGCAGCGCATCCGAAGCACATGCCACGGGCCTCTGCCACATCCCACACCCTCCTTTTTTGTCACCTACCCTCCTCCGCATGTCCCTCATTTATTGAGAATTTTAGCACCTGGATTTCAGTCTTTCCACTGCCACTTATGTCATTATTTTCAGTATTCTGAATATCCACATAGATAATTCATCCAACACTTGGCCTCTCGTTTGCGAGGATTTTATCCTTGGACCATGTCAGTCTTCTATTCCAGGGCCATACCCTGGGCTTTGTATTACCCATTCCCTCACCACCTCAAAGTCTCCACTTCACTTCATGTGCTCTCTGATCATCCTCTCTTTCTATTCTAGCCTGTTCCCTTTGGTATCCCAATGCCAGCAATTCTTTGGGACCTCTGAGACCGCCAATCCACCTTATTCCTTTTCTCTGTCAATCTCTTTCCCCATTATCCAGCTGATATTTCATAAACTGGCTTGCATACATTTTCTTGTGTGCCACTCAACTCTCTCGTTCATCTTGTCTTTCTTTGTACTTATTGGCAAAGCTTCAATCCTGGTTAAATCCAACTTGGACTATTCTCCTCCCTCACCCAAGCAGCTCCCTATAGCTTGTGAAGAGCACACACCCTTGTCAACTGGCCTCACTTTAAACTGTTGACCTTGGATTGAAGTAGGCACTCAGCCCTTCCCGGCAGAGGGGCTTCACTCACCTTGTCAATCCAGCCCCACTCTCCCAAAGAGTGATTTCACTCCTGTCTCCTCTTTCCTCAGACCACCAATGCTCTCTCTGTTCCACTCATAACCTTGCTTCTTATGTCACTGATAAAATGAAAGCAATTGAAAGAGAACTTTTGTAGGCTTCAACTACAAGATCTATGATCCTTCTTGCATCCTACTTCTGTTGCTTGAATGAGAAGTTCTTGTTCTTACCTAGGGCTGGCTTTCCACCTGCATGCTGGATCCCTTCTGTTCTCGCCTACTCAAGCACTTTATTCTTGCTTTTCTTGCTTCCTTCTGCATCACCTGTCTCACTCTACTGTGTCATTCCAGTGAAATTTAAACACACTGCAGTATCACTTACCTTTAACCTCACATCCTGCTTGGCCCAATTTCCCCCGTTTATTTCTAATATTATTCTAAACTATGGGAGTTGTCTCTGGTAGCTGCCTCCGTTTCCTCACTTTTTGTTCTCTCTTTAATCCACTCCATCAGATTTGGGTCCTCACTACTCCACCTAAACTCCAGGTCTGCAATGACCATCTATCTATTGGAAACCTCTGAGTTTTTATCTCAACTGATGAGTAGCATCCCACCCATCTCCTTCCTTTTTGAGGCGTCCTTCACTTGGCTTGTAGGATACCACACTCTCCTGATTCCCTCCCTGCCCATTCTGTCCCGGTTTCGCTAGCTGGATTCTTCTCTTCTGGACTATGCCTGGGTTCTTTCTTGAGTTTTTCTTCTTTTTCTGTGCACAATGGCAGGGGCACAATGCCGGGCAGTTTTCTGGCAGTTGAAATAAGGTGTTTAGGGAAAGCAATATCTTTTTCAAGTTTTCACAGAGTCATCTTGTGGGCTATTGAACAGGGCTGCAGCTTGACAACTCTTTCCCTCCATCAGGCTGAACTCCGGCCATCCCCTTCTTGGCTGCTCTTTAGGGGAGCCTCGTACACACCTGCCTGTGCCGGTGCACCACCCTCCCGCTGCCTCCCACTGCCATCCAGGCATGTGCTTGGCTTTCCTTCCTGCACATGTCATCCTGGGCTCTGCTCGAATATGAGCACCCTAGATAGAGTAATAACCCTCATTTCCCTCCTACTTCACTATTTTTAATAACACGTATTTTTCCCTTGCATTATACCGTAAATATATTTTCGTATCTGTTTTTCTGCCTTCTCCACTAGTCTTAAAACTCCATGTGGGCAGGGATTGTCTTGGTCATTGTTCAATTCCTGGAACCCAGAACAGTATTTGGAATTTAGCAGGTGCTCAGTAAATAAATACTTGTTGAATGGATGAATGAGTGTGTAGCTTGGTTATGTTTCTTCATACCACTGAGCTGTCCTGGTACTCCATACGTAGTAGGTACTCACCAAAGGGGATGACAGTAACTCTAAACTCATGGGGCTGTTGTTAGGCTTGAATCAGGTAACGGATGTGCATGTGCTTGGTGAGCTATATACAAAAACCTTTACTGTTGCTCCTGTTGCTAAGAAATTAATGGTTAGAGGTAGCCAGGTGGGGTAGCTCCCGCCTGTAATCCCAGCACTTTGGGAGGCCGAGGTGGGCGGATCATGAGGTCAGGAGGTTGAGACCATCCTGGCTAACATGGTGAAACTCCGTCTCTACTAAAAATACAAAAAAATTAGCCAGGTATGGTGGCGGGCGCCTGTAGTCCCAGCTACTCGGGAGGCTGAGGCAGAAGAATGGCATGAACTTGGGAGCTGGAGTTTGCAGTGAGCCAAGATCGCGCCACTGCACTCCAGCCTGGGCGACAGAGCGAGACTCTGTCTCAAAAAAAAAAAAAAAAAAGAAAGAAAAGAAATTAATGATAGAGATAGAATTTGAATTTGAAACTCCATTCATTTATTTACTCTGAAATTAATTCTGAGCCCCTCATCTATTCTGTGTTCAGTGGTCAGAGTTCTGGGGATACAGCACTATATTAGTCCACTCTTGAAATGCTATAAAGAAATGCCTGAGACTGAGTAATTTGTAAAGAAAAAAGATTTAAGTGGCTCATGGTTCCACAGGCCATATGGAAGCAGAGTGGCTTCTGCTTCTAGGGAGGCCTCGGGGAGCTTTCAATCATGGTAGAAGGTGAAGGGGGAGCCAGGCATCTTCACATAGTCAGCACAGGAGGAAGAGAGTGGGGAGGTGCTACACACTTTTAAACAAGCAGATCTCATGAGAACTCATTATCATGAGAACAGCGACTAGGAGAATGGTGTGAAACCATTCATGAGAAACTGCTCCCATGATTCAATCACCTCCCACCAGGCCCCACCTCCTACATTGGGGATTAGATTGACGTAAGATTTGGTTGGGGACACAGATCCAAATCATATCAAGCAGTGAGCAAACAAAGCCCTTCCTTCCTGTAGTTCAGGAATTCTCAGAAGATAAGGCGTCCTTTTCTGCTTTTCCTTGCTTTGCTCTAATTTCATTAGAGTGTGGTCTGAGTGCACAAAGTGATTTTTAACACAGGAGAGAGGTGGATGGAGTAGTTAGCCTAGGCTGTCACACCAGGGTGGTGGTATTTTCAAATCCCAGCTGCCCCACTTAATGCTGAATGAATGGGAAAATTACCTTTTCTCTGTAAACCTCAGTTGTCTCTCCAATAAAATGCAGGAACTAACTGAATCTACCAAGCTGGGCTGCTGTGGGGATAATTTATGCAAAGCACTCGGCATAGTACCCAGGAGAGTTAAGTGCTCAGGAAGTGTTACTTGCAGAGCCATTCTGGGAGAGGCGGAGGAAGGAACAACTCCCACATGAGAATTTCAGATCTCAGCGGGCGAAGGAAAGAGATCACTCAGAGTGGTCCTGGCTGTAGGCAGATTTTTTTCACAAGAGACTGACAATTACAAAAGGAAGTTGTGGCAGGGGCTGGAGCAAGAAAGATGAGTCAGGGAGGCCTGAGAATACTGGAAGAGGTGGTCTCAAGAAGATTTATGTTTGAGGAGAGACTTTCTGAATCCTAAGGGTGAAGGAAGGTGGGATGGGTAGATAGGTTTGGGGCCTGAGAAGGTAAAGGAGGAGAGGTCTGCTAGAGGGAAATGGGCCTAAGTTTATTTAGTGGACACTTTGAGTGGCTTTGGATAGGTGGACGTGAAGCTGGCTGAGGAGAGTTGAAATATTGTGTTTAATAGAGTGAAACAAACTTGGAATTTCTTGGGGGACCTGGGGAGGTGGGTTTTGGGGTGGTGAGAGGAAGGGGTAGAAAACAGAAGAGAGGAGCCAGCACACAGCAGGAGGCTGAGGTCCCAAAGGGATCCATGATGGCTGACATGACTTAAGAACAAGGACAACTGAATTGTAATTTTGGCTGGGTAATCCCAGCACTTTAGGAAGCTGAGGAGGAATGATTGCTTAAGCTCAGGAGGTTTAGACCATAGGGAGCCATGATCGCACCACTGCGTTCTAGCCTGGGCAGCAGAGCAAGATCCTATCTCCAATAAATAAATAAATAAATAAAATTTAAAACATAAACTGCAACTTTAAGTTGATAGCTACATGTTATGGCCATGTAATCCCTCTGTTATGCAGACCCTGGGCCTGTTTGGATGTTGGCAACATCCTTGTTTTCATGAGTTTTAGGGTAAGGTGGAGAGGACTGATTCAGGTAATCTTGTTGGGATGAATTTTCATTAAACCCAGAATGAGTATATGCACACCTGTACACACATACACACACACACACATGTCCACAAAACAATTCTTGTCCCTATTTTGTGTGATAAAGTAAACACATAAGTTAAATATCAAATATGGTATTATTAATCCCTAAATGCAACATAGACGTAGTTCAAATAAATAAGAACTGTATGATTTCAAATAAATAAAGATGATATGATGAGATAGTTGTGCTTGCCTGTTCATAATTTCATCCTTTCTAAGTCACATGTGGACAAGGCTTCTAGCACATCTGGTGAATTGTTGATGACATTTTTTCTTTGTTTTTAAAGCAGTCGTAGTTGAAGATTTAGTTAACCTAAATGGGCTTCTGTGAATGATAATAGCAATATACTTTTTCTATTTAATTATATAAATTCTTATTCAATCTTAATAAAAAATGATGGACATAAAAAGTCTTGTGATCACTGTGATCATTCTTCAGCATGAATGACTTAACTGCAATAATTTGTTCTGTTCTTTGGACAACACCGATGAAGCTCAATTATTGAATCAGGGTTTGGAAAAGGAAATGGATTTGTAATCCAAGCGTTTTTCTTTAATGTTTCAATTTCTCTTTTGGAAAGTTAAAGATGAAAAATTTGGTTAGGAAGGAAGTTGTAACAATATCTCTAATTCTATTTCAATTGGGCGATGTTCATTAGTAATGTTCTCTTTGATATGTTGTAACAATACTGGGAACACTTAATAGATAGAGTGATTACTAAAGTTTTAGTAGGCAAATAAATCTTTTGAAATCCCTATGTTGAGTATCTTGTGGATTTTCCTCTGTGGTTTCAAATTTAGTTCATTAAGAATGCTGAAAATATCAGCTGAATATGCCAATTTTATTAACAAACACCATTTTTGAAACAATTGCCAAATGATACTGCAGCTTAACTAGAAAAATCATTCCAGAATTCATATACAAGGTTCAACACTCTCCCTGTAACAACTAATATACTTTGGGATGATATAGTAAGTAGATATGATTAACTCTAGTCTCTCAATAAAATATTCCAAAAAGTTAGCTATTCAGTGAGATTCCTTCAGTAAAATTAACAATCTAGAATGAAGTTTTCTATTTGTCCATGAGATTTGGTAGAATATCTTTAGATGCCCATATCAAGACACATAAAATGTTCCAAATGCACTGCTATTAGCAGCATTTAACTCCACCAAATTTTCCAGGTGTATTTACTCTCCTATGCTTTTTAATTGTCCTCTAGTTTAATTCATACTGATCAATAATGTAGTCTTCTCATTTTGTAACTGTATGTAATACAGTTATGTGAGATTAACTTTAAATTATGGCCAGGCACGGTGGCTCACGCCTGTAATCCCAGCACTTTGGAAGGCCAAGGTGGGTGGATCACTTGAGGTCGGGAGTTCGAGACCAGCCTGACCAACATGGAGAAACCCCATTTCTAGTAAAAATACAAAAATTAGCTGGGCGTGGTGGTGTACACCTGTAATCCTAGCTACTCGGGAGGCTGAGACAGGATAATTGCTTGAACCTGGGAGGTGGAGGTTGCAGTGAGCCGAGATCATGCCATTGCAACCCAGCCTGGGCAACAAGAGTGAAACTCCATCTCAAAATAAATAAATAAATAAAATAAAATACATTTAAATTATATAGCAAATTCTCCATGAATTATCTAACCACACATATCTGACATAAAAATATTGCTTCTCTTAGAAAACTAGTGCCCTCAAGTCAGATCTTGAAATCTATAGTAGCCTGTGCATTCTGTACAGTGGTATTGTGTTTTCACGAAGACGAAGAGATTGAATTTGATCTGCTGGTTTATTATTTAAAATTACACCCATATATTCATATGTACTAAAAGAATAATACATTTTAGGAGCCATGTGTTGCATTTTCTCTTTTACCACCCAAGATACAACTATGTATTAGAATAAGGCTTTCTTCTTAGCCACTGTAACATGACTAAAACTACAAACAGCAAACACCTGTATACAGTAGTATAGGTAGCATAAATCCTCAACCTGTTTGGCACCAGGGACCAGTTTCATGGAAGACAATTTTTCCATGGACTGGAGGCTGTGATCAAGGGGGATGGTTTTGGGATGAAACTGTTCCACTGCAGATCATCAGGCATTACAAGCATTAGATTTTTGAAATTTCTTCTGCCAGACATAAGGAACGCACAACCTAGATCCCTTCCACGCACAGTTCGCTATAGGGTTCGCACTCCTGTGGGAATCTAATGGCACTGCTGATCTGGCAGGAGGCGGAGCTCAGGTGGTAATGCTTGCTGGCCTGCTGCTCACCTCATGCTGTGTGGCCTGGTTCCTAACAGGCCATGGGCCAGTATCAATCCATGGCCTGGGGTTTGGAGACCCCAGAATAGCAGTCCCTATCTGCAAGTTCTTTTCTATGGGCTTTGCATGTATTATTATTATTTTTTTTACAATGCCCTAAACTAATTACCATTGTTATTTTTGTTTTATATTAACGGAGCCATGGAGGGTAACTTGCCCAAGAGGGCAAGAGGAAGTTCTGGAATCCAAACCCAAGCAACTAACTTCGAAGTCTGGTACTTAACCAATATATTGAATTCCTCTCAAATTAGAAATTATGTCAGTAATTCATGTCTTTTCTTTTCCTTACTTGAAAAGTCTTGAAGAACTTAGTGAAAATATATACTTAACAAAGATGCATTGGTTTCTGTCATTTTCAAAGAAGTTTGCATATAAGATAAAATGCATTTAAAAATAATCTTCATTATAAAAGCTTACATTGACTTTTTACTTTTTAAAAATAAAACTCAATTAAGTCCACGTTTATTGATTAGAGTGAACATTTTGCTCAATATCATTAGTTTTGAACTTCCAGATTCAGCTGTTGAAGCTGCACACATGCCTCTGGGTTTTCCCCCTGTTCAATCTTTTGTCTTCCAATAAGAAAGTAATACAGTTGAAAGACAAGTTACACTGTTTCAATAAAAAGATAACAATTATTGAGAAACTAAAAGAAGTCCTGCTTGAAAGTATCCTTTCTGAAAACGACCTTGCAAATTGGTCACCAAACCTCAGTAGAAAGCCTCTATAATTTTGCTGACAGAGGAAATGCAAATTATGATAATAGAAAATAAAAGTGCACCAAATTAACTCTACCATTATAGTCATAAGCCAAGGAATAGAATAAAATGTCATTGAGTGAAAGAATAAATGATCCATTCCTAGCCACTGTGTGTATTCATTATATACCTACCACGGTTTCTCTCACATGTGAGGAGCAGTTGGCCACAATATTTGTGTCAGCATTTACATTGCCACCATTCCTCCTATGAACTTTTATGTTTCTAGTTAATTAAAAAAAATTCTGGTTCGACTTTCTACATCGATTATATGATCCACCAAAGGGTGGGACCTGCAGTTTGAAAAACATTCAATTAAGGGAAGACATGGAATTTCCCCATTGGGTCAATGCCAGGGTAGAGATAAATTAACACTCGTGAGGTGTAGACTTAAGAATGGGAATCATGAGACGTTTAGTGGAGCTACACAATTGGTGCCAGAGGTGACCATGAGACCCTTGACCCCTCGAGATGTCTCAAGAACCTTTAGCAGGGGACTGGCATTTCCCCAGGATGTGAATGGAAGTTTGAGCTGAGCTGATCTTAAGAAACCCAGTGATCCTGATTGCCACTCACTTGAGCACAGCAACAGTGAAGGGAAGTGGTCAAATGTAGGAGCTTTGGGTCATAATTGCTGGGTTTGAATCTTGGCTCTACCTCTTCCCAGCTTTGTGCAGGTTACTTAACCTTTTTCTGGCTCAGGTTTTTCATTTGTAAAATGGGGATGATACTAGTATTTGTAAAATGGGGATGATAATAGTATTGGGCTCAGGGGATTATTGTGAGGATTAAATGAATTACTATATACTATACATGTAATAACACTTAGAATAGTGTTTGAAGTGTGATATGCAGTTACTGAAAATCAGCTTTAAAATATTGTCAAGGGAAGTTGTGCCCAGAGACTATAGAAATTGAAGGAGTTTCTTAGGGTCATTGCAATCTCTATCCAAAAGTGGTCTCTGTGGATGAATGGTGCTTCCTAGCATTAGGTTACTTGGAAACACTATAATTCCCCATCAGGCCTATCCCCGGAGTCTACCCACTGCTGTAGAAATCTGTGTTCAGAGACGGCACATCAATATCCAGGAGTTGGGGTAGTACCATTTTATCAAAGAGCTTGCTTGGGTCAAACCAGAGAATGTCAATCAGCACTCCTTCATGAGTAGCAGGTGGAATCATTGGAGGGTCTTTATGAACTTGGTCTGCATTAAGGAAAAGCAAATTGTTTTTCTCTATATTCAATATTACCCTCAATACTTCACTTCTGACACCAGATGTGCTGGTGTGGGTCTGGTTTCCCACCCTGACCAATTCTCTGACACCAGCTGGGTGTCCTACAATTCAATTCAATTCTGATACCATCTACCTGGAGTTAGTGTCAGATCCCACAAGTTAAGAACTCAGTCCCACAAGACTGCCCCCCAATTCAGATGTTGATAGAGTTTGGATATTTGTCCCCACCCATATCTCATACAGAATTGTAATCCCCAGTGCTGGAGGTGGGGCCTGGTGGGAGGTGTCTGGATCATGGGGGTGAATCCCTCATGATTTGCTCTTTGTGATAGTGAGTTCTTACAAGATCTATTCATTTAAAAGTTTGTGGCACTTCCCCTTCTCCCCAACGTTTTTTGGCTCTTGCTTTCACCACGTGATGTGCCTGCTCCTGCTTCACTTTTCACCATCCATAAAAGCTTCCTGAGGCTTCCTCAGAAGCAGATGCCAGCCTACACAGACTGTGGAACCATAAGCCAATTAAATCCCTTTTCTTGTAAATTACCTAGTCTTGGGTATTTCTTAATAGCTATGCGAGAATGGCCTAACACAGAAAATTGGTGCCAGAAGTGGGATATTACTATAAAGATACCTGGAAATGTAAAAGTAACTTTGAAACTGGGTAACGGGCAGATTTTGGAAGAGTTTGGAAGCCTTGGAAGAAGACAGAAAGATGATGGAAAGTTTGAAACTTCTTATAGACTGGTTAAATGGTTGTTACCAAACTGCTAATATGGACAGTAAAGTCCCAGCTGCCAAAGCCTCAGAGGAAATGAGGAACTTATTGGGAACTGGAGCAAAGGTCATGCATTTTATACCTCAGCAAAGAGCTTGGCTGCATCCTGTTCATGTCCTGGGGATCTATGGAAGATTGAATTTGAGAGTGATGATGTAGGGGTATCTGGCAGAAGAAATTTCTAAGCAGTAAAGCATTCAAGATGTTGCCTGGTTGCTTCTAATAGCCTATGCACAGATGTGGGGGCAAACAAATAACTTAAAGTTGGAATTTATATTTAAAAAGGAAGTAGAGCATAAAAGTTTGGAAAATTTGCAGCCTGGCCATGTGGCAGAGAAAGAAAAAAGTGTTTTCAAGAAAAGAATTCAAGCAGGTTGTGGGGCAACCACTTGCCAGACATATTTGCATAATTAAAAAGGAGCCAAGTGCTAATAACCAAGACAATGGGGAGAAGACCTCAGAAACATTTTGGGGACCTTTGTGGCAGCCCCTCCCATCATAGGCCTGGAGGCCTAAAAGAACAAAATGGTTTTGTAGGAAAGGCCCAGGGTGCTGCCCTGCACACCCTTGGGATACTTCTTCCAGCTCCAGCTGTGGCTCAAAGGGGCCAAGGTATACTTTGGGCTGCCATTTTGAAGAATGAAAGCCATAAGCCTTGGCAGCTTTCATGTAGTGTTAAGCCTGTAGGTGCACAGAATGCAAGACTGAAGAATACTTGGCAGCCTCCACCTAGATTTCAGAGGATGTATGAGAAGGCCTGGGTGCTCAGGCAGAAGCCTGCTGCAGGGGCAGAAGTCCCACAGAAAACCTCTAATAGAGCAGTACAAAGGGGAAATATGAAGTTGGAGCTCCCACATAGAATTCGCAGTGGGGCACTGCTTCATGGAGCTGTGGGAAGGGGGCAGCTACCCTCCAAACTCCGGAATAATAGATCAACCAGAAGCTTGCACCCTGCATTTGGAAAAACCTCAGGCACTGAACAACCTGTGAGAGCAGCTGTAGAGGCTGAACCCCATAAAGTCAGAGAGGCGGAGCTGTCCAAGGCCTTGGGAGTCCACCCCTTGCACCTGTGTGCTCTGGATGCAGGATACCGAGTCAAATGAGATTATTTTGGAGTTTTAAGAATTAATGACTTCCCTGTTGGCTTTCAGACTTGCATGAGGCGTGTAGCCTCTTTCTTTTGGCTAATTTCTCCCTTTTGAAATGGCAATGCTTACCCAATGCCTATACAGATATAGGAGGTGAGAGGGTGGTGGGGGTGGGTGTGGGTGAAGTTTAAAGTACTAACCCTCTAGTAATCACCTGTCTAGTTTCCATGGCAATCAGTCCCCATCCTGAGGCTATCCAGGATCCCAGCCACCAGCCACCACATTAGCATACAAAAGACAACATCACTTGGGAGATTTTAAGGATTTTAGGAGCTGTGTCCAGAAAATGAGCAGTGGGGTGGGTGTAGGGACCAAATATATATAATTCTTATGCTATAGTCTTCTGAAGGGTAGCTAGATGCCTGGAATTTCCCTTGAAGGAACTCAAGGTTTTCTTTTATTTCCATGCTTGGGGGCCTGCAGGCTCTTAAAAAGGACTGATTGCCATGGAAACCAGACAGGTGATTACTAGAGGGTTAGTACTTTAAACTTCACCCACCCCCACCCCCATCTTATGGGGGCACCTATTGATACTGGACATCAGTGGGAGGAAGCCACGCATCACTGACTTAGACTAGTAGGGTAATTGCAAAGTTGGGAGTATTTACAGAAGAAAGGGAGTTAATCTAAAATAAATCAAAGGATTGACAGCAGTACCAAAGGGCTAGCTGAAAACTACACATTGTAGTAACCCTGGAACTGGCCCAGTTGTTTCACAGAACTGATATTCATGGGTTTTTCTGAATACAAACAGAAGTTGACCCTCCCATCTTAAAACCTGAAACTTACATTTGTCTCATCTGAGTTCTTTCCTCAGGAAACCAACCCTCAGGCAAGGGAGTGAAACTCATCAGATCATGGCACCAAGAAAATGAGCCACCAGACCCCTCATCCATCATGATTGCTTCCATACTTCTCCCTAGTTCCTGTTTTCCCACCTCTCCCACTATATAAGCCCTCAATTTTAGCCGGTCAGGAAGACAGATCTGAGATTTCTCTCCCATTCTCCTTGGCTGCAGCACCCAATTAAAGCCTTCTTCCCTGGAAATACGCATTGTCTCAGTGATTGGCATTTTGTGTGAGGAGCTATGGGACCTAGACCAAAATCCTGGCATTTTGGTAACAGCCCCAGCCAGAGAAGTTGTGAGATATTCTGCAGCTGCACCAAGTTGTTTTAGTATCAGAGTGGGTAGAAGGCTGATTGTTGGGTTGATCCAGGGTTGAGTCTGTAGGCTGGGGGAGGTGGAAGGACAGGGGATATGAGTGTTGCAAGTGCACATAAGGTTAATGTTTAAGGAGGCTCAGTGGAAAGAGGAGAGAAGCAAGACCAGGGAAAGTCTTTATTCATTGACAGAAAAAAGAAAAGGGAGTGCAACAGAGCTGAGGTACAAGGAGGTTAAGGATGGAGTTAAAAATATTTGCAGGAAAGACTTTCAGATTGTAAATGCTGGGGTTTCAGATAGAAGAGAATTGGCTAGGTGCAGTGGCTCACACCTGTAATCGCAGCATTTTGGGAGGCCGAGGCGGGTGGATTACCTGAGGTCAGGAGTTTGAGACCAGCCTGGCAAACATGGCAAAACCCCATCTCTACTAAAAGTACAAAAATTAGCCCTGTGTGGGGGCGTGTGTCTATAATCCCAGCTACTCGGGAGGCTGAGGCAGGAGAATCACTTGAACCCAGGAGGCGGATATTGCAGTTAGCTGAGATTGTGCCACTTCTCTCCAGACTGGGTGACAAGAGCGAGACTCAGTATCAAAAAAAAAAAAAAAAAAAAAAAAAAAAGGTAGAGAATCGACTATGGGTAGAGTCAGGGTATGCTCAGAGGTGGAGGTAGTTGAAATCGAGGTAACTGAGGAAGGTGAGGCTTGGAACTCAGAAGTATTGTTTCAGGAAGCTGAGGTCACTAGGAGAGATGGACAGGCTATGGATGGAGAGTGAAGATGCTACACCAGATGCCAGAGTAAGTGACTGAGGGGAGAAAGTGACAGGTGAGTGAAGGGGGAAAGTACAGATGAACAAGGCTTAGAAGCAACATGGGGAATACTGTGTCCCTCCTGGCCTGGGGATGTCCTGGGCTAAGGGGAAAAGAGCCACACTTATTTGAGAAGGTACATAGGGAATTGGTGTGTGTTGGAGGGCTGGGCCTTGCTGAGGCATCCTGTGGAGGGATGAATTCTGTTAATAAGAGAGGGCAGGTTCAAAAGGAGGGGAAGAAAAGGTAGAGGGAGGCAGTAGAGAGCACATGTGATGGTGAGAGGACAGGCACCTGGGGTGATAAGGGCCGCAATTTAGGAGGTGCCAAGAATGACAGAAATTGGGGACAATACCAATGTGACCCAAGGAAACCAACTCTGGTGGGGACATGCCTAGCACCATGCCTACCATGGCGGAGCCTTTAAATAAACCCGATTCCCTTCTTCTGTTTCTCTTTTCCTTTCACCAAGTCTCAGTTTCCTACCTTGTATACTGGATAGGTGACTGATTTTTGTACATTACCGACAAGCACAAAAAGGGGCGGTGGACTTCGTGTCATTCTTTTCCTCGGTACCTGCCCCCTTCAAGGACCCTCCTTTGTGATATTCCCTGGAGATGAGCCCCAAATGGTTTTTCATTCCAGTCATGGGAGCCTGATGAATTGTGTTTACTGGGCACGGTGACGGGGCTCCTCACTGGCTGGGGTTGCGGCTTTTGCTTTCACACCACTGTGGCTCCCCCAGGGCGAAGGCCATCACCTTCTATTTCAGGGACATTAGAGCATTTTGGGCCATTGATAAGGGAGGGGTCCATAAGAGGAAGCTCTGATGGGGGTTTGGCAAAGTCCTGTAGCCCAGGCAGCCAGATGAGCTGGGAGATGTGCAGGCTGCTGCCAAAGACCCTGCAGCACAGCCTCTGCAAGGGAGCTGCTCCCTCCAAGGATTGGGATGATCCACAGGCACTAGACTGACTCATTAGGAGGGGCTACGATGCCTCTCCACTCAGACTTACCTCTCTGAGAGTAGTTTCTGCACTCCATGCCATGTCTAGTCTTCTTGTCAACAGAACTCCCAAGGTCATGGCCCCACCACACTAGTGCCCTCACCCATCCTGGTGCCCTTTGTTTTGTCTTCCAGGGAGGGTTGCTCCGTTGCCCCCTCTCACTCCATTTTCTTTCTAGTCTTGATTCCATCATAAACTCTGTCTGTGTTCTCTTCCACTCAGGGCTTTCTCTTTGGATTTCCAAAAGTCTAGTTTGGAGGTAAAAAGAGTTTGACTATTACCTGTTTCCTTTCTTCAGTGTCCGTGTGGCTTGAGGACCTGTAGATGCCCAGGACCGATTAGGGAAAGGGGTGCAATCTGATCTTGTGGTACAGACTGCAAGTTCTGCTCCACTCAGGGACTTCTGCTCCTGCGCAGTTGGCAAGTGAGGCAAGAAAGAGGAAGCTTCAATATTCATATTTCAGGATCTTATTTCAATATATGTACTGTCTTTCAAGAACTGACTTCAAAGGGCTGCACTGGAGTAGGCCATCATCAGTCACAGACCCTCTGCGTGATGGGACCTTACTGGTCAGCTGCTATCTTAATTAAGATTCTTCTAATCACTGGTGTCAAAGTTTCCCTGGGGAATATTTAGAAAATGATACAAGGGTATCTTCCTCTACTCAGGGGCAGAGGAGCTGCCCTCAGATAGGGCCTAGTCCAAGGAATTGGAAGGTTCTTATTGTGTGTCCTTTTTGTTCTGCAGACTGCTTCCTTTGCTCCTGTGGCTACTTGGCAGAGCATAGCTACCATAAAGCCCTCAAATTGACATACTATGGGGTCAGCCACTTGGAGCCGCTCACTCCTATCCATTCCCAAGTCCCAATTCCCAGGGTGAAGTATCTGATGGCTTTGTTTGGATCAGGCATCTGTCCCTGCTTGATCATCTGTGACTGGGGCAGGAATGAGGGGTGAGAGAGGGTTTGGACAATACAGAATGGTTTTAAAACCATGCCCCAAAGAGTTAAAAAGCCAATGACTCCGTTCTTGGGTTTACAGGAGAGCATATAAGAAAATAAACAACTTGCTGAAACTCTGAAACTCCCTCCACTTGTGAGGTTAAAAAATGGGCTTAATAAAGAAACAATAGAGGTTGGTGAGCCTGCAGAGAAATAGGAACGCTTTTATTCTGTTGGTGGGAGTGTAAATTAGTTTAACCATTGTGGAAGATAGTGTGGTGATTCCTGAAAGACCTGGAACCAGAAATACCATTTGACCCAGCAATCGCATTACTGAGTATATACCCAAAGGAATATAAATCATTCTATCATAAAGATGCATGCATGTGTATGTTCATTGCAGCACTATTCATAATAGTAAAGACATGGAATCAACCCAAATGCCTGTCGATGATAGACTGGATAAAGCAAATGTGGTACGTACACACCATGGAATACTATGCAACCATAAAAAGAAATGAGTTCATGTCCTTTGCAGGGACATGGATGGAGCTGGAAGCTATTATCCTCAGCAAATTAACATGGGAACAGAAAACCAAACACTGCTTGTTCTCACTCATAAGTGAGAACTGAACAATGATAACTCATAGACACAGGGAGGGGAAGAACACACTAGGGCCTGTCCGGGGGTGCAGAGCTGTGGGGAGGGAGAACATCAGGAAAAATAGCTAATGCATGCTGGGCTTAAAACCTAGGTAATGGGTTGGTAGGTGCAGCAAACCACCACGGCACATGTTTACCTGTGTAACAAACCTGTACATCCTACACATGTACCCTAAACTTAAAATTTTTAAAAATTGGCTTAAATTGGTTGGAACCAATATGGCTAACTGGAGTCGGCACAGAAGGAGCTTGCTGATGTCACAGACTGGATCCATATGCTTCATACTAGTTCCTTCCAAATTTACACATGGGGCCCATGAGACAGCATGAGAAGGTAACTGTGCATGGCTGAGGACTTCCCAGACCCCCTTTCCTTCCACCAATCAATTGCTAATCCCAGAATCCATTCCCTATGCCTTTTCTAATAAAATTACTGCTTTAAAGCCAGCACAGGGAGACGGATTTGAGCTGTACTCCTGTCTTCTTGGGAGTTGACTTACAACAAAAAGCTTTTCTTTTCTCAGAAACCTGGTGTCTTAGTATTGACTTCTAGCAGGAGCCCCTTTGTTTGGTAACAGTTACAGGCAGGGTGTCTCTGTGAGTTGAGAGGTGTTGGGCAGAGCATCCTCAAAGATGGGAGAATCATTGCGCACACGGTCTGCTACTGTCATCTTGCCAGCTACATGCTGCTGCTTGGAGCCCCCATGACAACACTGCCATGTGGTGGCCTGGATTGTGAAAGCCAGTGAAGGGCCATCTCTGTCCCTCCCATGTTTGCCAGTGCTGCTAGACTGCTGAGTGGAAGGCTGTCTCCTTGTTACTTCCAACCTCTGGTCCTAGCTCCACTCCTAAGGCCATCTAAAATAAATACAGTCCCTTTCGCACCAGCAAGCCTTCCCAGTGTACTGAAAGAATTTGAAGAAGTATCTTCTTCAAGGAAGTATGGTCAATTCCTTTAACTTTCCTTGTGGGATGTAGTTCAGGCTCCTTTGCTGTCCTGAATGCTTCAGACTTGATCATCTTTATTTAAAGCATGGCTTCCCGGGTTGGATGCAGCGATACCCTATCTGTGGCTTGGTGTGGCACGGGGAAGTGTGGAGTGCACTTCCCTCATTCTAGAAACTGCAGCGCATGCAGTCTATGATGGCACCAGGTTGTTGAGTGGAACTGCGTACAGCTCAGAGGGTACCAGAGCATAATTTTAAATCTGAATGCATGGGTTCTAATCCTGACTCCAGTATTTACTGATGAGGGACTGTGGGAAATCATTTTAAGAACTTTTGGAATCTCGGTTTCCTCCTCTGTAAATGAGGAATACGAAAGACCCTACCATTATAAGGTTATATATTTGTTTTAAGTGGGGATCAAGTTACTAATTCAAGGAAAGCACATCGCACAGTGCTGGTATTATAATTATTAGTAATGTTTCAAGTACCGGTGTTGTCTAAACCCTTTCATGTTTCTCACATGATGTTCTGCCAGGCATCTGGATTTACCCATGTGGAGTCCAGGGTAGGACTCTTTCCTTATTCAATTCTATCTTGTTGGAGTCTTTCTCTTATCCTAACCCTATCCTACTAATTTTAGTCTCTGGCTCATTGAGGCAGTCTATTCTATGTCTTTCCAAAATTCTCACCCTGCCCAAAGTTCAGGGAATTTCAGCACCTATAGTTGGGTAGCTTATGTTTTCCCCTTTCCTCTCTGAGAGTTGGTGAGTGGAATGGAGAATCTGAATGGAGAAACACACAGCTCCACAAACTCAGATGTGTAGAGTGGCAATTACGAGGTCCAGGGCTGGAGTCAGCAGTCCTGGGCTCAAGCTGCTGCTTTCCAGTTGTGCAATGTTGCCCAGCTAATGGATCTCTCTAAGCCTCAGTTTCCTCATCTATAGCATGTGAATGCTAGGGAAATTGACCTTGGGGGTTGTGGTGAGGATGACGTAAGAAGACACATGTGTGGCACATACACAGGAAGCGTTTGGTCAATAGGAGCTGTTATATTTCCATTGCTACTGTTGTTGCTGTTCTTGGTGGCCCTGGGTATGATCAAGCAGCCCTGACACTGAGAACCGCAGGGGTCTGGAAGAGGCAGTCATTTCTGGAGCAACATTAAAGCAGTCCCAAGGAAGAAAAGAGAAGGGGATGGAACAAGAGCTGGAGGATCTGATGGCTGGGGGAGCCAGGTCACAGTAACAGCAGCAGACCCCGTCCAGCTCATACAAGTGATCCTTTGTTCAGCCCTCTGCTGCCTGGCGTGTTCTCCTTAGACACTGAGGCTATTATGACACAGGCTTCCCTAGCAGCCCACACCATCCCCAGCTGCCAGGGTGAGGCATATGGAGTCAAGCTCCCCAGCTGTGCTCTGGCCAGCTCCCTGCTCATCTGGGGGTTCGGTGCTCAGCAGAGGGAGGGCCAGAGGGCCAGGTTGTGGGGGATTATGGAGTGAATCTTGGTGTGGCAAGAAATAGAAAACAGTCACTTACTTTTAAAATGTTGGTGTTTGGGAGGCCCCCAAAGTGAGTGGTTATAAAATAATGGTGGTGAATCGCAAAGGTAGTGGCAGGCTGTTCAGGCTTCTGAAAAGTATTTTTGCTCGATGGAAATAAAGTTTGTTGTAGCCTTCTATGCACATTAAAAATTAATCAAGTTGATTGAGATCTTTGTATAATTAAAGTCGTTTATAGGGATCAAAGAAGCCTCAACCGGGAAGGCTTTAAAATAGAAAGGATTTTGGCAGCACATTCTAGAGATCTTGGAGATAATTAAATGAAGCTTGCTTCCTCCAGACTTAACAACAATGAAACTGAAGAAACATCAGGGAGGAACAAACCAGGTTGTTTGTGTCTGTCTGGTCCCTGATTATCCCAGTGTGGCTGGCCTCGGTCCTTCCCCTTGCTCCGATGTGGCTCTGGAGGAGAGGCTCACCCCCAAACCCCACTGTGCCCCTGCTTCAGGTCGTGCTCATGCCCCCTGTCTAGGAAGCAGGAGCCTGACAGACCAACTGAGGCCTTGGGGGACAGATGAGAAACCCCATCCCAGGGCCACAGCACCAGAGTCCCTCTGTTTAAAAAGGAAAAGAATTACAAGCAGGATCTATTCCGCTCCTGGGGTCCAGGACCACTTTGCAGCTTCCCTGAGGTTTCACTTTGCTCTGTGGTGACATCTTTTCAGCCTGTTCCAGAAACTGGGTTTCCTGTTGGCTGCTGGGTTCCTGGCACTGCCTCCTGCTCTTGGGTGGCCAGCCTGCACCTGGAGACGGCTCTCTTCCTTCCTTCCCCTCAAAGTCTCTTGCTGGAGCCTGAAACAGTTCTCTTTCCCCACATCTAACATGTTTCATGAAGTCTGCCTTTGCTCTTACTTTCCTTTATGTTTAATGGTGCGAATGCTTGCAGCTCAGACCCTTTGTGTCACTTCCAGGGACCAGTATTGCAGTAAATTCCTAACTGGATGCTCTCTCTTTTTTTCTCCAATCCATTCTTCACACCAGAATTATTTTTCTAGAGCACAGATCTTATCGTGTCATGCCATACACAAAAATCCACAATGGTTTCTCACTGCCTACAGCATAACATTAAATTCTTGAGCCCAATGTTCATCAGCTTCCTTCATCTAACTGTATTCCCCCTTTCCCATTTTCTCTTCCTCTCTGGCCCTCTTCCATTCTAATGTGTCTCAACTGCGGCATGCAATTCAGAGTTCTACAAACTCAGAATGTGTAGAATTTTGCTTTGTGCTTTTGCTTGACTATTCTTTCTGCCCTTGTTTCATGATTACAATTTCACTCATTCTTCTAGTGATCTCAGATGCCTTCTCTTTTTTGATGTCTGCTCGGATTCTCCCAAAGTAGAATTAACTGACCAGTCTCTTTGTTCCCCCAGAGCTTTGATTTTCCCTCTATTTGAGCATTTGTTTTCCTTCTGCTCTGCATAGAGTTTGTGGTTTGCTTCCTTCCACCTTTCCCCACTGTAATGTCGTCTAAGGTTGGGCTTTGTCTTTTTCATCGACTATCTATCGAAAGCAGTGCTTTGCTTGCAATATAGCAGGTAATTAATATCTCTGTGTTGAACTGAATGGAATCTAAGACAAATTGTTTCTTTTCAATACTAATAACTTTGGTTTTCTATATTTTGAAATCATACTATGGGTGCAGACTCTCCAAGTTAGTACATAAGTACCTTTTCATTGCTGGAGTTTTGAAGTGGCCAATTATTCCTATCAATCTCTGGTTCAATTGCTGAACTTACTGAGAAAAAGACAGAGAAGTTAGATTGAAATCAAAATATGAAATTTGTCTCTGACAGAACAGGATTAGAAAATGCTATTTAGACCCAAGGCCAAAATAGGCAACATGCTTCTTCCCCATCTTGAATTGAACTTGTCCATCCAGGCGGGAATGGAGCAGCTGGGCACTGGCAGGCTCATGGCCCTGTGCCCTGTGCAAAGTAGAGTCTATCCTGGTGCTTGTTGCCTGGAGGAGGGAAGAACAAATGTGTCCTGCAGATAGCTTGATCTAAACTTGACAGCAAAAAAGAGCCCAGCATGAGCCACATATGTTCCTTTCTCATTTTCATGTCTCAGTAATCAGATAAATTGCTTCCCCTCAAAGGTAATCATTGTTTACTATTTAATGGATCTTTCCAGGTGGTTTCCTTTCATATATTTATAGAACATAGGCCCATATGTGTAATCGATATTTTGCACACATTGAGTTATACTGTATTTTCTGCAATATATTTTCCCCCATGATTATATATCTTAGAAATTGTTTCCTTTTCAGCACATGTAGATCTACCCCATTCTTTTAGATATCACCTGCTATATGCAAGCAAGGCACTACTTTTGATAGATACTTGATGAATAAGACGTAACGTTACATTGGGGAAAAGGGAAATGCAGCAAACAACAAACTCTAATGCAAAGCAGAAGAAAAACATAATCCACGGTGTGAATTTATCAGATGTTATTGTGATTTTTTTTCTGGGTATAAAATTTTGGAATGATGATTATTTTTTCTCATTTTGTTGATGATATCATTAAACTGACTTCTGGTTTCCATTGTGGTTGTTGGGATTTTAGCTGTTAGTCCACTGATAGAAAGTAATCTATCTTTTCTCTCTCTCTCTTTTTTTTTTTAAGACAGAGTCTCGCTCTGTCACCCAGGCTGGAGTGTGCAGTGGTGTGATCTCAGCTCACTGCAACCTCTGCTTCCCGCATTCAAGTGATTCTCCTGCCTCAGCCTCCCGAGTAGCTGGGATTACAGGTGTAGGCCACCATGCCAGGCTAATTTTTATATTTTTAGTAGAGACAGGGTTTCTCCATGTTGGCCAGGCTGGTCTTAAACTCTTGACCTCAAGTGATTTGCCCACCTTGGCCTCCAAAAGTGCTGGGCTTTCAGGCGTGAGCCCTCTCTCTCTATTTTTAACATAGCTTTTCTTTGTGTTCCACTGTGTGCCTTGGTATAGATAGGTATGAATCTATTTTTATTCATGCTGCTTTAGAAACTTTGTGTATCTTGAATCTATGAATTAGTGTCTTTCAATATTATTGGGAAATTCTTAGCCATTATCTTTTCAAATATTTCTCCTGACATCTTTTCTCTCTTCTCTTGAAATACCAATTAGATATATGTTAAATCTGTTCTCCAGCTTTAATTTGTTCATATTTTCTATATGTTTTTTCTTTAATTCTTCATTCTGGATAATTTTGGGGGGAATCTATCTTCTAATTCATTAATTGTCTCTTTTGTTGAATCCATTTTGCTGTTAAATCTATCTACTGAGCTTAAATGCTAATTATAATGTTTTTCATGCTTAGAAATTTTGTTTGTGTCTGTACAGATTTTCTTGATCTTTTAATAGTTTCTTGTTTATTACACATATTTTTCAAGCTTGTATTTTCTTTTTTTGGTATGGTAAGCATAGCTATTTTATACTTTTTGACTGATAATTCCTATGTCTAAATTCTTTTGGGGTCTGTTTTTGCTGTCTATTGTTTCAGCTACTTCTCATCTTGCTGACAGATTTTCTTGTGGCTCAGTGAATTTCTATTGAGAAAAGCTTAGATACCTCAATTTGAGTGTGTGTCTCTGTGTGTGTACAGTTTCTTGAGGCAGAAATGAAAGTGAATTCTTCCAGTGAATTTTGCCATTGCAATGCATCTGAGGTATTGTCAGTTTGGAAACTTTTAAAATTAAATACTTGTCTTAGGATTTCTTTTAAAAGTTATGTATTTTTATTTATGTATTTTTAATTGATAAAAATTGTATATATTTATCATGCACATCATGTTATTTTGAAATATGTATACATGGAGCAATGGTTGATAATTTTTAAAGACCACATCAGACTGTGAATCTTGGCAATAAATTACTGTGAGGCTTGTGGGTATAACTTACAAGTTCTTTTCCTCCTTCTGAGAATATAGTCCTCTGGGGCCTTAGCTTTATGGGATGACAATTTTCTATTAGTCTGCCCACTCTTGGTAGGTCTTGGCATTCTTCAGACTGTCAGAATGAAATACAAGTGCTCTAGGTTTGGCAGATGCCCTCGGAGGGAGAGCCCGCTTCTGCACTCTGCTGCCCAGTCTAGATTCTCATCTTCATTCGTCATCTTTCCTTAGTATTTCTTAATTATTTTGCAGCTCTTTCTGCCTCCAAGATGTTTTCAATATTTTTTTCTGGCATTTTAGTAGTTATAGCAGAAGAGCTTCTTTAGAATCCTAGCCATCTATATTATTCTTCTACAAAAGATTCAACCATTTCCTTTCTACAGGAAATTTAGTTTTATCCCCTAATGGTTTACTATTGCAAATCATGCTGTGGTGAGTATGTGTCTTTAAGTGCACATATGAGCACGTCTCTCAGGTAGATACCTATAATTGGAAGTGCTGGGTGAAAGGGTACATGTATTTTAATTTTGGTACAAAGAGGCATTACTAATTTGTCACCCAAAAGCAGTGTACGAGCATGCTCTTTTTCATAACCTATCACCAGTACTATATTTTCTTTTAAAATTTTAATAGGTTTTGGGATACAGGTTTTGGGTTACATGGATAAGTTCTTTAGTGCTGATTTCTGAGACTTTGGTGCAACTGTCACCCAAACAGTATATAGTGTACCCAATATGTAGACGTTTATCCCTCACTCCCTTCCCCACCTTCTTCCCCTACTGAGTCCCCAAACTCCATTATGCCTTTGCATCCTCATAGCTTAGCTCCCACTTACCACTGAGAAAATACAACATTTGGTTTTCCATTCCTGAGTGAGTTGACTTAGAATAATGGCCTCCAGCTCCATCCAAGTTGCTGCAAAATACATTATTTCATTCCTTTTTATGGCTGAGTAGTATTCCATGGTGTATGTATACCACTTTTTCTTTATCCACTTGTTGATTGATGGACACTTAGGTTGGTTCCATATCTTTGCAATCAGCACTACATTTTCAAACTTAAGAATGTATGCCAATGTGATGGATAAGAGTATATCTCATAGTTGTTTTCATTTGGTAGTTTCTGTTCATTAGTGAGTTTTATCATCTTTTAGTATATTTATTGGCCATTTGTATTTTTTCTTCTGTGAAATACTTATTTATATCCCCTGTACTATTTTTTTTTTTAATTTATTTATTATTATTATACTTTAAGTTGTAGGGTACATGTGCATAACGTGCAGGTTTGTTACATATGTATACTTGTGCCATGTTGCTGTGCTGCACCCATCAACTCGTCATTTACATCAGGTATAACTCCCAATGCAATCCCTCCCCCCTCCCCCCTCCCCATGATAGGCCCCGGTGTGTGATGTTCCCCTTCCTGAGTCCGAGTGATCTCATTGTTCAGTTCCCACCTATGAGTGAGAACATGCGGTGTTTGGTTTTCTGTTCTTGTGATAGTTTGCTAAGAATGATGGATTCCAGCTGCATCCAAGTCCCTACAAAGGACTCAAACTCATCCTTTTTTATGGCTGCATAGTATTCCATGGTGTATATGTGCCACATTTTCTTAATCCAATCTGTCACCGATGGACATTTGGGTTGATTCCAAGTCTTTGCTATTGTGAATAGTGCTGCAATAAACATACGTGTGCATGTGTCTTTATAGCAGCATAATTTATAATCCTTTGGGTATATACCCAGTAATGGGATGGCTGGGTCATATGGTACATCTAGTTCTAGATCCTTGAGGAATCGCCATACTGTTTTCCATAATGTTTTCCATAATGGTTTTCCAATCTGGTTCATAAAGAACCAGATTGTTGTTATCTTACTGATTTGCACCATCTCTTTGCATAGTCTGGATATCAATCCTTTGTCTCCATATTTGTTGCATTTTTTTTTCTCCAAAATTTCACATTAGGTTTTAACTTAAGAAAAATTCCAATAGACCCATTTTAATCTTTTTATAACATCTTTTACCCCACAGCAATTCAAAAGTTTTATGTACTTAATATTTCAATTTCTTACTTTATGGCTTTTGAGTTTTCTACTATTTTTCTCTAATAATTTTATAGTTGTATTTTTTATGTTTAACTCTTTAGTATATCTAGATTGAATTTGTATGTATAGTGTGACATAAGGGTAAAGGTTTTTTGCTGAATTGTTATGTATAATTTTTATTTTACTGAAGATAAGAAAAAACAACAGCCCTTTATTGTATACTAAATGTCCATGTGTACATTAGATAGTGTCTGGACCCTCTCTTCTCTTTATTTGATCTATTTGTCTATTCTTGTTCCAACACCCTATTTTATATTATTTTATCTTTACATCATGTTTAGAAAGCTCTCAGAGTATGTCTCCCTTCATAGGTCTTCTTCAAAATTTATTTGGTCATTCTAATGTGTTCTTTATTCGAGAGGAAATTTTAGAATCAGCTTGTAAAATAGCATAAAAATCCTTTCATAATTTTGATTGCAATTACATTAATTTATATTTACTTTAGAGGGAATTGGGGTTTCTATAATAATAAACATATCAATTCAGGAATATAGATATCTCTTTATTTAGTCTAATCTTTAAAAATTTCCCATAATTTTAAAAAACCTTTCTCTATATTGCTTTATGCATATTTCCTGTTACGTTTTTCCCTAGATATTTTATATACTGCCTTAGTGAATGGAAATTTTATGAAGTTTTAAAACTGATTAGCTCCAGAAAAAGATTGATTGTATTGATCATGTATCTAGCTCCTTTGATTAATCCATTATTAGTTTTCATTAAAAAATTATTTTGGTTGCTTCACATTTTCCTATAAAAATAAAAAAACTGGCCGGGTGTGGTGGCTCACGCCTGTAATCCCAGCACTTTAGGAGGCTGAAGTGGGAAGATTACCTGAGGTTAGGAGTTCGAGACCAGCCCGGCCAACATGGTGAAACCCCGTCTCTACCAAAAATACAAAAATTATCTGGGTGTGGTGGCACACGCCTGTAATCCCAGCTACTCAGGAGGCTGAGGCAGGAGAATTGCTTGAGCCTGGGAGACGGGAGTTGCAGTGAGCCGAGATCATGCCACTCCACTCCAGCCTGGCTGACAGAGCAAGACTCTGTCTTAAAAAAAAAGAAAAAAATATTTTGCGATTTCTTAGAAGATACATCCACTGTAAATAATGACATTTTTGTGTATATGAATAAGTTTGCATGCATGATAAATATTCTCCCAAACCTCACACTTGGATTATATAAACAGGTAAAAGAAGGTGGACAACCTAAGACTCTGATACACTAATTTGCCTGATCTAGAAACAACTAACCTGACCTTATCTAGCATCCCCCAAATAAGCCTGAAACTTCATGTCTTGACCTGTTTCTGGCTCTTCGCCTTATCTTCTGCCTATTTCTTTGTAAGCTTTCCATAGATGCGAGGTCGAATGCAGATCCTTTGGTCTTTTAACTTTTTCAAATTATGCTTGTTGGTTTCCTTTTCTTGTCTTACTACATTGGTTAGAATCTGCAATACAATAATGTTAGTAGACATCTTTGTCTTCTATCAGATTTTAATGAGAATGCTTTTAATATAAGGTTTGTTAGAGATTTCTGATAGTTTATCATGTTAAATAAGTTTGTTTGTTTCCAGTTCTAGCTTGCTATGATGTCCCCTGCCCCCCCCCCCCACCTCAAATCAGAATAGGAAGTTGTTTTATCCAATATTCTTTGGAATCTGTTGGTTTGTGTGGCTTTTCTTCTTTAACCTGATTATGTGTTGAATTAAATTAATAGACATCTTAATACTTACTACAAAGATGTCTATCTTTGAATAATTAGCATAAATTCAATTTATCATGATGTATATTTAAAACATTTGCTACCATATTCTATTTGCTGTTATTGTATGACTTTTACATTTATTTTCCTAAGTGAGGTTCATAGTTTTCTTTCTTTATTATTTTTTTCATCTTGGTGTCAAGGGTATGCCAGCCTCACATAATGAGATGAACAGCTCACCTATTCCACCCTGCTATGCTCTGTATTACTTTAAATAACACAGAGCTTGTGTGCTTAGCAGAACTTGTCATTAAAATTATCTGAGCTTACTATAATTTTCAGGATAACTCTCTGACAATCTAAACAATTTATTAAGTGATTATGGGTTCATTAAGTTTTTCCTACTTCTTCGTAAGTCATACACATTCATAGAAAAGCATACAATTCATGTGAACTTTCACATTTATTAATGTGAAGTTGTACAAAATATTTCTCATATTTTAAAAGGTATTATGATGCATACATTTTAAAAATTTTCATGAAGTTCAATTTATTGTTTTCTTTTGTTGCTTGTGCCTTTGATGTCATGTCCAAGAAATCATTGCCAGATCTGTCATGAAGATTTGTCCTATGTTTTCTTCTAAGAGTTTTATTATTTTAGATTTTACATTTAGGTCTTTGATCCATTTTAAGCTAATTTTTGTATATGGTGTTAAGTAAGGGTCTAACTTCATTCTTTTGCATGTGGATATGCAATTTTCCCAGTATCATTTGTTGAAAAAATTGTCTTTTAACCATTGAATGATCTTGATACCCTTGGCACCCTATATTCATGAGGGCTTATTTCTGGGCTCTATTTTATTCTATTCATCTATATGTCTGTCTTTATGCCAGTATCACAGTGTTTTGATTACTGTGGCTTTGTAATAAGTTTTGAAATTGGGAGATGTGAGCCATCCAGCTTTGTTATTCCTTTTCAAGATTGTTTTGGCTATTCAGGGTTGTTTGAGACTCTATATGGATATTAGGATGGGGTTTTCTATTCCCGTTGAAGACATCATTGGAATTTTAATAGGGATTGCATTGAATTTGTAGATTGCTTTGAGTAGTATTGACATCTTAACAATATTAAGTCTTCCAATCCATGAACATGAGATGTGTTTTCATTTACTTTGTCTTTTAAAATTTCTTTAGCAATTTTTTTTTTTTTTTTTTTTTTGAGACGGAGTCTCACGCTGTTGCCCAGGCTGGAGTGCAGTGGCGCGATCTCGGCTCACTGCAAGCTCCGCCTCCCGGGTTCCCGCCATTCTCCTGCCTCAGCCTCCTGAGTAGCTGGGACTACAGGCGCCTGCCACCGCGCCCGGCTAATTTTTTGTATTTTTAGTAGAGACGGGGTTTCACTGTGGTCTCAATCTCCTGACCTTGTGATCCGCCCGCCTCGGCCTCCCAAAGTGCTGGGATTACAGGCTTGAGCCACCGCGCCCGGCCTCTTTAGCAATTTTTTAATAGTTTTCATTGTACAAGTCTTTCATTTCCTTGGTCAAGTTAATTTCTAAGCATTTTATTCTTTTTGATGCTATTGTAAATAAAATTGCTTTTTAAATTTCCTCTCAGATTGTTCATTGTTGCTATATAGAAATGCAACTGATTTGTGTGTGTTGGCTTTGCATCCTGCTACTTTGCTAAATTAATTTACTAGTTCTAACAGTTTTTGTGTGTGAAATATTTAGGGCTTTCTACATAAGATCAAATCATATGTGAACAGAGATAATTCTATTTCTTCCTTTATAATTTGGTTGTCTTTTATTTCTTTTACTAGACTAATTGCTCTGCCTAGAACTTCTGGTTCTAAACTGAACAGAAGTGGTGAAAGTGGGCATTGTTGCCTTGTTCTTCATCTTAAAGAAAAAGCTTTCAGTATTTCACTGTTAATTATAATCTTCCTTGTGAGTTTTTCATATATGGTTTTATTAGTGAGGTAGTTTCCTTCTTTTCCTAGTTTGCTAATTGTTCTTATTATGAGAAGGTGTTCAATTTTGTCTAATGCCTTTTCAGTATCAATAGAGGTGATTATGTAAATTTTTACCTTCTGTTAATGTGATGCGTTACACTGATTGATTTTTGTATGTTGAACCATCCTCAAATTCCAGGAATAAATCCTACTCGGTGATGGTGTATTATCCTTTTAATGTGCTGTCAGATTTGGTTTGCTAGTATTTTGTTGAGGATTTTTGTATCTGGGTTCATCAAGGATATTGACCTGCAGTTTTCTTTTTTTCTTGTGATGTCTTTGTTTGGCTTTGGTATCAGGGTAATGCTGACCTCATAGAGTGAGTTAGAAAGTGTTCTTTCCTCGACAACTTTTTGGAAAAGTTTGAGAAGGATTGGTAATAATTCTCTACAAATATTTGATAGAATTCACCCATGAAGCCATAAGGTCCAGGGCTTTTCTTTTTTTGGGAGTTTTTTTCTTTTAAATTTCAATAGGTTTTTGGGGAACAGGGGGTGTTTGATTATGTGAATAAGTTCTTTAGTGGAGACTCCTGAGGTTTTGGTGTACCCATCACCCCAGTAGTGTAAACTGTACCCAGTGTGTAGTCTTTTAACCCTTGCTACACCCACTATTTTCCCTGAGTCCCCAAAGTCCAATGTATTATTCTTATGCCTTTGCATCCTCATAGCTGAGCTCCCACATATGAATGAGAACATATGATGTTTGGTTTTCCATTCCTGAGTTACTTCATTTAGAATAATGGTCTCCAGTTCCAACCCAGTTGCTACAAATGCCATTATTTTGTTCCTTTTTATGGCTGAGTAGTATTCCATTGTGTGTGTGTGTGTGTGTGTGTGTATGTATATGTGTATATATACATATATATACACATTTATCACATTTGCTTTATCCACTCATTGATGGACATTTGGGCTGGTTCCATATTTTTGCAATTGCAAATTGTGCTGCTATAAACATACATGTGCAAGTATCTTTTTTGTATAATGACTTATTTTCCTCTGGGTAGAAACCCAGTAGTGGGATTACTGAATCAAATGGTAGATCTACTTTTAGTTCTTTAAGGAATCTCCATAGTTTTCCATAGTGGTTGTACCAGTTTACATTCCCACCAAGAATGTAAAAGTGTTCCCTTTTCACCACATCCACACCAACATCTATTATTTTTTGATTTTTTGATTATGGCCATTTTTGAAGGAGTGAGGTGGCATTGCATTGTGGTTTTGATTTGCATTTCCCAGATAATTAGTGATGTTGAACATTTTTCCATGTGCTTGTTGGTCATTTGTGTATCTTCTTTTGAGAACTGTCTATTCAATGTCCTTAGCCCACTTTTTTTTTTTTAATATGACTGTTGGTAACACACTTTATTAATTTAAAAACGCCCTTCCCCATAGTGCATGGAGCATGTGCACATTTTCCTACAAAGACATAAATAGTGATGTGGAAGTACGGTGGAGGTCATGCATCTATAGGTTCATTCAAGGAGGAACAGATTTGAGCTTTTGGATGATCAGTGTTTTGTAAATAGCAGCAACATTAGATCTAAGACAACACTGGACCTAACAGGACCTTTTCTTTGGGTGGCATTAATTATTCCAGATTCAGACTGGGCCTTCCTCTCTGGGCCCAGGCTCTGCCTCTCCCTGCTCTGTCCCCACACTTAGACATGAAAGCCATAATCCTTGGGCACCTCAGAGGAAAAAAAGGGTGTTGGGCGAGATAGGAGGCATTGTTGAGCAGCCCTCCCACCGCTGGGAGCCTCTGTTGTTTCCAGTTAACTGCCTTTCTGGAAAGCAATTCTGTTCTGTGATGGAGGCAGCGGAATGAAACATCAAATTACATGGCACAGGAACCAAACTTGTTCTCATCCCCAGGGCATCAGAGTTTAAGAAGTTTAGCTTGAGGCTGCTTCTTTTAAAAGCAAGATGTAGGTTGTGCCATTAAAAAAAAAAGATGGCTGAAAACATGAAAGCAGAAAGTTCAGACATCCTAAAACTTGAAGCAAAGATAGTGCTGGTCAAATCTTCTCCCTCAGCCCTCCTAGGTGTCTAAACCCGCTTTTTAACCGAATGCTTCCCGCAGCAAGGCTCTGCCCTGGCTTTGCCTTCTTGCCTCCTCAAAGCAGACTGCAGTTTCTTTCTACCCACCAGAGGTGCGAAACACCACGTTCCTCATTTGTTGTAAGGAATCCACAGGCATGCAACAATTTCAGTATTCAGTGGACGTTTTCCCAGGCAAACTCCACTAGCAGAGGACAAGGAAGACTGCATATCCTGATGTGACGTGGATGACATGGATGGGGTAAGGCCACAATTACCATGATGATGTGGCTGGCCCTGGGCTTAGCCGACTTTTTGATGGGATTTTTGTTTGTTTTTCTTGTTGATTTGTTTGAGTTTTCCCTGAGCACAGCTTGCTTTCCCCATATCCTATAAATTTTGGTGTGGTTTTTTTTTTCTGTTTGTTTGCTTTTTTGTTCTTAATTTTTGTTTTCTTTCATCTCTGAATATTTTCTAATTTCCTACATGACTTCTTCTTTGATTCATTAGTTGTTTAAGAGTGTGTTGTTTAATTTGCACAATTTTGCAAATTTTCCAGTTTTACTTGTTATTGATTTCTAACTCCATCCATTGTGGTAAAAAAATAAACTTCGTATGATGTCTACGTTTTAAAATTAATTGAGATTTAATCTGTGGCCTAACGTATAGTTTATCCTTAAAAAGTCCTGTGTGCACTTGAGGAGAATGTATATCCTGTTGTCCTGTTGTTCTTGGGTAAAGTGTTCTGTACATGCTTGTTAGATGTAGTTGGTTTGCATCTACATCTGTTTACATCTGTGTTGTGTAAGTCCTCTATTTACTTACTAATCTTCTGTCTGGTTGTTCTATCCATTGAGAGGGGAGTATTGAGGTTTCAACTATTTTTAAACAACTGTTGATTTCTCCCTTAATTTCTATTAGTTTTTGCTTTGTGTATTTTGATGGTGTGTCATTATATGTGTAAATGTTTATAATTATTATATATTATTGTTTATAATTATTATATATAATATATTCTTTAATTAATACATAATGTTTTTCTTTGTCTCTCATAAACTTTTTTGACTTAAAATCTGTTATGCCTGATATTAGTATAGCCACCCATGATCTCTTTTGGTTACTATGTGCATTGATTATCTTTTTCCATCGTTTTACTTTCAATCTGTGTCTTTAGATTTAATGTGAGTCTTTCATAGATGGCATATGGCTGGGTCATATGGTTTAATACATTCTGTAATCTCTGTCCTTTGATTGGAAAATGTAATCAATTTACTTTTTTTATTTTGAAATGGAGCCTCACTCATTCTGTCACCCAGGCAGGAGGGCAGTGGCACAATCTTGGCTCACTGAAACCTCTGCCTCCTGGGTTCAAGCAATTCCCCTGCCTCAGCCTCCCAAGTAGCTGGAATTACAGGCATGCAGCACCACTCCTGGCTAATTTCTTTTGTATTTTTAGTAGAGATGAGGTTTCACCACATTGGCCAGGCTGGTATTGAACCCCTGACGTCAAGTGATCTGCCCACCTCGGCCTCCCAAAATAGTAGGATTACAGGCGTGAAGTAACGCACTAAGTCCCACTTACATTTAAAGTAATTATTGATAAGGAGACATCTTTGTCATTTTACTATTTGTTTTGTATATGTCTTATAGCTTTTTAATCCCTTATATTCTTCCTTATTGTCTCTTGTGTTTTGTCAGTTTTTTGTAGTTAAAATATTTAAATTTTTCTCTTGTTTCTTTTTGTGTATATTCTGTAACTATTTTGTGGTTAACATGGGTATTACATTTAACATTATAAAGTTATAACACTCTTGGCTGGGTCTGTAGTCCCAGCACTTTGGGAGGGCAACACAGGCAGATCACTTGAGACCAGGAGTTTGAGACCAGCCTGGCCAACATGGCAAAACCCCATCTCTACTAAAAATACAAAAATTATCCAGGTGCAGTGGCACACGTTGGCGGTCCCAGCTACTTTGGAGGCTAAGGCACAAGAATTGTTTGAACTGGGAGGTGTCGGCTATAGTGAGCTGAGATTGTGTCATTGCACTCCAGCCTGGGTAACAGAGTGAGACTCTATCTCAAAGAAAAAAAAGTTGTAACACTCTACTTTGAACTCATTCCAGCTTAACTTCAATAACATACAAAGACTTTGTTCCGTTGCTTTACAGTCCTTTCATTTGTTGAGATCACAAAATTATATCTTTATACATTGTGTGCCCCAAGAAATAAACTATTAGTCTCTTAAATCATGGAGAAAGCAAAATGTGAAGTTACAAATCAAAGTTATTATTATACTGGCTTTAAGACTAATCTTTTAGAAAATGTATTAGTCACAAATCAGGTAGAAAACAAAAGGTATAGTTACACTTTTGTAGAAAATAAAAACTATTATTACAAAATACTAGCTTTTATAATTGTCCAACTATTTTTTACCTTTATTAAGATCTTTATTTCTTCATATGGCTTCAAGTTACTGTCTAGTGTCCTTTTATTTCACCTTGCAGGACTCCCTCATGATTTTCTTTTAGGGAAGTTGTAGTGGTAATAAACTCCCATAACTTCTGTTTATCTGGGAATGTCTTTTTTTTTTTTTTTTTTTTTTTTGAGACAGAGTCTCGCTCTGCCGCCCAGGCTGGAGTGCAGTGGCCGGATCTCAGCTCACTGCAAGCTCCGCCTCCCGGGTTCACGCCATTCTCCTGCCTCAGCCTCCCGAGTAGCTGGGATTACAGGCGCCCGCCACCTCGCCCGGCTAGTTTTTTGTATTTTTTTAGTAGAGACGGGGTTTCACCGTGTCAGCCAGGATGGTCTCGATCTCCTGACCTCGTGATCCGCCCGTCTCGGCCTCCCAAATATCTGGGAATGTCTTAATTTCTCCCTCGTTTTCGAAGAACAGTTATGCCTGATATAGAATTCTTTTTTTTTTTAATTTTTTTTTAATTTTTTTATTATTTATTATTATTATACTTTAAGTTCTAGGGTACATGTGCATAACGTGCAGGTTTGTTACATATGTATACTTGTGCCATGTTGGTGTGCTGCACCCATCAACTCGTCAGCACCCATCAACTCGTCATTTACATCAGGTATAACTCCCAATGTAATCCCTCACCCCTCCCCGCTCCCCATGATAGGCCCCGGTGTGTGATGTTCCCCTTCCTGAGTCCAAGTGATCTCATTGTTCAGTTCCCACCTATGAGTGAGAACATGCGGTGTTTGGTTTTCTGTTCTTGTGATAGTTTGCTAAGAATGATGGTTTCCAGCTGCATCCATGTCCCTACAAAGGAAACAAACTCATCCTTTTTGATGGCTGCATAGTATTCCATGGTGTATATGTGCCACATTTTCTTAATCCAATCTGTCACTGATGGACATTTGGGTTGGTTCCAAGTCTTTGCTATTGTGAATAGTGCCGCAATAAACAAACGTGTGCATGTGTCTTTATAGCAGCATAATTTATAATCCTTTGGGTATATACCCAGTAATGGGATGGCTGGGTCATATGGTACATCTAGTTCTAGATCCTTGAGGAATCGCCATACTGTTTTCCATAATGGTTGAACTAGTTTACAATCCCACCAACAGTGTAAAAGTGTTCTTATTTCTCCACATCCTCTCCAGCATCTGTTGTTTCCTGACTTTTTAATGATCGCCATTCTAACTGGTGTGAGATGGTATCTCATTGTGGTTTTGATTTGCATTTCTCTGATGGCCAGTGATGATGAGCATTTTTTCATGTGTCTGTTGGCTGTATGAATGTCTTCTTTTGAGAAATGTCTGTTCATATCCTTTGCCCACTTTTTGATGGGGTTGTTTGTTTTTTTCTTGTAAATTTGTTTGCGTTCTTTGTAGGTTCTGGATATTAGCCCTTTGTCAGATGAGTAGATTGCAAAAATTTTCTCCCATTCTGTAGGTTGCCTGTTCACTCTGATGGTAGTTTCTTTTGCTGTGCAGAAGCTCTTTAGTTTAATTAGATCCCATTTGTCAATTTTGGCTTTTGCTGCCGTTGCTTTTGGTGTTTTAGACATGAAGTCTTTGCCCATGCCTATGTCCTGAATGGTACTACCTAGGTTTTCCTCTAGGATATTTATGGTATTAGGTCTAACATTTAAGTCTCTAATCCATCTTGAATTAATTTTCGTATAAGGAGTAAGGAAAGGATCCAGTTTCAGCTTTCTACTTATGGCTAGCCAATTTTCCCAGCACCATTTATTAAATAGGGAATCCTTTCCCCATTTCTTGTTTCTCTCAGGTTTGTCAAAGATCAGATGGCTGTAGATGTGTGGTATTATTTCTGAGGGCTCTGTTCTGTTCCATTGGTCTATATCTCTGTTTTGGTACCAGTACCATGCTGTTTTGGTTACTGTAGCCTTGTAGTATAGTTTGAAGTCAGGTAGCGTGATGCCTCCAGCTTTGTTCTTTTGACTTAGGATTGTCTTGGAGATGCGGGCTCTTTTTTGGTTCCATATGAACTTTAAAGCAGTTTTTTCCAATTCTGTGAAGAAACTCATTGGTAGCTTGATGGGGATGGCATTGAATCTATAAATTACCTTGGGCAGTATGGCCATTTTCACGATATTGATTCTTCCTATCCATGAGCATGGTATGTTCTTCCATTTGTTTGTGTCCTCTTTTATTTCACTGAGCAGTGGTTTGTAGTTCTCCTTGAAGAGGTCCTTTACATCCCTTCTAAGTTGGATTCCTAGGTATTTTATTCTCTTTGAAGCAATTGTGAATGGAAGTTCATTCATGATTTGGCTCTCTGTTTGTCTGTTACTGGTGTATAAGAATGCTTGTGATTTTTGCACCTTAATTTTGTATCCTGAGACTTTGCTGAAGTTGCTTATCAGCTTAAGGAGATTTTGGGCTGAGACAATGGGGTTTTCTAAATATACAATCATGTCATCTGCAAAGAGGGACAATTTGACTTCTTCTTTTCCTAACTGAATACCCTTGATTTCTTTCTCTTGCCTGATTGCCCTAGCCAGAACTTCCAACACTATGTTGAATAGGAGTGGTGAGAGAGGGCATTCCTGTCTTGTGCCAGTTTTCAAAGGGAATTTTTCCAGTTTTTGCCCATTCAGTATGATATTGGCTGTGGGTTTGTCATAAATAGCTCTTATTATTTTGAGGTACGTTCCATCAATACTGAATTTATTGAGCGTTTTTAGCATGAAGGGCTGTTGAATTTTGTCAAAAGCCTTTTCTGCATCTATTGAGATAATCATGTGGTTCTTGTCTTTGGTTCTGTTTATATGCTGGATTATGTTTATTGATTTGCGAATGTTGAACCAGCCTTGCATCCCAGGGATGAAGCCCACTTGATCATGGTGGATAAGCTTTTTGATGTGTTGCTGAATCCGGTTTGCCAGTATTTTATTGAGGATTTTTGCATCGATGTTCATCAGGGATATTGGTCTAAAATTCTCTTTTTTTGTTGTGTCTCTGCCAGGCTTTGGTATCAGGATGATGTTGGCCTCATAAAATGAGTTAGGGAGGATTCCCTCTTTTTCTATTGATTGGAATAGTTTCAGAAGGAATGGTACCAACTCCTCCTTGTACCTCTGGTAGAATTCAGCTGTGAATCCATCTGGTCCTGGACTTTTTTTGGTTGGTAGGCTATTAATTATTGCCTCAATTTCAGAGCCTGCTATTGGTCTATTCAGGGATTCAACTTCTTCCTGGTTTAGTCTTGGAAGAGTGTAAGTGTCCAGGAAATTATCCATTTCTTCTAGATTTTCCAGTTTATTTGCGTAGAGGTGTTTATAGTATTCTCTGATGGTAGTTTGTATTTCTGTGGGGTCAGTGGTGATATCCCCTTTATCATTTTTAATTGTGTCGATTTGATTCTTCTCTCTTTTCTTCTTTATTAGTCTTGCTAGTGGTCTGTCAATTTTGTTGATCTTTTCAAAAAACCAACTCCTGGATTCATTGATTTTTTGGAGGGTTTTTTGTGTCTCTATCTCCTTCAGTTCTGCTCTGATCTTAGTTATTTCTTGCCTTCTGCTAGCTTTCGAATGTGTTTGCTCTTGCTTCTCTAGTTCTTTTAATTGCGATGTTAGAGTGTCAATTTTAGATCTTTCCTGCTTTCTCTTGTGGGCATTTAGTGCTATAAATTTCCCTCTACACACTGCTTTAAATGTGTCCCAGAGATTCTGGTATGTTGTATCTTTGTTCTCATTGGTTTCAAAGAACATCTTTATTTCTGCCTTCATTTCGTTATGTACCCAGTAGTCATTCAGGAGCAGGTTGTTCAGTTTCCATGTAGTTGAGCGGTTTTGATTGAGTTTCTTAGTCCTGAGTTCTAGTTTGATTGCACTGTGGTCTGAGAGACAGTTTGTTATAATTTCTGTTCTTGTACATTTGCTGAGGAGTGCTTTACTTCCAATTACATGGTCAATTTTGGAGTAAGTATGATGTGGTGCTGAGAAGAATGTATATTCTGTTGATTTGGAGTGGAGAGTTCTATAGATGTCTATTAGGTCTGCTTGCTGCAGAGCTGAGTTCAATTCCTGGATATCCTTGTTAACTTTCTGTCTCGTTGATCTGTCTAATGTTGACAGTGGAGTGTTGAAGTCTCCCATTATTATTGTATGGGAGTCTAAGTCTCTTTGTAAGTCTCTAAGGACTTGCTTTATGAATCTGGGTGCTCCTGTATTGGGTGCATATATATTTAGGATAGTTAGCTCTTCCTGTTGAATTGATCGCTTTACCATTATGTAATGGCCTTCTTTGTCTCTTTTGATCTTTGATGGTTTAAAGTCTGTTTTATCAGAGACTAGTATTGCAACCCCCGCTTTTTTTTGTTCTCTATTTGCTTGGTAAATCTTCCTCCATCCCTTTATTTTGAGCCTATGTATGTCTCTGCGTGTGAGATGGGTCTCCTGAATACAGCAGACTGATGGGTCTTGACTCTTTATCCAGTTTGCCAGTCTGTGTCTTTTAATTGGAGCATTTAGTCCATTTACATTTAAGGTTAAGATTGTTATGTGTGAACTTGATCCTGCCATTATGATATTAAGTGGTTATTTTGCTCGTTAGTTGATGCAGTTTCTTCCTAGCCTCAATGGTCTTTACATTTTGGCATGTTTTTGCAATGGCTGGTACCGGTTGTTCCTTTCCATGTTTAGTGCTTCCTTCAGGGTCTCTTGTAAGGCAGACCTAGTGGTGACAAAATCTCTAAGCATTTGCTTATCTGTAAAGGATTTTATTTCTCCTTCACTTATGAAACTTAGTTTGGCTGGATATGAAATTCTGGATTTAAAATTCTTTTCTTTAAGAATGTTGAATATTGGCCCCCACTCTCTTCTGGCTTGTAGAGTTTCTGCCGAGAGATCTGCTGTTAGTCTGATGGGCTTCCCTTTGTGGGTAACCCGACCTTTCTCTCTGGCTGCCCTTAAGATTTTTTCCTTCATTTCAACTTTGGTGAATCTGGCAATTATGTGTCTTGGAGTTGCTCTTCTTGAGGAGTATCTTTGTGGCGTTCTCTGTATTTCCTGGATTTGAATGTTGGCCTGCCCTACTAGGTTGGGGAAGTTCTCCTGGATGATATCCTGAAGAGTGTTTTCCAACTTGGTTCCATTTTCCCCCTCACTTTCAGGCACCCCAATCAGACGTAGATTTGGTCTTTTTACATAATCCCATACTTCTTGCAGGCTTTGTTCATTTCTTTTTCTTCTTTGTTCTTTTGTTTTCTCTTCTCGCTTCATTTCATTCATTTGATCCTCAATCGCTGATACTCTTTCTTCCAGTTGATCGAGTCGGTTACTGAAGCTTGTGCATTTGTCACAAGCTATTTCTCGTGTCATGGTTTTCATCTCTTTCATTTCGTTTATGACCTTCTCTGCATTAATTACTCTAGCCATCAATTCTTCCACTTTTTTTTCAAGATTTTTAGTTTCTTTGCGCTGGGTATGTAATTCCTCCTTTAGCTCTGAGAAGTTTGATGGACTGAAGCCTTCTTCTCTCATCTCGTCAAAGTCATTCTCCGTCCAGCTTTGATCCGTTGCTGGCGATGAGCTGCGCTCCTTTGCCAGGGGAGATGCGCTCTTATTTTTTGAATTTCCAGCTTTTCTGCCCTGCTTTTTCCCCATCTTTTGGTTTTATCTGCCTCTGGTCTTTGATGATGGTGATGTACTGATGGGGTTTTGGTGTAGGTGTCCTTCCTGTTTGATAGTTTTCCTTCTAACAGTCAGGACCCTCAGCTGTAGGTCTGTTGGAGATTGCTTGAGGTCCACTCCAGTCCCTGTTTGCCTGGGTATCAGCAGCAGAGGCTGCAGAAGATAGAATATTTCTGAACAGCGAGTGTACCTGTCTGATTCTTGCTTTGGAAGCTTCCTCTCAGGGGTGTACTCCACCCTGTGAGGTGTGGGATATCAGACTGCCCCTAGTGGGGGATGTCTCCCAGTTAGGCTACTCAGGGGTCAGGGACCCACTTGAGCAGGGAGTCTGTCCCTTCTCAGATCTCAACCTCCGTGTTGGGAGATCCACTGCTCTCTTCAAAGCTGTCAGACAGAGTCGTTTGCGTCTGCAGAGGTTTCTGCTGCTTTTTTTTTTTTTGTTGTTGTTGTTGTTGTTTAGCTGTGCCCTGTCCCCAGAGGTGGAGTCTACCGAGACAGGCAGGTTTCCTTGAGCTACTATGAGCTCCACCCAGTTCGAGCTTCCCAGCGGCTTTGTTTACCTACTTAAGCCTCAGCAATGGCGGGCGCCCCTCCCCCAGCCTCGCTGCTGCCTTGCCGGTAGATCGCAGACTGCTGTGCTAGCAATGAGGGAGGCTCCGTGGGCGTGGGACCCTCCCGGCCAGGTGTGGGATATAATCTCCTGGTGTGCCCGTTTCCTTAAAGCGCAGTATTGGGGTGGGAGTTACCCGATTTTCCAGGTGTTGTGTGTCTCAGTTCCCCTGGCTAGGAAAAGGGATTCCCTTTCCCCTTGCACTTCCCAGGTGAGGCGATGCCTCGCCCTGCTTCAGCTCTCGCTGGTCGGGCTGCAGCAGCTGACCAGCACCGATCGTCCGGCACTCCCCAGTGAGATGAACCCAGTACCTCAGTTGAAAATGCAGAAATCACTGGTTTTCTGTGTCGCTCGCGCTGGGAGTTGGAGACTGGAGCTGTTCCTATTCGTGATACAGAATTCTTGGTTGGCTTTTTTTTTTTTTTTTAATTTTAGCACTTTGAATATACTAGCCCATTACCTTTCATCCTCCAAAATTTCTAATGAGAAATTGGCTGATAATCCTACTGAGGATTTCTTGTAGGTGACTAGGTGCTTCTCTCTTGCTGCTCTCAGGAGCTCTCCTGCTGCTCTCTTTTTGTCTTTTCAAAGTTTGATCATACCTTGGTGTTGGTCTCTGAGTTCATTTTACTTGGAGTTTATTGAGCTTCTGGGATATTTATGTTCATGTCTTTCATCAAATTTTCAAAGTTTTCAACCATTATTTATTCAAACATTCTCTGTGTCCTTATGTCTTTCTCTTCTACTGAGATTCCCACAATGCATGTGTTGGTCCACTTGATGGTATCCCAGAAGTGTCTTATATTCTGTTCACTTTCTTGTAATCTTTTTCTTTCAGCTCCTCAGACTCAATAATGTCCATTGTCCTATCTTCAAGTTTTTGCAGATTCTTTCTTCTGCCTATTCAAATCTGACTTGAAATCCCTCTAGTAAATTCTTCATTTCAGTTATTGTATTTTTCAGCACCAGCATTTCTTTTTGATTTCACTTTAGGTTTTTCTCTTTATTGATATTTCCATTTTGTTCATACATCATTTTCTTGACTTTCTTCACATCTTCCTTTAGTTCTTTGGGCATCTTTAAAAGAGTGGTTTTAAAGTCTTTGATGAGAAGATCTGCCATCAGATCTTGTTGAGGGGCAGTTCTTTTTTTTTTTTTTTTCTCCCTTTGAATGGGCCTTTCTTTGCTGTTCATTTGAGTTTTGAGAATTTTTGTTAAAAATTAGACATTTAAATCTAATAATGTGGTAACTTTGGAAATCAAATTCTCCCCTTCTCCCAGGGTTTGCTGGGTTTTGTTATTTTTAATTGTTTTGGATTTGATTGTTATGGGTTGTCTCTGTGCCAAGGATCAGCCTGAAGTGTAAACTCAACATCTTCTCAAGTCTTTTCTGAGCCTGTGCCTTTCCCTGGGCATGTTTGGTCACTTTCTAATTCTCCCTGCATATGCAGTTATTTTTAAATATTCCAGTGTCTAATATCTGGCTCCAAAAAGTGAAAAAATAGAAAAAAGAAGGTGGAAAGGGCACCTTAAATTCCTTGGAGTCAAGCGCAGTGGCTCATGCCTGTAATCGCAGCACTTTGGGAGGCCAAGGCAGGGTGGTCACGAGGTCAGGAGTTTGAGACCAGCCTGGCCAACATTAGTGAAGCCCTGTTTCTATTAAAAGTACAAAAAAAAATTAGTTGGGCGTGGTGGCACCTGTTGTGCCTGTAATCCCAGTTATTTGGGAGGCTGAGGCGGGAGAATCGCTTGAACTCAGGAGGCGGAGGTTGCAGTGAGCCAAGATCATGCCACTGCACTCCAGCCTGGGTGACAGAGTGAGACTCCATCTCCAAATAAATAAATAAATAAATAAATAAATAAATAAATAAATCACTTGGACATCATTTCAGGCAGAGAAGGAAGAGCTTGCCAACACTTTTTTGCACCTCTTTGGTCAGAAGCAGAAATTAGCAATCAAAGCACAGAGCACAGATCTCTGATATCTGGAGGACAGAATGTTTTTTGCTCACTTTGGTTCCTGCAAGTTGTGTGCGGATTGCTCTAGGAACCCATGCACAACCACCTGCCATGGGGCTGAGGGGTGGGGGATGGGTAGCTGCTACTGGGCTAAGAGCTGAAATTGATCAAAATTAATGCAATTTACCATTCAAGCCTTTCCCTGGAAGTTGCAAACCTTAATAGACTACAGTGTTTGAAAATAGTTAAATCAGACAGATCCTGCCAGTGCAATTTTTGTCTAGATAGGGGGACATATTACTGGTGCTTCCTACTCTGCTGTCTTCTCAGAATCCTCTCTACACTTTTTTTTTTCTTACTACAGCAGCCAAATTCCTTAACCTCCAATAGGTAGTACACCCTTTCCTTTCTAAATAGTTTGTAATTACTCTTTAATTAACTAGTTTTTTTGAAAAGCGTTTTTGAATTTCCAAATAAATTAGGTGGTTGTGTGTGTGTGTGTGTGTGTGTGTGGGTGGTTATATTAGTTTCCTACTGAAGCTATGATAAACTACCACAAATTCAGTGATGTAAAACAACACATTTTTTTTTTCTTCTATAGTTCCAAAGGTCGTAAGTATGGAATCAGTTCTCACTGGGCTAAAGTCAAGGTATTGGCAAGTCTAGTTTATTTTGAAGGCTCTGAGGGGAGAATCTGTTTCTTTGCCTTTTTCCCCTTCTAGTGGCTGCCCGACTCCTTGGCTTGTGGACCCTTTTTTCACCTTCAAAGCACGCCATTCCAATCTCTGCTTTTGTCACCACGTTGCCCTTTCTTCCATAGTAGTATTTTCTTCTGCTTTCCTCTTATAAGAACACTTGTGATTTCATCGTTCATCCTACCTAGATAATCCAGCATACTCTCCCCATCTCAAGATCATTAACTTAATTACATCTGCAAAGTTCTTCTATCCATAGAGTAACATATTCACAGGTTGTGGTAACTAGGATGTGGACACTTTATGGGGCCATTATTCAGCCTACCTCAGAGGTGCCCTTCTCTAGTTGTGAGTTTTTGTTTTTGTTTTTGTTTTTCTGAAATGGAGTCTTGCTCATTGCCCAGGCTGGAGTGCAGTGGCGCGATCTTGGCTCACTGCAACCTTCGCCTCCCGGGTTCACGCCATTCTCCTGTCTCAGCCTCCCAAGTAGCTGGGACTACAGGCGCTGACACCACACCCGGCTAATTTTTTGTATGTTTAGCAGAGACGGGGTTTCACCGTGTTAGCCAAGATGGTATCGATCTCCTGACCTTGTGATCCGCCTGCCTAGGCCTCCCAAAGTGCTGGGATTACAGGCATGAACCACTGAGTTGTGAGTTTTTAATGTGTTTTATTTCTGCCTCAGTGAATTTGTTGTTTTTTTTTGTGGAAAAATTAAGATTTTTAAAGTTTTGAAGAATATTATAATTTAAACACCTGGTGACAACATATAGTAAGAGTGTATTAAAATTGCTAAGAACAATTATACAGAAAACAGGAGAAAAGGTGGTCTCTTGGAAAAAAATGAATCAGTAAATGATTACATAAAATCAGACAAGAAAAGATAAAATTAGAGTTAAATTGAAATATCATATGAGTTTATAATATTAAAATAGCTTCCACTGTGTCACTAATGTAGCATAGAAAGGTTTTGGTGTAACTATTCTTATAGCCAGTAACAAAACAAAATCCTGGAATAAACAGTGGATGCTAATGGTGACCATTGTTTTTCAGCAGCGTGTCCAAGGGCTCTACAACCCTATCCTGCAAGATCTGGGAAATGGAGAAAAACTATCTGCGAGGCCCCACTTGAAGTCTTTTGTTTGGGACTCTTGATTGCTTGCTCTTTCATTATGTGCCTTTGTATCAGAAGGAAGTTGTAATGGAATTTTGCCATGGCTGGAGTTCACAGTGGATTTCGCCCTGGGTGGTGGTTTTAAGTAAATTTAACCACAGGTCTATAATTGGCTTGCTGGAATTATAACCTGAAAGTTCCCTGCAGGGCTTGGCATCAGACTCCTGGCATTCTTTGTATACTCTACCCTTAAGCACTATGCAAGCAACCCCAGCTCTGGATCCTGGGACTCTTTACATAATTGGTGTTTCCAATGTTTGGGCAGAGGGCTGAAATCAATATGGGCAATATCTAAATATTATTTAAGCATTGCATGTGATAGTGAATAAAGGGTGGTGAAACCCTTTGATCAGCCTGTCTTTTGGTGTTCTGAAATTCATCCCATTGTGATTCAAAGAATCAAAGTATAATTTATCCCAGAGATAGCAAAATTCTAAAATCTAGTCAGCTGCAAAACATGCACGAACTTATTTAGATTTAACTATAAGTGATCCTGGTTTCTTTGCTTACAAGTCATGGTAAAATAACATTTTTAATTTTGCTCTAATCTGTCAGAGGTGACTTGACTTTCTAGAATTGTATGAGGCTAATTAAAATACTGGCATAGTTTACGCTGTAGACAATTCGTTTAGAGAGGTGGGTTTTGTGTATATTTGAAAATATTTTCTTTTTGCCTTCTATTAGTCAGTTTGGATGAAAATGGGATTCTAGATTTAAAATTGTTTTCTGTTAGTAGATTCAATATATTTCTCCCTGGTGTTTAGGCATCTGATGAGAAATTTTATTAGGATATGCCTGAGCATGGGTCTTTTTTTGTTAATAGTCTAGGGCACTTGGAAATTCCTTTCTAGAACTTTGGAATATTTTCTTATGTTAAAAATTACTTCCCAGTCCCACATTTGAAAAATCATAGGTGATACTGGGCCTCATGAAGTAATCCTCCACGTCTCTTACTTTTTCCTTCATCTTTTTTTTTTTTTTTTTAATCTTTTTGCCCTAGTTATGGATGATTTTCTTGGCTTCACTCTTCAGAAAGGTAACGTGGTCTCTAGTCATATTACTCTATTCTATTCCCCTCAAGGAGAGTGATTTTTTATCTCAGGAGTGATATTTTGACTGCAGCTGGGAGAATGAACTGGAGGATGTACCACTGGAGAGAAGGAGACCAGTAAGGAGCTTTTGCAGTAGCGTGGATGAGAGATGATGGTGACTTGTGCTGCAGAAATTGAGGGAAGTAGAAGGATTAGAGGAAATTAGGAGTTGGAATGGATAGTATGTGGGGATTTGATTTAGCATCGAAGAAGAGGAAGAAGCCAGGATGAGGCTCTGGTTTAGACTTTGGCAGCTGGATAACTATTACACCATAGAGGTCTCAGGAGTAAGAGCAGCTATAGGGGTAGATAATGAGTTCAAGTTTGGATATGTTGAGTTTTAGGTGCCTCTGAGTCATATGGATGGAGACATCTATCGGACAGCTGGATTTATTGGTTTGGAACTCAGCAAAGATATCTGATAAAGAGTTATGGCTTATGGATTTAGTAGCATATAGATAGAAATGGAAGCATAGAGCTAATAATATTACTCAGTGAGAATTAGTAGAACGGAAAATGATGTTTAAGGGACAGATAGAGGAAGAGAGGTCTACAAAGAGGCAGAGAGGGAGCAGATAGAGAATGTATTAGTTTTTGAAAGTGGCCATGACAAATGAACACAAATTCATCATTTAAAAATAATATCCGTTTGTTATCTCAGTTCTGTAGGTCAGGAGTCTAGGCACAGCATGACTCAGCTGGTTTTTAGTTTGTTCTTAGCTTAGAGTTTCAGCAGGCTGAAATCAAAGAGTTAGCAGAGCTGCAGTCCTTGCTGGAAGTCCCAGCAGGGAGCATCCATTTCCAGGCGCTCTCAGGTTATTGGCAAAGTTCCTTGCTGAATGGAAGATGTCCTCAGCTTCTAGAGGCTACTCACACTCCCTGGCTCATGACTCCCTTCAAAGCTGGCAATGGCAGCACAGTCCTTTTCACATTTTGACTCTCTATTGCCACATCTCTCTGACTGACTCTTCTGCCTTCCTCTTCCGCTTTTCAGGGCAGATGTGGTTACATTGGTCCCACTTGAATAATCCAGGTCACTCTCCCTATTGAAAAGTCAGCTGATTAGTAACCAGAGCTCCATCTGTAAAGTCTCCTCACAGCAAAAACTAGATTAGTGTTTAATTGAATATTTGGGCGATGAGAATTTTGAGAGGACATATTTAGAATTCTGCTTATCACAGAGAGACAGAAGACAAACCAGAAGAGTGTAGTGTTATGGAAACTAAAGGAGTAGTGTTTCAAAAAGTGGGGAGTAATCAACAGTGTCAAATCCTATACAGATGTCAGGAAAGATGGAGCCTGGGAGCGGAGCATACGCCAAATTATAGTGGGTGTTTGGGGGACTGGGAAGCAAGAAGCAGAGAATAGGGATGCAGACAACTCTTTAAAGGAGTTCACCTGTAAATAGGAGAAAAATAAGACAGCAGCTTGGGAGAGTAATTATATATATATTTTTAGATGGAAAAGACCTAAGGCCTTTTAAACACTGGTGGTGAAAAGACATTGGAAAGAGAAAGAAAGGGCAGCAATTCAAGATAGAGGGATAACTTAGAGAACAAGGAGTTCAGGGAGTGGGGATGTGAGGGACCTTGGAGCATTGGCCAAGAGACTGGTTGTTGACAAGAGAAACATGATTTTCTTTGTACAAAAAAGGAGGATAGAAGGAAGGTGTAATGACATGAGTCTGGGGACAGGAAGGTGGAAATAATCCTCAGATAGCTTCTGTGTCCCCTCTCACAGACAGGTGGTCTGCTGAGAGAGTATTTTCTGGTAGCTTGTTAAGTCCTGTTAGAGCAGCGGCAATGTCTGTCTTTTCACTGTGTTTTGCTTATGCTTAGTGCAGTGTCTGGCACATGGTTGACACCCAACCAATATTTGTTGAAAGAAACAATGAATGAATAAATAAATGCACAAGGCTGAGAGTGTAAAGAAGTCATAGGGGCTTTGGTAAGAGTGGAGAAGGTTTGATATAGCCACTGCCGAGAAAGCTAACTAGAAAAATGCAAAGACTGTCTTAAGGATCCAGGTAAGGCCAGAGACCATGATTAGCTAGAGTTTTGATGGATATTTTGATTTTCTTCACCACTGCTCAGAAGCTTAGGTAGAGACGAGGGATGCCAGAAGCCCAGGTAGAGATGAGGAAGGCCAGATGTTTACATTGGTTTGGGTGTGGGATTTTGCCAGGCAGTTGCAACAGGAGGACAGATGGAGTAAGGGAGTTGAAGATATTGGCAAAGGAGCAGCTGAAGTAATGAGCTGTGGGATCTGGACCGTGTGGGCAAGGAAGTGAAGAGAGGAGGGATTGATCCATGGAAGGGATGGATGGCTTGGGGTTCTCAATGTGATAGGCAAAACCCAGATGGAGTGAGAGCAGTAAAGCCCTGGGGAAAAGATTGAAGATATAGCAAGGTGCTTTAAATTGGGTAGCATTCCTGAATGGCCTGGTGGAAGGTTTGGAACCAGTGGGAGTTCAGGACTAAGGAGATAAAATCCAAGGAGGTACAAGGATGAGAATGAAGGTGAGGATAGCATCCATTAGAACTTACATTTAATAATAAAGAGAAGCCCGTGATTGTGGTGGGTTTAACTGGCTGGAAAGCCACACAGAGTTATTTTTTGCAGGACTTTGGTGGATAGTGGAGTGGTCATTTTAGAAATAATCATCCTCCATCTGAACTGATAGAATGTCCAAAGAAGCATGGGTTTTTGGTGGTGGGGGATAGCCTGGTTTCCGTGGAATGTGGTAGCCAAGGTTTTGAGCTGTTTAGGACTGGAGAGGTGCTGAGTACTGTGCCTAAATTATTACTTGTCATTTGTGTCATTCACTTCTATCTCCTTGCACTAAAGTTCTTACTAGTGTATTAATTCTTGATAGCTGCTCTAACAAATTACCACAAATTGGAAGTCTGAAATCAGTATCACTGGGTTGAAACCAGAGTCAGCAGGGCCATACTCCCTCCAAAGGCTCTAGAGGAGCATAGGTTCTTTGCCTCTTCCATCTCCTGGTGGCTCCCAGCATTCCTTGGCTTGTGGCCACTTTCCTCCAGTCTTGGGCCCTGTGGTTACATTGCTTCCTCTTCTGTGTCAAATATCCCTCTGCCTCTCCCTTATCAGGATACATATGATGGCATTTAGGCCCCATCCAGATAACCCAGGAGAATTTTCTCATCTCAAGATCTTTGACTTAGTCAACATCTGCAAGGAATTTACTACAATCATGTCACTTAGTGATCAGATACATTCTCAGAAGGCCCAAGACATTACTGTACATTACTATATACTTTATAAACACTGTGCCTTGAACTACACTAACTTTATAAAAATATTTTTCTGTCTTCAATAATAAATTAACCTTAGATTATTGTAACTTTTTAACTTTATGAACTTTTAAATTTTCTTAACTTTTTGACCCTTTTGTAATAATACTTAATTCAAAATACAAACACACTGTATAGTTATACAAAATATTTTATTCTTTATATCCTTATATAATAAACTGTTTTCTATTTTCGAAATTATCAATTATTTTAAACATCCCCCCATGTCCTCAGGCATGTTCCAGCATCTGGATGGCCACCTGGACCTCTGTCATCTTTCAGGAGATGTTGCCAGCACTCTTGCTTATGATAGACAGTTTTCAAGGGTAGCCTGCAGCTTATTAAAAATTATCTTTTAGGAGATAGCAAGAGGTGGTGGTCTCTTCCACCTTTCTCAGTTTCCTGTCCATATTTTTTGAATGTAGTGTTGGCAAGCCAATAGGTACAAAAGCTCTAGAGATGGAGACAGCACTGTGAATCGACATTTCTTTGCAATCATTCTTCCTATAGGGTTCAATTTAACATTTATAAACATACTTTTGATATGTAGGTACTGGCTACCAGAGAATTGAGTGAAACATATTTTCTTGTCTTCAGTTACCTCACAGAGCATTGAAGGAAAGAGGTATTGAAGTTGCTATTTAAGCCAAGGCAAAATGACTAAAGCTAAAGTGAAGTGAAAGTAACAAGTAATGAGAAGAATAGATCCACTTGCATGGCAAAACAAAGAATATGGGATCTACAGTCAGACAAACATGGGTTGGAACCATCCCTACTGTTTGCTAACTAAGTGACATTAGGCAAGCTACTTCACCTTTCCAAGGCTTTGTTTTCTTAGTTCCAATCTAAAGATGATAACATATATTCACGGGGCTAGTTGAAGATGTCATAAGAGAATATATATAGAGTGCAGTTTCTGTCATGGGAAGCCAAGGCATGAAGGAAAACTTAGTGCGCTGGAAAGAACATGGCCACTGGGATGTTATGAGTTCAAATTCTGCTCCTATCAGTCACTAGGTGTATGGGTTAATTACACAATATCCAAGAGACTTTTCTTTTTCTTTTTTAAAACGGGAATCACTCAGACTGCATCCTGTACCCTCTTACTCTCTCAGAGGAAGAGAAGAACGATCATCAATGGCAAATGGCAGTTGCAGAGAAGGAACACCAAGGGCTCACTTCATGCTGAGAGGAGAACACAGCTCCTCCTCTTGGTTACCGGTGCTCTACACATTCAGAGAAATTTCTCTAGTAAAAAACTATAGAAATGATTCCTGAGAGTATAGTCTTTCTGACTAGAAAAGAACCTTTTCTGATCTGCAAATACTTAATAATACTTTGCAGGGATATTGGGAAGATTAGAAAGGATAATTTTGGTTAATATTATGGAAGAAAGCGATTCATTCTATTTGAGAAGGGATCTAGGTTAATTATAGGGTAGAGCTAGAATCTGAACTGGGTCTTGAAAGTTGAAAATTTTGATAGCTGGAGAAAGAAGGAAAGGCATTTGGTATGAAGGAACGACATGAACAAAAAAATGCAGAGTACATTGTGCGTGCAGGAAATGGTGTGTATGCTGTCATGGTGGATAGTGGAGTATGGGTGGAGAGCACCAGCAGGGACAACTGGGGAGATGGGCTGGGGCTGGATGATGAAAAGCTTGCTGGAAGTGCCAAGAGGTGGTTTAGAGGAGGCCCAGCTTCTTAAATTAAGACAGCGTTCTCTAAAGAGTAGTGTGCAGGATGATACAAAGAACTGTGGTAAGAAAATAGTAGAACTTTCAGAGAACTTCTCTCTGTATTCATTTTATATTTCATTCCTCCCAATCTTTATTTTAATGAATGTTTTGTATTGCTTATAAAATACTGTACAGTAACTGATACTTATAATCTACTATATATATGTATGTGTAAAATGGTTACTGATGGAGTGTAGGATCAAAAGTTAAGAGACCACACAGTCCTTTAAGGCACAGCAGCACAGCCTGCCCCCCACTCCCACTAAGAGTGTAGTCATATGGTTCAGCTCTGTGTCCCCACCCAAATCTCATTTTGAATTGTAATCCCCGTAATCCCCATGCGTTGAGGGAGGGACCTGGTGGGAGGTGATTGAATCATGGGGGTCATTTCCCCCATGCTGTTCTCGTGATAGTGAGGGAATTCTCATGAGATCTGATGTTTTTATAAGTGTTTGACAGTTCTTCCTTCACATCTGCTCTCTCCTGCCGCCATGTAAGACATGCCTGCTTCCCCTTCTGCCATGATTGTAAGTTTCCTGAGGCTTTCCCAGCCATGTGGAACTGTGAGTCAATTAAACCTCTTTCCTTTGTTTACAAATTACCCAGTCTCATGTAGTATCTTTACAGCAGTGTGAAAATGGACTAATACATGTAGGCAGACTCCTGGTTGGGCCCAGGGATGATGATGTACTGTTTAGGTGGACAAATTGGTTCTATGGCTCTAGGATACCATGTCTGGACTCTGGCAGTTGCCTTTAAAGCAGGTGTGAAGAAACAGTTGTTCCAGATGCTGAGGCTGAGTCCCATTGGCCATATCGACAACATCTTCCAACATCTAACTTGTCCTAACAACCCTCTACAAGCCCATGTATTTTGTTACTGGTTTACCTTGGAGGCCCCCACAGGATGTGACACTGCTTAGTGTTATATATTCAAAATACACTTTAATCCATGTATCGATCGATTGATTGATTTTTACATGACTGTGCCTGGAGTTTAGTAACAACTGACTAAACATTTTGCCAGGTTGAAATGATTGTAGCCATGCTCTATGGAGTAAGGTTTTGAGAATGCATCACCCACATCACCCTGTGCCACCAGAATCCTCTTCTGAGGGGATCTGAGCCCTGCCAGTGTCTGGGTCTGCATAAAGGTGGGGCTGAGGCACAGACATCAGATGCTTGTCCTCTATGAGTTCCTTGCTCTTCACTGGAAGGTGTCAATACCTGTACACTTTATGGAAGGACATAGGCCTGCCTCTGGCTGGTGCTGTGGAATTTCTGCACCCCAGACTGGTGTCAGGGAGGAAATCACCAGACTTGGTGTAAGAAAATGTGTTTTTGGAGCTCTGCTTCTTGGGATTCAGCCAAGCCATTGGAAAGCTGTAAAATCTGAGGTTTGCCCTTTTAACCTAGGCTTTGATGTTTCACTACACTGAGATGTGTTATAAATGGATCTGTGAAACAATCTCACAGAATGGTTGCTGACTTTGCTGTAGGGATGCTCTAAAGTTCAACAGTTTATTCTTATGTTACACAGTAATTTTTAAGAGGCTCAAGTGAGAAGTTTTCTGTAAGTCTCAGTATCAAGATAGACAGTTTTTTCCCTTGAGCACCTAGTTTGTTTTCGATTTTATGAATATGGTACAACATGTAAATGAATACATTTCTCTCTTTGAAAAATATAGAATCAAATTTGCTGCGTTATTCTACAAAGCGCACAGGCCTCTGTGGGTATATATGTAGTACATTAAGTCTAACTTCACCTTATTTGTTCCTACCTGAAGTTTCCTCTTTATCTGTTTGCTTCACTGATTTGTCTTCTTGTGTACTGAATGTGTTTTTGTAAGCCACCTCATATTTCTGGAATTAAGGGAATTGAGAAGAGTGCAGTGGTTAAAAATGTGAATTCCCATGTTAGGCTGGCCTGAGGTCAAATTCCTGTGCTACCACTTAATCCTTGTGTGACCCTGGGTGACTTACCTGACCTTGTCAAATCTCAGCATCCTCATCGTTATCTATGAAATGGGGATAACAAGAGTACTGACTTTTTTTTTTTAAGGCTGTTTTGGGTAATAAATGGAAAACATTTAATGTGGTGGCTAGCATACAGTACTGAGTATGATACAGTACTGAGTCAATGCTACATAATTATGACTATTATAAATATTAGAACTAGTGAGAGAATAAATAAATACACGAATAAATAAATGTGCCTATTTATTTGTAGGTACATTTAATAACATAAATATTTGTCTTGGAGGAGAAAAAACTCAGGTTCATCCTGCTGGAGTGTTCCTCTCCTCTCATTGACTGGAGCAGCCTGGAGTATGAACTGTGCAGACTCTAATGATGATGGCTTCAAATCCTATAGAAGCTTACAACCCCCTAAGCCTCTCAGAAGGATTTTTATTTTTTAACTAGAAAGGAATGAAGAAAGGGCTATAAAATGTTAAAGTATATGGTTGACTATATTGCTGACCTATATTGCTTTTCACCAGTAACTCCTAAAATAATTACTGTCTCAGAAACAATTCCAAACAATAAAGCTTCATCTGGTGTGTGTGCTGTCATCAATGCAGAGAAGGTCTGAGCCCTGCCACATTGCTAGCCACTGGCCGCATAACCCCAAAACTTAAAAAGTGAAACAAAAATATAACAGTGGACAGAATAGGCTGAACATGAGCAGAATAGGCTGATAATGATACAGTGAGTAAAAATCAGACATATTTGAGAGAGGATGGTAATACCAAGGTAGTGTCTTTATTAGGTACTTTATAAAGATGAGCCTATGATTTCTCTGAGGAACTCTGAAATTACATAAGCTCCAGACACCAGACTAAGAACTCATTTTGGACTGGACTCTTATGTTTCTTATTCATCTTCAACTCTATTTCAGTACCCAGCACATGCCTGGCACAAATGTTTGCTGACAAAACAAATGTATGAATAGGTTGCCGCAAGCTCTGGGGGCCCCCACCAATGACTGGACAACCCCACTGGAGTCATCAGGACTAAAGGAAGTTCGGTGACCCGTGGGTGGGTGAGTAAGCAAATGGAAGCCTTTAATCCCAGGAACATGGGGATGGAGATTGCTTTCATTCACTCATTCGTTCAACAAGTTTGCTAAGTTACTCCCATGGCCCTGATACTATCCGGCCATGGTGGATATCACTGACAAGGCAAACTCAGGCTCGCTCCTTCTGGTGCTGATCATACAATAACAACACAGCGTGACAGGCACAACAAGGCATTCTGTGGGATGACAAAGAAAAGATGCTAAATATAGATGAGGAATGAGTTGGAGGTCTTGATCAGGTTAAGAATAACAGGGGTTGGGAGACAGCAGGGACAGCCAGAAAATGAGAAAGAGGAGGGCACATGGGAGACACTGGCCATGCCAGGTCAGTGTGTCTGGAGTAGAAGTGATCATGGGAGAATGATGAGAGCAAAGGCTGGCAGAGAAAGGAGGGGGCCAGATGGGCAGGGCCTTGGCACTGTGATAAGGAATATCAGCCTTATGCTGGGAGCAATGAGGAGCCACCGAAGGTTTTAAGTAGGAGAGTTCCAAGATCAGATCAAAGTTTGGAAAGCTCACTCTGGGTGCCGTGGAGATTGGATTTCAGGGTGGAGACTAGAGGCATGAAAACGACTCAGTAAGGAGGCTGCTGCATGAGTAGGCAACAGAGGGTGAGTGTAAAGGCGATTTGGGAGTTCTCAGTGATTGGTTGTGACTGGAGAGAGAAGAAGAGTTGCCAGAGCTACCTGCAAAAGAATGAAAGTACGATTGATGCTTTTTGAGTACTGGATGACACATTTTCCCACTTCTAACTCTGTAAAAGTCACCTTGTGATCCCCAGGAAGGGAAGTGAGATCTGTCTTCAACACGCAGGGGACGATCCCAAAATTCTCAGAGCTCCTCTTTTTGCTTGATTCCCAATCTGCTCGTCATGGTGACTTCAGAGCTGCAGTCACACTGGAAAGTCATGGGAGCCCGAGGTGCCCTCTGATGGGCTTTAGGTGGCTTTAGGATCTGACACTGCTACCTACAGACAGATGGGGGTTAGGAGCTGTATGGGAGGGCTTTGTGGAAAATAGGTGGAAGTCAATGGAAGATACAGTTGCAGCATTGAACTTCTTGGAATTTGGAGGCAGAAAACCTGCGTCCAGGCTCCATCTGGTGTGAACTTGGGCATATCATTTAGGTTCCAAAACTAAAAAGTCATTTAACTTCAACACTAAAAATTACCATGACCTACAGAAGTCCATGAGTCATTTACACTCCATGAGTTTCAGGATTTTTCCTTTATAAAATGAGAATTAAGATATCTACCCATGTGTACCTTGAATGAAACAAATCACACATGTAATAATGCCTTGGAAATGTAATACAATTAACTCTGCAAATATTGGAGACCTGTGAGACTGTCATTTGGTGGACGTGGCACAGCTACTGTAAGTCAGACAGACTTGGATTTGGGTTTTGAATACACTACCAATTAGCTGTTGGCAAGAGTGGCAGGATGGCTTCCAGTGATCCCACCTCCTGATGTTTGCTCCCTGCATGACCCTCTCCTTCTGTGTGTATGTGGACTGGGCCTAGTGATTCCAATTAATAGACTATGGCAGAAGTGATGTTCTGTCATTTTGGAGATCAGCTTGTAAAAGACTACCTTGTTTGCATTCTGTCTCTGTGACTCTGATGTGATGAGTTGCCCTAAGGAGAGGCCCATGTGACAAGGGACTGAGGATGGCCTCCACTAAGCGGTATGGCACTGAGCCCCCAGTCCAACAGCCCCAAGGAAATGAATCCTGCCAGCTCCCACTTGAGTGAGACTGAAAGTGGATCCTTCTGAGGCTGAGCCTTGACATGACTGTTATTACTATTATATAAAAGGCTGCAAAGCCCAGGGACAGTTGAATGCTATAGACAATGGGTACATTGAGTTTAGGCCAGTGACTACTGTGACTGCCCTGTCATAGTACAACCACACTCCATTATTATTGCTTGCTTCATTGTGTGTCTTCTCCAGCTAACTATGAACTGGAGAAGGATGGGGGTACCTACATTCTGCCACCATGGTGTCTCCTGTGCCTACCAACACTCAGTGAGGGCTTGTTAAATGAATGAATACGTATTTGAATTAATAAGAGGGTGAGGAAACTCCTTGTCCTTTTGGGATGTCTGGCACTTAAAGCAGCTGGCACCTGTCCCAGGAGAGAACACAGGGGAGTGGAAGGACCACTCTGGGGTGAGAGTGTCAGGGCCAAGTCTGATGCTCATTACACTCTCTCGGGCAGATGTTACCCAAGCCTCAGTTTTCTCATGTGTGAAATGGGTGCAAGCGTTGTCCTAACTTCCTAACAGGATTGCTGTGAACATTATTTGAGATCACAGACACAAGAGTACTTTGTAAATTGCAAACACAGAAGAACTATTAGCCACTAGGAATGTTGGTGGAATCTGGTCCCAAGATGGTCATTCTTCTCAAGTGGCCTGTTACTCATCAGGCAGGTTTTGAATTTTATGAATTCTGTTTACAAAATGTGTTAGGATTATACACAAAATTCATGAACTCATTTCATAGAAAAAACAATATTCTGACAAACTTTACTTTTTATTTTCTGAAGCGTATTCTCTTTTCAATGGGTACAATGCTTTGTGTTTTTTAAATTCATCTTTGTAATTAGCATGTTTTGGGTTTGCAAATGGTAAACATCATTTTACAGATGTGCAAATAGGGGTACTCTGGTTTTGCCTTTACAATGTGTTGTTGGTTCATTTAATTTTAGCTCTGAATATTTGTTTTGTGCCCATTGACTGGGGGTAAACATGCTGAGTGACTAGAGGAAGCAAAGGCTCTGGAGAGGGGCCCTCACTATGTCTTCAGGCTAGATTCATCCGGAGGAACAAGTTCCGCCTCAAGTGAAACACACCAGCATGTGAAACTGACTGGACAACCATTCTGGCCTCAGAGAAACACAAATGCAGCAAAGAAGGCTGAGCCAGTTTCCTCTGAGCAGGAAATTTTGAGGCCTCTTTCCATCACACCCCAACCTCGCTTTCCAAACACATATTCCTCTGCACAATAGATGCCTTTCTCCAGCATTTTCCAAATTGAGTTCAGTGAGAGGGTCACCAGTTTGCCATAAATGAAGGCACCCTGTGCCATGAACATGAGTTTGGGAAACAAGACGTCCTTTATCTTCTTCTTGGAAAATCATAATGCCCCATTAGACAACTAACTTTAACATGACTGAAATGAAAATAAACATTATCTACTCAGAGCAAATTGCCTCCTCTGTTCTTTCTTATGTCTCTTTCATAACATGATAACCTTCTCTTCTGACTTTTAATTTTTTATTTACTTGTATATATCCATCGTTACTCTAATGTCATTGACAGTACAGAATAACTTTTTCATCTTTGTATTTCTTCTGGGCCCAGCACAGTGCTATGAATGGAATAGGTGCTCAATAGATGTTTTTGGGATAAACTGGTTGAACAATGAGTGTTGAACCATCCAGAGTGGGCCAAAAAAGCAGAACTTAGAAGATGAGGGAACAAGGAGGCAAAACAAGTCAGTTTTTTTTTTTTTTTTCTTTTGAGACAGAGTCTCACTTTGCCATCCAGGCTGGAGTGCAGTGGCACGATCTCAGCTCACTGCAACCTCCACCTCCCGAGTTCAAGCTACTCTCCTGCCTCAGCCTCCCAAGTAGCTGGGATTACAGGCACCCACCCTGACACTCGGCTAATTTTTTTGTGTTTTTAGTAGAGACAGGGTTTTACCATGTTGGCCAGGCTGGTCTCGAACTCCTGACTTCAGGTGATCCGCCCGCCTCAGCCTCCCAAAGTGCTGGGATTACAGATGTGAGCCACCATGCCTGGCCCCAAGTCAGCTTTTTAATGGATTGTAATCAAACAGTTACTGGTGAAAATCCTACTTCGTTTAGCTGCATCAGGCAGCTCTGACTATTTAGTCATTGCTCTGAGCCATTTATTCTAACCATTATTCAGTGTCATATAAGCATGGTCTGTTTGTACTTCCCTGCCCAGGGGACATTTCTTCACCCACAAACATCCTCTTCCTTTTTTTTTTTTTCCTGGAGACAGAGCTTTTTTTTACCAGGGAAAGCAATTTTGAAACTGCCCATCTTGATTTGGAGTTAATGGAACCAAATAACCTTGATAGCCTCTGGACAGATACCAACTTAGGCCATGCTTAAATATCTGTGTCACCAGTCACCTGTCATGTGATGGGTGGAAAGTAATTATTGGAAGCTTTGAATATACTCTCAGATTCTACATGACTCATCAGGCCTTCTTTTGCTTTAAGGACAAATTTAAGTGGAAGAAAGAACTTAGACTGGCTAAAGAGTCAGAAGAATGTGTGATGGTATCTCATGCTAATTCTCCTGTATAAATTTTATCAATAAAGATTTTGTCTTTCAGTTAGCCCAGCTATGTGTTTCTGGGGGTCTGAGTGTAAGAGAAAAAAATAACTTTTCAGACAATAATTCTGATGCCCAACACATGACAATTGCTAAAGGAAAGGAGGCAGGACTGTGTTGGGGTGTTTTCATGGCTAGCAAGATGAAACGCCAGAGTGAGCTCAGGCTAAAGGTCTGCATTCTGTAGTGCGAGCCCCAGTGAAAGTGGAAGTAGTCGGGGGAATCCTTCCTGCTGTTTCCTAGGACCTGAGCAGCTCCCGGCCACATCTGGTCTGTTTCATCATTCATGACTGAGTAAAGAAAAGAAGTCCCCAAGAGGAACAACATGGTCTTGCACGCATTTATCAAGGGCCATTCAAGGAACCCAGCTGGGGGAAGCGGAATTGGCCAACAATACCTTCACTAAAAGTAACACCTGTTAAATTTCTAGTTATTGACAGGGATTTGCAAGGCATGCCAAAGACAGAGGAATCAGACTTTCTTTTTATTATTGCCAGTCTTTTTTGACTCCAGGGTAGAGGGGCAAGTGGAGCAGCAACATGGGCAGGGCTGGAGGCCAGGAGACTCAGAAATAGTAACTGTCAGAGAAGAAGAGAGGGAAACTGTAGCTAAGGACAAAGGGAGGTTTCAGTGGGCCAAACAGATAAACGAGGCAGTGAATTCCTTAGGAAGCAAGGGAAGTGCTGAATCATTTAATGCTGAAATTGTGGTTGGAGTTACTGAAAGGAGTCTAGGAGACAAGGCAGAAAATCATTAGCAGAAATTAATTATCTACTGCTTTCAACACTAAGGATTATGCTGATCTATGCAAACCAAAAAAGCCAGAAAACCTGAGGGGTCTTGACAGGAGACTGCTGTTCTGGCAGGTAGAAGGGGGCAGCAACTGGGGTGGGGGTTGTTCTGTGACGCCCTGGAGGAAATAGTATCACAGACCTTGGTGCAGTTGAGAGAGGGGAGGATTCCTATAGACAAACGGAAAGAGAAGGCCAACACAGATGGGGGCCTAGCAGCCGCTTGTGAAGGAAGTTAACTGCTGATGAGCTCAGCTTCTGGCTAAGGGAGCTGTTTGGTTTGGTTCTCCTGCAGAACCCCGTGCATAGAGAGAAGGCACATACTGTACAGTATGGGAGATAGGCTGACTGCGCCACACGGCACCATGACCCCAGGAGGTGGACAGGACATGACGACACTGTCTCAACTAGGTTGGAGCCTGAAGCTGCCTTGCTCTCTCCAGTGTATGCAACCCCAGATTTCTGGATGTAGCTTTTCCAGTGGGTGTCTAGGCAGTACCCCTGCCATAAAGAACTGTCCAATAAACCCTCTTTCTCTTCCAGGGGCTGGGGAGGTGGGGTGGGAGGCTGATTGGGATCCTGGCTGTCGTCCTGGACATGGTCATGATTGGGATTAGGGCCAGTACGAAGGTAAATTGAGTGAGGTACTTAAGGTGCAAAATGGAAGGAAGCAATACTCTCAGGGTCACCTGAGTGCACCGTCGGCACCTCCTTCCATTCTGCACCCTAGGCATCTCACTCACCTTACCCTACTGCTGGCCCCGGTTGGGGTCAAGTATTCTTGCACTTCATTTCACAGTAACCAAGGCAGTCTGGAGCCTCTGTTTCTTTCTGGTGTCTAGAGAGCCTGTGGCCAAATCTGGAATGCATCAGGGCAGGAGAAAGGTGTTTTGTTCTCTGCAGCTCTCAGATTCCTAGGAAGCGCGGCTACCTTTAAAGGGCGGCTGTGGGTGCTTGCAAACTACATAACTGTTCCTTCTTTGGGCAGGGAGAGGCAAGAAATAGAAAGAGAGCTTTCACCAGTGTAAGATAAAGGGAATCCCACAAGGACACTGGTCAACTTTTAAAAATAACTTATCTTTTATTTTCTGATTAGAAAAGCAAATAAATGTTCATATTAATTAGAGTTAGAAAATAAAAATGACCTGTAATTCCAGCCTCCAAAGTTATGTCTTTGCTGGTGGTCCATTTAGATTTTCATCTTTAATCACATGGTCCTGGTGATGACAGTAACAAAAATGAGGGTGGTGACCATACAACAAACTTGTATTGAATGCTAATTTCTCCATGTCAGTCACTGTGCTAATTGCTTTATTTGCATTGTTCAACATGACCGAATTTATTTCTCAACAGTACCATGAGGCCAGCAATATTATTCCTATTTTGAAGATGAAGATCTGGTGCTTAGAGAGGTAAAGCAACTTGCTAAGGTTAAACAACTGGTATGGGGCACAGTTGGGATTCAATCCCAGGTCTACCTGACCCTGCAGCTTGAGAGCAAGAAGACGGATTAGAAAGGGTTTTGCCTTTCATTCTGTCTCAGCTCCCCACTCCAGTTCCTTCCCTATCCTCTCACAAAGGAAGCACAGAGTGAAAGCCGAACAGCAGATCTCGTTTTGCAGGTTTTCCACCCTCGTAAAAGGAATCAAATAGGAGTCCTCCAAACAAGAGGTGGAATGTTGGTCTCTTCTGCCCATTCCACTCTGATTTAGTTTTGTCCCCTCTAAATCTCATGTTGAAATGTGATCCCCAATTTTGGAGGTGGGGCCTGGTAGGAGGTGATTGGGTCATGGGGGCAGATCCTTCATGAATGGCTTAGTGCCATTCCCTTGGTGATGACTGAGTTCTCACTCTGAGTTCATGTGAGAGCTGGTGGTTTAAAAGGAGCCTGGGTCAGGCACGGTGGCCCATGGCTATAATCCCAGCACTTTGGGAGCCCAAGGTGGGTGGATCACCTGAGGTTAGGAGTTTGAGACCAGCCTGACCAACTTGGCGAAACCCCATCTCTATTAAAAATACAAAAATTAGCCGGGCGCAGTGGCTCACGCCTGTAATCCCAGCACTTTGGGAGGCCGAGGCTGGCGGATCACAAGGTAAGGAGATAGAGACCATCCTGGCTAACATGGTGAAACCCTGTCTCTACTAAAAATACAAAAAATTAGCTGAGCGTGGTGGCGGGTGCCTGTAGTCCCAGCTACTTGGGAGGCTGAGGCAGGAGAATGGCATGAACCCTGGAGGCGGAGCTTGCAGTGGGCCAAGATCGTGCCATTGCACTCCAGCCTGGGCAACAAGTGAAACTCCATCTCAAAAAAATAAAAAACAAAAAAACCCCCATACATATATTTAAATTTATATATTTATTACATATTTATATATTTATTCTATATAAAATATTTATATATAATGTTTATTATATATATATACATAAAATAAATAAAAGGAGCCTGGATCCTCCTCCTTCTCCCTCTCTTGCTCCAACTCTTGCCATGTGACACCATCTTTTCCCCTTTTACCTTCCACTATGATTATAAGCTTCCTGAGGCCTCCCCAGAAGCAGATACTGATATCATGCTTCTTGTACAGCCTGCAGAACCCATGAGCCAAAAGAAACTTCTCTTCCTTATAAACTACCCAGTCTCGGGTATTTCTTTACAGCAATGCAAGAATGAACTAACACATACTCCCACTTCTGCAAATGTTTATTGAGCTTACTCACATTATATAATTCACAGCTTTGAAAGAAAACACTTTCTTTTTTGTATTTGTACTTAGATTTTCTAGATTGTCTTGAATCTTTCTGATGCTTGTGTGAGGTTTGGAGCAGTGGAAAAGGTAGGGTGCATTAGAGAGGATGTGTCCCACTCCGATCCAATGCTTCTCCATGTCAGATAAAAACTGAATCCAAGATGATATTAATACCTGAATGATATTAACACCTGAATAGAAAACACAGAAGAAAAGATTAGTGAACTTGAAGCCATAGCAATAGAGAATATACAAAATGAAACACACAAAGAAAAAAGAATGTAAAAAACAAAAGAATATTGCATCTGAGCTGTGGGACAACTTTAGGTGGCTGAATGTATATGTAATTGCAGTTCCTGATGGAGGAACAGGGGAACAGAAAGATTATTTAAGAAATAATAACTTAAAAATTCCCAAATTTATTGAAAACTATAAACCCAAGGATCCAAGAATCTCAACAAACCTCAAGTACAGGAAGCATAAACGACACCAAAGGACATTATTATCAAACTTCTGAAAACTAGTGATAAAAAGAAAATTATAAAAGCAGCCAGAGAAAAAGACATATTTTGTGCAAAAATAAGAATGACAACAGATTAATTGTCACAAGCAATGCATGTAAGTAGACAGTTGGGTAACATATTTGAAGTATAGTACTGAAAAAACCCAGCCTGTCCACCTGGAATTCTATACCAATGAAAATTATTTTTTAGATAATGATGGTGAAACAAAGATGTTTTCAGATATACAAAAGCTAAAAGATTTCATCATTATCAATTATCTTCCACTCTGTGCAAAGCACTGTACTAGGGACACAAACAGATGTAAGTAATTTCCTTACCTCAAGAACCCTGTTGTGTAAACAGGGAATGTAAGAAAGATGTGACTGAAACCCTCATGTCAGGAGTGGCTACCAATGAAGGCCAGCAGCACAGCTGGGTGGGCTAACCACCATGTGCCCAATAACCTTTTAAAAAAAGACTAACCAAGGCAAGAATGAAAAACTGAGGGGTTAGTATCTGGGAGAAGTTTAAGGTTATTTTCTCCTCTTGGGAAGTTTGGACGAATTGGCCTCCTCTTTTTCTCTTTCTGTCTCCTTGGCAAGGTCTTAAGACCAGGATACATACCCAGGAAAAGAAGTTTTGACCTGCTTTGGTGAGATTTGAGAAAAAACTAATTGAGTGAAATCTATAGGAGGTTGAGATTCTTATTTCTGCTCAATGTTTTAAAAAATGGAATTATGTCCCAATAGCCAAACATTGGAAGATTTTACGTAAAACTACATTTTTGGCATATCTTGAAATATCAGACCCAGTAACACTGAGCCTGCAACCCTTTTCCTGGAAATGGGCTGGAACTGTGTGGTGGCTGCCATCTTTTAAGCAGCAGGCAGGCCCAGATTTGCTGCAATGTAATTTATTCAATTATACCATCCTGCTGGCACCCATGGGCATTTGAGTTTGTATGCTGTGCTACAAGGCCAGTGCACGTGATGTGGCCCTGTTGAGATATTCTCTTGCTAGGGTTGACAGATTTAGCAAAGAAACATACAGGATGCCCAGTTACATTTGAATATCAGATAAACAATGAGTAATTTTTTTTAGCATAAGTATATCCCATGCAATATTTGAGACATACTTACACTAACAAATTATTTATTGTTATGTGAAATTCAAATTTATCCAGTGATCTTATCCCTTGGAACCACAATAGGCTCAGACTGCTCCCTTGGGAGAAGGCCTATTGCCTCTTCTCTTCCCCTGTGGAAGTGCTGTTCTCTACTTTGACACCAAACCAAGGTCCCTCTGGGATGACAGCCTAGGTCAGCTTCATTCTTGATTTTGGAAGGCATTTGCTGTCTCCCTTTCTCTTTAGTATCTTTTCCTTGGTGGTGTAGCTTGAATCAATTCTTCCTTGCACTGCAATGGTAACATGAGAATCTCAAATATGAGCTTTGGGGAAAATAGTCAAGGACATGCATTTCTTCAACGTAGGAACAGACTCCTCCCTATAACCTCATTTGTTCATCTAAGTTCTTCACTCAGTTTTGGACTCAAATTTTCAGCCAAGAGTGAAGTGCTATTTAGCCTTATTTTGCTTTTTGTCATCTGGAGGCTTAGATTTCCCCTGGGGACCTTAAGAAAATTATGCAAAACCTGGAAACAAAGCAAAAGGATTACTGTATGACTTTTCAATGTCATCTAAGGCCATGTTACTGCAAGTGTGGCTTGCTGACTAATGATGTCACCTGAGAACTTGTTAAAATGCAAATTCCCAGGCCCTGCCCAAGACCTTCTGAATCAGAATTTCTGGGGGCAGGGCCCAGGAGTCTGTATTTTCAGTTTGAAAAGCACTGATCTTGAGAAGCTTGCCTAAGGGTCTTCTCACTCTCCAGGGGAATACAACATAGTTTGTACATTGATTTGGGCTTGGTTGTTTATAATTGTAGAAAGGTGGTGATAATTTTAATTTTCTGTCCTGTAGAGAAGACAACTGCAAATATTATGGCTTTACTACTCTCTTGGACATTAACTAATTTTGTGTCTGACTTTGCAATTTTACTTTGGAATCCTTTTCTTCCCTCTGACAACAGAAGTCCTATTTTCTCATCTTCTCTTTTGCACCGGCTTTGTCATCCTACTGCCTCTCTCATTAATGTGCTGAATAAAACTTTGACATGTGCTCACTTATCTATCTACATGAAAATTTAGGTTTTTAATATTTTGAAAATTGTACTTTGACAGAAGGATAACTGAGAGAAGACAGGATTCATGTCTTCTTTAGACTCCTGGCTAAATACTGTCATAACACTGTCTGCCTCAATCAGGGTCTATTTTGTTACGAACGACAAAAGTAAACTCAAATTAGCTCAAGGGGAAAGGCTTATTGGAAGCTTACAGGGAAGTCTGATGGGATCCATGTTCAGGAAGTATAGCCAAGCCTCAAAGTGAGGCAGAAAACTGCTAGGTGGTCTCTCTCATTCTTTCTCTCCAAATGCTTGGATGCTCCTGCTTTTCTCCAGACAGGAGCACTACTCTCTGGCTTCTCTTTGTAGACTGGTTTCCTTGCTTTCTTATTGGTATGAATGTGGCTTAAAATGGGTATGAATGACTTTCCAGTCCCAGAAGAAAGACCCTTTTTTGTTTGGTGAACCCATAAGTCACTGGTTTTGGGTCACACCCCACCTGGCTGTGGGGTGGGAGAGGATCACATGATCATCTGCCCGGAAGCTAAGGATTAGAGCAGATATTCTAAAGGACCAGTAGGCAAAGGAGGCAAATTTGTCTCTGATACTCTGCCCTTTAATAAAACTGTATAAGAGATTAAGGAAAGAAAGATGATGAAAGTGGTGTTCCTCCCAGGGTTTCTTCCCTTGGTCATGAGAATGGGCTTGGGACCAATTTGGCTCAACTTATCCTTGAAACTGAACAAATAGGAAAGCCTCTTGGCTTGTGGAAATGAGTAGAGTGAAAGCTGAAGAAAAAGACTGATTTTTAATTAAAACTCTTTAAAATGAAATCTAATAAAAGCCTCATTTGAGGGGCTAAACAAATAATTGATCTCTGAGAAAATAATGTCATATTGGATTGCATTTTTAGCTAAAACATTTGTGATTTTAATAGATGTATGTAGTCTAACACCACATGTAACAAATAAATCCCTAGATTTCACTAGCTTAGCACAATTGAAGTTTATTTTCTACTCACAGAAATATAAAGTGGTATTCTTGGCCAGTGAATGCAATCCTTTTGTTTGCTTAGGTCTTTTGAAATTGCAAGCAGCAATATTTGATGTTCTGCAGCCTCTGCTGGTGATACCCCAGAAAACAGGGTGTGGAGTGGACCTCCAGCAAACTCCAGCAGACCTGCAGAAGAGGGGCCTGACTGTTAGAGGGAAAACTAACAGTCAGAAAGCAATAGCATCAACATCAACAAAAAGGGCAACCACACAAAAACCCCATCCCAAGATCACCAACATCAAAGATCAAAGGTATATAAATCCATGAAGATGAGGAAAAACCAGCGCAAAAAGGCTGAAAATTCCAAAAACCAGAATGCCTCTTATCCTCCAATGGATCACAACTCCTTGCCAGCAAGGAAACAAAACGGGACAGAAAATGAGTTTGACAAATTGACGGAAGTAGACTTCAGAATGTGGTTAATAACAAACTCCTCTGAGCTAGAGGAGCATGTTCTAACCCAATGCAAGGAAGCTAAGAATCTTGATAAAAGGTTACAGAAAGTGCTATCTAGAATAAACAGTTTAGAGAAGACCTGATGGAGCTGAAAAACACAGCATGAGAACTTCATGAAGCATACACAAGTATCAGTGGCCGAATTAATCAAGTGGAAGCAAGGATATCAGAGATTGAAGATCAACTTAATGAAACAAAGCATGAAGAAAAGATTACAGAGAAAAGAATGAAAAGGAATGAACAAAGCCTCCAAGAAATATGGGACTATGTGAAAAGACCAAACCTACATTTGACTGGTGTACCTGAAAGTGATGGAGAGAATGGAACCAAGTTGGAAAACACACTTCAGGATATTATCTGGGAGAACTTCCCCAATCTAGCAAGATAGGCTGACATTCAAATTCAGGAAATACAGAGAACACCAAAAAGATACTCCTCGAGAAGAGTAACCCTAAGACACATAACTGTCAGATTCACTAAGGTTGAAATGAAGGAAAAAATGTTAAGGGCAGCCAGAGAGAAAGATCCGGATACCCACAAAGGGAAGTCCATCAGACTAACAGTGGATCTCTGTGCAGAAACCCTACAAGCCAGAAGAGAGTGGGGGCCAATATTCAACATTCTTAAAGAAAAGAATTTCAACTCAGAATTTCATATTCAGCCAAACTAAGCTTCATAAGTGAAGGAGAAATAAAATCCTTTACAGACAAGCAAATGCTGAGAGATTTTGTGATCACCAGGCCTGCCTTACAAGAGCTCCTGAAGGAAGCACTAAATATGGAAAGGAAAAACTGGTACCAGCCACTGCAAAAACATACCAAAATGTAAAGACCATTGACACTATGAAGAAACTGCATCAACTAATAGGCAAAATAACCAACAAGCATCATAATGACAGGATCAAATTCACACATAACAATATTAACCTTAAATGTAAACGGGCTAACACCCCAATATAAAGACCCAGACTGGCAAATTGAATAAAGAGTAAAGACCCATCAGTGTGCTGTATTCAAGAGACCCATCTCACATGCAAAGACACACATAGGCTCAAAATAAAGTGATAGAGAAATATTTACCAAGCAAATGGAAAGCCAAAAAAAGGCAGGAGTTGCAATCTTAGTCTCTGATAAACCGACTTTAAACCAACAAAGATGAAAAAAGACAAAGAAAAGCATTACATAATGGTAAAGGGATCAATGCAACAAGAAGAGCTAACTATCCTAAATATATACGGACCTAATACAGGTTCATAAAGCACATTCTTAGAGAATTACAAAGAGACTTAGACTCCCGCACAATAATAGTGGGAGACTTTAACACCCCACTGTCAATATTAGACAGATCAATAAGACAGAAAATTAACAAGGATATTCAGGAATTGAGCTCAGCTCTGGACCAAGGGGACCTAATAGACATCTACAGAACTCTCCTGCCCAAATCAACAGAATATACATTCCTCTCAGCACCACTTTGAACTTATTCTAAAATTGACCACATAATTGGAAGTAAAACACTCCTTAGCAAATGCAAAAGAACAGAAATCATAACAGTCTCTCAGACCACGGTACAATCAAATTAGAACTCAGGGCTTAAGAAACTCACTCAAAACTGCACAACTACATAAAAACTGAACAACCTGCTCCTGAATGACTACTGGGTACAAAACGAAATTAAGGCAGAAATAAATAAGTTATTTTCAACCAATGACAACAAAGACACAACGTACCAGAATCTCTGGGACACAGCTATAGCAGCATTTAGAGGGAAATTTATAGCACTGAATGCCCACAAGAGAAAGCAGGAAAGATCTAAAATCGACACCCTAACTTCAAAATTAAAAGAACTAGAGAAGCAAGAGCAAACACATTCAAAAGCTAGCAGAAGGCAAGACATAACTAAGATCAGAGCAGAACTGAAGGAGAGAGAGACATGAAAAACCCTTCAAAAAAGTCAATGAATCCAGGAGCTGGTTTTTTGAAAAGATTAACAGAATAGATAGACTGCTAGCCAGACTAATAAAGAAGAAAAGAGAAAATCAAATAGATGCAATACAAAATGACAAATGGGAGATCACCACTGATCCCACAGAAATACAAACTACCATCAGATAATACTATAAACACCTCTATGCAAATAAACTAGGAAATCTAGAAGAAATTGATAAATTCCTGGACACATACACCCTCCCAAGACTAAACCAGGAAGAAGTTGAATCCCTGAATAGACCAATAACAAGTTCTGAAATTGAGGCAGTAATTAATAGCCTACCAATGAAAAAAAGCCCAGGACCAGACGGATTCACAGCTGAATTCTACCAGAGGTACAAAGAGGAGCTGGTACCATTCTTTCTGAAACTATTCCAAACAATAGAAAAAGAGGGACTCCTCCCTAACTCATTTTATGAGGCCAGCATCATCATGATACCAAAATCTGGCAGAGACACAATAAAAAAAGGAAAATTTCAGGCCAATGTCCCTGGTGAACGTTGATGTGAAAATCCTCAATAAAATACTAGCAAACTGAATCTGGCAGCACATTAAAAAGCTTATTGACCATGGCCAAGTTGGCTTCATCCTTGGGATTCAAGGCTGGTTCAACATACACAAATCAATAAACGCAATCCATCACATAAACAGAACTAATAACAAAAACCACATGATTATCTCAATAGATGCAGAAAAGGCCTCCAATAAAATTCAACATCCCTTCATGCTAAAAACACTCAATAAACTAGGTATTGATGGAACACATCTCAAAAAAATAAGAGCTATTTATGACAAACCCACAGCCAATATCACACTGAATGGGCAAAAGCTGGAAGAATTCCCTTTGAAAACTGGCACCAGACAAGGATGCCCTTTCTCACCACTCCTATTCAAATTAGTATTAGAAGTTCTGGCCAGGGCAATCAGGCAAGAGAAAGAAATAAAAGGTGTTCAAATAGGAAGAGAGGAAGTCAAATTAACTCTGTTTGCAGATGACATGATTGTATATTTAGAAAACCCCACCATCTCAGCCCCAAAACTACTTAAATTGATAAGCAACTCCAGCAAAGTCTCAGGATACAAAATCAATGTGCAAAAATCACAAGCATTCCTATACACCAATAATAGACAGAGAGCCTAATCATGAGTAAACTCCCATTCACAATTTCTACAAAGAAAATAAAATACCCAGGAATACAATTTACAAGGGATGTGAAGGACCTCTTCAAGGAGAACTACAAACCACTGCTCGGGGAAATAAGAGAGGACACAAACAAATGGAAAAACATTCCATGCTCATGGATAGAAAGAATCAACATCGTGTAAATGGCCATACTGCCCAAAGTAATGTATAGATTCAGTGCTATCCCCATCAAGCTGTCATTGACTTCCTTCACAGAATTGGAAAAAAACTACTTTAAGTTTCCTCTGGTACCAAAAAAGAGCCTGTATAGCCAAGACAATCCTAAGTAAAAAGAACAAAGCTGGAAGCATCGTGCTACCTGACTTCAAACTATACTACAAGGCAACAATAACCAAAACAGCATGGTACTGGTCCCAAAACAGATACATAGACCAATGGAACAGAACAGAGGCCTCAGAGATAACATGACACATCTGCAACTGTCTGATCTTTGACAAACCTGAGAAAAACAAGCAATGGGGAAAGGATTCCCTATTTAATAAATAGTGTTGGGAAAACTGGCTAGCCATATGTGGAAAACTGAAACTGGACTCCTTCCTTACACCTTATACAAAAATTAACTCAAGAAGGATTAAAGATTTAAATGTAAGACCTAAAACCATAAAAACCCTAGAAGAAAACCTAGGCAATACCATTCAGGACATAGGTGTGGGCAAAACTTTATGACTAAAATACCAAAAGCAATGGCAACAAAAGCCAGCATTGACAAATGTAATTTAATTAAACTAAAGAGCTTCTGTACAGTAAAAGAAACTATCATCAGAGTGAACAAGCAACCTACAGAATGGGAGAAAATTTTTGCAATCTATCCATCTGACAAAGGGTTAATATCCAGACTCTACAAGGAACTTAAACAAATTTACTAGAAAAAAACAAACAACCCCATTAAAAAGTGGGCAAAGGATAAGAACAGACACTTCTCAAAAGAAGACATTCAAGTGGCCAACAGACATATGAAAAAAAGCTCATCATCACTGGTCATTAGAGAAATACAAATCAAAACCACATTAAGATACCATCTCACACCAGTTAGAACGACGATCATTAAAAAGTTAGGAAAGCACCAATGCTGGAGACAATGTAGAGAAATAGGAACTCTTTTACACTGTTGGTGGGAGTGTAAATTAGTTCAACCATTGCGGAAGACAGTGTGGTGATTTCTCGAGGATCTAAAAGTAGAAATACCACTTGACTCAGGAATCCCATTACTGGGTATATACCCAAAGGATTATAAATCCTTCTATTATAAAGTCACATGCACATATTCACAATAGCGAAGACTTGGAATCAACCCAAATGCCCATCAATGATAGACTGGATAAAGAAAATGTGGCACATATACACCATGGAACACTGTGCTATGTAGTCATAAAGAAGAATGAGTTCATGTCCTTTGCAGGGACATGGATGAAGCTGGAAACCATCATTCTCAGCAAACTAACACAGGAACAGAAAACCAAATGCCGCATGTTCTCACTCATAAGTGGAAGTTGAACAACGAGAACATATGGGCACAGGGAGGGGAACATCACACACCAGGGCCTGTCAGGGGATGGGGAGCAAGGGGAGGAATAGCACTAAGAGAAATACCTAATGTAGATGACAGGTTGATGGGTGCAGCAAACCACCATGGCACGTATATACCTATGTAACAAACCTGCACGTTCTGTACATGTATCCCAGAACTTCAAGTATAATAAAAAATAAAATAAAACCACTAATTAAAAAGAAATTTAAAAAAAGATGTCACTAAAACAACAATAACAAAAAAAGAGCAGGCAAGCAAATCTGAAATAGAATAAAACAGAATTGCATAAAATGATAAGTATTACAATTGAATTAATATATGAATTGCTTTTAACAATTTATTAGTTACCGCTAAACAGAATTAACTGGAAGATAAGAGAAGAAATTATTCAGAATGTAGAAACAGAAAAAGAGATGGAAAAGATAAAAGAGAGGTTAAGAGGTATGGTAGATAGATTTAAAATGACTAGAAATAAATCCAAATATATCAGTAGTTATAATCCATGAGAATGAACTAAACATTCCAATGAAAAGGCAAATATGGCCATTTCGGATAGGAAACAAAATGTAGTTTATTCATTTACTGCTTAGGTAAAAGGAACAATGAGCAAATGCTAACTAAAAGATAACTGGTTTCATTTTATTAATATCAAAATAAACCATAAGGGAAAAATATTTCTAGTGGAAGAATATCTTCATTTTAAGATGGTTAAGTTCAATAGAAAGATATAATAATAAAGTTTATATGGACCTTAAAAATGCTGCCTCAAAATAAAGTAAAAATTTACAGAACTTCAATGAAAAAGAGGCAAATCCACCATCACAGTGAGAGGTTTTTTAAATTTTTAAACATTTTTTGTAGAGATGGGGTTTCGTTTTGGCATACCAGGTTGGTCTCAAACTCCTGGCCTTAAGCTATCCTCTGCCTCAGCCTCCCAAAGTTCTGGGATTAGAGGTGTGAGCCACTGTGCCCAGCTGAGATTTTAACATATCTCCTCAGTAAGAAGACAAGCGGGCTAAGAAAATAACCGCTAAGGATAGATAAAATTTGCATAACACAATTAACAAGTTTCATATAATCATAGATCAGTTCCATACTGCAATCAGTTTCAAGAAACCCATGCTTCAGAGGCACACAAGAAACATTTATGAAAATCAACCACATATGACTCCACAAGGCAAGGCTCAACACATTAAAAGATTTTAATCATATGGGTCATATTCTCTAATCATAGTTTAATTAAGCTAAAAATAAAAAAGGAAAATATGACAAAAATTTTATTTATTTAGAAACCTGAAAACATAATTCTAAACATTCCAAGGCCAAAGGAGAAATAACAAGGAGAATTACAGCCTATTTAGAATGAAATAGAATTGAAAATACTACTTATGAAAAGTTTTAGGTTTTCACTGAAGCTATATTTGGGGAAAAATTTATAGTCTAAGGAATAGTCAGATGAGAATTATGGTGGAAAATTAATGAACTAGGTATTCTTCTTAAGAAGTTAGAAAAAGAATAGTAAAATAAACCCAAAGGAAGTAGAAGGAATTAAATAACAAAGATAGAAGCAGAAAATGAACATGTAATAAAGATCAGCAAAGCCAAAGTGTTTTTAAAAGACTAATAAAATTGACACACTGAAAACTTAATGACAGAGAGAGGAGGTACAAATTAATATTATAAATGTGAAGATATGAATACAGATGCTGCAATTATTAGGATGGAAATAATGTCTTTGGAACAACTTAATGCCAATCAATTTAAAACTTTAGATGAAACTGACAATTTCTAGGAAAATATAACTCAACAAACTGATTCAAGAAAAAATAGAAACTATGAATAATTTTATAATCAATAAAGATATTCAATGAGTAATATGAAGTATTCCCATCAAAACTAATCAGGTCCAGACAATTTTACTGTTAAATGCTATTAAACATTCAATGAACAAATAATCTCAATTTTATAAAATTTCTTGTAGAATATATGAGTCTAGCATACTCTTAATACCAAAACTTGACAAAGACAGTACAAAAAATACAAATGACAGTTCAATGGCATTTACGAACGTAGAGGCAATCATTCTACACAAAATATCAGCAAGCTGAATTGAGCAATGCATGAAAAGAATAATACCCCATGCATGAGTTGGATTTATCCCAAAGACGTAAGATTAGTTTAACATTAGGAAGTCAATTAATAAATTAAAGGGGAAAACTACAAAGTCATCTCAGAAGTAACAGAAAAATGTATTGCTAAAATTCACCATATAAACACTGAGCAACTAGACATAGGAAGAAACTTTATTAACCTCAAAAATCAAGCTAAAGTACCCCAACAGCAAACATGATAAGCAATGGAGAGCTATTGGCTGGGTGTGGTGGCTCATGCCTGTAATCTCAGCACTTTGGGAGGCCAAAGTGGTGGATCACCTGAGGTTAGGAGTTTGAGACCAGCCTGGCCAACATGGTGAAACACCATCTCTACCAAAAACACAAAAAATTAGCTGGGTATGGTGGCACATGCCTGTAATCCAGCCACTCAGGAGGCTGAGACAGAAAAATTACTTGAACCGGGATCGGGAGGTTGCATTAGCCAAGATCGTGCCACTACACCCCAGCCTGGGTGACAGCGTGAGACTGTCTCAACAACAACAGCAACAACAACAACAAAAACAAAAAAGGAGAACTATTGAAAATTTTTTTAAATATCAGAATAAGACTAAAGTGTTTATCATCTTTACTTCTACTTCATATACTTCTATTTCATGTGATCCTGACCTGTTCAGTAAGGGAAAAAATAAGATGGAAAAGGAAGGATCTTAAGAGTTATTAGTAACAGAATATAAAATTGTCTACATAGGAAATCTAAAAGAATCTACAGACAAATTATTAAGATTAATAAGAAAGTTTAGCAAATGGTTGGATAAACAACCAATAAAAACAAGAATAACAGCAAAAAATACATTTTTATATACCGGCAATCATTTTAATAATGAAGTAAAATATCAAAATAGCATTCAAAAATAAGAGGTACCTAGTAAAACATTTTAAAAATACAAAAATTAGGTGGAAAATATAATGAAAATGTACTGAAAGAATTAAGACTTAAAAATGAACATGGATATGAATACACACACACACACACACACACACACAAGCTTCGGTGTGGGTGTCATACTGGCAATGAAGGGTGATAGGATCCCTAACCATTGCCACCACATGCATTAAAAGGTTGCTGTTAGGTTCAAGTTCAGGTTCCAGCTCATGCTGAGGTCCAAAAGGAGTGGGTGGATGAATGGCAGATAGCTGAAAGAACACTTGATGGAGGGGCCGTAGGTAGCTGAAATACAGCTATATTCAGCAGCTCTCTTAGCAGCAGCTCTCTTACACTGTCTGCTCTGTCTCCGCTGCTTGAGCTGGCCACTCCCATGCACAGCTGCATGGTCAGCTCTCCCTTGCCTTCAGGGTCAGTAGCTTAACTCTTTCTCTCTCTGGGCATGAGCACACCTGTACAGTGCCAGCAGGGCAATTATATATTTTACAGACAATAGTGGCTTAGGGCCAAATGATAAGACTTCCCATGTTATGGCTACACGGCTGTGATAACAAGTGGAGTTATACACCTGCGCTCTAAACTCGCTGAGTCATTTTGGATGTTTACCTTGGCCTATCCTTGACCAAAGCACAGCCATGTTCCTTACAGTTACAAGTGACTCTGAAGACTGGTAGGAAAGACCACTGAGTTCCTGACTTTCTACTAAGGAGAGACTTGCACAGCAGCGAGGTTCAGTGGCTTTTGAGGGGATACCTGAAGAAGTTAAGCACTTAATGTACATTGTGTTTCAGCCTGTGAACTCTTCAAATTCCAAGGCTTTACAGAATATTAGGCAGCATCCAGGCTTTAGATCTGGCTGCAGTAAAGTGGATCTCTTGAAGCTTGGTCTTGGACAAACAGAAAATGATTTTGCAAGAGACACTTTGTGATGAAAGGAGACATATCAGATTTATGGCTTGCTGGAACAAGGCTGAATTACATGTGGCGAGCTTCAAACCTTGAGGACTTAGCCTTTATCTTTGATTACTGTCAGACGAGGCTTCATCAGGCTCTAGGTACTTTGCTTTAAGGCATCCCATGGAAAGAAATCATGCTGCTGGAATGAAAAGGGGACTTGCACAAGTACCAATTTAGTGAGATGCAGCCATTGTCAGGGTAAACACAAGCCTGGTTAAGGTGGGCGTGGAAGTCCTCTCGTGCCCTTGTGTCCTCTTCCTATGTGGAAGTTATCACCGTATTATTACCCATTGAAAATCATCAGGAAAAAGCCAGGAGCCCAAAGCCCATTCAGACCCATTCAGACTAATCATCTCAGTGTATTTAATCACGCAACTGTCAGCCTTTGTGTAATCACAGTCAGGTCAGGCGGTAAATGGAATTTCAGAAATGTTACTGTCAGGTCCTGCCTTTTCCCAGCCTGTGTGGCTCACTTCCTCCCACAGCTGAGATAATTTGACCCCCACCAGCAGGGTCAGCCCCACAATAGTTTCTAGGAAAATAATTGCAAATGTGCCTGTGACACTTTCTACTTTCCTACTCAAGGTAGGCATCATTAATAGATCACCATTCTCATTTCTGCTAAGCCCGGATAAATGCAATCTTAGAATCCCCCTCAATTCGGTGCTCCATGCAGCTGTATCCAACAGCCTAGGATTAGCATGCAGGAGAGAACCTATTTGGCTTTTTTTGCTCTTGGATGAATTAGATGTAGGAAAACCATAAAGAGAGCCAGTCTAGGACTATAGCTCCCACATAAGGTCACCCATGCTGCCCAAAAGGTACAGTATTCACATTCTAATGAAACATATTCTAATGGAAAATACAGGTTATAAACAAACAAACAAATAAATCAGGTAGTAATAAATGCTAAGAAGAAAATTAAATTAGGGCAAGATATGCACCCATGGAAAAACTAATTAAATTCACGGTTTGAATATGTGCATTTTACTGTATTCCAATTATATGTCAATAAAATCGAGAGGGAGATAAATTTAGAAGAAAAATGATGGTGGATGCTGCAAGAGAAGAGTGGTGTTTTAGAGAGAATGGCCAAAGAATTCCTTTCTCAAATAGCAGCAATGTAAGAACAGAGCCTGCATGAAGTAAAGTAATGGAACAGGAAACTATCTGGGAAAGAGAATCCTAGGTTGCTGAAGAATGATAGGAAATCATTTGATTAATATTCCTCTCAATTTTCAGATGAGCTTTAGCAAGGTTATGTAACTTGTCTAAGTTATTGTATGAGTTAAGGTAATAGTAACTACAGTAACAGTAACCCCCTAAATCTCAGTTCCAACACAATAGAAATGCATTTATTTTTCACCTGAAATCCAGAGCAAGTGCTTCTGAGTGGCCAGGGCTTTCCTCCAAGCAGTGATTATTCAGAGGCCAAGCCCCATCTATCTTATAGTTTTACCTCTCAACTCCAAGGTCAACCCAATGGTGCAGCAGAATGAAGAATTGAGTGGAGGACCAGCCCCAATTGCTTCCACTTACAATGCATTGGCTAAAATGCAGCCATGTGTAGTTAATGGCCACAACTAACAGCAAGGGATGTGTGCTCATGAAGAAGAGGATTCAGGTGTGAAATCTGCCAGTGGGGCGGCATCATACTACCTAACTTCAAACTATACTACAAGGCTACAGTAACCAAAACAGCATGGTACTGGTACCAAAACAGAGATATAGACAAATGGAACAGAATAGAGGCCTCAGAAATAACACCACACATCTACAACCATCTGATCTTTGACAAACCTGACAAAAACAAGACATGGGGAAAGGATTCCCTATGTAATAAATGGTGCTGGGAAAACTGGCTAGCCATATGTAGAAAGCTGAAACTGGATCCCTTCCTTACACCTTATACAAAAATTAATTCAAGATGGATTAAAGACTTAAACATTAGACCTAAAACCATAAAAACCCTAGAAGAAAACCTAGACAATACCATTCAGGACATAGGCATGGGCAAGGACTTCATGACTAAAACACCAAAAGCAATGGCAACAAAAGTCAAAATACACAAATGGGATCTAATTAAACTAAAGAGCTTCTGCACAGCAAAAGAAACTACCATCAGAGTGAACAGGCAACCTACAGAATGGGAGAAAATTTTTGCAATCTATCCATCTGACAAAGGGCTAATATCCAGAATCTACAAAGAACTTAAATAAATTTACAAGAAAAAAAAACAACCCCATCAAAAAGTGGGCAAAGGATGTGAACAGACACTTCTCAAAAGATGACATTTATGCAGCCAACAGACACATGAAAAAATGCTCATCATCACTGGTCATTAGAGAAATGCAAATCAAAACCACAATGAGATACCATCTCACACCAGTTAGAATGGCGATCATTAAAAAGTCAGGAAACAACAGGTGCTGGAGAGGATGTGGAGAAATAGGAACGCTTTTACACTGTTGGTGGGAGTGTAAACTAGTTCAACCATTGTGGAAGACAGTGTGGTGATTTGTCAATGATCTAGAACTAGAAATGCCATTTGACCCAGCGATCCCATTACTGAGTATATACATAAAAGATTATAAACCATGCTACTATAGACACATGCACACATATGTTTATTGAGGCACTATTCACAATAGCAAAGACTTGGAACCAACCCAAATGTCTATCAATGATAGTTTGGGTTAAGAAAATGTGGCACATATATACCATGGAATACTATGCAGCCACAAAAAAGGATGAGTTCATGTCCTTTGCAGGGACATGGATGAAGCTAGAAATCATCATTCTGAGCAAACTATCACAAGCATAGAAAACCAAACACCGCATTTTCTCACTCATAGGTGGGAATTGAACAATGAAAACACTTGGACACAGGGCAGGGAACATCACACACGGAGGCCTGTCATGGGGTGGGGAGGGGGGAGGGATAGCATTAGGAGATATATTTAATGTAAATGAGGAATTAATGGGTGCAACAAACCAACAATGTGGCACATGTGTACCTGTATAACAAACCTGCACGTTGTGCACATGTACCCTGGAACTTAAAGTATAATTAAAAAAAAAAAAGAAGAAGAAATCTGCCAGTGGTTTCCTCCATAGTTACACAGTAGCTGGACCAGGATTCACACCTACGTCTGTCTGCCTCTGGAGTCAACTCTATCATTGCCCTCTTCTGTCTTCCTGAGGGGAGCTTCTTTTGTACTCATCTGATGCCTGCCCCATGCCACAGCAGCTGAGCCCGGTCTCTGTGTCTGCTGACACACGTTGCTTGGCCTTGCTGCCTGCCCGTGTGTTTCTGAGTACTGTCTGTTTCTAAACTCCCTTTCCCTGTATTTTGGTCATGCATCAGCATGCTGGCTCCCCTGTTGTATGGGGTTAGTCCTTCATGTGCCGAGAGTCTGCCTGCCGCAATGAACTTGCAGCCAGAGCTCATCTCTCTGCCCCAGCATCAGCTCCACCTCAATGGGCAGGCTTCTCTCAATCTTGTTTGGCTTTGTAGCAACTAAGAGGAATTTACTGTCATTGCTAAATGCAGGCACTATATTTGGAGAATCAATGGTTTTAGCACACACAACCAATTTGACCATTGTGGTTAAAGGAAAGGTAGTTTAGGTACTTTTTGTAGGATAAAAGCAGATACCCCTAACTTTTAAATGAGTTGAGAATCTTCAGCACCTCTGTATGTGGAGACCCAGGTCTGGAGTGTATGAGTAAATGGAGTCTCAGAATACAACCATTGCACATATCTAGGATCACAAAGGACCTGGGGTATGCAAGGGATGGTTTAGGGCACCCCATGCTATGACCAGCTAAGATAGAAGTCCTGCTGATGGCAGACTGTAGGGATAATCTTTGCACATCAAAGAGAAAACAGTCATACATAACACTTTTATATAGGGCATAAGCATCTCAATGAATTTCTCACTATATTCACATTTTTAATCATTTTATGGTATGATTTTATCCTCATAACTTAGCGTAGCACATAGTAGTTTCTTAATACACATTTGTAAAATGAAGAACGACTGATGGATGCATGCATGAATGAAAAAGTAGGGTGGAACATAAAGTTCCTCAATCCTTAACATGTGTGAGTAAATGTATCGATAAGCAACAAATATAAATGGCTGAGGATTTGTGAAGTTAATTTATTATCACAATTTAATAAACCTTTTAATAGAGTTAATCTGATGCAAGCAATGGTGTGCCTATGAGAATATAAAATTAATATAGTATATATGTTAAGCAATTCACCTACATGGCATTTCTGGAGGTGGGATCAGGGGAAGACCCACTGCATTCCCTGAGGGCTTCTCTGCCTTATGAGGCCTGAGGAGCCTGACTTTTCATGCTCAAGCTCTGGTGTCTGGGAAGATACTCACAAGTAATACAAATGATCTCATAAAGATAAATTTATGCTAACAATTTCTTTAGTCCTCCGTCACATTTGTTTTTACTTTAAAATACCAAACATGGGGCATGGGATCACACCTCTAATCCCAGCACTTTGGGAAGCTGAGGTGGGAGGATTGCTCGAAGCTAGGAGTTCAAAACCAGCCTGGGCAACATAGCAAGACTTCATCTCTACAAAAAAATTTAACAATTAGCCAAGCATGAGTGGGCACACCTGTAGTCTCAGCTACTCATGAGGCTGAGTTGGGAGGATCGCTTGAGCCCAGGAGTTCGAGGCTGCAGTGAGTTGTGATTACACCACTGCCCTCCAAAGTGGGTGGCAGAGAGAGACTCTGTCTCTGTGAAAACGAAACAAACAAAAAATAAAGTACCAAACATAAGTTGAGTGAATCTATAAATGTCTAAATATTAAGCAGGTTAATATTTATATTGGATTAGATTTAACAAGGAACTCAGAATCAACCACCACTACACTTAAACTCCATATATAGAGAGAGCTGGGAAATAGAAGTAGGGAAGAATTTAACAACAAAAGAAAACAAACAAAAAAAAACCCACCACCTCTGTCATCTTGCCCTTATATAAGCTAAATCACATTAAAGTGGCAGAGATAAGACTACAAAAGTTAAAGCAAGCATTGTAGTTATTTTTAAGGTAGTGGGATAAATTTGAAGAGCAATATGTCAACCAAATAAGAGATTTCATGGAATAATTGTGTTTGTTTTTTGCAAGGGGTTCGAGTCTTTTAGAGATACCCCAGAAAGGAATAGATCCAAGAAAGGAAAAGAGAAGCATGGAAAAGAAAATGAAGACAAGGAAAAGACAAGAAAAGAAATAGAAAGAAAGGCAGGGAAAAATAAAAACACAAGAAAAACCAAGAGAAAAAAGAAGCCTTGGCTCTACCCTGGCTCACATGTGGATACACACACACACACACACACACACACACACACACACACACACACACACACGCTGTCTCTCTCTCTCTGTCGCACGCGTGTGCACAAACACACACACACACACATCCTCCACACACTTTCTTGTGTCTGAGGCACTAGATCAATTCCTGCCCTTATTCTCCCTCCCTGAAATCCTGAAATTTTCCTTTTCCCTGGCTGATCCCTGGGATGATTTTAGCTTTATTACAGTGTGAAGACTCCAGAAAAAGAGGCCAAAGTGACAAAAACAAAGCTCTTTTCCGTGGCAATGCTCAGGCGACCCTGTGCGTTTCATCCCCTCAAGGTGTTCTGTCATAGTGGTCATCACTCGACCTGAGGCTGTGGGAATATTAATGAGGCCTGTTTTCCCCACATGACAGATGAAGAAACAGGCCCAATGAGGCCATCTCTCTTGCCCTCCATACCTCCATGGATGGGAATTTAGTCTGAGCATTCTTTGCGTCCATCCTCTCCTCCTTATCATGCTGCTTCTTGCCTTAGGTCAGGTTCCGATGGCCTCTTCCATGGACTACTGCCATGCCTTGAGCTAATCGACTGAGTAGCCAATAGCTGGCTGATTATGAACTGTGGGTATTTTCCCCTACTCCGTGCCCCAGTTCTCACAGCTTTCAAGTGTATCTGAAAGGGTCGTTGAAGAGGTTAAAGAAGACAACCTGTGTGAACCTGCCTAGCCCTATGAGGGTGTCAGAGAGAGAGACCATTTTGCTCTCCTTTTCCATCTCATCCACCTTTCACGCTGATGCCACAGCAATCTTTCTGAAATGCAAACCCAGTCAAGTTATTTTCCTTTTGGTACCCATCCCCCTTACTAGATAACGACCAGACTTCTTATCATGGTTTATAAGCTCTTCGTCACCTGAGTCCCCCTATTTTTCTGGCCTAATCTGCCATGTCAAATGCCACTTCACTTCCAATCACACAAAATAACACAAAATCTCCTCAAATGCATAATTTTCCATTAATCCAAGCCTTTTCATGCATTATTACTCCCATCTGGAATTTTCTGCCTTCCATTGTCTATTTGGTGAACATCTAGTCATTCTTAAAGACTCTGTTCAAATAGACCACGTTTTGCAGAGCCCCTCAAACCCTCATGCTCGCAGGCTCTGTCCTTAGTGGGCCTGTCTCACTGTATGCACATGCCTCCAATTTAGCAACCACCACTCTGCATTGCATTGCTAGTTTCCTTGTCTCTCTCCCAGGCTGGGAGCTCTCTAAGAGTGGCTGCCTGATCATACTCTTCTCCGTATCCCCAGCACACACTTAGTGCTAACTGATGTTTGTTGAATGACAAATTTGAGCTGCTTAGGATCATACAAATGACCAATGCATAGTGAAGACAACATTGTTTCCTTTCTGTTATCAGATGAATTGTGTCACTCAAAAAAGATATGTTGAAATCCTAACTCCAATATCTCAGAATGTCACTTTACTTGAAAATAGAGTTTTTGTAGATGTAATTAGTTAAGATGAGGTCATATTGGATTAGAGTGGGTCCCCAAGCTAGTATTACTAGTGTCCTTATGGGAAGAGGAGAAGGGACACAGACTCACTCAGACAGGACCATGTAACGATGGAGGCAGAAACTGGAGCCAAGGAATTGCATGTACAAGACAAGGAATGCCAGGGATTGTTAGGAACCACCAGAAGGTGGAAGAGGCAAGGAAGCATGCTTCCCTAGAGCCTTCAGAGAGAACGTGGCTCTGCCAACACCTTGATTTCAGACTTCTAGCCTCCAGAGCTATGAGGCAACCCATTGTCGTTGCCTTAAGTCAGTTAGTTCATGGTACTTTGTAATGGCAGCCCTACAAAAGGAACACATGTTCCAGCAGTCTGTATGCTCAGTCCTTCACATTTAAATATGATACTGCTGATTGTCTTCCTGTCTTTGCTCAGGAGTCATAGAAAGGCCATTACATAGGAACAGAAGGACCACAAACCTCATGAAGCAAAAGCTGCAGGGCCCCTCACTGAGGAGGCCCATTCCTAGGACTTGGGCGGGTTTCCAGCTGTATGTCCACTTGATGATACATTTTTGTAAAATTTGCAAAGTGGTATTTTAACGATGATCAGTTCAGAGCACTATCTTTCTCTTGGGTCAGGTGACTATCATGACCAGGAACTTTCTGGGATCCTGCCAAGGGAATGTAAAGCTGGAGAGACAATTTAACTTAGTGGGAGATATTTACATAGTTTGCAGTTACTTGCATGTATTGTTCCATGACTGCTGGCTCTCCTGGTGCAGATGACTTTCTGAAATCCTTCTCCCACTCACTGTACTGACTCCCTGGGTGAAGTGACACAACAGTGCGAGGCTGGAGACAATACCACAGTATGACCATAGTGTGCTCATGTCCTTCAGTGCCCAGTCCCAAAATAGTGGGGGACAAACAAGGTTTGAAGTATATTCACACTAACCTGTGAAAATTTCTTTTAATCACCAGATGTGTAAAATTATAATTAGAAAATTGGGTGCTCATCAACTCGTAGTCAAAATGAAGTTCTCTTCTGTTAGAAATGTACTTTAGGCCAGGCACTGTGGCTCACATCTTTAATCCCAGCACTTTGAGAGGCCGAGGTGGGAGGATGGCTTGAGGCCGGGGTATTAGACCAGCCTGGGCAACATAGTGAGACCCCATTTCTACAAAAAAATATATATTTTTAAAAATTAGCCAACCAAGGGTGGTGCATGCCTGTAGTCCCAGCTACTTGGGAGGCCGAGGTGGGAGGATTGCTTGAGCCCAGAAATTTGAGGCTGCAGTGAGCTATGATTGTGCCACTGCACTCCAGTCTGGGAGACACAGCAAGACACTGTTTCTTCAATAAGTAAATAAATAAATAAACTTTAGTAATGTAGTGTGTACACTGATCATACATCTTATAGTTTTTCCTATTATAATGGGAGTCTCATAAGATATAATTTATCTGAATTCTTGTATCTGTAGGATACAAACCTGTGACAGTACTTTAAGCAGTGACTCCATTCAAAATATAAAGTTGCATGTTTTTGCATGCATATCACATTATAATTTTGTGAATCTAATATATCTTGCCCTGATGAAATCTGGTGGTTCCAGATGAAACAGCATGCAAGAAACAGCCTGAAAAACAAATGTTCTACTGAACGAAACTCCTACACGCACTCATCTTTGAATCATTGTGTACCATAAGAGTAATTTGTTGTACAAATTAGGTAGCACATTATAATATAGTGGACTTTTAAATTACATTTTCTCTGGTGAATGTGTGTCATGAATTCTAAAAACACCTAAAATTGCCCAAGAAATGCTCTGAAATCCTATAGCTCATTAAAAAAGCAACCAGATACAAGTTTCCCCAAATTTGATAACCACCCCAAAAATTTATGTAAGATCATCAATAACAAATTGTGAAGTAGAAAGTAACTTTTCTGTGCGATTAATAATACAAAATAACCTTTTATTTTTGCTAGAAAACTGAACTCTCTGTTTTCACTCTAGAAAAGATTATACAGTTGTTCTGATATGAAGAGTGAAGCCAAGAACTGAAGGAAGGAAGCATTGTAGAGGCATATCAGCAGTTATTCAATAGATATATTATGTTTCTGGATTTTGTGATACTTAATAGTCAACTTTGTTATATTTCTAATTTGTTATGCTTTCTTCTCACAGTCTAAATAAATATTCACTTTTCTATCTACTTTTATTTTATTTATTTATATACTTTATTTTGAGACAGGTCTCGCTCTGCCACCCAGGCTAGAGTACAGTGGCATGATCTTGGCTTGCTGCAACTTCTGTCTCCCAGGTTCAAGCGATTCTCCAACCTCATCCTCCCAGGTAGATGGAACTACAGGTGTTACCATGCCTGGCTAATTTTTGTATTTGTAGTAGAGACGGGGATTCACCATGTTGGCCAGGCTGGTCTTGAACTCCTGACCTGAAGTGATCCGCCCACCTCAGCCTCCCAGAGTGCTGGAATTATAGGCATGAGCCACTGCATTCAGTCTGCATCCTTTTTCTTAAAGAAGGCCATCCCCCTGAATTATAGGCCCCACATAACCGGGATCTGACCATGCTCATACATAATGAAGATTGACATGATTTATTCATCAAGTTGTATTGAAAGCCAGCTGCAGGCAGGGCAATGTGGTAGGGACTTTATGGCATAAAGTGGGAAGAGCCCTGGGTAGGAGTCAGGGGCCCAGGGGTCCAGTCTTAACTCCCTCAGAGAGGTCCACATGAGATTGGTCGTGTCCCTTTCCCTCTTTAAAACTTGATTTCTTCTTCAGTTAGAAGAGGAATTTGGATTAACTATGTTCTAAAGCTCATCTTCACTCAACAATTTTATGAACGTGCATTTCAGAGTCAGCTCAAGCCTTATTATTTACAAATAATATCATCATCTAGCTGTTTCTGTCCTCTAGGAGTTTATGACTGGGTGAGCCAAGATTGGCCTTTGGTTTGTAGCGATGGGCAATGCTTGCTGGCAGTTCTGTTCCCTTGTTTCGTGGATTGGTTTACATCTTGGGCCAAATGAGTCCTGTTTCCTGATTGCTGAGTTGTAGCTGTGCTTCTGTGCCACCAGGGTTCGCCAATCCTGATGACCAGGCTGCCACTTCCATCTCCACTGATCCTCTGACAAGTCCTGCTTGGGGGAGCTGCACCAAGAGGTATTCCTATCTGGCTGTCTGAGGCAGGATTCTATTACTTTGTTTTCACGGACCTTAATTTCTAATAGAACATTCTATTTGACGTTTCTCCTGTGCTGAGGGGATCCTCGAGGATCCTGGCTGTGATTTCTGCCATGGGATAGTCCTCACTGTCACACAGGATATTGCCATGACAGTACTCTGGAGTGCTTTGGTTTGCTAAGGAGACATCTTCTGTATAAATGTCAAAAACAAATTTTTAATTAACCAGCTAATGTTTATCTTGTAATAGAAAATTAGCAGAGGGTGCTTCAGTTGACACTTCTATTTTTATTTTCGTGACTAAGTTAATCATCGACTGTTCTATTTATTATTCATTTATTGATTCAATTTACATTCCTCTTTTTCCAACAAGGATTTGCATTGGATTTCTGAATTCAATAGGGAATTCTGGTCACATCAAAATGGCAGTCTTTCAAACTGGCAAGATCATAAATTGTATTTGGGTTTGATTTTGATGTCCAAAGATAACTTAAGAAGGGGACAACAGCCCTTAATAAGGTCAGTTATATAAGAAGATAATTAGTTTGAGGACAGAATGCCAACATTGATAAAAGCTGCTGGTTTGGTTATTTTGAAAGGTGTTTTAGCTGAGGCACATACCTTTTAAATGAGAACTCTTGTCTGCTTATGCCTGTTTTTGCAGATTACACACAAGTCAGTCAAATGATCCATTCAGTAATTCCCTCAATAAATATTTGTTAAGGCACTGACTGGATGAGAAGCTTGTAACCACTTTGCAGAGCTTATACAGTTATACAAACTGAGAGTTAGTATGAGGAAGATGGAAGTTACAGGTCAACTTGACCCAGGAAAAGAAACCCTGCCTTTGAAGTTCTACCCTAAAGATGGAAGGATGGTAGATGATGTTGATCCAGGCTGGCTTGGCAGAGCACTGATGGACCAAGAGAAAAAAAAAAGATGTCTCAATAACCCCGGGATGGTCATTTGCAGGACCAGAAAACATTGAGTCTGTTTAAAAAAGAACATGGTCCTTTGGTTGCTGCTGCAGTGGGTAACAAATCACAGGACTGAGTCACAAAAGCAGTAAGACAATAGAAATTGCATGGAGCAAATAGCACAAAGTGGCCATATATCAATTGGGTCAAATTACTAGCATTAATGCACTACAATTCCAGACTATGTGGAAAGTGTCCTGGACAATTTACTTATTAATTAGTTCAGCAATACAATCATTCAATCAATGCTTTTTATGGATTGATTTTTATTGAGCACCTGTTACGCACTAGGCCTTAGGCCTTAGCTAGGTCTCAAGCCTTAGGTCTTCCAAGGAATGGTGATGTGTAAAACAGTACCCACCTTTGCAGAGGTTAGTGTAAGGAAGTAGATAAGTAAATCAATAACTAAACTATACTTTGGAAAGCACAATAACAGAGTACTTGAAAAGCATCTAACTCACTCTGGTAAGGGAGCCATGAGCAAGGGACACTGGGTGAAGAAGCCGTGGCCAAAACTGTTGGTAGCTTCCCCCCACAATCACTGTCTCTGCCTCTGTCTTTGCCAAGAGAACACTAATTTTATTCTATATGAGGCAGAGTGTACTCAAAGAAGGTACCTTTCTTCCCGCAGTCACAGATAAGCCACAACAACTCTTCTCCCTTTGTCAGTGGTCTGAATATGGTAAACGGGAGACCCAGATCTTAAGGGAACCAGACTCAAAGTCTGCTGGGAAAGTTTTTCTCTCTGATAAAAAGGAGAGGTGTCTAAGGGGAATTCCTCACTTCTTTTCTTGTTTTGAGCATGGCTTTGTGTGGATCTGATGTTTAGAGTTAAGGTATGTATTTTGAGTCCATACGGGGAAAACCAAGACCAAAAAAAGGCAGCCCAGAGTTCAGACATCCTCTAGCTGCTAAATTAACCAGCTGTGAAAATGCTGCTGCATATCTTTCTGGGGAGATAATAAACCTCTTCGTTATACTATTAAATATCTAGTTGGATATTTTGTTAGCTGAGCTGAAAACATCCAAACTGATACAGAAGTCTCCCTGAAGGAAGTTCTGAGCTGAGGCTTGAACAGTACGTAAGACTTAGCCAGACAAAGATATGGATAAAGGACCTTCCTGGAAGACAGGTACGTAGGCACCGAGCCTGGAGAGAGGAGCACCTTTGGGAACCACAAGTACTTCAGCGTGGTTATAGCAAGAGGTGGGGCTTGAGAGAAATGCAGGACCTTGTGTGCTTAGAAGAACTTTAGAGTTTATCCTAAAATAATCTGTAGTCATCGAAGGCTTCTCTTGGATTTGCACTTTTTAGACACGACTCTGGTGGCCATAGAGAGGACAGAGCAGGGGGTCTGGGATAAAAACAGAGAGCATAGGTAGGAGAATCCCGATATGAAAAGACAAGGGTGGTGGTGAAGGGGATGCAGAGGATGCAGGTTTGGGAGATATTCAGGAGGCAGAATACACAGGACTTGAAGTCCTATTGAATATCGCGGGGAAGACATAGGGAGGTGGAAGAGCCAACTCTAGGATTTCTGTTTGGGTATCTAGGGGGATAGCAGTTCTCTCACTGAGACAGAAAATTAACAAGGAAGGGCAGGTTGAAGTGGTTCAAAGTGGGAGACATTGCTGGTAAGCATATGATAGTTCAGGAGACATGGGGGTGATAAATTCAACTTGAACATATTGTTTAGGAATCCTGAGGGACAAATTGAGGGTTTCCAGGAAGAGTTAGATAAGTAGGATTGAAACCAAGTGCTACAAAGGGGCCTTATTAGGAGAGACAAAAGATCCAGAGATGCTGTTGAACTCTTGCGATTGGATACATACTGCAGAGACTGAGATGAGAAGCCTGACTCTGGAAATACTCAAACTTTAGAAGCAAAAGGGAGGAGAAAGTAAAAAAAAGAAGGCTTTTCGGAGGAGGTTCTTCTTGAGTAGGGAGAAGGGAGGACATACAGGTTGGCAGGCATGGATGATCAGGGAAAGAGATAAGCATGGTGCTGGTGTGAGGGGAGGCATATAGGCACAAAGATCATGAACCTTGTAAAACAGGTGACTTGAGGACGTGTGGGTGCATTCAGGGCTGGAATGTCTGTACAGCATGGTAAATAAATCAGTGATTGATTATAACCAGAACCTGGCACTCAGACTTAACTATGGCCGCTGAAGGTAGACAGAGTAGAGTGCTTTCTTTCTCTTGCCTGGAGGGATCTCAGTCCCAGGGCACAGGGTCTGAGGTCCCAATAAATAAGATCTCTACAGTTAAGCTTGGGCTCTATTTTCTCCATTCTTTGCAATTAATTACTGTGGTCATTACAATCTCATCTTTCTCCACTCTAAATCCTGCATTTGGTGTCTGATACTGATCTATGTGATTACACTCTTCTCTTAATATTGACCTGGTTTTATGGCATGAGATATACTTTCGAATGATGAAGCTTGTTTTCTTTGAGATAAAAAGGGTTGGAAAAGAAATTGACTACAGTGTCTGCAGAAGGAGAAAGGAAATAAACATTTTGGGATAAACATGGATGTTTTAAGCCTCAAACTGTGATCTATTAGGAACATTTATATCCAAAAGGCAGCCCTGTAGACAGCCATGAGCAGAAAATGTTTGGGCTGCAAATACTAAATACTTCAGGGAAAACATTCCTCTTTTAAAATAATCCAATTCAAAAGAAAGAGAATTGAAACTAAATCCCATCTTTAATTTGTGCTAAAAACCATGAGGTCAAAGTATACAATTTATGAACGAAATTATCCTTGGCTTCTTGAACTGGTGCGATTACCTTCCTCAATGAAAGGAGAAAAGAGACAAAATAACCATTCTCTCAGAACATATTTCCTCTCTGAGTGGGGCTCTTGTTTAATTGGTTTTGCTCTGAGCAGAAATGGGAAGAAAATGTTGTAGGGTGAACCCATCAAGGCACAGCTCCCAGACACCTGTGTCTTCATATGGATGAGACAGAATAGAAGATATATTGACATTTTGTTTTATTTCTCTAACTTGGCTCAAGTCACTTACTTTTCTTCTCTGTCTGCACCAGAGAAAGAGATATCCCACAATTCTTGTCAGGGACCCAAACCCCCGAAAAACCAAAAGCCTACAACTGCTTGACAATGCAGTGGGCTGGAAGCATGTAGACACACGTGGTATGAATTGAAGGGCTCCATGAAACTTTCTTTATAACCCATAATACAAACAGATTTCCTAATTCCTCCATGGTGCCTAGAATTCCTGTTTGATTCATTCCTTTATGGGAGGATATGTCAGTGTTTTGGATTACTCTAATTAAGTGAGGACACCCTGCCAGCTTATTAGCTGCTGGATGGCAGGGGCTGTCCTGTCTTCCTTGGTGTGCCCCCTTGACAGCAAGTACAATCCATAAACATGGTAGGTGTTCAAAAGTACAAGTGGAGAGACAAAAGTAAGCATAGCCAACCATTACGATCATGGTGTGATGGTTCATTTATTAAATAATTCTCCAACTAAGAACACCAAACTTTTATGCTCATACAGAAGAAGGAAAGTTAGGTTGGTTTGGGTGCCTCAGCACACCAGGAGTAGGGGAGGATGGAGTGAGATGGCTGGGGCCTGGGGCACCAGACTCATAATAGAAATATAGTGTGAACATCCGGGTGTGGTGGCTCACGCTTGTAATCCCAGCACTTGGAGGCTGAGATGGGTGGATCACTTGAGGTCAGGAGTTTGAGACCAGCCTAGCCAACATGGCGAAACCCTATCTCTAACAAAAATACAAAAATTAGCTCGGCATGGTGGCACACGCCTGTAATCCCAGTTACTTAGGAGAGTGATGTATGAGCATCACTTGAACCCAGGAAGCGGAGGTTGCAGTGAGCTGAGATAGTGCCACTGCACTCCAGCTTGGGCAACAGAATAAAACTGTGTCAAAAAAAAAAATAAAAAAAAAAAAGGAAAGGAAGGAAGGAAGGAAATATGAACCACATAGGTAATTTTAAATTTTTTAATTTAGAAAAGGTATTATGTTGGTACAAAAGTTATTGCAGCCTTTGGCATTACTTTCAGCAGCAAAAACTGCAATTATTTTTGCACCAACTTAATAAAAGAGAAACAATGGTAAAAGAAATAAATAAAATTAATTTTAGTATGTTATGTTTAGCCCCCAAAATTATCATTTAAGCAGCTAATTACTACAAAAACTATTAATGAGATATTTTATTTCTTTTCATACCAAGTCCTCAAAATCCAGCATGTATTTTAATCTTACAGCACATTTGAATTTTGAAGAGCTGCATTTCAAGAGTGGCTATCATAGAAGACAGCATGGATCTAGAAGGCTAATTGTCAGAGAGGGAACAAGAGGGAGGGAGCGGGGCATGGCAGTTGGGGAGATGGGAGTCAGGGGCAGGAGAAGGAGATGCTGGAAGACAGCTGGGGTGAGAAAGGCATCAAGGATGTGATTTGTAAGTTTGCTGGGGCATCTTTGGTCTGATGGTTGGAACCATTCTCAGGCATGTTTGGCTCAGGCTGGACCAGGAGGATTCTCAGGGCCTGAGTGTACAGTTCCTTTGAGTGGAAAATGTGTGTTTCCTTTGGTGCCTTTGAAGTGAATTAATTCAGCACAAAGTCTCTTACTTTAATAAGTCCAAATAATTAATAGGATACCCAAAATTATCAATTACTTTCTTCTAGAACAAATTACCACTTCCTAGAAGACTATAAGCAAATTATCGTCTTCTAGTGCAGCGGTCCCCAACCTTTTTGGCACCAGGGACTGGTTTCATGGAAGACAATTTTTCCACGGATGGTGGTGGTGGGGGATGGTTTCAAGGGAAACTGTTCACCTTAGATCAAGCATTAGATTATCATAAGGAGTGTGCAACCTAGATCCCTCACATGCACAGTTCACAATAGAGTTCACACTCCTATGACAATCTAATGCCACCACTGATCTGACAGGAGGCGGAGCTCAGTCAGTAATACTCACCAAACCATCATGCCACTCACCTCTGCTCTGCAGCCAGGTTACTCACAGGCCAGCACCATGGGGGTTGGGGACCCCTATACTAGAGCAGGTATATCTGGCCAAACTATATCCCCATAAGTCTAGATTTAATGCCATGGAGACCGTAGTAATGAGAAAGAGGAATTTTCAGTTTCATCTTTATCAAAATGCCAACCATTCTACCTAAGGTACTTGTCCATAGCCTATAACCTTTTAATTTAAACTCAGCTGGGAGACATCTTCCATAAAGAGGTGACTTATGGCACTGGTTAACCATATTGGAGGTGGGTGTGGAAAACACACGTGGAAACCATTTTCTTCATTAGGGACTGAATGTTGATATGTTCCTGCTTTCTTGCCAAGTTTAGAAATTCACAGCCGGGTGTGCGATGGCTCACGCCTGTAATCCCAGCACTTTGGGAGGCCAAGGGGGGCGGATCACCTGAGGTTGGGAGTTCAAGACCAGCCTGACCAACATGGAAAAACCCCATCTCTACTAAAAATACAAAAATTAGCTGGGCGTGGTGGTGCATGCCTGTAATCCCAGCTACTCAGGAGGCTGAGTCAGGAGAATTGCTTGAACCTAGGAGGCAGAGTTTGCGGTGAGCCAAGATCGCGCCACTGTACTCCAGCCTGGACAACGAGAGCAAAACTCCGACTCAAAAAAAAGGAAGAAAGAAATTCACAACAGTGGCAGCTCTAGTCACCAAGCCTAATTCAGGGTCTTATTTTTCTCCTGTAAAGCAAACCAAATCTTTAAAATGTTATTTTATTTTACTTTTTTTAGGCAGAGTCTTGCTCTGTAGCCCAGGCTGGAGTGCAGTGGTGCAATCACAGCTCATTATAACCTCGACCTCCCAGACTAAAACGATCCTCTCACCTCAGCCTCCCAGTTAGCTGGGACTACAGATATGCACCACCACACCCAGCTATTTTTTTTTTTTCCTTTTAGAGACAGGGTCTCACTATGTTGCCCATGCTGGTCTCAGACTCCTAAGCTCGAGTAATCCTCCTGCTTTGGCCTCCCAAAGTGCTGGGATTACAGGCTTGAGCCACCATTCCCTGGCCATAACTTTGAAATTTTAGGATTGTGTTTGTCTTTTTTTACCCCTCTAGATTTTTGTCTTTGGGGTTCTTCATGCTGAGAGCTAAGGAGTCAAAGATTTCTGGATCTTCCCAGCATTCATTGTTCAAACACGAGTTTTCCACCTTCACTTCCATATATGGGATACTCCAGCCTAGGAGGTATAGTCCCATCAGACCAATATGTAAGCTGAGGCCTGCAACTGTTTTCTTCCTGCTTTGCTTCCTTTCAGAAGGTCTCATCTTCATGGGGGTTTTCTTTGTCCAAATTTCATGGATTTCTTGGTATCTTCCTTTAGATCAGAGACAATACTTCACCTTTACTTATAATAATGGTTCTACCTTGAAACTCACCCAGTAATTCTTTTGAATATTTTAGTTGGATCTTTCCCTCTTCAATCTGTCTAAAACTTCTGTGATCACCTGGCAGAGCAGTGCAGTCTCCCGTGTGTGATTTCTGCAATTGCTCTCATGATGAACTCTCTTCCTATAGCTGCAAGAGCATGCCTCCCCATGGGGTCCAGAACTGGAGATGCCTTGAGGGTGAGGGCAGAGGAGGGGTTGTTGCAGCTGGCTGTGTTAGATTCGTGACTGTTCTTCTTAATCTTCTCTTTATGAGCAGTTAGAGCTGGGTGTGCCTCTTTATCCCCTCTATACCCATTTATCTTGTCTTTAAAAGTCCAATCTTTCTTCTAAGGAATTTTTTTCTCTTCCCCAGGCTTACTCAGCCCATCTGCTTTTATTTGTCTTTAATTTTCTCTCTGCCCTTGTTTAGATAGTGAGACAGAAGCATATTTGGACAATCATTCCAGTTCCTCCCTGAATTTCCGAACAGATCTGCTTTCAGAAACTCGTTCAGGCTCATACCGCCTAAATTGCTCTCTTCACTTTTGAGTTTGTACTAATTTCACTGAGCTTTTTGAGGGTATTTTTTCTGTGGTCTATTTTTCTTTATTTAAACCAAAAGAATTGGAATATTCTCTATAAATTGATTGCCTGCTCCTATTGATACATTTGTTGGTGAAATCTATCACCCTTTTGGAATGTCACCAAAGTCAGGGACCCTGGAATGTAAAGTGAGGGCCAGAGTGTATGTAGTTAGCAAGTTCAGAATGAATTGGAGACTGAAGCTTGTGGGTGATTTGAGTCTGTAGATCTGCCACCTATTTCCACATTTTCCCCTGCTTGTGCCTGAACACAGTTCTAAACAACAGAGGGAGAACTGCGTGCTGCGTAGCTGACTTAGCACTGTCTACGAATGACTGGCATAAAATGAACGTTTGTGCTCTGCATCCAGGAATAACGTAGCTGCCTTTGTAGTTTAAACGCCTTGCATCTAGAAATGTCTAGGAAACATAACACAAGCAGAAAGCAATTGTTTCATACCCTAGTGTCCAAAAATCTTGTATACTATAGCTCTGCTGATTTTAGGATTACTTAAATCCAAAAGTTTCTATTTTCCGTAAAATCAAATTCTTGCTGCAGCCATGCCTGCTCAGGTGTGAAGTGCTCCCACAAGGTCACATCAAGGACAACCTCAAAGGACATCACAGTCATTATTTATTGTGGTAGGCAGAATTCTAAGATTCTGGCCCCCAAATTCCTGCCCCCTAGTATACAGGTCCCTCCCTGAAGTGTGGGAGGGACCTGTGAATGAGATGTCATGTCATATCTGTGACTGGGTTCTCGCTCAGTTGACTTTGAACTAAGCAAAAAGGAGATGATCCTGGATGGGCTTGACTTAATCAAGTGAAAGCTTTAAAAGCAAGAGTCTCCTGTTAGTCTAGGAAAAGCAAACAGCCCTGCTATGTACTGCCTATAGAAACGGGCAGCCTCTAGGAGCATGGGCCTCAGTCCTATGCCTACAAGGAACTGAATATTGCCAGCAACCATGTGAGCATGGAAGAGGACTCTAAGCCTCTGATGAGACCATAGCCCTGGCCAATGCTTTGATTGTGGTTCTGTGAGGCCTTGAACAAAGGACCAAGTATAGCTATGACAGGACTTCTGAACCACGGGAAGGGTGAGATAATAAACGTTTGCTGTTTTAAGCCACTAAGTTTGTGTTAATTTTTTATGCAGCAATAGAAAGTGAATATACTTACATGAGGCAGTCCCCTAGCTACAGCAAAGGCTGCTGTTAACTTCCAAGTTAAAAAACTTGCACGTTCTCTTTTTACTTGAACACTTACAAAGCTGCTATGGTCTGAATGTTTGTGACCCTCCAAATTCATTGGTTGAAATCCTAATCCCAAGGTGACAGTATTAGAAGGTGGAGCCATCATGAATGGGATTAGTGCCCTTGTAAAATAGGCCCCAGAGAGCTCTCTCATTCTTCATGATGTAAAGATGCAGCAAGAAGATGGCTATCTGTGAACAATACACCGAGCTCTCACCAGACACTGAATCTGTCAGCACCTTGATCTAGGACTTCCCATCTCTAGAACTGTGAGAAATAAATTTCTGTTGTTTATAAGCCACCCAGTTTATGGTATCTTATTATAGCAGCCTGAATGGACTAAGTCAAAAACCCCAAAGCTTCCAGTCTTGAATCAAGACTTCTTGGCTTCAGTAAGTGAATTATTTTCTACCCAAGCAGCAATTCTTGTCAACCAAAGTAGCAATCCTCATCAATATAGCAGGGAAGACCCTGGGACCAGACTCTCTGGGGTTAAGTCACAGTTCTCACAGGTCCAGACTACAAAACCTCAGACAAGTTTTTAAATCTTTCCCTGCTAAAGTTTCCTCATGTGTAAAAAGTCATGATAATAACAGGGTGTTTCTCAGAGAATTGTGGGGACACATTGAATTACTACATGGAGAAGCCTTAGAAAATAGGCATATAGCAAACCATGTTAACTGTTATTATTTCTCCCGGGTTTTTTTATTCAGACAACAATACGTTGGGGTTTTAGAGATTCGATAAAGAGCATCCTTTTTCACCTTCCAAATTTGGGATCCTCTGAGAAATAACACACAGGAAACAAACAGATGGAGATCACATATCAGCTTTATCATGGATAATGTTCCCTGGAGAAGTGAACATTATCCACAGTGGGTCTCCTGACACTTTTCTTAGAATTAAACTTCTACACCCTGTCTCAGGTACAGTTGGACAGACACAGGCCTCCCCTACTGGGGCAGACCACCTCCACTATGACTGGAAGCAAGCAGAGTGGATCCTCCCTGGAGAAAGGAAGATCAGAATCAGAGATCCCAGGAGGCACCAAACTTAGAACGTCTAATCTCTCCTTGCACACTCAGCAATTAGACATAGATCTTCTCTTTGTGGTGGGGAAAAATTATCAGGAGGGTTGCTTAGCTGAAATTCCTCCATCAGGAAACCCAAGTTGAGGGCAATAGTTCTCTAACTTGATCAGCAGGAGGGCTTGTTAAAACACAGAGGGCTGGCCTGGCACGGTGGCTCACGCCTGTAATCCCAGCACTTTGGGAGGCCGAGACGGGCGGATCACGAGGTCAGGAGATCGAGACCATCCTGGCTCACACAGTGAAACCCTGTCTCTACTAAAAATACAAAAAACTAGCCGGGCGTGGTGGCGGGCGCCTGTAGTCCCAGCTACTCGGGAGGCTGAGGCGGGAGAATGGCGTGAACCCGGGAGGCGGAGCTTGCAGTGAGCCGAGATCGCGCCACTGCACTCCAGCCTGGGCAGCAAAGCGAGACCCCGTCTCAAAAAAAAAAAAAAAAAAAAAAAAAATTGCTGGGCCCATCCTGGAATCACTGATCCAATAGGGCTGAAGTTCAGGCAGAGAATTTGCATTTCTCCCAAGTCCCCAGGTAATGCTAATGTTGCTGGTGCAGGACCTCACTTTGAGAACCTCTGATCTGGGAAAATGAGAGTCCCTGAGGTGGATCAGTCACTCTGTGCCTGAACAAGCAAACCGTTTGTGATTTGAGTGACTTAGAGAAGTGTGAGTGACAGAGAACAGGTGATGCAGCCCCAGTGACTTTGTTTCCACATCAGACCAGGGTGAGGAAGAAGAGTTGACTGAGAAAAGGACTTTAGGCATTTGGACACTCGGTCCTTCTCTACAAGGGGCATTAGGTTAACCTGTCAGTGCTACCAGAGAACCACAGTGACAGATTTTTATTTTTAATTGACCCATTATTTTATTGAACTGAAAAATTCATCTGAAATTGTTAAATTGCGTAGCAAAACCCAAACCAAGGTAGATAAACTTAGGGTTGTTTTTCTCTACCCGCAAACAAAAACCAAGCATTTAAAATCTTCTGGGCACGTTTTCAATAATTTAATTTCTCTCCATTTTTTGATTGTCAGCAGTTGACATCAGCATTGTCAGAAAGCAATTATTAAGCATGTTAACTATATTGAACACTATACTAGGAGATGTACGGGACAGGATATGGGCAACTGTCCTAAATCAGAACATGGACTATCAGAGCTTGTATTAGTCGATGGTTTGGCTCCTTGGAACGCAAGTGCACCCCATGGACCAGCAGCATTGATTAGAAGTGCAGAATTCCAGGCTCTCCCACAAGCCTACTGCAAATGAGGATTTGCATTTTTACAGTGATTAGATGCATGTTAATGTTCCATCAGCACTGAGATAGATGAGCCCTCCCTCTCTACTCTTTATACACCCCCAGAATGATCTTTTGAGGATCTACGTCTAAATGCTCTTTGCTTAAAATTCTTCAGTGATATCTATTCACCTGAGGAATTAAATTTGAATTTCATAGATATAGGAGAGGAAGGAGTAGAAAACAAAAACAATTCCAATAGAGGAGTTGTAAGCAGATAGGAAAATTGGAAGGATTAACTGCTAGGTCGTTTTATGGGCTAAATGGTGTTTTCCTGGGCTTTCATGATTCAGAAAGGCATCAGAGAAGTACGGCTCAGCCTAACCCTTCACCCCAAAAACAATGACTTTAAAAGGAGATTAAAAGGGAAAAACCTTATGTGCCTATGACACTGCCCTTTTTCATAACAGTGGGTTTGTAGAACTGAGGTCTGTTTGAGACAGGAAAATGTAACCAAAAGTGATTAGCAAATCTAAACAACAAAAGAGGAAAATTCTGTCTGTTCCTACGTGTTGCAACCATGCAATGGAAGGTAGAAGGTGTGCTGAATCTGAAGGAATTAAGAGGGAGGGAAGCCACCAAGAGACTCACTGTTAGAGACTAGATACCATTTATTGAGGGCCCACTGTGTTACCCACTGTGCTAAGAGCTTTATGCTATTACTTCATTTACTTTCCACAACAGCCATTGAGGTAGGTATTAATAGAGAAGAAGGTTAAGCAACTGGCCCATGTTACACAGCTAACATAAGGCAGAAGATTCAGATTTGATTCTAAAGTCAATGCTGTCAGCCAGTATGCTGATCATCTGCCCATCCGAAGGTGGGTCACTGTCCATCCCTGCCTTTTCATTTAAACCTATGTTCCCTGGACGTGAATCTCAGGGAGTTACTGCCTGCCCGTTCCCACCATGCTTCCAGAATGCATTTCCTTGCAAATGATGAAGTGGAAATAGCACCAATGAATAAGAATGAATGGATGGATGGGGAGTTCCATATGGAGGTGGGAAATGCTGAAATGATGGGCTGTGCCCATAAATCTGCAGATGTACCACAGCTTTTGGTAACAGACACCCATTTGCCCCATGGCCAAACGATGTGCCTTGGCTTCGCTGAGCTGTAGTGGAAGCCAAACCATCTACTGCTGAATCAGTGACCCAGCAAGAAGGGCTGCAATGATGAAATCAAGCAAAACAAAAATTAAACCCTGTGCTGCAGTGGAAGGAGAGATGTCACATGCTTGTTTTAAATATTTCAGAGCTTGCTGTTGCCTGAGAATGGATTTCCAATGACTAGAAAGGCAGAGGGATGATTGCCTTAATGTGTCCACTGTAAACTCTGTCCTTTTGCTAAGGAATGAATGAAGCCATGGTGGAAGGAATCGTTATTGGACAACCTTACATCTACTGTTTAAGCTAAATTAAGTAAAGTGGAAAAGGAAAGCCCAAAGTCATAAATAAGAATAGTTTAAGCCAGAAAGGAAAATCTAAGGCAGGTTCTTGTAAACAATTTTCTACTGTTACTGATAGAGATGGGCATGGGGATCTGTTGAAATTAATGCTTTTTCATGCAAATTTCACTATGCAAATTTGAAACCCTGTAATATGAAAATAATAATAAAGCCTTCTTTTAGGTCCAAAACTTAAAATAATGTGAAATCCCCTGTATCTTTCATGGCTCCAGCAGGAAATGGATGGCACACTTTAATTGGACAAAATGACTGCTTATAAAGGTGTGAGGAGGATGTAGGGAAACTACAGGGAATAGTACTTGTACCCCCTTTGGTTCTGAAAGGACAAGGGAAATGAGTCATTAATGAGCCCCTGGGAGAGTGGTTGTGAAGAGGGCCACCTGACAGAAGCTGGGGACTTTGGGAGAAGATGCAACTGACCCACAGTGACTTGGCAGAGAGGGAGCCCTGGGCTTAGATAGACTGACCTCTCTCCTCCATCTCCCTGATTTCTTACAAGTGCCAGCCATTGGTGAAATGTGCCTGGAAGCCAGAAGGCTAAAGAACCTGTTGATGCAGTCCATATAGATGGACTTCCTGGCAATACAGGGCAGAGTAGAGATGGATCTGGAGGAACAAACAGAAAAATCCAGCTTACCCCCAAACCTACCAAACAATTGATCCCCAAGTCATATAAATTAAAACAGACAGGCAGGATCTATTATAAATGGTGTTTATGCTCTAGCCACATGACAATGCCATTTTAGCTGGTAAACAGCGCCTAAACTATGTCACCTTGGTCAGAATTGCTCTTGAATTGTGTGGATTTTGAATATGGAGATACTTTTAGAAGACATTATATTCAACCATTATTTTCAACCTCCCCAATTCTTCCACAAAATATCACTTTGGTTGGAGTCTCCTGCAGCAGATTTTAAGCTGCAAATTAATAACCAGGCTACAGAAATAATTTTGGCTTATCTCTCTTTATGTAGTTTCTGTGCTCTTGAAATGCCACAAAATTAAGATTTTCTAAATATAGTTCTATTTTTATTTTGAGGATGGAATATTTGCAGATCTATGCAGCCTTCTTTTGCCCTCGAATTCACTGGTGCTCCAGAAAATTAACTTGAACAGAATTAACAGCTGTGTTTTCACCGTTACGATGGTTGCAGAAACTCTGGTGGCCAGATTACAAGCTCCTTGAGAGCAGGGGCTCTGTCTCATTCAGCAGTGTACCCATCAGCTTCCAGCATAATGCCAGGCTCTTAGAAGACTCAGTAAATATTTCCTGAATGAACAAAGCTTTTAAAATTATGCACAGATCTAAAACTGAATCATACCAAGTTCTAATCATATTCCCTAATTACGTTTTATTAAAAGATTTCAGAGTCACAAGGCATATGACATTGGGAAGATTGACTGGTTTCTCCCCTCCACTAGAATGCTGAGAACCTACAAACTAAGGATTAGTATTTGAGACTAGTGTTATGGTTTGATCATTTTGAGGGTTCTTTAAAGTACAATCACCACCAATTGGAAACTGTTTCTAACCAAGACCCAAAGAAAGCCATTTATTCTTTTAGATTCCCTGCACAAGTAGAAAACCTGGAATCTCAGTGTAAAAGTTGCCATGGTGGTAGGTCCATTTTGTTGAGTCATCTGCTTTTATTTAAACAATGATAAGCTTACATTTTACCACCATCAAAGTTCAGTCCCAAGTCAGTTGGAGCCTCTCTTACGAGCCAGCCTGTATTACCTGTCACGAAATGCAGACTCAGTGAAAGGGGGCTGGAAGAAATGCCCTGTGCTGCTGTGTTTTGCTTGGAAAGCCTGCATTCTGGCTTCTCTTAATGACGGCTTAATTTGGAATATTTTTATGCCAGGAGATTAAATCAGGCCATCCATTAAGAAGGTAATCCATACACTTGAATTCCATTGAGAGGGAGAGAAAAGGATATTTTTTTCTCTCTTCTTTTTGTCCTAATTTCCTCTTTACTTAGACTTCTGTCCTCTGTGTGGTGATGTCACTGTAGCTTTCAGTTGCTTGCTGGGGGCATGGGTATGAGCAGTTCCCTCTGCAGCCATTCCTGATTCATCTAGGTGAATCATCTGCTTGGGTCTCTGGCTGGGAGGAAGTGGTGTCACTGCACATCCCCCTCCTCCCAGGCCTCCTCTTTAATGCTCTGTATATTCACAACAGGCATGTTAAGCGGAGGCTGCCCAGGAACCTGGGAACTCATTAAGCCTCCCAAGTGCTGGGTGATCCTGGGCAGGGAGGCCTAGGGTTCTCATCCACGCAGGGCTGAACTCCTTCACCCTGCTCACCGTGAAGCCATTTATAGATTCAAATAGCTAGGGGGGAACCATCCCTTCTAGCTACATCCCAAGCAATCAGACGTCCAGGATTCCAGCTGCTTGGTCCTGCTCAGCCTCTCTGCATTGAGGTCAATTATTATAAACTATCATTTTTATAGGAATGCTCTTAATTCAGCTGTTATATAAACCATGGTTCTGTTTCTTAGCAATTTTAATTCAGATCCTTCCGTACAACAGTAATTCCTAGTTTGATCTTTCCCCCCAACCTTTCTTCTCTCTTTTTCTACTACATCCTACTCCCTGCTTACTCCTAACTTAACTGTTTCCAGATGTGTATCCTTTGGCTCTGTTTCCACCCAGCTTCTTCTATAATATGCAGTTGGACCCCGTCCACATCCCAGATGTGTTATTTATTTATGCTGAGGCATCTGGGCCTCAACACAGTCCTGTCACTGCAACGTGGCAAACTTGTGAAAAATCCAACTGGTAGCCAGCTAACAGGCTGCCCCAAACTGGCAAGCAGGAGAGGCCTTTCAAAGGTCCATAAGAGGAGGCCAAGAGAACAGATGTGATGAGACAATGGGAACCCAGGTGAAGCCAGGAGGTCACATTCTCCTATGCTGTGGCTCTTATGGGTACAGATGAGCCCAGTAACTCTGGGAGATGAGGGTTTGGTTGCTTTCAAAGCCGAGTGGTGCTGCTGCAGAATCCAAATAAATAACTCATCCTGCCTGCACAAGTTACCCAGGGAAAGCAAAGGGTTGCCACCTGTCACTTAGTAGGCTGTGGGCACCAACAACGGGAACCCAGGAGCTGAGGGATATATGACTGTAGGGGAGGGAGCACTGGACTGGGAGCCCCAAGTCTTGGTTGTGGCTTCAACTTTCTACCCATTTTTTTCCTGACCTTAGATTAGTCTTTTAATCTGGGCTCCCATTTCCTTTTCCATGAGATAAGCACACTGGATTAAATTGTGGCATTTTACGCTTTTGTTTTTAAACATTCAAAAAAATCTTAAGTGGAAGCCTTTTATGTTTGTGCACTCAATGCTTTTGTGACAGAAAGAAAATATAGTAAGTGTTTTTAACTAGCCTTGTTGGTGGCCATTTCAGCTCACACGTCCATCCCAAGGAATTCAAAAGGAGGTAGGGGCATCAGAGGTGTGAGTTTCCTCCATGCAACCTTCTGCACGGAGCTCACCCACAGAGCCCTTCTCGGAGTCACAGAGAACAAACCTCCCCTTTTGACCCTCTCTCTTCCTCGTTTCTCCCCTGGAACCAGGCCTTGAGCTTCCTTCACCACCCTGCCTCCCCATCCCCGCCATCCCCCTGCCCTTTATGATCACCCTCTTCTTCTTTGCTTCCTGCCTGATAGGGTTTGGCTGTGTCCCCACCCAAATCTCATCTTGAATTGTAGCTCCCATAATCCCCATGTGCCATGGGAGGGACCCAGTGGGAGGTAATTGTATTATGGGGGTGGTTTTTCCCCCATGCTGTTCTCATGATAGCGAATAAGTCTCACGAGATCTGATGTTTTTATAAAGGGTAGTTCCCCTGCACATGGTCTCTTGCCTGCCACCATGTAAGATAAGCCTTTGTTCCTCCTTCACTTTCTGCCATGATTGTGAGACCTCCCCAGCCACATGGAACTGTGAGTGCATTAAACCGCTTTTTCTTTATAAATTACCCAGTCTGGGGTGTGTCTTTATTAGCAGTGGGAGGACAGACTAATACACTGTCAGATGGTCATTCAGCTCCATCCTCTATGGGTGGGCCATGCAGAGCCATTAGAACCACAGGTATCTACTTGACAGACAGATCTTCTAGACCCCAAGATGGAGCCACTCTTAGCAGACAGTCTTGTGTTTTTATAACAAAAAGAATACTTCTCTCTGTTAATCTACTTTAAATCTCAGTCCTGAAAGCTCCATTTCTTGTTTTTTAAAAAATAAATTTTATTGTGTATATTTGAGGTTTGCAACATGATGATACGAGATACGTGTAGATAGTAAAATGGTTACAATAGTGAAGCAGATTAATGTCTATCCTCTCACATGTTACTTTTTTGGCAATAAGAGCAGCTAAAATCTACTTGTTTAACAAAAATCCCTAATACAATACAATTTTATTAATTTCAGTCCTCATGTTGTACATCAGATCTGTATACTTGTTCATCCTACGTGTTTGCCATATTGTATCCGTTGACCTACATTACCCCATTTCCTCTCCCCACTCCCACCTATGATAACTACTGTTTCATTTTCTCTGTGTCTTAGAGCTTTTAAAAAAATAGATTCCACAATATGTAAAATCATGCAATATTTATTTTTCTATGTCTGACTAATTTCACTTAGCAAGCATAATATCCTCCAAGTCCATCCATGTTGTGGCAAATGGCAGGGTCTCTTTTTCCAAGACTGAATAATATTTCATTGTGTACATATACCACATTTTCTTTATCCATTTGTTTGCTGATGGACTGAAAGCCCCCTTTCTTATCCTAGCCCTAGCTTCTGTGTATGTCAAGTCCCCAGGGCATAAGGGCGTGTAGTGGTTATGTGTATCTCTCTTGCTATTTCTGAGACACGTTTATAGCACACCAAGGGCTCTTTGAAGCACAGTTTCAGAAACACTGGACAAGATGTAATCATCATTCCCAATCTTTGAGTCCTAAGAACTGTCCTCAGACAAGAGTGTTCTTCATCTGGATTAGAATTCTACAAAGCCTTCAGACTAAAGAGGACCTTAGAATGCCCTTACTCTTTCTCATCTGCTGCTTTGAGGGAGCTCCACAACAAGAGTCCTACCAGCTGGAAGAAAGCCTCCTTGAAGAACACGTCATAACTGCTAGTAGCACACAGCTATCCTCAGGCAGCACAACTTTATCTCTACTGGAGGAGTGTCAGACACTTTGGGTATCTGGATGAAGGAAAATTTCAGGTTCTCAGAATCTCCCTTTATACAGGTGGCCTCTTCTACATAGACCCAGGAGTCCATCTGGCCTGGAGGTGAGTGCTGTGCCACTAAGGAAAGTCCAAAGTCATCTTGACTCTCTGTGATAATAATAGTTTATTGTTTTTCCTCTCATCTCAGTGAGCACAGAGCTAAGAGTCATAGCAGAGTGTATTATCATTTCCAAATATTTGCTGCCCTGCATGGTGACAGAATGATTCATCCCAGCTACATGGATATCAGGCTTGGTCACTGAGTTTGTTTTGGCCAATGAGATGTGAACAGAAATGGGGCACATCACTTCCAAATTAACACCCTAAAAGCCTCCAAGAAGTCCCACTCCATCCCTGTCTTTCCCCACTGCTAACGAAGAGCAGCATCTGAGAAGGACAATCTCCCAGGCAGGGGCTGCCTCTTCAGCCAGAGTCTCAGAATGATCATGATGTGCAGGCTGCAGCAGGCCCCAGATGAACATGTAGTGTCCAATATGGAGCACGAGCAAGAAGAGACCTTTGTTTGTTGTAAGCCTCAATATATTCTGTTTTTTTTTTTCTTATTGTTTAGGAGCCCTAGCTCAATTCAAACAGACCTAGGTTTGAATTTCAGCTGTAAAATCTCAGACAAATGACTTACCTTCTGTAAGCCTCAGTTTTCCCATTCACAACACGGGGATGAGGATGGCACTTACCTCATTGGATTGTTGAGACAATTAAATATGAAAATACAAGTAAGTTGCCTAGCACAGTAGCTGACACTTACAAACACCCAACAAATTCTAGCCATTTCTAATATAAAATAGAGATAGGGCACAGGAATAAAAAGGTTTGGGGGTGTATGAGAGGGAGATGAACAATTATAAAACATGACAATTGATCATTCATTTTCTTCTGACACTTCTCTGTTAGAAATGAAACTCAATAGTTTATGGCCTTGTATTAGGCAGAATAATGACCTCCAAACATCCCCAAATCCGAATCCCCAGAAACCTGTCAATGTGTTACCTTATATAGAGAAAGGAACTTTCCAGATGTGAGTTAAGTTTCTTGTGATGGGGAGATGATACTGGGTTACAAGAGTGGGCCCAATGTTATCATGAGGGTCCTTATTAGTGAAAATGGGAGGCAGGAGGGTCTGAGTGAGAGAAGGAATTGTGATGATGGAAGCAGAAGTAGGAGCGAAGTAACTGCTGGTTGGAAGAGCCAAGAAAGGCGGACAGCCTCTAGAAGAGAGAGGAGCCAAGGGAACGGATTCTCCTCTAGAGCTTCCATCAGGAACAGAGCTGCCGACAACTTGATTTTAGTCCAGTGTGACCATTTTGGACTTCTTACCTCCAGAACTGTAAAATAATAAGTTTATGTTGTTGTAGGCCACAAAATTTGTAGTGATTTGTTAAACCAGCAATAGGAAACAAATTCAGGCCCCAATTCCCTTTTCTCTTATTTCAGCATTGTTGCTTCTTGTCAGCAGGTAGCTGCGTTTTTCTGAGTTCAAAAATTATAAAAACCTGGATTAGATTTCTTTAGATCCTCATGCATACTGACTCATAAATTAGCACCCTGCCTGTGGCCACTCTTTCCTGCCAACCCCCTCCTCCATCCCACATGGTCCCACCTATCCCATTCAGCAAATATCATCTCAAAAAATCAACAAATTTTCTATCTTAATTTTAAAATGACATTTTACTTTGTTAATTGTGTGTAATTTTGGGGGTGGTTTGTCATGCATAATATTTTCCAGTTACTATTGAATAGTAAAATCAAGGCCAGAAGGCCAGACTGAATTATGCTTGCAGGATTTTTTTTTTTTTTAAGTTTTAATTTTTTAAAATTTCCAACTTCTATTTTAAGTTCAGGGGTACATGTGCCAGATGTGCAGGTTTGTTACATAGGTAATCTTTGTGTGCCATAGTGGTTTGCTGCACAGATCAACACGTTACCTAGGTATTGAGCCCTGAATCCATTAGCTATTCTCCACCTGCAGGATTCTTAACATGACTTTTTCCAGAATTCTCTTCTCATAAGTGAATCCTTTCATCATCAAGAGAATATCATATAAACTCTCTTGATGATGAATGAGTTTATTTACTATAGAAATATGCAAGGCCTATGGTAATAATTTTTTTTTTGCAACATTCTTGGTTGCTGAAATCTCTTTTGATTATAAACTGGGAGAAGTGATTGTTGTCATTGGCTATGTTTGTTTTACTTTTTAATTGTTATGAGTGATGGAAGGCAAGACACAGGAGGAATATTTGCTATCTCCTTCCCAGAGGCACTTCTGTTATTTTTCAGTTCTCCTCTGTGTGGCGGGTAGGGTGCCCAGGTATTTCGGAGTCGCTCTCATGTTTATAAATCTTCTGCAGCAGCCTGCTTGGTGTTCAGTGTCATTTCTAGGATGATCCCTGCTACAGTGGGGTCCCTCCACTACAGCCGAGTCCCTCTACTACTCTTGCAATGGAACACCGGGGCTTGGAGTTAAGAGAACATGTCACAGAGGGAAGCATAAATCCCCTGGCCTCTTGAAATACAAGTCCTATGTTTAGCTACAGAACGGTAAATATTCTTTGGTTCTGAATAAAATGACCATTCCCTGTTCAAACTGTGACTTGTTTTGCATATTCTTTCCTATTGAAATAGCATGTGGCATGGGAGGAGTACCCTCTGTAAGTCTAGGTTCCAGAAATAGATCTTTAATCTTTCCTTACACCTCGCCTTGTGTTTCTAGGTCTTTTTGTTCCCCCCAGTCATTTCAGAGCTCATAGCTGTGTGGCTCCCCCGGTCTCAGAGCTCTTCGTCTCTCTGAGATTTGGTCCTAGAGAAGGGAGTCTAGTTACTTTTCACAATCAGCCTCTTTCTCTTAGAGTGTCTGCAAAATGTTGGTACACACAGTGTTCTCAGTATTCTATTAGGTTTTTACTATGATATTTCTATCCAGATTCTGTTGTGGGAGCTCTTACAAACTTACTGACACATAATTCCCTTTTATATCGTATTTTGTCTAAATATGGTTGTACCAATTTTTAGCTAGATAGCGTATGAATTAGTACTGATTCATGTCCAAGACCAGCTGGAGCTTGCCTTTTTCCGAGGAAGATAAAGTGTTAGGTTTTTCTTGTCTTAGTTATGAAAAATGTCAGCTTGAACACCTGTCTGGTGTCCTAATTGTCTTAATCTGTGAAGCGGAAGGGCCATCTGGTTCACCTGATCAGTTATGTAGGTATTGATTAAGATGGGGGAAAAAATCATCCAAAGAGGCAGAGTTAGTCACTCAGTCTGCCGTTCCCATCAGGAGTGTGTTAGTTGCTCAGTAAAGATCTGCAGATCCCACTGCTGAGGGCCGCAAGCAGCAAGAATGTGTCTGAGTTGGTCTTGAAAAGCCTTTGTATTGTACGGAGAAGAACATGTTTGGGGAGTCTAAACTACATATTTAAGAAAACAGGCCAGGTGTGGTGGCTCACGCCTGTAATCCCAGCACTTTGGGAGGCCAAGGCAGGCGGACTACCTGAGGTCAGGTGTTTAAGACCAGCCTGGCCAACATGGTGAAACCCTCTCTCTACAAAAAAATACAAAAAATTAGCTGGGCATGTTGGTGGGCGCATGTAATTCCAGTTACTCAGGAGGCTGAGACACAAAGATCGCTTGAACTTGGGAAGCAGAGGTCGCAGTGAGCCAAGATCGCGCCATCACACTCCAGCCTGGGCGACAGCAAGACTCCATCTCACAAAAAAAAAAAAAAGCAAGCAAGAAAAAGAAAACAGAGGTAGCATAATCACGGGTAAGCATGGGCTCATTTCTGCAATCTCTGCAGTTTGGGAGGATGAGGCAGGAGGATTGCTTGAACCTGGGAGTTAGAGACCAGCCTGGGCAACAAAGCAAGACTCTGTCTCTATAAAAGTAAAAAATAAGGCCAGACACGGTGGCTCACGCCTGTAATCCCAGCACTCTGAGAGGCCAAGGCAGGTGGATCACTTGAGGTCAGGAGTTCAAGACCAGCCTGGCCAACATAGTGAAACTCTATGTCTACTGAAAACACACACACAAAAAATTAGCAGGGCGTGGTGGGGGGGCACCTGTAATCCCAGCTACTTGGGAGGCTGAGGCAGGAGAATCGCTTGAACCTGGGAGGCAGAGGTTGCAGTGAACTGACATCATGCCACTGCACTCCAGCCTGGGCAACAGAGCAAAACTTCATCTCAAAAAAAAAAAAAAAAAAAGGAAAAAATAAAAATAAAAAACCCCACACAATCATCATCTTTGATGTTTAAAATGAAAACGAATAAAAATCTTGCTTGACAAAAATATCCCTTACTTGTAAAAGCTGTCTTTCAGTTGCCATCAATTCCTTCCTTGCTTTAACAACACAAGGCGGAGTCCTACCTTGAATCATATTACCGCTATTTATTTTCAAAAGCTTCTCTGGAGTGACAGGAACAAAAATCTCTGTTCTTTAGGGGAATTCAAATAATTTCCAGACATTTGTTCATGTTTTCACTGAAAAACTTAGTTTTTAAAGAATGTGAGAATGGAACAGGCGTTGCACCGTGGAGCCCACAAGCAGAATTGTTTCATTTGGCTCTCATGGGATTTTAAAAAGTAAGAAATTTCACATAAAAATGCAGAGTTCTTCATGGCAACAATCAGTTGGAGTTGAGTGGCAACTGTCAGCCTAAGATGAGGCATAACCCGCACTCCCTCCCACCCCCCGGACTTCCCGAGGACTGCACTGGGGGGTCACTTTATTTATTCCACCACCTGCATGACCCTGTACCTGAACCCTGACCTGAACAACCACCTCTGACATTATGGAGAAACCAAGGGGCAGAGTCACTCTGAGAGGAAAAATGTTCTACTCCACTGAGACCTAGCTTAGTCTGAATGTGAGATGGGGAGGACTTGAAGTGGGAAAATATTTGTAAAAGCAACGGACGGCATGGCTCTCAGGAGAACTCTGTACCCATTTGGTGCAGGAAACAGAATGAAATTCAGCACAGTTCATTCCTCATGTGATGTTGTCTACCACAGACAATACCCAGGCTCCAGGCACTTGTCAGGGAGAGTAATGTCAGTCGAAGAAGGCAGTGTTTGCAGAGGCTGACTTTGAGATATATGTCCACTGTCTCCTCTAAATTATACAAACTGTTTCCTTGGATTGAGTCATTTTAGTTTTGGACCTAAACCACCATGGAACTGCTTTTATGAAGTGGCTCTCGGTCCTGCTCACCAGCCTAAGGCAAGTGCCACAGGACGGGCCCACAGTGCTGGATGCAGTGTCAGGATTCTACTGGGACTTTCAATCTTGACATTCCTCTCTGGGTTAAGCATTGTAAATAAATGTGTTTTCCCTGAGAATCTGTCTTTTCCTTTCTTTCTTAATATTACAAACATTATAAATGTTATACCACATCTGATTTCTGTCTTTGCACTGCTGGATAAAAGGTCAGAGTCCAATCTGTGGCCTGCTTTTAGCAAGTATATCAAACACAATAGAATTGAATGCATTTGGCACTTTACTTTGTTTTGTTCTTTTCTGGATTTCCCAGCCCTTAATTTTCCTTTGTCCTTCTTCTTGAATATTCATTTTTAAGTGCTTTTAAAAATGTCTTATTGCTACCAAGTGTTATACAAATACAGAATAAATAACTAAAGTGGGCATTCCAGAAGCCAAGGGTATCTTCAATTAAATTAGCCCAGGTAAAATAAATTGGAACCATGAAACCCCATATGTATGGACACTAATTGATTACACATATGATTGAACACAATGCTTGCCCATTCATTTTAAATTCAACTTTATTTTATCTTTGTTCATTTCTCTTATGTCCTAGGTACAAACTCCTAGCTCCATGGAAACGATGACTTGTTTGATAAAGTCGGGGGAGGGTCTTCTAATTGGTTTCTCTCACCACCGAAGCTGCTTGGCTGGTGTCTGGGATGTTGCAGGTTATCTAACTCCCCGACCTTACCCCAGGACCCTAACTCCATGCAGGTCCTGGCCATTCTCTGAAGCAGTTTGCTTTCATCACTCTCAAAACCATCCAGGACCTTAGAGTACATGAGGTGGATATGATTCCAGTTTGTGTTTTCCATCTTGCTGTTTCTCAACGACATCTGGCGTATTCAGGTCCTGTCGGGATCTTTACCCCTCAATTAATCTTCCAAGTGAAAAATTTGCAACTTCACTTTTTTCTTTAGTATATTTCTACACTAGTAATTTATGTGTTGTATTTGGAGAAAAAAAGAGGGGTAAGAGTGTATCTGTATGTATGTATAACAGTAAAGATATAAACAAATATGGTATCAGCATTATTGAGTGGCATAAAAAGAGATGGTAGGGAAGAGAAAGACCTTGCATCCCTGCTGTTTTCTGCACTAGAAAACACGTGGTGGTGTTGACTGAGAACAACTTGTTTTTGGTTTGGAAATTGATGAGGTTTGTTTGGTGCAGGAATGGCTTTGGAGTAATTCAGGAAGAAGGCACTGTGCAGCTTACATATAAAGCAAGTTCAGTTTCTGCAAGCTTCTGGTCTGGTTGGAGGTAAAAGGCTTGCATATGTAACCCAATTGGAGAAGAATTTAAGTGTATGATAAATTACTAAATTATGTACTAAAAGTAGTAACTGCAATAAATGGAGTGTACCCACAGTTCTAAATTTAACTCATAAGCAATGAAAGAAAGACTTTCTTGGAGAGCACTCAGTTTTGCTTTTGAAGTTACTCTTAACTGTAGTAAAAAATGCTCATATTTCGAGTATCATGGATTTCTTGATTTTTTGCAATCATATTCTATGAAGTCTTCTTTTAATACATTTTGCTATTCTCTAAAATTATTAATATGACTTATTTTCTAGGGAGTTTTAAAGTCACTTGTTTCTTGAGTTTCTTTAGCTTTAGTGTTATATGGCTACATCCATCAGATACTGGGTCTGGTCCAGAAAATACTATTGTAGTGAATATAATTTTTTATAGTTATCACAATTTATAACATCCAGATGAATTTAACCATGGCAATTCAGGTAACTTGGTAACTTACTACTTGAAATTCTAGTTTCTTTGAGGCAAATATATACTCATTTAGGGTGTTCCCCATTTCTTTTCTCCATCTTCTTAGGGGCCAAGGGTTATCCATCTCATAACTGGTGAAAAGGTTTCTGGTGTGCATCTCATCTTCTGTCTTTGCTGACCTCTGCTGAAGCTTAGCTGGTCTTGCCTAATCTTTGGGATCTGCCTCTACTTTTATTGTGTCTGTTGATGTGGCACATCACCATGGTATCTGATGACCAAGACTTTTACTCTGCAACTTCTGTACCTACCTTGCAAGACCCAGTTGAACTCCATCTGCTCTTAGCCAACCTCTGGACCTCTCTTAGCAAGCCTGAGGAACATATGGCTGCCCTTCAACTTCATTCTGGGACTGCAAAAGATTGGGAGTGGGGTGCTTAGAGGATGAGAGAGGCCATTTCAGAACTTTGTTACCCTGTACATACTTTTATACTGCCTTGGCTGCCCTTTGATGGTGTGGAGCCCTCTGAGAAAAGCCCTTTCTTGTCTGAGTTTCAATTGTCAAGCTGGGAACTAATTCTCCCTATTCTCATACCTCTGTCTTGTCCAGAGAAGGTGGTCTTTACTGATGCTCCAAGGGTATTGACCCATGTGGCGGTCACTGTGGTCACTGTGAGAAGCATTTCTCAAGACTCTACACCAACTATTCACTCTCTGAATCTTTTCCAAGTTCCTTGACTCCAGACCCGAAAAGGTTCTTATCTCCTCTTTGTGTAGCAGAGAAATGGCTTGTATATCATCACGTTTTTCCTCTTCTATGGTTAATGTTATAAACTCTATGCTGTTAGTGCTCCAGGACTTACTTATCTTTGGAGAGCTAAATACACACACACACACACACACACACACACACACACACACACACACACTCACACACAGTGACAGTAGAGGCAGTGTGTGTGTGTGTGCATGCGCACATTTAGCTCTTCAAATATATATCAAATATATATTTTTCTCTTTCCATGCTATCGTGTCTTACCCTGTCAAGAGCCAATTTTGAAATTCAAAGTGAAGAATCTGACTTGCTGAAATTCTGCTTGCTGGGTTCTTTGTCTTTTTTCCCTTTTCTAGAACAAAAGCCTTAACCTAAGATCTTTTTTAATGGTTAAGATGTTGCAGGATAAAAACGAAATGCTAAGAAGAAAGAATACATCAGGAAATATTTTAAAATATTTTATAGCTACATACAGGATATGAACTGAAATAACTTAGGTGGTCTACCATAAAATTTTGCTCTTTGGCGAGGAACTGGGAAGAAGCTAGGCAAATTTCTCAAGACGTTAAGCTCAAATAGTCTTGAAATTTATCATAAGAGGCAGATTTTTCTCTCCCTCCCTCCTTGACTATGAAAATATTTCTTAGGACACTGCCTTCTTTTCCATGCCCTTTAGTGACCTGGGAGGGTTGGTTGGCAAAATCCCACACAGTAAGCAATACTCACTGCTATCTAATAGACTTAAACTATCTCCTTGGGGAAGAATAGAAAAGTCCTGTGGCTAAAAATGTCAAGTCTGGATCCTAAAGCTCTACAAGAGAAATGATGGGGAATGTTTTTCCCTTCACTGGGGAATAGGCTGGATGACGAATGTCTTTTTCCCAGCTTGTAAATTTCTATGATTCAAAGAAAACAGATATCAAAAGGAATGGAGAAAGCACAATATGCAGAGAACAAAAGTGAAGACTCTTTGTTCTAATACTTTGAATTACATACACACAAACACATATGCATATACATACATATAGACATAATACACATAAACGTTTGAAAAATATTTCACAAATTTCTAATAAATATTTGCTAATAAAGAAATATTACACTAGAAATAATCAACTAAATGCTTATATTACCATGAACTTAAGCCTGCAGATATTGGAAGACGTTCACAACACTCCCGGATCTCTGAGTTCGTGACAGTAAACTTGCATTTCTTTCATAATATTAACAGGATGCTTATGATAAATGCAGTGCAAATAGAGATGCTTCGTTCTCATCATGGGCTGTTGAAACTAAATTTATGTTGAGTATTGCTATGCCAGGTATATTGTATACCCCATAAATAAATGACTCATAACTAATTGATGTATGTATTATGTGTATATGTATATCTACATATGTGTGTGTATATATATTTAATATACATAATTTTTTAACATTAAAAGGTATTTTTACCCACTAGAGAGAGAGTTTTAATCTATTAAGCCATAATTTTACGTCATGTATTATTAATTAAGAGCATGGTGCTGAAGTCAGATCGCTTTGGCAAAAAACATTTATTAGCTGTGTGACCTTGGGCAAGTTACTGAACCATTTTGTGTGGCAGTAACTTCCTCTCCAAGACGAGAACAATAATTGCACCTGCCCTATGGGGTGACTGCAGAGATTAAATGAGTTAAGGCATAGCACTATATAAAGTATGAAATAAATGTAAACTTTCATTATAATTACTGGTATGTGCAAGGCCCCATGCTAGGTGCTCTGAGAGATAAAAGTAAAAAGAGACACGGTCTCCACACTTACATAGTTTACTATCCAATTAGGAACACAAACTACAGTTCCACATAGTTAAATATTAATACCCAAGAAGAAAACACACAGTCCAGTTCAGCAGCACAGACGAAACTTTCAAATACAAAAGCCATGGGGAACTGGTGACTTAGAGCAGAGGGGCATTTTTATAAAAAGTGTCGGTCTCACATTTATTTCCCTTCATCTGATGCTTATCTCTTTGACATGATGAAAAAAGGTTCAAGGCAGATTGTATAATAAACACATTGCAATGGCCCAGCCCTGTGTTAATCCTGCAGTGGTTTAGCCATTGGTGACTGCCACATGACGCAGATGCTGACGCTGGATTAAGACTCTTGACAACAGAGATGGGGTGATCTGTGAGTGTTCTAAGAAGTGGGCCAACCCATCAATGTCAAGTCTACAGAGGGATGGCAAATGCATCAGCTGATTTTTTAATTTTTTTCTGAGATTTATGGAGAGTTTCAGGCTGTGATTATCCAGCTTTAAAAGTAATTTTATAAAATAACTGGTACGAAACAGGGTGTGCCCCACTGCCAAATGAATACTACAGTTAACAAGTGCTCTGTGAGATCAAGGACAAGGCTGCTTATTGTGGTCTGGGGTGATTACAGAAGGCCTTGGGAAGAAATTATTATGAAAAGGCTTTCAATAAGAATTTAAGATAATCCTTAAACTAATTAATCCCTTTTAAGTCAAATATTAATTCTCCCAACTTAATTTTTAAATTTGTCACTCTAAATTTTTACTTACAGACTGTCCCCGAATGGTGCTCTGTACCAAAATATTATTTTTTGGCTAAATTATGAGTTTAGTAGGTTTCCATGAGTTCATCTGAGACTACAGCATCCATAGCATTGCTTCTGTGGGAAAACGGGAGCTATTCTGAACTTCAGACAATCATTGACAAATCCATTTTTGATAACTCTGCTGATTGGTTCTTTCTTTCAACAGGTATTTATTAAGTGCTCTTCATATGTCAGACACTGTTGCAGGCACCGAGGATACATCAGTGAACAAAACAAAAATCTCTTCCCTTATGGAGCTGACATTCTAGAGAGAAGAGAGAGTTAAGAAGCATAATAAATAATTGGTATAGTGTGTTGGAATAAAGAAAAAGTAGAGAAGGGTAAAAGGGATGGGGAGGGTGGCAATTCTAAATAGGATGGTCATTGAGAAGGTGACATTTAAGCAAAGTGTGAAGGCAGCAGGCCAAGGCCACCGACCACATTAGGAAAGAGCATTTAAGGCAGAAGGAAGAGCCCGTGCGAAGGCTCTGAGGCCGGAGTTTACCTAGTGAGTTTAAGAACAGCAAGGCCGCTGTAGCTAGAGGTGGGAGAGAGGAGAGAGAAGATGAGGTCAGAGAGGTAACTCATGTAGTGGCAGGTAGGGGACTTGCCAGATCATACAGCGCCTTGCAGGCTATTCTGGAGCTTTTGAGAAAATGAGAGATCACTTGTATTAGGCTGGATTAAAATAGGGCCATCTGTATAAAAATAATTCCTCTTTAAATTGTCTCCTTAAACTTAGGGGTATATACAAACAACCCAGGATCTTGTTAAATTCAAATTCTGACTTAGTAGGTCCGGGGAAAGACCTGAGATTCTGCATCTTTAACAAGCTTTCAGGTTATATCAGGCTGCTGGTCCACAACCACACTTTGAGTAATGAAGTCCCAGGGGCTTTTTGGCTTATCTCTCCACCAGCTGGTTACAAGGGCCTTTTTGTTCCCTTTGAGCCTGAAAAGACCACCTCAAAAGGTTTTTCTTTATATTTTTACATTAGCCATGCGTCCCCTCACTATTCATGGTCCTATTACCTCGCTAGTAAGAGCGTGGTCCAGAGCTGCCTCCGGGACTATGAGGGAGGTTGTCTGGCTGTTTCCATGCACAGTGTAAGAAGTTCCTAGGGCTTCTGCAGTGCCACGTGGAGGCTCTGCTTCTGAACCTCGATCTGCTCCCTGAATAATAATTTCACCTCTGACCACATTCTTGTCTTACTCCAATGACAGGAGCTCTAATACAGGTCTTCACTCCTGATCCTATACCTAGTGATAGGTACCTATACCTCAGTTCTGTAAACTGAGGCAGCTGGGGGACTTGGGTGATGTTCCCAGGCAGAAGAGGTGGTCAGGTGGTCCATGGAAGTCTGTCTGTTAAGGAGCAAGGCTGACTTCTTAAGATCCAGCCCAGTAACTGACAGTGGAACAAATCTGGAAGGACTTGCCATTTCCTAGTATAAAGCATAGGATACAGAGTCCCATGGGCTTGAGTTTGAATTGTGCTTCCATCCCTTACTGTGTAACCTGGGGAATGCGCCTGGGTGTCTCTGAGCTGCAGTTTTCTTATCTGGAAAATGGGAATGATACCAACACCTCCTTTGTAAATTGAGATAATGCATTTAAAGCACCTAGTAAAGTGCCTGGCACAAATGATACAAAATACTAGTTGCTATTATTTTTGTAATTTCTACTACCATCCCACTACCTCCCAAATCGCTTTGACGCCCGGCATTAGAGCATCCACCTTTACGTTCTCTGGAGTTAAGGTACCAGAGCAAATCCCTCAGCAAAGGTGTTCAAAGAGAGACACACAGGCCTGAGCACTTTCTTCATGACAGATGTCACAAGAGATAACTGGAGGAGCTGAAGATGTTTAGTTTAGAAAACAGGTGATGGGGGACAGGTGGTGATGGCTCTTAGCGTTGCCTTGTTCAGCGAGACCCTGAGGGCACGATGAGACCGCGGGGAAGAAATGAAAGGGCAGCATCCACCAGACGCGTATCAGAGAAACTCGCTAAGACCGAAAGCGAGTCCGCGCGAGATGGGGGTGGGAGCGCCCGCGGGGGTCGTCTCCTGCGCAGCCGCAGCGGCGGCGCCAATCACGGGGCGCATCCCGTCCTCTCGCGACGGTACAGTTGTACGGTCGTGACGTCGGCAGTTGCCGTGGAGAGACCCGCTCGGTCCCGACCGTGAGCTGGCGTTAGGAGCCGCAGGGTCACAGCGTGGCTTTGAAGCCGCCTCTGCCACCACCATGAGCGGCCGAAGTCGGGGTCGAAAGTCCTCCCGCGCGAAAAACCGGGGCAAAGGCCGCGCCAAAGCCCGAGTCCGCCCTGCTCCGGACGACGCCCCGCGCGACCCGGACCCTTCACAGTACCAGAGTCTCGGGGAAGACACCCAGGCGGCACAGGTGCAGGCTGGCGCGGGGTGGGGTGGCCTGGAAACCGCTGCGTCCGCGCAGCTCCTCCGGCTGGGGGAGGAGGCCGCCTGCCGGCTCCCCCTGGACTGTGGCCTCGCGCTGCGGGCCCGAGCTGCGGGGGACCGCGGGCAGGCCGCGGCCAGGCCCGGCCCGGGAAAGGCCGCATCTCTCTCGGAGCGCCTGGCCGCAGACACTGTCTTCGTGGGAACAGCGGGAACCGTGGGAAGGCCGAAAAATGCCCCCCGCGTTGGAAACCGGCGTGGCCCTGCCGGGAAGAAGGCCCCAGAAACCTGTAGCACCGCGGGGAGGGGGCCTCAGGTCATAGCTGGTGGCAGGCAGAAGAAAGGGTCGGCAGGGGAGAATACCTCGGTCTCAGCTGGGGAGGAAAAGAAGGAAGAGAGGGATGCAGGGTCGGGGCCCCCAGCGACGGAAGGCAGCATGGATACGCTGGAGAACGTGCAGCTGAAGCTGGAGAACATGAACGCCCAGGCGGACAGGGCCTACCTTCGGCTCTCCAGGAAGTTTGGGCAGTTGCGACTGCAGCACTTGGAGCGCAGGAACCACCTCATCCAAAATATCCCGGGCTTCTGGGGGCAAGCATTTCAGAACCACCCCCAGCTAGCATCGTTTCTGAACAGCCAAGAGAAAGAGGTACTGAGCTACTTAAACAGCTTGGAAGTGGAAGAGCTCGGCCTTGCCAGATTGGGCTACAAAATCAAGTTCTACTTCGATCGCAACCCATATTTCCAAAATAAGGTGCTCATCAAGGAATATGGCTGTGGTCCTTCTGGCCAGGTGGTGTCTCGTTCTACTCCAATCCAGTGGCTCCCAGGGCATGATCTCCAGTCCGTAAGCCAGGGAAACCCAGAAAACAACCGTAGCTTCTTTGGTTGGTTTTCAAACCACAGCTCCATTGAGTCTGACAAGATTGTGGAGATAATCAACGAAGAATTGTGGCCCAATCCCCTGCAGTTCTACCTTTTGAGTGAAGGGGCTCGTGTAGAGAAAGGAAAGGAAAAAGAAGGCAGGCAAGGTCCAGGAAAGCAGCCAGTGGAGACTACTCAGCCTGGGGTGAGCCAGTCCAACTGATCCTGCACAAGTCTCCCTGCTACCTCCTGCTGGGCTGTTCCTGGTTGACTACATATTTGGCGCTCTGCCTTCTCTTCATGTTGGTCTCTGTGTACTATAGACCCTTTGGACTTTAGTTACAAGAATATGGCGTTTATGATCATGTTCTTTTGCCTCCCATAGCCTCTTGCTTTTCTACGTTAGTGTCACATGTTATGTGATCGCACCTGGACTGTTCATATGTTAAGCACACGTACTTTAGATGTGTGCTGCCTTTTATCTACATTGCCTGGACCTTGTTCTTGGCTCTGGCCTTTCCTACTTGTCTTTAACATGGACACTCATGAGTCATCCTCCAGGACCACCAGTGCATCCTCAAGCTCTGCTCCTTCAGGGCCGGTGACTTGCTGGGCTTCGTGTTCATGCTGGCCGTGCATGTCATCTATGCAAGCGTTTCCATTGCCACTGCAGAATGAAGCCAGTGCACATGGTATTAGTCATCACCTAGAACTTACTGTTCTGTGGGTCTGGGGTCACCAGCTAAGATGTCACCTACTTTATTTCTGGCTTTGGCCTGTGGTCCGTGAGACCCATCCTGCTTGATGTTCTGCAGAATGGCACTTAACTGCTGGGCATGCATGAAGTTAAGGGCAAGAAGCAGTATGCCATGTATTCTGTACCATCATGTGTCTCTTCTTGCTTCTGGGCCCTTCTACTGGTGAACTTTAATCTCATCAGGATCTTCCCATGCCGTGTCACTATCAAGCCATTAAGTTTTGTCTGGGTTGCTGTCAGCCCCAGTTGGCTTCCTGGTCAACAAGGACCTCAAGAACTGCCTGTGGACTGAGGCCCCCTACCAGTGCATGAGACACACACCTACCCTCCCCAGCTTTCCAGGAACCCTACTGGCTGCCAGACTGATGGGCGGGCTGGTATGTGTGGACATGTGTTCACCGTCATTATGCTGTGGCTGCAGGTGAGGGTGAGGACTGGGCCTATATAGAATCCAGATACCGCTGTCAACTTCCCTTATTCCCTTCTAAGACATGAGCAGAGTGCTATAGTAGGGGTTCTGGGGAAGAGGTATTTCTGATTTGTGGGCCTCTGCTTGCTTGACTTCAGGTCACTCACTCTTCTTACTTCACTTGCCTGCCTTCCTCCATCCCTCATTTCCTCCCTCATTATTCTTTCCTCCCTCCCTTTCTTGGTAGCCTGCTTTCCTCTCCTTGCACCTTCCCCTTACTTTTTTCCTTATTCCTTTTTATTTTGTTTAAATAGTACCACAGAGAAAACAACTGAAAAACCACATTTTTCTACATACAGCTAGGGAGATATCTGAGAACTTGGCACTGCGCACATATACTAGATTCAAAGAGAGTTGAGGAAACCAGAAGGCCAAGTGGATCTGCTGGCAGACCCTGAACCTGTCTCCCGGGCTTGCTCTACAGTTCTGAAGTTGAAAAACTGTTTCATGCCTAGCGTCTGCTCGAGTGATAAACCCCAAGGCAGCCATATCATAGACTAGTGTTTACTCTTGTTTTGACTTTGGTTTAATACTCCCTAAGACTCAAGTGCCTCCTGCTGTTTCCTCCTTTGTGGTAGCCTCTGGCCATCTGGACCTCAACCCCCAGCTTTCCCACTTTCAGCAGGCCTTTGCTCTCTTTGCTTCTACCTCAAATAGCCCCGGGAGTGGGTTTTAGTCTCCATTATGGAGTATCTCAAGCTTCTCCTGGGGGATGGGGATGGGGATGGGCAGAATCTGTTTTGGATCTCCAGATTATTTCCAGTGGGTTTAAAAGCGGAGCTGGGCCTTTCCCTCTCTTATCCCTGAGGGTGGGGAAGAAGGACTGTATCTACGCCCGTTCTTCCCTACCTTCTCTTTTGTTAGGGAGACCTCATTCTAAGTTCCTCAGGAGAGACCTTGACTTAAAGTTGTAGCAAGGGTGTGCTAGGCTGGGGATTTGGAGCAAAACCATCAAGTAGGCATGATACTGGTACGGTGTGGGCCTGGCAAATCAGACAGAAATGGCTTGAAAAGCTGCAGGGGGAGCCTGCCTGTCTCTCAGTGATAGAGTATGGGAGGGACCTCCTTAGCTTGGAAAAGGAGAGTTGAAGAGGTTATGGACAAATAGGATGCCTAGTTGAGGGTGTTTCCAAGGTGTTGTCCAATCTTATCATCAGTAGATTTTATAAGCCACAGAGACAAACCAGGAACAGAATGATGTTACTTTGGTTACTTTCTTTTTTGTTCTAGGTGTGGCTTTGTACATGCAGAAGAGTGCTATATGCTGTACATCTTACCTTTAAAGTCTTACCACTTTCCCCATTTTAGTCTAATGGGAAGATAGAGCTGTGCAAGTCTGCTTTTTTTTTTTTTTTGTTAATTTTTTTTCTCTTTGTTATGGACATTTTCAGACATGCATAGAAGTGGAGAGGAGGATGGTCCTTGGACCCCATGTGTCCATCACCTAGCTGCATCATTTATCAGTTATGGTCAACCTGGTTTCATCTGTATCTGCCTCTTTTTCATCTGTATTGTTTATTGAAAATCCAAGACACTAAGCCAATGCAACCGTGACTACTTTGGGAGATTGGTAGTCTCTTTTGATGGTGATAGTGATGGGGTGCACTATCATAATCACATCAGGTCTGCTTTTCGCTTCTAATGTTAACTAACGAAGTTCCAGAGATGGGCCTTAGAAATGTGTTTTAAGAATTAACAAGGAGTCTCAAAAAGAAATGAGAGGGATGCTTCCTTTCCCTTGCATCCACAAAACAAGAGAGAGACTGTTCTGTTGTAAAACTCTTTCAAAAATTCTGATATGATAAGGTACTTGAGACCCTTCAGCAGAATGTCAATCTTTTTTTTCTGTGTAACATGGAAACTTGTGTGACCGTTAGCATTGTTACCAGCTTGTACTGGTCTCATAACTCTGGTTTTGGAAGAATAATTTAGAAATTGTTGCTGTGTTCTGTGAAAATAACCTCCCCCAAAATAATTAGTAACTGGTTGTTGTACTTGGTAATTTGACACCCTGTTAATAACGCAATTATTTCTGTGTTCCTAAACAGTATAAATAGTTGTAAGTTTGCATGCGTGGTGGACAAATAAAAACCTGTATCTCTGTTATATTTCTGATTTTCAAAAAAGAATTGGAAAGTTGTTAAACAGAGGCTGGGCAGTTGAAAGGGTATATACATTGCCCTAGGTAAGTGATTCCCAAGCTGCAGACCCTTGTGTGGCTAGCTACACAAAAACACATAAAATTTTGATTTCTAGGCCTTTTTCCCAAAGATTGAGATTCTATGATTCTGAGAGGAAGCCAGGTAGCTTAGTTTTTAACATGCGTTCTAGTCGATTCAGAAGCAGTGAACTCCCATTAGAATAATCTAGATTCTGTGAATCATCTAGATTCTAGTAGGAATACGTTGCTTCTTAAATTTTAGGGTGCATCTGAATTGTGTGGGGAGTCCTGTTAAAATATATATTCCGATATAGTAGTTTGGGGTGGAACCTGAGATTCTGCATTTCTAAGGAGCTTCCAGATGATGACAGTGCTGGTGGTTTGTGAACTGCACTTTGAATTGAAAGGGGGGGTGACCTTGAAGGCCCTTTTAAACTTGAGTAATGGTGCTCAACTTTTGTTGCACACTAGAATTGTCTGGGAAGCTTACAGAAACACTGCCAGAGCTCCACACAAAGAGCAACTAAATCAGAACGGGGTAAGGGTAGGTCTGGGTGTGGATATTTTTATAACTTCCCAGGTGATTCTAGTGTTTAGCCAGAGTTGAGAACTACATCCTCTGATGCTGTTCATTTCAGATCCATAACAAGGATCATTTCCCATTAATCAGGAGAAGCAGTGGCAGACAACCAAGTGGCACACTAAGCTGCCCAGCAGAAAATGGACAAAATTAGAAGTGGGTTGTTACAAGAAAATAAAATGGGCTTATATGATGAAGGGTTTTAATAAATAAACATGCAGTGTTCAGGGCATAGTAGGTGCTCCAGTGTTGAATGAATGAATGAATTTAAAGCACCGTTTATATTCAGATGCCTCAGGGCATTTGAATTTGGTAATTTTTAAAGTGGGCCACATTTGTTTCATAAGAAAATCTGTATCAGTTTTCTGGGGCTGCCATAACAAAGTACCACAGACTGAGTAGCTTAAACAACAGAAATTTATTTTCTCAGTTCTGGAGGCTAGAAATTCAAGATCAGGGTATCAGCAGGGTTGGTTTCTTCTGAGGACCTCACTCAGCTTATATATAGCTTTCTTCTCTGTCTTCACATGGGGGTGTGTGTGTGTGTGTGTGTGTGTGTCCGTGTCCTAGTATCTTATAAGGATACTAGTCATCTTGAACTGGGGCCCCTCTAATGACCTCATTTAACTTTACCCTTTAAAGACCCTGTCTCTAAATTCAGCTACATTATGAAGTATTGGGGATTACAATTTCAACATACGAATTTGGTGTGAGGGCAGGGGCAATTTAACCCCTAACAACATCTTAACTTGTATTCTTTTGACACATACGTGCCTCATGTTATGGTAGTTAATTGTATTGAGGCATATCATGTGCCAGGCACCATTGCAGGTGTTATACAAGGATTAATATATTGAGTCTTTATGACAAGTGATAATTATCTCTTAATTATCTCTTAATTATCTCTTAATGGGTTGAGGAAATGGAGTAAAAAGAGGTTGAGTAAATTGTTCAGGATCATGCTGGTAATGAATGAGCCAGGCTTTAAATTCAGGCAGTCTGGTTCAAGAATGCACACACATAGCACTTGACTCAAGTAGGAATAATCTTCAGTTTATCAATAGTATCTTTATGTAGAATCTCCTAATTTTTCATGTTAAACAAAATTTAAACCCCTGGAGTTTTTCTGATATGTGGAATGCAGAAGGGATGGAGAGCAGCCTCTCTAGGCCTGATCTTCCTCTCAGGATTCACTCAGTCTGCTTTGATTATGAATTGGGAGGGGCTGTCTGCCCAGTTCAATTCCGTTTACGCACTTGCTTCCCTGTGGGTGCAGAGCCTCTGTTGTCCAGGCCCTCTTTCAAACACCTCTCTTCAATTCCTTGGACAACCCATTCAATCTGGGATTTACTACTTCTCCATCAGCTCATTCATTCATTGCCTCTTATATGAACTAATCCTTGGTGTAGACATTGGAAATATAGCTGTGGACAAACACAACTTTGAATTTTTCTTCCCCCACCTGCACCCCACCCCGCCACCCACCCACCATAGGTTTCAATCTCTTCTTAGCTTTCACCTTTTCACCGTCAAGAGATTGATAGTCAATCTCCTTTTTTCCATTTTCCTGCATGGGGCTGGTGAATGCTTTAGGTCCATGTGGGTTGAAGAGGGGGCTAAAGGAAGCCTCCCTCACCTTTGGCCTTTAGGTAAGACTTCACAAGGGACTCAGGCCTTCCATAACCTGGAGAGGGAGGGCCTCTTGGGTCATTCTAGTTATCTTAAGAGCCCTTGGACCCCTTTTAGCGTTGACTTTTATTATAAAAAGGCCTCTTCTGATTTTTTAACTGTTACCTCCTGGGCTTTTTTTGAAATGTGGTAGGTTTGTGCTAGGCCATAGGTGAGCGGGGAGAGAAAAATAAAATGGTCCTGCCACCCTGAGCTTACCAAAGATCTCTACCAGCTTTGGACTGTCTATTCTTGCACTTTGGGCTTCTTTATTCTAGTCTACTATAGTGGTTTGCATCAGAGGAAAGAGACACACTGCCCTAGGGAGGCATGTTAGAACCACCTAGGGTGGGAAATTTGGCAAATTTGCTTGCCCCTCTGAAGATTCAGAGAAGTCCTTAGTCACGGGGAGCCACTGTAACTGATGAGTAGGGTCATATCCGTCAGGTGTTGGGACAATAAAAAAGTGGAGTGTAGGCTATCCAGTCCATGGTTTCTATCTTTATTTGCCCTTAGCATCTTCACTTCTGCTTTTGGAATCTTCTCCAACTATATTTCACTGTTCAGGATCACAACTCACTACTGCTCATTCACTTTCACCTGAAACTCTGGACTTAGACCCTCCTGTCAGGTGTTCAGCTACTGGTCATCCAGGGCTCGAGCCTTGAATTCCTTCTCTCCCTCCATCCTGTCAACCTGGTCCTCAGCTGAGGTTTGACAAATATAAGACAAAGTAACTACCATCTGTGTGACACTTCATGGTTAATAAAGCACATTTACTTATATTATCTTGATTATAACAACTATCCCATAAGAAGGCTCAAAGAGGTTAAATGACCAAAATCACAAAAGTAGTAGAGCCAGGACTTATAAACTTGGGTCTTCTGATTCCAAATTCCATCCATCCATGGGATGGTAAGCATGTGGCCCAGGGCAGATGTCTGACACTATGAATCTAGACACTTTCCACAGAACCTGTATTTAACTTTCTGCACAGCAGATTATCCAGTTGCTGCCAATTAATCTGAGTTGGCATATGAATGTGAAACTTCTTTACCATCCCTAACTACAGCGTGCGTGTGGTCATAACTAGGGGCAGGACCGACTTGATTCGGTGGGTGAGTCTTCCTTCAACTGCATTGTTCAAAGGTTAGGATTGGCTGTAGACATAGTATGCTTGCTGATGAGGACTGAGTGTGGTTTTGGGCCGTATATATCAACAACTGCATATAAATGAGTTGGAAAGGGGGAAATTTTGCTTCTTTAAGAAGAAGTCTGGTAACGGGAGGTTGTCAGGTTGTAGGCTTCAGAGGCTTAATGATATTAGGGATCTGAGTCTGCCATCTTTTCTTTCTTTCCCTTGGCTTTCCCCTCACGATTCTCCAGCTGCAAGCATCGCAACCTCACCCAACTGCACTCAGAGGTGGGAAGAAAGGAGGAGGAGGAGGGGGCCTTCTTACATGTCTGTTTTTATCAGGAAAGAAGATCTTTGTCAGTAGTCCCTGGTAGATTTCAGGAGACCTAAGTCAGGTCCCTTGGGTCAGAAATGGGTCACATTCCTACACCCTACCTCAAGGAAAACTTGCATTTTCCAGTATCTCTCATGGGGTTAGAGTTCTGCCATCTAGAAATAAGGAAAGTTCAAGGGGCTAGAGCTGACAGGTGATTTTCAGTCACCTGTAGTTTTATGCTTTCTGAGATAATTTTGTGGACGTTGAATACCAGATAACACCTGGAGGCACCGTGCATCTGCCTTTCCCCCCCAGGTCTCCCAGTTACCCCTTGTGACAAGAAAGCTTTACTTTGTGCTTAGTGTTTTGTGTCTCATTTCCTCTATTACATGGTAAATGCTTTTCTGCCAGATGATGCCTTTTTGGTTTTCGTATCTCCCACAGCACTTACCTCAGGGTTCACTCAACATTTGATATGGGTGATCAATAAATACTGGTTGAGTAAATGCAATACATCAATGAGCTTTCTAAAATGTAAATTTGATCATATCAACCACTGGTTGAAACCTTCAGCAGTAGGATCCAGAATCCCAAGGAGCTCATAACAAGCCCTCCATTATGTGCCCTTTCCTTTTGTTTCTTTCAAACTTCCTTATTATGAAAACTTTCAAATATTCAGAAAAGTACAATGACCACCTGTATACCTACAACTTAAGTCCAGTTATTGTGAACTTTCAGACATATTTAGTTTGTCTATTTATGTGTGTGTATATATATTTTGCTGGACCATTTGAATTAGTTGCATGATGCTTCATCCCTAAATACTCAGCGTGCATCTCATTAAAAATAAGGATACTAGCTGGGCATGGTGGCAGACGCCTGTAATCCCAGCTACTTGGGAGGCTGAGGCAGGAGAATCACTTGAACCTGAGAGGCAGAGGTTGCAGTGGGCTGAGATTGTGCCACTGCACTCCAGCCTGGGTGACAGAGTGGGACTCTGTCTCAAAAAAAAAAAAAAAAAAAGATACTTTCCCACATAATCACAAGATCATTATAAGACTAGAAATTGGTTCCCAAATACCATCTAGTATCCAGTCCATATTTAAATATCTTTAAATGTCTCTATTGTTCCCAAGGTTATCTTATCGTGTTCGTTTCACAATCAGGATTTAATAATATTCAGGCATTCCATTTGACTGTTACATCTCTTTAGTCTTTTTAAAATCAAGATAATCCCCCCCCACCTTTTAAAATTTTCCCACTCATGACATTGACTTTCTGAAGAAGTTAGGGCAGTTGTCTTGTAGGATGCCCCATACTCTAGATTTGTCCAATTGCTGCTTCTTGGTTTTAACTTTTTCCTCTATCTCCATTTTTTCTTTTTTTAAACTAAAGATGCCGTTGAAACTACCTAAGATACTACCTAATGAAGCTGTGTACTTCATATGTGTCACATCAGAAGGTGCACAGTGAGAGGCTGTCCCACGTTTGTACCATTAGTTTGATCTTTTGGTTAAGATGGTGATCACCATGTCTCTCTTTTGTAAAGATGCATTTTCCCTTTCCAGTTAGCAGGTAATTTCTAGATGGTTCTCTGTTACTGGGAGAATATTATGTTTCCTAAAACTTTTCATCCCAAGGTTTTAGCAGCCATTGATGGTTTTTGCCCACGTCAGATATTTCACTGTCAGTTGCAAAATGGTGATTTTATAATCTTGTCATTCTTACTACGTGCTTTAGCTGGTATTCTGGTATAAGGGAGGTCTTTCCCTCATCGTCTGGCAAGGAACTACATTTTCTCCTAAAAAGGCAGTGTAAAGACTTAATTCCTTCCCTTTAATCACCAGTTTTCAGCATCGGAAGTTGGTATAATAATAACCTCCAGTGGTCTCAAAAAGGGCATGATTTCTTTACTGTCACTACAAGCGTGTGGATTTTCATTTATTTAATATTTATAGTCAGTTACAGTCAACTGTTCAGTTGACCTGTATTTTGGCCCTAACCAACCTTTACCAAACTCCTCTCATCTTTGTCTCTAACTATCTCCCCTTGCCACCCTGTACTGTGCTCTAGCCAGTATGAACCATATCTCATTCTCTGAACACTCATATTTACACAAGCTGTTTGCTCAGCAAGAAAGCCCTTTCACATACAGCTCAGATATGCTTGTTCTGTGATGTTATTTTTAATCTTTCAAGGCTGAATTAATCCTTCCCTTTTCTTTATTTCCACAATATTCTGTCCACTCTTCAATCTGCGGTAACTAATGTAACGACTTGTACTTACCTGTTTACCTGCCTGCTCCCACCAGAGACTATGTGATCCTTAGATCACAGAAGAATAACAAACAGTAGGTGGTAATCATTTTTGTATTCCCACAGCCCAGTGGCCTGCACATAGTAGGTGCTCATTAAGCACTGAATGAATGCAAATGAATGGTTCTTAGAAATTGATGAAGGCATCAGTGACCAACTACAAAGAGGTTAGAAGAGCCCAGGAGCAGAGATTGGGAATAACTTCAAGTGAAGGAGAAGCATGAACCTAATAGAAATGGATTTAAAGAGATGGGGGAGGGAAGCTATTACCTGCACAAAGCTTTGGGCAAAAAACACAGTGGCACCACATCACTCTCACATTGGAAATCAAGTAGGGAAATGGAAGACAGCAGGAAAGCAAATGAAAAATGTTGGAAATGTGCCATGCACACTGTGCTTTAGTAATGTTCCACAGCACATGAGTCTGTAATTGAAAACAAGGAAAAGCAAAGCCAATGTGATTCTGGACAATGACTTTCACAGGGATCTTTCTCTGTCTTTATACGTAGGTATGTATATATAATCTGCGATCTTCTAAGAGGTCCCTTGAATTTAAATGACTCCAGAAAATTGGGGTAGAACAAAAACAATCTCTAAAAGTGGTTTCACTGAAAAGCAACCTGGACAGGAGTTTAACCTGCAGAGTGGAACAGTGTGAGTAAATCTAGCGGAAAATTATTTTGAGCTTCAATACTAAGTAGCCTGAATTCCAAGACTACGTGGAAAATACGGTCATCAAACCCCAGTGCTACTTTGCCAAGTGCTGTGGGACTAGATGATTTATGAGACAATTCAGGGCACTTAGAGGGGGACAAGGGTGCAAGGTGAGGCATTTGAGCCCAGGCACATTCTGGAGGTGGTTATAATTACAGGGCACATTGTCCCTAAGGAAGCAAGGTTGGTGGGGCCCCACCATACCAGGAGATCTCTTCATCTTGTGCTTTGAGAACCTGTCTTGCTACTAGTGCCACCTCTGGCCCGAGGACAATATATTTTCCTTCTAGCATTTATGTGAGGGACACTGAGTCCCTACAAGTTACATGCCATTCTCTCAGCAGGATGTCTTATCTGACTTTCAGTAAAATGATACTCCCACTCCCGCTGCTCACTTTGTACTCCTTCTCACAGCTCCCTCTTTTTCTTGATGGGATTTACAATTCATGACTATGATTTTGTCTCTGAGTTTGTTTCTTTCCTTAGACTGTAACCTCTCAAAGATCCTTGCTGCTGGATCCCAAATGCCCACACATAGGAAATATCTGACAAATATTTTGGACTAGTGCAAATGTTGATCTTATGAGCCATAGACAATTAAGATGGCAGGTTGGGTGGGCCATGCCTTAGGATTGTCCTTCGGCAGGAGGAGATGATCCCTTCCTAATATACAAGTGGCCTGGGAGAGTCCATTTTATTGATTGGGTACCACATGCTAAGGACAGTGCTAAGCACATTATACACATTATCACAACAAATCTATTTTCATACTCATTTTCCAGATGAGATAAAAGAGCCCAAGAGGGTTTAGGTGACTTGCCAAGGTTACATAAGTTGTAATTCCTGGAGCTATGGGTAGAGGCTCTTAACCATTATTCTGCACTGCCTCTGTGGTGGGGGTTTACAGTATGAGTTTGTGAGTTAGGCTAACATCGTCCTCATGCCTTCAGGAAGGAGGAAGGACAGTGTGTGACTATAGATAGGTTCTCAGCTCTCCAGGGGTTGACGATCACTGTGCCTAATCACCAGGGAGGAAAGTGTGTCACACATGTGTGTGGGGGCCATATCTAGGTGTGTGTCCAGAAAGGCCATGAGAGTGGCCAGCAAGCCAGCTTTGACTGCCTGCTGCTTGTCCTCAGGCCCACACCATCCTGAAGCTGCCAGGGCAGATGCACACTCACTCAGGGATCACTGCCCACTGAGGTAGTTGGGTCCACATTTTAAAGGCTCCTAGCTGTGGGCAGGTTGTGGGAAATAGAGACCCTCCTGGCCCAAAGAAGCCCAGCACGTGGGGGCCTTTCTGAATAGAGGTATTAAGCAGATGGTTTGATCAGGCTGAGTCAAAGATAGCATCAGGCTCAACAAAAGGCAAGAACAACTCCTAAATGAGGGATTTGTCTGTATACAGGCCACGCAGGCAGGCCTGCTGATTAGAAGCTGTTCTTTGAGCTCCAGCCTCCCACATGGACAGCAATCCCTATCATTTGTCTTGTCTTGGAATAAGAAAGATGATGAAAAATCAAATCAAGGTTTCTTGATACTACCATGGGAGTGTGCTTTCCCCTTCACACAATTTGACCCTTCTACTCCACACAGGGATTATATGGAAAGTAAAAAAGTAAGGAGTTAACATTGAGCACCTACTGCATGCGTAAGTGACTTATATACAGTCATTATTTTATTTTTTTACGATAGCAAGCTTATGAAGTCTTCATTGTTACCTACATTTTATAGTTAATTACACTGAAGCTTTGAAAATTAAGAAACTTGCTCAGGGTTACTCAGCCAGAACTCTGTCTGACTGGCATCTGTTTGGCTCCTGAACCTCTGTTCTCTCAATTATAACGTACCTAGAAGAGATGAGATACAACGCCCTCCTAGAAGAGGGGAGACACAATTACTCCTGTTTTTAACATGGGTGATATGAATCAGTTAGAATGCTTTCAGTTGCAAGTAACAGAAACCCTCACTTAGGCCCAGAAATAAGGACAGACGCTATTTTTGTAGTAAGGAATCTGGAGGTAGGTGATCCTATGCTTAGTTTTAGCTGCTAACTTATCAAGCTCCCAGATTCTTTCCATCCTTCTGGTCCTTCCCCTCCAGCATCTTTGGATTTGGCAAAGACTTTTTGTCTTCAAATCTGTCCCATGGACCTGAGATGACTGCTTCTGTTCCAGGCATCATATCCACAAATACAGTGTTTAAAACAGGAAAGTTAGGAAAGGAAGCAAACAAGGACTTTTCCCCTAGAACCCCGTCTCTTTTACTGGGGAGGAAAATATTTCCTGAAGCCTCCCAATGGACTTTCTATCTTTTTGGGCAGAAATGAGTCTTCACCCTTAGACAAATTGCTGGCAAAGGAAACTGTTACTGCCATGACTGGCTTGGGCTGACCAGGACTATTTCCCTGGGAACTGCAAGGAAGAAGGAGCATCGCTGTTAGATAGGCACTCGCCACACAATTCTAAGGCCAGGGACTCATCAGACTCCATGACCACCATTGCTAGAATACCTTGGAGAAGGGAGAATAGTCAACATTTTTTCATCGATTCAGACAGCTTGCTTGTGTTTAGTACCTTCTGTGATCTCAGGCATGAGTTAGGCACCATAGGGTCAAAGGACCTGTAGAATACAGGCTTGCGCTTTCTGTTTCATCTAAATAGGAAGAGTAAAGATAGATAGATAGATAGATTAAAATATAGATATGTATATATATGTGTGTGTGTATATATATGAACAGTTCAATGAAAACATGAAACAAAAATTTAACAAAAGCCAGCATATGACCAAGTGGTCATAGGGCAATACAGCAAATTCTTGGAAGATTTTGGGAGTTTCTTTGTCCTACTCATGATTCAGTGGAGGCACTTTAAATTCTTTTTAATCAATGGGATTAATTTTATATTTTCTGTTATTTCTTTCCAAATAAAATACATACATTAATATTTCTCAATGATTTAGAGGCTACTTTTGGTCAAGGAAATTATTTTTAGGTGTTAAATCTATATTGTTGGCCTCCTAGAAAAAGTATTTGGTGCTTTGGCAAGAGATGTGAACCAGCTATGAATTTAAGTATCAGCCCTGGTAGCTTTACCATATATGGTTGACTTTTTTGATGGATTTCCTGTGGATCTAAGCAGCATGAAAATCAAGTGGTGTCACCTTGCATTCCAATTAAGCATGAACATTTATTTCAACAGTTACATTTGAGGCATCTGAATAATGCAAAATGCTACAGCAGCAGCCAAAACTTTCAGAGTTTGGCCTCTGATTAAAGACAGTTTTCTCAATCTGGCCCCAGTTTCTAGAGTAATCCTGTGAGCAGATTAAACATAAGCCCGTACTTTGCTGATGATTGTGTGTTGATTCTATAACAATTTGGCTAGGAGTAGTTATCATTTGAAACCCCAAATCCCCCAAATAATGATTGCTCTAGACCTCCAGATGGAGAACTTTCCCCATAGCCCAGTAACTTTGCTAAAGATCACCATTTGGGGGGCCATTCTTTTTGTTGTTGGACGTTTGTTATATTATCCTTCCAGAAAAGCTTATCTTATTTATCTCAGCCTCTTCTTAGTTGCGGGCTAGGGGAAAACAGGGAGAGTCATTCCCAACATGGTATGGCCCGTGCATTTCTCAGGCTCTCTTTTCATGGGATTGTTCTAATTGGAGTTGGATGTAAGGGTTTTGAAGTCTCACCTCACCTTGTTCAGTAATTTTAAATGCTCCTCAGCCCTAGTTGAGCTGGAACCATGGTGCCCCAAGCCAGCTTTGAAAGAGACAGTTCTGCCAAACAGTCATCCATGGGTAGTTCTTATTCTCTGAGTGCTCCAGGAGCTTCTGGGTCAACATGCAATTGGTGGAAAATGATGTGAATTTCTTGGCTAAAGAAAAATGGTAAAATGCAGTTTGCAGAACATGCTTACCTTGTAGCTGGCTTGAAGTCTGTGTTTGAAAGCCCTGGCCTTCACAACCCAAACTGAAACTCCAGTTGGAACCAAGAAAGCGCAGTGGATATGGACGGTGGTACAAGTAAGCCTGGCTGGAGTCACTGGCTTTGGGTACCTGATGGCGACACCACATGTTCCAGAATGGTTGTCTGTTAAATGTTTACTAGAGTTAGGTCTGGAGCATAGAGTGAAGGGAAGGAATATAATGGAAGGTTGTAGAGTATGACAACTAAGACTTGGAATCAGGCCGGGTGTGGTGGTTCACACCTGTAATCCCAGCATTCTGGGAGACCGAGGTGGGCAAATCATGAGGTCAGAAGTTTGAGACCAGCCTGGCTAACACGGTGAAACCCCATCTGTACTGAAAATACAAAAATATTTAGCTGGGTGTAGTGGCAGGTGCCTGTAATCCCAGCTACTCAGGAGGCTGAGTCAGGAGAATTGCTTGAACCCAGGATGCGGAGGGTGCAATGAGCCGAGATTGCACCACTGCACTCCAGCCGGGGCGACAGAGTGAGACTCCATCTCAAAAAAAAAAAAAAAAAAAAAAAAAGGGTTGGACTGTGTTCATATCAAAACTCTGAGAGCTACTAGCTAGCGTACCTGGAAGGTACCTGGAACCTGGAAGGTTACTTACCTTCTCTAAGTGATTTTTTTTTTAATCTGTAAAAGAGGAATAAAAGTTTGGAGTTAGATGGAAGTTATAAAAAAAAACAAGGCTCAAATTATGTATAGAACTGAAAAGTCCAGGGGCAGTCTGGGTTTCAGATATGACTTGATCCAGGGGCAGACACTTTCCTCCCTGTGGCAAGATGGCTTCTCGATGCTCTAGGCCTGCAAAGCTTACCCTTTCAGTAACCCTAATAAAGCATGAAAGTATTTCTTCCTTGCCAGTACCAAAGGAAAAAAAAAAATAAATCCTGAGATTGACTCTTAGCTTATTAGGTCATTATAAACACTTGAGTCAATTGCTAAGAACTGGGTCACTGCCCAGCCCTGGAGCCAGGAAAGGGGTCAGCCCCACCCGAGCTACAAGAACGGACAATAGGAAAGGGGTGATTTTTTTTCCAAATGAAAATAAATCATGGTGCTAATACCAGAGGAATGGGGGATGGATGCTGGGCAGGCCAAAACAATAGATGCCCACTGAAGAAGCACTCCATTCCCGGGTCATCCTTGTTAATAAGGAAGTGGGAGGGACAGGAATCAAAAACACTGATTTATGAGGATCCGGGCCAGGGTCAGGCATCGAGCATCAGCAACTCCCTACACTGCCTTTCTACACAGTAGCACAGTCTTTATATGATAGAAATTTGGTTGCTGCTTTAGTGTGACATACATATGCTTTCAACTCTCAAGGCATCAAACCTTGTTTAATTACTATTATACTTTTCTTAAGGTTTTGGTATTTTCCCTCTGTATTTCTGATGTGCCTCTTGGCTACAGATAATCCAGATAGTGGTTGCTGTCTGTGGGCATGTGAGGCTGCGAAGTCCAAAAAGTGAGGCTAACGGCCACTACTGACAGATGAAGGGGCTTCCTCAGGGGCAGACGCACAGGGTCCAGTGATACAGGCTGGCACCTTGAGAATCAGGGATAGGATTTTCTTGGGAACCAAGGGTTCATATTTGAGGGAGGCTTGGGAGTTTTTCACTCTCTGCATAATGGCTCTGTTCCCCTGGGGATAACCCATCACAGGATATGCCTCGTGAACGTGGGTGGCAGAGGGACACACAGGTGCAGGGGTGTCTTCCAGCCCTGGACGGTGCCATATGAGGGATGGATGTAAGACTGGCCGTATAGGTAAAGTGTCCGAGGCTCAGAGAGATGGCAGGGTTCACCTCTGGACAGAGCAGGACAGAACTAGAATGAATGTGTAACACCGGGGAAAAGATTGTTAGTGAGAAATGCTCCACACAAACGCATTCCAAGAACATGAGTCAGAGAAAGACATGGACTGTGCTTGTGGTGGTGGTTCGGTGCACATCCCTCTGGGTTGGGCTGGACTGTGGTGACAGAGGAGATGGGTACAAGGGAATTAAGAGAATTTTAGATGCATTGCTCAAAATGTAGGGGCTTGGGGTGTCCAGACTTTGATGTGGGATAACAGAAAAGGAAAGCCGTCATGGCAGGACATAAATGGGTTAATCAGGTTGGGAGAAGTGGGTGTCCAGATGATTCCACCCCCAAGTCCAAGTGGGGAGCCTGGGTCCAAGCAGAAAAGACAGTTTCCTCCTTTAGCAATCAAAGGAGTCCAGAGTGGGTGCCCAGCCTTGGGGCAAAGGGAGAAAGGAAGAGGGAAAGCTTTGCTCTGAGGATGAGGTGAAGAGCAGAAGGAAACAGAGACCCCCCAGAAAAGGGAGACTTTTCCTGTGCCAAGGCAGAGCCCAGGGGACTGTGCACAGTTATCTCAGCCCTTTGAGTGCCTCAGTTTCCCTCGTCTGTGGTCAAGCCTAGCTCTGTATTCCAGCCAGCTGTGGGAGGACAGGGTGAAGAAGTGATGCTCAAAGAGAATGTGAGGCCAGCCGGGGCAGCCCAGGACTTTGGGCCGACACCTTCAACAGGGGAGTCTCCCTCTCCCCCTCCTCCTCCTCCCTTCCTTTTCCTCCTCCTCCTACTGCTGGGAGTTAGCTGGAGAACCAACAAGCAGCATTACAGGAAACTCCTATAGGCCCCTTCACCTGTAAACAATGGAGAACTCCAGTCTCAAGCCCTACCTAGAGGAGCGATTTGTTCTCTGATTTCCATAGCAGGAAAAGAAAAAGAAAAAAAAAATCCAAAACAAAAAGTAAAACCACTTTAAACAACTAGGAGTTTTGTTTGGTTATTTGGCGAAGGGTGTGTGCTGGGGGAGTGGGTAGTGAGGAAGTTCTTTATCCCTGGAGAATCTAAATGAAGGAAAAGTCAGTTTGAAACCGGCTCCCAAGATGATGCAGGGGTCTCAACCCAGACTAAACTCCGAAAGCTGTATTTTCAGCACAGAAAAGGGGGGCTTCCTAATGGAAACTTTGGCAGCCCTTGTGCTGTGGCCCTGGCCCTGGGCAGTGCTGCGCTGCTGTTTATTTGAGAGGAAGTGGTGGAGAGTGGTCCCTCTTGTGGCGTGTGGTCTTGGCAGCGCCTGGGCTGTCCGTCTTCTGTTTGGGAGTCTGGCCCACCATGGAGCCCTTGCTCTTGGTTCCATTGTTAAAGGGTTCCTGCTGCAGTGCATCCCGGGTGCCCACCATGAGCTCCCTTTGCCTGTGAAAGACGGTGCCACCCTTTCCACCTGCCTCTTTTCCCGGGGGATTTCCTGCCTGCTTGCGTGGGAGAGGCATGTGGCTGTAGGTGGGGAGGGCAAGAGGCTGGCTAGAAGTGGAGGTGAATGGTGAAGCCACAGGAGGTGCCGTGGCACTTGCCTTCTTGGCCTTCCTGTCTCCGTACCCCAGTGACGGTCTCTTGCAGGCTGGTGGCTCCACCTTTTGGTCTGTGCTGGGACCTGGCAGGAAAACCATGCTTGGCTGTGTGAGAATGGCAGAGTATGATGGGCTTGGGGCAGAGTGGTGGTGGTGGCAGAGAAACGAAAATGATGGTTTTGGGGTAGCCATGGGAACACCAGCTTTGTAACAAGACAGATACGGGTTTGAATCTTGGCCCCAGCACTGACCGCTGATGACTTTGGGTAAATAGCTTGACCTTTCTGAGGGCCAGTTTCTTGATCTTTAATACAGCCATAATCATACCTACCCCAGACAAAGGCTCAGGACCTCTTGTGCCACACAAAATATTGTGTGATTTTGAAAGCAATGCCTCGGACTCAGACTTACAGGCCATAGTTTAGGGAAACCCAAATCCTTCTCCAGAAATAGGGCTTATGCCCATGTGGAGTCCTCTGTCCCGGCTATCAATCGGTGCTGTGGCCTGTTTTGCCTCCATCAGCCCATACTCAAAACTCAGCTCCTGCCTCGGTTTCCACAAAACCCACTCATAGCAAGCACTTTGCAAGCTTAATATACCTTATAGACAATCTGGAGATACTGAACAAGCAGCTTATTATCTCATTCACGGTTCTTTCACCTCATCTTTCTTTACTCCTGTCCTCCTAGATTTCTCAGCATGCCAAATTCTTCTCCCTCTATGCACAGTGCAATTCAGCTCTCCCCATGTCCTACTCCCAGTATTGCAAACCCAAACTTGTAGAATTGCTTAACAGATTTCACCAGATCTAAATGTCTCTAAAAACAGTGGAATAGAAAAATAACAAATCTACCACCAATAGTGGCTATTTCATAGCATTTTTATGAGTAATACTATCACCACAGTGACTAGCACACGGTAATACTATCACCACAGTGACTAGCGCACGGTAATACTATCACCACCACGGTGACTAGCGCACGGTAATACTGTCACCGCCACGGTGACTAGCGCACGGTAATACTGTCACCGCCACGGTGACTAGCGCACGGTAATACTGTCACCGCCACGGTGACTAGCGCACGGTAATACTGTCACCGCCACGGTGACTAGCGCACGGTAATACTGTCACCACAGTGACTAGCGCACGGTAATACTATCACCACCACGGCGACTGGCGCACGGTAATACTATCACCACCACGGCGACTGGCGCACGGTAATACTGTCACCACCACGGTGACCGGTAATACTGTCACCACCACGGTGACTGGCGCACGGTAATACTGTCACCACCACGGTGATGGGCGCACGGTAATACTGTCACCACCACGGTGACGGGCGCACGGTAATACTGTCACCACAGTGACTGGTGCACGGTAATGCTATCATCACAGTGAATAGCTATCACCATTTGAAGAAACCAGGGGTGAGCGTATCCAAGAATCCAAGAAAGGATATTGACATGTTGGTGGATCAAAGAGCAGATATTGCGGTCAGCATATTTTGCGTGAATCTCACCACCATTTCTACATCTTGTTGACACTTTGTGAAGTGGGCAGGACAGCCTCCACCACACCCTTTATACAGGAAGACAAAGCAACTTGCCCAGATTCACTTACTGGCAAGTGGCAAGTGTTTGTTATGGATCAACATGTGTGAACTGTAGGGGGAGGGGCTAGAATGGGGCAGAGTCTATTGGGAGCTCCGGAGAATATGCAGCCCACAGAGGTGTCCTGTCATGGGTCTTTGTACCCCTGCCACTGTTAGCTATTGCACTTGGGCTACCCGGAAAGGAAAGAGATGCCCTTGGGCAAAGCAGCTCTCTACGGCAAGCATACCCTGAAGGAGCTGACAGCTGGAGGCAAGTCCTTCCCTCCAGAAAGTGCATTTGGGGAGTGCATCTCCTGTCCTACCACGTTTTTCATCTGCAAAATGGGGACCATGATAGTACCAACTCGCAGGTTTAAAGTAAGGTAGTGGGTGCGGCTGTCTTTCATAAACAACAGTTATCTTTAAGGGCATTGTAGGTACTCTGTCTACCAGGCAGCCCTGGCTGTGGAAGCCCCTCCCAATAGAGCTTCCACCAGCCCTTTCTGATAGGACTGACTCCCCAGGAATGTCAGGGTGGTGACTCCGGAGCACTTACAGTTGGACACTGTGAAGATGGTCATCGTGTTGCATTGCCACTGCCCTTCATTCAGCTGTTTCACATTAAATTGATCATAACAAGAGGTCTCTGATCAAAAACATTGAACTTAAATACAGGGGGATCTCTGGAAAAAAAGGAATGCTGAAAGAAGCTGAGTTTCCTTTCATTCTGAGGACTCTGAATACATTTGAGACTTGCATCTTACTCTTCTAAAGCCATGCAGCCCAAGCTTTCTATTCTGTGTTAGGATGTAAGAGTCATTTCAGACCAAGTCAAGTTGGGGTAGATGATTAGAATGATGCTTGTAGAGATTATCACAATAATGGCCCCCAGTGAATCATACTTCCTGATATCATGCCCTTGTGTAGTCTTCTCCCACATTGACTCTGGGCTTAGCTATGTGTCCTGTTTTGGTCAATGTGACATCAGCTAATGTGACCCAAGCAGAGACTTGGTAAGTGGTTGCTCATGGAGATTTTCTTGAAGCTCCAACTGGCCTCCTTTTGGATGAGAGACCAGGTGAAAGAGAGAACCCGCCCTCCCTGTCAACCGTCCTGCTGAATGGAGCCTAGGTGAAGCCAGCAGAGCCTCCCAGCTATGCTACAGAGTCACGAGAAATAATAAATTGCTGTTATGATGATTTTTAAAATTGAGATGAAATACATCATAACAGAAAATTCATGATTTTAAGGTATACAATTCATGGCATTTAGTATCTTTATAATGTTGTGCAACCACCACCTCTTTCTAGTTCTAAAACATTTTCATCACTCCAGAAGCAAACCCTGTACCCATTAAGCAGTCACTTCTCATTCCCCGCCCCCTCTAACTCCTGGCAACCACCCATCTGCTTCCTGTCTCTATGGAGACACTTTTGTGACTGGCTTCCTTCACTTAGCATAATGTCTTCAATGTTCATCCATGTTGTAGCATATATCACTACTACATTTTTTTTTGCACTCAAATATGTGTATGCAATGTTCATAGAAGCACTATTCACTATAGCCAAAAGGTAAAAACAATCTAAATGTCCATTAACTGATGAATGGATAAGCAAAATGTGTTGTACCCATACAATTAAATATTACTGAGTGATAAATTGCTGTTATTTTAAGCCATCAGGTTTTGGGCTGGTTTGTTAACTGTAGTAATAGATAACAGAGAATTTTTAAGGTGGTTGGAGTAATAAGAGCTATCACATCTTACATTGTGTCTCCATGCAGTGTACTATGTGAAGCACTTTGTGTGAATTCTGCTTTAATCCTCACAAGAACCTTGTGGTTTAGGTACTAATAATGACCCCAGTTCACAAATGGGAAAACTGAGAAATTAAATATTTGCCCCGTTTAACCCAGACAGTTCAACTCCAGAGCTCATGCCTTATTCACTCACTGTACTGCCATCCAGCCATAAAGGAAAGGCCCGCTCTGGAAGATCTAACTAAGGACATGAGTGTGTGGCTTTGCTGGGAAAGAGACACCATTCTCAGCTTTTTTATATGGTTCATAATGAATATCACTGGTGGAAATGATCAACAGAATTTAAAGCCTTTAGTGGTTAAAATCTAATCTGTGCAGTCTGACTTGGGAATATTGAACTTTGTATAACAATGTCTATATAGTAAGTTTTCAAGGGCAAAAGTTACAACCATAATATTTGATATAAACAAACCAATTGAGTAATGGGTCAAAGCTTTATATAAAGTTGACATAGGAAAAAATTAAAATCCCAATCAAATAACTTCTGTGAAATAAAATTTGAATGAAAATGGGAAACATTAAAGAGGATTTAACTAGGCTATTTTAAGAAGGTTGATCAAGGAGTCAAATGGATTTAATGGAGTTTTCTCTAGAAAATCCTTTCAGTACAAAAATGTGTCCATGATGACATAATTTTGGTTTTAATGGTATTATTCTTAGGAGTCAAAATATCCTTAGGAGAGAACATCTTTCTGAGTCGAAGGTCTTTTATCTTGCATAAAGATTCTTTGGAGGGTGTAAAGTGTTATCAGAAGGTGAGTATGGGGTCACTCTGGGATGCCAAGACAGATTTGTAAGATTCCAGACTCTTTGGAGAATAAGTGCATTGGTATTTAGAGTCAGACCACGAGATGCCGGGCTTGACTTATGATGCAAGATGAGGAGGTGAAGGCTGCCCTGAGGGAGTCAGGAATTAACCCCAATGTAGGGGAGAGTCAGGTTCTGGCATCCCTTTTGAGACACATGTTCTATGGCAAGGGGTAAAATGGCACATGGAGAAGCCACAAGAGTAATCTTGTGGCCTAATGGTTAGGAAACTCGATAGAAACTCCTTAAGAGGGAGCCTTACTCCTTAAGAGAATAAAGAGCTCACTGGGAGGTGTGGTCATCTCAGGTAACCATGGAACCCAGTGCAACAGAAATAGGAACCCAGTAGCAATGTCTAGCTAGTTGCAAGGATATGGGAGCAGGAAGTTTTTGGGATCCATTACAAAGGGAATTTGGGACTGGCTGAGGTAGTGCTGGGAGTAGAGGGAGAAGAACAGAGTTGTTTATTTGTAGGTGAACATATCAGACACCTATAACCTTTCAGGTATTGTAAAAATATTTATTAACTATTAATACATAAAGAAAATTTCAAAGCCAAAATTAATAAATGAATAATTAGGTGTTTTCAAAATGTAACATTAGGCCATTCATGTAATAATGGATTACGTATAGGTCTCATATACTATAGGTAAATATGAAATGTTTGGATCATAAAAATAAAATAATTTATTCTTAACAAACTCAAATGTATAAAAATTGAACATCCTTTCAAAAATTTATAGCAAAACAATGTAGAATAATATATAATATAGATAACTATGTATAGAACTCTGTGACTCTCTCCATCTGCCTATGTGTCTTTAAATGAAGGCTGTGGGCGTATTTAAATATGGTTGACATGATATAGGAGTGGTTTAGGGCCTACAGAGGTTTTCGTGTGACACAAAGTAGATGTGGGGTATGTAACATGAATGTGAGGTAAGGGGTAGTTAACCTGTTAACAAAATTGGGTGGAGTCCAAAGCCAGCAACTTATTAATTATCCCAGAGCTTTATTTTTCTTGAGGCTTGTGTGGCCTAGGAAACAAGACTGCATAAGATATAAGAATTAGAGCAGAAAAAATGCTAAGGAGTACACAGAGATAAAAGAGACATAGGCTTTAAAATTAAGAATGCAGATTGTGGCTTCGTGATATGCTAGGTGCCAAATTAGGTTAAAAATAAGATCCCTAAACCACACCCTGGGACCTTTGTGTGAATGGATGTTGTTAGGGGCCCCATTGTCCTTAGGGTCCCACCACTCAAGGACAGGGACTGGTCACTGAGCCCTCTATTTCCCAGACAAAATACAGCACCTGGTTCACAATAGGTACACAAATTCAGTGCAATTGGAACATCACATACAATTGGAACATCCATGGTGCCCAGGCCACATCCCTTGTAATCATAGAAACATGGAAAACAGGGCAGAATCATAGGCATAGTCCATCCAACATTCCATTCAGTGGGATCCAACTCAAGACAGAATAAGTGTGGTAAGAGAGACGTGGGAGAAAGGTGTAGAAATACACAGTGACTTGAAGCTGGAATTCTTTGATGCTCAAGTCAAGAGCCTTCTTGGCAAGAGTTCTGATCAAGCTTTCACTCTGCAAGGAAATGTCTTCCCAGCTTTCTGCCAGCACTTTTTCTGAAGGTGAACTCAGGCCTTCATATCCCTCCCTTTGGCTCCCACAATGCCAGTAACCCTGACAGGTGGCACCTGGCCATGGCAACAGTCTAATTTTCTAGAAAAGCCAATCTGGAAAGCTTACCATGCTTAAAGGAGCACTGACAGATAAGCAGCCTTCAGGATGCCACTTCCTAAAATCCATCTCTAACGAGGCGTAGCTAACAAAATGTGTATGGTGATTATTTATTCTGCCAGTGTCCCAGGGTGATGGAATCAGTTGCATGTGAAATTTGCTTTGACAAACCATCCCTGGTTAGGTAAGTCCTCTGCTGTGCTCCAGACTGGGAGATTCTGCTATCAACTGAAGCTTCTCATCAACTATTCCTGAAAATGGCAGGAAATAGATTGAAGACCTTGTCAGGCTTTCAGTCATGCACTGTTTCCTGGGACTGCAGTTAGAAAAGTCACTGAATAGTGGGACACTTAAAGGGCTGCAAGATACAGAGCAAAATGCCATTGCTTCCCAGGTGAGAAGCCAGGCGCAGCTCCTATGAGGAATGTGTGGGAGGCATGTATGTCAAAGTGCCAGTGGTAGTAATTCCAGGGTCTCAGAGAACACTGTCAGATCAGGGCTTTGTCTCTCAGCATGTGTCCAAGTTTCTTCAGTTTCAAAAGGTAAGAAATCATACCTGCCCTGGAAATTCCGAAACCCCAGACCACTCACAGTTTATTATTGTTATTATCTGTTGATGTTTACAAAGCAACATGTTGGGACTTTATGGGTTCAATTTTGTAGCATGGAGATACATCAACATGTTTCCAGGACAGCGGGCCTGGGGCAAGTGGGTAATTTACTTTGATTCAAGATAGTAAAGTCCTTAAAGGAGATCATAAATATCATGTGATCTGTGTCTGTTAGGATTAGGTCCAGCTGCTAGAAACAGAAACCGGAAATAACAGCAGCTTAAGTAATGTAAAGGTGTGTTTTCTTTCATATAAATAAGTCTTAGATAAATTCAGAGCTCATCCATAGGTCTGTAGCTTCCATGGCCCATGATGGCTTTTGGTGCACCAGCCATCACATCTGTCTTCTAAGCAGGAGAAGGATGGGGAAGAACAAAAAGAATGCCTCCTGATGGAATCCATTTTATTTAAAGGAGCCCCACCAGATGACTTTACTTTCTTTTATTGGCCATCCTTAATTGCAAGGGAAGCTGATGTGTGTGTTATTGGAGCTAGGCACATTGCTGTTCAGAATATGCTGGGCAGGGAACAGCAGGCTGTGCCATATCATCTTTTAGGGGCAGCCTCTGAAGCTTATGTGGAAGGACTCTTGCTTTAGAACCTAGACATAACTGCATTTGAATCCTGGCTCTATTGCTTTTTAGCTGTGTGACAATGGGCAATTTATTTTGATTTTCTGGATGAGTTTCTTTAGCTATAAAAATAAAAATAATTCCATCTTATGGGGCTGTTATAAGGATTAGGTAAGACAGCTTTTGTAAAGTGCTCAGCACAGTGCCTGACATTTGAACAGTAAGTGTTCCATAAATGTTAGTGCCCCTTCTTTGCTGTCCATTAGAGTGTGCGATCTACCCACGTGGAGGCTTTGAATGCTAATTCCCTGGCTGCGGCCCATAGTACAGATTCCCTGATGCAGAGGGCCTAGAAGGATGCCGATCATATTGTTAATAATTCCAGCAGCAATAAGAGCTGGCATGGCTCACGTGCCATGCCTCCTCCTCACTAGGCACTGTGCTGGGTGGTTTACCATTATGTCATTTAACCAGTGCTGTAGCAGACACTATTTCTGCTCTGCCCAGATCCTTGGGTCTTTTTTACCATAATAACGCTCCTAATGGTTCACACCTGTGATTCTGCCTGAGCGCTTCTTGGGCCTCTTTGCCCACTGTGCAGACAGCCAGAGTATCTGGGTGCACCTAGCCCTCGGCCAATAAGTGACCAGTGCAGGAGTTTGGAAGCCCAGCTCACTCACATAAGTCAGGACAAACTCTGAGGAATAACATCCTCCAGAGTGCCCCGTGGCATCAGGCTGGGAAGCTGTATTGTGCTTGGTTTCACTTGGTCCCTGCCCACTTCCCTGACTCCCTTAGTGGGAGCATGTCCTAAATAAACCCCATGCATTTGAATCCTCATCTCAGGATCTTCTTCTGAGGTATCGGACCTAGGACACACCCCAAGCTCCATGAGGTAGACCTATAGTGAACCCTTTTCCATTTTATAAAAGGGAAAACAAGCTTAGACAGTTTGGGTAACTTACCTGAGGTTGCACAACAAGTAAGGTGGCAAAATTATGATTTGAACCCAGGTCTGCCTAGCAGCCCCCTGCAATCTTATCTTCCAGCCGCACATTTTCTCTGGATGGTGGCCCAGGTCCTGGAGGGACAGAGTACAAAGGACTTTGGCATGTTGAATTCCTCGAGCAACCTGCTGGTAAGGTGGGCCCTATTGTTTCTAAGGGCAATGACAACAGTGTCTGTGTTCTCTGTGAAGGTTCTATCAAGGGCGTCCTGAAACTTCAACTCTTTTGATTAAGGTTTGATCCCCCTCAGTTTTGGGGAGGGAGAAATGGAGCCATTGGAGAGGATGGGGATGTGCGTTGTGCCTGGCAAGTCGGAGCGGCCTAGTCCAGCCTGTGGTCGGTGGGGTACAGAGGCCCTGGCAGTCCAGTCTCTGCCACGCTCCTCTCCCAGAACACCCTGCACCGGCCTGGCATGCCAACGTCAGACATTTCTAGAAAATTAGGCTCATTTTTCACTGTTTGGTTTCCAAGCCATGTTGGCTTTCTCTCTGAAAGAGCAGCTCTTGGACCTTCGCATTTCCAAAAGGCTTGGGAGTTCATTCCTTTCCCTCTCTTGGGCTTAAGGAGACTGTCAACACCATTTCCACTGAAGAGTACTGGGAAATAATAAAATCAGCAATAATACTTAAATAACTATAAAGGTTCCTTATTATCTGAGACTAGTTCATGTCATAAGAAATAAAAGTCACTTGAAAGTGACTCCACCTAAAACACTGACCAAAAAGATTGTGGGAAATAGCAAAAACAACAACAACAAAACCCAAAAGCAAAAAATAAACAAACAAAAAAGCACAACAAATGTTTTGTTTATGATTTTGCCTAGAAAATAAAACTAAAAGCTATAAAATAAGCTTATTTTATGTTGAACAAAATTTAAGTTGTAATATCAACTATCAGCTAATTCTTAAAGAATGAATACAATAAACTTTATATGTGAAAATTTTCCAACAAAACTATGATTGTCTATACCAAATTCTTCACATTTAACTTTTGTAGCACAATCCCCAAAAGAAAATTTTTTATAAAATTCAAGTATTTTGAATTTTTATTATTTTCTGCAAGAGCTTCTTTTAAGTCTTTGATATTAAAATCTTATTTTGAAGCATCACTAACCTTACTATTTTTCTTTCATTATTTGGGAATTGGCTACCTCTGCCCATACTTCTTGGTCAGTGGCTTAGCTGCCTGAATTAACGCAGCCTCCAACATCACTTTCACTGACCTCATGAAATCCCTCCATTTATTACCAGATTTGCAATTTCATTTTGCCATATATTTGCACAGCATTTGCAAATAAGGTCAGATATTGTGGGTATCAGACCATCGGGAAGGAACAGACCTGTGCTTCTGGCAAGAATGAGTGCTTGTGTTAATTTTAAGGAGGTCTGGAGTAGGGACAGATCTGTGAGTATTTTTGAGATATGAAACCTTTCACCATCTTGTGCCATACCGTATTTCAGGTGCTTGCATAATGAACGCTCCAGTGACAGGGCCCTCCTTTTATATTTATACAGTGTTTCTAAGTTTACAAAGGACTTTGACATTTCATTTGATTCTTTCCGCTGCCTATTGAGGAACCACCATTTTCTGAATGACTTTTCTGAGAGCCAGGAAGGTTAAGTGACTTGCCCAAGGTCCCAGAGCTGCTTGAGATGCAGAACCAGCGTTGGAACTCAGGCGTGTTGGTTATTGGTCCTGCCTCTTTCTCTGACTCATCACCGTTTACCCAAGAGGAGCCCTGAAATATGCTTAAGATGTGCCCCAGACCTTTAAAAGAAAGAATTAGATATTTCTAAAAAACACATCAAAGTCCTCATGGTGGAAAAAAATCAGTACGTCTTAGCATTCCTTGAATTAATTTTGAGGTTTGCTACTATATTTTAAATTATGTATTGTGGGCAGGTTATATTTTTTTATGCAAACTTTCTCTGAAAGTCTCCACCTGGCCCTGTTCACCCGGACCCTCAGAAGAGCAACTGCAGACCCTGAGTGGAGGCCTGGGATGGGCAGGCACCTGGATTCTATCTTGGTCCCTTCCTCTTAGCCAGGAGGCTTATATAAGGTAGAATCTGGCACTTGGCACTCGTCAGATCTAGCTCCGTATCCAGGTTTAAAAGCCCCCTTAACAAAGCTCATTTCTTAACGTTACCAGAATCAAAGTTAGCTGCTCTGCTTGTAGAAGAGTCTGCCCTGGGCAGAAAACTCCCTCTCTGGTCCAGAAGTGCTATTTGACTTACCTTGGCAACATCATTTCAATTAGGGTCAACAGTCCTCTTAATTATGCACTATTCCTTAAGCAACAAGGTATTACTTCATTCATCAGAATTTTATCTCCTAGTTATACTGCTGAGAGTCCCTTTGGCCTACTCCACTGAAATTATCAACAAGAATAAATCTGAGTGTTCACTATTACTGCAGTGCCATCCATTCGTTAGGGCTTGTTTTATTAGTCTCCTGCAGTTTGGAGCTGCCAGGAAGTGGGCAGTCAGCTGCCAGCGAAGACTGAAATGTTACTACCAGCTAGGCAGGCTCAGTGGCTGGGCCTGCTCTGAGGCCAGGGAGGGAGGGCCCTGGGGGAGGCCCAGGAGGAAATCTGTTGTTCTTCATGCAATCACTTCTAGCAGGTGAAGCATTCTGTCCCCCATTCCTTTCCAAGGATGTAACCAGAGAGGCCAAGGACTCCTAACAATCACCTGGTTTATTCCTGTTCCTCTAACACACTGCCTCCCATGTGCTGGCCTTGGACCCTGGGAGGGCTGAAGGGTTACTGCAGTAGGTCTAGGAAGCCACAAGCACATCCAGCACCACAATTTTTCAAATGTTTCCAGATGCTTCTGGGATGAATAAAATAAAAATCCAAGAGCTATTGATTCACGGTCGTTGTATCAACAGCTTTGTGGGAGGCTTCTCTTCAACTTTCAAAGACTTCTTTTCTGTAAGAACTAAGCTCCTTCCCCCAATAGAAACTGGCCCCTGGTTTCCGGCCCGTGTTTGTGCCACATGAGCCCCTTCTCCCCAGTCTCAGTGAATTGGATCCAGGGCAGACACCTTGCCTAAGCTCAGCCAACTTCAAGTTTCTCCCTTTTAGAAACTTGAAATTGGAATTCAAAGATAGCTTTTTGGTGCAGGTGAGTGGCCCTGTGATAATATGTAACCAGGAACTGCGGGATGGTACCACCTCCTCTTCACCCCAATTTCAGCATGGGAAGCAGGGATGCAGGGGGGAAACAGTGTTGCGAGTACATGAAATAGAAACTGAGGCAATGCACAGTCAGACCCTGACTGCTCTCCGGCTCTGGCTTTTACCTCCCAGCATTGCCTCTGAGTATCCTAGAAGTCTTTCCAATACGTTAAAAATTGATCATGGTAGCTCATGCTGGTTTCCATAATTTCAAAAAAAGAAAACTTTGACAAAAGTCACTTCTTGATATTATATATTTTCTGAATAATGGATATTAAAATAAAATGGTTATTATGGGAGATCTTGATTTTTATACATGATAAGGGTGTCAATGCTTACTAAGAATGATTTAGAAGGTTGAGAGTCCCTGCTTTAGCTAAAAATCCTCCAGAGAAAGAAATGCATCAGTTACAGAAGATAATTCATGCAAAGCACTCAGCTCAGCATCCTTCACAGATTAAGTACTCAATAAGGATTAGCAACTATTTTCTTCACCACTTACAGACTCATGACCAATACTCACAATGACCAAGTCTGAAAAGACCTTCCTAAAATCTTGTTTAGACTGAACTGCCATGATTAGAGCATACCCTCCTCACCCCGAAGATCTTTGCAGCCACAGTGTACCTGCCCTGCTTTTAGGAGTAGAAGGAGCACGCACTGGAATTGGTTGTGGATGGGACTGGTCTCATAAGCATCACCTAGAGAATGTTTCGAATTAAAAATTTCCCAGGCCCTATCCGAGACCCATCGAATAGAAGCTCCACGGGAGGAACCTAAGAAGCTATGGCTTTAACAAATGCTCCAAGTGATTCTCATCATCAGGGAAGGGTGGGAAACACTGACATATGAGGATTATAAAACCCATCTCTAAGTGGACAAGCCACAGGTCTGGGGAGATGTCTTACATGCAAAACAAATCATACCATGCTTTTCAACCTTAGGTGCATTTCTGTTTGCACAACTACCAAGTATTCAATTGTCCATCTTACCCATCCCCTTTGCAACAGTACCAAGATTTCAATTCCTTTTCGTCTTCTTTCCCACTAAGCCCAAGTGCTACTGGAAAGCTGACCCCCTATTACCAGGTCCGGGGTGAACCCTGATTAAATCAAACCGGTCAAGTATATTACATTTCCTGGGTCAAATGTGGATACATACCCCAAGCAAGTCTGATTGGGGAAATTTTAGAACCTGTTGCTTAGAAGGTGTCTTAGTTCATTTGTGTTGTGATAACAGAATATTTGAGGCTAGGTAATTTATACAGAAAAAAAAAAAAAAGGTTTATTTGGCTCATGATTCTGATGGCTGAAAAGTTAAAGATTGGGCATGGGCATATGATGAGGACCTCAGGCTGCTTCTACTCATGGCGGAAGGCAAAGGGGACCTGGCCTGTGCAGAGATCTCATAATGAGAGAGGAAATAAGAGAAAATATGGGGAGGTGCTGGGACCTTTTTAAACAACCAGCTCTTGAGGGAACTAATAGAGTAAGAACACACTCGCCCTTGAGGGAGGGCATTCATCTATTCATGAGGGATCCGCCCCCATGATTGCAACACCTCCTATTAGCCCCCACCTCTAGCATTGTGGATCAAATGTCAACATGAGGCTTGGAGGGGACAAACATCCAAACTATAGCAGAAGGGAAGGTGTGGTATAAGCCTGTGAGGTGCGGAACTACTGCAGCTATTTTGCCACCATGAGGGAAATAGTTTCAGGATGACTCTGACACTGTGGTAAGCAGAGCAGATAATAGGAAATAAACCAGGCCCTTATTGACATTATTAATATGCCAAGACTCAGCTTACTTCTGTACTTTTCACTTATGGGGATCAAGTAATTTCTTTTATGGTTTAGTTACTGTAAGTTGGGTATTTATTTGCAACCAAGAGTTCTAATAGGTGTACTTTACACATCTTAAAAAACCAATAAGTTTATTGCATGTATTGACGCAAATTGATCAAGGCATTAAATGCTTGGCTGATCCTCAAACAAGAGGGAATGGATTTGAATTTCCGCAAGAAGGATTTGGGTTAGAAAGAAGGAAAACTTTTCTTCCCATAAAGATTGTGAGATATTTAAAAGGCTCATCCAGGAAAGTTTTAAGAAATTCCTATTCTAGAGATTTTTAAAAAGATAGTAAATTTTCTAGGATGATTTCAGTCTTGTCCTAAAGAGCAGGGGAGGGACAGAATAATTGTCTTCATGTAGGATCTCATCTACTTCACAATTTTATAAAATTGTCCAAACTTTATTCTGGACCTGATTCCTGATTTTAGTTATGAAATTCACCATCCTCGCTCTGCTAGAGTTTCTCAAATGACACTTCACAAACATTCTCATGGGCAGACCCACCCAGATGTCTTCTCCTGAGCTGCTGAGAAATGAAAGAGTTTGTTCTCTTCCTCGTCCTTGACTAACCAGATGTGTCACTTGGCTAGCCAGGAATATTTTTACTGCAAACTATGCTGTTTCCACTGACCACAATTCCAAAACCGTTAAGACAAAAACAGAAAAAGAAGACTATATTCTGGTTTGTTTGATTTTCTGATGTGGACTTGATGAGGCAGATATTATTCCAGGGCCTTAAATCTTTCCCACTAAAATGCCCCACAGCACCTAAAGCCTGCTCCTTTATTCAAGGAACACAACAATGGTACAGTGGGGATGACTGTGTCAAAAAATGATTTTTTTTTTTCTGTACAGAGTGCCACAAGGACTAGAGTATTCTTCTTATGTTGGCGTGACAGCAGTAAGGGTCTAGCCCCGAGTTCATTCCTTCATTTGACATTCATGGTGGTAGGCATGTGGTAGTTGGAGTTGAATCAGACATTGTCCCTGCCATTGACAGACTCACAGCCTAGGAACAGAGTCACATCCACAGCCGCCTAGAATGGAAGAGGTGTGAGCGAAGCACTGGGGGAGTGAAGGAAAGGGGACCGAGCATCTGCTAGCGGGAGGCTTCTGAGAAGAGGCCAACCTGCTTGGCTCTCCGCAGACACATTTGCTGAAGAGAACTGAAAATAACTCTTGTCTTGGAGTGAGAGCTATGACCTGTTAGTCCCAGCTCTGCTTTCTCATTTTTTGTAAATCTTATACAAGCCACTAAATTTTCCTGAGCTCGTTTCCTCAGCAGGCATGCAGAGATCATAAACCTACCTGGCGGAGCACGTGAAAGGGGTTTGTGAGCCATCACGTCTGCGAATCACTGCACATGATTTCCCTCTGTGAGGCTGGAGGGGACTGGATCAGGAGCCTCCTCCAAGAAGAGACTGTGGGCAGAGGGGAAACCCCATGTGTGAGGGAGGGGAATGTCATGGAGGAGCCAAACAGATTCTTTAGGAATATGGACCATTGCTGGTCTCTCTTTTCAGCTTGAAAGAGCAGAAAGCTCAGGCTATCCTAGATGATGAGGTCAACCATTTCTAACAGTTGGGGGCGGGGGCAAGAAAATAAAAATCCCAATTCTGCCTCCCTGGTCTAGCAGAAAGGCTCAAATTTTCTGCTTGGCTGTTTTTTCCACCCTTTGAAAGCTCAGTAATATTTGACAGAATGGGCTGCATCACCATGGAGACATGCACCTGCCAGGTGCTTTGCTGGGCAGGACAAGCAGACATGTGGATGCCGACTGCACGGCCACTTCAGAGACACCAGGAAGGCCCCAGCTTCTTACTGTCTCCAAAGCCCTCAAGTCTTGCTTTTCACCCTCCCTCCCCATTCTTTTTTTTGTTTGTTTTTTCTTTGAGATGGAGTCTCACTCTGTCACCCAGGCTGGAGTGCAGTGGCATGATCTTGGTTCACTGCAACCTCCACCTCCTGGGTTCAAGCAATTCTCCTGCCTCAGCCTCCTGAGTAGCTGGGACTACAGGCGCCTGTCATCACGCCCGGCTAATTTTTTGTATTTTTAATAGAGATGGGGTTTCACCATGTTGGCCAGGATGGTCTCGATCTCTTGACCTTGTGATCTGCCCGTCTCAGCCTCCCAAAGTGCTGGGATTACAGGCTTGAGCCACCGCGCCTAGCCCCTCCCCCTTCTCCAAACCTATTCAACAGTGTATACAGTTCCTCTAATGGGGATGAAGACCTTCACTTCCTAATTTGCTATAAGGGCTAAGATGCCATTCCCCCTGGGGGAGAAAAGAGTGACATCCACACAAAGCTATAATGAATGCCTGTGACATCCTTTGAGAAGAGGGTTGGTAGCTAGAAGTGGGTGAAAAGAGGGCCCAGAAGTACTCAGTGTTCGGGAACCCAGAGCAAAGCCCCACTTGCACAAGAGATGGCGCTGTCAAAACGCTGCTCCCTCCACAGTTTTCTCTAGGATTGGTCCTATTAATGGTACCTGAAATTTGTGACTGCTATGTGCTTTCTGTCAGAAGACTAGAATGATGGGGCTAATATATTGGTTTTTTAAACAGGAAAGAATGTAAATTTTGGAAAATATTGGGTTTACTGTTGATCTTCATCTAATTCTGGAAGAAGTTATTTGGTAGAGATTTGTAGGGCCATTTCAAAAGAAAATAGTTTTCATGAGTTATAAGCAAAGGCTCAGTTAGGAATTTATAGCTTGCAGCTTACCTTCTTTCAGGCAAGTATGGTATGCAAAGGAGGCAATGAATAAGCATTTGTGAAATAAATGAAGGCAGATTTGAAATAGTCAGTTATAATAAAAATGTATTTTAAAATGGAAACGTAGAGACAAGAAAAAAAACTGTTGGAGAAAAAGAAAAAATGGATTTTAAAAAAGAAAAAAATCAGAAATAAATATTTTAGTATCTGGAATGATTGAATGACCACAAATAAACATGAGATTTAACTCCAAGATTCCTAGAAACCAAAGCAAAAAAGTAACTGTTAAGCTCTCTTATTCTCTTGATATTTGACAAAAATGAAAACAAACAAACAAACAAAGAATTATGCCTGAATAGATATTGAAAATTTTTTTTTTCTGGCATTAAATTCAGTGTGAAATTTATTGCATGAAAATTCTCTTTTACAAGGAACAACGAAAAACCCAGTAAGTTTGAAAAGCTATAGACAAATAGACCTTTTCATACTGATGCTCTATAAAAGTGAGCGCTTCATACTGAATCATAACTCACTTAAGACATTTTTGCAGGGAACTAATACAGACTAGAAACATTTCTTTAGCAACCCCAAAGGAAACGAGTAAATAAATAATGTGTGGTTTGGTGCAGATCTCTCAAATATCAGATCTAGGGATGGAGTTTTAGATCCTATAACATTGACAGCAGAAATGTCTCGTTCTGTACTTTTGGTGAGGGAGAAGGCTAAATGCTTTAGATAGCAGACATGCAGAAGCAAATTTAATATTATACTACGAAACCTTAGGAATTTGATAAAAAGGATTACCCAGAGAAGTAATGTAGTGTAGAAAAATAAGAGCCCAGGATACCATTCGCATAGACTGGGTTTCAAAATCTGACTCAGTGATTACTATGTGACCACCTTGACCAAGTGCTCCTCTCAGCTTCAGGATTCTATTTGCCAAAATGTGAATAATGTGCCTTTCAAGGTTAACTGAGAATTAGAAGATGTCGTGTAGTAGGTAGTATTAGCTGCAGCTGCAAGTAGCAGAAAAAAACAAAAATAACAGTGACTTCAATAAGGTAGAAGTTTATTTTTCACTCATCTTCTAGACCAGGGACCAGACTCCTTCTAGCGTGTTGTTGTACCACGAATGGCTTCCATTCCCAAGATCCCTTCATGGTCCAAAATGGCTGCTGGAGTTCCTGAATTACCTTCACATCGCAGCACGCAGGCAGGAAGAAGAAAGGGAGAGGGCATATTATTTTCTTTTAAGAACACTTCTGTCTACATCCCTTTGGCCAGAATTTTGTCACAAAGTCTCACCTAGCCTCAGGGAAAGGTGAGAAATGTCATCTTTGTTCAGTACAACCCAGTTAAATATGGGACACCCAGTTACATCAGAATTTTAGATAAACAATAATTTTTTGAGCATAGGTATGTCTCATGCAATATTTGAAACATACATTTTTTTCATTGTTCATTTGGGATTCAAATTTAACTGGATGTCCTATATTTTATCTGGCAACTCTAGTTAAAAATCAAGGATCCTATTACTAATTGAGGGTGAAGGGGCACAGGGAGGAAGGGTGAACATTGAAGGACAATCAGAAGTCTCTGCCACAAAGTGAGACCCCTCAAAGTGGGTGGCAATAAATGGTTGGTCCTCTCTTCCCTTTCCCTGTGAGGCAAGGTAAAACCAGAGGGTGGCTGCAGGGATAACTGCTGGTAGAGCCAACATCTGTTTTTGAAATAGAATCAGTGTTCTATTTCAATGGCTAGTTTTATCACACAAAACATGTATATTTGGTTAAGACCTCAGAGATATCTGCTCTATGCATGAAATAGACAACTGTGGCCTGAAAAGCAACATTAATAAAAGCACTGCTTCTTTTTAATCACAAAAATGCTCAGTCTCATCTCTGCAGAAAGTCTATTTCTGGACTCATCCGTAAGCTAATGGACCCATCAACTGAGTTGGTTGCAAGGAAACCTTCATGTCATGAAAGAAAGGCCTGCGGGGCATGGCTGGGGGTGCAATGGACTATTTGTGTTCCTCCAAAATTCATGTATTGAAACCCTAATCCCAATATGATTATATTAGGAGGTGGAACCTTTGGGAGGTAATTAAGTCTTGAGGATGGAGCCCTCATGAATGAGATTAATGCCCTTATAAGAAGAGTCCAGGGAACTAGCTTGCTCTCTTTCCTCCATGTGAGAATACAAAAGGAAGACGGCCATCTGCAACCCAGAATAGGGCCGTCACCAGAGCCCAACCATGTTGGCACCCTGATCTATCTCAGACCTCCAGCCTCCAAAACTGTAAAAAATAAGTTTATGTTGTTGATGAGTCACGCAATCTACAGTACTTTGTTATGGCACCTGACCAGCCTGAGACAGGAAGGATTCAGTCTATTACTTACCCACTTGCTCCCCGCTGCCAATATTTTCACTTTTGTGTGGCTCACCTGAGATTGTTCTTTCTGATTGTTGTTACCAAATGTTTTAGCTTCTTCTCAAGGCCACTCTGAGTTCCTGACTCTAAAACCATGTCATCAGTATAATGGAGGAAGTCCCCAAATGCTGTGGAAAACAGAGCATGAGTTCATTTTAGTTAATAGCAGAAGTAAATTATTTGGATTAAAGGTAAAATAAAGTGGGGTCAGGACATAGACCTGTTTTGTAGGATTTAGAATGAGAAGTTGCTTTATCAAAAAAATTGTTCTTATGAGCAATATTGTGTTGCAAGCTTTGATGAAGGATTATTTGGCTGTAATCTACATGGAGAATATCAGATCTGCCCATACTCAAGTTTTCAGATTGGCAATGGCCTGTGAACTGGTCTTTCTACTTCTACTCTCCCTCCAAATCCGTTCTTCACAAAGCAGCAAGAGTGATCAGTGATCATCATAAGACATATCTCAGTATAGGCTGGGCACAGTGGTTCACACCCGTAATCCCAGGACTTTGAGATGCCAAGGCAGGAGGATTACTTGAGGCCGGCAGTTTGAGACCAGCCTGGACAACATATAGAGACACCGATTCTATTAAAAATGTAAAAATTAGCTATCAGTGGTGTGTGCTTGTAGTTTCAGGTACAGGAGGATTGCTTGAACCCAGGGTTTCAAGGTTACAGTGAGCTAGGATTGCACCACTGCACTCCAGCCTGGGTTACAGAGCAAGATGCTGCCTCTAAAAGAAAAAATTAAAAACACACACACACACACACACACACACACACACACACACATCTCAGTATAAACTGCCTGAGATCTCTAATGACTTCTCGTTGCTAGTAATACTATACCCCTTACCAGGCTGAAAAGGCCCCATCCAGTCTGATTTTCTTTTTATATTTTGACCACACTGCAGTGGGTTGAATGGTGGCCCCCAAAATATATGTCCACCTACAAATCCCTGGAACCTGTGAATATTACCCTACATAGCAAAAATATGTGATTCAACTAAGAATCTTGACAAGAGGCACTTATCCTGGATTATTCAGGTAGGCTCTAAATGCAATCACATGCATCCTTGTAAGACACACACACAGAGAAGAAGACACACAGAGAAGAGGACACACAGAGAAGAAGACACACAGGGAAGAAGACACACAGAGAAGAGGACACACAGGGAAGAAGACACACAGGGAAGAAGACACACAGAGAAGAAGACACACAGGGAAGAAGACACACAGAGAAGAGGACACACAGGGAAGAAGACACACAGAGAAGAAGACACACAGGGAAGAGGACACACAGGGAAGAGGACACACAGGGAAGAAGACACACAGGGAAGAGGACACACAGGGAAGAAGACACACAGAGAAGAAGACACACAGGGAAGAGGACACACAGGGAAGAAGACACACAGGGAAGAGGACACACAGGGAAGAGGACACACAGGGAAGAAGACACACAGGGAAGAGGACACACAGGGAAGAGGACACACAGAGAAGAGGACACACAGAGAAGAGGACACACAGGGAAGAAGACACACAGGGAAGAGGACACACAGAGAAGAAGACACACAGGGAAGAGGACACACAGGGAAGAGGACACACAGGGAAGAAGACACACAGGGAAGAGGACACACAGAGAAGAGGACACACAGAGAAGAGGACACACAGAGAAGAGGACACACAGGGAAGAAGACACACAGGGAAGAGGACACACAGAGAAGAAGACACACAGGGAAGAGGACACACAGGGAAGAGGACACACAGAGAAGAGGACACACAGAGAAGAGGACACACAGAGAAGAGGACACACAGAGAAGAGGACACACAGGGAAGAGGACACACAGAGAAGAAGACACACAGGGAAGAGGACACACAGAGAAGAGGACACACAGAGAAGAGGACACACAGAGAAGAGGACACACAGGGAAGAAGACACACAGGGAAGAGGACACACAGAGAAGAAGACACACAGGGAAGAGGACACACAGAGAAGAGGACACACAGAGAAGAGGACACACAGGGAAGAGGACACACAGAGAAGAAGACACACAGGGAAGAGGACACACAGAGAAGAGGACACACAGAGAAGAGGACACACAGAGAAGAGGACACACAGGGAAGAAGACACACAGGGAAGAGGACACACAGAGAAGAAGACACACAGGGAAGAGGACACACAGGGAAGAGGACACACAGAGAAGAGGACACACAGAGAAGAGGACACACAGAGAAGAGGACACACAGGGAAGAGGACACACAGGGAAGAGGAGGAGGCAATGTGACCACAGAGGTAGAGACTGGAGAGATGTGGTCACAGCTAAAAAACTTCTGAGCCACCAGAAGAGGCAAGGAACAGGTTCTCCCCTGGAACCTTTGGAGGGAGGGCAGCCTTGTCACCTTAATTTCAGATTTCTGGCTTCCAGATCTATGGGCGAATACATTTCTGTTGTTTTAAGCTGCCCAGTTTGTGGTAATTTGTTACAGCAGCTGCAGGAAACTAATACACCTGCCATGACTGTTACAAGTCTGCTGGGTTATTCTTGTCATTCAAGGCTCAGGTTAAATGCCACCTCCTCAGATGTGCTCACCTGATTGCCCAGTGTTAAGTCAGCTCTCCCTGACTCTTCAGTCACTCTGGGTGTTTTCAGAAGGAGGGAGTGATTGGGTAATTACATGCGACTAACAGGAGAAACGGGATGAGTATTGAGAACTGAGGAAATAAGGCACAAAGAGGCTTAGCTTAATAACTTGTCCATTGTTGCACCTTAAATGGAACCAGATACAAGCCAGGAACCAGATACAAGCTCCCTGACTCCAGAGCTCGTGCCCATTCTCTCCAAGCTATACTGGCTCTTGGCAAGGTGAGAGATACTGCCAAATGATCATTTGAGCAGGGGCGTGTATATTCTCTGTCATAGTTATAAAATTGCAGAGGCCCTTGGTGCATTCCATTCCTCCTCTCCTCTTCCCTAACAGCCTCCTCCCGCCTGTCATGCTTGTTGACAGAGGTAGAGGAAGCACAAGTGGAGAATGACCACTCACTTTCACCCACATCAGATAGCCATTCTGAAGGATGAAGATAGCAAAAGGGGGCTGACGGCTTATTACACGAACAAAAGCAATGGCCCATAAGGTGTGTAATTGGACATAGACTTACACTTTGGTCTGCCACTTAGCAGTGGTAATTAATTGAAGGTTATAAACATGTTTGATCCGGGTGTTTTCTTCTTTGTTTCAGGCAGCTAATTGCTCATGAAGAAATTGTCTAAAGAGAGTCTTTTTTTTTTTGGTTTTCAGCCAAGCTTTTAATGAAAAGATTATAAAATAACAGTTTCTCATCACTGTACATGAAGACTGCATCCTTCCAAATGGAGAGAGCAGTCATCCGTGAATTACTTTTCTATGACACTGGATGGCTGTGTAGCTGCAGCTCTGACCTGAATTTATACAAACTCTCGAGGGACATCCACTCAATGTGATGAGTGGCAGTGGTGGTGGCCAGTGCAGAAGTGAGATCCTGATATCCTTTCCCGTTTCTGTCCTAAAATAGGACATGATCCCTGTTCTAGTTCCAGTTAAACAAAACAGCAATGACCTCCTCCATTTCCACTCCCCCTTAAAGTATTTGTGAGAGTGAGCCAGTGCCCAGTTTAGGGGACCCCCCAGGGGGCAGGGGGAAGCTAGTGATGGGTGGGGTACAGAGAGGGGAGTCCCCTCAGTACCTGGCCCCATGGGGCCCCATCAAGTGGAGTGAGAGAGCTCTGGGGATTGAGAGGCAATATTCTTGATCTAGGTTCTCCATGGATGGCTGTTTGACAGAGCCATTGTCAATTTTAGCTTTCATGTGTCCTAAGGAGAAGAGAAGGCTGGGCGTGGTGGCTCATGCCTGTAATCCCAGCACTTTGGGAGGCTGAGGTGGGAGGATCACTAAAAGTTAACATATTTTCAAATATAAAGCTCAGAAGAATATCAGATTGAGTCTATATATTTGTAGGATATGTGCATTTTTTTTTATGGTAAGAGACAAGATGGCCTTGGGAGCAGGATCAGCATCAATATTTAAAGGAAGGAGTTACCAGATATGCAGAGCTGACCCATAATTTGTGTAGAATAGTATGAAAGGAGAGGACACCGACTTGCTTCTCGTTAAGAGATGGATTCTTAACGAGAGGCAAGTCTCTATGTCTTCTCCTTTCCTTAATTCCTCCCTTTTTGAATCTAAGCTGGCCATAGTGACTTGCTTGACTAATAAAATACAGTGAAAATGATGTTCTGGGACTTCTGTGGTTAGGTCATAGGAAGTGTTGTAGTTTCTGCCTGGGTCTCCTGGAACGTTCCCTCTCAGAGCGGTCCCTCTTGGAACCAGGTGGCATACTGTAAGAAGCCCAGGCCACATGGAGAGGCCCGAAGTAGGTGCTCCAACTGAGCTTCCCTCCCACAGCCAGTATCAGCTGCCAGCTATCTGAGTGTGCCATCATAGACACGGATCCCAATCAAGCCTTCAGCTGAGCGCAGTCCCAGCTAACATCTGACTGCAACTGTAAGAGAAAGCCCAAATAAGAATCATCCAGCTGAACCAAGTCAACCCATAAAATCATGATAAATAATAAATTGCAGTTTTAAACAACTATGTTTTGGGTGGCATTCTATGGAACGATGGATACTTAGAACAGAATTTGGTACCTGGAGTGCTGCCATAATGAAAACTTAAAATGTGGGACGTTGGCTTTGGGAACGTCCAAGCAGCAGGAAGAAGCTGTGAGGTCCCTGAGGAAACTATTAATGAGAACTAGAGGGAAAATGAGGACATTGTTATTGGAAGCTGGAAAAAGGCATCCTTTGTTTTGTAATGATGGGTAATTTGGTATACCGTTGCTTTTGGTAACATGAAAAACAGAAAATATATCTAGGAAATGGCAGATTTGGCTAAGGAGACTTCCAGGCAGAATGCTAAACATGCTTAATGGTTTCTCTTAGGCAAGTATGGTAAGGTATGAATATAGGGAAGTGAACTCCCTGCTACCATAATGAACTCTTCAGTTTCAAGCAAAACTTAGATAGAATATAAGAAGCCAGACTTACTGGGTTTAGAAAGAAAGCTATTTTCCATTCTAAGCCTCTCCAGCTGGAAAAAAAATTCTCAAAGTAAGACATGATATAAGGTAATGATCATCTCAGAGATACGGCTCTAAGACGCTCGCTAAGATTTTAAAAACCTTGAAGGTGACATACCGTAAGAAGCCCAGGCCACATGGAGAGGCGAAAGTCTATTTCACAGACTTTGAAGGATTCTGAAGGGCATTGTTCCATAGCACCTGTTAGCCCAAGCAGAAAGTGGCATATCTTGAAGAGATTTGTAGGTATGTATTTTGACTAATGGAGTGAACCTGAAAGAGTCTTTAGGAAACTTACAAAAAATTTAAGAGAATTGTACATGCAAAAGCACCATCAGCCTGAACTAAATAGGAAAGAGACAGTTCAAACTGTAGAGAGCCTTCTATGGGTAGGAAGCAGGACAAGTAGGCTACTAAGCTGCAAACATGGCCATTTCTTATGGAAAAGGAAGAATGATTCAGAGAGCAGAATCAAAATCCCAGTAGGAGTGGGGAGCCAAGAGCTACAATCATTCCCAGGGAGGCACGACTGGGAACTCACTAATCAAGGATCTGGCAACATGCACCTGGCTGGAGTTTAGAATTGCTATGGATCAGTGACTGTGATGTGCCTCCCATTTCTTTCCCTGTTGAATAAAAGCTTTAGTGAAGTTATCCTATCTCTGTATCACCACTGTATTTATGTGTGTGGGACAGATAACTTGTCTCTTCATCTCACAGGTCTTCAGACTGAGAAGAGCTGTACTCAGGGACCTGCACCCCAAGGAGGCTCATCTGCATCAAGATCTGACTTAGGTGATAAAATCCTGGACCTCAAGCTTGAGTGGATGCCATAATGGGATGAGACTTTTGGGTCTTAGGAGGAGATACGTGTATTTACCATGTGGGAGGAATGAAAATAATATGCAATCAGCGAGCAGACTGTGACAAAGATGACTGCAAATTCTTTGACCCTCTTACTGTTAAGAGTTATTGTCTTATCTCCCTTCTCTTGAATCCAAGCTGGCCCTGGGAAATTGCTTGACCAATAGAATACACAAGAAGTGAAGTTTGGGACTTGTGAATGTAGGGCATTAGAAGCCTTGCAGTTCCTGCCTGGATCTCTTGAAAAGCTTTCTCATAGAATACTCCTTTTTAGAATCCCACCATTCTGTGGATTCTAAATTCTGTGAGAAGCCCAAACCACACAAACTACATATAGATGCTCAATCAGTAACCCCAGAAGAACTCCCAGTCCTCAGTGAACATTGACTGGTGGCCATAGGAGTTGTCATCTTGGACATCCAGCCCAGTTCAGCGTTCAGATGACTGCAGCCCCAGCTGCCATCTGACTGCATCTGCATGAGACTATAGGTGAAAACTTCCCACCTGACCCAGTCAACCCACAGAACCATGAGAGATCATAGTAAATTGTTTTAAGCCATTAAATTTTGATGATGGTTTGTTATGTAACAAGAGAAAACCAGATGAGGTTAAATATTAGAGGTCAACAGTCATGGTTTCAAATCTTAAGTTCATCGTTTATCAACTATGTGATTGTGGGCAAGTCGCCTAAAATATCTAAGCTTCATTTTCCTCATCTATAAAATGGGAATCAAAACAGAATCCACCTAATGGGTTTGTTATGGGAATTAAAAGAGAGAATGTATGAAAAGCAACAGTACAGTGACAGAGAGAAAGTGGGTCAGTAGGTAGTTACTATGGTTAGTAAATCAGTGTGAGTCATCTGTTTTTGTTGAAAGGTAGATGAGATGCTTGTGGCCATGTGGGAAGAATTAATTTAAGAACCTGGTCATTTTACTAAGGACCTGAGAGTAAGGCTAGGTCATTAGCATCTTTGTATTTGCTGTCCATTTTTCTATAATGGACTATAGGGGATTTTGATTCATGGGGGAAGTGTTCTGAAAAAAATCCCGGGCTCAAAAGAAATAGAAACACTTGGCCTTTTAAAATGGGGCTGTTAGGGTTCCATAGACAGCACTTACCACCTCCACATGTGCTGAGCAGGCCTAGCTCATTAAGGTCACAGTGAGCAGCTGAGCAGACCCAGTCCTTGTTACAGTGAAACCAGAGGCACTAGCCTAGAGAGAAGGAGATGGGGCTCTAAAGCCCCCTGGGCTAGGATGCTTAGAGGGCATCCTAGGCCCTCTAAGGCCTAGGATGCTGCTGCTGTCCACTGTGTGTGCATGTGGATGGGTGAGTGGGTGCTAGAATTCCACATGGGGTGAGGGCAAACTTAAAGAGGCTGGACCCAAGCCGAGAGGTTTAAAGGAATGTCTTGATGTTCAGCACATCACCGTACTGATGTGTTCAGTGAGCTTTGCCACCCATTCATTTATTTATATAGGCATTCACTCATTCAACAACCATTTATGGCATACCTCTATGCACCAGGCCCTGTGCTATGCTCTGGGGATGCACGACACATAAAAGACAGTTTCTCCCCTGTGATCATGAGGGGCTCATGAACCAGCAGAGGAGACAGACAGGTGAACAGGAAGTATGGCCAGGGGGTAAGTACCACAGTAGAGGGCAACATGGGAGTGCAGAGGAGGGGCTCCAATTCTGGCATCAACCTACTCCACCTTGGGATAAAGTTCTAAACGGGGAAGCAAGTGAGGCATGAGCTGCGTCTGGAAAAAGGGACAGGCTTGGGATTGACTGAGTGAGCTGTAGGCAGAAGCCACAGACCAGAGACACTGAAGGACAGGGCCACACTGGCCTCTAGGGGCCATAGACTGGCGCGCTCTAAGGCAGCCCTGGAATCTGGTGGGACTGTTCCACAACTCCCGTGGGGCCTGCAGAGAGCAAGTGTCTCTCACAGGCACAGATTAAAGCAAAGCATCTCAACTATGTCTTGGTTTTGGCTCCACAGATGACTTCTGTGTGGGCGAATCTTCTTAACGCGTTCTCTTACTTTTTATTGTCCATGCTGTAAAACATTTTTTTTTTTAAAAAGCTAAAATAAACTTCCAGAGTTCAAAATGGCAGACTGTGACTAGAGCCAATGTCCTTTTCCTTTCAATGTTGGTTTGTCTGCCAAATGATCTCATACTTACTTGGTGAGCCTCTGCCTCCTCGACTCCTGTCTTTTCTTTCCTCCACCTCCCCATTCCTGGCCACATGAGGTTCTCATCAGCATCATTGTGGTCAAAGGACTAGGCCCTGGGGTGCAGTCTGCCCTGACTCTGTTTGGGGTTTGGCTGAGGGAATTTACTTGTATCCCTATTTAGAAGCTGAATTGCCTACAGAGGATTGGGACTCAACATGACATTTTCTGTTAGTGACAGTGTAGAGCTCTCTATTTCCTTACCCAACTGATTGTCTAGGACTAAGTTAGGAATTGCTTTCTCCCTGGAGTAATTGTACAACATGGGCCAGCCATGGTCAAGTACAATCTGAGTGTAATGTTCATCAGCATCAGTTGGTGAGGACCCTAATTCTACACTGAGAACTCCTTCAGGGCAGGAAGCCAATTTCCCAACACTGGCCAGCTCTGTGACATCTGGAAGGGGCTCTGTAGTATTTGTTGAATTTAATCTGGATACCACCCAGGCAGGCAACAGCTCTCCGGTTCACCTTGTTATGAGAGAGGCCGTCTCTTCAAATACTAATAATGATAATGGTAACAAAACACTGTTACTGTTTATTGAGCCTTGATGCTTTGTCAGGTACTAGGATAAGGACTTTATATCCTTTACCTGCTTTGAGAGTCAGAATCTCTGGGTGCATAGGTTTCACCGTCCTCATTTTACTGATGAAGAAATGAAATCTCAGAGAGTAGGCAGCTTGCAACAGCCTGGTTGTTGGGGCTCAGAATCTTGGACAGTCCATTATGAAGACCCTGACTCTTTTTTATTTTTGTTTTTTTGAGACAGAGTTTTACTCTTGTTGCCCATGTTGGAGTGCAATGGCACGATCTTGGCTCACTGCAACCTCCGCCTCCCGGGTTCAAGTGATTCACCTGCTTCAACCTTCCGAGTAGCTGGGATTACAGGCATGCGCCACCACACCTGGCTAATTTTGTATTTTTACTAGAGATGGGGTTTCTCCAGGTTGGTCAGGCTGGTCTCAAACTCCAGACCTCAGGTGATCCACCCGCCTCAGCCTCCCAAAGTGCTGGGATTACGGGACCTTGACTCTTATGTGTGATGTTTTGCGAATGACTGCTCTAACACTGGTGGAGACCTAACCCTACAGAATTCCCCAGGTACCAGGAAGCTGGGGGACAGATTTATACTCAGTGTTCCTCTTAGGCATCACCTTTGTCTAGAGCAGACATCTAACTCTCTTTCCTTATGGAGGACTGAGGGAGAAGCAGGAATCAAGCTTACACAGTCGAAGGCTCAGTTTTAGCGCCCAAGCAGCAAAGAGATAAATGCCATCCTAATTCCCACTTAAAGTAAGCAAACCAGCCCCGGGGCTCACATGGACAGGAAGAACCTGAGGGATTCTGTAGGTCTGTTTATTTTGCTTTGTATTTGACCTTGCATTACATTCACCAAGCAACTCCCAGTGAATGCAGAAACCTTTCCTCTGCCTTGGGAACATTTTCATACAAACAGGAACACAGCACAGATGACAAAAATTAAGATGTACTCTCCAGCTTGCCTTGCTGTATTATTTAAAACAATTACTGTATGATTTTCCTTTCACATAGCCATGGAAACCCTGCTGAAAGGATTTAATACAATTTATTGTGTGAAGCTTAAGAAGAAATCTGTTTCCCCAGTGCTGAAAAACAAAGCAAACCAATTTCTCCCCACTTCCTACAAGGTGTGATGGATGCAAATTGTGAACTGGTGACCTCACCCAGCAGGGACTGAGCTTTCTGGGAAAGCATTCTGGAGATAAGTGGACCTGTTTCTTTTAGAGGCAGCAGAAAACAAAGCTGGTGCCAGAGGAATGATAATCTCCTTTGATGTGCCCGGAACTGCTTGACTGTTTCAGAAAGGGAAGCACAGCTCTGAGTGGCAGTACTACAATGCCTTTCAGTAAACACAATAGACAAATTTCCCTGCCAGGTTACCCCAGGAGCCTCTCCACTCACAGGATCCTCTTATAGGTATCTTGGTGTCAGCCATGGGATCCTAGGAAGGAGAGTTGCTTGACACCACGCTCTGAATAGAGGGTGGCCTCACTTTGGAGCCTATTAGTACCAATGGCACAGGTCAACCCTATCTGCCTGTTAGAAACTCCTAAGGAGCTTCAGAAGACATGGAAGCTTAACTCCCAGAACTAATAGATTATATGAGAACCTATATTTTAAACAGCTCTTCAGATGATTATGTGCAACTAGGGCTGAGATCCACTGCTCTGGGACTTGAACTTCTTTAGGTTGAACTCTTTTGTCTTCTTACTTTCTGATTCTCAGCTAGAGACCCAGGGCCTGATGATCTGTAAACCTAAAAAGGCTGCTGTAGCACAAAACTCATCCCTGCAGCTCAGCTCTTCATCCCTAAATTCAGTGGGTGAAGGGAAGAATATTAAATTGCAGAAGAATTCCCAAAAATTGGGGAAACTGGGTAAAGGGTTCACTGGACCTCTCTGCATTGTTTTTGCAACTTCCTGTAAGTCTATAAAAATTTCTAAACAAAACATTTTTTAAAATTGCAGCTGAAGACTTGAATTCAAATTCTGGATTTTTAAATTATTAGGTATGGGACTTAGGGAAATAAAAGACCCTCTGGGACTTTTCCTTTGGAAGATAGGACAATTATTTTTATTTATTACATGATCAAATGAGAAAATAAAATTCTAGACCTAGATTTAGCTGGGGTCTCTTTGCCCCTTAAGGGGTAAAAGAGATTGTTCAAACCCTCTGAGTCCATTTTCTGCTGCTATAACAGAATTCCTGAGAATGGGTAATTTGTAAAGAAAAGAAATTCAGTTCCCACAGTTCTGGAAGCGGAGAAGTCCAAAATCAAGGGACCGGTAGGGTTGGTATCTGCTAAGGACCTGGTCTCCATTTCCAACATGGTGCCTGGAATTCTGCATCCTTCAGGAGGGACAAACGCTCTTCCTCACATGGTAGAAGAGTGGAAGAGAGCCAACCCACTTTCTCAACTCCCTCAAGACCTCCTGGCCACTGCCTTTTTAAAATGGTAGCTATGATTTATTGAGTGCTGATTACATGGCAGCAGCTGTGTTAGGTTCCTTACATGTATCATATTAATCTTGCAAGGAAGAAAGTGTTAGATCCGTGATGGAAACTGAGGCTCAGAGAGGTTGAGGAATTTTCCCAAATTAACACAGCAAGTGTCAGAGGTAGGCTCCAAAACCTATGTTCTTTCCGTACTTCAGGCTACAGATGGCAGAACTCATAAACAGGTTTTGTTATCAGAAGAACAGACTACCCAAAAGGTAAGTTTATGAGAATTGTTGAGTGATCTCTATATATGGTTATGTCTGCTCTCTAAGCACCCATGTGTTCATGTAAGAATAACTACCTCAAAGTAGTGGATATCTGCATATTGCCTGGAATGGTGCTGGGTACACAACACAATTGGTGCTTGGCGAATGGAGGTGTTGGTTGTAGTGCTGGCAGTCTTTGTTTTGTATGGTGGGAGTGGTGGTAAGCTAGTCCCATTATGTGATGTGGACATATTGTGCAAACCCTTTTTATGGTGGGATTAATCCATTCACAAAGACAGAGCTTTCATGGCCTAAACATCTCCCAAAAGGCCTCACCTCCCAACACTATTCCGTTGGGGATGAAGTTTCAACATGAGTTTGGGAGGGGACAAAAACATTCAAACTATTGCACCCTTGAACTACAGATTATGGAACTTCTAGTTACTTCCTCCAGAGTCACAGGAGTTTTGGGGTAAATTACATGTTTGTGGTTGGTCACCTTGGGTTTTGAGCTCCTCCTTCCACTAAATTAATCAATTAGGTATTGTCTCACCCAAATATGGTGCCCAAGCAGCAAAGAGATAAATGCCATCCTAATTCCCACTTAAAGTAAACAAACCAGCCCTGGGGCTCACATGGACAGAGGAGGAGACTGAGGGATTCGGTAGGTCTGTTTATTTCAGTCTATGTTTGACCTTGTACTGCATTCGCCAAGTAAGTCAATTGCTAACTTTCCCCAAACAAACCTCTTCCATAGGCATTTTTTTGTATGTGTAGGTGACCTTACTGAAGACTTGGAAAGATGAAAGGAATTATACCACAGCCTTAGAAACTGACTCAAACACAGGGTCATCCAATTCTGCTTCCAAAAGTTCCTTGGACCCCTTCATGTTTCCTGGTCCTCACCTCTTCTGTTCCCATCTTCCCTCCTGTCTTTTCCTTTCACTCCCCTGCCCCCAGGTTTCTGCCCATTTATTTCTTTCTATTTTTTTAATGTTGGCTTTTATTTTAGATATAGGGGGTACATGTGCAGGTTTGTTATATAGGTATAATGCACCCAGGTAGGGAGCATAGTACTCAATAAGTAGTTTTTCAACCTATACCCCCGTCCCTCCCTCCCATCTCTACTAGTCTGCAGTGTCTATTGTTCCCACGTTTATGTCTATGTGTGCTCAGTATTTAGCTCCCACTTATAAGTGAGAACATGCAGTATTTTGTTTTCTGCTCCTGCATTAATTAGCTTAGGATTATGGCCTCCAGCTCCATCCATGTTGCTGAAAGGACATGATTTCATCCTTTTTTATGGCTGCATAGTATTTCATGGTATACATGTACCACATTTTCTTTATCCAGTCCACCACTGATGGGCACCTAGGTTGATTCCATGTCTTTGCTATTGTGAATAGCTAGGTGATGGACATAAGAGTGCATGTGTCTTTTGGTAGAATTATCTATTTTGGGGAGTATGTCTACCCAGAAATGTGATTGCTTAATCAAATAGTAGCTCTGTTTTAAGTTTTTTGAGAAATTTCTAAACTGCTTTCCATAGTGACTGAACTAGTTTACATTTCCACCAACAGTGTGTAAGTGTTCCTTCTTCTCCATAGCCTCGCCAGCATCTGTTGTTTTTTGACATTGTAGTAATAGCCATTCTAACTGGTGTGAGATGGTATCTCATTGTGGTTTTGATTTGCATTTCTCTGATTAGTGATGATGAGCATTTTAAAATATGTTTATTAGTCACTTATGTTTCTGATGTGGGCAACTTTAGCTATTCCCTTTGTTTCCTTGACTCTCATCTTTCCTCCAGGAAACCTATCAAAATATTTTCTGATCTATCCTACCCTTCTAAAGCTCCATGGAAATTCAGTTGGTCAACAAAAGCCAGCCCCCAACTCCAACCTAGATGTGATGGTCACAGCCAGCTCAAGCTTGCTGTCCACTGAACTTAATGCCCTATACCGTGTCACCACTAGCCCTGTGGAAGTCCCAAAGAGTCAGAGATGGGAGCGCTTGTAACTCAAACTTCCACTGACTTTCCAGGCTTAAATCAGGAGACTACATTCTGGACTTTGGGAATTTAAAAATTTAACATTTTTGGAAAGAAAGGATGTGTAGAGGCTTCTTACACCTTGAATAAAAAATGGCATTTTGGAATGTAAGCAAGTGAGACTACTAAGAATTAAATTTCATCAGAAATACATAAATTTACAAAAAGAAGAAGAAAAAGGAGGAGGAGGAGGAGGAGGAGAATGCACTAGGCAGAGTGCCCTCTGCCAAACCTCATTCAAGAGGAATTTGGAGTGATGTTGTTGCCCACAAACCTCCTGCCAACAAGCCTACCTGGAGAGGACCGGGGCTGGTATTCTGCAAACAGTTCCTTATTTGTTCTCCTTCCTGTGGGTCTGTGTGCACTCAGATGATGCGAATCAGATGATGGGGAGTCTTGAAATGGATAACTAGAAGTTGGAAGGAATCTGATTGGTTCTTTCTGTCCAGGAGTAGCTCCATGATAGGGTTTGCTGTGTTCCCACCCAAATCTCATCTTGAATTATAGCTGCCATAATTCCCACATGTTGTGGGAAAGACCTGGTGTGAGACAATTGAATCATGGGGGTGGTTTCCCCCATACTGTTCTCATGGTAGTGAATAAGTCTGAGGAGATATGATGGTTCTATAAGGGGTTTTCCCTTTCAGTTAGCTCTCATTCTCTCTTGACTGCTGCCATGTAAGACGTACCTTTTGCTTTCTGCCGTGATTGTGGGGCCTTCCCAGCCACATGGAACTGTGAGTTCATTAAACCTCTTTTTCTTTATAAACTACCCAGTCTCAGGTATGTCTTTATCAGCAGCCTGAAAATGGACTAATACACTCCAAAAAGCCTTCCCACCTTCTTCTCCCTTGAGTATCTACATGAGACCTAGAGTAGCTTTGTCTAAGATGGTGTCCTTGAGAATTGTCTTCTCGCCCAGGCAGAGTTGATTAGCTTCCCTGCTGTGCTGCTGTGAGATGCTGTCCATACCTCCATCAGAACAGACTGGACCTTCTACTTGCAACTGTTTGCTTGCACGTTGGGTCACTCTTTCCCCTCACCCCCTGCACTAGCTGGTGAGGTTCTTAAAGCAGGAAACACATATTTTCCAACACATAACACAACCCCTGGTGCAGAGAAGACATTTGATAAATGTTTGCTCTAAGAATCAATGAATGAGGTCTCACCAAAAAAGAGTACTGAGTTTGCTAGGGTTATTTATTTTAATATTATGCAAAACACAGAGCAGGCATCACCTTCTGTTTCTAAATCCTTTGTGATTGATTAATCAACAAGTTATTACTGAAGCTAGACACAGCTAAGACCCAGGTGAGAGGGAAGCAATGGCAACCACATACTTTGAGAGGTTTATTAATCGACTGTAAAATAACAATGCTGCATCACATTATTAGAGTCATTCTGCCTTAGAGCTCAGGCTTCTACTTACAAAGTGCCTTGTTTAATTAAAAAATATCCTAGCAAGGATAAAGGATAGAACATTTTATAATTACTTGCCAATAATCATCAGCTCACCCATTATAGGGCAAGATTAAAATTCAGATCTACAGAACTTGAGAGTCTGCTCTTACACATTTTTCCTTGGAGTAGTTCATTTCTGGAGAGAGACACTAAATACTTCTAGTGGGCAGGGATGTGTCTCTTAGCAGCAGAAGGCAGGACTCAGTTCCCAGTGACCCCTTGTCCTTCTTCCTCTGAGGTCCTCTACACCTGGCCTGTGGTATATGAGGACTTCTTAGCTTCCAGGTCAATGCTGGCTCTGAGAATGGAGACAGACAACGGGAAGCTGCTGAGATACTTGCCAAGCCTCAATGCTTATGCCTATTTTGTGACATTGTGTTGAGACAGCATGATATGTACTCATCTTTACTTCATGGAAAGTCAGTCCATACACATTTACTGAGTACCTTCTGTTGTAGGTGCTGAGGATTCTAGGTGAACAGGGAAGTCATGATCCCTATCCTGATGGACTAGTGGAGAAGATAGACATTTAACAAATAAATGATTATGAATGTGTAAATTGCTGTGAAGGAGAAGTGTGTAAGTCAAGAGTATAGCAGGAGTGGTGGTGGAGGCTGAGAACAGGGCCACCATGTGCTGTTGTGCAGACTGTAGTCTATGTGAATGGCACCCCCTGGAAATGTATATTACATAACAGGTCTGGCCAATATGGCAGTTCTGACTGAGAGGGAGCAAATGACATGCAAATTGCAAAGGAGGAAGAGGTTCGGCCAGGTTAAGGCATATGCAAAGGCCCCAAAACAGAAAGAAATTGAGCATGGCCCAATAACCAGAAGAACCAGTATGACCAAGTAGAGAAGCAGGCACTGGGGAGAGAGGAGGCAGTCAGGTAGAGTCTCATAAATCCATGGCAAGGAGCTTGGATACTATTATGATTGCAATGGGAGACAGGAGGATTTTAGAGCTGAAAATGATTTCTGTCATTTTGGCTGACATTAGGGGATGGATTGGGGTGAGCATGGTAAGACTGGAGATATGGAGAGGGCTTAGGAGGCTATTGCGAGAGTCAGTTTGCAAAAGACTTGGTACACATTGGGTGCACAATAAACCGTGACTTCATTTTCCTTCCCTCTCTTATAATTGTGATGTGCTTTGTACTTCCCAAAGCACTTTCAATTTGTTATTTTATTTGATCTGCCTTATAATACTTTCAATTCATTATTTCATTTGATCTTCATAATAGCTGAAGGGGGTCAGGTGGGTATATCACCCCCCTTCACACCTGTGGTAACTGAGGCTTTGAAGGGAAAAGTGGCTTTCAGGAGATCCATCAGCCAGTAACTCCTGGAACTGGTTCTCAAATCAAATCAAGGAACTTGACCAATCCCTAATTCTACCATATTATGCAATGCCCAAATGAAATCATCTAATTAGTTAATTCGTTAAGCACAAAGAAGTAATTTAAAATTTCCAGGGGTTATGATTTGCAAGCAGAAAAAGAAAAACAGAAAAAGAAAAATACCGGTGAAGGAGCTGATGTTTCCCTAGGAACAGCCTGGATCCAAACTTCAGAGTAGTTGCGTGAAAACACTGCATTTCACTGGAGTCACAATGATGCTTTTCTTTCCATCTTTACTGACCCCAGTGTCGCCCACTAAAAAGGATCCAGTGTGCTCCATGTCTGAGAAGATACATTTTTGCTCATTAAACACCAAACAGAGGTTAAGACATCCACAAATCAACATTATTTAGACTGAAGGAGGCAAACATTCCTTTCAAAGACTTTCATTTCCTCTGGAAACATGTGCTACCTGAGCCGTAGCCACCAAAATATGTATTTTCTTTTCCTTTTAAGGAAATGACACCTCATTCCAAAACCTCACATGCAACACCCCAAATGGAAGGAGAGGTTTCTCAGGTACGGCAGGGAGAAAACTGAGATTCAAAAGCCGCTGTGTTCTTGTTAGCTAGGGACTGCATCTGAAACCGTCTGTGGATAGTGTTTAATGTTCTGCAAATCTACTGAAAAGAGATTTTCGTTACAATTGCATTATAATGTTTTTCCCCAAGATCGCTCCTTGTTTAGGAGCCAACAGCTCAAACCTTGAACAAATTGTTCCCAGACGTTCCTTATTTCCAATGTCCTCGTGAAGAAAGAGGCAGGCATGAGGGAGGATCAGTCCTATCTCGCCTTTGTCCTTGACACCAGGGAACACCAGATAAGTTGCCGTAACCCCTCGTTTTGACTTTGAGGACTATAATAAGCAATTGGCCCTCTTTTCTTTTTTTTGTTTTTTCTTTGGCAGAGTTTTGTCAGAATTAATTCACTTGGATTTGCTGTTTTGCTTGAATCTCTGTGGAAATGACTAATGCAGAGCATTATAAGCATAGTCTCCACGCTTATGGAGCATGGGCCATTATGGCCCAGTGGGAAATGGAGAATTGTAAACACGAAGAGGGAACTTATCCAGTAAGCTAGGGGAGGGAGCGGCAGAGAGGGGGAGAAGTTACTAGAACACAATGCTGCAGTGGCCCCCAGGTGTGCTCAGAGGAAGCTCTGGGCTTGGGCATTCAGGAAAGACATTTATGAGGATGCAAGGTTGCCACAGATGCCTCCTTGGCTTGGCTTTGTTGTCACCACTGAGAAACCCCAGCCCCTTTCCCCTTGGCCCCTGCCCAGAGGTGGAAGGAAGGGGTGGGTGCCAGTGTTTGTGTGGCTGCATTTGCATCTCAGTTCTGGGGAGAAGGTGCAGTGGGGGGACCCAGCTGTGGCTGTCCTGCAGAAGCAGCAGCAGAGGGGGCACCTGGGACATGCTCTGCTTTCTCCTCTCCCTGCAGCTGCTCCATCTGTGCACAAGCGTCCCTGTCGGCACTTACCTAAGTGTTTAGGCCACTTCCTGACCCTGTAGGGGATCTTTCTAATCCCTAGACATCTCCTCCTTTTCGAAGGCTTCCTGGATTTCTTCCCCTGCCATTCCCACTTCTCCCCTAACATTTTCCTCTTTCTGGCACTTGGTGAGAGTTTAAGTATTTACTACATCTGATGAGGATTATCAGTGCACAAATTTTGTATCCTTAGGGTTCTTTGATTGCAAGCAACACAAAGTGACTCTGGTTGGCCAGGGGAATGGGGTTATGGGGAGGTAGATCAGGTGCTTACAGAATCAGAGGGAATGTTGGAAAACTAGGCTAGGAGACAAGCAAGAGGTGAGAAAGCCCTAGAGTATGAGGCAGCAAAGCCCCAGGAGTGGAATTCTAGCAGGACTGCATGCCCAGGGTGCCACCACAGGGATGTAGGACTCTGGACATATCACCATTCCTAGGGACACCCACTCAAGATGCAGAGATGGGAAAGCCCCTGCTACTGAGTGTGGTCCCATACCTGTCCCCTGTGACACTGGGGTACTGAAGGAGGCTCTGGGGGAAGGAGATTTTGATTGCTTTATTTGGAGGGCAGGTGCCTGGGTTTACCATCCCACTACAATTCAAACCAGGAGGAAATCAGGGATCGGGGTGCTCTTCGAGAAGGTGAATGGACGCTGAGTGGGGTGTGAAGGGGAGAACAAAGCCATCACACTTTCTCCCTTCCCCTTCTGTCCCTGATGCTGTGTCCCCTGGAGGACTGAGTCGGCAGGTGTGGGAGGTGCTCAGCTGGGCTTGCTGCTGCAGGTTTAACACAGGGAAGAGAGATGCCCTCAGAGAGGAGGCCAGGTGCCTGTCTCTCCTTGGAATTGTTAGCCATAAATGCTCAGGAAACTGGGGCGGAATCTCCCGGGGAACCTGAGGAGGATTCCTTCCCAGATCCCCTGTGGTTGCCTGGGAGTGAGCAAAACGTGGGAATAAGTGCAGCTGAGAACTGGAGGAGACAAATCACACCTGCATCACCCACAGCGAGGTCTAGGGCTGTTAGGAAACCTAAGATAGTTGCGCACAGGGCTGAGAGTTTTAAATAGAGGGGTATTGTTGGCTGGGGGAGTGAAGTAGGGGGGATGTTGTTGGTGATAAGGAATCCTGTGATTATGCTGCCTATTGTGAGGCGTTTAACTGGGTTTAGTAGAGCGGGGTTATTTTCGTTAATGTTTGTTAGAGCTGGGAAGCGAGGTTGTCCTGTTAGGGTGAGGAGAATAGTTCGAGTACTGTAGGCGCTTGTTAGGGAGGTAGCGATGAGAGTAATAAATAGGGCTCAGGCGTTGGTATACGACGTGTTTGTGGCTTCGATAATGAGGTCTTTGGAATAGAAGCCTGTGAGGAAGGGTATTCCTGTGAGTGCTAGGTTGCCAATGATTAGGGAAGTTGAGGTGAGGGGTATTGTTTTAAATAGGCCTCCTATTTTTCGAATATCTTGTTCGTTGTTTAGGTTGTGGATAATGGATCCGGAGCATATAAAGATTATGGCTTTAAAGAAGGCATGGGTACAGATGTGTAGGAATGCTAGGTATGGTTGGTTGATGCCAATGGTGACTATTATTAGACCTAGTTGGCTTGAGGTAGAGAAGGCTACAATTTTTTTAATGTCGTTTTGTGTGAGGGCGCAGATGGCTATGAATAGGGTAGTAATAGCTCCCAGGCATAGTGTAAGATTTTGAATTAATGTATTGTTTTCTATTAAAGGGTGGAAGCGAATGAGTAAGAATACCCCGGCAACGACTATGGTGCTAGAGTGAAGTAGGGCTGAGACCGGAGTTGGGCCTTCTATAGCAGAGGGTAGTCAGGGGTGAAGGCCAAATTGAGCTGATTTTCCTGTTGCTGCTAGGAGAAGGCCTATCAGTGGAAGGAGGTTTAAGTTGGAATTTAGGGCTAATATTTGTTGAAAGTCTCATGAGTTGTAGTGTAGGAGAAATCATGCTATGGCTAGGATAAGACCAATGTCACCAATGCGGTTGTATAGGATTGTCTGGATGGCTGCTGTATTGGCATCCGTTCGACCGTGTCATCAGCTAATTAGGAGGAAGGATATAATTCCAACGCCTTCCCAGCCGATGAAGAGTTGAAAAAGGTTGTTAGCAGTAACTAGAATTAGTATGGCAGTGAGGAAAATAAGGAGGTATTTGAAGAATTGATTGATGTTTGGGTCTGAGCTTATGTACCATAGCGAGAATTCTATAATAGACCAGGTAATGAATAGTGCGATTGGAATAAATATTACGGAGAAGTAATCTAGTTTAAAGCTTAATGTCAGATCTAATGTTTGGGTTATTACTCAATGTCAACTCCAAATAGTTGTTTCTTGATTTAAGAAGATGTATAAAGTTGTTGAAGGAAGACTAAGATACCAAATGCATGGAGAGCTCCCGTGACTGGTTAATAGGGTGATAGACCCGTGATCCATCGAGATGTCTTATTTAAGGGGAACGTGTGGGCGACCTTAGTTGTTATGGCCCTGAGGTAAGAACCAGATGCCGGATACAGTTCAGGTATAGCTACCCCCACGAGTTATGGGCCCGGAGCGAGGAGAGTAGCACTCTTGTGCGGGATATTGATTTCACGGAGGATGGTAAACAAGGGATTCCTAAGTGAGGGGGGGCATAGGGGGAGGGATCGGGATTAGTTCGGGGCGATACTATTGGTGCGGGTGCCTTGTATGATTATGGGCGTTGATTAGTAGTGGTTGCTGGTTGAACGTTATTTGTTGGTGTATACATCGTGATTGAGATTGCTCGGGGCAATAGATTATACCATTAGAAGTAGGGTTAGGATGAAGGGAATAAGGAAGGAGAGGGAGTAGAGTTTAATTATGCCTTTTTGAGTGGTTATAGTTATGGAAGCGGTGATATGTGTTGGGAGAGGAAAAGTGGTAAAATGGCTGAGTCAGTATTAGGCTGTAAACCTAAAGATGGGGGTCTAGTCCTCCTTTTACCAGCCCCGAGGTGATTTTCATGTTGAATTGCAAATTCAAAGGAGCAGCTTTAGAGTTTCTGCCGGGGCTTCTCCCGCCTTTTTTTCCTGCGGCGGGAGAAGTGGATCAAAGCCAGTCGATTAGGGTGTTTAGCTGTTAACTAAGTTTTTGTGGGTTCGAATCCCATTGATCTAGTAAGGGTTTAGCTTAATTAAAGTGGTTGATTTGCGTTCAATTGATGCAGAGCAGGTATTTGCAGTCCTTATGTGTTTCAGAAACTAAGTATTTTTACTTACTAAGAGCTTTGAAGGCTCTTGGTCTTGTTTAACCTAAATTTCTAGTGGATACCTGAGATTAGGGGGGAGATTGGTAGTAAGAGGGTAGAGGTGATGATGAGTGGGGGGATGAGGAGTATGGGTTTTGTATTTTCGAACTGTCATGTTATTTTTATGTTGTTGGATGTGGGGAATAGTGTTAGTGAGACGGTGTAGATTAGACGTATGTAGAAGTATAGATTGAGTAGGGTCATGGTAATTATAATAGAGGGAATGAGAAAGTTATTGTTCATTGTGAGTTCTTGAATGATAATTAATTTGGGTAGGAAGCCAGTTAAAGGGGGTAAGCCCCCTAGAGATATGAGGGTAGATGCTATTAGTGGTACCAGGTGGGTTGATTTGTTTCAGGTACGGGATAGTATGAGAGTTGTGGTGCTTGAGCTCAGGTTGAGAGTCAGGAATATGGTAGTTGTTAGGGTAATATATATAGTTAAATAAAGAATTGTAGTAGTTGGGCTGTACACCAGTGTTATTATTATTCAGCCCATGTGAGTGATCGAAGAGTATCCTATGATTTTGCGTAATTGTGTTTGGTTGAGACCTCCTCAACTACCCACTACAATGGATAGAGTGGAGAGAGTTAGGAGGATGTAGATGTTGATTGATGGGTGAATTTGGTATATGATTGAGATAGGAGCTAGTTTTTGCCATGTGAGGAGGAGTAGGCCGGAAGTTAGGGGTGTTCCTTGGGTGTTCCTAGGAATCTCTTGCTATCCTAATGGCTAACGATGGCTTTCTTTGTCTTCTGGCCTTCCCACTATGCCCACACTAGGACCCCAGACTGCATATATTTATTTCTGGAGCAAGTTTTAAAAATGCAGCACCTCATACTGGTTGGTGGTTGAGTTACAGTTTTAACCGGTTGAGAGTTACATTTGACAAGACAAGCATTGGCTCTGTGATGCTGTGGAAGCCGTGTCACTTCTTTGGGCTCCACTTTCTTCCTCTCTAACATACTGGAGGCTCAAAGTGTTTCCGTTCTCAACAGTCCCCATGCTCAAGGAGCATTCCGCTCAGCTAGCACATCGGAGTCTCATTTATTTGGGGCTGCACTCTGAATTAAGAGGCACAGCTGGTCTCCTAGTGACTGCCACGCAACACTGCGGTACTCTATTTCCTCTGCCTATTTTCCCCCTTAAAGCGCTCTGGCAAAAGAGCCCAGAGGCGCTGTGGACTGGGAAGAAGCCAAAGATTTTAATATACGTGTGGTGACATTTAGGGCCATGTCAACATCTCCAAACTGAGCAGGTAGACTTACAGCTCACAAGAGGATGACTTTGGCTCATATTCTGCTTAAAAACAAAACAGAAATTCACTAGAAATCCAAATATCCATCAGCAGAAAAGAAGGGACACCTGGTGCAAGTCAGGTGTTATGCAGAGGAAGAATGATTCCTATTGATACTCATCTTGGAGAGTTGCATATTAGCATATTCAAGACCCCTCTAGGTCCCATAGTAAAGACAGAGGTTTAACTCTTTATGACATAGCCCTCCCAAAACTTATTTGCACATGCAATATTCTCTTTTTGTGGAATACTTGTTAACTGCTGGTAACTCTGCCTGATCTCTTTGCACATATTGTCTTTCATGGGTGGGAACTTCCCATGTGAACTGACCCTGGGGCCCTTCCAGTCTCTCTCCATAGGGCTGAGGCATGTTACACAGCTTGTAAAGAAATGACTCAATCGATAACGTCATTCAGTATTCTTGAGAGCTCACCATGGATCAGGTATTGTGCTGGGTATAAAAAAGAAAGATTTGTAAAAGTAAGTGGTCTCTTTCCTCAAGGAGCTTATAGTCTAGTGGGAAGAGATTCATGAAAATGATGTGGACTTGCCTCTAGTGTAATAAATGTTTGGGTCTAGGAGCTGCAGAGATCCCCCAGGGTCAGCTCATGAGATGACTTGGAGAGTCCAGTGGCTGTACTTGGCAGCAGGGATGGGTCAGGCTCAGGCTCAGGCAGGTGTTGAGTCAGATCCCCAGAGCTGACTCTAGCTGGGTCCTGGGTGGGCAGACAGTTTGCAAACTGGATGATCAGGGAAAGGGGACTGAGGGCGGCTTGGGTAGGGGATGAGAAGAAGGGTCTGGTTAGGCAAAGAACTGAGGGTCTGAAGTCAAATGCAGGCAACAAGGAAGTGTCAGAAACTACAACCAGAGTAAATGGTCCCTGTTTCCCCAAGTATACCTTCCTTATCTACGGGACTTGCCATGAATCCTCTGGGTACTTTGGGAATCCGTGTCACATCTCTGGGCCTCAGCTTTCTCGTTTGATGATGGAGATGGTTCTAATGTTCTGTAATTATTTGGCCCTGTGTTCATTTCCTAGGGATGCTGTAATAAATCACTACAAACTTGGTGACTTAAAAAAAACAGTAATGTTCTCATCATTCTGGAAATCAAAGTATCAGCAGGGCCACGTTGCCTCTGAGACTCCAGAAAGAATCCTTCCTCATCTTTCCTGGCTTTTATTGGTTGCCAGCAATCCTTGGAATTCTTTGACTTATAGCTGCATCTTTACAATGTCCGCTTCTCTCCTCACACAGCCTTCTTCATTGTGTGTCTTCAAACCTCCCCTGTCCTTAAAAGGACACCAGTCACTGGATTTAGGGCCCACCCTAATCCATCATGACCTTAATTTCAATACATCTGCAAATACCTTATTTTCAACTATGGTCACAGGCACAGGTACCAGGGGTTAGGATTTCAGTATACCTCTGAGGGGGATGTAATTCAACCCACTACAGCCTTCCATAGACAGAAAGGACCGACTCACCCAAGTCATGTTGAATCACCTTCTAAATTATGTCATAAGCAAAAAGAGTGATCATGATTGGCCATGTTTGCAGAAAATATGCAAGTGGAAAAGCATGGCATTTGGCCCCTTATTAGTCTCCCTGCTGCTAGTCTCATATTCTCCTGTCCATTCTCTACTGTGTTCTAAGAAGGATTGTAATAAAATACACATCTAATCATATCACTCCCTTGTTCAAAATTCTTTGGTGGCTCCAGCTGGCTTAAAGCATAAATGCTTCACTCCATTACCAGCCCTTCATGGCCTGGTCCCTGCCCAATCCAGCCTGGGTTCATGATTTGCTCCTCCAACTCATCAGAGGACTGGGAAAAGAAGTCAGAGGGCACAGTCATGTGGAAAGGGAAACCCCAGTCACCCTGCAGGGGATTGATGGGATGAGGCTGCTTCACTGTGGAGTCTGCTCCAGAATGGGCCAAAAAGATTTATGCATTGGAGGAAGGCAGTGAGAGTTCTGCCAAAAAAAAAAAAAAAAAAAAAGAAAAAAAGGAAAGTGACCATTGAGGGATAAGGAGTCACATGAGATGAAGGCCTGTCAGTAGAGTGTGTGAGACCACCATCATTACTTCCCAAGTCTGGAGACCATGAGTTGGATTGGAGTTGGATGAACATTAAAATAGGACAACAACCTCAGCGTGGGCACTCACATAAGAAGGTGCCTTGCCCCTTTCTTCTCCCTGCCCAACACCAGAAGGTAAATCCCTGGAAGAGACAGCAGAGGGGAGGTGGTAAAAATACAAATCCTAACCCACCCCTGCCCATGACCTGGGACTAGAGGAGCTATAAATCCAGTCAGTGCAGGATGGTCGGAGGAGAACCTTGAAACAAATAGAAGCTTGCAGTTTTAAAATAGATGGCACAGAGTCCTGAGTGAGAAGACAAACACTCTCTAATAGCTAAAATGACAGAGTATAGCCACTTGCAGGTCCTAAAAAAATAAAATTATGTTAGATTCATGCCTGTCAACTTGAGACTCTTCCACAGTCTTTGAGAAGAGAAACTAAGGCAAAAAGATGTTAAATAGCTATTCTGTTCAGTTAAGGAAAAATAAATTGTACATGGTTGTTGACATATTACTAAGTGCTCTTTAGATCTTAGCTATTATAATTTCAAACAAGGAGAATAACGTGTACAAAAACACTGGCATGAAAGAGCAGATACTCTACTTAACCTTGTATTGTCTCCATTTCAGCAGTTTTTCAGTTGCTTTACATCTCTGCTTCCCTGCTTGACCATGTGTACTGAGCTTCGTACAGAAATGAATGAGTGAATGAATAAATGAAGAATGGAGTTAATACATTGAATGGTATCTCTTTTTTCCACATTGCAGAATTTAAGAGAGGGCATGGTGGGTAGCTTTAGCTACAATTGTTGGGAGGCTGAATAAAGATAGTGATAAACTCAGGATATGGAATACTTCCTCTGAGATGTGGGCTGTAATAAACTCAGATTTGTGAAAGAATGAATGAGAATGGTCTGACACCTTGAACTCAAGTTTTGACCAGTGGTGGGGGGTGCGATGGGTTGATGTTTCCAAGGTTTCTGGTTTCCAAGGAGGCTTAGGCAGCCTGGATGAGATGACCGGTGACAGCAGGAATGCAAAGCTCTCCATTTATTTTCTGTGCTTCTCCTGTGGTCATTATGTCAAGTGGTTGCACATTAGATTCGGTCTTTAAGAGATCAATGTTACATGGAAGAAAGTGCTCCATGTGAACCAGTTCTGCTGCAATAATGAAAAAGAACCAGCAGGAATCCAGCTTAGTAAGGCAAAATCCTCACTAAAAAGGCAGTACAGGCTCCATTTGCTGAAATTCAGCAAAGCATGGGGCTTACTTGGAATTTTAGAGAGACAGTCTCCCAGTCCAAAACAACAACTTATTCCCAAGAAATTATTCTTGGGAGAAAAACACTGTTCTTACTGCTAGAACCCGGGTTTCTCAGTCCTCACCAATATGAAAGGGGAGGAATGTGGGTAGCTGTTCTGTCCCCAGCACTGCAGAATCTGGCACATGGTAGCTGATCAATAAGAATGTGAGGATTAGAATGAAGTTGGATTTGTGGTTCTAAGGGAGAACATAGCTGACGTTCACAGGGCAGAGCTCATGGTGCAGTCTTCTTAAATGGCTAAATGAGGGGCAGTCTTCTTAAATGGCTAAATGAGGGGCAGACTGAGATTATGACTGAGAGAGTTGAGAGGAGACATTTCCCTCTGCAGGAGATACAGGCCACAGGACTCAAGATCAGCTTGGTTTTAGGAGATTTTAACAATCAGTCCTTTCTTAAGGTGAAGGCCTACATCTGGCGATCTCTCTGCCTCTTCAGAAGTTATCATTTTATTTTGATTTCAAAAAGCACCAAATATATTTATGTAGTAACTCCATATACCAGGCTTTGTGGTAGGTACTGTGCAGAGCACGGTTCCTGTGTTTGTTGAGCTTGCTTTCTAGCCTACGAGACAGATACATAAACAAAAATGGGGCGATAAAGGATGCACAAAGAACTGTGGCTGTTTTCCTTTTTAACATCCAGGGACAAGAGCCTCGGCCGCTCAGAACACTGACAGCATCCCTGCAGTGATGCTTTCCTCCTGCCCACTTCAACACTTTACTCCATGGCCATGCTGCTGTGTATGATACTGTATAAAACAACTGCATGAAAGTGGAAATCTTGTTTGCAAGTGTCTTACTTTCTCCTGATGGTCCTCAATAACGCTTTGGCTCCATGGAGACTGCTGACCCATGGACCTGGCCAAGAGCATTTAAAGCACTGACCCTGACTGAAATCATCCAGGCAGTGACTATAGTACAGAGAAGAGTTTTGATCACTAAACCCTGGGACACTCTAACAGAATTCAGGGAGATGAAGAGGAACCAGCAAAGGATACCAAGAATAAGTAGCTCATAAAGGAAGGAAGACCCAAGAGTGGGACGTTCTGGAAGTCACACTCTCAGGTTTTCCTTCCCAAGAAATGGAAGAAAACAAAAGTGCTTTAGAGGAGACCATGATCAACTGGGTGAGGTGCTGTTGAAAGAGTCAAGCAGGATGAGGATTGAAATTGACCTTGGATTTAGTGACTTGGGTGTCATTGGGAAACAGTTTCAATGGGATGGTGGGAGAGAAATTATGACCAGAATGGGTTCAGGAATGGATGAGAAGAGAGGAATTGGAGATAGCTAGTAAAGACAACCCTTTTAACAAATTTTGATTTAAAAGAGAGAATACAGACATGGGGCAATAGAGAGGGATGTGGGGTAAATATATTTTTTTTAAGTGGGAGAAATACTGTATTATTTTGCTAGTAGGAAATTTTCAGTAAAGAGTGAAACACGAATGATGCAGGAGAGAGTGAAGGGGCAAGTGGAGAATGTAGGAGCCAGTGGGATGCCCAGCAGGGCAGGTGGCAGGAGCAGGAGAGTTCACTCCTGGTAACAGAGTGGTGAGGGAGGGAAGCCAGAGCATCTGACAGTAGATGCACTAGGGTAGACTGGGTGAGGGGTGAAGGTACAGGTTCTTCTTGGATTGTTTCCATTTTCCCCATGGATGAGGAAGCTGTGAGTGAGGCCAGGGAAGAGGCGTTTGAGGAGGACAGTGTGAGGAATTCATCTATGAGATGAATGGTGTGAGTGTATCAGAGGAATGATTTTGAACCCCAGCTCTGGGAAGCTTCTAACAACACATCAATGCCTGAGCAGGAAAGAGGGAGGGGGACTGGAGGAGGCAGTGGGAACATGAAGAACCCTTTCCCCAGCACCAGGGCTGGTTGTGCTGTGAGGGGCATGGGAGGGAAACTGCCGTCATATGAGAGGCCCTCTGATATGGTTTGGATTTGTGTCCCCGTCTAAATTCCATGTGGAATTGTAGTCCCCAGTGTTGCAGGAGGGGCCTGGTGGGAGGTGATTGGATCACGAGGGTGGACTTCTCTCTTACTATTCTTGTGATAGTGAGTTTTCATGAGTTCTGGTTGCTTAAAAGTGTGTGGCATCTCCCCTTTTGCTCTTCCTCCTGCTCCAGCCATGTAGGACGTGCCTGCTTCCCCTTCACCTTCCACCATGACTGTAAGTCTCCTGAGGCCTCCCCACCCATGCTTCCTGTATAGCCTGCAGAACTGTGAGCCAATTAAATCTCTTTTTAGCAGTGTGAGAACGGACTAATATGCCCTCAGAGGATGGATGCCCTTGGGGACTGTGGCATTCAGTGAAAGCAAGAGAAGAGGTGTGGGACCAGGGCTTTGCTACCTGCAAGCAAAGACAGCAAGGTGAGCCTGACTCACTGCTCTTCACCCATTACCCTGCTCTTTGCTGTTCACTGTTTATTTATGGACCTAGAATGAGGGCCCCCACAGGGCAGGGACTGACTGAGGCCTGTTCGCTGCTTTACTAGAATGAGAGACCCCACAGGGCAGGGACTGACTGAGGCCTGTTCACTGCTTTACTCCTAGTGTCCTGGACAGTACCCAGTATGTACTATACCTGTGGCTCTCAAACTTTTTGTTTCAGAAACCCTTTTTACACTCTTCAATTTTTTTATTGGTGGATTATATCTATCAAGATTTTCATATTAGAAATTAAAGCATAATGTCTAAAAATACTTATTTAAAAATACATAAATATTTATTATACTCTCAAATAGTTCATTAAAATAACCACACCCATTACATGTTAATATAAAGAACCTGTTTTTATGAAAAAATGACTATATTTTTGAAAACCAAAAACATGTATTAAGAAGAGTGGCCTTGTTTTACATTTTTGCAAATCTCTTTAACTGTTTGACTTAAAATAAAAGGCTAGGGATTCTTCTATCTGCTCCTGCCTTCAATATGTTCTTTTATCTGTGGTTGTGCAGCCTCTGGGAATCTCCACAGGACACTTGTGAGAGAATGAGAGTAACAGAGGCAGATAATGTCTTAGTAGTATTAGAACATAGTTTTGACCTCTTTGATACCCCTGAAAGGGTCTTCAGGACTCCGAAGGGTCCCCATGTCATAATTTGAGAATTGCTGTAAGACAATCTTCAAATATTTGCCTATTACCTGGCTAATAGACTGCATGAATGAATGAATGAATGAATGAATGAATGAAGCTCTCATTGAATTATGTCAATACTTCTTTAATTGAGCTTCCAGCTGCCACCCAGGTCTCCCGCTGTGACCACCTTCCATCTTGTTGCATGTTGTTGCAGAGTGATCTTTCCACTGCCCCGCTGTCACCTTTGGTCAGATGTAACCTGGTAGCACAACATTCATGGTCTCTTGACCTGTGGCCTGTCCGCCTTTTTGGCCTCTTCTTTTTATGCCCCCTGCCCAGCCCTGAGATAGGCTCCAGCCATATCTAATTGCTTCTACTCATGTCATTTCCATGCCTACAGTATCCTTTCTTGTGTCCTCTCTTCTCTGTTCTCTACAACACATTGTCTGGAAAACTCGTACAGCTCCTTCGAAATCTTATTTAAGGTCACCTCCTTGATGCTTTCCTTGCCTGCCCACCTATCACCAGAACTACAGCTAGATGCAGAATCATGTGTCCAGACCTCTATAGAAAACACAAAGACCTTCAAGTTCATGGCTAGATGACTAGAGTGGGTGACAACACCTCACATGCATTTTGCCTTTAGTCCTCACTGCAACCTGTGCTATGGCTGCTAAGTGACCAGGCTAGGATCAAACCCAGGCCCCTTTAGATCGTAGCTCTGGAGCCAAATAGCTCTAAACCAAAGCCTGAGGAGCTTGGTTTTAAATGCCCCAGCTATAGATGCTAGGCAAGTTATTTAATATTGCTAAGGCTTGATACCCTCATCTGTAAAATGGGATGATAATTGAATCTGTCCTAAAGGGTTTGTAAATTTTCAACACATTAGTACACAGCGAAGGTTTAGTAAGCCTCTGATGTATAGTAGGTGCTCAATAACTACTAGCTCTTGTTATTTATTGCCATGCCACCATTAGTTCTTATATTCCTCATTCTAAGTGTAGACAGACATTTGTGTCATTTTTTTATTTGACTTTGAAATCATAAAAGGCATATCTATCTATGTATCCACAGCATCTACCATAGTGCATGGCATCTACCCAGTAGATGTTCAGTAAATATCCCATAGGTGAAAGGATGAATTAAGGGCAGGGTGCGGTCTGAATCAAGGAGGCATAGTCCCTGTTTACTGCAATCTATTTTGGCTAACTTGCATTTTTCATGTTGTCAGCTGAGCTACACATTCAAGTCAGCATTTTGTGAAGGACCTTTATGGAACTTCCCTTTTCAGGGTGACCAGAGGCTTTTTCTCAGACATTATCTCCTCTGAGGGAAACTGCAAGGAAATATAATTTGAAGAAAAATGTTTGGTGATGGCAGGCACTGAAACCTCCTTTGAGATGTGCCCTTTGAAAGCATACACATTTTCAGATGCAAAAGCAAACCCATGGAACCTGGTAGCTTCTAGGCGTAGACCTTTCTAGATCACATCTGTGTGTAGCATGTCTGTGTATAGCCCTCCCATCGTGGACTCCCCGGCCAGCCCCCTCTGTCGGTGCTCTGTAGGAAGAGAGGCTGGGGTGTGAGGGTCTTTTACCAGCCTCCTTCCACGTCTCTTGAATAGCATCTCACACTGAACCTCTCACACCTTCCCTGTAAAGAATGGTGGAGAACTGACTTCTAGTCCTTCCACACACTCACTTAGTGGCCTTGCACATACCATTGTTTGTTATTGCTGTTATAATTGTTCCTTTGAGGAGGAGGAGTGTCATTAAAAGTCCATCCTCAACTGGGGAAGAAAATAACCTCTGGTCTAGGATTGTGCATCTCATACCAGAAGACTGCCAATCACAATGATTAAAGGTGCCAGTTTGGGGTTCAAACAAACCCAGACATAAATCCCGGCTCTGCTTCTTTCTGGCTGGGTGAGATTTCACACAATCTCCTCAAGCCTCCGCTTCCTCATTGGCAAAATACAGATAATGCTATTTTCCTCATAGTATAATCATGAGAGTTAAGTGAGTTAGGATAGGTAAAGCTCTTAGGATGTTCCCAAGTGTTTAATAAGTGCTCCAGAAATTCTAGCTATTATAAGTACATAAGATCACAGGATAAATAGGGTACATTTTGGGAAATCATTTTGATTTGGGGAAGAGTTTTGAAGTTTGATTATCTTAATAAAGCGAGAACATTATGCATTTTAAAAAATACAATTTAAAAACAAAACGAGAGCTTTCAGAGAAAATAAAATTGTGCTTTTAATGTCTGCTTTGCCCTTTCTGAACATGGCTGAAAGCCCGCTCTCCTCTAATTGCGGGGGGAGGGAGGGCTTTATGTCTGTACGCCGGGCCCCAGTACCAGGGAGCTTTAACACATACAGATTCCTAGGTCCGTAATCTCAAGTTACCAGAGGAAGGCAGCCACTCAGAAGGCTGTCCTCAGGGAAGGCTTAGAAAAAGGGAGGGGGCAGGGGCTTGTCCTCTCTGGAACTCCTACACCTGTACAGATGAGTCAGCAATTAATCTACTGCCTCAGGCCAGACCAGGGTTGATAGGGCAGGGGAGGATGTGGGCAGTCACAGACATTACTCTGAAGTCTGTTAGTGCTCTGAAGTATTTCCACCCCAGAGTCCATGCGCTTACCATTTCCTCCACACTGCCCTGGCTGTCGGAAGGGTGGACAGAACCCCTGAGAATGTGACCATGGCCTCACCGGCCCCATGGCTTTTTTGCTTGCATTTGTGGCAAGGCTTGAACCTATGGTTTTTGGTAGAACTTTCAGGGTAATTAGGTACTAAAAGGCAAGTCAAATCTGTGGGTGCTGGCTGGATGGCTGCTCCGTCACACCCTCTGCAGGGCCGCGTGGGCAGCATGTCCCTTTAATGTCTAGGGCATATGATGGCTCTTGGTCTCTAGTCGCCTGGGTCAGCATAGGTCTATTTAAGGTCAATTAGGACAAGGTCTGAACAAAGGATTAATATAAATCTGACAAATCAGGTTAGAAAACGTATTTATATTGTCAGATTTCTTGAGTAGTAGCCTTTCTCAGTTCAGGCTGAATGATGGCATTCAATGTGCGTACTTACTCATTGTGACAGCTAACAAGATAAATATGTCAGCATGTGATTTGCTAAATACTTTCCCATGAATTTCAGTTAGAAGTTGCCAATGAGGTGCACACTTTGGAAAAGGGATGCGTGTTGGATTCAAGGTAGTGACTGTAAAGCAATTTGTTTCTGCCTGCTCTGCCCAGGCACTTGCCTCTGATGGCTAGGTGATCATGTCTGCGCCTGCTGGCGAACTCAGGATGAAGCATTGTAGTGTTAGAGGGCCACTGGCAGGGTCTGGGCCTGGTCAAAGGTGCTCTGTGGGTACAGGCAAAAGGCACAGCTTATCTGCACCTTGGGCTTTGCTTTGGGTATGGCATTTATGCAGCCATAGGAGCACCAGGAGCCGTAGCACAGGCAGGGGACTGGCACTGTCAGACTGCCTGAGGATTGTCAGAATCTGGCCCTGGAGGGAACCTCATGCACCTCAGAGGAACCTAGAGGATGGCTAGGGGCTGGCAATATGGCAGATGGGACCCCATGGTGGGTGGCTCCCTGTGATTCCTTGCCTTGTCTGCCACACATTGGCTTATTGAGGGCCCCTGCATGAACATTCTCCATGTCTTTGGGGGCCACGTTGGTAATAGAGGACACTTCAGGGTTAATGTTCTCCTTTTGCCTGGGCCGTAGCTCCTGTGGACAAGTATCTAGGTACATGGGATGCTTCTACGTTCGTGACACAGTGGACCTGCGTTTGGAGCACGTGCTTTCACAAATGGGTCATGCCGGTTCTACAGGGGATTCCCATCCCCACCCCACACTGTGTCCTGTTCTCTGATCCTTTCCCTGACTCTGTCCTGTCTCCCCCGCGAGAGGGCAAACTCTTGGACAGGGAGGCCTCTGTTTTCCCTTTAGTAGCCCCCACAATACTCAGGTAGGCACTCAACACATTCTTGTTGGTTGACCAAGTGACTAAAGAGACTTCTCATCTTGCCGAAATAGGAGACAAGCTAGAAGTTAAGGCAGTCTTCATTTCCTCAATAAGATTTTTCCCAAAGTGTTTTTTTTTCCTTGTCAATCTGATTGTACAAAGTCTACCATATGCGAGTGGCTTTCAAAAAGTTCATGGAAAATGTATCTTATGAAAAAAATTTTGCACCAAGATAAACTTGTACTACCATGTTATAACATATCTGAGGAGGATCTAGTTTGAGGCACTAAGAAGGATAAGACATCAGTTTAAAAAGAGATCCTATCAAAGCAACATGAATTCTACTAAAATTGAAACAAGAACAAACATTAAGTTTATGGTGAAGTTTGATGGAATCACTGATACTTTATGAAAAGTTTATGGGGACAAGGCCCCCAAAGAAATCAGCAGTTTACAAGTGGATAACTTGTTTTAAGAAGGGAGAAGATGGTGGTGAAGATAAAGCCTGCAGGAGCAGATCATCCTGTTTGTGTCCTAATTGAGGAGGACTGACAATTAACAGTAGGAACAATAGCCAACACCACAGACACCTCAATTGGTTCAGCTTACACAATTCTGACTGAAAAGTTGAAGTTGAGCAAACTTTCCACTTGATGGGTGCCAAACCATTGCACCCAGATCAGCTACAGACCAGAGGAAAGATTTCAATGGAAAATTTAAACAAGTGGAATCAAGAGTCTGAAGCATTTCTTTGAAGAATTGTAATAGGAGATGAAACATGGCTTTACCAATACGATCCTGAAGACAAAGTACAATCAAAGCAATGACTACAAAGAGGTTGAAGGAGTCCAGTCAATGCAAAAGCAGACTGGTCAAGAGCAAAGTCACGGCAACAGTTTTGTGGGATGCTCAAGGCATTTTGTTTATTGACCTTCTGGAGGACCAAAGAACAATAACATCTACTTATTATAAAAGTGTCTTAAGAAAGCTAGCCAAAGCTTTAGCAGAAAAACACCCAGGACATCTTCAACAGAGGGTTCTTCTTCACCATGACAATGTTTCTGCTCATTACTCTCATCAAACAAGGGCAACTTTCTAAGAGTTTAGATGAGAAGTCATTGGGCATCCACTTTACAGTCCTGAGTTGGCTCCTCTGACTTCTTTTAGTTTTCTAATCTTAAAAACATCTGTAAAGGGCATCCATTTCTCTTCAGTTAAAATGTAAGAAAGTCTGCATGGACATGGGTAAATTCCAGGACCCTAAGTTCTTTAGGGATGGAATAAATGACTGGCATCATTGCTTACAAAAGTGTCTTAAACTTCCTGACTTTTTAATGATCGCCATTCTAACTGGTGTGAGATGGTATCTCATTGTGGTTTTGATTTGCATTTCTCTGATGGCCAGTGATGATGAGCATTTTTTCATGTGTCTGTTGGCTGTATGAATGTCTTCTTTTGAGAAATGTCTGTTCATATCCTTTGCCCACTTTTTGATGGGGTTGTTTGTTTTTTTCTTGTAAATTTGTTTGAGTTCTTTGTAGGTTCTGGATATTAGCCCTTTGTCAGATGAGTAGATTGCAAAATTTTTCTCCCATTCTGTAGGTTGCCTGTTCACTCTGATGGTAGTTTCTTTTGCTGTGCAGAAGCTCTTTAGTTTAATGAGATCCCATTTGTCAATTTTGGCTTTTGCTGCCATTGCTTTTGGTGTTTTAGACATGAAGTCTTTGCCCATGCCTATGTCCTGAATGGTACTACCTAGGTTTTCTTTTAGGATTTTTATGGTATCAGGAAACAACAGGTGCTGGAGAGGATGTGGAGAAATAGGAACACTTTTACACTGTTGGTGGGATTGTAAACTAGTTCAACCATTATGGAAAACAGTATGGCGATTCCTCAAGGATCTAGAACTAGATGTACCATATGACCCAGCCATCTCATTACTGGGTATATACCCAAAGGATTATAAATCATGCTGCTATAAAGACACATGCACACGTATATTTATTGTGGCACTATTCACAATAGCAAAGACTTGGAATCAACCCAAATGTCCATCAGTGGCAGACTGGATTAAGAAAATGTGGCACATATACACCATGGAATACTATGCAGCCATAAAAAAGGATGAGTTTGTGTCCTTTGTAGGGACATGGATGCAGCTGGAAACCATCATTCTTAGCAAACTATCGCAAGAACAGAAAACCAAACACCGCATGTTCTCACTCATAGGTGGGAACTGAACAATGAGATCACTTGGACTCGGGAAGGGGAACATCACACACCGGGGCCTATCATGGGGAGGGGGGAGGGGGGAGGGGGGAGGGATTGCATTGGGAGTTATACCTGATGTAAATGACGAGTTGATGGGTGCTGACGAGTTGATGGGTGCAGCACACCAACATGGCACAAGTATACATATGTAACAAACCTGCACGTTATGCACATGTACCCTAGAACTTAAAGTATAATAATAATAATAAATTAAAAAAAAAACAAACAAAAACAAAAACAAACAAACAAACAAAAAGACAGAATTAAAAATGTCAATTAAAAAAAAAAGTGTCTTAAACTTGATGGAGCGTATGTTGAGAAACAAAGTTTACATTTTTAATTCCATTTTCCCATGCACTTTTTGAAGTCTCTTCGTAGGTCGACTAGTCAAATGTCTACTTAAGCACTTAATCTATTAATTTAGGAATACACATGTATTTAAAAATCACATAGTACATAAAGCATTTTATTTTGGAGTACACTTTACTAAAATACTTCATTACACTGCAGGTGTCTTTGACATCACTGTCTTTTTCTTAGCAGAGCTGCATTTGCAGTGGTTTTTCAGAGCACTGTTGAGCTAGAGCCCTTTTTGAATCCATATATGACACTGATAGCAAACTACCATTGCATATGCTATGGTCTGAATGTTTGTGTTCACCCTCAAATTCACAGGTTGAAATTGCAGCCCCCAAGGTGATGGTATTAGGAGGTGGGGTCTTTGGGAGGTGATTAGGTCATGAGGATGGAGCCTGCATGAATGGGATTAGTGCCATTATAAAATAAGAGGACTGAAAGAGCTTGTTTACCTCTTCTACCGTGTGAGGACAAGCAAGAAGGTACCATTTATGAACCAGAAAGCCCAACAGACACTGAATCTGCCAGCACCTTGACTTTGGACTTCCAAGCCTTTAAAACTATGAGGACCAAGTTTCTGCTCTCTATAAGCTACTCAGCCTGTGATGTTTCGTTATAGCAGCCCCAAAAGACGAAGACAGCATGCATGAAAATATTTCAAGGAAATCACTTATCACTATATCATAAGTGTCTTTGTCATGCTTGCTCACAATATCTAACATAACTGTGAAGGCACAGCTGCAAGAATAATCACTACAGTTGTGTTATGCTCTTTTGCCTTCTTTATTTGTAGCCAAATTTCTATGGTCATCTGTATAAACATCCCAAACTAATATCGACTGAGGTCATGTAGCCTAACACACCTCCTCCTACTAGAACTTTGTTAGTGTAGGTAAAATCTTAGAGAGACGTTCTTTGCTATGAAAAATGTGACTATAAAAACTCAGATAAAGGCAACTCCTCTCTCCTTTTTCTTTAAAAAGATAATTTTTTTGGGAAAAAAAGAGCTCACTTTATTTGGGGGTATATATAGTATTTCATATTTAAGAATGAGGGAATATTATAATCACTAAGCATAATGGAAGTGCCTCTTCCTCCAGGAAGCCTCTCTGGCTCAGCCTAGGTAAGCTGCCCTGCTGTGTTCCCATGGCACCTGCTTTTGCTCCATTATAGCATTCATCATGCTTTACTGTACTTGTTCATTTAGTTGGGCCTCTCCTAACAGATTGTAAATTCCAAGGGGCTTTTTATTTTCACTCTGTCTGGTACAGGAGCTGGCATAGGTAGTAATTTAGTAATTATTTTTGAATGGACAAATAAAGGCGTGAGTAAGAAATAAGTGATTTGGATGGTGTGACAATTTTCCCTGCTTCCATACCTCAGCAGATGGGAGTGACTGATTCCTTCAGCCATGTGATCAGGGCTATGGCAAAGGTCCCCAGAACCCCCTGGGGTCAGGACCACAGAGTAGCCCAGAATCTCAGCTAAAGCAGTGATGTCTCCCATGGCACCTTAGTCTAGTTCACTTCCTGAGCCAGCCTGACCCAACCTGGGTGTAGGGCCCTGCTGAGCTTCACGGTGCATGGTGCACCAGCAGGGGTCTGGAATGAGTCTGGTGTTGAGGAATGAGGACCAGGAGGCACATCAACCAACAACAGGTTTCCCTGTTTCCCTCTTCGGACTGAAGCCCTGACATGCATATCAAAGGACAGGGCCTGGCTCGCTAACTTCCATCCCCTCACTGAGAGGGAGTTGGGGGAAACTGGATCTTCTCCTGTTCACTAGAACATAACCTGGGCACCTAACAGGAATGGACTAATGGCCCAGAACTATAGCAGGCCACTTCTGAGTCTCACCCACCATTCGAATTCATGCCCTTTGTCCCCTTGTATGATTCAGATCTCTAGGATCAGAGGCAAGTCACACCTTTGGACAGTATAATGGTTATCTATTGAGTACTTACTAGGAGCCAAATACTGCCTATACACACACACACACACACACACACACACACACACGTGTATACATACATATATATATATCTCACATATAAATCACACACACACACGTATATCCTCCACAATAATCCTATGAAGAATACGAAGAAGGTCATTTTATTATCGCCATTCATCTATCAATTTATAGAGTGTCTCCTATGTGCTGGCACCTCTCCACAGATAAGGAAGCTGAAGCTCAGAGCTGTTAAGTAATGCGTGCATGGCAAACGAGCTAATTAATGGCAGAGCATGCTATGAACTGGGCTGCCTGACTCAGGCATCTGATGCTTAACCACTGTGCCTAGTCACCTTTTATGCCTAGGAATCAGCTCCAGAACCCCTGAAGTGGATATAACTCAAAGGCCTGTGACCAGGGGGGCTCTGGTCTGCACCCCCCGGAATTGCTGGGTATAGTTGGATTATTCATAGAGTCTCAAGAACCATGTGGAGGAGAGGAAAAAAAGCACACATAGCCCTTTAACCTGGATTTATTTATTTATTATTATTATTTTTGAGACAGAGTTTTGCTCTTGTCACCCAGGCTGGAGTGCAATGGCGCGATCTTGGCTCACTGCAACCTCCGCCTTCCTGGTTCAAGTGATTCTCCTGCTTCAGCCTTCAGAGTAACTGGGATTACAGGCATGCACCACCACGCCTGGCTCATGTTTTGTATTTTTACTAGAGATGGGGTTTCTCCATGTTGGTCAGGCTGGTCTCGAACTCCCGACCTCAGGTGATCCTCCCACCTCGGCCTCCCAAAGTGCTGGCATTACAGGTGTGAGCCACCATGCCCGGCCCAAGGCCTGGATTATTTAGACAAAGCTTCATAGTCCCCTTCTCTAGCCCGTACTGGCTACATTTCAGAACCATCACAATTCATTATTTGGAGTTAAGTTTTGAAGGCATGAGTAACCCTGAGTAACTCTGGGTGTGGTGGGCAGCAGTCATCATCAACCTTGGTTGGTTGAGTTGATGTGTTTCATTCATCAATGTTCTTTGTTTCAGATGGAAGTGAAGGCAGAAACACGAAGAGCATGTGTATTGAACAATGGAGGTGGGAAGAAGACAATGGGGAATACACATGTTTGGGCAAGGGGATCACCCAACAAAGAGAGGTGCTCTGTTCATTTTGGGGGAGAAACACTGAATGCCAAGCAGGAGACAACCAAAAATAAACTTCACTGCCTTCTCAGTTTTACCAAAGACTAATAAGGCTTCTGGGGATCTTCAGGGATATTGGGGAAAAGATCCCTCTGGATTATAGTCAATCCCCCGAGTATGAATCCCCACTCATACTTCCTTGCTGGGCTGCTTTGTGCTAGTTACTTAACGTCTCTGAGCCTTAATTCTCATTTGTAGATGGAGATGGTCATATCTCACAGGATCCCTACGTGGATGAAGTGGTGTGGTCCTGGATAAGCTCTCAGTGAACAGCAGTTCTTATTTCACATGGTGGGAGAAGAGGGTCTATATGCTGCACCCTCCTGAAGCGACCCTGGGCTTGGCTGCTGCTTTTGAAGGACACGAATGGTTACTTGTCATTTGATAGCCACATGGAGCTCCCCACAACTGTGCTTATGTTAGTTAGGACACAACGCTGGCCTGCTGGCCTTGGAAATGGGTGTGTCAGTGAGTGTCTGCCACCTCCCCATAGTGTCAGAGGTGGGAAGGGAGTTGGCAGGTGAAGGGTTACATAAGCAAAAGTGGGCAGTGCCCAACTACGTGTGTTGGCACCGGCATCGGTTCTCTTGGAGGTGGTTCCCTCTGCCCTAGAATGACCCTGTTGGAGTCAGATCAACTGATAATCAAAGCCCTTTACAAAAACAAGATCAGCCCCCTGCAAAGAAAGCTCCATTTCCAGTGGGGTCAAGGTCCTGTTTATTTCATCTGTGCCTTTCTCAGTTTAGAAGGATGCCTTTGATAAGCTGCAGGCAGCACCCCCGGTGACCCTTAATGACAGCCTGACTCAGCCAGATGCTTCTGGTCTCAGGTTAGGGATGAATACTCACTGAGCTCTGGACACAGATCTCTGAGGCTGTGCAGATTTCACATCACTCTTGAAAAATGAAGTGACAAAGTCCCTGTTTAATTCGGGCCCTTGCCGCTTCCCCGTGTCATACATTCTAGTCTTCAATTATGGCTTTTGGAGAAATGCTTCCACAATGATGGTTCTGGTGCTTGCTAATAAATTTCCATGATCTGTTCATCTTCTTAAGAGGCTCAGTTGAGTCAGGCTCGGCTAACCAGGGGAGCTGGGATAAGCCCTCTCTACATTCTCAGACATGGTAGAGGAAAGCTGTGCCCTCCAAGAAAGTTGTTAATTGATGGTCATCCTCTTAGCTTCTTTCAGAATTCTTTCATTAGATCTGGTCCACATGAAAAGTATTATTTCCGTATCTCAAACTGGAAGCAGGAGAATAGCTTTGGCTAATGTTTGCATGTTTTTTCAAAGTCAGGTGCTGGTCTAAGTACTTCTCATGAATGAATTCACTAATCCTCATCTACCCAGAGGTAGCTGATATGATTATATTTGCTTTGCAGATGGAGGAATGAAGCACAGAGCAGCTGAGTGACATGACTTGTAAATGGTGCCACCAGGTCCCAAAGCCAGGTGCTCAAACACCAGAACTCACGCTTTTACCTGGAGCACTGAGCTGCCAATCATTATTGCTTGGGATTTAACAATGACCAAGCAATATAAAGCCCTCCCTGTCAGGAGTAGGGCCAGAATTTCCACTTAAGCAGAGCTAAAGGCAACTGTGGGGTAAAGAGGATGACTAAGAGGCTTGCCCTAAAGCTGCTTTTTCACAATTTACATAAAACTCAGAACATGTTCATGACCCACATTGCTATGGTTTGAATGTGTTCCTCAAAGCTCATATGTTGGACACTTAATCCCTAGTGCAAAAGTATTGAGAGCTGGGGCCTTTAAAAGGAAGGTGATTAGGTCATAAGGGTTCTGCCTCCATGAATGAATTGATGCTGTTGTTACATGAGTAGGTTAGCTATTGTGAGAGGGTTCCTGATAAAAGGATGAGATTGACCTCATTTTATCTCATGTGGACACATGCTCTCTAGCCCTTCTGCCTTTGCCATGGGCTGACACAGCAAGAAGGCCCTCACCAAATGCAGCCCCTCTATCTTGGACTTCCCAGCCTCCAGAACCATGAGCCAAATAAATTTCTTTTCTTTAACGTATTATCCAATCTCAGGTATTCTGTTACAGCAGCAGAAAACAGATTAAGACACATTTCAATGAATGGGGGTACGTGTCTGATGTGCTAAAGCCCTTCCAATCCATGTTTTTATAATACCACCATTTTCCCTCCTAATGTGAAAGAAAATGAAGCATGGGGTCAGGAGGCTTTGAGGGTAACAGTGAAGTTAGGGTTAAGGGTCTGGAGGTCTCAGTATATCAGTGAGATATTGCTAAGGTGATATGAAAAGAAATCCTAGTTCACGTCCTTGGCAGAGGAAGTCCATGTTGGGAAATTGTCCAGCAAGGATGAAGTCAGTCATGACTAGGTGGTAGGGAAGGTGCAGAGGATGCTTGAGAGGACACACCCTGCATTGCTTTTCTCTTCTGGGAGTGGCTATGAGGGAAATATACACTCGTATGGTAGGAATTTCCCATGCTTTAGGCATTGACCTCTGCTTTCCAAGGGATATTTTCATTAGGCAACCAACTGGGAGAAGGGTAAGGGTATGGATGTGGGTGAAGGACACTACCTAGAAGTAATAAACTGACCACTGAGTAAATTAATTATCAGTCTTAACAGCCAGCCTTCCCTGTATATACTCCCAATCTTCACATGAGTATCTGTGTTAGTTAGCCTGCTCATTGCAAATGCATTTCAAGTTCACTGCAAAGAGAAATCTCAAATCTTGCAAAAGATGTATTGTTTTGTGAAGCTCATTAAAGTGAGTTGGAGAACTGCAGAAAACACATACCAAGTCATCAACAAACATTGTTTGGCGGGGTTGCGACAGTTAACAATGAAGAGAAACAGCACAGCACGGAAGATGGTTTAAAAGAGTTGAATATTAAAGGATGCAAAAGGCCTTTGGGAAAACTGATGAAGATTTCTATGCAACGCTTTTGCAGAGGTCCTCAGTATGATCATGCTGTGATTCAAATGAGAATGCTATGATGTCATGCTACCGTGTCAGTCACCCACCTCTGATGGCCAGATTCATGTGCTCGTGCTCTTTGCTCTCATCACAGCCAAGGCTGCAGGATGGGAGGCAGTTCGCTGTGGGCTTCCACACTCAGGACTCCTGCTCTTCACTTCCCTCCTGGGCTTCTCTATGCTGTAGACACCAGCACTGCTTCCCAAACAGACACAAGTAGCCCAGAAGTGCTGGGAGCAATAATGGCCTCGGGAACAACCCATAAGCAACGTGGACAAAGAGCTGATGCAGAAATAGTCCTCCAGTCAGTCCCCAGGTGGATAACTCTGAGACGCATTCTATGCCCTCCTCAGAGGTTACTGGGGAGGCTACACCCTAGCTGTCAACAGGAGTGACCTTGATAATAATGCACCCTGCATTGCATTTCTTCCTCTCCTCCCTCTCCTTGGTTCCTCAGCCATGCTACTTGGATCTCCTGCTGAGTCAACCAGCAGCACACAAGTCCTTGACTCAGGATTCACTTTGTGGGGTACTCAGGTCACTATATAGTTTCTCAGAAAGCTCAAATCTAAGCCTCCTTTCAGTCTGGGTTCCAAGAATTAGCTCAAAGTTTTAATAGTAATCTATATAGTGTTAAATGTAAGACAAAATAAAAATTTTCATAATTTTAGCTTAATTTTAAAGACATAACCCTAATCAAATCTTTTCTTGCTTATTCATTATAACACTTTTTTATATTTTAAGTGGATTTACTTTAAGTGATCTTTTCCTATCAGAAAATGGGAGCCTTATATATATATATTCCCATCTGGAAGTTTTCTTTTTTTTTTTGAGATGGAGTTTTGTTCTCATGGCCCAGGCTGGAGTGCAATGTCAAGATCTTGGCTCACCACAAACTCTGCCTCCCGGGTTCAAGTGATTCTCCTGCCTCTGCCTGCTGAAGGCTGAAATTACAGCTGAAATTACAGGCATGCACCACTACGCCTGGCTAATTTTGTATTTTCAGTAGAATGGGGTTTCTCCATGTTGGTCAGGCTGGTCTCAAACTCCTGACCTCAGCTGATCCGCCTGCCTTGGCATCCCAAAGTGCTGAAATCTCGGCTCACTGTAACCTCTGCCTCTCAGGTTCAAGCGATTCTCCTTGCCTCAGCCTCCCAAGTAGCTGGGATTACAGGCACCCACCACCATGCCCGGCTAATTTTTTTTGTATTTAGTAGAGATGGGTTTTCACTATGTTGGCCAGGCTGGTCTTGAACTTCTGACCTCGTGATCTGCCTGCCTTGGCCTCCCAAAGTGCTGGGATTACAGGTGTGAGCCATCGCAACCAGCCACCCCCACCTGGAATTCTATAACTCACTTTTTAACTTATGGTCTATGTCTTTCTCCATTTATTAAATGTTCTTCTAAAACATGCACTCCATCATGTGACTGGGCCACCATTTATATAATCAATATACTACTGTGGTATTTTGAAGTTGTTTCCATTTTCAACAATATCATAAACAAAGGTGAAGAGAATAATGCCAATGTATGAACGTTGGGCAAGTTTTTAATTCTTGTGTCTCGGTTTCCTTATCTGTCAGGTGGGGACAAGAATGGACCAACCTCATAGGGCTACTGTGAGAACTGAACACATGAATACATTTATTTATTTATTTATTTATTTATTTATTTATTTATTTATTTTTGAGACGGAGTCTTGCTCTGTCACCCAGGCTGGAGTGCAGTGGCCGGATCTCAGCTCACTGCAAGCTCCGCCTCCCGGGTTTACGCCGTTCTCCTGCCTCAGCCTCCCGAGTAGCTGGGACTACAGGCGCCCGCCACCTCGCCCGGCTAGTTTTTTTTTTGTATTTTTTTAGTAGAGACGGGGTTTCACCGTGTTAGCCGGGATCGTCTCTCGATCTCCTGGCCTCGTGATCCGCCCATCTCGGCCTCCCAAAGTGCTGGGATTACAGGCTTGAGCCACCGCGCCCGGCCATGAATACATTTATTTATGTATTTTTAGTTTACTTTAAGTTCCAGGATACATGTGCAGGATGTGCAGGTTTGTTACATAGGTATACAAGTGCCATGGTGGTTTGCTGCACCTATCAACTTGTCATCTAGGTTTTAAGCCCTGCATGCATTAGGTATTTGCCCTACACATTAATACTTTTAAAGTGTTCAAAACAGTGCTTCCCCCTACTCAGCAGTCTATAAAGATTTGCACTGATGGTTATGGTGGTGATGATGTCTCCTCTTTCAGTGAATGGCCATTGTCCACCCAGGTACTCAATCCAATCAATTCCCAAGACTTGTGAGTTATACTTCTTGATTTTGTTCACGTCCTTCGTCCCTCTGCCACTGCCCTATTCAGGCTACCCTCCCCTCTGCTTTTGTCCTATCTTCTAAGTGGTCTCCTTGCCTTGAGTTTTGAGCCCTTCCAATCCATTCTCCACCCTTTAGTCAAAGTGCTTTTTCTAAAACAAAACTCTAAATAGTTCAACCAAAGTATATTCTTACCAGCATTGTATGAGAATGCCTATTTCCCAAAACTTCACTAATATTATCTATAATTATTTTAAAAACATTTTTGAAAAATGATATTATTTTATATTTTGCTTCTTTGCAAATATTCAGCTTTAAAACACATACATTTGCCATTTTTATCATTCCCTTTGTATAGTGTCTGTTTGCATCTTTTGCCCTAAAAGGCCTTTAATATTCTGACGTAGTAAATGCTATCTATGTCGTGGAGCGTACATTTGAAGTTGGGTGAAATTCGCCCTGGCCAGCCTTGGTTCTGGCCCTAGGACCCTGCAGATAAGCCCTTTTTGTGGTTGCTTCTGAATGTCATGTGCCCATCTGTTTTAATTTGGCCCAGTCCATGAAGACTTGAGAACAGGACTCCTTGAAGCACATAATAATCATTGCCTCAAAGTGGCCCGTTCTTCATGCCTGGATGGCTTCCCATAATCCAGCTCCTTCCGGATGGCCATTTTTAGCTGAGACAACCATGCCATTTCGAAGCCTGCTGCTTTTGGAGGCTAAATATAATTTCTCTGGGAAAGGGGCCAACTGCGACAGTTTATTTCCATTTGGCCTGTGTCTTGAGGCAAGACTGAATGTGAGAGGAAACCTGGAGCCAGTGCGAAAAACAGCATGGCAGCACCAGGCACCAGCCACCACTGTCCACACACAGCCTGGCGTGGGGGATCCAGAGTCCAGCCACACCCCCATGTTGGAACCCCCAGAGGGGATAGGCACCTTAGTCACAGCACGCTGCAGGACAGGTTCTTTCAGGTTGAAATGATAGGGCTGGCTGAGTGTGTGCCTACCCAAATCTGACAGGAAGGTTTTGCCTAAATTCAATTTCTCCTCATCCAGTGAATAACCATAGTCCACCCAATCCAATCAATTGAGTTGCTAGTTCTTAAAAAATGAAATCATTCATGTAAAAATGAGCAGCATATTTTAATGTTATAAAACTCATCAAACATTAAAAGGTGAAGTATATATTCAGATATTAACGATGGGCTTAATCATTTATTTACTTATTTATTTATTTTGAGACAGAGTTTTGCTTTTGTTGCCCAGGCTGGAGTGCAATGGCGCGATCTTGGCTCACCGCAACCTCCGCCTCCTGGGTTCAAGTGATTCTTCTGCTTCAGCCTCCTGAGTAGCTGGGATTACAGGCATGCACCACCATGCCCAGATAATTTTGTATTTTTAGTAGAGACAGGGTTTATCCATGTTGGTCAGGCTGGTCTCGAAATCCTGACCTCAGGTGATACTCCCACCTCGGACTCCCAAAGTGCTGGGATTACAGACATGAGCCACGGCGACCGGCCAATCTGTTTTTTAAAGTAGCATGAAATATATGTTAAACACAAATACTAAAAAAGATGCCAAAAACCCTATAAAACAAATAAGTAAAGTGAATGGTCACAGGATGCTGATGTATGCATCCCATACAGGATGGTATTTCATACTTCTTGGGATAACACGTCAAGCCTTCTATGATTCAATTCCTGACCTTTTCAGTCGTGATCCTCCCCTCATCCCGAGTACTATACTTACCTCTCCAGCCATATTGAACAGCTCCAGCTCCCCAAGTGTGTCATACTTTTGCATATTCTATTTTATACTTTTGCATATACTAGCCTCTGTACTTTTGCATATAGTATTTTCTCCGCCTGGGTTGCAACTGGAAAACTTCTATTCTTCTTTCAAAACCCAGACTCAGTCCTCTTTGACCCACCCAAATAGAAGTAATTAGTCACCCCTGTGTTCTGGTATGGTTTCCAGTTCACACCTTTGTTGTTTTAGCACTACATTTTCCATGCTTGTGTCTCTTCTATTGGAATGTGAAAACTTTGAGAGCAGAGACTGTCTTTATTCATTCATTCATTATCCATTCAACAAATATTTGCTAAGTGCCTGTTAATGTGCTGTGTGACTTGTCTTTGCTTTCATTATATGTACTCTGCTGAGCACAGTGCTGGGAAATGGCAAGTGCTAAAGCATGGGTGATGGGTGGGATGGAGTTATTGAAGATGGCTACATGGCCTGTCCTTAGCATGGGAGACTCGCCCTCTGCTGCTGCAGTGTTACTGAATCATCCTGGGCTTTCTCTCACTACTCACAGGTGGTATTCCTTCATGCCATGTCACTGCTTGGAAGAGAGGTGATAGCTTCCCGTTCTACCCCACCTCAGAACTCCTCATCACTTCCTGGCCTCCCAGCCTCACTCTGGGTCCTGAGATTCCAGATGCAGTCAGAACGATCAGCTGAATAGTCAACTTCTTCCCCCACAACTGACTTGCTTTCCCAGTAAAGATGATGTCTTGTCACACCCAGAGGGCCAAAGTGTGCCCACTTCCTGGCACCACTATGGACAGAATCCTGGGAACTGTGCTAGGACAGCATGTCACCAAGAAACGGCAGATCATAGGAAGTGGGGGTTGGCAATATCTCTTTTTAAATCAAAGAGAGAGGATTGTAAGAACAAGATCCACAAAAATGGTTTTGGTGACTCAAATCCTGATACTATTTGGAGAAGTTGTTACTGGGGACAGGGGAAGGGGACAGGGAGGGAATGGGAGGGGAGAACAGAGAAATGCATGATTCAGTCTGCCACCTACCATTGACAGGAGGATGGGAGGTGCTTTTTCTTCTCTGCCATTTATGCTTTCATTCTTGATTTTCCAGACTCTAGATCCCCAGGGCCTTCCTTCCATAGAGTCGTTTGCCCTCTGTCAGCTTGATCTGTTTCCCAGACACCCAAAGCAGCCTCACTGACATAAACTGTTTGTCCCCAACCTGATCTGTGATTGCACCTCACATTAGCCCCTGGGCATAGATCAGCATCCCGTAACCGTTTGTGCTAGTTACTTAGTTATTTTAGAGGGTTTTGGAGGGTCTATTTCTGATACTTGTGTTTGACATATATTGTATTCTACTTTAAAAAATAGATTAGGCCGATTGCTAATACTGGTCATATACTTCATCTTTTTTATGTTTGATGAGTTTTATAACGTTAATATAAATGAGCATACATATGCCACTCATATTTTACACTTGAAACTTAAAAAAATATTGGTTGGAGAATGTCTGCCAAAAGACGGCTTTTAGGATTTTAAGACAGAATCCTTATCAGGATCTCCAAGGGATGCAAAATTAAGTTTTAGTCGCTACCTGAAAACAATTGTTCTTTATAAAACTCAATGTCTCCTTTCAGGTCTTTTGAGGGATGTTGGGAAGATCCCTCTGCCCTCTCCCTGGGGCCCATCATATGTTCTGCAACAGGCTAAGTTCCTGAGTTCTCAGGGAGGCTGCACAGGAGTCTGCACCAAGTGGACATCCAGGACACCCCTGCATCCTAGACTGTGTTTCTTACACAACCCAAATGGGCTGTATTCCCACATGGAGATTGAGTCTTACTGATGCTTTTCACAATGGTGGTGGCATCTCCAGGGGAAAAGTCACATCATAGTCCAGTTTGGAGGGTTGCCGAGCCACTCACTCTCACATTTAAGTTTCCAAATCCCAAGTGTGTGAGAAATTAATCACTGGACATCTTGGGAGATAGGGTGCACACTGGTGGTTATGAAATGAAGCTTCACTTAAGCAAGTTATTACACCTTTCAGGTGTAATCAACCAACTGCATCTGGGATCCCACAGTGATGGATTTGTACCCCACTCCACAGCCCTAATAAAGTGAAAAACAGATAAGAGTTCAGACTTTATTTTAAAATGTATACGCTTTTGCTTTCCATTTCTTAGAAAAAAAATCATAGATGAGGTAGTAGAGTAAAATGAGTAGAACCAGGGCTCTTGAAGTCAGAAAAATCCAGTTTAAAACCTCAAATCCACACCTTGTAGGTGGGTGACCTTGGGCATTGTCTTAGTTTGTTTAGTGTTGCCGTAATAGAACACTTGAGACTAGGTAGTTTATACAGAAAAGATTTATTTGGCTTATAATTTTGGTGGCTGGAAGGTTCAAGATTGGGCAGCTGCATCTGCTGAGGGCCTTAGGCTGCTTCAACTCATGGAGGAAAGTGGAAGGGGAGTGGGTCTGTGCAGAGATCACATGGAGAGAGACGAAGCAAGAGCGCTGACTGAAGAAGCCAGATTCTTTTTAGCAACCTGCTCCATTCCTGAGAGCGAGAACTCACTCAGCCCAGAAGAAGGGCCCTAATCTATTCATGAGAAATCAGCCCCCATGATCCAAACATCTCCACTAGCCCCCACCGCCCAGTACTGCCACACTGAGGATCAAACTTCAACACGAGTTTTGGAGGGGACAAACCAAAGCAGACATATTGTTTAATTTCTCTCAGTCTCAGATTATTCAGCCATCAAATGGAGATAATCACACTGACCTCACAGAGCTCTTAAGAAGAGTCAAGGACACAATGGATGTAAGTGTTCAGCACAGCACCTGGTAGCTAGAACTCAGTCAACAGTAGGAAGATAAGGAAATGAAAACTGACTTGGCTTTTGAAAGGTTTGAAATATCGAAGAGAGATTTTCCCAGTCTAACTGAGATCTCCAGATTTCTTCTCTTGCCTGGTGCCTGTACAGGTTGCTGTCTCTAAGTCAGTGGCTGGAGCAACTGCAGCATGGCTGGAACTCCATCGCTGTCAGTGAGGCCTCCGCTCAAGGACGACAGCCTACTGCATGCCAGCACCTTGCTCTAGGATTGTCCCAGCTCTTTCTGTGGAAACCTGGAGCCTGATGATAAATCCCCCTTACTCGAGGTAACTTGGAGGCAGTTTTTTAGAGCTAAAACAGTTTAAATAAACCATTGATCTAGAATCTAGATCAGAAGCTGGAAAACTTTTTATATAAAGGGCCAGGTAGAAAATATTTTAGGCTTTGTGGCCCATATGGTCTCTGCTGCAACTATTCGATTCTCGTAGTGTGAAGGCAGTCAAAGATAATACATAAATGAATAGATGTGGCTGAGTTCCCATAAAACTTTATTTATGGCACAGAAATGTGAATTTCGTATCATTTTCATGTGTTGTAAAATATTATTCTTCTTTTAATTTTTCTAAAAGGACATTTTAAAATGTAAAATATGGACCATACAAAAATAGGCAGTGGACTAGATTTAGCCCACGGGCCATATAGTTTGCTGACCCTGATCTAGAATGATGTTTTGTTAAAAATGAAATTTATTTTTCACAGCTCTAATGATTTACTGAGAATAGTGACAAAGTAGAGATATGTTGCCATTTTATTTCAGAGAAATTCTGACCTAAGCCTGAAGGAAACTGCTTTCTAACAAAATAAAATACATTTATTGAATCTTAGGAGATAAGGTTCACATCTTTTATATGTGGCTTAATCCCCACCTGGGGCATTACTACACAGGACAGTGAGAACTTTAGATTTTACCTTTTTGTTAACTAAGCATGGTCTCAGGCTTTGCCATATTTTATTTGTTTTTAATTGGGAAGTTTAACATTAGAAGACATGGGGCAAAATCATAACAAAGCAACAACAAATGACAAACACATTTTGCCCTAATCAATTATACTGAGTCCACACTATTAACTACCTCAAATTTGAAGTAGTTGAAAAGAAATACAGGAAAAATAGGAAATACTGAATGCCCATCATATAGCTAGAATTGTTACTGCCATTCTACAAATGAAGAACTAGTACTCATTTAAGTTTTTTTGTTTTTTCAAAGCTCACACAGCTAATAGATGCATAAGCTGGAATTCAAACATAGCACATATGGCTTTTTTTCAGCTTTTATTTTAGATTCACAAGGTACATGTGCTGGTTTGTTACATGGGTGTATTGCATGATGCTGAGGTTTGAAGTACAAATGATCTATCACCTTGGTACTGAGCATAGTACCCTGCAGTTAGTTTTTCTGCCTTTCCCTCCTTCCACCTCTTTCCCCTAGTAGTCTGCACTGTCTACTGTTGCCAACTTTACGTCCACGAGTACCCAGCGTTGAGCTCCCACTTATAAGTGAGAATATGCAATATTTGGTTTTCTGTTCCTGTGTTAATTCGCTTAGGATAATGGCCTCCAGCTGCATCCATGTTTCTGCAAAGGACATGATTTCATTCTTTTTTATGGCTGCGAAAAATAAAATATTGTATCTATCACCCTACTTTAGCTTTCTGCCTGTTAAATGTGTGTGTTTATTTAGTGCCGACCATGCCTGCCCTGTGCTAAGTTCTCTGTGTACATTATCAGAACTTCAAGAAGAAATCAACTAATCCACAATCATAGTGAAATATTTCAACACTCCTCTCCATAATTGACCCATGAATTAGATACACTGTGTCTCTTTTAATGTGCAGGTAGATTTTATCATTCCTATTTTACACTTGAGGAAACTGAGGCTTAGAGTGGTGGTTAATTGGTTTAGAAGCCACATGCCAAGCAAATGGTAGAACTGAGATATAACCCGGGATGTCAGGATTTCAAAGCCCAGGAGCTTTGCATTGACCTTCATGGCTTCCCTGCACCCACCAACCTCACAGTCATTTAGAAACTTATGGGATAGGCAGAAAGGAAGACCTGGAGAGGTAGGGACAGAGTTGAACACTGACCTCTCTCTCTTCCAAATCCCAATCAAGGGTTTCTCCAGAGAGTTGGGTTCTGTTAGGGATAACATTGAGGAAGTTTGATCCAATTACCAGCAACAGGAATAGTTATTTGTATTAGGTTTTGTTTCTTAAATCACACTGAACAAGCATTACTATCAGCCAGGAATTAATGGCCACACACAGCGAGAGACACCCAGGAATGGAGCAATAATTACCGAGGTCATTGACCTCACTTTGGGGCAAAGCTGACTTAGGGGTCTTGTCACTGCTGGAAATGACAGGATGCGAGTCAATGGATGCCGAGCCACCCTGGGTATAGTTCAAGCCTGTCTGCACTAAAATGATGTCAATTAGATTGAGGGAATTCGGACACCAGAAAGATAAATAATAACAGCTTTGAAAGGGCTGATTCAGGAAGGTCAGTTTCTGATTTGACAGAGTTGCAATGAGGACAAGTGATGACTGAAGATGCCTTAGGAGAGCCATTTGCCTGCACTTGGCTTGGGAGAAGAAGGAGGTCATGTGATGAGTTTGAATTGTTCCAGAGGTCGTGAACCAATCTCTTTTAAAAAGAGAGAGAGAGAGAGAGAGAGAGAGAGAGAGAGAGAGAGAGAAAGAGAGGTTAAAAAATGAAAAACAAGCAAAATACCAAGAAAAACTTGAGGCTTACCATAAGCCAACCTTGGAATATCTTCTAGAAGGAAGCCTGTGTGTGTTTATTGTGGGAGAAGCTAAAGTAAGGTGTAAAAATGAGATAATAAGCAAACAGGAGCGAACAATCTCGGCTGACAACAAACAGCAAGGAAATGCTGGGCCCTATCTGCTTTCTCCCACTATTACCAAAGTGAGCAGATTTCAGGATATGAAGCCATAACAGTAGATAGGAAAGTTTGCTCCAAGGCTCATGCCCATGGGTGTGTGGGGAATACAGGCAGTACCAGAGATGACAGGAGGATGTTCCAGCTCACATTTCTCCCAGAAGCAGACCCCGAGGCAAGAATTCAAGTGCAAATATGGTAGCCCCCTTATCTAGGGGGGGATACTTTCCCCGGTGGATGCCTGAAACCTGCAGAGAGTACAGAATCCTATACATATATATCATTTTTTTCTATACATACCTATATATGATAAAGGTTAATTTATAAATTAGGCACAGTAAGAGATTAACAATAATAACTAATAATAAAATAGAACAAGTATAAAAATATACTATAATAAAAGGTCATGTGAATATGGTCTTTCTCTCTCTTAAATATCTTATTGCACAGTATTCACCTTTCTTATGATGATGTGAGGTGATAAAATGCCTACGTGATGAGATGAAGTGAAGTGAGTGATGTAGGCATTGTGATGTAAATGTCAAATTCCAGAAACAGACAATGCATACGTTTTGAATAGGGCTCAGTTCTGAGTACTGTGACAAAATATCGCACCATCCCACCCAGGACATGAATCCTCCATGTGTCCAGCATCTCCACATTGTGGCACTGCCCACCTTGAGTCACCTAGTAGCCCTCTGATATGGTTAGGCTTTATGTGTCCCCACCCAAATCTCATCTTGAATTGTAACCTCCATAATCCCCCACATGTCAAGGGAGAGACCAGGCAGAGGTAACTGGATCATGAGGGCAGTTTCCCCCATGCTGTTCTCCTCATAGTGAGTGAGTTCTCATGAGATCTGATGGTTTTCTAAGGGGGCTCTTACCCCTTCACTTGGTGCTTCTCCTCCTTGCTGCCTTATGAAGGTGTCTTGCTTCCCCTTTGCCTTCTGCCATGATTGTAAGTTTCCTGAGGCTTCCCCTGGCATGCTGAACTGTGAGTCAATTAAACCTCTTTCCTTTATAAATTACCCAGCCACAAGCAGTTCTTTATAGCAGTGTGAAAACAGACTAATACACCCTCTCAGTTATCAGACTGTCATGGTATTGCTTGTGTCCAAGTCCCCCTTATTTTACTTCAGAATGGCCCCAAAGCACAAGAATAGTGACGTGATAGTTTTGGACTGGGTTGACTGTGGGTAACTGAAACTCTGGTAAGCAAAACTGTGGATACAAGGGGACTACTGTAGTTTTCGGGAGGTGATTGCAGGAAGCACTGGTGAGGAGTGGGGCAGTAAGACTGAGATGGGAAGGCAGCCAAGTAAAGTCCCTCATCAGGCAAGTTGTCGCTGTGGACACTGAGGAACGCTGGGAGTCAGCGTAAAGCACAGGCCTTGGAGTCATCCTATCTGAGGGCAGAGGAAGCTGGGTGGGCCCCAGTGGGCACCGTGGGTAGAGGGGGCTCTAACAGAGCGAGGCTGTGGGCAAAGCGCAAAGGATCATGGGTGCTGATTGGCAGGTGAGAGTTGGGCTACATTTACAGTGATGGTAAATGCAGAGGGGATAGAGTTGGGCATTGCCAGCATCTGTGCAGGGCACCTCTCAGAAGAATCACCAGGGAAGTAAAGATTGAAGAGTAATGGTTTTATATCTGCACACACTGGGCTAAATAAGCAGGGACTGTGGGAGAAAAGGAGAGACTAAAGCTGTAGACCAAGAGTAGAGCAGCTACAGAGAAGAAAGCAGGTTCGGTGAGGGGCCAATTATGTCAGAGTGAGGACCAGAGAGCGAGAGAGCTAAAGTTGAGAATTTTCCTGCCTACTGCCCCCGTTCCCCATGCAAAAGGAAAACTGGACTTGCCTGTCAGGCTCAATCATTTCAGTCCTCCATATTTTCATACTGCGCAGCCTGCTAGCACAGATGAAGATAGATGGTTTTCTCCTCCTTGAGAGTGGAGCTGGACATGGGAGAAAAAGTTTGCTATGTCAAAAAAATTAAGCTGCTTTTCTTGGCACAGAAGGTTCCACAGATTAGGGAAAAAAGGATCTGTGAGTCCTCCTTTTAATTGGTCTATTAGTCAGACTGTTTTTCCCAAATGAATTCCTGGGCCAGTATAAACTTCTGCTGGGGCTGACTCTGCCATTCCTCCCCCTACCCATTCCCCCCAGAAGAATGAGCCCAGCCAAGGCCTCTTCTGATTTAAGCTAAGTTTCTGGAAGGCAGCCAAGGAGTCAGTCTTTGGAAAGATTACGGGGTCCCCCCTTCAGCAAACAAGCCTCATTCATTTCTTGGGTCCGGAAGTGGGCTGTGTCAGGAGCTCATGGTATGACCTTTCTTCCTGTCAGTGAGGCTTTGATTTTTGCTGTTACTCAGGGCATAGTGTAAATGCCTGTGAACTCAGGGCATCAGCCCAGCCCAGGGAACCAAGTTGTAGGAGGTTGAGTAACGGCCTCGGAAGTTATCAGGCTTCCATGTTTGGTAATATAGGAATGATTACTCCTTATAGTAGTTCTTCAGGGAGGGGAGAGAGGAAGAGAGAAAGAAAGAGAGAGAGAGAAAGAGAGAGAGAGAGAGAGATTAATTTAGATTAATTTCAAGAATTGGAATTGGCTTCTGCAATTGGAGGAGGCCTGGTAAGTTCAAAGTCCGCAGGACAGGCTGGAAACCCAAGGAAGAATTGATGAAGCCACTCAAGTCTGAAGGCTAAGAACTCCCTCTTCCTCAAGAGAGGTCTTTTTCTCAAGGCCTTCAATTGCTTGGATGAGACTCACCATTTTATGGAGATAAACTGCTTTATTCAAAATCTACTGATTTAAACATTAACCTCAAATTAAAAATAATTACCTTCATAGCAACATCCAGATGTGTTTGGCCAAACATTTAGATGCCATGGTCCAGCTAAATTGATACCTAAAATTGACCATCACATTCCCCCCATTCTACTATTTTTTTGTTAAACAGATGAAAAAACTGAGGCTCAGAAAAATATAACAACCTGCTCAAAATCATGTAGCTAGTGTGTGATTTGACACACAAGCCATGCCTTAACCACCATGTTTGAGAGAGTTTGCAGATATAAATCCAGCTTTAGACTGAAATTGGCTGTGCAGAAATATCCCAATTCCCTGAACAGACTGGGAGCTCATTCCTCCTTTATGACACCCAGTCTGGCCAACAGGCTGAGGTGGCCTTGACCAACTTGAATTCTGCTTCTTCCTACTTCCTGCTCACTCTTAACCTACTGAGTCCTCTCTGTAGGCTGCCTTCTGTCATTCGCATTTCTCTGTTCCCTGGCTAAGTTTCCTTCAGCACATGCTTTCCACTGGTTTCTATTTTCTCCAGTTACTTCCAGCAATTCACAAAGCTTTGGGGTACCTACATTTAGTGAGAGAAAGCTCTTAGTCCCAGCAACGAGTCAAGCTAGGACACATTTAGTTGGGGATAGTGAAGGGGTTTCTCTTCTTTACCCCATCGCTCTCAGAGAAGTGAGAAGAGAACTCAAATGTTACTGCTGGGAAGGCCGAGGGCTTGTCCTCAGCAGAGCATGAAGGCAGGGCCACCTCTTACACATCTTTGCACCCTGTGTCTGTCAGTGTCCAGTCAGGAAAACTGAAACATGCCAGAGATTTCAATCAGAGAGAAATCTATTTGGGGAATTGACTGAAAAATCTAGATGGCATAAGGAGAAGAGTAAGGGAAACCACAGATTAGTAACTGCACAGGGTTGATACTGCTCCTCAGGCCATGGAGACAAAGGCAAAATGATGCACCCAGGGAGTTCAGTTCACCACAGAGGCTGCTGCCATTAGAACCACATTGCTGCTGCTGTAGCACCAGAGTCTTCTTGCTGTGAGTCCTGCCTTGACCACCATGATGGACCCAACCACCACTGCTGCCAGCACTGCTTCTAGGAGCTGAAAAACATGGCTTATCCCTAGACTTGGGAGTGCATTTTTAGGGAAATGCCTGAAATTGATGCAGAGAGGGAGTGATGCTAAGGGTGCAGCTATGGCTACAAAGCTCTGTGGATATTCACACATCAGTGAGTGCGTGTGAACTTTCACCACATAGTACCCAGACCTGGTTGGTCCTCATGTGGAGCTCCCATTGCCCACTGTCCTCCCTCACAGCACTTGACACTTAGCCATTTTTTCATTTGTTATTGGTAGTTATTTATTTCAGTCGTCTTTCCATCTAAACTGCTAGGACCATGAAATAAGACCCATGCCCTCCCCACCCCTTGTATTCACTTGCATCCCCTGAGCCTGGCACTCAGTGGCCACTCCATGCATTTACTTGACTGACTACCCAGCTGGATACCTCAGGAGATACCATTTTCTCTTCTCACAGAGAATCAAAGAACCTCATGGGAGTGCCCAGTTTTGAGAAGAAAGCTAGATTTGCTGGCTGTGTTTTCACTCAGCTATGGTTGTATCATTCAACTTTTAACAAACAGAAGTTGGCAGGAATAGGAAAGCAAAGTGCAGCAGAAATAAAATCCAGGAGGACACACACTCCCTTCGGGAAGTGTCTCTGAGTTGGGCGTGTTGGTAACTGAAGCAGGCGGACCTGGAATGCAGCAGCAGCCAGGAGCCTGCCCAGATGCTCTCGTCCTCCATTTGTCCCTGCAACCATTATTTACAGCTTGTTGCTATGATCCCACAAGCTCATCTTCACTCCCAAAGGAGAGAGAAGTAAACTAGATTGATAGGGTACTTTCATCTGTATGATGTTTTGTCTGTGAGCCCTGTGGGAGCCAGCATGCTGAGTGAGACTAGCTACTGTCTTCCCAGAGAGGGAGCCCCATGGTCTGCAGTGTGGACTCTCCCCGAGAAGCTTCTCTTTCTCTCCTGGCTGAAAGTGAATACATCAGTTTCTATCCCAGAGGTGTTAGGCTGTAATACTGAGAGTTTATGAATGTCACTGTCAAAGCCAACCAATGACCACAGCTTGGACTGTGGTCATTAGACTACCTCATTTCCAGATGCATTTTAACCTTGTCCTTGGCAACTGCATTTAGCAGGCCTTGCACTTGTCCAACGGGCTGTTACCCATTCACCATTTGACCACTACACTATAACCGTGAGATGTCTGTAAGGCATATGCTTTTTTAAAACCAAGATATACTTTAGTAGGAAGGATATAAAACGCATTTTATCTTGCAAGCCCACTTTGATCATTTATTGGTGGCTGCCTGGGGCCCTGTGTTGAGAAGGATTCTGAAGTACAGAAATCACTTACTTATGGGCACCAGAGGTCTTTTAAAACTTTTATAAGAAATATACTAACAACAAAAAGGCCTAATAGGATGCATTTTAAGAGTCCCCTGGGAGGAATTCTGCTGCTTCTCTGGAATTCAGAAGTAGCTATGCTTATTCCTGTCTTCCTTTCTTTTTTTTTTTTTTTTTTTGTTAATAGCAAAATTTCCCTTCCCAACACACTTGCCTATTACCATACATGATATATTTTATGGTATCATCAAATGTTAGAGCTGAATGATGCTTTAGAGAGCATTCAGTCTAAGCGTCTCGTTTTGCAGAAGACAAGGCTGGGGGTATACTGATTTTCCAAAGGGCAAATGGCTAGTTAGTATAGGTTCTCTTTCATTTGTCTTCTTTTGGACCCCTTGCTACAAGGCAGAAAGTTTGTCATACCTTAGCTCTGCTAGTAAAGAACATGAAGTTGTGTAGGACTGAACTAGAAGCGTATCTTGAGCCACGAGGATACCACCTTTAAACCACACAGCCTGGCTCTCTCATTTGCTAGTTGAGTAACCATCATAAATTGCTTAACATTGTTAAGCCTCAGTTTCCTGACCAGCAAACTGGGGGTGAGGATTAAATGAGATAATGAATGTAAAATGTGTAGCACTGGGTCTGGCTTAACAAATGTTGGCTATTGTTATCATCTGTAGAATGATCCAGCTGGACTCAATGAGTCGCTCTTGTTCTGAGAGCCGATGCTTCGGGACATCCGTTGATAATGCATGGGATTGTTTCTGAACTGCCTGTGATGAGCTCCACATTTTCATCAGGACTGTTCTATCAAATGAGATAATACATGGAGAGTGAGTTCTTGGCTAACAATAAAGTATTAGTCATTGTTTATTTCAGATAACATATTTATCATCATTATTGTTACTACTACTATTCATAACTATATCTATCATAAGGTATATCTATCAATATGGCAATATTTATAATTCCAATGGCAAGTTTCAAATCCATGAAGGACTCTGGAATTTTTAATTCACTAAGGACAAGGTGCCAGCCTTTGTATTCTGACTTGTATCTTTAAACAGACGCTTCTCAACAAGGTGATATTTTCAGGGTGAACTTTATATCTTGCTATAGTTTTAATTAGTATCATATTTATATTTGTTTTTTACTGGTATATAATTTCTAGGCTTTCATCCATAGTCATTTCCTAAAGGGTACAGTTTTAAAACACCCAATAAATAAATTATAAATGTGTGTGTGTGTGTGTGTGTGTGTGTGTGTGTGTCTAGGCTGAAGTCAGCACTGGCTTCTCAACAGTGAGCATTAGGTATTGGTGAAGGAGAAATGGTGTCTTGTACCTTGGGATGTTGTCTGGGCACAAGTTCTAAAATATGTCATTTATCTGCTGAACTCTACCAGGATGGATTTCCATCACACTCTTGTGTTTCAGTCCACACCATCTGTACCAGGAAATGGGCTGCAAAGATGTCACTGACATGAACTCAACTAATCACTCATCATAAAGTATCTGGAAGCTCCAGCAAGCACCCATGGCCCGAGTATCATCCTGTTGGAGACTTGCTCCATTTACAAAATCCAACAGTGGGACGCAGAAACATTCCTGCAAGGTCCAGGGAATCTCAAGTGTTCTTTATGGCTTGAGTCTATAAATTCATTAGGGAAAACTCACTGTATCTTAGGTCTATTCTTTTTCTCTTGAGAAGGAGACATAAAGGCAAAATGAAAAAGCAAAGGCTATGTGATTAGAGGGCCTGGGTGAGAATCCAGGTCAGACCCTGCTGCATACGAGTCATCTGACCCCAGGACTGGAGCCTTTATCTCCTCGAGTGTCCATTTTCTCATCAATGAACTGGACGAGGATTACATGTCCACTGCTGATTTATGGGTCCTTGAAAGGATCAAATGAGGTAATAAATACAAAACGATTTGCAAATTCTTAAGTCATTTCAAAAATAAGTTTCTTACAATAATCATAACAATCATAGCCATGCCTTGAAAGCCCTGCCCTACATTAAAGACCCCCAAAAGCAGGAGGTTGGAAAAGGAGAGATACAGGAAACACGAAAAGGCATCAAGTCTGCTCTGAAAAAGCTGTCACCCAGCCTGAGTGTGTGATCCTGACAGGGAAGCACCGTGAAGCCTGGCAGGTCTCAGTGAGCGATGGAGACCCCAGTCAGTACAGCTTCAGCAGAAAGGAATTTATTGCCTCTCATCCCCAAGGAAATCACAGCTGGCTCCAGAAGTTTAGTGTCATTGGGTCCATCTTTCTCACTCAATCTCTTGGCTCCATTTTTCTCTCTGTTGACTTTATTCTCAGGCAAAAATCACCCCGCTGTTTTTTTAATCCATGCCAGCAATAAAAGAATGGCTCTCATTCCCAACAAGAGCCCTCGAACTGGGTCTTCTTCTGTCATACTGATTGTGTGGTCAAGTGAATGTAATATGTGAATTCACTCATTTATTCAGTACATAATTATTGAGCATCTACCATGCTCAATACTTTCCTAGGAGCTTAAGATATAGCAGTGAACAAAACAGATATACAAGTAAGTACATAAATAAATAAATGTTAGACACTGATTCAAAGTCAGAAGTTTTGGGTGGAGGCCAGGACCCTGCTTCTTTAGCAAGCTCTCTGTGAGTCATGCCTGCAATTAATCTATGGTCCATGCTGTGGAGAAGCACAGTGTAAAGAACCCGCTCCAAAGAGCCAGGGAGCAGTGTCCAGCTGCAAGTCCCCCTTTCTTCTGTCATGGAAGTTTGCAGAAGTGAACACAGTGGGTAGACACCCCAGTGATAGCTTCAGGGTGGATGGGAAGGCAGTCTGCTTGGATGAAGGGCAGGAGCAGGCACCTTAATTGTTCAAGACATTTCCCACCCTAGAGCACCCCATTGCCTCCCAAGCTGAAACATATATTTCCTACAAATATCAAAATGAGGATTTGTTTCTTTTCTCTCTTTCCAACTTAAATATTTGTAAAGACTAAGTCTATGTGGGAACTAATTGTTTTGTGCTCTAAATGCAGGTATGAATCTTTAGGGCTCAATGTTAGTTTATGATGATTGGTTATTATTCCACTAGCTGTCCCCCTCTTTCCTGCTACCCTTTCCTTCCAAATGGCCTATTGTATTTCATTTCTCTTCTGAACCCCAAAAAGCAAAGCCTTGTGGAAAGTGTTTCCGTGTATGGAGGACTAGAGGCTTGTTTCTTGGAGGAAGGGAGAGAGATATGCTTTGAAATCTGGTTTTACAAGCCTCTCACTTTTACCAGAGTTACCTATTATGAAACCAAAGCTGGAACTGAGCAGCACAGATAGGCTGTGAGAGCCTTTCATGTGCAAATGTCCTGAGGCTATTTCTGTCAGCTTCCTTTCCTCCTGCTTCTGTTTGTTTCCCCAGGAAATCTTTGCTGTGTGACCTCCTTTTCCTCTGAACTTTCTATCTTGCATTTCCGCCTTTGGTCATTAACTTTCCCTTCTCTGATGGTCAGAAACTGGGGCCTTGTTGTTTTTTGTACCTAGAGGTGCTCTAGGGACATCTACCCAGCAAATGGCAATTGCTACAATTGGGTGTGGGGGCTGGGAGGAAAAGATAATTGTAATGGAAGGCACAAGAGGAAGGTAGGGAAGGAAACATGCAAGTAAGCAAACACTTCCTACTTAAAAGAGGCAACTGGTGTGATACCTTCAGGAGAACAGGGCAGGGCAGGGTTAGAACCACTCCTTTAGAATGTTGCTTCTGAATCACTCACAGATCACTCACTTAATTGGAAACGTAGATTCAAAGTGGAGACTTAGAACTATGAGGAGGCAGATAGAAATGCCTCAGAGATCATACTGTCTGGGCTCATGGTACAAAAGAGGCAAAGTGAGGCCAGCAAGGTGGGTGACTTGACCAAGGTCAGCCAGGACCTTTCAATGACAAAGCATAACAAGTCACAGGCAGAAACCAGGGTGGCCAAGGGAGCTAAGTTGCATCCAAGATCACAGTTCTTAGCCTAAGTCATATCATAAAGAAACAGTTGATATCCTCTGGTCATTTATGGAGAAAGAATGTTATAAACTGAATTTTGACTTTTCTCACAAATTCTTCCTTGTGTGGCAAGACCAATGAGTATGCTGGTATTGTGTGGGTAGTTCCACTTGTAGAGGAGAATATTTGAAAATAATATGGCAGCTCCTGACTGGTGATTTCTGGTTCTCTCGGGTCTTGCATTTTTTCTTTTTAAAATAGCATCCTAAATAGAATTTGAATCCTAACTTTATAAATATAAAATAAAATAAAATAAAAAGAGGAAGTATTAATTCAAATCATATCATTTCCTGCTTTCAACCCTTCAATCCAAAGTGCTTAGCAAGGCTTATAAAGGCCTACCTGGTCTGCCCTGCCCACTTCTGACTTCCTCTCACTATTACTGGCTTTATTCTTTCTAAGACGAAGTTATGCATTTAAATTCATCAAATCTGGGGAAGTGGGTTATCTGTTTCTGTATGTAAGAAATTATCTCTCTTTTTTGTTAAACAGTCAGATGAATTGTCAGTATTAATGCCTGGACTATGAGATTTGAATCCAAATGAAGAGTCTGGGGAAGGCAGGGAAAGAAATACAGTGAGGCATTCATTTAAAAAATATTCATTTGACCTTATGTACTAAGGTGAATGGGGGTAGAAGTTCCTGAAGCCAAGTTCAGATGTGACTTCCTTTCCTAAAGCGGCCCAATTAAGATCATATGTCAGGTTGGCTCCCTCATTTGCATGTGAAAAGGCACAGTTACGGATGTAGCGAATTGTTTGCATGGCAAATTATAAGGAAATGTTTCTTCCTTCTGCCATCAAGACACTGTTTCAGCCATTTCCATATTAATTTTGTAGGCTGGAAAGCTCTTGTTGCCATTATATCTGGGCAAAACTGGATTGAGTGAAGATAGGCTGGCAATAAAATAGGATGAGGCAGAAAATCTTACAGAGTATCTCACCAGTTGAAAGAGCAGGGAAAGGACAAGTTTGAAATTATCTGTACAAAGAATCCAGCTCCTTGCCGAATCTCCACTTTCTCCACGTCTTGCAGGTGATGTGTGGTTCCTAAAGGACTTCTGTCACTGTGCCTGCCCGAGGTGCAGTTAGAAAACCAGCTCTCTTGCTTTGTGCTTCATTTAGCCCAGCCAGGTTGGCAAAAGTTCGTAAAAGCGACCACATTTTGTTCTCTCTCCCTTCAGATTTCAGTTTTGGCATAATTTTTGGTTGGCAAATTGCATTCTACAATGAAAATGTTTTCTTACATTTAACCCTAAGTTGGCCTAAGATGGGCATCACCAGTCCTGATGCAGAAGGAAATAGGATATTAGGTCCCAGATTGCAAGCAAACTCAGTCCCACATCAGAGCCCAAGGAATGAAGCATCATACCTCAAAAGGCGCCCTAGACTTGAGCCCTCTGGCCTAGCAGAGCAGATGCTCATGACTCTTGGAAACTTCTGTGTTGAAAAAGAAAATTCCAATTCTTGGAAGCAACCCTCCCCCTGCTTTCTCACAACAAATCCCTGACATAAACACAAAAGACATAAACATCTACTTAGCTATAGAAGAGTGGAGTTGTTATATAAGAGTAGCTGTATGAGTTAAAAAATACAAGATCAGCTAATAAATTTGAAGGACAAAATTGAAGTCAGATGAACTAGAAAGATGCAGATTACATTTTTTTCTGAAATGTAGCATAGGGTAAAAAACAAAATAAGACAAGGGTTTTGGACTGAAATATGCTAAGGACTTGCTGAACCCAAGCTCTGCATAAAAGCAGTTCAAGATGCTTATGTATGTGAATGTGTACATCGCTCTTTTTTTCTTTCTCTAAACCTGCTGCTGGAATCCATCGTCCTGTCCTTTTTCATAACCTTCTCAGCAGGACAGATAATCTCTCCCAACTGAGGCTCTATTTGCCTTGCCAAATCCCATTCTGAAAATTCAGCTTTCCAAACAGCAGCTTTACGGGGACACAAACAAGGCTGAAAACTAGAGAGCAACCTAAAAAAACAGTTTGAGTTAGGAAGTTAAAGAGAATCTGAGAAGCCCTGTGGAGTGAGTTCATATTTCCTGAGGATCCTGCTGGTTTGTGCCAGTTGAGGTGACCGGTCTCTCCAGATGGGACGTGTGACTTTGCACACTGGGCTGTAATTGCCCATGACAACTGCAGCCTAGTTACTGCACCAAGAAAAAGAGATATACCAACAATAGCAGCACCCAGAAACTCACACTGCTCGAAGCAGATGTCCTATTAAAACTGTAATTGTCTCCATTAGAGAAATTCCACCTCACGTTCTCATTCTTTGTTTCATATACCTTTTTTCAATGGCCTTTCTCTACCATTTCCCCCAAATATCCTGGTGTCTCTTTTTGTGGAAGAGAAGCAAAGTTTCTTTAACCTTGACTGACTTAACCTAACCTTGACTCCTCTTACTGTTTGGATGCATAAGAAGTATTTTTCTTATGCATTTCTCATCACAAAGACCCTTGTCTTGGGCATTACATTTTGCATTCATTTACCCATATACCCTTCTGTCTATCCATCCATCCATCCATCCATCCATCCATCCATCCATCCACTCTCCCACCCATCCATCCATCCATTCATCCATCTTCCAATATTCATATATTTTCTGAACCCAATAAGAGCATTGATTATTTTTGCCTGCCTGGAGCTGTTTCCTCTTCCTTTGGGGCAATGCTCTCTTTTATGTTTAATCCATGTGGTTCAAGTGGGATCACAGCACCCAACACCAAGAATGGACACATCACCCACACCAGGCCACTGCTCTACTCCAGTGACTGGAGTGATTAGGGAAACCAAAGCCACTCCAACTCCTTGGTTTGTGGTTAGAATTCTTGAGGAAAAGAATGTCTCTCAAACAGCTGGGATTGCCAAACTTTGGGAATGTCAGCCTTAAGTTGCCAACAGCCATGAGAGAAAAGTGAGACCAACAGAGAAGAAACAGAACTGAGAGATGGCAAGAGGGCAGTCAAATCCTAACTTCCTAATCGAGCTCCTGGATCCAACTGCTTCAGTTCTAGTTCTGGAAATTTTCAAGCTTGTGGAGTAAGTATTCCTTTTCAATTAAGTCATTTTGAGTTGAGTTTCTGCCACTCATAGTTAAAAGAGTTATGTCTACTCTATGCCAGGTAGCTGAGACAAACCAATGAGAGAGCCCAAACAACCTAGCAGAGTGGTTAAGAGTGTGAACTCTATTGCCAGCCTTTGAATTCTGGCTCCACTATTGACAAAGCACACAAGCTCAAAGTTCCTTTGTGCCTCCATTTACCCATCTATAAAATGGCGAAGATACAACTAATACCTACTTCATAGGTTTTTGTGAGGATAAGCTAATTCATCTATAGTGGTTAGCATGGTGCCTGGTCTGTAGTGAGCACTCACTAAATGTGACTTGTAGGCAAATAGTGGTCAGCAGTGCCCAGAAGCAATGAACAAGACCACACCTATAATAATACTCTCACAAATCTGCTTTTTTATCTTTCTCCTCCTCTCTATCCCACTGTAGTAGGTTGTATAGATTCCTAATTTATAACCATAGTCACTGTAAGCATTGGTATTGTTTGCCTCCATGGCATAGCTCAGGAAAAGCACACTAATATACCACCTCTCTTTACCCACCTAATGATGTGTGGGTAAAGCAAATGATGAAGGCTGGACATGGCTGGTGAGAAGTTAGCTCCAAGTACATGAAATGATAAGTCTGAAATGATAGTCTACAAATACACCATCAAACAAGCTACCCCAGAAAGGCTCATTAAAAGGCAAATTAAAATTTGCAAATAACAAGGTTATTAAGTCAATTTAAAACACTTAAGTAAGACGCAAGAGGCGAGTGACGGCGTAAGTTAATGCAGTTAGGATCAGACACAAGTAGAGTGGAAGGACCCCACTGTACAGAAAAGGGTTAACTCAGTGGGTCTGGGGTGTTCAAACCTGTACATCCCAAAGAAAGGACTGGCCCTTGGACTAGTTCAGGGAGATAATTCCTGAGCCTTTGGAATATCCTTACTGATAATGAGAGGTGACAACATGCTAGCAGCCCTCGCTCTCAGTTCCTCCTTGGCTTTAGCATCCACTCTGGCAGCGCTTGAGGAGCCCTTCAGCCCGCCACGGCACTGTGGGAGCTCCTCTCTGGGCTGGCCGAGGCCGGAGTCAGCTCCCTCTGCTTGCGGGGAGGTGTGGAGGGAGAAGCACAGGCGGGAACCAGGGCTGTGCGTGGCGCTCACGGGCCAGGGAGAGTTCGGGTCTGGGCGTGGGCTCGGTAGGCCTTGCACTCTGAGCAGCCGGCCGGGGCGCAGGCCGGGGGGGTAGGGAGGGACTTAGCACCCAGGCCAGCAGCTGCAGAGGGTGCACTGGCAGCAGTGCTGCCCGCTGGTGCTGCCCTCGAATTCTCACACCGCCTCAGCTGCCTCCCCGCCGGGCAGGGCCGGGGACCTGCAGCCAGCCATGCCCAAGCTTTCCCCCACACCGGCCCTGCTCTGGGCTCCTGCGGGGCCTCAACGAGCACCGTCCCCTCTGCCACCGGCGACCGGTCCCATTTACCACCCAAGGGCTGAGGAGTGCGGGTGTGCGGGTGCATGGCGCCAGACAGGTGGGCAGCTCCGCCTGCCTCCCTGGTGCGGGATCCAGAAGGTGAAGCCAGCTGGGCTTCTGGATCTGGTGGGGACTTGGAGAACTTTTCTGTCTGGCACTCCGTGTCTAGCTAAGGGATTGTAAACGCACCAATCAGCACTCTGTGTCTAGCTCAGTTTGTAAATACACCAATCAGTATTTTGTATCTAGCTAACCTAGTGGGGACTTGGAGAACTTTTCTGTCTAGCACTCTGTGTCTAGCTAAAGGATCCTAAATACCAGTCAGCACTCTGTCAAAATAGACCAATCAGCTCTCTGTAAAACGGACCAATCCGCAGGATGTGAGTGGGGCCAGATAAGGGAATAAAAGCAGGCTGCTGGAGCCAGCCAGGGACAACTCGCTGGGGTCCACTTCCACATTGTGGAAGCTTTGTTCTTTCGCTCTTTACAATCAGTCTTGCGGCTGCTCGGTCTCTGGGTCCACGCTGCCTTCATGAGCTGTAACACTCATCTCGAAGGTCTGCAGCTTCACTCTTGAATCAGCCAGCGACACCACGAACCCACCAGAAGGAATGACTAACTCTGGACAGGAGGAACGAACAACACTCCAGAGGCGCCGCCTTCAGAGCTGTAACACTCACCTAGAAGGTCTGCAGCTTCACTCCTGAAGCCAGCGAGACCACGAACCCACCAGAAGGAAGAAACTCCCAACACATGTGAACATTTGAAGGAACAGACTCCGGACACACCATCTTTAAGAACTGTAACACTCACCACGAGGGTCCACGGCTTCATTCTTGAAGACAGTGAGACCGAGAACCCACCAATTCTGGACACAGTAAGAGTGCTATTGTTTGCCCAGAGCCCTGGGCCATACCAGATAGTTTATGCTAAAAATGTGATTTAGGTGGTAGACTTGGGCCATATGCTATCAGTTTCACCTCTAGGGGGCGGCAGGGGGCTAGGGTTTGAGCGGCTAAGATAAGTTACATGGGCACTCCATGCCTGTGTGGTTAAACTCCAGTAAGAACCCAGGACACCAACTTTAAAGCACGGTTAAACTTGCCGGTTGGCAGTACTTTGCATGTAGTATCACACATCATTTCTGGGAGAATTAAGTGTTGTTCATACAACCCCATTAGGAGAAGACAGCTAGGAGCTTGGACCTCGTCTCTCCTGGACTCCACCCTTTGCATATTTTTCCTTTGCCAAGTTTCATCCATAGCCTTTGCTATAATAAACTGTAACCATGAGTATAACTGCTTTTCTGATTTTTGTGAGTCCTTCCAGAAAATCATTGAACATGAGGGTGGTCTTGGGAATCCCTGATATAGATAGGGCCCACAGATGGATTATGCTGGATTGATGTCACATACCTGTTCTACTAGAGATATAAGGACAAGTATGCCTGATGACAGCTATGGCTTGCCAATTAGCCAGATGAGCAGCTGTAAGTTCTATTTGTTTTTGGGGGCAGAGGACACATGGGACCAGAAAGATATAGCCAATAGGCTGCCAAATTAGGAGATCATGTATCTAAAATGCTCGTGTCTATTTGGTACCTCTTAGTGTTTAGCCTTATGTCTAAATGTCTATGTAGTACATTACAAATATTTAATACTCAGCTGCATCATAAATATTAGCTATTTCTCAGTCCTTTCATCCTACTCTATCTGGGTATAACACACACGTTCTGCTTGCTGTTTATCTTAAGCTTAACACATCCCATAAATTCTGCCTATGAGAATCATACTTTTTGCTAAGTGGCTACTTATTTATACTTTCACATCTTAAGATTGTTTGCCTATATTTTGTGAACTACGAGCTGATTTATTGAATAGACTGAATGTTCTCAAAAAAGCATGAACATTACAGGCCTGAGAGGTGAGTTAGGGGAGAAGAGTCATGACTATATTACTGCTATGGTTTGAATGGTTGTGTCCCCTCCAAAATTCGTATGTTGAAACTTCATCAATGTGACAGTGTTAAGAGGGGATCTTTAGGAGGTGATTAAGTCATGAGGGTGGAGATCTAATGAATGAGATTAGGGTCCTTGTAAAAGAGGCTTCATACAGTGTTCAGCCCTCTTGCCCTTCCAGCTGCTATGTGAAGACACAGCAACAAGGCACTGCCTTGAAAGCAGAGGGCAGCCCTCACTAGACGCCAATGCCAGGAAGCTTGGTTTTGGATTCCCTAGCCTCCAGAACTGCAAGAAATAAAGTTGTGTTCTTGATCAGTTACCCGGTCTGTGGCATTCTGTGATAGCAGCACAGATGGACTAAGATAATCATTAAGTGCTTTAGTACTGCAAGATCTTCAGTTCTGGAAGGTCGTGGTGGTGAGGCCCAGCATACACAAGTCCTGATTCCTGATGTCCTGGTAGCTGCCTTCCAAATTTTTTAGGTCCTATTCATTGTTTTTCCTACGTAATGATAAAAGCAGCAATTAGTTATATAGAGTTACTATATTCCAGGCATCGTTCTAAACACTTTCCATAAATAATGGTTTTGCAGGAACCAAACGGGGCAGGGGCATATTTAATCTTATTTTTACAGAGAACATAAGATGGAGCTGGGTGCAGTAACTTGCCCAAGATCAACAGCAGAAGTGTTGGTATACCAGGAACCAAACTCAGGCAAGCTGGCTCCAGAAACCAGACTGTTAGCCACCGCATTCTGCTGACTTACAGAACAGTGTCAGCTCCTCATTTGCATTCTGCCTTGGCTGAACTCAAGTGGAAATGTCTTATAGACATTGCCATATGTACAATATTTAAAAGCTAAAAATGCTTCAGCTGAATGCTGATAAGAAACTAAAGAGTGAAGAACAGAAATACATTAATTTTTATTAACCTGTGACAAGATCATCATTCAGTAAGAATGTTATATAATTACCTTAATTGTCACATGGACATGAAGAGCAGAAGTTCAAAATGGTAGAATTTCATCCAGTGCCAGCACAGCGAAGTAGATATTCTTAAAATATAATTCAATTTGAAGATATAAGAAAAATTTACTTATTGAAAATTTTCACAGATATGGAAAACATGTAAAAATGAAACATCAACATAAACAGCCACTTCAGATTTACCTGATATTTGTCACACGGTTTATCTGCATACTTATTCACTCAAAAGTTGGGAAGACAAACAACAACACACAACAGGGCTCCTGGCCCCAACATGTAGAGGGTGGGTGAGGTCAGGGGGTGTCACACTCAGTAACCCACAGGGAGAGACATTTTAACGTTTCTTCCCTTAAGCTAAATACTTGTTACAATGGTTCTAATCTCCATTACCGGTTACTATTTAGGTTATTCTGTTGAGGCAGAGCAGAAGACGGAAAAATGACAAAAGTTAAAGAACTGGAAGACAGAGGCTGGCTCTGCCCTCATTGTGTGGCCTTTTGTGAGTCTGGGAGCCTCAGTGTCACCATCTGCAGAGCTGATGATCATACCCTTGTCCTGTGGAGTAATAAGCATTGTGGGAATCGTGGAGCAAAGCAAAGTGCTCTGCACAGTGTCAAGCATATAGTAGGTGCTCAGTTAGTAACTGTGAAATCTGATGCTTATATACATTTTGCCAAAATATCTCTCGGAGAAAAGTTCCTAAATTTTGCACATCCTGGATTTCTATTTGCCCTCAGAATGTTGGTGGAGGGTTGTGAATGGGTTGGAAATTGTGTTGCTGGCTCTAAACAAACTTTTCTTAACAAAATACAAACTTTGTTTTCAAGGGCTTCTAAAGTAAATCTCATGCAGTTTCTTGGAAATCAAGAGTAGCTTTCATGAGCATGTTTTAAGGCACAGCTGATTGCAGAATCATCTGGAATAGATGACATGGGGTATGAGATCCTGTAAAACGTTGTCTATACCTATTTGCCAATCCAGATAGACCAAGGAGCCAGTAGTGGACAAAGTCTGGGGTTTCATTAAGGTCTTAATTTTATAGAATAAGAGGTCTTGCTGAATCTCTCAAGCTCATCTTGCCTCTTCCCCTCTTCCCCTGCTACTTGTTAGTGAATCCCCAGAGGCAATAATCTCTGAAGCTAATGAACCCAAACACAACAGGACTCCTGGTCCCCACATAAACCCAAACACTGCAAATGGTATTAGACACTCCCATTAAGCCCTTGCCCAGGACAGGGCTGTTGCCACCCAACGTGGCCTCCTGATTAGCCTCTCACTGGGAATCACTGTAACTGCCTCCGCTTAGGCCAGGGAGTTCTCCTCATAATTAACCTCTCTTTAGAACTAATGGTTTTCACTGCTAGGCCTCTAATGTAGGGCAGCCAGCAATTCACCCCGAGGGCTTCTTTCCATGTGTGAAACCAAAGCATTTTTAAAAAGTCTTTCTGCGGCACAGCAGCAGCCTAAAAGTTGCTTAGAAAGCTAATGGGAAAGGCTCTTATTACACTGAGGATGGTCCCACTGGACCCGTATTTGATTTCCTTGTCCTTCTTCCCTTTTATTTACTTTAACCAAAACAACAAACCATTTGAGTTTATCTCCATGTATATGTGTTCCGTGACTGTGAACAAAGCCCTCTCATATCCCTAGGAATACCTAACTGTGTTGCTGGAAGCTGGGATTTCATAGAATTTCCAACCTGAGAGTGATGTTGTCCTTAGGAAGGCTTCGAAGATTGAGAAGCTATATTGCTCCCCTCTGCATACAGGGACACACTTATGAGGCTAGTGAAGAAGCCTTGCACCTTCCAACAAAAATCCTGCTAACAAATTATCTCCACCAGAACTCTAAATAAATAAATAAAGACAAAAACAAATGCATAAATGGACAAACAGAAATTCCCAAGATCCTGAAACAAGAATGAAAATGACATGGTGTCTATCCACTCTGTTTGTAAAAAAAAAAAAAAAGTGGGTTTGGTGATCATCACACCAAGAGAAGCTGATATTTCTTGCCGGTTGAGGACATGTCAGACACTGTTCTAAGCTTTTGAAAACTGTTTCCTCACAAAGTCCTAACATCAGCCTTGTGAGGTAGATGCCATTAGTCCTGTTTTACAGATGAGGACACTAAGGCAAACACACAGAAGACCAGAAAGTGGTGGCATGTGGCCATGGGCTGGCTCCTGGCCATGCTCTGAGCCGAGCTCACCTGTCGGTGTGAGGATGTCCTCCTGGGTCTGCCACAGGTGACCTGCTGACCCACCTAGTTGTATAAGGAAGTTGATGCTGTATATTTCTATTGCATGGCATTAAAGCTTCAGGAAATCTCTCCTTTCTAAGCCTACATCTCCAATCTGTCCCTATTTGAGTCTGTTCTCAACCCAGTCAGTTTCCATATGCAAATCCTGCAGCCATGTCAAACCAGAGGGTAAGTGGGAAACAGCATCATCCAATGACCATGCTCTGGGCACTTGCAAGGTGTGGGGCTCTGGGATGAAAATGCCAAGGTCCTTAGACTTGAGGATGTCTTAGTCTGATGGTGGAGACACACAAGTAAACACAATTTCATTACATACAACGAACGTTATTTTTATAGGCACAAATAGAATTTGATGGCAGGTACTATTATTAGCACTTCTCATAGATTTTTCTTATTGAACCCTCACACCAATCCACTGAGTAGTTGTGGTTAATAATACTTTGCAGGCAAGGAAGTGGGGGCCCCGAGAGGTTATGTGACTCATCTGTAAATGGCAGAGCCAGAGTTGTGAGTCCAGACAGTCTGGTCCCAGAGACTGTACATTTAACCAAGGTGTCTTGTGGCCTCTGTTCTGATAAAGGCAGGCACTGAGGACCTCGGGAGCACAAAGGAGCAACAACCAGCCCAGCCTGGAGGCAACAGGCAGGGAAGGGCCTTTCCAGACAAGAGGGCACCCAAGCTGCGTGAAATGGAGGAGAAACACTTGACCGTGTGATGCAATGCTGTGAGTAGGGGGGGAAGCTACATGAAAAGGAAGATCTTTTCAGTTCTGCCAGCCCATAGACCACACTAGTACATGACTTAACAGGACATGGGTTGGATAAAGCAAAACGTGTTGCTGGCACATCATAGAGTCCATGCTGTGGTCAGAAGCAATGGGCTGGACATGCACACAGCAACATGGATAGATTTTATGAACATAACACTGGGTGACAAAAGGAAGACACACAGCAGGACCTGTAGCCCAATGTCATGTATGTAAATGAATAATGCATGCACACAAAACAATATATATTGACACATTATGTAAGAACACATAAAAAGAAAATGATTCCTATGAAACAAAGTAGGATGATTGCCTTTGGGGTTGGGAGGAGAATGGGAGTGGAGAACAGAAATAGGATGAAATAAAGCAAGAGATGCAATGGAATGACAGCTTGCTGTGAACAGAAAGAATGATTAAGTCAACCTTAGTCCCTGAGGGACTCAGGGAGGGAGAGAAGGAAGAGGATCCTTATGAGTGACTGTTGAGCACTCTTTTGCTAGGACTTGCCCCTACCCACTTCCACAGGGCTTAGCAGGAGCACCTAGTTGCTGTCTACAGTGTGAGGCCATCCCCTTCTCATGGCTGATTGGTCAAGGAGTGGGCACCTAACTCAAGCTCAGCCAGTCAATTCCCTCCTTGTTATAGAAAGCTTTACTACCTTCCAACGTTGGGGCACTGAAACTGAGGGTTAAGGGGAAACAGGAGCCAAACTGATTCAAACTCAGTCTCCATCACTAGTCCCACGACCTTGGGCACGTTGCTTAGCTCCTAAGTAATGAAGTTTCTTATCTATAAAATGGGAAAATATAATAGCTGACTTAAAGGATTGTGTGAGGATTTGATGAGTGATGAAATGCAGGTATAGTGCTTAGAATAGTCCTTGCCACACAACAGGGTCTCCATAAATATCTGCCATGGCTTTCCTGAGAGCTTGGGAACTGGGAGAGTAAAGGGCTTTATCTGGAATCTGGATGGCTGATCAGTATGACAAAGAGTAAGTCACTTTCGATTGCATTGGAGCAGTCTCATTATTTTATCCCCATGGGCCATAGACATATCATCATTTTATGTAATATTTGTGAGGTGAAGGTTGAAAAGCACTGCTTAGCAGGCAGCAGTCTCCCGTTCAATTCCTGAAGCCTCAACCTCACTATATCTGAGACCTTGAGTTCACGTGATACCTCAGTATCTCCTCTTTTTTTATGCAGTTAGTTTAAATGTATTTTGTCTCTTATCTATAGAGTCCTGATTATGAGGGTCATAACGACAGAGAAAACCCTGAAGTATCAGCCTCTTAGCTCATCTCTGCACATGGTAATTTTCATGGTGTTTTCTACCTGGTGAGAGTTATCCTCAAGAGCTGATTACTTAGTTAACAATTGTTGAAAAACAAGTACAAACCACATAGTCTTCCTACTGCCAGGACCATGACCAAGGCCCGGTTCACATAGATGGTGACATAACAACCTCAGCACACTGGAGTGTACACAGAATATTCTGGTGAAATGACAGTAACACATTTGTCATTTCATGAGCTTTAAATATGTTGGTAAAACAATCAGTTTCTCCTCTTAATTATTTACCTCCATGCTGATAAGTTCTGTTTAGATTTCCTAATAGAATGTTTGTACAACTGTTTTGAAAATAATCATGTTCAGTCTTTAGAAAAAACAGCCAAGTCTTCATGTGGAATTTAAAGTTGTATATCAAACAGATCAGTTATGGATTTAAATTTCCCAGAACAAAGGTACCTAGAAGAGAATGTGAACGTGTCTTTGGAAAGATGAACAAACGGAAAGCCTTCCTGACCTTTGGAAGTCAAAGAATAGTCAACAGACTGATTAGGCAATTTCACCGCTTTGAAGGGTTTCAAAGAAGACTGATTTCTGTTTGTTCAGCCACCATCTGGAGGTGCAAAGATCAGGGACATCAAAGATTTATCTGAGCATTCGAATGTGTTTGTGAAATCACTGATGTGTCATGGAGGCACTTCTCAGAGATCTGCTTTGTGGCAGGTTTTATCTATGTCAGTTTGGCAGGTGCCATCTGATCGAATAGCCCTCCCGGCATGGCAAACACCTTCCAAATGCATTCTGGAGAGAAAGAGAACCCAGCCATTTCCTGTGATTGGGAGTCAGAGGCAACTGTAATGACTTTCTGAGGATGTTTAATTTATCACTACTGTGAGTGAAAGCTTGTGCATGATGCTTATTCCCTACATTTCACAAGTGGCAGCGTTAAATCTTCAGAAGGATGAAGAAGTCCAGTCGTCTTGCAGTAGGAAGCACTCTTTTAATAAAGTTTATCTGAGGTAGTCAGTCCAGAGCTGGTGTGGTATTTCAGAGTATCAGGGACCTACACGTCTTTCTGTTTGTTTCTGCTATGCGTGACTCCCATTCCCAAGTTCACTTCATGGTCTAAATCTGCTGCTGATGCTACAACTTTCTAGCAAGAAGGAAGATGGGGAGGAGGAGAGCACTCCCATTCCCTTAGCTCTTCTTAAGGAAACCTCCTGGAAGTTTTTCATACCACTTCTAGGAATGACCCACATCACTACACCTGATTACAAAGTGGGGCAGCAAAATATAGTATCTTTACTCCAGCTAAAATTTAGGGCCTCTATTACCATAAAAGGGTAATTTTTTGAAAAACAATCATCTCTCTCTACCTCATCATCCTTGAGGACTCAGCTCAAATGACCCCTATTTAGAGAGACCACCTGAATCTTTTCTGTCAATAGTAAGTTTCCCCTACTTACTCTCTATCACAGAACCTGTCCAGTTGCACCATGGGAATATCTTGTCTGTTTATTTGCTTATTTTTACTTTTTGTGGTCTTTCTTCCCCCACTAGAACAAAGTTCCTTGAGTGCAGGGACCTTATCTACTTTGCTGCTCAACACCACACTCCCAGTGCCTCAGAGTGCCTGCACATGGTAGAAACTTAATGAACATTTGGGATGAATGACCAAATTATGAATGAGGACCCTTGCTAGAGAAAACCAATATGGCACTGTGACTAAGTATATAAACTCGGGAGTTAGACAGTCTTAGTTAAAATCTTGGCCCCACCTCTAATTAACAATGTGACCCTGGGCAAGTGACCTAACTTAGGTCTAAGTCTTAACTTACTTATTTATAAAATTGGAGGGGAAACTCTTGCGAGAATTAAAAGAGTTAATACACATGAAGTGCTTACTACTTCATTGTACAGCAAACACTCAGTGTTAGCTTTTACACATGACCAGCATAATAATTATTTTTGCTATAATTGATATCTATCTAGTTGAAAGATTCAAAGGAGGCCTCCCAGAGGGAGAGACCTTGGAGATGAGTTCCATGGATAGGCAGGAGTAGGCTAGGCAAAGGAAGGGGTAAAGGGACAGCATTATGGGGAGAGGGAACCACATGGTCAAAGGTCTTGGTACAGAAGGGGTAATGATGGAAGAACTGGTAAAAAGCCAACATGGCCTGAGTTGGCTGAAGAGAGGAGGAGCAGTACAAAGTGAGTCTAGGAAGGAAAAAGCTGATATCATGAACTCATCCCAAGTGGGAAGGGGAGCTACCAAAGGGCTCCAAGTAGGGGAGTGCATGGACAGATTTGTAACACATAACCACCATCCTGGCTGCAATGTTGAAGGGCAGTTATCCCATCAGAATAACTTCTGTAAATGAGAAACCTACTGTAAGAGTGTACTTGCAAACCCAAGTCCTTAATGTTGGTGGGACTCTGGCAAGGAGAGCATTGAGCTACAGATCAGCCCAAACTGGCTATTTCTGGGATTCATGCCTGTGACAGAAAAACTTTTAAATATACTTAAATATTTAAAAGTTATACATGAAGACTAACAAACTGTTAAACTAAGTACTTTGACAAATATACACTCATAATGACTAAAAGTCAAAAAAATACCAAAGATAGTTGAATTTAATCATTATTGCCCATGTCTGATATGCTATTGATGGGCTAGTAATATTTGGATGAATAATAAAGACACACATAATTCACAAATTATTACATATGTATTCTATAAAATTTATTTTTCTTGCCTTCTTTTCAGCAAAATCATGGATTGTGTTCTTATAATCCAGAACACAATTATAATCTATGTGATTACAAATTTGTAATTATATAGTTGTAGTCTGTTTAAAATAATGTTCTAAAAGATTAAAAAGTATTTGAATTCTAATGTAGAAAAATTTGAATGCATTTAACAGAAATATAAATTAAAGTGAATGTAAACAATTAAAAACATTTTTGTTCATTTTTTATGTTTTCCAAAGTTTATTTTTCTTCTAAAATATTCAGAATTATTGAAACCAGATGAATTAGTCAAGAAAAGGAAATAAAAGGCATCCAAATTAGATAGGAAGAAGTAAAATGATCTCTATTTACAGATGACGTGGGTCTTACATGTAGAAAAGTTTGAAGATTCCACCAAAAAACTATTAGAACTAATAAACAAATTTAGCAAAGTTGAAGGATTCAAAACCAACATACAAAAAAAAGTTGCATTTATATATACTAACAGTTAATATCTGAAAAGGAAATTAAGAAAGCAATTACATTTACAATAGCATAAAAAAAATACTTAGGGATAAATTAACCAAGGAGGAAAAAGACTACTTATACACTGAAAACTATGAAACATTAATGAAAGAAACTAAAGAAGACACAAATAAATAAAAAGATCCCTTATTCATGGATTGAAGGCTTAACAGTAATTAAGATGTCAATGCTACTCAAAGTGATCTGCAGAGTCAATGCAATTCCTATCAAAACTGAAAGAGAAAAATTCATCCTGAAATTCATATGAAATCTCAAGAAACTCCAAACATCCAAAAGAATCTTGAAAAAGAACAGATATCTGACATTTCCTGTTTTCAAAACTTCTTACAAAGCCCCAGTAATCAAACAGTATAGTACTGGCATAAAGACATACAGACCAATGGAATAGAATACAGAACCCAGAATAAAATAAACCCTTGCATATATGGTCAAATGATTTTTGACAAGGGTGTCAAGACCATTCAATGGGAAAAGAACAGTCTTTTCAATAAATATTATTAGGCAAACTGGATATCCACATGCAAAAGAATGAAGTTGGACCCTAACCTTATGCCATATACAAAAATTAACTCAAAATGTATCAAAGACCTAATGTAAGAGTTAAAACTATAAAACCCTTAGAAGAAAATATATGGGAAAAGCTTCATGACATTAGAGTTGTCAAAGATTTCTTAGATATGACATCAAAAGCATAGTCAAAAAAAAAAAAAAAACTAAATTTGACTAGACCAAAATTACAAATATCTGTGAATCAAAGGACACAATCAACATAATAAAAAGGCAACTTATGAAATGGGAGGATATATTTACAAAGCATATCTCTGATAAGGGGTTAGTATCCAGAATCTGTAAAAACTCCTACAGCTCAATAACATAACTACCAAACTCAATTAAAAATTGGGCAAAGGACTTGAACAGACATTTCTCCAAAGAAGATATACAACTAGCCAATAAGCACACCTGAAAGATGCTCAGCATCACTAATCATTAGGGAAATGTACATCAAAACCACAATGAGACACCACTTCACACACCTCATACCCATTAGGATGGCGACTATGAAAAAAACAACGACAACAGAAAATAAGTGTTGGCTAGGAGGTGTAGAAATTAGAAGCTTTGTGCACTATTGGTGGGAGTGTAAAATGGTGAATCTGCTATGAAAAACAGTATAAAAATTCCTCAGAGAATTAACAATAGAATTATGATGTGATCCAGAAATCCTACTTGTGAGTATACACCCAAAGGAATTGAAAGCAGGGTCTCAAAAAGAAGCTTGTACACCCATATACCAGCATTGTACCAGAATAATAACCAAAAGCTAAAAAGTGAAAGCAACCCAGGTGTCCGTCAGTAGATGAATGGATAAGCACACGTGGTATATATAGACAATAGAATATTATTAAGCCTTAAAAAGAAGGAAACTCTGACACATGCTATTACATGGTTGCAACTTGAGGACATTATGCTAAGTGAAATAAGTCAGTTGGAAAAAAGACAAATACTGTATGATTCTACTTATATGAAGTACCTAGTAGAGTCAAATTCATAGAGACATAAGGTAGAATGGTAGTTGTTAGGAGCTGGGTGGAGTCAGGAATGAGGAGTTATGTTGAAGGAGTAGAATTTCGATTTTGCAAGATGAAAAGAGTTTTAGAGATGGATGGTGGTGATGGCTGCATAACAATGTGAATGTACAATGTGATGCACCCCTGAACTGTACATTGAAAATGGTTAAGATAGTAAATTTTGTGTTATACTAAATTTTATGTAAGCTTTTTAATTGCAAAAATATAATAATTTGACCATATATGTAAGGGTTTATATCTGGGTTCTTTGTTCTACTCCATTGGTCTATATGTCTATGTTTATATCAGTACTATATTGTTTTGATTACTGTAACTTTGTAATAAAAAGCTTACATAAATTTAACACGAAATTTTTAACACAATAATTTAAAGTTAACTATTGAATGAAGGGGAATTATTATTATTATTGTTATTATTATTTTCTTTTTGTTTTTGAGATGGAGTCTCGTTCTGTCGCCCAGGCTGGAGTGCAGTGGCGCGATCTTGGCTCACTGCAACCTCCGCCCCTCCTGGTTTAAGCAATTCTCTGCCTCAGCCTCCGGAGTGGCTGGGATTACAGGCGTGTGCCACCACACCAGGCTAATTGTTTTATATTTTCAGTAGAGACAGGGTTTCACCATCTTGGCCAGGCTGATCTTGAACTCCTGACCTCGTGATCCACCTGCCTCAGCCTCCCAAAGTGCTGGGATTACAGGCATGAGCCACCGCGCCCGGCCATGAAGGGGAATTATTAACTATAATTAACACAGATCAAATTTTTAAATTAAGATATTTAAATAAAGCAACCCTTTTCTACTTGGATTTTAAAATGTTTGCTGAATATTATTAATTTCACAAAGTAAAACTTTGCAATTCCAGTGGGAAAATGCCCATCTTGTTGCCAGTGTAAATTATGGATATCGCATTTCAGAAGTGTTACACCTAGCCGAACACATCAAATTTATAAGTAAAAATTATTTAACATTGCAAATATTAAACAATGCAAAATGCCACCGTGTACAACTATTGCAAATGCCATGCTAATTCACGAGTTCCCTTGGAACCACAAATTGGAGCATAACAAGAATCCAAAGAATAGATGCTCTTCACTTCTGGGAAACAATACTCCCTTATGTGAGAACCTATTGATTTTGTGCTCTCTGAGAGGAAAGATTTGACAAGTTGATGAATTTGTCTATTCTTCTTGAATACTTTTGTTCCTCAAATATTCATGCTCTAAAGCAGTGTCTGTCTTCACAACATTCAGACAGTCTTCTCTCCAAGGCAGGACCTGAGAGCCACCTTTCTTTGGAGCCTAAATGGCATTAGCCTGGAGGTGAACACTTTGATTCATGCAGAGTCATGCTGTGCCAGCCCTGAGTGTCAGATCCCTGGTGATAGAAGCATCCTTGTATCCTTCAGTAAATTTACTGTTGGTGTGTTTTTCTGATACATGGGACCGTCTAAAGCACAGGGCTCAGGGCAGGGTCCCCTCTTTCCTGGACTGAAGTGTGGCACTGCTGAAACCCCACTTTCTATTCCTTAAAATGAAAATGCACCAGTTAGATTGGATATATTCACACTGGGAATATTAGAAAGCTCACTATGCAGAGAAGTATGTTTGAGGAAGATATTCAGTTTTGAATTGTCTAGAGTTTAGTCAAATTTGGTTAGTTCTGTGATCTTACTTACAAACTCTGTACCCAGGATTTTTCATCTCTAAAATGGGGATTAAAATAGGACTTACCTCACTGCATTGGGTCAGGATTAACTGAGAAAATGTGCATTAAGTTTTTAGCAGCATAATTGGCCCAGGATAAGTATTAGTGATAATGATGATGATGATTTGGATGGCAAGGCAGAATCTCAGAGACAAGCTTAGCTTGGGGAAAATTCATGTTCCATTGCAATCTCTGGGATAGACTGGCTGGTACTTAGAATTAAGATAACTATTGGACCAGGGCGTGACTTTATTGTCAAAATCTAAGTCACAGCTCAATGTTCTTTAAATCTGGAAAATAAAGCAAGGCTTTCTGAGGTACCATCCAACTCATAGATAGTTGCGTGGCTGCTTGAGCAGGCCCAGGATGATCACCAATAATATAAAGACCGTCAGGTTCTCTGAAGAACCTGGAGACTCTTAGGATATGCTGCAAACATAAGAATATTTATCAGTCAAGTTTCAAGGCTACAGGGAGGCTCTCATATCCAGGGAAAGAGTCACTGCCTGCAGTTGAATAGCTGAGTCATGGATTGATAGCAAGACTTGATTTGATAAGGGCTGAGTACATCTGTCTCATTTATGCATGGAACTTCATTAGCCATTGCCTTCCACAATTCCTTTGGTTAACTGTGGATCATCTAAGGGAGAGGAAAAAACCCCACAAAACTTCAAAGGTAATTTCTTTCTTCTCCAAAAACAGTCTTGAGTTTTCTAGTTTAACAGAGAATTGAGAAGTAAGCATGCATCATTAATTTCTATGCAGAAAACATTCTTCACTTCAAACAGCAATTAGTGATAACATTTCTATCTCATGTTGTGATGAGATTTTTATGCTAATCATCACATAGCTGTAAGTTAATCATTTGGGCACAGTTAGAGAGGATGTATATTTCATGAGACAGATATAGATATCAAAATCTGTTTGATATTTACTCAAGGTAAATAGGAAGCATCTCAAATTTTTATGAAAGGAGCACACTGAGCAAATAGGACTGCGTGCGGCAATGTAATGTATGCAGTGTAGATGCGTGAGAATTTTTAAGACACTCTTGGTGTCATTACTATAATTATTGTGAGGAGGGTGGAATACTCTGGGGAACGTAAACTCCAAATTATCCACAGACACAGCAGAACCCTCAAAACACATCTTCACAATGTCAAGGGCAAAATCAGCAATCGACCTTCTTTCCCTCTAGCTTCCTCCTTTTTTTTCGGTGACAGATTTCACCCTTCTCACATTATACAATATTTAAATGGGTTTCTCTTCTCAATTTGCACTTAAGTCTACTCAGCTAAATGAATCAGAAAAGCAACTTGACCCTAAAGTCAAATTGGAAAGCGGCTGCATGCATAGAAAATAGGCCACCACGCAAATGATACACCATTTCTCAGCAGATAAACAGTTCTTTTTAAATTTATGGAAAAGAAGAGAATCATACTTAAAAATGCCTATAGCTATAGTTAGTGAGTAGCTTGTTCCAGACTCCAAGATTGCCTGGTACACCTTAGCAATTAAGATGTGCAGGTGGAGTTTTCATGAGAGGAAAATAACTCTAGAGACCACTCTTGTATTAGGCTTTTTGTGTTGCTACAAAGGAATACCTAGGACTGGGTAATTTATAAAGAAAAGAGGTTTAATTGGCTCATGGTTCTGCAGACTGTACAAGAAGCTTGGCACTAGAATCTGCTTCTAGTGAGGACCTCAGGAAGCTTATAATCATGGTGGGAGGGGAAAGGGGAGCAGATGTCTCACATGGCAAGTTTGGGAGCAGGAGAGAGATGGGATAACTGCTGCACACCTTTAAACAACCAGATATTGTGAGAACTCATTATTGTGAGGATAGCACCAAGCCATTCATGAGGGCTCTGCTGCCATGACCTGAATACCTCGTGCCAGACCCCACCTCCAGCATTGGGGATTACATCTCGACATGAGGTCTGGAGGGGACGAACATCCAAACTGTATCATGTTTCTTCCACCCTCTCTTCTTCTAACTCCCACGTACTTCTTCATACCTCCCCTACTCTTATTGCTATTAATAACCACACTCATCAGCATGCTCCCCTACCTGCACACAGTCACATTGTCGCCCTTACCCAGACCCTCCATACTCCTGTAATAAGGCAGCAGTAAAGGGGCCCAGCTAGCAAATGGACCATTATGTTATCATTTGGCCCCATATAATTTTGTTTTGTTGCTAAGGAAACAGAATATTTTACGGAGAGAATGAATAAGATCCATTTCTTCAGAGCCACTTGTAGGATAAGGCAATGGGGGTACAATCCCTAACCCTATGCCAAAGGTGGAGGCGGAGAAAGGGTCTAGCTCCCCGGAGGAACTAGAAGGGTACAGTGACTCAGGAGGCAGTGGGTGAGGAAATGACGATCTTGCCAGCTGGTGGAACTATGAGACTATAATACAACTTTGTGAATTTCTCTCTTCTAAAGTTGCTCTGAAACCTAAAATTCTGGAGTGACTGGGGTAGGTGGTGGTAGCAGTGAGTGGAGAATACAGAATTTAACTTACTCTGGGCTCCACCGTCTATGGGGATAATCTAATATGTTGCTCAGAGCTGATAAGCAGAAAGCACAGCAGCCCCAAGTCAAAGGGAGGTGGAGCTCGTTGGTGTGGCAGTGTTCCTATAGAAGTTACTCTTTGCTATTCCTGAAGGAAAGGGAAGAAATGTAGTCCAATAGGATATAAATGTCCATCTTAGAAAGCAAAAAAGAGGCAATCAGTCAGCCTGTGAATTTTTAATGCTAATTATAAAACTGGATATAACTTTTCTAGAAAATAACCCTTGAAATCCAATAATGAAGACCAGATGAACCACAGATTATCCTTGAACTGTGGTAATTCATAGATACCAAGAACATCCAAGTACTACCAAATAGAAGTAGTTACTGTGAACACCCTTAGCTTATTTCTTACCTTAAAATGTTTTCAGAATTTCATGTTAATTATTGTATTTCTTTAGTTTTTTTTTTTTTTTTTTTTTTTTTTTTTTTTTTTTTTTTTTTTTGTAGATGCTTTTTATCTGTTAAGGATGTCTTCTTTAATTTTGACCATAAATGGATTTTAGGTTTTATGTGACTCTTTTTCTTCATCTAGAGATGATTGGGTAATTTTGCCCTTTTAAATTTCTTAATGTGATGGATTAAATTAACTCATATTCTAATGATAAACCAGTTTGGCATATTTGAGCATTTCAGCTCAGACTTTGGACAGTTCACAAAATTTCTGTGAATCTACATACCCAGATTGGAATCAAGTTGTGAAGAAAATGAATCAAAATGCATTAAATGTAAAAGGAATATAAGTACATTCGTCAGACAAAAATTAGTGGTCTGACACCCACTTCCAACCAAGTAGGAGTAACAGGGACCAGACTTACCTTTATGCATGAAACAATAAAAAAATTCCAAATACAATGTTTTAAATAACAGTGTTGAAGACATCAGACATCAGGAAATGAGGAGCAATGATGCCCAAGAGACAGAAAATGAATGAGGTGAGCACTATGATGACCCTAGCTTACTTCCTTATAGAGTTTCCAGTTGCAATGTGGGGAAGGGAAACCCAGGCAGAGCCCAGGAACCATCATGAGTTGAAGAGAGGAATGTGAATGTCCAGAGAGGCTGAGGCAGCTAGAATTCACAGGACATAGTGTCACAGAGGACAGTTCCACATGCAGAGAGAAGGCCAGAGAGCTGCAGAGAGTCCCACCTTTCCACAACTTCAGCTGAGTACTGATCAGTGCATGCATTTGTGGAAATGATCAGAGACTAGGGAAAGACCCATCTGGAAGGAATATAGAAAATAATACTAGGAGCTCCTGTTCCTTCAGTCATAGAGAAACAACATAATTCATAGAGCATCAAGAGTACTTAGAAGGGTTGAGCTTTAGTAGTGGGGCAAGATTAGCCCTCATCTTGCTCTAATTTCACCTTATTGAGCTTGGTTAAAGAATCAGGACATGCTACATTTCTGAATCCAGCATGAACCTGGGAGTGACTGACCGTGTTTTGGATTGAGTTGGAAGACACCATCTTGTAAGCTACATGACCAATATTAATCACTCAAAATATATGCTTGTATCATCAAGGGCCACTGAGGTAGAAATTATTACTCATGTGAGTTACTGAGTGGTGTCTCCAATACAAGTCTCCGTTTCTGACCACTTGTTTTCCTTTCGTGAAGATAGGATATGAATGATACCACCTAAAGTATAATTGTGATAATGACCTGCCTCTTTGGTAGTTTCCATATTTCCTTCCTAAGCCTTTCTCCTCACTTAAGAGAATTCCAGGACTTTCCTGGAAAGGCACTCAGCCTACCTCTCTCTTGACAGGGCTTCTTGATGGGAATTTTCACTTTGTTTCCATCATTACTTCAAAAATGGGAATGAAGGAGGAATGGAACTGAGAAATGAATTTGCCGTAAAATAGAAGCAGCTAACATTCCTCAATCAGGGGACGTATATTGTGGACTGACTATGTACTGGGCACTGTTCTTGGTGCCCTTCAATTAGGTAAACAACCAATTGTTTTCCACCTGTTCTTAACAAAAAGACTGCAGAGGAGATATGAGGTAGCAGTCCAATTTAATCGTTTACTTATAGATTACTGTTGTAACATTTATTGAAAAGTCCACCTTTTCTTTTTTTTAACAGATCATCTATACCAACCTGTCATAAATCAAGTTTTTGCACACGTGGTTCTGGATCTGAACTCTACTCTGTCCCACTGGTCTACTCATTTATCCTTGTGCCAATGCTATGCCGTCTTAAAGACATTAAGTTGTTAAGTCTTGATATCTGGCAAGACAAGATAAAAAATCAGAATAGGCTACATTATGTTGTGGCAACAAAACCTCCACAAAATGAGACTAGTACAATCTTAACACCAAAATCTAATTAAGGACAGTTTGGAAAAATCACAAGCCAATTTCACTAATGATTATAAATGAAAAAAATTGAGCAAAATATTAACAACCTCATCTATTAGTGAAAGAAAAAGAGAATAAATGATGACAAAGTTGAGTTTCTGCCAGATATGCAAGATTGGTTTCTTGCACAACAGAAATTTATTTCTTAGTCATGCTTCACTTCCATTGTGAGTAAACTGGAAGCTCTGTCATTCCTTATTATTGCTCTGGATCCAAGCTTGTGGAGCAGGCATTATCTGAAACATTGCCATTTGCCTTGGAGAAAGAGACAATATGGCAAATCATACAGGGAATTTTACAATTTCCACTCAGATGTGTATGATCTGTTTGAAACATGAGTTTTAGTTGCTTAATATTTGGGCTTTGCTCTTTTTCTGTAAGTCTTGTGTAGAAGCTCTTCTCATTGAATACCAAATAGTTAAGTCCAAAACAAAACAAAACACCTGCAGATTTCTGTTTATATTAATTTGCCAAAAGTACATAGTAATACCAAATTACAAGAAATCAGGAAAGTACAATCTTGCCTTGAATGAAAGTGGAATTAAGGGGCTACAATCCCCTACTTTTTCTTTTTCAGAAATAGTTGGCTATTAATAGTCCTTAGTAGTCCAACTACACTTTAGATTCCGCTTGACACATTAAATAAATGAACAAACCAACAAACCAAAATCAAGAACTCAAAGCCACAACACTCCATTGTAAAATTTTGATAGAGACTGTGTTGATTCCATAGATAAATTTGGGGAGAATGAACATCTTTACTACTGAGTCTTCAAAAACATGAATGGCATATGTCTCCCATTATTTAGCTCTACTTTAATATATTTTAATAAAGTTTGATAATTTTATCCATAAAAGAATCTCACATCTTATCATAAAAATTTTTTCTAGACTCTTTACATTATTATTATGTTTAGAGACAGGGGTCTTCCTATGTTGCACAGCCTGGCCTCGAACTCTTAGACTCAAGTGATTGTCTTGCTTCATCCCTCCCTAGTAGCTGGAACTACAGGAATGTTTGTGTGTGCCAATGAGCCCAGCTAACATTTTATATTTGATGCCAACGTAAATGATATCTTTTTAGTTGCATTTTCTAAGTATTTGTCTAGAAATAGTTTTCATTTTTTAAAATTTCTTTTCTTGAGCAAACTTCTTAATCCTCATTTTTAATTATGATACTTTTTTTGTAGATTCTTTTGAATTTTCAATGTAGGCAATCATATTTGTCTACAAATAGAAACAGTTTTCGTTCCTCTTTTCCTTTGCTTATGCATTTTCTCTTCTGTCTGTGGAAGCTAGAATAGCCAAGTACTACCAAATAGAAGTAGTTACTTTGAACACCATTAGTTTATTTCCTACCTTAAAAGAAATATTTTCAGCATTTCATGTTAATTATGATATTTCTTTAGCTTGTTTTGTAGATGCTTTTTATCTGGTTAAGGATGTCTTCTTTTATCTTTACCATAAATGGATTTTAGGTTTTATGTGACTCTTTTTCTGCATCTAGAGATGATTGGATAACTTTTCCCTTTTAAACTTGTTAATGTGATGAATTAAATTAACTGATATTCTAATGAGAAACCAATCTTGCATATCTGGCAGAAACTCAACTTTGTCATCATTTATTCTCTTTTTCTTTCACTAATAGATGCGGTTGTTAATATTTTGTTCAATTTTTTTCATTTATAATCATTAGTGAAATTGGCTTGTGATTTTTCCAAACTGTCCTTAATTAGATTTTGGTGTTAAGATTATACTAGTCTCATAAAATGAGCTTAGAATTAATTAGTCCCTCTTCTGTACTCTAAAATAATTTTGTAAAACTGAAATTATTTAAAGTTTGGGAGAACTTACTTATAAAACTAAAGAATTTGTGGTGGAAGGTACATTTTAAAATAGTGATTCAATTTATTTAATGTTTCTAGAGCTATTAAAATACTAAGTTTATTCATCAACTCATTTAAGTAATCACATTTTTTTTTCTAAAAAATGGTGCATTTATTCAAGGTTCCAAATTATTGGCATAAAGCTTTTAATCAGTAATTTTCAGTATTTTCAAAGAGCCAACTCTTTGGCTTTGTTGATCCTTTCTACTGAAGGCTTGTGATCTATTTCATGCACTTCTACTCATATTTATTGTTTATTCCTTAATTGTTTATTTGGGTTTATTCTGCTATTTCTTAATTGGAGGAAAAAAGGATAGCAGAATAAACCCAAATAATTAGGGAGTAAATAGTAATCCCTAATTATTTCTTTGGGTTTATTAGCTTATTTTAAAATTTTTATCATTTTGAACTGTAACTTTGCCTCTAAGAAACTGCCTACCTACATCCTACAAGTTTTGATATGAAAGTGTTGTCTGTGTGTGTGCTATTATTCAGTTGTACATATGTTTTAATTTTAATTATAATTCTTTCTGTGACTCCGTATTAGTCTGTTCTCACACTGCAAATAAACACACACCCAAGATTGGGTAATTTATAAAGGAAAGAGGTTTAATTGACTCACAGTTTCACATGGCTGGGGAGGCCTCACAATCAGGGTTGAAGGCGAATGAGGAGCAAAGTCATGTCTTGCATGGTGGCAGGCAAGAGAGCTTGTGCAAGGGAACTCCCCTTTATAAAACCATCAGCTCTCATGAGCCTTATTCACTATCATGAGAGCAGCACGGGAAAGACCTGTCCCCATGATTCAATTACCTTCCACTGGGTCCCTCCCATGACATGTGGGAATTACGGGAGCTACAGTTCAAGGTGAGATTTGGGTAGGAACATAGCCAAACCATATCAGACTCATAAACCACTAAATAATTTATTTATTTACTAAGTCATTTATTTATTTCATTGAGTTATATTTCTAATTTTCCAAACTTATATATGTTTTTAGTTGATTAGTGGCATTGTGGTCACAGAATATGATATCAAATTTGTTAAGCCTTTTTTTCTCATTCCATTTGGTAGGGGAGGTTGTTTTGTTGTTATGCACTTTACCTCTGTTTTTTGTGGTTACCTTAGAAAATTTAACTTTCTTTCTTTCGTTTCTTTCTTTTGAGATGGAGTCTCCCACTGTCACACAGGCTGGAGTGCAGTGGTACGATCTCAGCTCACTGCAACCTTCACCTCCTGGGTTCAAATGATTTGCGTGCTTCAGACTCCTGAGTAGCTGGGACTACCGGTGCACACCACCATGCCTGAATAATGTTTTAAATTTAACTTTCAAATTTAACTTAGCAAAGCCTAAATTTAGACAATATCTTTATCCTCTTGTACAGCAATACAAGTGAACCCATAGAGAAAGGCTAACTGGAACCCACAAAAGGGGCCAACTAGGTCAGGAGAAGGAAGGAGATGTTGGTTGCACTTAGAATACTCACCAGACCAGTTTAAAGATGACTTCCAGAAACTTTCTACATGACAGTTAGGCCTGGGCAGGAAGGGTCGACAGTGCCTCACTGGCAGGACAGTTGCAAGGGGACATTGGCAGAGACCCTCAGTTCCAGAGAAATAAGTGGCTGTCAGAGCTCACCTCCAGGTCAGTCGGACCTATGGGGGACCAATGAACTGCAAGCAGGCACCCAGAAGGGCGGATCCCATATGAGCTCCTAAATTTATTCTTTCTGCCCACTGCACAAAATCAATTGCCTGAGACTGTGGCATTGCAGTAAAGAAAGAGTTTAACTGACATGAGGCCAGCTATGCAGAAGAACTGGAGTTATCACTCAAATCAGTCTCCCTGAAGGGTTGGAGGTTAGGGTTTTTATGGACAGTTTGATGAGCAGGGGACTAGGGAATGGGTGCAGCTGATTGGTTGGGGATGCCATCACAGGGGTGTTGGAAGATGGTCCTTGTGCAGTGAGGCCACCTCTGGGCAGAGCCACAGGACCAGCTGAGTCATGAGTCCAGGTGGGATCAGTCTGAAAAACATCTAAAAAAACCTCCCCAGTCTTAAGTGTTACAGTAGTGATACCTATAGAAGCAATTGGGGAAGTTTTAAATCTTGGGACTGCTGGCTATATGACTCCTAAGCAGTAAGGAATTATAGAAACTATGCCTACATTTTAGCAGAACTTGGGTCTCCCTATAATCCTAATCTTGCAGTCTTTCATTAGTCTTACAAAGGCAGTTTCATCTCTTGAACAGGGAGAGAGTTGGTTTCAGGAAGGGACTATTATAATTCTTGCTTCTAAGTTAAACTATAAACTAAATTCCTCTCAAACTTATCTTGGCCTATGTCCAGGAATGACCAAGGACAGCTTGGAGGTTAGAAGCAAGATGGAGTCAATTAGGTCAGGTTTTTCTTACTGTTATAATTTTGCAAAGGCAGTTTCACAAGGACCTTAGAACACTAATTCCAGTAACTTCACTTATTCACATGCTATTCCAGTGAAATATATTCTTTCCATCTTGTTTTCTTTTCAAATACCACCTTATTATTGTGGTTTTTATTTATTCCATGTTTGTTTAAAATGGTTATCACTTTCTTTGCTCTTAATTTCTGTCCAGCGGCCAGGGTTAGGTGGTTAGTCAGAACAATGAGCCAAACTGAAAGTAACAATCAAGCCTTAATCACTTACAGAGATAGTGTAAACAAGAGGCAAAAATAAGCACCAGCTTCCCAACGTTCCATTTTTCCCCCCAGAGAATGGCAGTAGGCAAGGGTCAGATGAATCGGTTCAGACAGGGAAAATCATCTCACTAACAAAGAGCCCTAACCAAATGACTCCTAACATTTTATGGTCCAGGGAACTGACAGAAGGGAGCAGGGGAAGTCTAGAACTAGAAAAGTACTGGGTCAGAGTGGATGAAAGTATCTTGGTCATAAGATAAGGAGACCTTGAATGGAGGTGTTTGAGTGAGGAATGGGTGGCTGCCCTAGGGGGCCTGAGTTCTTGACTGCAACTCCTTCTGGAAAACTGTAGCCCACTGGCAGAGCACTAAATCTGCTGTGGGGAGGTGTATTAGTCTGTTTTCATGCTGCTGATAAAGACGTACCTGAGACTGGGTAATGTATAAGGAAAAACAGGTTTAACACACTCACAGTTCCATGTAGCTGGGGAGGCCTCACAATCATGGCAGAAGGTGAAAGGCGCATCTCACACATGGTGGCAGACAAATGAGAGCTTGTGCAGGGAAGCTCCCCTTTATAAAACCATCAGATCTCATGAGACTTATTCACTATCATGAGAACAGTACAGGAAAGACCTGCCCCCATGACTCAGTTACCTCCCACTGGGTCCCTCCCACAACACACGGGAATTGAGGATGACATTTGGGTGGGGACACAATCAAACCACATCAAGAGGGCAGCTTTCTCCCAGTAGGCCTGCCAGGTAAAGCCTTTGTAATGCTTAAAGTCAGGCCTGGAAAGTCACACATAGATTTTGATTTGGCCTGGAGCCCATCTCTTCACTTCTTGTATGTGTCTGTTCTACAATCATTTAATTTTGCTTAGAGGACACTTTTTCTAATTTCCTTTAGCGAAGACCTGCTGGTAGTAAACTAGTTCACTTTTTTTTTTTTTTTTTTTTTTTTTTTTTTTTTTTTTTTTTGAGACAGAGTCTCACTCTGTTGCCCAGGCTGGAGTGCAGTGGCACAATCCTGGCTCACTGCAACCTCCGCCTCCCAGGTTCAAGTGATTCTCCTGCCTCAGCCCCCCAGTATCTGGGATTACAGGCATGCGCCACTATGCCTGGCTAATTTTTGTATTTTTTAAGTAGAGACAGGGTTTTGTCATGTTGGCCTGGCTGGTCTCGAATTCCTGACCTCAGGTGATCCAACCGCCTCACCCTCCAAAGTGCTGGGATTACAGGCATGAGCCACCATGCCTGGCCAACTCTTTCACTTTTTAGTCTGAAAAATATCCTTACTTTGTCCTTGTTTTCAAAAGATATTTTCCCTGAGCACAGAGTTGTTAGGTTGATAATTATTCTCTCTCAGCATGTGGAAGATCTTATTCCATTGTCTTCTGGCTTGCATTATTGCTGTTAAGGAGTTAGCTAAAAGTCCAATTGTTGGTTTTTTTAAGATAGTCCATCTCTTCTCTCTTACTTCAAAGAGCTTCTTTTGTCTCTTCTGGTCTGTAGTTTCTCTAAAATATGTCTTTTTGTTTATTCTGTTTGGGATTCACTGGGTTTCTTAATTTTGTGTATCTCATTATTTCTGGAAAATTTTGATTTATTATATCTTCAGATAATTCTTTGTCCCATTTTCTTTTTTCGGAAACCCTGATTAAACACATTAGACAATATAACTCTATCTTTCATATTTCTTAACCTTTCATTTATATTTTACATTCTTTGTCGTTCTGTGCTAAATTCTCATAAATTCCATCACTATTGTCTTGCAGTTTATAAACTCTCTCATTAAATTAGTTAAATTTGTCCCCTAATTTTAAAATTTTACTTAGTATAATTTATATTCCCTAAAGTTCTATTTGGTTCTTTCTACAGTATGCTTGGTCATTTTTTTTTTAATGGTACCATGCTCTCTATTTTACTTTCAAACTCTTCTTTGACTTCCTTGAAATAATGGACATAGCTTAAATACTTTTAACCTAAAAATTCCAATATCAGAGGACACTATGGGTTAATTCTTTATATTTTTGTTTGTTCTCGCTCAGAATGCTATGATTTTCCCCACTTTTGGTTGTGAGTTAATATTTTCTGTAACTTTATAAGTGGGAATTTCTTCACACTCTCTACTTAGCTTTTACTCAATCATGGTAACTTTCCTTGCAGACCTGAGAGTTATTTTTGTTCACCACTGTATTGAGGTATAATATTTTGGGGTCTCATTTTTGTTGGAGTTCTATAGTATCCTGAATGTGGCAGAATCTGGAATTTGTCTACAATCTCCTGATCTCTGAATGGAATTTAAGTTTACCACATTCTTTAAACTTTCTCAAAGAGAAAGCTTGTTCAATGTTCTATGTATCTCCAAATGACCAACAAACTTATTAAAAAATGCTCAACATCACTAACCATCAAGGAAATGCAAATTGAAACCACAGTGAAATACCACCTTACTCCAGTCAGAATGGCCATTATTATTATTTTTGAGACAGGGTCTTGCTGTCACTGAGGCTGGAATGCGGTGGCATGATCACAGGTCACTGCAACCTTGACCTCCTGGGCTCAAGAGATCCTCCCACCTCAGCTTCCCAAGTCGCTGGGACCACAGATGCATGCCACCATGCCAGCTAATTTATTCTTTATGTTTATTTTTTGTACAAAAAAAGATCTCACAATATTGTCCAGGCTGGTCTTGAACTCCTGAACTGAAGCAATCCTCCTGCCTTGCCTTCCGAAAGTTCTGGGATTATAGGCACGAGCTACCATCCCTGGCCCCAGAATGCCCATTATTATAAAGTCAAAAAACAACAGACATTGACTGGATGTGGTAAGAAGGGACTGCTTATACACTACTGGTGAGAATGTAAATTAGTACAACCTCTATGGAAAACAGTATAGGGATTTCCCAAAGAACCAAAAGTATATCTACCATTTTATCCAACAACCCCATTACTGGGTATCTACCCCAAGGAAAATAAGTCATTATATCAAAAGACACTGGCATGCATATGTTTATTGCAGCACAATTCACAGTTGAATAGGTATAGAACCAACCTAACTGCCCATCAACTGATGAGTGGATGATGAAAATGTGGTATATATACACCATGGAACACTGCTGAGTAAGCTACAAACAAGAATGAAATGTTTTTTGCAGCAACTTGGATGGCGCTGGAGGCCATTATTCTAAGTGAAATAACTCAGGAATGGAAAACTGAATACTGTATATTCTCACTTATAAGTGGGAGCTAAGCTATGGGTATACAAAGGTATACAGAGTGGTGTAATGGACATTGGAGACTCAGAAGCGGGGAGGGTAAGAGGGAGGTGAGGGATAAAAAACTACATATTGGATACAATGCACACTAGTTGGGTGAGGGGCGCACTAAAATCTCAGGCATTACGACTATACAATTCATCTGTGTAACAAAAACCATTTGTACCTCAAAAGCTATTGGAATTAAAATATATATATATATATATTTAAAGCTGAGCACAGTGGCTCATGCATGTAATCCCAGCACTTTGGGAGGCTGAGGCAGGCTGATCACTTGAGTCCAGGAGTTCAAGACCAGCCTGGGCAATGTGGCGAAACCCTGTCTCTACAAACAAACTAAACAAAACACACACACATAAATTAGCACCCTTTAGTTCAACTACTCAGGAGGCTGAAGTGGGAGGATCACCTGAGCCTAGGAGGTGGAGGTTGCAGTGAACCGAGATTGCACCACTGCACTCCAGCCTGGGCAACAGAGTTAGATACTGTCTCAAACAAAACAAAACAAAAACAACACGCATGCACACACACATATGTATATATATATTTTAAAGTTTCAAAACCCTTAAAAAGCAAAAAATATTCTATGTATCTCTTGGTATATAGTCTTTTGATACTTAGTCTTTTGTCTAATATTCTTGTTAATCAGTTCATTCATATATTTAATAAGGTGTTTCTCAAATATTATCTAGCATTTTTAGTCATCTTCAGTGTAAGGGCCAGTTAGAGTACTGGTGTGCTACTTCATCAGAAACGAAAGATCCTACTCTGTCTTTCAATCGTTTTATTATCATTAATACAACTGATGCTTTGTACTCTCCTTCTGAAAATCCAATTACACACATACTAGAACAACTTGATATTGTATCACAATTCTTGGATGATTCACTCTGGCTTTTTTTTTTTTTTCTGGATGATTCACTCTGGCATTTTTTTTTTCTTTTCTCTTTTTGGATAATTTCTATTGGCATATATTCAAGTCCACTGATGCTCTCTGCAGCCTTGTGCAGTTGGCTGATGAGTCTGACAAAAAAATTTTATATCTCTGACATTGCATTTTTTAACATATTTGACTCCATTTTATGATTTCCAACACTGCTGAAATTCCCCTTCTGTTCATGTGTGCGGTTTATTTTTCTTACTAGATCTTTAACATAATTATCATAGTTAGGTTAAACTCCTCTGATCATTCAAACTTCTAGGTCATCTCTTAGTCTTGTTCTCTTAATTGCTTTATCTCTTGACAATAAGTTCATTTTTTCTTGTTTTTCTTTTTTTTTGGTGTGTCTTGTAATTTTTTATTGAATATTGGATGTTGTGTGAGGAAAAATAGTAGAAATTGGCTCCAGAGAGGATGGGGATTACTGTGTTTGCTCTAGACGGCTCTGAAAATATTATTGAGCCTCTCTGAGCTTCAATCATGTCATCAGCAAATTGTGAATAAGCACCAACTTCATGGAAATGTTGTGTAAAATATATAAAACATAAATGCAAAATTGCATTGCTATTTATCTAGTGACGGACCCTAGTACTTATCTTTAATAAGGCAATTGAATTATATATTCTTGATTTTTTCCCCAAATGATAATATCCTTTTTTCCTGCAAATTAAAAAATTCCTAAGTTCATTTTTAAAATTCACATAATATGAAAATATACAAATTAGAAAGTCAAATGCCTCCATATATTCAATTAAGATCATACTAAAATTGAGTAATTCTTCTACTCCTTCAATAAATAATATAAACCATATTTTCATATTTAATGTTTATGTTCATAAATGAACACATAAAAATCAGAGATCTTCCAAAAATTTATTGTGTTTAGTTTTAAAGTGGAAACAATGTTTTTAAGAGGTGATATAAAGAAATGCCCTCGCTGTGATCCCTATCATATGTTGATTCTATGTGGTGGAAGGGAGGGGAGAATGATTCCTTTTTCTAGAATCAGAGAATTTGGAAAGTATCAAGAAAGATAATAACAGAAAACATGAAATAGAGTTGCGCTTTGAAGATGAATTAGATGAAATTGTTATGTGAAGAGGGGTTTTCCAAAGTTGCAGAGCCAGGATTCCTGGCCAGAAGCATGAAAATGTTTCTTTCTTACTGTTTCTAGGACCTAGGCAGCATTTCTTCCATGTCTGCAACAACATAGGAAACAACAGCCCAAACAGCAGCAGCAACATTCATCTGCTTTGGATCCATGACAGTCATGGTGTCTCCGTGGGAGTGATGGAAGAAGAAATACTTGTATAAGTCATCAAGTAGACTGGCTCCTGCAGATAAAAGAGGAAGAATTCTTAGTGGAGTATTTTGACAGACACTGCTGAATACACACACCTCTCCCTCTTCACTTTTGCCTGCTCCTATTGTACACTCTGCAATAGCAAAATAATTACTTTTCCAGGCTCTCTTGCAGCAAGAAATGTCCATGTGTCACCATTCTGATGACTATAATGTGAGTACCCAGCTGTGGGTGAGTTCTAGAAAAATCTTTAACTTCGTTGACGAAGAGTTGGGAAAATACCCCTAATGCTGCATTAAAGGCAGATGAGAACTTTGGAGCTTCATGGGGCAAAAAACCCCTAAACTGAAAATGGCAGAGTGGAAGTAGCCTGCATTTAGAAAATATTGCTAACTCTCTCAAGAAGCTCTGCACCGCCTTCTTCTGGATTTCCAGTGATATAAGGGAAAATAAACTTTTATTTGTATAAGTAACTGAGACAAATGCCTCATATTTATAAAAAGACAGTATCTTCTTTGTATCTGCATGTTTGCAAATCATGTACCTTCCTGGATACAAAAGAAAGTCAATACCCCTTTGTTCAAGTTTTCCTTCTCAAATCATCCATTTACTACCTAGAGTCATAATGTCCCCAGCAACCTCCAAGGGCACCAGCAGGAGTCTCTGCCCCACTTCAAAGCTTCCTTCTCATTCAAGTGGGAAGCCTTTTGCTAGTTTCAGTCATGGATCATAGCCTCAGGGAAACTTCACTGTCTCTTATATATCCTTGAAAACCTACTAGGCTCATCTTACGGATTCTAGTTGCAGTTCTTTAGCCTCTAGCTAGCTTGATTGATTGGTTGGTTGACTGTTTTATTGTGAAATATACCAAACACACATAAGATTGTAGAGAACATAAATGTATATTATAAAGGGTGACAATAATAAGTATATATATATGTCCATAATTCAATTCAAGAATGATATTACTAGTATCTTGGAAACCCATTTATGACACCCCTGCCCATTGCGGATCTTTTCCTCCCTCCAGAGGTACCCACTAGCCTGCCTTGCCTCTTAATCACTCCTTGCTTTTCTACAGTTTTACCACTTCATACTTTACCACATATATGTATTTGACTATATATAACAAATATACATGTACAGATAACACAGTTAATATTGCTTACTTTTGAACCATATCCTCCAGATATATTTCTTCAGCTTGCTTTTTCCATCCAAACATAGATAAGATTTATCTATGCTGTTGTGTATAGCTGTAGTATTTGCATGTTTTATTGCAGTACATTACCTCTTTGTATTTATTTTTTATCCATTTTACCAACAATGGTCATTTAGGTTGTTTCCAGTTTTCTGTTACGTGTTGCTACCAACACTCTCAAGGCTTTGAATGTAGGAGTGGTTTGCTGGGCTATAGAGTATGTGTGTGTTCAATTTTACCATGCAATTCCAAAATGTTTTCCTTTTCAATTTACACTTACACTGTTAGTATATGAGTCATTCTCTTGCTTCACATAGTCTACAGCACTTGATATTGTCAAACTAATTTTTGTAAATTTGGTGAGTGTGAAATGTTAGCTCATTCTCAGTTTTAAAAGTGAGACTAATTGTGAGATTAAGTATGTTTTTAACTATGGATTTTTTTTGTCATTTATGTGTGTTTTCTCTTTTGTGAAGTTCTTGTTCATGCATTTTGTCCATTTTTCAATGGATTTGTCTTTTTCTTATTGACATGTAAGAGTTCTTGGCATAATTTAGACACTACTCTTCTGTTAGTAAGTTTGTATATATCATTTCCCAGTTTGTGGCTCATCTTTTTACCCTGTTTAGTGTGTGTTTTGATGAGTAAGTGTTCTTACTTTCAACGTAGTTGGATTTATGAATCTTTTCCTGTAAGATTTGTACTGTTTATGTCTTAAGAAGTCCTTCCTTACCCTAATGTTATAAAGATATTCTCTGATATTCCAATCTGAATTTTAAAAAGATTTTATTTTTGTTTTTAAGTTCTCACCCACCCAGAATAGGAAATGATTTTTGTGTTGGGTGTGAGGTAGGATTCTATTTTCAGTTTTCCATTGTCTAGAAACATTTATTGATTAGTAGTACATCCTCTTTCCCCACTGATCTGTGGTACCGATTGTGCCATATTAAGTTTCCTTATATGTTTATTTTTGTGCTAATTGTTTCAATGATCTATTTGTCTATCTCTGCAACAATGCCACACTATCTTAATTGCTATTACTTTAGAATCCTTGATATCCCTTAGGACAAATTCCCTCACTTTCTCTTCCTGCTTCTTCAGGAGTGTTTTGATTATTCAGAACCATTTGCTCTTTCAGATAAATTTTAGAACCATCTAAATATACTCCAAAAGTATTTTTGGATTTTGATCAGAATTGTGGTAATATCTATTTTAAACTGGGGGAAAACCTAACATCTTTTTTTTAGAATATTGTGTTCTTATCCATGAAAATGGTGTGTTGATATATGTTTCTATTTGTCTTCTGTAATGTCTTTAAAGTTTTATAACAGTTTTACATATCTTTTGTTAGTTTTCTTTCTTTGATGGCTTATATATTTTGTTGCTATTGTAAATTTTCATTTTGAAAAACCTACATTTTCTATTTGTGACTCTCCAGTTTTAGTATCAAGGATGTGTCTGATTCATAACATGGTTTTCGTTCTTTTTTATATACATTCTGGGATAGTTTGTGTAAGATTAGAATTATTTATTTCCTGGTTATTTTGTAGAACTTTTAACAAAGCCGTCAAAGTCTGATGTTTTCTTTATGATAACAATTTTAATGATTCAATTTCTTTCATGGTTATTGGGCTATTCAGGTTTTCCACTTATTCTTGAATTAACTATGGAAATTACATTTGTCTAGGAATTTGTGAGTTTTGCCCAAATGCTCAAAATAATTGGCATGAAGTTGTCAGTAATATCCTATTTTTAATTTTCGTTGATGTCTGCAGCACCTATAGTGATGCCCTCTTTTTCATTCTTGATGTTGATTATCAGTGTTTTCTCGTTTTTTTTTAAATCTTGCTTGCAGTTTGTCAGTTTTACTAGTATTTTGAAGAAAAAGAAAAGATGATGACTTTCATTTTTTGGATACTTTCTATTATTTAGTAGTTATTCTTCCATTGATTCCTGCTCCTAAGTTTATATTATGCTTATATTATTTTACTTCTCCTTTCTTTGAATTTACTTGCTTTTTTTTCCTAATTTTTGGAGTTAAACACTCACTATTACTCTGCAGACGTACTTTGTCTCTAGTATCTGCAGTAAGGCTATAATCTTCCCTCGATACTGCTTTAGCTGTATCTTACCAGTTCCCATTAGTAGTTTCATGACAATTCAGTTCTAAATATTTATTAATTTGTAGTTTGACTTTTTTCCTTGACTCATGAGTTAGAATGCATTTTTTAATTTTCAAAAGTATGAAGTTTTCTAAGTTATTTTTTCATTATTGATTTCTAATTTAACTGTTAGAGGACATTGACTATATGATACAGATTCTTTGAATTTTGTTGATGTTTGCTCTATAGCCTATTATATGATACATTTTTGTAAATGTTCCATATGTATTTGAAGAGAATGTGCTTTCAGTGCTCATGTAAGTCCATTAGATCAAGCTTCTTAATTGTGTTCTTCAAACCTTTTAACTCCTTACTGATTTATTGTGTATTCGACCCATCAGTTTTGAGAGAGATGTGTGAAAATGTCCCTTCGTGATTTTGAATATATTGTAGTTCCAGTAATTTTAAAAATATATTTCAAAGTTATGTTGTTAGGGGTATACAAATTTAAAATTAGGTATCCCTGGAAAATTGAAAATTCATCTGTAGCATTGCTTTTTGTTCTGGAAGTCTAGTTTTTCCTAATATTTAAGATAGACACACCTGCTTCTTTTTGCAGAGTATTACCCTGGTATGTCCTTTCCTATCATTTTACTGGCAGCCTTTCTCTGTCTCATACTTTTAGGAGTTTCTCTTATGAATAGTTTAGAATTGAATTTGTTTTTGCTTCTATCTGTTTATTGTGTTTTCTAGGTTTCTTATTTTTTCTTTCTTTCTTGCCTTCGTTTGGGTTGATTTTTTTCCCTCCTCTCATTCATTTTCTCCCCAACTCTATAGTTTGGAAGTTACATGCTTTATTTCAATTCTGGCAGTGGGGACCTTGGAAATTATAGGTTACATATTAATCTTAATAAGTCTAAAGTTAATCAATATCTTATAAAGCACATTAGTGGCCCCAAGTTTTGTACTTGTCCTAGAGGCACTCACTGCTCAGTAAAACCCAATGATCTAGGCAAACAGGGATTAGCAGACAAATGCCAGGCCCCAGGGTTTTCCTACTTCTATAGATTTTCGTTATTTCTATTATTTCTCACCTCTGAGGAATTCGCTTATTTTGCCTCCTGCTAAGTCATGTATTATAAAAAGACAATTATTATTATATCCAATAACTATATTAGGGAAGGGGACGGATGTTTCTATGTTTCTGGTAACCACATTGCTAGGATTTCCCTCTTTGAATCCCCTACTTCCTGTCTTGTGGACTGGACATTGCTATTGTTCTTGAGCCATCCATTGCCCCAGGATGCCATCTAGGTTTTCTCCAAGCCCAACCCAAGTTCTTACAACTTGGTACCAGAGTTTTCCCCTATCTACTCCCATAAACCCCTTGTTCTGGGGTGGAATACTTAGGATGTCAACACACAGATATAGGCACAGGTTTCCAGATGAACAGAACATGCGAGCATTCCAGTTTGGTTGATATTGGGGGGTAACTTGGGCTAATTATTGGCAGATAAAGTTGGCAACCACTTGTGAAGGTCCTAAATGTAAGGCTGAAAATAGACTGAATGTAGTTCACAAATGTGGAGCCATGGTGGCCGGGAGATGAATAGGAAGGTGGGGTGACTAGAGCTGCACCTTAGGGAGATGCTCCAAAAAACTTGAAGGAGAAATTGTGTGAACAACCACGAAGGTGAGTATACAGCTGGAGAAGAGGTCCAGTCTGGGGAGAAGTGAGAGGGACCAGGGCCAGGTGATGACATCTTGACCTCCAGAAGGCACAGATAACCACACTTCCCAGCAGAAAAGCTCAAAGTCTTTTTTTTTTTTTTTTGAGACAGAGTCTTGCTCTGTCGCCCAGGCTGGAGTGCAGTGGCACGATCTTGGCTCACTGCAAGCTCGGCCTCCCGGGACTACAGGCACCTGCCACCATGCCCCTGGCTAATTTTTTGTGTTTTTAGTAGAGACAGGGTTTCACCGCATTAGCCAGGGTGGTCTCGATCTCCTGACCTCGTGATCCACCCACCTTGGCCTCCCAAAGTGCTGGGATTACAGGCCAGAAGTCCATTTTAAAACCGGAAAATACTTTATGCCATGAACTCACAGCACACCCAGGGGAGACAAATCTGTATGTTTATTCTGGTAGTAGCTAGAAAGCACTTTAACAGAAACTGTGACATTTTAGAATTAGTTGAAGCTGGTGGGAAGTACATGCTCTCTGGACCCCACAGAGCATCAGGTGAATGTCAAATTCATGTACAAGGACAGAGTAAAAACCTTCAAAGAAAAGAAGTCACTGAGGGTGAATGGAGGATGAATTAGGATTGTGGATATCAGGAAACAGGAAGGGACATTTTATTCCAGCAGACAGCTTGGAACACTTGGGGCTGTTTCCTTCCCAGTCAGGGCTTCTTAAAGATACTGCATGGTGGTTGACAGACAAAGGCTCCAAATTCCGTATTTCAAAAAGAGAGGCAAGAAATATTTGTCCATGCCCTCTTCAGAGCTCCAAAATTCTCAGACTGAAGGAATTTGGCTGCCTTCCTTTAGAACTAGTGACTTGAAGAAGGCATTTCCTCAGATATCATCTAAGTTCCCATGAACGTTCTACAAAACTAAAACAACTCCAAAACATCTTCTATCACTAGTGAGAATGCTGGTAACTGCAGGATATACCAGGGTGGGCCCACCGGCTGGCTTGCAACTTTGTCTCTTTAGTTCCAAGGACATTTTATCAGTGACAGCTACTGATCTAAAAGACAGGCACTGAGGGAGATCCTGCACTTCCATTTCTGAGAGCACCTGACATCGCAAGGTGGGTGGGTCGGGGGGAATGTTAACTATCCCCAGGGATAAATTGCACAGGATCTTCTGACAGGTATATGAGCTCTGAAGAGGGAGTCATAAAATGCATTTATGAAATAGAAAGCTGGTAGAAGGAGCTTGCTCTGAAGGCAAATATTCTCCCTTGGAAACAAACTACAGCATTATTAGGGCAGTTTCACCATTAGAAAATTATTTCCAAGGGAGGTCTGGAGTTTAAGAATGTGAAGACATATCCTTCTGCATGTCAGCCAAGGAGCCGTTGCACCTAGGCAGGGAGATACAGCTGAGAGAATATGGGGTTTAGAGGCAGGTAGGGCTGGGTTCAAATTCAAATTCTTCTGCTTAAAAACTGAGTGACTTTGAAAGAATGATGTAAAGCCATTCAACTTTAGTTTCCTCAATTATGAAATAGGGCTAATGATATCCAGCTTCCAAGAAGCTTGTGAGGATTAGTAGGTGCTCAATTAATTCTTTATTATAGTTGTTATACAGCCACAAAGATGAACCAGTCCATATCAACAGCATCATGATCAATTCATTACAACTTGGAGGATTTAAATTCCAATTTAATAAATCAAGGTTGTGACGATCGCTGTTAAAGATGGAACAGCTGGTCTGTGATTCTAGTCTGTATCACAGACCTGACCCTGGTTTGGATTATTTTCCCTCTTCCCCCTTCCCTTGCTCCTTCTTATTCTCTATGAATCTTTCTTTTTTTTTTCTGTAAACATTCATCTCACAGAAAATATTTTCCAGCTACGTGACTGGGTGAAGACCATCTGATGAATATTATAAAAAATACCCGAGGTGCCCCACACTGTTCACAGCAGATTCCAGCCTTCACAGGGTGCTCTCACTAATGACTGCGGCTTGTGCAGAATGTTGGAACAAGACTGAATACCTGCTAATTCCTGAAGAGATGGGTGGGCACATACACAAAGATTCTCAAAGTCCCCATTATTGTAGGTTGACTCTCATTCATATGTAATCAGTGAGTTTTCATGTACACAAATTAAGCAATTTGTGTTATGAGAAGTTTTTGAAAGACATTCGAAAGCACTGAAAGTTTAAATTCAAGTCTGTTATTTTAGTGCATACACTGGCTACTGTGGTTCTGTGTGAAGGATGCATTCACAGGCGAGCAGCTGTGGGAAATCCATTTCTCCTTTTATAAACACATCTTGAACAGTCTGGGGTATGCAATTTAATTGCCATGGAATGTATTATAGACATTCCCTGATCATAATAATTATGGGTTAGGGAAGAATGTTATGGTCTTAACATATCCCCTGCAAGAAAACTTAGTCCCTCTAGAATCCTTAAAATACTAAAAATACATTTAAATTTAATCAAAACTATTATTATTTTCAGCAACATTAGCAAATGAAAAAAAACACACATTATTACCAAAACAATTAGAAAATCAATTCATGGGATTTGCAGACACTTAATCTCTCTTTTCAAGGGGGAAGTTTAATCCCTACTGTATTAAATCTTACTGAAAATTAGACTCAAAAGCAGTTCATTAACAGTTTCCTAACACATAGCTCCCTAGAAGAAAAAGCAACTCAACTCATAAGAGGGGGCAAAAAGGAAAGGAAAACAAAGGACAAGACAGGACCAGAAAGTAAAAAAAAAAAAAAAAAAAAAAAAGGAATCCTCAAAAATCCATTAAAAGTGTTCTAGTTTTAGTTTCTAAACTCTCAAGCTACCCCAGAATCTGCAAACTTGGGTGAAAAAGTTTTAGGTGTGCCACTAAGCCTATGTACCTTCAGTCTCTTTGGAAACCTTGGCTTGGCTATGGGGATAATTTTGACCACATAGTTTAGGTCAACACCAACACCTCTGGTGGACTTGCAGGTCCCAGGGTATCCGAACTGTGTGATAATGAGTCATCTTTCTGTAAGGTTGTAAAACTGTGTGGCAGCAGTAACTAGGACTAGTTAATCAGTACTACATGAGGATGATACTACAGACTCCCCATATAGGGGAATTGCAAGAATAATAGTCACTACTTGTTGAGTGCTTTCTGTGTACTGAGGACTTTCTGGAGATGATTTCATTGAATTGGCCCCATGAGGGAGGGATCTTCATGTGTCTTTAACAGATGGAAAATAGATCTCTGTAACTTGTCTAATGTCATACAGTAATAAGTGGTAGAAATAGGATTCAAACCCATGTGTCTCTGATCTGAAATCCATGCTCTGTACCTTCTCTCACTGCCCTATCCCAGTAAATGTGTCTTTTCTGCAGTGGGAAACCATTTGTATGAATTGCTTTGTTTGCAGCTCTGATCTTCCACCCCTATTCTACTTTATGACAAGGAGATGGAAACTTGGGTTGGAGGTATCCTGGACCATGAAATACAGTAAAGACTTGAATTACATTCACACAGTGGGCAGAAGATGAATGGCAGCCCTACTTGATGTTGAGCCCGTCGCTCTGGTCAGGCCACACTCTGCAGGCCTGAAAGTCCTCCTGGGACTTCCTGACCATTCAATCTAAAGTCCACCCCTCCATGTGGTCACTCATTTTCTCCCTTACCTTGATGCTGCTTCTTGTTTTCTTTTTCATAGCACTATTTACCAGCTGAAACAATATTATCATGGTTTTTTTATTTGTTGTCTGTCTTTTCTGCTAGAATGTAAGCTCCTTAAGAGCAGGGGCTTTTTCATCCCAATCCTCAATGCCTGGCACACAGTGGGTGCTTAACAAATATTTGTTGAATCACTAAATGGGTAAATGAAAAAAATTATTAACGTGTAATGGGACAAAAGCAGAAATAAAGATTGACTCCATCCTTCTTTTCTGCAGCAACTTACGGTAAGTCAGTCCCACTTTCTGGGGCTTCTACTCTCAGCTTCTGCCTTGGAGAATGACAAGCCAGTACTCCTTACCAAAACCATGTAAACATATAGCAGTATACAAGTTGAGATCCAAACACTATTATGTACTACTCAGAATGTTCTTATACCTTTCTCCACTCTTACAAAAATTATTCATGACTTAAAAATAAAGCAAAAAGGTAGGCAGTACATTCTTTCAATGTCATTCCAGGGCCAAGTTCACTCAAAGATTATTTATTAGAATCTACTTATTTTGACTCACTGCTTACTGTTGATTAAAGGCCCCAGATTTAGTGAAGTTACATGTTAACTTACAGATGTCTAAAAGAGATGAAAATGAATTTTGTCCCATAGAACAGATATCTCAAAAGTTACTGTTTATTGGCTTCTAAGACATTAACCAGTTTTTATCTAACCCAGCAATTTTATCCTAATATATATTTATTAAGTTGCATAGACTTGGTTTTTCAAATGCTCTTTAAATTTGTTTAACATCTTACTGATATTCTCATTAATTAATGATTGAATAAAATTTTTGAAATGTATGAGATTCATGATTTTATCATCTAGAAAACTGTATTACTTTACCAACACCCACCTAACAAACTCTAAAAGAACAATCACATTCATATGCTTCTTGCAAAAGTTAAATGGCTCACAAAGTTCCCATCCATGATTTTATACACATACTCTAATGATCAAGAGAACTGAACAAACTGATCACCAATGTAAGCGCTGGCCTTCAGGTAGAAAGTGTGCCTTCCCTCTGTATGTAGTTCATGGTCTCTAGGTATGAGGAGTATTGGGGGAAAATAAATATACATTACATATATGTATTTACATGTGCAAAAATATAAATATATATGTATATATGGAGAGACAGAAAGAGTATATATAGGTATATATGTGTGCATGTGTCTGTATGTGTATAAAATGCAGCTCTTCTTCAATACCTACCTATACTCCTTAATATCCTCTATTTCTCTTTTGACCCACCTCACACCCTCCACATGACTCTAGGTTCATTATCTTTGAGTTTATAATTTTCTGTGTGTGCAGGTGTGTCAAAAACATTTATAGTGATAAAGAAACATCCACACCTCCTTACCATTCTATTTTGAATTGTACTCATGTTTATATATCAGGCTCAGTTTATTGTTTTCACCTTTGTCTATATAGAATTTACTGCCCACTCTCTTTTCATGGTCTGACGTCAATAAAGTTCTTCCTTCACCTATCTGAGCCAGCGTGACTCCTTGTAAATGCCTTTCTGCAGTTCTCTCCACACCTGGGGAATGATGCTCACTGAGAAAACATCATTAAAAATTGTTTCTGACAGAGCACACCATGAGAACATTCAGTGCATATGGGTTTTCAAACCTGAAAACACTCTAAAGATTATTTCCAGTGTAGAGTTTATAATGAAAGCTTTAAAATAATCATGCTTTAGTATAATCATGTTCAAATGGACAGATTTTTGATAGCTGGCTACAAACACAAGGAGGTTATAAAGCCACAGTGCAGTGGAAGTCAGGTTTTAGCAGAGACGACATTTGAACTTAAACATCTTCCCCACCTCTTCATGCCCACCGCTCATTATGTTGGCAAAGCAGAAACAAGGGAATTAGACAAGTGGGAAGCATTACATGAAAATGCTGTTTCTGATCAAATTCCCATCTGAAATTGGAATAGTTTAGCAGGACTGTTTGGCAGGACTGCTGCACGGATGCCCAGGTGACACAATGGAGCTGGAGTCCCAATTTTGTCAGCCATTGTTAATGCTTATGGTATTGGAGGCCAACTGGTTCACAGTAATATGAGAGAGGTCACAAGGGAGAATCCACACACCCCTGACCAGTGGTTTTCACTTCCACATGGCCAAGCTGAGGAATTTATAACATCTACATGTTATCATAGAGCACTTAAGCACGAAGAGTCTAGGAAAAAAGAAACCCTGGCTTTATAAGAAGTCTTGACTACCTAATTCTTTACAACCTTTAAAAAGGTTTAAAAATTATAGGCAAGAAAAAGAGGATATTTTACCTATTCAAACTTGGATGAAACTATAATAATAATCAAAAAGGTTGAGTTTCCTTGAGATTGAAGGGAATGTTTTGCTGTGAATGGGAAACTAACTGGATATGAGACAAAAAAACAGAAGCAACAGGTGTTTCTCTATAAGCAGGTCCACTTGTGGACTGGTATTATTATTTGGAATTGGAATCAGTCTTGGGAACCTATAAAGGTCCTTCCAGTTATAAGATGCTGTTAATTTCCCCTCTTCTTCCCAACAAGTAGGGCAGGCTAAAATTGTTCTTTTAAAGGACTCTAGTATAAATTCATAGTGATTAAGCGATATTGAGAAATAAAATTATTTTAGAGAGGGTGTGCCCAACAATTTTAGGGGTGATGTCAAAGTGGCAGCGGCCCTCCACAAAATGCCTCTAGGGGCCGCTGTCAGCAGTAGAATTATAGCTAGAGGGACCAAGAATCTGAACCAAAATGGGCTTTTTTCATTTCCAGATATCATAGTGTCAAGGGCACAAGAAACTCTACCATGGATAATAGTAGGTAAACATATAAAAAAGTCTCACTACTAGAAAAATCCTATCTGAAAATGTGTATTAAATATAAGCTTAAATGCTAATGAATAATATGTATCATGTTCAGAAAAATGAAGACGGTGTCAAATGAATTTCTTTAGAGGCAGCTCTGGCCAATGAAGAAAATTGATCTGAGTGTGAGAGCCTTTGGATTCCTTTATATTTTCCATATTTGCTTATTTGTCAGACAGTATGGATTTATCCAAAATAAGTGTGCCTATGCTTTTGTGTAAGGCAATTGGTTACAAAAAAGATGACAACTACTTGGCTGATGCTACAAAATATTAGTGAGGTTTTTCCCAAACCAGGTTCTAAGGGAAGAACTACAAGGAAGACAAAAACAAGGCGAATTATCCTCGCTTCAAACCATAATCCTTGAAGATGAAACACAGTTAGAAGTTGACAACAGTGAAAAATCAGGTGAATGTTACCTAAATGTTCTAATATGCTTTCATTTTATTTATGCAAGTAGGCTTTTCTTTCCTGGTCACCTGGCAGTGTCCCATTTGGCAGCTCAATACAGTCTCTTTAACTGACTACCTGATGAAGAGATGCAAATATTTTTTTTTTTTTTGACACAAAACCTTCTAAAATATAACCTACTGAAAATCATTATGCAGTAAGGGAATGAATGAGCAAACCATGAAAAGCTTTGTGAATTCCAAAACAAAGGGAAACAAATGTGTAAGCAGCAGCCTGGGAAATGAATATGCTCTTAATGCAAATACACTTCACTTAAAGTACAAGGTTGATTCAAGGAATATCCACTAAATGCCAACGCTCAGGGAAACATCCTGACCCAAAGAAATTCATTTATAGGGAATCTACAAAGCTGAGGGGCAAATTTAGCATTTAAAGGTAGCTAAATTCCCACTGCTGTTTGTGGTTGACCCTCATTAATGTAATTTTTTAGGACACTCCTTATGATGAAGAAACAGTGATTATTCTCAGTAGCCACACAAAATATAATTAAAGTACATTTGACCAATGCTTCTCTGAGATAAACTGCAATTTACACATTTTTGTGAAAAAAACAGCTGATGATGATAAAGGAAGCTAATGCTACTTTGTGGGGTAACATGCCATTAGCTGTTTCATCATTTATACTCAAACTCCAGAATTATGGGCAAGGTAAACGATGCTTGAGATTTGCTGCTGCAGATCCTGAAATAGTTTCCAGTGACAAGTTTATAAATCACACCAGGAGTCCTGCTGTTTCACCTCCTGAGTCATTTTTCTCTAAAGCCTTTAGAATTCTTGACAAAAGGTGGGGAGGAAAGTGTGCTGTCCTTTACTAATTAAACCGGTAAAAAGGCCTCATGATGGAGGACATGGAACATGAAACATGAATTATTTCTTATTTAATAATTTCATATAGCTGAGAAATAGTCACCCAGCTGCTGTAAAGAGGTTAAATGACTACTCGATGATCACAGTTAGGTTTACAGTGTATCAACCTTTCACTCATTTTTGTATACATAGCAGGGCAGAGGCTAATGTAGTGAGACTTGCGTAGAAGGATTTTGGAAAGGGCATCATATTCATTCATCTTATATCTACTCAGCTCCCACAAAGTGCCAAGTACCTTGCTAGGCCCTGGAGAAACAGTGGTGGGCATAATTTCCGTGCCGGCTTTCACAGAACTTTCAATCTAGGGGAGTACATCTGTGGAAATGAGGTTGACTGGAATATAAAAGAGCACAGCTAAAAACTACTTGAGATTCTGCAGATAAAGCTTAACAAGAAAAAAGCCTCATTTTCCCTAAGTTCCTGATTGGAATGCAGTGGAGATTGTTTATGGATATGTTAGTGGATGGCACAGGCTGTTTCGCTGTGAGCATGGTACAGAGATTGGGAAATAGCATTCCTACTTTTTGTCTCTGGAGGAAATGATATATGGTTTAATGATGAAACATGTAACAAAATCATAACCACAATCATAGCCAGGATTTACTAAGTACTTTCTATGAGCCTGTACTAAACACTTACAGGTATTATCTTATCAGAGCCTCACAATGATTCTATAATTATTATTATCCTCATTTTACAGATGAGTAAACTTTGGCTTTAAGGTAATGATGATGATTATAAGCAAAAGAGTCTGGTGAGAGGATGTGTAGGCCGTTTTACTTGGTTCTGAATTCGTATTTACTCATCTTAGGGAGAAGACCACAGGAGTGGGGAGTCGTGGCCCCAGAGTGGAGTGAGAGGGCAATTCCGTGAAGCTGCCATCCTCAGATGGCCCCTGCCCGCACCAGCACCCATCTCTTCTTTCCAGGGAACTTCTCATATGAATATGTGCTTTTTGAAATCCCTTTTATTAGATTTCCTGTCTCATTTGTAAATTTCCAAAATGATATCTTTCTCTTTCTTCTGATTCAGCCGCACGTGCCTGGTGACAGACATCTAACCACTCTGCTGGTTTAGTAGTGAATCCCACTCTGTCTGTGGTGGGTAGGTTGTCAGAATAGCTACTGACCTTCCTAATATTTAGACTCACGTCCCCCTGGAGAAATGTCTCCTCCCCTTGGAAGTTTTCTTTTTGCATAATCAGGACTGGGAGAGAACTTCTCTAGTCCAACCATCATCTAATGTTTAAATCACTTCATAATATCCCTAATATGTGGCTGTTGAGCCTTTTCTTGAATATCTCTACTAATAGGAAAAGCAGCGCTTTCCACAGTCGTCCATCTCAATTGCTCTCCAGGCATGCATTCATTCAACTTATAACTACGTTCGTAAAAGGAGCTGAGGAGAAAGTTTTAAGCAAAGGACTGTGATAGTTGGGCTAAGCACCCAACCTTAAGGAGGCCCAAATAGGAGAGCTAGGACTTACACACCAGGAACAAATCATGAGATCCAAAGTGAGAGCTCAGAAGACAGAAAGGTCAGCTCCTATTGTGATGCCCAATCAGATCAAAACAACCCATGCCAATTTCCTAATTCTCTGAGTGACTGAAGGAATTCATAGTGCTGCAACACCTTGGAAAAGAGCTGGATAACAGTAAGTGCTAATATTGCTTCTATCATGAACAACAAAATACTTAGCTGCTTTTTATGCAAAATTTGAATAGAATAGAAAATACTCATTCTAAGTGTACATTTGACAAGTTTTGACAAACGAACACACTTGTGTAACTACCACAGCAATAAGATGCGAAACATTTCCATCACTCCTAAAAGTTCACTCATGGCCCTTTTCAGTCCACTCCTTCCCACCCCCGTCTCAGGCAACCGTTGGTTTGATTCCTGTCACTATGGATTAGGCTTGCCTTTCCTGTACTTTTACATGAGAGGAATCATACAGTGTGATCTCTTGTGTCTAGCTTCCTTTGCTCAGCATAATGATTTGGGAATTCATCCACATTGTTGCATAGTTTGTTTATTTTGGACATTTTAGTGAGTGTTAGCAATGTCTTGTCTTGGTTTTAATTTGTATTTCTTTTTCTTTTCTTTTTTTTTTTTTGGGACGGAGTCTCGCTCTGTCATCCAGGCTGGAGTGCAGTGGCACAATCTCGGCTCACTGCAGCCTTCACTTCCCAGGTTCAGGTGATTCCTGTGCCTCAGCCTCCTGAGTAGCTGGGACTACAGGTGCGTGCCACCACGCCTGGCTAATTTTTGTATTTTTTGTAGAGTGCCACCACACCTGGCTAATTTTTGTATTTTTTGTAGGGTTGGGGTTTCACCATGTTGGCCAGGCTGGTCTCAAACTCCTGACCTCAAGTGATCTGCTGGCCTTGGCCTCCCAAAGTGCTGGGATTACAGGTGTGAGCCACCACACCTAGACTTAATTTGTATTTCAGTGATGACTAATGATCTCAAACACCTTTTCATGTACTTATTGGGGATTGGTGTATCTTCTTTGTGAAATGTTTGTTAAAATATTTTGCTCATTTTTTCTTAAGTTGTTAGTCTCCTTTTAATTGAGTTGTAATAATTACAAGTTCTTTGTCAGATGTATGCACTGTATTTTCTCCTCTGTGGTTTGCCTTTCATTTTCTTAATGGTGTCTTCCAAAGAGTGGAAATTTTACTTTTGACGCTGTCCAATTTATCAGTTTCTTTAAGTGGTTAGTTCCTTTAGTAATCTAAGAAATGTTTGTCTAACCTGAGGTCAAAAGATTTTTCTCCTATATTTTCTTCTATAATTATCATAGTTTAAGATTTTACATTTAGGTTTATGATCCATTTTGAGTTAATTTTTGTGCAGGGTATGAAGTAAGGGCTAAGGTTCATTTTTTTCCCCTTAAGGATATCTGTTTTAACACTATTTGTTGTAAAGACTATCCTTTTCCCATTGAATAACCTTGTACTTTTGTAAAAAATTAGGTGACCATATATGCACATACCTATTCTATTCCACTGATCTGTCTATTCTTATGCCAATATGCCAATACCACATGACTTTGATTATTGTAGGTGAATGGAAAGTTTTTGAAATCAGAGTAAGCCCTCAAACTTTTTTTCTCCTTTTTCAAAATTTGTCTTTCATTTATTTAAGTCTGCTTAAAAATCTCCTAATTTTACTTTACTTTAATTTTACTTTACTCCTAAGTGTACTTTACTAAAATTATTATTGAGTAGTTCATGTTCTTTGATGTTATTTTAAAAATATTATTTGCTAGTTGTTATTATACATACATAAACTTTAGTTTTATATATTGTGAAGTTTGCCAAGTTTACTTCTTACTTCTAGTAGCATATGTTTGTAGTTTTCTTAGGATTTTCTATGTACTGTGAAAGTTATCAGAATAAAAATGAAGCCATAAATGTTATGAAAACCCTAACAAATACAGCTAGGGAAGGTCATGAAGAGAAGGTTCTCATGCTTGCATGCCTGATAACAAAAAAGACTGCTAAAACCACAACTTTGCACAAGGACCATCGACTTTGCATAAAGCTTACTTCTGTAAGTACACCTGCCCAGCAGCTACCTGTCCAACCTCAGAAGGTGTCACTCTTGTTATTTTTTCTTAATTTTTTTTTAAATTATAGGTTTAGTGGGTACAAGTGCAGAAGATGTGTATATATTGTGCAGTTATGAGGTCTGGGCTTTTAGTGCACCCATCACACCCTTCTTATTTATCTCTGTAGTCAAGGGTAATTATTGCAAAACAATTATGTAATCTTCCTCATTTTTTCCTTGAAAAAGCTTTGTCTTCTTTATCTCCCTGAATACACACATAGTTTACTATGGCATACATATTTCCATTGCAATGCTCTATTCCCAGATAAACATCTTTGTTTCACAGAGCCTCTCTCTTTTAGTTATTTAGGTTGACAGTACACAATCCTGTTGTTTATTCATAATAATAATTTCACTACTTCCTTTGCAATCTGTAATCTTTCATTTCTTTGTCTTGTCTAATTATACTAGTTGGGACTTGCAATATGATATTTAAATAGAAGTGGTGAGAATGAGAATCTTTGTCTTATTCCTCATCGTAGGAGGAAAGCATTCAATCTTTCATAATTAAGCTGAAGATTTGGCATCACTGCCTTTTAACAGTTTGAGGAAGCTGTTACTATTCCTAATTTTCCAAAAGTCATTATTATGAATGGCTGTTGAATTTTGTGCAATGCTTTTTATGCACCTCCTGAAATGATCATATGCTTTCCTTTATTATGTTAATGTGGTAAATTATATTGATTGATTTAAAAATATTAAACCAACCTTAAATTCCTAAGATAAATGCCACTTGAACATAGTATATTATCCAGTTTACATATTGCTGAATTTAATTTGCTTATATTTTGTTAAGAATTTTTGTGTCTACATTCATGAAGGATATTGGTCTACAGTTTTCTTACAAATATCTTTGGTTTTGATATCAGTGTCATATACAGCTTATAAAATGAGTTGGGAAGTATTTACCTCTTTGTTTTCTTAAAGTTTGTATAGTCGTGTTATTATTTATCCTTTAAATGTTTGACAGAATTAATTAGGGAACTACATGGGCCTGGGGTTTTCTTTGAGTAAAGGCTTTTGCTTATGAATTCAATTCATTTAATGTATAGGGGTATTTAGGTTTTTTATTTCTTCTTGAATCAGTATTAGTAATTAGTCTTTTAAGGAATTTATGCATGTCATCTGCGTTGTTGAATTTTTTGGTATATGTTTGTTCATTAGAGTCCTTTTGTGTCCTTTTAACAACGTGTGTGTAGTCATGTGTCCTGTTTCACACCTGAGATTGCCAATTTGCATCTTCTCTTTTTTCTTGACCAGTCTGATAGTTCATCAGTTTTATAGTTTTGTTTCATAAAGTCAGTTTTAAAATTCATTGATTTTTCTTTATTATTTATTATTTTCTATTTCATTGATTTCTAATTTTTTCTACTTAAGGTTAATATTTTTGTTGTTGTTAGCTTCTTAATGTGGAAGCTAGATCACTGATTTTAGAACTTTCTTCTTTTCTAACATAAGCATTTAGTCTACACATTTCCATCTAAGCATTGCTTTAGCTTCATCCCATACACTTGGATATATTGTGTTTTTATTATCAATAAGGTTCAAATAACTTCTAGTTTCCTGGTGATTTCTTCTTTGATCTATGGCTTATTTAGAAGTGTGATATTTAATTTCCAAGTATTTGGGAATTTTCTTGATATCTTAATGCTTTTGACTTCTTACCCAATTCCATGGTGGTCAACAAACAGACCTCATATAATTTTAATCCTTTTAAATTTGTTGAGATGCTTTTATGACCCAGCATATAGTCTATCATGGTGAATATCCCATGTGAAAAGAATGTACACCATGTTGTTGTTGAATGCAGTATTCTGTAATATCAATTTGATCAATTTAATTGATAGTATTGTTTGAATCTTCCATATCCAGACTTTCCAGCTACTTGTTCTAACAACTGCTGAGAAGTGTTGAAATTTCCAGCCACAACTATAGATGTGTGTATTCTTTGAATTCTGTCAGTTTTTTCTTCATGTAGTTTTCAAAGCTTGTAATTGAGTGGATTTACTTTGTATTTATTTATTTATTTATTTATTTATTTATTTATTTATTTGAGACAGAGTCTTGCTCTGTCGCCCAGGCTGGAGTGCAATGGTGCAATCTTGGCTCCCTACAACCTCCACCTCCCCGGCTCAAACGATTCTCCTGCCTCAGTCTCCAGAGCACCTGGGATTACAAGTGCCTGCCACCACGCCCAGCTAATTTTTGTTTTTTTGGTAGAGATGGGGTTTCACCATGTTGGCCAGCTGGTCTTAAACTCCTGACCTTGTGATCCGCCCACTTTGGCAAGTGAATTTACTTTTAAGATCACTGTGTCTTATTGATGAATAGATTATTTTACCATTATAAAATGTCTCTCCTCCTCTCTAATAATGTTCTCTATTTTGAGCCAACTTTTTCAGATAGTACAATTATGATAGCCTTCACGTATACAGAATTTGCTGTATCTCTTTTTCTATCCATTTATATCTAACCTAGCTATTTTTATATTTAAAATGTGTTTTTTTGTGAATAGCATATAACTGAATCTTGCTTTTTAAATTCAGTTTGATGATTTCTGTCTTTTAATGGGGTGTGGTTAGTCTATTTATGCCTAATGTAATTACTGGTACATTGAGTTTGTCTATTATATCATCTTGATTTTTTTGTACTTTATTCTTTATTCCTTTGTTCTTTCACTGTTCCTTTCTTCCTTTCATTTCATATGAGGTTTTTCATTTCAAATTCCATCTCATCTTTTCTATGGCTTATTGGCTATACCATTTTTAAAAAATGGTTGCTCTAGCATTTACAATATGCATTTTAATTTATCACAGTCTTCATTCGATATGTATTTCATATATTTAAGGATTCTACAATAGTATACTTCCACTTACTCTCTTTTTTCTTTTATGGTGTTATCGTACATTTTTTCCTAATATATCATTGTATCTTTATTATTTTTTGTTTGAACAGTCCATTTACTTTTAAAGATATTTTAAAAACAAAAATGCCTTTTATATTTACTCACTATGCTATGTTATGTTATGTCATGTTATGTTACGTTACATTATGTTATTGAGACAGAGTTTCACTCTGTTGCCCAGGCTGGAGTGCAGTGGCAAGTGCAGTGGCTTGATATCGGCTCACTGAAACTTCTGCCTCCTGGGTTCAAGGGATTCTCCTGCCTCAGGCTCTTGAGAAGCTGGGATTACAGGGGCACACCACCATGCCCAGCTAATTTATGTATCTTTAGTAGAGATGGGGTTTCAGCACGTTGGTCAGGTTGTTCTCAAACTCCTGACCTCAATGATCTGCCTGCCTTGGCCTCCCAAAGTGCTGGGATTACAGGCATAAGCCACCACGTCCAACTTACTTATTTATTTAGAAACTTTCTCTTTTGTGCAAATCTGAGTTCTCATTATTTTATTTTGACTTGATAAATTCCTTTTGACATTTCTTATAGTGGTGAAAAATTTGCTCATCAAATTTTGTCTAAAAAATTCTTAATTTCATCTTCATTTTTGAGGAATATTTTTGTTGATTATAGAATTCTAGGTAGGCAGATTTTTGTTTATGCACTTTAAAGATGTCACCCATTGTCTTCTACAAGACATTGCATTTTCTCACAAAAACATCAGTAATTATTCTTTTTTTTTTTTTTTTTTTTTTTTTTTTTGAGACAGAGTCTCGCTCAGTCGCCCAGGCTGGAGTGCAGTGGCCGGATCTCGGCTCACTGCAAGCTCCGCCTCCCGGGTTTACGCCATTTTCCTGCCTCAGCCTCCCGAGTAGCTGGGACTACAGGCGCCCGCCACCTTGCCCGGATAGTTTTTTTTTTTTGTATTTTTTAGTAGAGACGGGGTTTCACCGTGTTAGCCAGGATGGTCTCGATCTCCTGACCTCATGATCCACCCGTCTCGGCCTCCCAAAGTGCTGGGATTACAGGCTTGAGCCACCGCGCCCGGCCAGTAATTATTCTTATCTTTTTCTTTTTTATATAATGTGTTTCGACTCTCTGGAGGCTTTAAATTTTTTTGTATTGCTGCTTTCTGCCTAGTTGATTGTAATGATTTTTTTGTCATTTATCATGCCTGAGTTTTATTGAATTTCTTGGATATGTCAGTTTATAGTTGTTATTACATTTGGAAAAATTGTAGTCATTAATTCCTCAGGTTTTTTTTGCCATTACCCTGACATTTTCTGGGACTTTATTTACATATATGTTAGTCTGCTTGATGTCCCACAGGTCATGGAGACTCTGTTCATTTTTATTTAAAAATGAGACTATTCTTAATTTTATAAGAGCCTTTTTATCTTCAGCCTCATTTTATCTTCAGTTTGAATTGCTTCTATTACTATCTTTTTGAGTTCATGTATCTTTTATTTGGCAGTATCTAATCTACTATGAGCCCATAAGGTGAATTTTTTATTTCATATATTGTATTTTTCAGTTATAGAATTACATTTGATTCCTTTTCTACAGTTTCCATTTCTCTTTTCATTATGTTTTTGATTTCTCTTAAATCTTTGAATATGTGTATAATAGTTGCTTATAGTCCTTGTCTACAAATGTCATCATCACCGTCATTTCTGGGTCTGCTTCTCTCCAGTGGGTATTTTAGTTGTGGGTCATATTTTCTTGCTTCTTCACATGTCTAGTAATTGTTGATTGAATGGTAGATATAATAAATTTTACATGTTGAGTGTCTAGATTTTCTTGTTTTCCTTTAAACAGTGTTGGCTATTATTTTGGCAGCTCTAGAGGTACTTGATCCTTTCACGTTTTGTTTTTAAGTTTTACCAGAGTGTGTCTAAAGTAATTTTGATTCTAGGGGTAGTTTCACCTTACTATTAAACCAAGGCCTTTCTAGGGTCTCTGTTGAATTTACTACATACCCAACAAGTTCTTTCCACTTTGGCTCATCAGAACTGAAATTTTTCCCAGCCCTGTGGGCTCCGGGAGGTGTTAAGCCTCCAGCTCCCAGATAGCTGAGTCTTGTGAAATTTTACCAAGTGCATGCTCAGTGTGATATCTGGCTAAGGACTGAAGGGGAGCCTTATGCAGATATTTGGAGTTATTTTTCTGTTTAATTCCTTCCTCTCTGGCTCTCTATCTATTATACAAAACACAGCTGCCTCAGACTCTCTGAACTCTAATCTTGTCTCTGAAATTTAATGAGACCACTATGCTATGATGGGTTTCTCCATCCTGTTCCATGGCCCCCAATATGCCTCCAGACAGAAAACTGATAGTAGGGGTCATATTTTGTTTTCTTTATCTCAGGGATCACAGCCCTCACCTTCCTGTTGTCCAAGGTATGAAATTAGTTGTTTGATATATTTTGTCCGGATTTCCTTTTTTCTTTCATTTTATGGCAAAGGACAAGTCCCAAACCAGTTTTTCTTTAATGGCCTGAGGCAGAAATTCTTATTAGTTTCTTGAAGGTAGAACACATGTTATGTATTGCTCTTGCTCCTACATTTCAGCACCTGACAGTTGCTTTACTTGTCAATATGGCACTGTGACTATTTAGTAGCAAATTTGTAAAGCCAGTGTCACTGAGTTTGACTATTGACTCTGAATATAGCAGCTTGTGACATGGAGTAGGATATTTTACTTCTCTGTGCCTTAATCTTTTCATCTGTAATACAGAAATGAAAATAATTGTACCTGCCTTTTAGGTTTTAGCTTCAATGAGTTAGTGCCTGAGATGGTAATGCTCAATATGGTACATACTGTCAATATCATTATTACTCATCATCAAAAGGCCAGTTAGCTTATTTCTGTATGACTGATCCTTTTATTAAAAATCTCATGCAGATAATTAGAGCAAGTTAGTTAATAAAATCTCATATTGTTTCATTGTTATTTTAAAGAATCTTGTATCCTGTCTTTCCCTGTCAATCATAAGTACCAAGGAACATTAAGCTCCTAAACTGAGAACAGAAGACTTTGACCAAAGCCACATCGTAAGAGCTAAGGGGATTATAAGCGCACTCTATTCTTCATCTTTCCATCCAGGTTAGCAGTGAAAAAGTATATGTGTACTGGATTTCTAACAATGAGATTTTACTGGAACTGTATTGTGGCAATAGATCAGTAAAGGAATGTGGCAGTGAATAAGCTTGTAAAGTGAAGAATCATTTTATAGAGCAAATGATTGCCCACTAATTTATCTATGCCATAAATCTGGAGTTGGGTATAGAGGGTCTACAAATGGACTGCACCTGGGCCGAGGTAACTTTCAGAGGCCGGCCTTAGCCTCCTTATGTGGCTGCTTTCAGCCACGTGAAGAGCTGCTCCTTTAGGGAGATCCTCCCTGGAGGTTTGAGGGGATTCTTGGGGAAAAAGGAGGTCCCATTATTTATACGTGTTAGACAAAGTTTTGTTGATTACTTGTATATGTGCTTAATCAGCCTGGATATCAGTCATGTGTCCAAGAATCAAATATAAATTCAAGTTTTAATGAAAACAAGTATCTTTGGTATTTGCTCTGTAAACCAGCTCATGTGCTACCACCACGACTGTTCTGTCTCGTCCCTCCTCATGTGCCCAGAAGGCCCCTCTGTCTTGATCATGGACTAAAATGGCCAGCTGCCAGGTGACCTCAGCAGAGATGTTGGCATGATCTGAAGTTCATGTCTTGTAAATGTTAATGACAGTCTTCAGAGGATAAAGGGATAAAGAAACAATTAAAACTCACTCCTGACTGGGTACTGTGATTAAATTAGATTCTGGTGCAGTATCCTAGCTTTTGATGTAGTGTCACGACGTAGGGGTCTGCATGCTATCACTGATCTAAGTAATCCCCCACTGATGTACATGAGGGAACTAATTTCAGAGAATAAATAACACATCAGTCATCATTTCTGAGTCATCTAACAGTATCCACCTTATGAGTAATACTTTGAATTTAAATCATCTTTCCTCTAGAAGAGATCAATGCTTTTGTTTTCTTTTTTTTTTTTTTTTTTTTTTTTTTTGAGACGGAGTCTCACGCTGTTGCCCGGGCTGGAGTGCAGTGGCGCGATCTCGGCTCACTGCAAGCTCCACCTCCTGGGTTCACGCCATTCTCCTGCCTCAGCCTCCTGAGTAGCTGGGACTACAGGCGCCCGCCACCGCGCCCGGCTAATTTTTTGTATTTTTAGTAGAGACGGGGTTTCACTGTGGTCTCGATCTCCTGACCTTGTGATCCGCCCGCCTCGGCCTCCCAAAGTGCTGGGATTACAGGCTTGAGCCACCGCGCCCGGCCAATGCTTTTGTTTTCTTATCTATCTTAACGACATTTCTGTGAGGAAAGAAGGGGCTGGATTTGTTTCTCTATTTTTTTTTTTTTTTTTCAGTGTGAGAAACAGAATCAGAAACAGTAAATCCTTAACCTGAGATCACATAGTGACACAGAACCTAAAAGAATCGTGGATCTTGGATTATAATTTTTTTTTTTTTGAGATGGAGTCTCACTCTTGTCATCCATTCTGGAGTGCAGTGGCGCCATCTCAGCTCACTGTAAACTCCGTCTCCTGGGTTCAAGTGATTCTCCTGTCTCAGCCTCCAGAGTAGCTGGGATTACAGACACCTATCACCATGCCCAGCTAATTTCTGTATTTTTAGTAGAATCAGGGTTTCACCATGTTGGTCAGGCTGGTCTTTAACTCCTGACCTCAGGTGATCCACCCTCCTTGGCCTGCCAAAGTGCTGAGATTACAGGTGTGAGCTACCACGTCTGGTCTGGGGCTACCAATCTTACATTTCAGGGTCAGAGACTAAATATTTTAGGTTTAGTGAACCATACAGTCTCTGTTGCAAAACAATCACTCAACTCTGCATTGTTGCATGAAAGCAATCATAGAGTATGCAAATGTAAATGAACAAGCATGGCTGGTCATGAGGACTGGAGATATTATACACATATATATTATGTTATATATGTACATGTTGTTATGTGTGTATATATGCTATATATAGCACATATGTATGTGTACCTATATATAACATATATACACACATGTACAATTTTTTTCCTTGAAAAACAGGCAATGAGCCAGATTTAATCCAAAAGCAACAGTTTGCCAACCCTTGTGCTAAATCAGACACATGCTAAATGCTACCTCAAGCTGTGAGGTCCATTACATGACAGCAGGATGTGACATTTGTACATGCTTCCTACATTATCACTTGATCTTCACAAGAACCCTGCTATGTAGGTTTTTAATGACTTTCCATTTTATATATAAGGAAGCTAAAGGGTTAACTCACTTGTCCTAAACAACATTGTTGTAATGAAGTATGAAAACTATAGCATGAGTCTCTTGGCTTTTAATATTTCTCCTCTGCTAGCTGTTCCATGGGAAATTCCTACCTATGCTTTCATTTTCACAGAAAGAAATCCAAGGACCTAGGGAGGCTGAATTGATTTCTCTGGGGTTAGTGACCTATTACGGACTGAGCCAGGACTAGAATCACCATCTGGTGGCTGCCAGGCTGGTCTTAGATCCTTTCACATCATTGTGAACATTTTCCAGAAAAAAAGGCATAAGTAGATAAAATAATAGTATTCCACTGTAGTTCATTCTTTCAACTTCCTTACATTATACTATTTTATAAATGATCTCTTTGATGGTACCAAAAAGGTACCTCAATACTAAATAAATGATTTGTGATTCACTTTATCTTTTTGACTCCCTAATTTTCAAATTCCAACCTGGCTTATAAAATTCTTATTGGCATACTGCATGACCTTTTCTGTAATTTTATTCTTTAATGCAGTCTGAAGATAACAACTTCAACCATAGAACTGAATTATCTTTTCCAATCCAGGGAATGTGTGAATCAGAAGGAAAACAAATTGATAAAGAGGTCTCCTTGGCTTTAACTGGCACTTTAAAATGAGTATACAGAAATCATCATGGGCTGGGCACGGTGGCTCATGCCTGTAATCCTAGCACCTTGGGAAGCTAGGTTTCTTTGAATTTAAATCATCAAGACAGGATAATTGCTTGAGACTGGAAGTTTGAGACCAGCCTGGGCAACATGACGAGACCTCGTCTCTACAAAAAATAAAAATAAAACATTAGCCAGGTGTGATGTTGCATGCCAGTAGTCCAAGATACTTAGGAGGCTGAGGCAGGGGTATTGCTTAAGCCTGGGAGGTGGAGGCTTCAATGAGCTGTGGTTGCACCACTGTACTCAAGTGTGGGTACAGGGCAAGATCCTATCAAAAAAAAAAAAAAAGAAGCATATTAAAAAGTAATAATAATGATTTCTAGGGTCTCTTCTAGCTCTACTTGAACGTGGTAGATGATAAGGTAACTAACTGTCTTGGCTGGCCTGAGATTGAGGAGTTCCCTAGAATACAGAACTTTTCAGTGCTCAGCCAGAAAAGTCTCAGGGAAACTGAGATGAGATAGTCACTGTAACTGCTGAATAAATGTTTGTTGAATGAATTGACAACTAACTCCGCATTCCCTCATCTGGAATAGGGACTGGGGAACTGGGGAGAAGAATAGGAGGGCTGTCCAACTTCTTGGCAGCACTGGAGCATAAAGAGAATCTCATGATTTAAAAAAAATCAGATCCAACTATGTTAAAATATCTAAAAGTACATATGAAAAACCAGCCCAAAGACAAATGTAAATCAGTCTGAATAATTATCGCTACATTTCCCACTCATCGGTGAAAATCTTGTAATCCATCATTTAGCCTGAAACACACATAAACAAAGGGCATTCAGCTCCAACCATAACAAAAGGCAACTGAAAGCGCTTAGCTGAAGGCAGTGCTCAACATGGAGACCTACCGACAAACTACTAGTTATCATCAATTCCTGGACTCAACAGAGCGTTCAGTTGCCAGCAGAGGATTTACAGCAAGCCCAAAGGCCACAGGCTGAAGGACACCTGAGATTTCTCTTAGGCCTCCTATCATATCTACCTTTCTGTGATGATTCTGGTTTTGCAAATTTGGACTGGTTGAGAAGACCTGCTCTGGATTTCCCAACTTTGGGAGAAGGAGCTTCTATTATTTTCATTAGAATCCAAATCTCTACATGTTCCTTTGTTGTAGATGGACATAATATTCCTGCCAAGGGGTTTCATTTACATCACAGGTCAGCCACTCTCTCCACCTTGCAGAAAGTTAAAAGAAAATACTAGAGGGATCCACACAGTCCTGCACTGGAGCAGTAGATAACATACTAAGCATCCTTGAGAACCACACATTTCTAAAAATTTGGAAAAAACAATGTTAATGGTTTTCAGACTCTCCCTGTAGAAACAGTAACCACTGAAATTCTTATTCTAATGTTCAGTTATAGCTGGTGTCTGTTTATTTAAGACCTTGGTTAGAAAAATTCAGTTTAATATGCATCAGTGAATTCTGTTGCCATTACAGGCTGGCCAACTACAGTAATGAATCTGGCTGGCTCTTATTTCAGAGTCTGAATTAGCATATTCAGGGGACATTCTCCCTGACTGTCACATTGTCCTGAGGAATTCAGACATCTAACTTCATGAGGGATATGGCTAGCCCCTCTTCACTACCTTCCGGGTCACCAATAACCTGTAATTCTTGAAACCTGGATGTCTTTGACTTTTTTCTCCATAACTCTTACTTTGGCCTTCACTTTTCCTATTTCCTTTTCTGAGTCCATTACTCAAGGCCATATCATTTCTTTTTCTGTCTCTTTTCTTTCTGTCTACATTTTCCTTGACCTCTTCTCTCATTTCAATTTATAGCCTGTCAGTCTCACCCATGTTGCTTTGTTATTTTACTCTCTCCTTATAAGGGTCCTTGTCTTTGTTACCAAACGTTTCTTACTCTTTTGCAGCTTATTTCTTGTTTTCCACTTGGAATTTCTTTAAATTTTTTAAAAAATAATTATAACCATTTTTTCTTCTTAATAAATCTGATTTTTAAAGTAGAAACTCCATTTCTTTAGTGTGTGAGGCACAGAGGTAAAGACATAAATTAACCAGAGCTGGCTGAGATGGGAAACAGAAAGCCAATGTGTAACCTTGTGCCAGAATGCATAAGAAGCAGGGGGTGAGGGTATGAACACACCTACATCCAGCTTAGCACACGCTGTACCCGTCAAATACATACAGCCATGCCCAAAGGAAATCAGTTTCTCCTTCACTGAATGCCAAATGAAGGCTAAGTCAGGTACTGATCAACTATTTCGACAACAGATTTAAAAATGGCACAGATGTTTTCAAATTGCCACGAAGTCCGGTTTCAACAACATGAATACTAGAGTCAGCTGAGGATATTCCTACCTGGTGACTAATGTCTATGCGTTGGCTGAAGTGCTCTGGGGTATTCTTCTGATACCCAAACATTCTGCTAACTGAGCAACACAGGCCTACTAACTAGAGTAAAATTGCTTTGGGTCGATAAGCCTTCAACAGCTTCCCTGAGTTTTCAGCAGGCTCACACTCACCCCCTGCCAATATACCTTTTGATTACAAAACACAACAGTTGGGCAGTGCAGGTAACAATAATTATCTTGGTAATCAGATTCTGTCATGCACTGTATACTCTGGACCTTGAGCGTTGTGCAATAGAAGAGGCACCCAGGGCATCTTTAGGGCACTTGGTCTCTTCTAGGGAGCAGGACACGAACAAGCTCTTGCTGAAACAATGAGAAGGCATATTGCTTCTCCTTTCACACCTCCTTCCTCCCCTTTCTGGTTCAGCAAATTTCAGTTGTGTTGTAGGAAAGAAAAGAAGGGAAAAAACTGGAAATGAGGATTGTGGAAGGAAACTGTACAGGAGGAAATTCAGTTTCTGCCTCGTGCTCTGTACATTTCAAAATGGAAATGCTATATTCATTAAACTGCCCATTAAGCAAACAATACAGGGAAACAAGATGGATTTTAGGAAAGCAGAAGGGAGGAGAAGAGGCTGGCCAGAGAGAGGAGACAAAATGAGGGCATTGTTTTTAAAGGAGACTATAAAATGTTTAACCAGAGAAAGGAAAATGCCTGTACAGATTTCACTGAAGAATGGAGTGCATCATTTCAATACTGACAACTGGCAGTAACATCTCTATTGCAGCCACACAAAACTCTGTTGGTGTCTGACAAGAGAGTAGTGAGTCTAGGTAATGGTACAACTTCCAGGCAGTGAGTTTAATGCATTAGGATGAGGGATGAAATGCTTGCTATATACTTGATGTGAAGAAATATGTCAGATCGCTGAGGGTAAACATAGTTAACTGGTAGTGAAAAAAAGGACACAGAGAATGGAAAATAAAAAAATACTGAATACCTACTGTGTGCCAGGCACTGCCACATATTGTCTCACTTAATTCTGAAAACATGCCAGTGCGATGGTATCAGGCTTCATTCACAGAGGAGCAAAAAAGTTCAAGAAGATATGCAAATAGCTCAAGTTCATACAGCTGCCAACAGCAGAGCTGAAATTTGAGGGCAAATCCCATATGGCTTTCACCCTGCCATGCTGCCTTATGAGAACACAGTCCTGGTACCTTCCGGAAAGGAAACTGGGACTAGGGATCACCAACCATGTGCCAACTGCTTTGAAACATACCCTTGCGTTCCTCATCTCCTACAATTTCAACTGCACCAACATGCAGACAATTTGCCAAACAGTATGGGGCCTCTTCAAAGGACAATTAAATCTCCACCACTGCAATTACACAAATCTGGTGCCTGGGGTTGGAAGCATTATGAAATCCCCAGCATTTGGCATCCCTCCTTCACAGGGAAATCTCATTTCAAATCCAGAGGGATGGCTCTGGAAAGAAACAGGTAGGAACCCAAAAGAGTTTTCTTGGCTGTGCACGCATGGCCTTCATGATGGACACTCTGCTGCCCATGTTGCAGCCAAACAATACAAACACTAAGTGTTTCCACAGTTGGAACAGGCCCAGCTCTTGAGGACTGGTCTGAGTTTCAGCAGTTTAGACATCAACAGCACGTGAACATGTTTTTCTGTACCTTTAGCAGACTGGGTGAGTACCCACTGGATACGTTTTCTTCCCTTAATGTTAGCTTTCAGTAGCTGATTAGAGATGACATTTGTTGAGCTCTAACTGAGCTCAGTTGTTGTTGCCTGAGAGATGGGTGTGATTATCTCCATTTCCCGTAGAGAGATTAGGTCACTTGCCCTTAGCCACCCTCAGCTGGGAATGGACCACAGAGGTTTGCTCCAGAACCTGCCCACTATGCTGCCTCCACCACGTGGAACTGAATTCTCTAATCCTTTTGCAAACTGAGGATTCAGTCCACTATCATAGAATTTTGTTGCTATTAAGTGTTTAAGTCAGTAAATACTGTGCCTATATTCTAATAATTTGCTTTATATCCTATAATTGCTTCTCATCAAACATTCATTCATTCATCCTCTTACTTCATTCTAAAACACATCAAAGTCCTGTTTATGTTCCTCCTGTCTTAAAGAAACCCAGTCTTTTACCCCACACCCCTCTCCTGCTACTGCTCTCTGTCTCCTCCTTCAGAGCCAAGCCTCTTGAGGTTCCAGCCTGGGTGACAGTGCAGGACTTGTCTCAAAAACAAAAAAAGGTCTTTCTGGGACACTGGACCTGCTTGATCATCTGCCTTCCTTGCCAAACTCTTCCCTGTGCCCTGTCATGGTAGCCTCTCTCCTGGTTGCCCCCACTCGCTAACTGCCCCTCAGTCTTCTCCATGGGCTTCTCTTTACCTGCCTGCTCCTTAGAGTCCCCCCTCTTCTCCTGGGCTGCCTAACCCACTCCCTGGGCAGCATGACCAGCAAAGTTTTGATGATTTGTGACCCCAGTGGTCCAGGCCTCTCCTGAGGCCCAGATACACAGCAAACTTCCCCGAAATGGCTTCCCTCTGTCCCTAGATCTGCAGCTTCTAGTCTTCCCAACTTCTGTGTGGGCTACGATTATCCCAGAGGCCCAAGCCTGAAACCGGAGCCCCATCCTTTACTCCTTCCTCTCCATGACATCGCTAGTGCCTCCATCTATGCCATCAGCACTGCCCTTCCCCTCGTGGAGGCCATCATCATCTCTCGTCTGTCTTCCCGTCTGTCCAGTGTTGCCCTCTGATCCATGCTGTCAGTGCTACTGCAGCACAGCCTTTGCAAACACAAAAGCGATGCCCTCATTCCCCTGTGTGAGCTTTTAAATGGCTTCCCTTTGTTATGAGAAGTCCCTACTCTTTCTCAGAATGTACAGGAAAGGCCTGTGATGGGAATACCTTTGCTGCCCTTTTCAGCTTTGTCCTCACCACTCCCTCTCGTCCCCGCCACTGCTTCCTTGTTGTGCCATGCTCTCAGTTGCTGGATGCTGCCACCCATGTCCTTTGCGCTACGCCACCCTCATGGCTTCCAGCTGACTTCTGGGTAACTCTCACCAGCTTATGGGTCAGTTCTTCTTTGAGGCCTTCCCAGATGTCCCAAGCTTGGCCTCGGTGCCCCTCTCATATACCCACAGTCCTTGTACTTTTACTAAGATGGCAGTCAGGGCACTCTTTTGTAGATGACTTGTTGGGCGTCTGTATCTCCTAGTAAAATATAAGCCCCAGAAGTAGACACTGTTTTCATCTTGTCTGTTGTTGGACTTCTAATTCTTACCACAGTGTCTTAAAAAATAATAATAAAAAAATAAGGCATTAAATACTTTTTAATGAATAAATATATTTTACAGGAAATGGGAGATGAGGACAGAGTGGAGTACCAAAACTGGAAAGGGAAAATAAGGAAGCCTGGGAGGGTGGTATTCCTTGGTTCTCCAGCTGCCATTTTCCAGGGTTAAAGATGAAGGATTTCCTGGAGTCCAGTGTGGACAATGGCAAGAGAAGACTCTGCTTTTCAGGCTGTTCTTCAGGAAGATATCCCAGAGCATATGAAGAAACAGACCAGGCGCTGGTTTGTTTTGAGAGAGAGTGAGAGAGAACAAGAGAAAAGAAAACCTGGAGGGTTGTTAGACTCCTCTTGTTTTGTTCAAGATATTTACCAAATGTAAGCTGAATGTTTCTTGTCCCCCTTGGAAATGAGCATCCTGCACTGACGACATGAGGCAGGGCCATGTTACTCTGTGCCTTCCCATACACTCAGCAGACAGAATGCTCTAACATGTGCTCTTGAATGCAACCCAAGCTTTGACTGACTGGTAAGTGATGAAACATGGTCTGAAGCAATTTATTGCTTCAAGATGGTAGTAGGAGGCAGATAGTCCTGACTAGAAGTGGAATGGCTCGTTGTGAGCAAGGGACATCAAAAGAGAGTTCCTGCATTACAGCTGGCCTTCTGGGACATGGCCACAGACATCTGGGGTACACTTGTCATTTAGGGAGCTCTCTTCTGTCCTCAGATGCCTCTTTCTATTTGGAAGTCCTGGAAGCTATGATGGATGCCATCATCTCATCCTGGGAAGGTTGTAATAATTCATGGGAGAGAAGAGTTACTACAGGATGATGCAGCTGGGAAGGCTTCATAGACATACTGGCATTTGTGCCAGGTCTTGAAGATAGCTTCTAGGAGACGAAAAAGGGAGGACATTTCCACTAAGAATGTTCCCTACACTGTGGGAAAAGGTATGGAGGAGGATACAGATGAGGCACACCCAGGGAATAATAATTAGACCAGCTTGGCTGGAGGGGTGGGCTCCTGTCATAGAATATTGGAAGTTAGGACGGACAAAAATACCCTGTGGTGTTCCACAGGTAAGATCAATGGCTCATTTATGCAGCTTCAAAAGGCTGCAAATAGCTATTTTTTATGTTGGAAAAGAAATCCAATAATTTGTATCACTTGCCGCTATGAATCTGATAAAAAGCCTTTCCTGAAGACTGTGACAAATGGCCACAGGAGCCCCACATTCAAGCTGCAATACTGTAATACACTGCTGGGTGAGTGGGATCATATTGATTTGGTTGGGCCACTTGGCTGTCTGTACAGAACTCCCAAATCCCTGGCTCCTTCGCTGGGTTCCATATTATCCTATTCTGTACAGATTTAGAGCTTTAAGGAAGGCTAGAATGTGGGGGTGCAGAGATGATGAAGGCACAACTGCAGTCCCTCAGAAGCTCAAGTAGAGGGGAGATAAGGTAAGATGCTCTAAGAATACAGGCAATGATGCCAAAAACAGCCAAGAAGGAGGACACAGAAGTAGGGGATGGACGTGGAGTAACCAGACTCCATGCACACTGCTGGTGGGATGTGAAGAATGAAAAGGGGTAAAAACCACTTTGGAAAATAGTTTGACAGCTTCTTAGAAAGTTAAACATATATTTAACCTGTGACCCAGCAATCCCACTCCTAGATATTTTCCAAAGAAAGAAAATAAAACTTGTACACTTGGATAAGTATGTACATAGTAGCTCTACTTATAAATGCCAAAAACTGAAAAAAAAGTTAAATGTGCATTTAACAGGAAAATGGATAAACAAACTGGTGTATCTATATATTGGAATAGTACTCAGCAATCAAAAAGAATAAATTACTGATAAATTCAACAGCATGGGTGAAACTCAGAAACAGTATGCAGTGCTAAATATGACACAATACCGGCGTGTGAGTCCATTTATATGCAGTTCAAGCACAGGAAAAACTAATCTCTGGTGATAGAAATCAGAATAGTGTTGTCTCTTGGTGAAGTTGGCATTTGACTGGAAAGTAGAATCGGGAAATGTGTGGGGTGCTGGAAATGTTCTGTCTTGATTTGGGTGCTGGTCACCCGGGTTACATAATTATCCAAACTCATCAAGCTGGGTGCATTTTACCATACGTCAATTGTATCTCAGTAAAAATAGAAAAAAAATAAGAAAGACAGCATGGCTTTGTAGAAGTTCTGCCTCAAGAAGACTCCATGGAGAATGATCCTTAAAGAATTGTTGGGGGGAAAGGCAAAGAAGAAGGAAGAAATGGAGATAGAAGGTAGGGAGCTGGGGACGTGTACTGGCCTGAGGACGCGTCATGTGGGGAATGGAGGTAAAGTCAGAAAGGGAGGCAGAGGTCATAAAACAGTGAGTAAGGCAGTAGGAGCCAAAAGCACTGACTACATATTCCATAGGATTCACTAAGAAAGAGAAGGGGAATAATCATTCAAGGAGTCTGAAAAGCCTAGGTAACTGAAAAAAAAAAAAAAATCATTTGTGTGTAGCATGTTTGTAGGCCAAAGGGGGAATCACTGAGGAAGAGACATTGAAGAGAGATCATTCACAGAGCACGGTTCTGGTAGACCTGGATGGCTCACTCTTAGAAAGAGGGGAACCTTCTGGGTCAGGAAGGAAGATGGAGGGCTGGGAAAAGCTGTGAAGGGTGAGGGGAAGAAAAGAATGAGAGCCCCTGACAGATGTCCTCCAATGTCAGCATAGTGGAGAAAGGATCTTCAGTGAAAGTGACATGGAGGTAGAACTGTGGTCTGAAGAGCATGTTAAGGGTTCAGAACACAGCACTATAGAGAATCTGAAACGGGGTGTGCCTGAGATGAATGAAAAAATTCTGAGTTGTATGGCATAGACCAATAGTAGAGATCATTGCCAATGCTGGAAACTAGCAGAGCATGGAGAATGAAAGTGCACTGTAGCTATTAAGAACACCTTTGATATGGATCATGGCTAGAAGCAGGAACGGGATGGAGCAGGGCCAGTGAAGGGTAGGGAAGGATCAAGGGTCTGGAAGTCAGGAAGAAGAGAAGTGGGTTCAGGAGGTACAAGAAAGTTGGTAAGTATGAGGCAATGTGGATCAGCTGAGGTAATTTTAATGCTCAAGATGTTTGAAAGAGAGCATGTCTGAATGCTGATGAGTTACAAGCTATGCTGATGGATAAGCTGAACGATGATGACATTTGGTGTTGGAAGCTGGAGTCACTAAGGATCATGGCAGAATATGGGTATGGAGGAAGAGTGCGCCAAAGGTTGAAATCCTTGAGAAAATGTGGAGAATCCCTACTCAACAAGCTTCTCCTTCTCTTATGTTATTGGCTATAATTAACCACTTTAATTCTATGAAGCTGAAAATTCTTCAAAATATGTTTTAAAGTTGATTTCAATTCAGTCTCTATGAGTAACACAAAAGTGGTTTTCATTCACATTTTACAAACGAGGAGCTTTACTTTAGTGCCTCATCTCACCATCCCCTCCCCGGTGCTTTCCTTCCAACCAGGCAGGATTTGGGTGCTCAGAGGTAATCGTTGAAATCGCTTGACTATTCAGAAAGCGATTGCAGTAGGCAAAGGGCACAAAATATCATAGGTTTCACTATCTGAAAAGAAATTGTGTGTTTCGACACTTAAAAAATAAAATTTATGAGAAGAAAGGAGTTGTATTCTTCTTATTCATCTTTCTAGTTCTTTTATTGATTTTTAAAATTGACATAATCCCATCAAGCCTTTAAAAATAAAATTTCTTATTTGGAACCCCCCAGACTCCTAAATCAAGAAAAAACATTCAAAAGGGCAGTGGGAGCTGCCTGTTATATCATGAGTCAGAAGAAAATGGCAGCAGCGTTGTTATGCGTCCCTTGACAGATGATTGTCTCTCTGTGCCTCAGTTTCCTCATGGAGAAACTGTGCAGGTGAAAGAGCTATATAACGTGGAGTATTATTACTTAATATACTTAAAAACAGTGCGTTATTAATGAGACTTACATAGAAATTAAGTTAACAAAAATAGTCAACTTTGACCTGAAACAGCACAGGCAAGGCACTCTTAATCAGAAATCTTCCGGAAACACGTGCTGATTAATCAGAAGGGAACTTCTACATCATCCCACCAACACATCCACTTCCTCACCTGCATCAGCACCCACATGCTCTGCCTTCTCGTTTGCTGCTGTAGAGGAACTGTTCAAGCTTCTATCCAAAGCCCATTTCCACACCTGCACACCACAGCCTCTTCCCTTTGGCTGCACAAATAATGGCTTTGGCTATCCTTTTCTTCTCCACACCATCTATTTCCCACTCTACTGGATTGTTCTCATGAGCAAACGTGTTATTTCTCTTATCTTAAAAATCTTTTTCTTTGCCCCACTTCCCCACCAACTCAGAGGGCTGCCCTTGGCTCTGTGCCTTAAAGGTCTCTGTGGCTTCTCCAGCCATACATCTCTCTCTGGGTGAGCAATTGCTAGGCCAAGGAGAAGTGCTTAGTCAGAGCTGATGCTTCCTGCCATCTAGATCGTGGGTACTCTGCACCTCAGAATTCTCTGCCCACATGGTCCTTAGCCCTTTACAGGGTGTTCATAGTCCTCTTCTCTGGGTCTGTCTTCCTTAGGGTGGACCTGCTAATTTACACACTCCTAGACTCAAGAGATACTCAGGGGATCATTGTTTGAAGAAGTGTGGACAGGGCTGGGATATGCAGGCCAGGGCACGCAGGCCCCTCACAAGTACACCCTTCAGAGTATGGGATGGAGCTGGGGTTTGAAAGCCAAGGCATGTAGGCCACAGGCTCTTTCCCTGTGCCACCAAGTTATAGAACAGAACTCCAAAGTCCAAGAATTCTAAATTGGAATCTGCTTTTCCAGATTCTTACGAAGTTATATTTGTCAATATAATGCAAAGCACATATTTGTATAATAGTTAGTTAGCTTGATAAATAACTTTTACCTATTTACACATATTGCATGTAGGCCTCCATTTGGCTTGGATCCCATAAATGTTAGGGGTACACTACCTATTAAGCCTTTTTGAAAAAAGATCCTTTGTAGCAAATTTCTGCTACTAGAGTCAGTAGCTCCCATTCCTCCCCTTCTGTTATTTCCTGTTTGGCTTTTGCTCTTCACCTTCTAAAAGAATTGTTCTTGTCAAGGTCACCAAAATACTAAACCCAATGATTGGTTTTCTATCCTCATTTTAGTTTATATTCCTGCAGCATGTGACACGAGAATCACTCCCTCTATCTCAATACACTTTTTCACTGGCTTCTAGTATTCCACACTCTTTCATTTTCTTCCTATACTGGCTTCTCTTTCTCAGCTCTTTGCTGATTCTCTCTTTTTTATCCCCAAGCTCTTCATGATGGAACTGCCAGGGCTCAGTCCTTGTACATCTTCTCTTCTGTATGCTCACTCACTTGTGATCCATCTGGCCCAAGGTCTCCTGCTGATGATTCGCAAATGATTTCTGCAGCCTTCTTCTCTTTCTTAGCATCATACTCTCTACCCGACATCTCCATTTGGATGTCTAGTCCTTGAAATGTGGCTAGTGCAACTGAAGAATTTAATTGTAAGTTTTACCTAATTTTCATTCATCTAAACTTAAACATATTTTAATTTAGACAGTCACATGTGGCTATTGGCTCCCAAGGAGCAGCTCTAGACTCAATGCTGCAAGAACAGGGAACACTGTTTCCTCAGAGTACCTGACACATAGTAGGTGCTCAATAAAAATGTGTTAATAGATGTATGATCAAGGTCCAAGGTCAACTTACCCAAGAATTGCAGTCTATCACTTGCAGAGATAGGGTCAGAACCCAGGAACTCATCACTCAGGAAACACACTTCTTTCCTAGCATGTTAAGGAAAGATCTAGAAGTCTGGGCAGGGGCTTTCTGACGGCATACTTGTAGGTAAGAACAGTGCCTGGTCCTGGGTTTTCCTGATTTTACAAACACATTCATTCACACATATAAATTAAGGAAATAAACAATCCACCCTGCACAAAATCCAAACCCTCCAATCTCTGCTGATATGTAATCCACCTGATTCATTTGTGGCCATCATCAGAATTCAGAGCAGACGCTATCCACTTTCATGGTCTTACAGAGGGAAGTTATTAAAATTCTGTCAAGTATTGGGACCTCCCAATGGAGAGGAAGATGAAGGCCCATTTCAGCATTCACAGATGAAGAGGTTGAGGTCACAGAATATAATGTTTTATGAAACTGCATCCTAGAAACCAAGCAGAATTACCAAATAGCTGTAGAAATTTAACTGATTTTTGCAGAATGAAAATACTATATAGGAAATTAAATGACTATAAGGTCAATAATATTTTTAAAAGCTATTTGGGGAATGAAATATGAAATCAGGCTTATGATAACAAATAAAGAGTTTCAAATTGTTTCCTGATAAAATCTTATTTTGAAGATCCACGTGGCCATTGCTTTTAGATATACTAAGGTACTAAGAAGCTACAAGTGTTTTACTGGACTGCAATAATACTAAGGATTAAGCAACATTTTGCATGTTCCTTAGTTTCCTAGTAAAAGGAGCAGATTGTTATATCTGTAATGTATGTCAAAATACTTTTGGCATTTATTTGTATATCAATGTTTATAGCAACATTATTCACAATAACCAAAAGGTAGAAACAATTCAAATGTCCACTGATGAATTAAAAAAACAGACAAAACGTGGTATACACATACAATGGAATATTATTTAGCCTTAAAAAGAAATGAAATTCTGACACATGCTACAACCTGGATAAACCCTGAAGACATTATGCTAAGTGAAATAAGCCAGTCACAAAAGGACACATATTGTATGATTCCACTTAGATGAGGTATCCAGAGTTGTCATATTCAGAGGCAGAAAGTAGAATGGTGGTTGTCAAGGGCTGGGTGGAATTTTATGTCTATTTTACTATAATCTAAAAAATCTCCAAACTTCAGCATGTGCTGTGTGATACCATGTGGCCATTACTTAGGTTAAGCTATAACCTGAGAGCTGTCTGCATGCTAATCAAGAAAGCACAGTGGGGGGATGGTCTTTTCAATTAGTTACCACAAGTTTTTGTTACCTGTATCTCAACCCACAAGCAATGCTTTGCTAATTAACATACTGAAAGTCAGAAACGGGTTTTCTGTTGATGAAATTGGTAGTTTGTTATGTAGACTGGTGAATGTTAGAAAAAGGCTCTCATTAAAAGTGAAATTAAAAGTATTCATTACATGTGGATTGGCAGAAATATTTTAGAAACACTCCCCACACCTGCTTCACAAGGGCACAAGAATCCAATTAGTCCTGTAGCCTTTACCCTTAGGGATGATGGCCTAGGCTAAATCTCTAAAAAGTCCTATGCCCAGCCAGGAACACTGAGGGATTCTAGATCCCTGATGCTAGCCAAAGAGTGATGAATCCCTGACCCTGGAATCTTTGTGACGGCCTTCAGGGAATATTTTGTGCAAGATGGGGGTCAGAGCACCTAAAAATACATAGCTGACACATGCTCAGGTTTACAAAACAAGTCATATAAATTGTGTGTGTGTAACTTAGTGTTTACTTGCTAATAAATGTTTACTTGATGGATGTTTTATATGTGACAGTATTTGTCTGGGATTTCTGTTCATTATAATCTAGTAGTGAAGTTGTCAGTTGAGTAGGCAACTCTTACCTCGAAACTTCATCAGGGGCTACTATGATTTACCAAAAAGATCCTAATAGTCACACATGACCAAATCAGCTGAGGTTAGTTCACAATCATCAGCATAGAAGCCAGAGGGAAATTATAGTGCCAGAGGACATGAGAAACTAAGCCATGACGACTCAGATTATTAGTCCTAAGAATATGCTTTGGGATGGTTTAGTTTACTCTCCTCCCTGATTTTAGAGATTAAAAAATGACTGGGGCACAAAAATGTCAAGTGATCTTCTCATATGCAAACTAATTTCATAAGCAGAAACCAAAGGGAAACCTTTGATATGATCATTATTTAGAAGCTACCAGTTATTGAGCGATTATTATGTGCCATGCATACTAGTAGGTGCTTTAGTACGTGATCACTAATTCTCAGAAAATCCCTGCAAGTTGAGTCCTATCATCCTTGAAGTTCAGAGAGGCCTTTCTAGTAACCCATTTGCAACCAATGTAGCACTCAGCGTTTCTCACAAATCTAGGCCATCCTATGCAGTCTTCCCAGAGCTTCCTCAGCTTGCTTCAGGAGCAGCCTGGAAGTGCCGAAGATAATGTGCCAGCGATCAGTCCTCAGCCAATGGTGAAAGCTTCTTTTCCATAGGTAAGATACCTCTGATGTTCTACACTGTCTCCCTGTGACCTCCCACAGGTCACTCAGTGGTCCACAGGAGTAACCTGCTTGATAATATACTGTTTATTAGCTTCTTTCCATTCTCTGACTCATTTCCTCACTTTCCATCCATCTTTCCTCGGGTCATCTTTCAGATAAACTCCTGCCTCAAATCTTTGTCTCAGGGAATGCTTTTGAGGAATGCACCCAATACAATCATGTAATTTTCCCACGGTAACCCAGCCAGCCATCAGGTTGCAGAGTTGGAATATGAACTCAGGTCTATCTGAGTTTTAGGATTATGCTCTTTTATTCTGCTTTATCAAATTTCATCTTTCTTCCTGAGCAAGTAGAGATAAGATAGGAGTGGAAGGAAAGATGGGTGTTACAGAAATAACCCTAGAGTTTAAAAAATGCTAGTTTTCTAAAGTGATTTGTTGGATTAGCATCTGAAACCCTCATGGCCTCAAGGTTCGCAGTCACCACTCTGTGTTATAGCACTATGAAGCAGATTGTCTCAATGATGTTGAATCCTCTGATTATTCAACGTGGTAAGCTGAATAATGTTCCTCAAAGATGGCCGGCCACATCCTAATTCCTAGGGCCCATGAGTGTTAGCTTTTCCTCATATGGCAAAAAGGAACTTTGCAGGTGTGCTTAAATTAAGGATTTTAAGATGGGTGATTATCCGGAGTTATCTGGGTGGGTCCAATGTAATCATAATGGTCCTTACAAAAGGAACCTAGGAGGTAGCTGGAGAAGAAGACAATGCGATGATGGAAGCAGAGATGATCGGAGTGATACACTTTGAAGATGGAAGAAGGGGCCACAAGGCACTAGAAGGCAAGGAAATAGATTCTCCCCTAAGACACTCCATAAGGAACCATCTCTACTAACACCTTAACTTTAGCCCAGTGAAGCAGATTTCTGACTTTTGACCTCTAGAACATAAAAAAGACACATTTTTTTTGTTGTTGTTGTTTTAAGTCATCAACTTTGTGGTGATTTCTTACAGTGGCAAAAGGAAACTAATAGTCAACTAAGCATCACCAGTGATAATACTAGACAATATTTTTTCAGCCCACCTATGCAAAGTCTGGGCATAGTGCTGGATGCTTTAGTGTACCATAATTCCCGCAGTGACACTGTTTTTAATCTCTTCATTTTACAGATGAGAAATATCAGTAATGTCATTTTACTGACATGTAGATAGGTTAAGAACTTGGCTGAAATTACACAGCTAATACCTGAACTCAGGGCTTTTGGACCATGTTGCTAATCAAAACACCACATCTGAATCCTTGAAACCGTGAGTAAAAGAAGCTAAGTGAAAAGGCACTATTGCCAATGTTGCAAATCAGCCGCCTTCAATTGCCTGTTGAATAGCGAGAAACAGCAACATATACAATCACTCTGATCCTCACTCTTTTCCCATCACAGATCCTCTCCCCTATTCCTCTCTCTACTTCTGGAAAAGGGCAGTGTAACCCAAACAGTAGTGATGGTTGGATGAGGGTGACTTAGTAATTAGGTACTTTGGTTTCTAAGAGCTTCTTTCAGAATTGAGCCCATAAGAAATTACTGAGCAGCTTTCTTTGAAATGAGAAGTGGCTTTGCAAACCCAGGAAGAAATACATCCATTTTCCTTTTTTTCAGTTTGAGTGCATTTTTATTTCCAAAACAAACAAAAAACTAAGTATTCACATTCATTTTAAAAAGAAGCAGGATTTGACTGGTTCTCACAGCTAGATCTTATCTCCCTAACTGTACCATATTGCATGCTCTTTCAAAGCAGCAGGCAGGTCTTATATATTTTCTCTTTAGCACTTAACATAAGGTGAGCTATCAGGAGAGAGAGAGAGAGAGAGAGAGAGATAGACATAGAGATAGAGATAGAGAGAGAGAGAGAGAGAGAGCCACCAATCTAAAGAATAAAAACGAAGGGCCAAATGAATGAAGAAAGCAACACGTGGGAAGGGAGACTGAGACATTATTGTCATTTAAGTCCTGCATTTTTGTATTGTTAATTATATGCACTTATATATTTGCAGTCATTAATGATAAGGGAGGCTCTTTGAAACTTTCGTAGAACCATCCTTGATTCTAGGATAGTAAGTAGGTTCCATTTTGCCTATGCCAACTCTGATCTACTGGTATTGGCTACTTACAGCCCTATATCTCAAAGAGACATAATGGCCAAATCAAAACTCAGTTGGATTCCTTTTCCTGGTCAAAAGGCAAAAAAAAAAAAAAAAAAAAAAAAGAAAGAAAGAAAGAAAGAAAGAAAGAAAAAGACTCAGTTGGAAAGAATGTGTGATTGATTAGTGATGTCTGTTTTAAACTCAGAGTAGGAAAGCTATCAGGAAAGAGAGAGAGGGAGAGAAAGAGAGTATATCTTCTACATATATAGTATATCTTCTCTTTAGATATATATATAGTACTGTAGAAGTACTATATATTTGCTGAATCTGTCTGTACAATTGACCATAATTTGATCAATCGTGGGCAGAACATACTACCCAATTTGTTTTAAGTCGACACCATCATCTCCCAAACTATCATTACTCTATGAATATGCAGTTTCCACTTCTGCTTCTTCAACAGTTTTTTTTTTAATGTGAGAACCAGCAAATGTTACTTTATCTTTCATGGCATGCTCAGAAACAATGACTTTAGTTTTGGAATATATTTGAAAAGAGGTTTAAATCAATGTTTGTCAAGTTCTTTAAGGATGAGTAGGATATATGCCAAGAGTCATTAACAACAATAAAGCTTTCTCTAACATTTCCTGACAATACAAACGTGGTTGAATATTATTCTAATCAAGTGCCTTTGCTAACTCAGTGACTGAATAGATCTTTACTTCCCACATAACAATTTTGTGAAACGACTGTATATAATATATAATAATTTAAATTAATCATACAAATTTAACTGTAAAATCATTTCTAATACTTAGGAATACTAAAATAATTTTTTCACTAGTACCATTTTGAAATTATCCAATAAACAATCAATCACTAGATTTCATTTTTTAACCTATTTCTTCCCAGGCATACATGTGGGGGCCATTATATCAGCTATTTTCCCACGAAGAACACCACACTCAAAAGGCCAACCAGAACACTGTTGTCATAAATAATAACAATGATAATACCATTTTTAAAAAAGTTCTTCAAGTTTACCATTTTAACCTATAATTTCTTCTTGAATTTTTAAAAAAATATATGTTCTATGTATTATTCTCAAATTTAGATGTTAAATGAGACTAAAAGAGATGATTTATTCAGCTATTGAATAAATGACGAAGCTAGGACACACACCCAGATGGATATCTAAGTCCTTACCCCTATCCCTGACCTGCCTGGATTCTATTAATCCACTGCATGATTCCTCTGACCAGAGCCAAGCCCACTTTCCCACTGCAACATGTTCATAACCTCCTCTGTTACTTCTCTCATCCCTCTTTGCCTGGTTTGCCCACTCCTCTCTCCTCCACCTATTGGAAGTCTACAGTTCCATGGCTCTGCTCAACTCCACTGTCTTCATAAAGTCTTCCCTTTTCTCAGTGAACTCCTGCCATGCTTACAGTTTTAATACTTGGTATATTGCTCTATGCTGTTGGATCTCCATTCATTTAACAAATAATTCTGGAGAACTGTATCATATTCCAGATACTACTCAAGGCACTAGAGATTCAGCAGTGAATAAGGCTGCCTCTCATGGAAATTTATCTCCAGTTGGGGTTCCCACTTTTAGTGTTCGCATCTAGATTTTAATCTCCTTGACAACAGTAGCTATGCTTCTGCTTTCTCTGTGTCTATGAAGAAACAATGTGATTTCACTGCTGTACAGCTTATCATTAAATCAATAACGTGGTTGCCTTGGTGTTAGAGGTACATAACTAGTTAATGTCAGGGGACTAGACAAGTAAACACACTTGAGATAGCTGTTTACTCTATTTTCCCATAATTTTCTAACTCTAGAAAAATCTATGTTACTGTTGAGGAAGGTACGTTAGGAATTTTTAAAGAGGAAATTATACGTATAAAGAAATTATATGGAAGAACTCCCTGGAGATTGGTTTCCTGTGTATGCTAAAAGCAAGATCCAAAATATCCATTTCTCAGAGACATGCCCAGAAAGTCCCAGTACACTTAGGAACAGCATTTTCAGAAGTTTTGAATTATTGTGCTCATCAATATATTTTCCCTTCTTTGATCCTTTTCTTGAGCATAACTAGAGCTGCTTTGCTCTACAACATTCCGAGCATGGTGAGAATTTAGCACTAGGAGAAACCACGTAGTCAGAAAAAAACAAAAAACAAAAAACAAAAACGTGTTTTAAGAATTTTTACTATGATCAAAATAAACAAAGATGGAGTTGAACCCACCAAAAGAAAATACCTGCCCCTTCTAAGCCTGATAGGATGTGATCAGAAAGGGAGTTTTGGGGCCATGATTATATCACGCCTGTAATCTCAGCATTTTGGGAGGCCAAGGTGGATGGATCACCTGAGGTTAGGAGTTCGAGACCAGCCTGGCCAACATGGTGAAACCCCGTTTCTACTAAAAATACAAAAATTAGCCAGGTTTGGTGGTGTGCACCTGCAGTTCCAGCTACTCAGGAGGCTGAGGCAAGAGAATCCCTTGAACCTGGGAGGCGGAGGTTGCAGTGAGCTGAGATCGCGCCACTGCACTCCAGCCTGGGTGGTGGGTGACAGAGTGAGACTTCATGCACCCCCCTCTTCAAAAAAAGAGAGAAAGGAGTTTGGGACTTCTTCCAGAAAATTCATCTTGGAAAATTTAGCATCTTGAATGCTTTAAAAACTTGGTTAAAAAAATACCGGGTTGCTCTGTTAAATTAAACTTTTATTTTACAGGCCTAAATCAGTCTCTTCCACAAAATGGCTTTCTAAATTTAATTTTATACACATGTCTGTGTATATATGTGTGTGGGGTGTGTGTGTGTGTGAACACACACACATACAATGTCAGGTTATTATAGAATTCCATTTGCATATCTCTCTTGGAGAATCATGGGATACCAATGGCTGTTTCCAGGACCCAATTGAATAAATTCCCCTGTGAAGGGGAATTTGATCCTACTACTAATTTTTCTCATTGCTGGAGAACAGACTTCCTCCAGAGGTGTATAATGACCTGCACTGTGACCCTTAAGACAACCAATCCACTTGGAGAGGATGAGAGTTCACCTTGCACCACAGAACATCAGTGAATTTGTGCCATGCCTGAGGACATAATCTAAAGAGGACCTTAATAATAAGCAGAAATATGGCCCTGGGTTATGTTTTCTAGACTTATCCCTCAAAATTAATTCTAGGGTGTTCAAAGAAGGTTTTTGGAAAGACAGAGTATTCCTGTAAGGACCAGTAGGGCTTCTGCTGAGAGTTGCTGTCTGGAGTTGGTGTGGAAAGGGGAATATGATCTCTCTCTGAAGAACCCGGGAGAAATTTGGGAGGGAGAAAAGCACTGGAGAAAGCCTTTAGGAGTCAATGAAAGAACATGCCACAGTAGGAGAGGACCCCACTAGACTCAGCAACTTGAGGGCAGAGACTGTCTTGTGCATCATTGACTCCCCAGATCCTACAACAGTGCTTGGTTCATGGTAGGACTTCAATCAATGTTTTTGAACTGAACTAAATGAGAAGCAGCTGCAGAAAGCCATGATCCAGGAAAAAGAGGGTAGTGTAAAGTTGGGAAGACCACATTATTTATGTATCCCCAACTCTCTCCATCAATCTACTAGGAGGCCCTCTTGACATCTGAGGGTTGGGGGAGACCTTGAAACTTTCAAAATACTAGAAATAAGTGGAATAATGAAGGGGATAAAGGCTGTGATAGAGACAATGCTGTACGTTCAACAAATCATTTTATTTTTCTCCTGGATACATAGGAAAGCAATATTTCCTGGCTCCCCTTGCACTTAGTTAGGGCCACATAACACGTAACTTGTTCTAGCCAATGGAATTTGGACAGAAGTCTTGTGTGGTACTTTCAGAAACCTCTCTTGTATACTTCCATGTTTTCTCTGTTTCTCTCTCTCTCTCTCACTCTGCTTGTCTGGCCAACCAGTTGCAGAGGTTCCATTGGAGAACTTCAAGGCTCTGAGACCTTGAGCACAGCCATGTCAGTAGATAGAAGTCTGGATGCCTGAATACCTGGGCAGCACACAATATTCCTCCCCAAACCCCTCCCACAAACTGTTCCCCACAGGCCTATAAAATGAGCAAGAACTAAATGTTTATTTTGTTAAGCCACTGAGATGGGATTGCTTGTTGTAGCTGCTAGCATTCCTTACACTATACAGGCCATTGAATTTTGTGTTAGTTATAGGGGCCTTTAAGCTTCTTATTCTTGATAGAGAGTAGGACTAAAAAATGGGGGTTACAATCACATACATATTTGCATTGTATATACTGAATCAAATATACTAAATCACAAATGTAATTTATTAAGCGTATTCCATATAGAAGGCATCAAAAACTAGCAAGTCAGGCATTTCAAAATGGTTTTTGTGTACTCATAAACAAAAAGAAGAGAGCCTAAGGTTGATATATTTATCAAGTAGCAATGTCACAGAGTTGGCCACTACCAACTTCATGTTGTCTATTGTCATTAGGAATTTGCCCTAAGAAAATATATCCACAAAATAGTTACCCACTTGACTGAACAAAAAAAGGGGGAATAGACTCATGGAATAAAAGTATCTGCAATCTTCTGAGAAGTTCATACAGCAGAGGGGTCAAGGTCAAGTTCACTGAGATGCTTTCTAGACAGGAGCAGCACAACTCCATAGTTTTGGAAAAGGACACTGGCAACCTTTTCAAGAATAGAACCATACTGTGTTCATATATGAAGCCTCAGTATACCTCAGTTCTCTCCCGGGCTGTTAAGCTACCACTCAAAAGACTCAACACATTGCACACAGAAATGGGTATGGACAGAAGGCACCGACTAATATGGAAATAGACTGAATTCTGGGAGGGAAGCATATGTTAGTTTAAAGTTTCCTGGGCCTCACTTTTGTGATTCCATAGATGCCTGCATGGCAGCAACCAAGGGATTCTGAGTCATGAGGGACTATACTCTTCCCCTCTCTGTAGGGAGAAAGCACTATCAAGGCCTCTTGCCTTCGACTTACTCCTTTGCCATAAAGCAGAGTAATAAGAGGTGGTTGTTCTATTCCTTACAAGTACCCTTCAAATCTCATGTACTCTTCAATCCCTCTAGCATCTTCATGCATTGGTACTCAACTGTTCAGGCACATATCAAATGCTGCCTCCTCCAAGATGACTTTCCTGAGTTTTCCTCAACCAGTTTAAACTTTCTCTCTTTCCATTTTTATAGAAGTTGTACATTTTAGCATTTATAATATTTTGCCTAGCTATTTAGGGATGTTCACATCTTATTTCCCTTTGTAGGAGATAAAGTTCAGAGAAGAGCTATGTTTTATTCAAAGACCTAATTCAATCCAACATAAAGTAGATATGTAACAAATATTTTGAATTGACTTTCCAGGCTCTCTATCTCACAGAGTAATAGGAATAAGGTTAGTATCAGGACATAGATAATAATTTCTCTATTTTTTGGTCTCTGGAATACTACTCTATGTGCTTAAATCCTGGCTCCACCACTCATAACTTATAGGAATTGGCCAAGGTACTTACCTCTCTCAGTGTTAGTTTCCTTACCCATTAAATGAGATCAGTAATAAGATTATAATGGAAAATATTTAAAAATATTTAGCAAGTGCCTAGGACATAGAATTCAATAAATGTAGCTATCATCATCATCATCATCATCATCATCCCCACCACAACTGTAGTTTCATTGGAAATTTGTTGATGGTCTTTGTTATTTTAAACAGAAATAGCAAACCTGAATGCTTTTAGGGTCCAGGAAGGTAATGTAAGTGAGAAAAGTAAAATGCAGAATTTGGTGACAAGAAAAACAAGTAGCCAACTATGATATAGTATGATTAAGGCTATGTTACAAGTTTACTATGAAAACAGAGGAAGAGTACCAAACAGCCTTAGACCCTGAAGGGAGACATGACAACAAAAATAACAATAGTGATTGCTAACATTTCCTGAGTAATATGTGTTAGGAAGCTCTCTGTGCTAAGCCTTAAAAGATAAGTAGCAAAGGGAATAGCATATGAAATAAGGAACTGTGAAATAATTTGGTGTTTTTAAGGAACTTCTAGCAGGATGCTATGACCACAGTTAAGTCCACATGGAAAACCCATGAGAGACCAGGCTGGAGAGTTTGGCAAGTGTCAAATCATGTAGGCCTTTATATACCAATATGCCATGCTCAAGAGTTGGCCTTGAAATAATGGGAAGCTAGATTTTGGGAAAACAACTGGGAGCAATGCAGTAATAAGGAATTTTGAGTGCCTTAACTAAGGCAGCAGTACAATGAATAAAGGAGAGGCCACATTTAAAGGGTAGAAATGGCATTATCTTAAGGATTGACTGAATGAGGGAGAGTGAATGAGGAAAATAAGTCTAAGTCAATGCCAAGTTTTCAGGTTTAAGTGACTTGGACCATAATTTCTATTCCTAGAGATGGGTTGTGGTAAGGGTGAGATAGAAGTTTGGCTTTGGACATGTTGAATTTAAATACCTACAGGATATCCAAGTGGTAACATCGGCCACATGGCTTCCAAAATCTATAGATATAGATTTGAGAATCTATAGAGTTATCTTCCAGGAGCAGTGACCTGAATAAATAGAGTCCAAGGATGAGATCCTAGCATATACTAACAATTAAAGGACTGGCACAAGGAAGGGAAGCGTAAAAGGAATGAGGGTAGAGAAGCTAAGGACATACAGAGTTTCAAGATGTAGGTGGTGGTTAACTGTATCAATGCTTCAGAAAAATCAAACAAGAAAAGGACTAGAATGTGCCAGTTCAATTTGGCCAAAAGGAGGACCTTTGTGTCCTTGGGAAGGTAGTCCTGGTGGACAGTTCCAAGTGGAATTCAGGATGCACCGGAAGGAGGAATGAGTGAAAGGACAAAAAGCTTGGCTGCAAAGAAAAGAAAAAGCTGGAGGTTCATAAAGTTGGGTAAAGCTGTGTGTGTGTGTGTGTGTGTGTGTGTGTGTGTGTGTGTGTGTGTGTGTGTGTGTATAAATATATATAAATAATGGAGAAGACTTGAAATATTTATATTCTGATGGGAAAACTTTAGAGAAGAGAGAGAATTGAAGCAATAGGATATAAATAGGATATAAATAATTGCCGGTTTGAGGTGCTTGAGGGCATAGAGGGGGACCAAATTCTAAACATAGCCCTGGATAAGAAGAGGAACACATCCTACAGGATCAGAAAATGAAGAATGAAAATGGATGGAGAGTGGGCTGCTTTGCTGAGCAGGGAAGGACATGGGGGTAGGAGAATAACCTCAGTGGTGACAGGTGTGTGTGACTTTCTCAAGCAGCCCTGGGCTGTCTGGCATGGATGGGGCAATGAAGGTAGAGGAGTGAATTGATCTAAGACATCCAGACCTCAGAGGGAAAAACTCATACCATGAACTGTTTAGTGATTTCCTCAGCCTGAAATTTCATTATGAGTTTGAACAATTTGCAAACCTGCAAATCATCTGAGATTTTCCCAAAGCTATGCTGAATACTAATTCATCCAGATAGACAGTGTAACCTGCAAGGGAATTGGAGCCTTTAAACTCAATTCTCTCTTGACACTTGAGAAATGAATGGAGAATTGTGTGCCCAATTCTTAGCTGTTGGAGAATCAAGCACAAAAGCATTTTATAAGAGTTGTCAGAAAAGAGTTTTGTTCTTTCTCAGAACACTCATTCTGCAAAGAGAAAAAAAGAAAAGAAAAAATGTGCAAGGAGGTTTTCGCATCCCCTTGACAGGAGAAGGAGGAACTTATTTGCCCTTACGAATAAAGGGCATTCCCTACCTTTATTTGTAAAGACTCACACCTTATGGGAGTCCTACAATAAATACTAATTCAGTGAATTTAGGATACCACAAAACAGATTCTAGTATCTCCATTCTGATCCCAGTGATGTCAGAGACTCTAAATATTGACTGTGACAAAACTTTAGATTTAAAGTAGAAGGCAAATGAATAGCAGATTTCAAATCCTGATTGGTGGTTTAACCTCTCACAAGGCCTACTCCCTTTATAAAGAATACAGAAAGGAAGAGGGGCCATTGTCCTCCTTGTCTAGGTAATAAGCATCAACTGTGAGTGAATCTCCACTGTTATCTAGGCCACGTATGTGTCACAATGGGGTCTTTTCCCACACCTCTTTCTTTTTCCTATCCAACTTCTATTTTTGGTTTAGGGGGTACATGTGCAAGTTTGTTACATGGGCAAATTGTGTGTCATTGGAGTTTTGTGTACAGATTATTTTGTCATCCAGGTAATGAACGTATTTTCTTTATTTACTCTACCATTGAAGGGCATTTGGGTTAATTCCATGTTTTTGCTATTGTGAATAGTGCTGTGATGAAAATACATAAGCATGTGTCTTTATGGTAGAACAATTTACATTCCTCTGAGTATACATACAGCATTTGCTGGGTCAAATGGTGGGTCCTGTTTTAAGTTCTTTGAAAAATCTCCAAAATTACTTTCCACAGTGGTTGAACTAATTTACATTCCCACCAACAGTGTGTAAGTGTTCTTTTTCCTCTGCAACTTCGCCAGCATCTGTTATTTTTTGACATTTTGATAGTAGCCACTCTGACTGGTATGAGATGGTATTTCATTGTGGTTTTGATTTGCATTTCTCTGATGATTAATGATGTTGAGCATTTTTTCATATGTTTATTGGCTGCTTGTCTGTCTTCGTTTGAGAAGTGTCTGTTCATGTCTTTTGCCCACTTTTTAATGGGATTGTTTGTTTTTTGCTTGTTGAATTGCTTAAGTTCCTTATAGATTCTAGATATTAGACCTTTGTCAGATGCATAGTTTGCAAATATTCTCTCCCATTCTGTAGGTTGTCTATTTACTCTGTTGATAGTTTCTTTTGCTGTGCAGAAATTCTTTAATTAGGTCCCACTTGTCGATTTTTATTTTTGTTGCGATTGCTTTTGGAGTCTTTATCATGAAGTCTTTGCCAGGGCCAATGTCCAGAATGTTATTTCCAAGGTTTTCTTGTAGGATTTTTATAATTTTAGGTTTTACACTTAAGTCTTTAATCAATCTTGGGTTGATTTTTATGGATGGTGAAAGGAAGGAGTCCAGTTTCAATCTTCCACGTATGGCTAGTCAGTTATTCCAGCAGCATTTATTGAATTGGGAGTCCTTTCTCCATTGTTTTTTATTGTTGGCTTTGCCAAAGATCAGATGGTTGTAGGTGTGTGGCTTTATTTCTGGGTTCTCTGACCTGTGCCATTGGCCTATGTGTCTGTTTTTATACCAGTAACATGCCATTTTGGTTACTGTAGCCTTGTGGTATAAATTTCCCACACCTCTTGTGAAAGGATCCTTCTCTACTGGGTAGTTATGCAGAAGTACCTATTGGAAAAGGAATGCATCACCTCAAATCCTGAATCCATTCTATGTTCATATGAAAATTAACATTTTATAGCCTTTAAACCTTATGATTCTGAGGCTAACCACAGCTGACAATGGATTTTTGACAGATTTCAAAGGTAGTGGGTGTTAAAACTAAATGCTACACACAGTTATCTACTGGAGTTTTCATCCCATATATTTTCCCCTTAGCTATGAAGCAAGAAAAGCCTACTGGAACATTAGCTGCTCTTTACCATAATTTTAGCAGTCTACAATTTCAGTATTATGTGTCAAACAGATGCAATGCCTATGTACATATGCACATACATACAAACAGACAAATAACTAAATAGTAGGAATCATGTGTTTTGTCAGTTATTGGTACCAGAGGCATTCAGGATAACTGCAGTTTCCCTGGGGTGATAAGAATGAGGTTCAGATGAGCATGACATTTCCATCCTTTCTCTCTCTCTCTCTCTCATCCATCCATCCATCCAACCATGTTTGTATCTCTCACATCAGTACACTTTGGTAACCATTTCATTCTCTTTGGTCTTCCTTATAATTTGCCTACTGACCCACTGCTTCATGGGAGAAACTTTTCTTTACTCTTCCCATTTTTCCTAAATCCTAAATGTTCCCAATGTATAAGTTCCTAAATGCTAGGGACATGCATTTTGAGATCAGATCAACTGATCATAAATGGACAATGGCAAAACTAAAGATTAATTTAAAAACCAGCACCTACAAAGAGAACCTAAAATGTTCACCACGAAAAATCATACTGCCCTAAAACTGATTTTATGCTACAAAGGTATCTGATATAAAAAAGAAGCAGCCTCTGACATCTGGGAACTGGCCTGACATTTACAAGTAGGTATCAGTACTGTTAAAGAAACCATGCCATCTGGTCTCCTCATGAACAAATAACTAATCTCATGGAACACCAGCAACAGACAAGGTCACTCTGTGACTGTGCTGAAGTAAGTCAAAACTAGCCAGTTCATAATTTCAGTGAAGCCCAGAAAAAACAAAGTCACTGGCAAACCACAAAATACCAGACATCCCCTTTTCTGAGAAATATAAGTGATGACTGCATCTTTGCTAATTAAAGCTTTAGTCTCCTTCTGGTCTTCTCACCCTACAGACACAGTTTATTAAGATACACAGTCATAGGATTGTCCCCACTTCCCAATAGCGCCCAATCTAGAGCAAACTCCACTTTCTTGGACTCTTACCAAACCCTCCTCTACACCAAATCTCACTCCTCATCCAAGCCCTTTCTAACACCCTTTTACTGAGATGCATCATGGTCCCCACGACATGAGTTCTCCCCCACTGCAATAAATGATAAACCCAACTTGTTCAGCCATAGATGTGTTCTTGGTTTTAGACAAAGCAGAAGTTAAAGGGGCATGGACTCTTGCAGCATCCTGTCCTGACGTGAAGTTGCATCATAATGTTTGCAGAGGATGAGGTAGGTAAAACAATGAGAGCGGTTTCTCCAGTGGGGGTGGGTAAGAAAGCTTCCTTGCAAAAATGCTAATTCCAAAGAACCGCTTGAGAACTGTCCCCCACTCCGCTCCTGCTGCACTTCAATGAGGTCTTACACAGAGGCACTCACACACTGACTCATTATTGGGAAGAGTTTTGTGGTTTAACCTGATTTTTTTCCCATGCCATATCCCAGACTGGTTATTATTTTCAGCAAGTCAAATATGGTTGATCTCCTAGGTTTGGAGTGTGGGAAATACGGGGGTTTCCAAGGACACCAGTTAAAGAGTAGTTTAGAAACGTGACATGTAATCCGGTATCTCAATGTCTTTACAGAAATGAATTAGGATAGGATGAAGGTAAAGTAGAAAGTTACGGGGAAAGTCTCTGAGGAAGTAGTTTTACAAGCTATCATCTAAAATGGGGGGAAATTATAAAACATTAAAAAATGCTAGGTTTTCAATTGGTGTTTTGTTCTGGAAAACTTTTACTTACATAACTACACCATCATGTAGAAATTAGATTATTTTTACAAGTAGTGCCTCGACATTTGTCAGAGCATTGGAATTATGTGGGTAGGAAGCAAAGATGATTATCTCCACTCACACACTAGAAAACTGAGTCATATAAGTTGCACAATGCCAGAGCATCAGCATCAGGGCCCTGGAACTCACCCAGGTCTTCCTACTCCAGAGAACTCTCAGAATCCATCAAACATCCGTTCGTGTGAAGTGACCTCAGTGTTATCCTTTTGCTTCTGCAACTGTTAACATTAGTAAACCTGGGAAAACACTGCCTAGATAACATAATTCTTAGGTGGTTACAATAGGTAGTTTCTGTGTAAACAGATAAACAAGGACTCAGAGACCATCTTGCTCCTCAAAGGATGGTTCCCAGATGCCCTTCATGTTAGCCAGCAGGGGAACTTAAGAAAAACGAAGATTCTGAGTCTCACCCCACACTTACTACATTAGTATTTTGGGGTACTGGGCTCAGGAGTCTTTGCACTTGTAATAAGCTGTACAGGAGATTCTTAACCACATTGAGTACTACTGGTCCAGGGGTAAGTGTTTCCAAAAGGCCACTGAACATTAAAGAAAGGATCAGCACTCCCTACCCCATCCTAGGTTGAGTTCAATACACATAAAGGGTAAAAAGGAAAAAATGGTAAATTTTTCCTTTATCATTGGTAAGGGTAAAAGGGTAAATTTCCTTAAAAAGGAAAAAATGACAAATGTTTAAATTATGAGTTACCAAGCAAAATTTTCAGAAGGGGTCCTGTAAGTTTGTGTTGACTGCAAAATAAACATATCTCCAGCAGAAAGGGACCTCAAGAGTAAGTTTTTAAAAAAGATCCTCTTGTAACAAAGCTGCTGCTTTTAAGCCCATGGAGGGATTCCTGTTCTAATAGCAAATGAAGAAGAACTAGCAGACTATTCTGATGTTAGCAAAATCTGCAGCTGTAGCTCTGGTCTCGAAGGGGAGACTATGGACTACCCCCTGGATCATTAGAAATGCTTCTGGGCCTGTGCTTTTAGGAAAGATGCAAACACATTGTAAGGTAAATAGAGGCAATGCAGCTTTCTTAGTAACAATGGCTGCCTAGACATTTTAGAGATAGTAATATTATAATTTTCTTTTCTTTTTCTTTCTTTCTTTTTTTTTGAGATGGAGTTTTGCTCTTGTTGCCCAGGCTGGAGTGCAATGGCACGATCTAGGCTCACCACAACCTCCGCCTCCCACGTTCAAGTGATTCTCCTGCCTCAGCCTCCCAAGTAGCTGGCATTACAGGCATGTGCTACCACGCCTGGCTAATTTTGTATTTTTGGTAGAGACGGGGTTTCTCCATGTTGGTCAGGTTCGTCTCGAACTCGTGACCTCAGGTGATCCGCCCACCTCGGCCTTCCGAAGTGCTGGGATTACAGGTGTGAGCCACCGCACCCAGCCTATAATTGTCTTAAAAATAGAAGGGACACCTGTAAAAGTTATTTTGAGTATAGATTGAACTTCCTATTTTAGAGCTAAGCTACAGGCAATCTATTTCTTTTCTTACTGTATATGTGGTGGTTTTAACTGAGCTGTTCTTTTGAGCTACCTATGTTTAAAATTAATCAAGTTTGATGGAAAATAATGCAACACTCCAGTCTATGACCTTAAAGTAGCATTTCTTAAAAGCCAGGCTATAGGTTCTAAGTACAAAAATCTCCTAGAAACTAATAAAGAGAACATAGAGAGTGAGGGTCCTTTGGTAACAGAGCTTCTAAGAGAAACATTAGCCTCAGCTACTGTAGCATTTAAATGTCAATTATTCTCATTTTCACTGTTGAAACAGATACATTTTCATTCTTCAACAATTGTATAACCTTTGAAAACTCATGGTGAAATCACCCATGCTGGTTTTTAAAAAGCCATTTTAGGTTATGCAGTCTGTAATAAACTAAGCAATTTGTGTAAAATTTCTTTTTAGAAAAGTCTCATTTAGGACTTGAATGTAGTGTATAGAACCAAACAACATGAACTAAGTGAAGTCAATGAATCTTTTCCCAAATGGTCATCTTGAACACAGATGTTTAAAATGTGCTACAGATGTATACATCAAGGCACACAGCTATTCACAACATTAAAATTCCATTGATCAAAGATGAACATTTACATTTTTACCCACTACCAGCTTGGCAACTAGTTTGGTGAAACTTAACGATGCTTTCATGAAATTTACGACACTGCTTTCATCACTACCATTTCTATTTCACCATTAATATTTTCAGGGCAAACACAAAGGATGAAATATTCAAAACAAGTCCTTTCTTTTTTGACATCATACTATGAAGTAAAAGGGTGAAAAAGCCCATTCTCTTTCTTGTTTCTCTTTATTTTTAACTTCTCTTTGGATATAATAATTGAAAGTCAAATATCTTTTGATAAAAAAGCATTTCCAATATTATCATATAACATTGGATATCTACACTTCTCTATCATCAAAACAATATACCTAGAAATATTCCAATTTGATCAAGTACTCTAAATGTATCATTTCTTTTTAAACCAGATAACTGTAAATAGGCATTTTAAAACTAGGTACAGACTGATTATAAAATATTCCGTGTTAGCAATAACCTTTTAGTGAGATCTTTTCAAATTAATCTTTCAACATTCATATTGCGAAATCCCAGTTCTTGTCAGTTCTCAAATCTAATGACAGCCTTTTGCATTTGTGATGCTGAGGATTAGAACGAGGTAATGAATGCACAAACTTGGCTAATTTAGCTTACCTTCCGTCCACAAAATTAATGCAACTGGATTCCTAACAGAAAAGCTTTTTAAATTTAAAATTCTGTTTTGGGTTTCTTAATTTACTATTCAAGATGTAATGCTAATTACCATTATAACAAAAAATTCAAATACAGATAAGAGCCCACCACTCTGTGGTGGTGATGACTTGCTGTGGAAGAACTGCTCATTAGGCAGAGGGGAAAGCCCTTGACCCCCCAGGTCGGCACCTGGGAGAGGTATACTGGGCAAGGCTGCCTGCCTGAGCTGGGAGCCACAGGCTGTATTGATTCCCCTTCGGTTTTTCACAGTGCAAGGCCATTCCTTCTGTCCCGCATAATTTGTATCCATTATCATAGATATTAGATGTGGAAAGATTTGGCAGGTCACCTAATTCCCCAGCCTTTTGCACAGAATGCTCCTGTTGAATATTTATGAGGCGGTTGTTAGCAGGCACCTGTGGAAGCCAGCCTATTAGCCATCATGGTCATTTACCACCACTGGAGGGGCGAACAACATCAAAGGAACCTGAAAGCATAAGCACAAGTGGAAAAATAAAGAAAGAAGGAATGCCAGACACTTGACTAATTGTCAAATAATGAGGTTTATTAAAAACTTCCATTGAAACTGGATTCCTCTGTTTGGGGATCAGCTGAAAGGACTCTAAAGGGTACCTGGAGGTGGCTTTCTTTTCTTTTGTGTGTGAAAACCTCAAAATTGGCTCTTCCCATGGCAGAGATAGAGCACACTTCAAAAGCCAATCTGAAGGATTCTTGATTTAGGTACCATAAATTTAATTAAGATGAGACAGCACAGTACATACTTAATTAACATAAGATGACATTCTTGGTATTCCTCTGGGACAATGTGAGTTTTGAGATATTTTAAGCTAACTACAAAGCAGAAACTGAAGAGGAGATCTAGTATTATTTCATATATGGGATAATTTAGACACAAATCCAGATAAGTCAGCCCCCAAGTGGTTTTCTGTGTGTGAGGCTGGGTGCGTAGCTTTGGTGAATCAGGCTGCACTGACTGTAAAGCCTATATGAGCTAATAAGCTGGCACTCTTTGCTGTTTTCAACATCATCCTGAGAATGTAAAGACAACAGAGAAGGAAAACAGACTCTGCAATCAAACAGCAGATTTCAGATCTGCCCTGCACCTCATACCATTTAGGTAACCCCCTCAGCTGGTTTTAGCCCCAATTCTTATTCATAAAACAGAAACAGTAATATCCATTCATATGAATGTTAACAAGAGCAAATAAAATAGTGAATGTACTGTATTTGGCACGTTGTAGGTCTTCAATAAGTATTAGCTTCCTTTTCCCCTTTGAGCATTCTATAGTTCATTTAAATGTTCATTTCTAGAAGACATTATTTAAGCGTGCAGCAAAAATTTTATTACAGGTAAATTTGTGTGGCTCTAAATGCAATCAAATTTTCAAAATATTTCTAACTCATTGAACAGTGGAGGAGGCTTTTTAAGTGCCAAGCAATTAAAATTGCTCCCTTCACATATCCTTGAGTTTAACAGGAAACTGATGCAAAATTTAATGCTGGAGAAGAGACATGCTCAGGCATTTTGCTTTTCCCATTTGAAGGACACGGTAGCCTAGAATTTAACAGCTTCCTCTCTTCTGTAGAATTGTCAAAGCCTCCAAATATGCTACTTTTCAATAAACAGTAAAGAATTTGTAGGTCACTTCCTTTACGTATTAAGGATAATTAAGCATTACAACACATTTGATATTTAAGGATTAAGAAACACCACTAACCACCATGGATGAAACCACAATTGGCTTTAGCCTCAGTCTCAACTTCTGTTTCACCTAATTCTTCTTTCAGTCGTTAAACAACTCCTCTAGGTGGCTTCTATACTAGAATTTATTTAACTATTCATAGTATTCACAAGAGATGCTCACAATGTCCAAAGGCAGTATCTCTCTTTTAAATGAAAAAAATTAATGTTACTATGGTTATGTATACCCAATATTAAATATTTGGATGAAACTAGGAAAAATGGCCAATATTTTGGATATTGCCAAATATCTGAGGTGTTAAGATGAGCGAGGTGAAGTTCCTGGATAGATGACGTGTAGACTCAGCTTCCGTTTTCTAGGTACTAGATACTTCCTGGAGAATATGGCTTGCTTATGGGTCCGGAAGAGATCCAAAAGAAAGAGGGCAGAGCTCCAGAGAGGGTCCGGGGACTTGTTTTTGCTTTTGCTTTTGTTTTAGAGCCAGGGTTTCACTTTTTCACCCAGGCTGGAGTGCAGTGGCATGATCATGGCTCACTGTAGCCTTCACCTCCTGGGCTCAAGTAATCCTCCTCCCTCAGCCTCTCAAGTAGGTAGAACTATAAGAGTGCACCACTGCACCTCGCTAATTTTTAAATTTTATGTAGAGACAGGGTCTTGCTATGTTGCCCAGGCTGGTCTTGAACTCCTAGGCTCAGGCAGTCTTCCCACATCAGCCTCTCAAATTGCTGGTATTACAGGTGTGGGCCAGCACATCCGGCCCCAGTGCCTTTTATTATAACAATTACACATATCATATAAAGAAGGCTGACCCCAATCTTGACTGAAGAACATGAGGATATGAAATCAGAACTAAATAGTGTTTAGAAACAGAAAAAAAAAGATCCAGCAGAAGCCAAGAAATATACTATTAACAAAAGAATAAATAAAAAATAAAAGCAGCAACTTACAAGAAAGGTTTATAGATGGGTAACAGAAAGCCTTTATGCCCAATTCCTGGTGCAGTTCTTCTTTGGTGTATGTATACACACAGAGACACACACACACATGGACACAGACACACACAGACACAGTGTACACATGTCATAATAAAGGAAGGCAAAAGGGAACGACTAGCTCCTTTACAAGGCACATAAACACATTCTCAGGCAAAATTAAACTCCTTAGTTCTAGGGCAGTTAAAAAGCACACACTTTTAAATGTCCCCAAGGGCCTGTGAACCAAGGCATAGGGAGACACATGCCATTCTATGAATGGCAATGTATGTTCCTCTATAATTGTCAACAGATGTGGCATGCCAAAAGACGGGAAGCAACTTCCACTTAACACATGCTTTCTAGTGACTGACAGGATTGAAGTCTTACAAAAATGAAGATTTGATGAATGTGGCATTCTGCTTAATTATGCTAAACTGTTTAGTTCTAATTTTCATAAATAGATTCAACGGTTGAGAAATAGGACACTTTTTCCTGATTCCCTCAAGAAAAAGATAGGGGAGGGGTAGGAAGAAAATAAAAGAGAGAAGCAAAAGATCACGTTGCCATGGGATACATAAACTGTATAAATCAGATATTTACACATTTATATTAGAAAAAAATGAAATAAAACTGGTTCCAAGACTACGTGTTGAAAGTTAAGAAAATATGTTCCCTCACTTCCAAGATACTCTCATCAGTTTGTCTCGAGTATTTTAGTAGGTTGAAGTACCAATCTTTTGAACAACTTAAAACCCACATCTGAACTTTATTCGTGTTTATTCGATATAGGCAGTTTTGTGCTATTTCATCTCTTGCTCCTAAAAGTTTATGAGTAGACTGCTCCTTCATTCAAAATGTTCCTCGTTTACATAGTAAGCTGTTTTCACTTCTGGAAAAATGTGGGGTTTGGGTTCTAGAGTTTTAATGCTAAAAGAGACTTATATCATGGCAGTGTGAGAAAAATAAAATAAAAGAGGCTTACAGAGGTACTTGTCCCATTTCCAGGTCACAGAAAATGCATATCCTATGTGTATTTTGGGATACATACTATCTTAACATCACTGTTAGGGATGAGGCTCCTTGACGGTGAATAATATCCAGTCAGTCCATAGCAGACAAGCTAGAACGTGATGTTGCCTGTGAGAGTCAGTCCAAGCACTATTCTGTGTCTTGGCCGGGTGCTTTTATACCTTCACTCATATAATCTTCCACCGACTCTTACCAACCTATAATCAATTTACTTTGGCTGAATAGGAACTATAAAGAGACCTCAAAATCCCTAGAGGCATTCTTTGAAATAGAAGAGCTAGTAATGTTATTAATATTTGACATTTTTCTTCTTGGCATCATGCTCTGCAGTGTTGTACCATGTTACAGCAAAATGAATCAGGCTGCTTTCCTATATCAGGACACTGAACCAGTATAGTAGCAGGGAGGTTATAGTGTATGCTAGCAGCTCCATCACTCTTTTTTGTAACCACAAAGTAAGTATGCTAAGAACCCAATGGCTGGTGAGTGCCAATAGTACTTGTGCCTCTTTCGCAATGTTTCTTAGGATAGTCGAGTACATGCCCAGTCATCCTCTCTACTGCGTCCAAATACATGAGGACATGTTCATAGCAAAGCTTTTTCAATAATGCTTTAAATATAAAATTATCCAACCCCCCCTAAAAAACCACTTCCTTAATATCAACTGTACAGACTGTAACTGACATTCAAATACATTATCACTTATCAAATATATTCAATTCTCCCCATAGTCCTTTGAAATATTATTGCCTTCATTTTATAGATCAGGAAATTGAAGTTCCAAGAAGTTAAGTAACTTGTCAAAAGCACACTGCTGTAAAGTGATGAATTTTGTTCCTCTTTCATGACACTTGCTGCCTCTCCATCTCAAGTGTCAGATAAGTGGTTAGAACAATCCAAATGTTAAAGGATGTTTCTGGGCCTTTTGTGGTTGTTTTACCTCACTACCTTATTCTTGGATAACATACACGTTAGAGTAGCTGTAGAGAGTGTTCCTATAAATAACACTTACATAAATAAACAACTCTGCCTAGTATTCTCACTTGTATGGGTAAGGAAATACTGTGGGGTGGGAGTGGGAGGACAGAACACTTCAGGTATTCAATAATGCAGATTGCTGGGAGCTTGGTATGAAGTGATTCAACTCCTCATTTGCCTGTCAGTCTGAGCGTCTCAAGTAAACTGGACCAGAGGGGATAAGGCATACTTCTGTGATCTTAAATTCACCTTAAGGGGCGATTATTGTGCACAGGTCATGGAGAGTGGAGAGACTAGGTGTTTTAATTTCAGGGAAGTTCCTGCTCCTGGGATCTTACTGCTGTCTTTCCTTGTCGGCCAATAGATCCTAGAATGGCAAGGGTTTTGTGTATTTTATTTATTTTGAATCAGGTCTCAACAATGAAACAAAGCTGGTTATTGTATTTATCTTCACAGCTCTCCTTCTCCACCATTTTAATGACTACAGCTCTTGACCACAGGGATGGAGCCAGGCTGGGTCACTGTAACTTTTTCAACTGGGTCGGATAGGAGGAATTTTTTGCCTGTTCTGTGCTGAAGAGGCTGTAAAGATATGTCTTGAGCTGCCCATAGTCATGGTTTAGCCCAAGGGGGAAGTTGGGCTGAGAGAATGAAAGTACCATGAAAAGAGAAGCTGGAATAAGCTCCAGAGGGAGAGAGAGGTATGTGTCCTAATAGCATTCAAATGCCAAAATCTGAGGCCAGATCAAACTCTACCCTTCCGTGGCTTGCTTAATTTCCCCATTTTTGTTTCAGATCATTTCAGATAGACCTCTATAACTTAGTACTGAGGAATCTAGACTAATATAGAAATCTCGCTTCAATAGCTAAAATAATAAAAGTGGCTTATTAAGTGTTAACTTTGTGCCAAGCATTTCACTTTGAACATCTTATTTTTTCTTTTATATAATCTCATGAGATAGGTATTAGTATCACTCTTTTATTTAGGAAGAAATTGAGGTTCCAAGGAGTGAAGTGACTTTCCTAAGTTCACACAGCTAAAAAGTAGTAGAACTGCATCTTGAATCTATTTCTACACAGCTCCTTAATCCATACACCTAATGTCTAAGTTACATTATATGCCAGTGGTTCTCAATTCTGGCTGCATATTAGAACACCTGGGGGTCTTCTGAAAACATGGGTGCTCAGGCACTATCGCTAGGGCTTCCAAGTTTGCACAAGTACAGTGGTGCCATTCACATGGAATACAGTGGAGCTGTGCTCCAGGAAGTTGAGGGCCAGGGAGATGACGAGGTTGTCGGTAAGCAGTACCCCCTGCACTTGTGCAGCTGTTGTGGCCTTGCAGCCAGACCAATTAACTCTGACTCTCTGGGAGTGGGGCCCCAGCGCTGAGACAACTTTAAAAGCTCCCCAGGTGATTTTAAAGTACAGTCAAGAGTGTGAAGCACAACTCTAACCTTAACATATATCTTGGGTTTATGTGGGTTTTTACTTGGTCTACACTAGCACAAAACGAAAAATTTAAGCATATTGTGGGGGCAAGTGAAGCTCACAAGCCAAGTGACTACAATGGTCAGGGTATCTTAGATAAAATCTTGTATGAGGAGTAGTGAGTCTGGAATCACTGACCCATCTAAATAAACAATGGCTTTATTTCTGCATTGCACTTTGCAGTTTAGTGCTAAAGGTATTAAACAGTATCTGTGTGTAACTTCATTTTTAAAACAATTTCAAACATGATATTTATAATAATCAATGAACTATTTCTGTAAAAATGTAGATTTTATAAAGATGTATCCAGCAATCATTTTTCTCTTAGGTTTAAACTTCCAAAAATGGGATAGTTTTGGGTATTGGTGAAGTCCATGCCATGTTTCTTATGTAGATACTACATAAGATACTATTCACTTACATGACAGTAAACTATTCAAGCTATTACAAAAAATACATGTGTAGAAGGAAGGAAGAAAGGAAGGAAGAAAGGAAGGAAGGAAGGAAGGAAAGAAGGCAGGAAAGGTGGATACTAAGAATACTGAGGACACACTTCATATCTAGTCCTATGATAGGCAACAGATCACTCAGGTCTCAAAAGATGCATAACTAATAGATTTTACAGAGCTCAACCGTATTTGATTTACAGATTATGAACTGGAAAGAATTAAGACAGCAAATGTCATATTTTAAAAGTAAGTTTAGTTACCATGAATTATGCAATCTCATACATTCTTATAAAAAATAGAATAAAGGGGACATTTAATTCACTGTGTTAAAAATCCCCATGACGGGGATATGTAAGAATGTTAGGTTAGATGGTCACTTCTGAATTTTAATACTGAGCAAAGGAAGAGTTTAAGCTAATGAAATTATCCAAACTAGGCAGTTTATTGTATAACGTTTAGATATAACCCATTTTTATAGTAAAATGTATAGTATAGAAAAAGTCCTATGCAATTTGAACTTAATTTTACCAAAATGTTTTAATCATGATTTTTTGCCTCTGATTTCTATAATCTTGTAATTATTGATTAGATTGATAAGTATATTTTTCAGCAAAGCTCTTATAAGAAATCAGTGAAATGTCACACTACTCTAAGACTTATTTGACTCTAAGGTTCACTGAGCAGATTAAGTATGTCTAATTAGAGTCAGACTTTATTTCTGAGACTTCAGAAAACCACTGCCAATCGCAGTGTAATGCTTTGTGGGACTACTCCATCTCTCTCCAACTGAAAGCCTTAATTTGGCAAAACTTCCAGAAGCAAAACATCAAAGAAAATGCAACTTTTCCAGGAAATTGCTAGAAGACATGCAGTCAATCAGCAAGACTTGTGGAACTATGAAGGTGGGTTTTGTCTGAGTCCCTCCAAGGAGAAGGATCTGGGTTAGCTGGAGCCTGCCCGGTGGCTAGGATTGTGCTCTATCATATTTCACTCCTGCTCAAACCTTCAAACGTTTCTAGCTGTACTGAATCCTCAGAATGACCTTCTGATCCCAACTGAGGTTCCAGGCAACCCGTTTAGTTCTCTCTCTATTTCCCTATATTAACCTAAACTTTGGTCCAACTAGACTGCTTATCGTTTTAAGTACCCCTTACACTTTCTTACCTACCGAATGTTGCTCATCTCCAATTTTTGACATGGAATGCACTCCCTCTACATCCAGCACATTTTATCGTTTCCTGAAAATCAGGTGAAATGCCACCTCTTTGTGATGCCACCTCTTTGTGATGCATTTCTTTTGGCCTGAACTCCTATTGTACTCTGTTCTTCCTGGGTCTCAACCCTCCATTAACTCCTTAAGGACGGAGACTGCATCTTATATATGACATTGGAGTAAAACAGACTGTATGTGTTAATTCTAGCTTGTCTACTTAATATCTTTGTGACTTTGGGCAAAGGAAACTCCCTGAGTCCCAACTGTCTCATCTGAAAATTGGTTACATAATAATAATTTATACTTCAAAATGTTCTTATGAAATTATGAGATAAGTAAAGCACCTATCATAATTTTGACACATAGTAGACAACCAATATATGTTAAATTCTCTCCTTAAGCCTCTTTTCTAATTGCCTCATAGCATTTACTTGGGTTTCTTAAATGAATGAGTGAATGAAATTGTGAAATTGAGTCAGGTCTAAGAAGAAAGAACAAGCAATGGTATCCTGAGGATCTAACTATGACACTCCATGGTAATTCATAAACCATATAATGACTCCTACTCATAATCTCTTTCCCACACTATAAAGAAAAATTAGAAAATAAGCACTTAAACATTTTAGAAATCAATAGTGGAGGTTTTAAAAAAAAATAAGAAAAATGGCCAGGTGCAGTGGCTCCTGCCTATAATCTCAGCACTTTGGGCAGCCGAGGTGGGAGGACTGCTTGAGCCCAGGAATTCAAGATCAGCCTAAGCAGCATAGTGAGACCTCATCTCTAAAAATAAAAATTTTCAAAAATTAGCTGGGCACGATGGCGCCAGCCTGTAGTCCTAGCTACTCGGGAGGCTGAGGTGGGAAGATTGCTTGAGCACAGGAGTTTCAGGTTGCAGTGAGCTATGAATGTACTATTGCACTCCAGCCTGGGTGAGATCCCATCTCTAAAAAAGGAGAGGGAGGGAGGGGGAGAGAGAGAGAGAGAGAGAGAAATGGAAATGATATCATATTGAGAGTAATATGCATCATAGGTTAACAGAAATTTGTACATCTCTAGTAGAATATACATACTAAAAACAAAAAGAATTACAGAAAACTCTTTTCAATAGTTATACTGTTGGTGATTGTGTTGATACTGTTTTTCTGAGACCACTGGGTGTGTGGTCTTGTGGGATATTGTGTATTGTGGGATAAAGCAAATGAGTGATTATGTCGTTCCACTGAGAGCCAGGATTGTAGGCAGGGGAAAAGAAGATGCAGATATAACATCAGCGAGGTTAAGTGCAACTTTATAGTCCTGAACTTAAATTGGAAATATCATATAATTAGTAATATAATTTCTCTTTGGAGAAAAAAAGTGTTTCCTAATCCTGTCTGCTGAAAAGACCTAGAAACAATGAACAATCCAGTAGCAACTCAGATACTTACTGCTTAGACTGTGGCCTCTAAATACTATGACCTAGGAAAATAAATTGGATTCTTTGAAGAGATAGCTGATTTCAGATCTAGGGCAGGACATGTACAAGATGGTCTGAAACAATTTGTCCTATCCAAAAACCAGGATGCTGTCAACAACTAGGAGGGTCATGTCAAAAGGACTCAGAACCCGCTTAAAGAGGTTTCAATTGGCCAAAGGTGGGACAATTTGAGCATCAATAAAATAGCTACTACAATGGAATGAAACACATCAAATATTTTTAAATCCATCAGTTAATAATGACACTAAAAATAAATCAATTGTCTTTGGGTGATACTAGTAAACAAACTGATTGGTTTAAAAATAGGTAAATAGAAAGAATGAGGCATTTATCCTACCTTCTTATACAAAAGTATCTCAGAGTAACTGAATAGCTGATAAGGGGAAAGTTCTGTTTGTATAGATTTATTTAAATTAATAAAGAAGGAATGATATGATTAGACTATACCATTCAGAATATACTGAAATTAAATCTAGTTGGCCCTTGAACAACATGAGTTTTAATTGTGTGGATCCACTTTTACAAATATTTTTTTCCATAAATTTTTTGGAGATTTGTGACAATTTAAAAAAATTCTACAATGAACCACATAGTCTGGAAATATCAAAATAATTAAGAAAAAGTTAGGTATGTTATGAATGCATAAATATATGTGGATGCTAGTTTATTTTAGCATTTACTACCATAAAGTATACACAGATCTATTGTAAAAAGTTAAAATGTGTCAAAACATATGCACGTAAACACAGATTGTACATGGCTCCCTTTGCAGATGAGAGAAATGTAAACAAATATAAAGATGCAGTATTAAATCATAACTGCAGAACATTATCTGTAGTACATACTGTACTATTGCAGTAATTTCACAGCTACCTCCCGTTGCTATTGTGGTGAGCTCAAGTGTTGCCAGTATCTGGAAAAATGCTGCGGATGCTAATCACCTCTATGTGAGCAGTTTATCTCTCCAGTAAATTGCATATCGCAGGAAAAAGTGATATCTCATGGCTCTCACATAACTTTTCATCACATTTAGTGTAATACTGTAGACTTTGACTAACACCATAGGACTCATACAATGCGCAACTAGTGATGTTGGAAGTGCTCCCAAGAAGCAGAGAAAAGTCGTGACTTTACAAGAAAAAGTGGAATTACTTGATACGTACCACAGATTGAGGTGTGCCACTGTGGTTGCCATTTCAGAAAATTCATCTTGTAAACAGATGGTATTGACAAATAGAGTACAGTACTATAAATGTATCTCTTCCTTATGCTTTTCTTAATAGTTTTCTCTTCTCTAGCTTACTTTATTAGAAGAATACAGTATATAATACATTTACAAAATATGTGTTAATTGACCATGTTATCATAAAGACTTCTGATCAACAGTAGGTCATTAGTAGTTAAGTTTTTGGGGAGTCAAAAGTTATATGCAGATTTTTGTGTGCAGGGCTCAGTACCCCTAAACTCCCTGTTGTTCAAGGGTCAACTTAATGTATCTAGGCTGCTAATGTCATAAAAAGGGAGATAATTAGACATTATTCCTAATGAAAACAAGCAGCAACATCTATAAAGCATTTTAGCCCACTCCCTGTCCCCTGCCTAAAAAAAAAAAATCAAACTTAAATCAGGGAAAGCCTCTAGATTTAACTCAATTCACAGGATATACAAGGGATAGGGGAACATGACAAATGATGCCGTGGAAATGGAGTCAGGACAAATACTTGGCATCTGTAACATATAAGTGATAAGAAGCAAAAAGATGTAAGTAGAACCTATGGATTACAAGAAACTTGGGATATATCAGCCAACTGCATTGTTTGAACCTTATTGGAATCCTGGTTTATATTACAAAACTATTTTTAAAGAAGTATGAAGACAATTGGGAATATTTGAAAACTGGCCATATATTAGATATTATATTAAGAAATCACTGTGAAATATTTTAGGTAGAATAATAGTATTATAGTTATATAAATAAAAATGAGTCCTTGGCTGGGCTCAGTGGCTTATGCCTATAATCCCAGCACTTTGGGAGACTGAGGCAGGTGGATCACTTGAGGTCAGGAGTTCAAGACCAGCCTGACCAACATGGTAAAAACCCATCTCTACTAAAAATATAAAAATTAGCTTGGCATGGTGGCACGCACCTGTAATCCCAGGTACTCAGGAGGCTGAGGCAGGAGGATCACTTGAACCTGGGAGGCAGAGGTTGCAGTGAGCCGAGATTGCACCACTGCACTCCAGCCTGGGTGACAGAGCAACTCTCCATCTCAAAAAAACAAAACAAAACAAAACAACAAAAACAAAAACAAAACCCAAACAAACAAAAACAACGAGTCCTTACCTTTTAGAAATACAAATTAAAATATTTATAAATGAAATGATGTGATTTTGGAGATCTGCTTCAAAATAAACTGGATGTAGGAGAGTAGCTGGGGTGTAGCCAAAATAGGACTGACTATGAGTGAAAAACTTCTTAAGCTGAGTGGTGGGTGTATGGGGGTTCATTATATTATTTTACTTTTGTATATGTTTGGAAGTTTTGGTAATAGCATTTTTAAAAATCACATTTTAAAATCACTTGATATATTAAAACATGTCAAAATAAATTCTACATTCCCTAATTATTTAAAGCAGGGAGAGAAAAACCTTACATGGCTGACAAGGAGAAAACATATTTTGAAATCCTTGTTCCTTATACTCCACTGACTTTCAAGTAATTTTAGATATTTTTCTTAGAAATTTTAATGTAGCTTTATTTAGTTTTCTATGATGAAGTCTTTATTCTTATATTCATGAGTATTAAGCTAACCAAAATCAGTTTTCAATTGTGAGCTTCAGGAGAGAAGGGGCCATATCTCATTTTTGTATGCTCCATAATTTACATACACTATAGCTACCCATTGATCAAAGTGTAATGTAAGAAACAAATTTGAGAACTGGTAAAGCGAAACTGATGGAAAGTCCAATGAATAAGAAGGGGAACTCAGAAGAGCTCATCTTGAGATCCTAAAAGGGGAAGATAGAGAAGGAAAACTTCTAGGCTGTGTCATTAGAAGGCATGGGAAATGGTACAGAGACTTAAGTAATAGTGTTTTATGGGTCATTATCGTACATAAAATGGAGCAATATCACTATCTGATTTTCTAAAGCAATTGTTTTGAACCCTATGCTACCTCCTCAAGCTCCTGGGTTCCCTTTAAGGGTTCTCACTTTGAGCCTTCTACTTGAGTGTGACCTGGATGCTCCAGGCACGAGCTTTAGGGATTTACATCCTAAAACACTACTTTTATTAATCCCTCTCCTTATAAGGCGTTCTGGTAACTTTGCATCAGCTATGAGACTTTTCACCTGATATTTATGACTCTTTTTCATCTGGCCCAGAGGAACTCACCTATTCTCATCGCCCACTGCCCTGCAAGATGAATTAGAAAGTGGCGTCACTTTCCTTTCTGGCCCCACAGGGACACCTGCCTTGTTCATATTATTATCTCATCAGGAATGGTTTTCTCTACCCTCTTCTGTCCTTTTTTTTTTTTTTTTTTTGAGACAGAGTCTCACTCTCACTCTTGTCACCCAGGCTGGAGTGCAGTGGTGCAATCTTGGCTCACTGCAACCTCTGCCTCCCGGGTTCAAGCGATTCTCCTGCTTCAGCCTCCTGAGTAGCTGGGATTACAGGCACCCACCACTACATCTGGCTAATTTTGTATTTTTAGTAGAGAGGGGGTTTCACCTTGTTGGTCATGCTGGTCTTGAACTCCTGACCTCAGGTGATCTGCCCACCTTGACGTCCCAAAGTCCTGGGATTACAGGCATGGGCTACCGTGCCTGGCCTGTCCATTCTGACACTACATATCTTTCAATGTCCAGCTCAAGCTCCTCTCTTCCAGGTCTTTCCTGTCTTCTGACCTGGGAGCCCCTGCAGTTATTCTGCATGTGTTATTTATCTTGGTACTATACCAAAAACTTCCTTTGATTGTTCCTTTGCTTATTTTCATCTTTAAATCAATACATCTAATCAGTAAACATTTACTGGATACATTTTATGTGCCAAGTAATAATGGTTGTCGTGGGTATATAAACAAGAAGAAAATAGTCTCTTCATCCTCAATCCAGTTAAGGAGATAAAGTACAAAGCATATTAACTTTAAAGTTAAAGTGTGTGCTTTAAAAAACAGTTCAAGGCACAATAGAAGAGACTTCATAAAGTAGTGCATGACTGACTGCCCAATGGTGTAACAATTTGCTCTTCTCCTACTTGGTAATTATCCTAGAAGGCATGAGCCAGGTCTGCTTTGGGCAAGATACCCAGTGGTTTTTGTTTGAGCGGGAGCAGATCTACTGCAAGGGGGAAGAGCAGAAGAAGCTTATAAGCCGTTCTGATGAACAATTTCCAGGAACTCAATATTGATGAGGATGTCATACACAGCTGTCTAACAAATAGCAGTCAGTGAATAGCAAGAGCTCTGACTCACCTGAATTAAAGAGGTAAGAGGTAACTACCTACTATAGTTCTCTGTATAGCCATTATCAATGTCTAATGTTTTTCTCTATTCTTAATCTATTTCTTTGTTATAGTCTGTATCCTCCCAATGTCCCACCCCTCCATCACAATGTAAACTCCACAAGAGCAGAGACCTGGTGAGTCTTTTTCGTCCTCTATCCTCCGTGTCTAAACAGCACTTGGTTTAGAGTAGGCACTCAGCACATGCTTGCCGATTGAATGAAACTGCCCTGGCTATTTAAATGAAGGCTTGAGGGCTACAGCCACAAATCAGAGAAGTTCCTTTTCATGTTCCCCGTAGGGCGAAGTCTGCTTACCATGGAGCATCAATGCCTTCAAACATCACTGCACAGAGTGTTTTCACCATAAGGGAGGCACCCTTTAATTAGGGACAACAGGGGACATAGAACTGCTGGGCTGCACTATTCCACCTGGTGACTGGAAAACGCAGGAGTCCTGGATCCAGAGGCTGAACCTTCAGTTTACTTTACAGTACCATTCCTACTTGTGTTCTGATGTCTCCTTTCATAGAACATTTTAGAGGAAAGGCCTTTGGAAATGTAGAAATGGAAAGTTTTAATTTAGTTCTGCTTAATGCCATATGAGGTATTGGGCAGAAATAAGCAAGATGGAAAATACATTAAATTCTGAGTAATCTGTGTATTTGGTACTTCAACGTGGAGTCTGAACTATTATAGAAAATATGAAATAAATTAAAATATGATTTTTAAAACAACACAATATGCAAAGAAAGAGGACAGCTCAATGAGTGACGTTATTACCAAAGTAATCATAACTTACAATTGTGTCTTGCATTACAGTTAATAAACCTCATTGGCATTATCTTACTCTTCCTACAAACATGGATCCCACTTATTCAGCATTTGAGTCATGGACATTTTGTTGAGGGCCAGGCAGTTGTAGGCACTGAGAATTCTGAGGAATTCACAACTGATCACAATTAGGAGAACAAGGTAAGTACTAAGAGGAGAGGTGAACACAGGGCATTGCAGGAGCATACCCAGGGGACATTTACTCAGACTGGAGCACATTGCAGAAGGCTTGAGAAGGAGGAGAACAAGGAGCTGCATCATGAGTGAGTGGAAATTAACTGGTGAAAAAAGACAGAATAGGGCAGGTCCAGTGGCAAGGAAGTATGAGAGCAGCAGGTGTGCCCGGAATTTCAATTAGACTTGTATGACTGAGAGACGGATAGAAAGGACTGGAGGAGTCTTTAGGGTTTTCTAGGTATATGGTCATATCATCAGCAAATAGCGACAGTTTGACTTCCTCTTTACTGATTTGGATGCCCTTGATTTCTTTTTTTTTAAATTACCATTTTCATTTGTTTGTTTCCATAGGTTATTGAGGAACAGGTGGTGTTTGACTACGTAAGTTATTTAGAGGCGATTTCTGAGATTTTGGGCCTCGAGTGCAATACTTGTGAGCACTTTAGTCATACATAACACTCTGGAGACAGCAGGGAGACGCTGGAGGATTGGAAGCAAGGAGCAGAGACGATCAGATATTGCAGCTACTTTTAATTATTTACCCAATAGACATCATCGGCTTTTCCCTGAAGAATCCCAATTTTTCTCAAACAGCTTCTCAGGAAGTTGTTTTTCAGTGAATACTGGGCCCCACCCTATGCCTAGGAAGTAAAATTTGATCAGTATAAGCCAATCTAGGTAATTCCACTTTCTATCGCCACTGCATGATTTAGCCACAGACATACGTCACAATTTTGGCCAATAATATGGAGTTTAAGAAACTTGTTTTAGGGCTTCTAGAAAACATTTCCTCACTCTTCAAAAGGGATATCTGTTACAGACATTCTCTCTTCCACTACTGCACAACGTATGAGAGTGTGCTGCTTAGAGCAACTGCAGTCATCCTGGGACCACAAAGGGACAGGCCTGACAAAACTCTACATGCTGAGAATGTCAACATGGAAAGATGCAAAGAACCAAGGTCCCCGATGTGGTGGAATGGCCAAATTATGCACTCTGTAACACCTGCTGCAAAGTTCTTTTTAAGCGAGTTTAAAACCATTATCCCCTTACTGCCATTCTGACTGGGTCTTCTGTTTTATTTTGCAGCCAAAAGCATCCAGGTTGATATACTGATTTTCACTTTAGAAAGTTCACTCTGGAAGCAGTGAGCCAATTAGGTGAAAGAGGATTAAAAATACAGGTTGGGACATTACTAAGAGGCTGCTGTAGGAATCAGTGAGTTTTGGTGAGACAAGTTCTGTGGGGGTGGGGAGGAGGGAATGGGTTTAAGAAATAGGAGGGATTTGGAGTAAACAGGACTTGTGAATGTTTGGCTTTATGTTCTGGATGCTTTTGAGGTTTCTGGATTATGGTGCCTGCTAATGAGATAGGGGACAAAGGAGGAGGAGAACACAAGTGGAGGCTTGGTAGAAATAATGACTCATAGGTTACCAGACCTATTTTGCAGATGAAATAACCAAGTATCATTACTAGTCTGTGTTGTCTGTGAGGGTATGTATGAATCTTATCTGTATTTTTTTTTTTAACTACTGATTCTCCAGTACCATACAATAGTTGATTAATAAGGATGCTTAATAACAAATAAATGAGGCTTAGAAAAATTACATCGTTTGCCTATATAGTTAGAAGTTTTGAAGCCAGAATACATACTCAAGTCCTCTAACTCCTTCCAATATACCATCTACCACAAGCCACCACACTAAAAACAACAATAACAAAAAGCTGAATTTCAGGTTCTGAAGCAGAGGAGTAAACTCTTCTTGGAAGATATAGAGTAAGAGTGGGCTCATTCTCTCAGGTCACAGTAAGAGGGTATTTAATTTTTTTCATTAATGTATATTTTGTGAATACGTTTCTAAAGAAGAAATATATTCAAGAAGGATGCACTTAGAGACATCTAAGAACCATGGATTATACCTCATTGGTGACATACTCAGAATGAAATAGACTCCTTTCATTCTAACCTGGAGCTCAGAATTGGAGAATCAGGCAAAAACTTAAGATTTAAAGCCTCTCTATTATCTGGAGTGAATAGAGACTAGCTAAAATCCCTCTTGGGTCACTTTAAGTCATTTCTTGTATTGTCTTTCAAATTGTCAGGGAATAGCAGTTCACCATTTTATGTGTGCGAATCACTAACGTTTGAAAGATATATCTTCTCTTAGTCTTTGCTCCTTTAAGAGAAATAATCCTTATTGCTCTAGGCTTCCCAATTTATATCATTCTCCCAATATTTTTTATACTTTTTTGGCTCTTTTCTTAGTATTCTTTATTTTCTTCACATTCTTAAACTGAAGTATCTAAAAGCTTGTCTAGACAATAATTATTTCAATGTTTTTGTTTCTGCTAAGTCAGATTTATAAGAATTTAAATGTTTCCCAAAATTAAACCGACAGCTATGGAATAGGCAAAGAATTAGAAATTATTGACCTTAACCTCAAAGGACTGATCACTGCGTATAGGCAGCAGGATGCACATAAACCCCTAATGTTCCAAGAATAATATCACAGTTTGTAATTCACACTCCAGGTTGTGGGACGGAGTCTTGAAGCACATTAGAAATTTGGGAAAGCAATAGAGCACTACAGACTCAGGAGGGACTCACGAACACTAATGAATACAGAATGAGCCTTAAAGAGGACTGAGGATTTGGAGGGAAAGAATAGGAATATGGAAGGAGGCGGACATGGGAGAAGGCTGGAATCTGAAGATCTAGAACAAAGGTTTATGCAGAAAGTACATCCAAGATGCTTTTTAAAGAAAATCTTTTTCCCCCCAAAGCCTTATATTTATGTTGACAGTTATTCCGTCCATCATAGATATCATCTAGATGGGTAAAAGATACCATCTTTTCTCTCCCAAAGATGACCATATTATAAATTGATCCTTTTGTCTTCTATAATTAATGAAAACAATGTTGAATTTTAATTCTATTTGTGTGATAGATATTTAATTCTATCAGTATTTTGGTAAATAGTATACATGGGACATTGGGGCCTAGTCATCATACAGTCACCTCAAATTATAGAAATTTAATAGACCTAGAACATGGTAGGGACTCAATAAATGTTTATTGAATCAATGAAAGAAAAAAAGAAAGAAAAAAGGATGGAGTTTAGAAATATTATTTATCATTAATTTTTTAGAAGTTAGGTGAGCAGTTATTTAAATGATAACTTAATTAGTATTTAGAATCCTACCCTGAGCTTTAAGTTATAATTTATCAGGCCTTCACAAATATAGGGTACACAACTGATATATTTTTACTTTCTTTTTTCTTTTTCAGACGAATTCATCTTCATCTTTTAGAAAAAACATGAAGAACCCAAGTATGGTTCTTCATCTTTTTCTTTCTTTTTTTTTTTAGAATCAGAGTTGTTTTTTTTTTTTTTTTCACAGATAGGGGTCTTGCTGTATTGCCCAGGCTGGTCTTAAACTCCTGGCCTCAAGCAGTTCTCCCACCTTGCAGCCTCTCAAAGTGCTAGGATTACAGGGGTAAGCCACTGCGCACAGTGAAGTTCCTGAAATTTTCAATAGGTAACAGGAGTTATAAGTAGTACCATTGTTTCTTCCAGGAATAGCCCAAATTTGAAATATCAAAGGATAACTCAAAAGTAATAAAAGGAAGACAGCAGTAATTTGGTTCTCTCTTATAATGCTCTAAAGGAAATAAAACAGAATTCCAGGAAACATTTATAATCATCTAAATGAGCTACTGACTTTATGCAAACCTTTCTGATCTTTCAGAGGTAAAGAAGGGAGTAGAACAAAGAATGTGAGAAGATATAAGTAGTTATTTACAATAACAAACTCCTTTCTCTCAGTGGTAAATCACTGTGGAGCAGGAATGGACTGAAATCCTTTGCATAAGCAAGAGCTGAGTAAGATAAACATTTTAGACACTGCCAGAGATTTGGAGACTTCTCAGCATTCCAGACTCCTCAGTGTTGTTGCATATTGTGAGAAAAGGGCCACCAGCCTTGAAGCCAAAATGGCCTGTTCTCAGGGTGACTCCTGCCCTAAGGGCGGTATAGTCTTGGGCGAGTCACTTAACCCTTATGAGTCTTTCTTCATCTGCAAAATAGGAATAATGATAATTGTATCTCCTTCATAGGATGGTTGTATGGACAAAACAGTATCTGCAAAAAGCCTGAGTACTTCCTACATATTAGTAGTTCAATACATTTTAACTCTTATTAATTCTTTTTTGTTTGTTTGTTTTGAGATGGAGTTTCACTCTTGTTGCCCAGGCTGGAGTGCAGTGGCATGATCTCAGCTCACTGCAACCTCTGCCTCCTGGGTTCAAGTGATTCTCCTGCCTCCGCCTCCCAGTTAGCTGGGATTATAGGCTTGCACCACCACACCCGGCTAATTTTGTATTGTTTTAGTAGAGACGGGGTTTCACCATGTTGGTCAGGCTGGTCTCGAACCCCTGACCTCAAGTGATTTACCCACCTCAGCCTCCCAAAGTGCTGGGATTACAGGCATGAGCCACCGCACCCGGCCTCTTATTAATTCTTATGCAACTATAATGGGCTCAGTCTCCCCACTCCATTCTGTTAGGTAGAAATCAAATCTGACCTCACCTTACCATGGCAGAGACAGAAAACGCTTTCTTATTTTAGGTGAAAAGAATCAAATTAGTCTGATCACTCCAAACAGAACCATTCTTATGTAACATGTACATGTGAAGGAATTAAGCTAGAGCCAAGTCTCAGTGATCAAATACAACAAAATAAGAAATCCCTGGGATGGGGAGGGACAAGTTTTTGTTCCCAATTCAGTCTTAGGTTTCAGCTCCTCACCTCACCTTTGGGCACCCCCAGTCTGCACTCTCATTCTCCCACAGTCTACCAGTCTTTTCTTCACAGCTACCACACAGCAGCTTATTCAGGGTTTCTCAGTTTTTAAGAAGTTCCTGTTGAAATATTTCAGAATCAGGAAATATCTAGAATTTCATACAAATGATTCTATATAACTTAAAGGGCAGACTCTCTCCCCTACACTTAGATCATGTCTATCAATGACACATATGTAGATAGTATTGGATCTGTCCGGAGAAGTACAGCATTGTAAATGGAAATGTTGCTTTAAGAAATTTCAAAATACGTTAACATATACACAGAACAAAGAACAAAGGGAAATAATTTTGGTCTTTGTGTTAGAATAAGAAAAGCTCCTTTTATTTTTAGTTATGAAAGATTATTATAAACCTTAAAACTTAAAATATGCCTTAAAAATCTGCAGTATTGCAAGAATAAGCTTTTTAAAAATCTTAAATCTATGTAGTATGTAACTATTGGTAAAATCTACTTTGCAGCCTGGAAAAAAAAAATCTGGAGTGGAGTAAGTCCAGAGACACTGTTTTAGTACCTCTGAAATGTTTGTAGCCACAGAAATAGTTCTGAATACAGCAATGTTAAAACTGTTCAAAGGTTGGGCTTCCTATTTGTATAGTACAAATACAGAACAATTTGCAGATGGATCCTTTAACTTTTTTGGATTGTGGATGTAATGGTATTGAGGGAGAAACCTTGAGTCACAAACACTTAAAATCAATAACCTTTTTCAATGGCCAGGCTTAGGTAACTTAGTGAAGTAGTATAAATTTGTCTCTTTAAGACTGTTCTAGAGGCCAGGCGTGGTGGCTTATGCCTGTAATCCCAGCACTTTGGGAGGCCAAGGCAGGCAGATCACTTGAACCCAGGAGTTGGGAGACCAGCCTGGGCAACATGGCGAAACTCTGTCTCTATAAAAAATACAAAAGTTAGCCAGGCATAGTGGTGCACACTCATAGTCCCAGCTACTTGGGAGGCTGAGACAGGAAGATTGCTTGAGGCCGGGCGGTGGAGGTCACAGCGAGCTGTGATCGTGTCACTGGACCCCAGGCCAGGCGACAGAGTGAGACCCTGTCTCAAAAAAAACCCAAAAAAACAAAAAACAAAAAACAAAAACCAGTTCCAGCTTGTATTCCTGTAAGTAACCTCCTCATGTCCACTCTCATTTCGTAATTTTATCCCTGACCCCAGGGACTTACAACTTCTCTTCGGGATATTCACATGATAAATCACTGACCAGGGTAAATTAGCTTGTGCTCAACCTCTTGCACAGGAGTCTTTGCATTAAGATAAAATATGATTAAAAGGAAGTACCCCACCCTCAAGAAATCCATCTCTAATGGTAAAATTTCAGATACCACAGTGTTTTAATAGGGAATTATTTGGATCAGGGAAGTTTTTCTAGTACAGGACTAGAACTAGAAGGATATTAGTAGTAATATTTGCCTTCTACTCTATTTCTCAAATTTTGGTTATGAGATCATTTGTGCTATAATCACCAAAGATACCTCCTTAAAAAACAAAACAAAACAATGGATTTTTAGGCCCAATTCCAGAATGACTAAATCAGCATCTCTGGGAGTGAGGAGCTTATAATTTAGAAAGAGTAGGGGGATACAGATGGGTAAACAAATACAAGGTGAGGACTATTATCCCAGTTTTGGAAATCATCAGATTATACCTTGAACAAAAGCTTAAGGTTTCCATGCACAACCTGGCCTACCAGTATTCCTTGTGCTCTATTAAAGTAGAAATTTTATTTTAAATTGTTGGTAACATATAAGGAACATAACTTCATCTTTTGGTCTTACCAGGCACTCCAGCTTGGATCCAAAAGTTGATGTCTGTCCCTTCTCCATGGCTCAGGACCTGAGTGATATTGAGGGGCTGCAGCAGGCTCATAACCTCCTCCATGATGGCCCTGGCCTTTTCACTGCCAGTGAATTGCAGCCCAGTGGGTAAGAAGGTTCCCGTGTCAGACTCCATCACTAGGCTGTAGTTGGAAATATTTACCTAAACACAAGAGAAAGTTGTTTGATTTTTATCTGTTGCTTCTGTGTTTTCTCCTTGGGAACTATCTAACAACAATTACCAAATACTTTACCTCCTCACGGCTGTGCCAAAACACATGTTGCTGTGCCTGACTTAGGGTCTGGTCTGCATATTATCTAACCATTCTGAGATGCACAATTACTCAGCCTAGGATTTGCCAAACTCAAGAGTTGGCTGGAAAGGATTAAAAAAATATAATGAAGGGAAATATAAAGCCCCATATCAAAGATGTTCAGTTATTTCTACTAGCAATAATATTCTTTCAACTAATTTTCTTAAGTATTCACTGTGTTCTGGTATACAATTCCTCCTATGTAGCAGGGATCTCCAGATAGTATTAGCCATGCTCAGAAAAAAGAAGGTATGCTCTGTGAACTTATTTCTTTGCACCTCTTCCCTCTAAATAGATATTCTATCTTATCTTAATTGTGAGTTCTGCCAAAGCTTAAAGACATCAAGCTGACAGGTTTGTCTTGGGGTTGTGATTTTGTTGTTGTTCCATATGTTAAATCCCCAGGGAGGGAGGCAATAGAACAAGGCATGAAACACTGCTATCCCTGGTGTAAAACCGCAGTACTCTAATTCCAGGCAACTCTGCCAGGCCACTAGTTCATAAACTCTTTCCAAATAAAGTCTGGTAAGAAAGCACACAGTTATTTCATGTAGCCAATATTGTCACAGCATGAACTTAGAATATAATAGGCTCTTGACAGGTTGCACAGTTAAATTGCTACCCAGCCCTAAAACTTGGAACTTTAAAATCCTTCAAACTGGCCAGCTCATCTATTTCTCAGGAGCCATCCACATCTTTAAGACTTACCAACTGCCACCTTGGTTGACTTATTCCCAAGCTATCCTTGGACAAACACTGCTACTCATTCCTCATTACTCACCTAGTAAAAAATCAATAACAACATTTGTACATTGCGTCCAGAGAGCTTTCACATTTGCAGTCTCCTTTGGTGTTCTTTGGCCACTCATAAAATAGACAAAGCAGTATTATTAATGTTGCTGTTTTATAGGAAAGGATCTGACAATCAGAGAGGTCAAGTGATTTGCTCAATGTTATACAGCTGGCAAATGGAAGCGCTGGCTCTGAAACTCCCTGCTTTCTAAGACTCCACACTACCTAGCATGGCACTGAAGGGTAAGCAATACTTATTCTGCATTTAGAATGATTTTCCACTTACATAACAATTTGGGGATTGCGTAGCATTTTTTTTCTAAAACAGATTCCATTTTACAATGATTGCCTAACCTTTTGCTCTTGAAGTGTATTGTAGTTACAAGGGCAAGAGCAGTGACAGGTTCTAGAGAAAGATGTTGCTGGCATTTACAGCCCTGAGACACCAACAGTTTTTGTTATTGTTAATGATGAGAAGGTTAATGATGCAGAAGTCTGTTCATATTTCTGTATATGAACAAGTCTAAGGGACTTGTCTTCATGGTGATTTTTAGTGAAAGACCCAAAGCATTTATAATAAAAAGTGCCACCTCAGCTTTCAGCTGAGGTTACTGCATTATGGTAGCATCATTAGAGTTAATGATATGCAAAATATTTGCATTAATGTCTTACATTCAGGGCTCGTTTAACTAGTATATTGATGCTAAGTCAGCAGGTTGACATGTAATTTGGCAGTCCTAAGCCTCTTCCCTTGTATGCCCTGCCATACCCACAACCCTAAACTGTTTCCCTCTCCTGCAAAAAGGAGAAAAGAAAGTTCATAATATATCTTGCAAATGAAAACAGAATTGAGCAATCTTGTTTGTGAGAGTTTCCCTATTGCAGGCAGATCCCATTTTTCCAACAAGAAAATCAGGCAAAGTGCTTCTAATCATGTACTATGTATGTTAAAATTGGAGCTACATGATAGGAAGAATCAATATCCTTAAAATGGCCATACTGCCCAAAACAATTTACAGATTCAATGCTGTTCCTATCAAACTACCTATGACATTCTTCATGGAACTAGAAAAAACTATTTTAAATTCATATGGAATCCCAAAATAGCCCAAATAGCCAAGGCAATCATAAGCAAAAAGAACAAAGCTGGAGGCAACTTCAAATTATACTACAGGATTATGGTAACCAAAACAGCATGGTACTGGTACAAAAAATAGACACAAAGACCAATGGAACAGAGTAGAGAGCCCAGAAATAAGGCTGAACACCTACAAGTATTTGATCTTTGACAAAGCTGACAATAAAAGCAATGGGGAAATGGTTCTCCATTTAATAAAGAATGCTGGGATAACTGACTAGCCATACGCAGAAGTTGAAACTGGACCCCTTCTCTACACCATATACAAAAATCAACTAAAGATTGATTAAAGACTTAAATGTAAAGCCCAAAACTATAGAAACCCAGAAGACAACCTAGGCATACCATTCTGGACATAGGAACTAGCAAAGATTTCATGACAAAGATGCCAAAAGCAATCGCAACGAAAGCAAAAATTGACAGATGGAACCTAATTAAGAGTTTCTGTACTGCAAAAAAAACTATCAACAGAGTAAACAGACAACCTACAGAATGGGAGAAAAGTTTTGCAAACTATGCATCTGACAAAGGTCTAATATCCAGCATCTGTAAGGAACTTAACAATTTACAAGAGAAAAACAACCCCATTAAAAAGTGACATGAACAGAGGCTTCTCAGTAGAAGACATACAAGCGGCCAATAAGCATATGAAAAAAAGCTCAATATCACTGACCATTAGAGAAATGCAAATCAAAACCACAATGAGATACCATCTCACACCAGTCGGAATGGCTATTATTAAAAACTAAAAAAATACACGCTGGTGAGGCTGAGGAGAAGAGGGAACACTTATACAATGTTGATGGGAGCGTAGATTAGTTCAACCATTGTGGAAAGTAGTGTGGCGACTCCTCAAAGACCTAGAGACAGAATTACCACTCAACCCAGCAACCCCATTACTGTGTATATACCAGTAAAGGGGGAATAGAAATCATTCTGTATTATAAAGACACATGCATGTGTATGTTCACTGAAGCACTATTCACAATAGCAAAGACATGGAATCAACCTAAATGCCCATCAATGATAGACTGGGTAAAGGAAATGTGGTATATACACACCATGGAATACTATGCAACCACAAAAATAATGAGATCATCTCCTTTGCGGGGACGTGGATGGAGATGGAGGCCATTATCCTTAGCAAACTAACACAGAAATGGAAAACCGAACACTGCATGTTCTCACTTATAAGTGGGAGTTAAATGGTGAGAACACATGGACAGACAGAGGGAAACAACACACACTTGGACCTACCAGAGGGTGGACAGTGGAAGGAGGGAGAGGATCAGGAAAAATAACTAATGGGTACTAGGTTTAATACCTGGGAGAGAAAATAATCTGTACAACAAACTCTCATGACGCAAGTTTCCCTGTGTAACAAACCTGCACATGTACCCCTGAACTTAAAATAAAAGTTTGTAAACAGTGGAGCTAGTTAGCAGTTTGGCTATTAGACCCAACATTAATGAGCAGCCTGGTGAGTTGGACACCACCCTGGGCTCAGTCTATTGTATTCCTGACTCAGCAACTGATACACTGGGCTTCCAAGGCGGGTGAATGTCCCCAAGTCATGTTACCTTGGTCCTTGGCTTCTGCATCTGTAGGTTGGGACAAAAGCTTGAATAATGAGCCTGTCCATATGAAGCTTCAAGCACCTTTAAAGAAAGGCCTTTAAAGCAAAGAGAAAGTGGATGCATGAATGGAAAACTAGGGCTTCTAATAATGTGTTCATTAAGTGCTTCCTGGTCCTCTTTAACTACAAATGTACAGATGTCCTAGGGACAGGGGGCTTCACAGTTTGTGAATGCCATTGTGCAGTGTCACAGGTTGTTGACAGGAACGTAGAGAATAGTGTAAATAAAGAAGGTTTCAAAGGTGCCCTCGGCTATATATGTGGCAGCCATTTTAGCGGAGAGATCAAGAGTGTAAGCTTCTGAATGATCCAGACTAGGTTTGACCCTCACATCAACCCATTTTTAGCTGTAATGGGGATGATAATGGTACCCAGCTCATGGAATTGTCAAAACAGTACATTGTAAAGGTTAGGGCATAACTAGCACTTGGTAAACAGTAGCATTACTGTTGTTACTGTTCTTGGCACTGAGCATCAACACTTCTCAGATTTTCAAGGATGGTCCCAATATAAGCCCTTTTGTTAGCTGATTACAACGATGGTAGACAGCATTTCTGCGATGTTTCCTATGAGCCAGACACTATGTGTAACGTCTTACAGCTCATCCCATGAGTGTGCACAATCATTCCATCAGTGCTCTCATATTTCTCATCTCACAGATGAAGGAACAGGTTTAGTCAGGTTGACTAACTTTCCCACGGTTACCTTGCTAGTTAAGTGGTGCAGCCAGAATTCCAACCCAGAGGAATTCCTTCCACCTCCTCAGCAGTGCTCACAACCTCTCTACTGCTGGGTCTCCTGAAAGACACTCTGTCAGGCCACAAGTCCTCATTTTTAATTCAGAAATACAAAGACTTAGTTAAATGCATAGATTAAAAACTTTTTTTTCATGATTGTAACACAAGGTATACTTGGACAGAAGTTATTCCTGCTAACAAAGTAATTCGTTTAAGCCAAGAAAGAAATGAAAACAGAAACAAAAATCTCCTGCTCCACAATTTGCTTCCAATTAGAAATAAAAAGAGTAAAATAATAAAACACCTTTTCAAGCCAAATAAGACAGGATGTGTAGATATCAGTAAACCAGAATTCTGGCATAGGTATAGAAATGTTTGATTTCTATTCGTGTAGAACATTTTTAGTTGCTGCTTACATGACGGCAGCGTTCTATTGTTTTCTATTTATATATAAACATCTCCATATGTTTTCAATAAAGAAGTAAGAAAACAAACCACCCACCATCCATGACACTGCTTTTTCTCTACATTTATGTAGTCATTATCTAATTGTTAGCACATGGTGAAGGAGTTGGGACAATGTCTCTGCACAAAGAAACTGGAATGAATAGCTGTGTCACTGGGCTGTTAGAACTGCTGCTTCTCAGGAATATGTTGTCACAAACGTCTTTCTTCCTTAGTGTGCTATGTGTGGGGACATACTCAATGTAGATTTGAAAAGCTGATTATAGCTAGTGACAGGGAGCACAGTAATGCTCATTTCACCCAACCCATTTTAGCACACGTAACAAGATATTCATCCTCTTGTTTATAGGGTGTAGGAAGAAACCAACTTCTAGAGGCTGAATGCTTTATTGCTGAGATAACCAGCACTGATTGAGACAAGCTGAGGCACATAGATGAGGAGGCTGAGCAGCTCAGTGATAAACTCAGATATTATCTGTAAACCCCCGACTTTGTTCTCTAAATAAAGAGAAGCAGCTCTTTATTAGGAGCCATGAAAACTGTCATTCATTACCATGTAATATACATAATGTAATGTAGAGGAATACTTCAAGGTAACCTCTTAAGGTCAGATCATAGGATTAGTTAATATCTGCTCAGGGTTGAGGATTCATAATTTTGTCCTGTGCTATAATCACATGCTATAATACTTCTGTTCCTTTTTTTAAGGGTCAGGCTACTCTGCCAAAGAACAATTTGGTAACCAGTAGCATTCTTTGGGTGCAACGCAAGATTCAAAACAAGAGAAGTGTTTAAAATATATATTGCATGTTTTAAAATACTTACTTCCTGATATAAACACAAGGATGATGTTTGTGTTTTTTGCTTTTATAAAATTCTAGGCTACTTTTCAGAAATATAGACCCAAGTCCAATAATATCTCCTCTTTCTCCAAATTTGGCTTCTTCTTTGTTTAAAAGTTTTTTATTTTCTCATAACCTAGAAAAAATAACCTATGAGACCACCATGAAAAAATAAAAAAAATAAACATATTTTCTCATGTTTCTCAACATGTCTTTGATTTTGACTTAAAGTGACATTGAAGTCTCAAGATCAAGTGAAAAGAAAAGAGACTCCTATTTGAATTAATCATGTAGCCTCCTCGATTTATTCTTCAAAGAAGTAAACTCCACACTGACACAGGGCAATTTTAGTACCTCTTTCTTGCCCTGTAAAAGTAAATATTTTATAGATAACGGTGGTGATGCGTTTGGTCAGGTGGTAGCTCAAAACAAGCTCTCAGAAGCAAATCATCTTACAATGTGTGTGCTGAGTTGCTGCAATCCTGTTTTGCAGTTCTGCCAGTGACCCTGAATTCCTAGTTTTGGTGGATGAAGGTGATTTCTTTACAGAGCTTCAGCTCAAACAATTAACATGATTGGATGATATGTAAAGAAGGTTCTCCTGCCGTGCAAAGTAAAAAGATAGCCTTAACTTTCTGGTCAGATCTACCTGAAGTTCAGACTTTTCCTTTTGACCGTGACTTTCAGTCTCCAGCACTCAGTTTTGAACAGCTTTGGGCACCCAAGGGAGAGCCAGGAAAGGGATGATAACATAAATTATTTTATTTGATGGCTCAACTGGCTGCAGCTTGGGGAAATGGGCAGTCTTGGCTAAGTTACATTAGTACCAAAATTGCAGACAGAGTGGGAAACCTAACAGGTGCAGGAGCCTCTGAGGATCTAACCATCTTCTCACTCCACTTGTATTGTGGTTTAGCCACCATCGTACCTGGAGACAGGAACAGAATGAGTAGCTACTAGAGATCCCTTTCCAGACCTATCATTCTGTGTGTATGCACAGAGGTATTCTGTTCTGAGACACACCTCTGTTTTCAGGCAGTCCAATGTTTACAATGTCATTTGAAGCACTCTAGATCTTAGTGAATTCACCTCTTGTGCTTGTTAAGGTCCGTGGATAACCCTTAAACTTATCAAAAACACACGATCCCTGCATAAATGACACTATGGTAATAACAGTGAGCCAGAAGGCTAAAAATGTGGCATAAACATTAGCTAAAAAGAGTAATTTTATTTGTATTATATAGCAAATCTGACTGCATTTGATGTATTTTTTTTAAAAAATGCAATATCCAGGATATTCGGTAGATAGACTTAAAAAAAGGCTTACATAGCAAATTAATATCTATCTCAGCTTCTAATTTTATTCTTTCATGTTGAAGCAATATAATAATAATAGAAGTAGTGGGACTCAAGAGCTCACAATTAAATTGCAATTCATTTAATGCTATATATTGGTCAAGTGTTTCATGCTACTGGTTTCATATTCATTTCAGTATGCTGTTGTAGAAGAGAAAGTGCCAACACAGCTGGTTTTGTAGGAGCAGACTTCCCTGCCTTTTTCATTCTCTATCCTTCTCAGTCCCCTCTTCTAACAGGTTATCTGTCAGTCTTTCCTGTTATACCCACCACACTACAATTCTTCTCCAGGTTCAAAAGGCAACAACTAAATTGCCTGCATGAAGAACCTTTCCTTCATTTGACCATTTTCCTTCAACACTGTGACATGCTAAATAAGCTCACACATAAAGATGTGTTTCTTGTTTTTGATGACATTGTTGTACCAGCCAAGATAGTGCTTTCTGGTTGACCTCTAATGCCCTTCTCTTGGCTGGGAAGACTACAGCAGCTTGTTCAAGTCCCTTTCTAAGGTTATAACTGACAGCTAAGTTCATCTATCTATAAGTAGACAGGTTCTTTTAAAAAATATAGTACTCATCATTTTCTTGTCCTGCAAAAATAGACTATACTATACTCTAGAAACCAAATATTTACTCAATCCTAGGGTGTATTAGGGTGTATCATATTAAAACCCAATTTGTGAGTTTTTCTTTCTCTGTAGCCTAGAGACAAGTACTTTCAGCATTTCTGGATTTTGACAATATCCCCTATGCCTTATTTGATCAAGTACTCTTTGCCAATATTAGTAAAGATGATAAATACAGCTTTAGAAATAATTATGTTTTCTTAGGCGGGCCTTTCCTTCTTTTTCAAAAGAAAATTAGCAGGTTTGAAACCTTATGAAAAACAAAAGTACCAAAATAGGAACTTCAGGGCTCTTGGTCTGCTCAAATGACTTCATGCCCTACTTCTGCCCAAGCCTTCTGTGACTACCATCCATACCCCTCTCTAATTTGTTGGCCTATTGCACTTCATTCAATTTTTCTTAATATCTGCCTTGCTCCTACAAAAATGTAAGGCTTTCTACAAGACAATATCCTAATGCTGTACTAAAAGAGTAGGTAAATGCACTAGAACTAAGAAAATGCCATGAACACAGGAATCACATGTGTGTGGATCTCTGCCATCTCTCTAGATTAAATAACAGAACTAAGCACATAGTAGGTGCACAATAAATGCTTAAGGCAAAGGAAAAGTCAAAATTTGGAACATTTTGACACAGCGTCAATTGCAACTTGAGGATGTAATTTAGCTCTAGCTTGTGGCTGCCAATATAAGAGGGTGATTGATGTATTACTGAGCTCTTATTATCTAGGAAGAGAAAGTGCACCACCAGCTCCTTGAAAAAAGCAATATTTTTTTCTAGCACTCAATTCTAAGAGTAATTACATGGTTCTTTATATGAGGAACACTGGACAAAATAATGGACACAGTCTCCAATAACAGTTTTACAAAAGATGCAGAAACACTTTTCCTAACACTATTTCCTACATATTGATCCTCGATTAAAGCCAAAGCAAAATATTAAGTCACATTTCAGAAAATGTGTTTTTTCAGGAAGCAAAATGTATTTATTCAACAGTTATTTTGACATAAACTGAGTGATAGGGTGACTATACATTTTTGTTTGTCCTAGGAAGTCCCAGTTTACATCCCCTGTCTTGGTGTCAATTGAGCCTCCTTTCTCTTGCAAACATTTCCTGGTTTTAATAATAAATCATATTTCCAACCTACATATGAGGGTATCTGTATATGAAGATGACTAAGATAGGGTTGTTTTCCTAAAGGAGGGGAGGGTTTACTAGCAGAGGCAATAACTGGCTAATATATTAAATGTGATGAGTTCTATGAATATGTACAAAGAAGGAAAAACAACTACTGAAAAGTGTTGGCAAAAGCTTGGTAAAAGAGGTGATGTTTGGCCTCAGCAAGTACCCTAGATTGAAAGTTTTCCCATGAGAGCAGGGATCTTGTTAGTTCATCAGCATGTTCTCAGAACCTAGCTAACAGGCACTCGAAAATACTTGTCAAATGAACAAATGACTTTATTTTAAGCATCCAACTAATGTTGTCCAGAAGGTAGCTTTCCAAGAGAGGATCAGAGCTTAGGCAATCTCTAAAAGGATAAATATAAGCATGTTCTGTAGAGCATCTCACTCTCAAACATTAGTTGCCCCTCCTAGAATTTTTGTAGCATTAGTGAAAAATGTAAAGTGGAAACCATTAGTGAGCATCAAATTTCAAATCTGTGATGGAGCTGCACTTGACATTTGTTTACTCCTGGAAATGCTTTCTTCCCTTGGCTTCTGGAACCTCAGACTCTTGGCTCTTTTTATGCTTTACTGGATGATCCTTCCCATTTTTCTTGGAAAATGAATGGAAAATAATAGTTACCCTCTCACAACACCCCTGTCTCCTGTCCAGTGGAAGTTCAGCTTCTGTATTTTCAATGCTGTGATCGTTGGTTTTGCTCTCCAGGGAATATAGTGCCTTAGAGGCCCTGTCTCTTCATCTTGAAGATCCCCTGGTCCTAGGGTCTGTATTATCCACAAGCCTCCTTTATCACATCGTCATGACCCTCACTGGAATCAGTCTCTCTGAACTGTTTTCTTCCTCCTCCCGATGTCTCAATCCCCTCTCTATATAATAGAATAATAAAAATAATAATAAGAAAATTATTATTTTCTTTCTCATTTTTCTCATCATTCTGACCAATAGACATTGGGGTGCTCAGAAACAGACTAAAGGCCTCTTCTTTTCTCTATCACACTTTCTCTGTTGGAACCCTTATTTAGGCTCATGGTTTTAAATAAATCTGTATGGTGATGAGTTCCAAATTCATATTTTCATGTATCTCCTGAATTCTAGACTCATGTCCAACAGCTACTCAGTATCTCTACTTAGATGTCTAATTGCGTATTAGTTTCCTATTGCTGCTGTCACAAATTACCACAAAGTCACGGACTTGTAACAACACAATTTGTGTGTGTGTATGTGTTTGTGTGTTTTGAGACAGGGTCTCAGTCTGTCACCAAGCCTGGAGTGCACTGGCATGATCTTGGCTCCCGGCAGCTTTGGCCTTCCAGGCTCCAGAAATCCTCCCCACCTCAGTCTCCTGAGTAGCTGTGACTACAGGTGCACCACCACGCCCAGCTAATTTTTTTGTGTTTTTGTAGAGACAAAGTCTCGCCATGTTGCCCAGGCTGGTCTCGAACTTTTGGGCTCAGGCGATCTGCCCACTTTAGCCTCCTAAAGTGCTAGGATTATAGGCATGAGCCACTGTGCCTGGCGTAAAAATTTATTCTCTAATAGTTCTGGAGGTTGTAAGTCCGCAATAAGCCTTGTAGGGCTAAAATCAAGGTGCTGGTAGAGCTGGTTCCTCCTGGAACTCCTCTCTTGCTTATACACCCAAAATACAATCTATCAACAAATCTTGTTGGCTCTGTTTTCAACATAGACCTACTCTCTGACAACTTCCCATCAGTTCCACTGTTCTGACTCAGTCCAAGCGACCACCAGCTTTCACCTGGAGCACTGCAGTAGCATCCTGTCTCCCTATTTCAGCCCTTGCCATCCTTCAGCCTATTTAAAAAAATGGGAGAAATGATTTTGGTCAGGTAGAATCTGAGGGCAAGAGTTGAGTTATTATTTATTTGGCTTTATGACTAAAGAAGCCTCAAATTGTCTACAGAAAATGGAATTGAACCTCAAAAAAGGCTGAACAAGTTAGCCACAAAACTGTCTCTATCCAATTACATCAGCTGACTTATTGAAGGAAAGGTGGTGCATTCAATGGCTTTAGGAACTGGTGGCAACAATAGCCCTGGAGAAAGGAGAGAGGGGATTGAGACATCGGGAGGAGGAAGAAAACAGTTCAGAGAGACTGATTCCAGTGAGGGTCATGACGATGTGATAAAGGAGGCTTGTGGATAACACAGACCCTAGGACCAGGGGATCTTCAAGATGAAGAGACAGAGCCTCTATGGGCACTATATTCCCTGGAGAGCAAAACCAACAATCACAGCACTGAAAGCATAGAAGCTGAACTTCCACTGGACAGGAGACAGGGGTGTTGTGAGAGGGTAACTATTATTTTCCATTCAGATGGAGCATTTATATGAAGAAAACTCCATGCCTATGGCTGTCTGTAGACTTCTCCCCTGAACTCTACACTTAAAACATTTTGTTATTTCAATAAATTTAGGGGTACAGTGTTTTTTTGGTTACATGGATGCATTGTATAGCAGTGAAGCCTGGGATTTTGGTGCACCCATAACCTGAGTAGTATACATTATACCCAATAGGTAGTTTTTCATCCTTCATTCACCTGCCACTCTCCCCCTTTCTAAGTCTCCAATATCCATTATACCACCCTGCATATCTTTGCATACCCATGACTTAGCTCCAACTTATAAGTGAGGACAGGTGGTATTTGGTTTTCCATTCCTGAATTACTTCACTTAGAATAATGGCATCCAGTTCCATCCAAGTTGCTGCAGAAGATATGATTTCACTCTTTTATGGCTGAGTAGTATTCCATGGTGTATATGTACCACATTTTCTTTATCCACTCATCTATTGATAGACATTTAGGTTTATTCCATATCTTTGCAATTGTGAAACATGCTGTGATAAATGTACATGTGCAGGTGTCTTTTTGATATAATGACTTCTTTTCCTCTGGGCAGATACCTAGTAGTGGGATTGCTGGATAGAATGGTAGATATGCTTTTAGTTCTTGGAGAAATCTCCACACTGTTTTCCATAGAGGCTATACTAATTTACATTCCCACCAGCAGTGTATGAGTTCCCTTTTTACCACATCCATGACAACATCTATTGTTTTTTGATTTTTTAATAATGGCCATTCTCGCAGGGGTAAGGTGGTATCTCACTGTGGTTTTTATTTGCATTTCTCTGATGACTAGTGATGTTGGACATTTTTTCATATGTTTGATGTTGGCCATTTGTATATCTTCTTTTGAGAAATGTCAATTCATTGAACTCTATACTTTTTGCCAAGCTGCCTACTAGACCTCGCCACATGAAAGTCTGATATCTTAAACTTAACATGTTCAAACCTGTACTCCTTACCTCCCCCTTTCCCCCCTGCCTAACTCCCCTCATTTCAGTTGTTTGGGCCCCAAACTGTCAGGTTACACTTGACTCCTCTATTTCTCTCATACTCCATATGCAATCCACCATCAGATCCCGTTGGCTCCTTCCTTAAAATATTATCTGCAGCCTGACAACGTGCTATGTCTTCCACAGCTATCATCTTGTTCCAAACTACCCTCTTGTCTTGCCTAGACTATTATTTTTCTTCCATTCTGGTTCCCCTTTAGTCTATTCTCAACGAAACAGCCAGAATGATTATTTTAGAAAGTTAATTCAGCTCATGTTTCTCCTATGCTCAAAAGCCTCCCATAGTTCCAATCTCACTCAGAGAAAATGGTCCACGGGGCTTGACTCTGCCTGGGCTTCTTTACATTGACTTCTTGTCCTACTGCTTTCCTTTCACTGCTCCATTTCAAGCACATTGGCTTCCTCCCTATCCCCTGAACGTCAAGCATGGTCTCCAGCAGCACCTTTGGAACAACTCTCCACCTTCCCTAGAATGCCCTCCTCCAGATATCCTCTCCTCTTCATCCTTTCTGGTCTTAACCAAATATTACCACCTCCATAAAGTCTGTCTCGTTCCTCTCTATCAAAAATTAAAACAGCCCCCTCCTCATGTACCCTGTCTCTGCTCTGTCTTATTTTTCTCCTTAGCAGTTATTTTCATCTAACATACAATTTTACTTATTTATCCAATTTATTATCAGTCTTGATTCACTAGAATGAAAGCAAGATGTGGGCAGACCTCAAAACACTGCCTGACACTTAGTAGGCTCTCAGTAAACATGTGCTGAGTGAATGAATAAATATATGCATGTATGTGTGTGTTTAAACACATATGTGTGTATATTTGTATATGTGAACCCATGCGAGCATGTAACTAGATGCCATTTTGGATGATGGTGGTGGTGGTGAAGATAATGATGATGTTGATGATGATGCTGCTCGTGTTGGTGATAAAATAACATCAGTTTTTCAGAATCTGTTTTCCTGTTTTGCTTTTTAAAAAAATTTTCTCAAGAAAACCTACCGTTCCACAATTAAAGTTATTAGCTGAATCTTTACTGTGTATGTTATGAAGCACTTAATAATATACAAAAGTTTGCAACATCCATTATAAGTGCTAAAAACAAATACTTTCCAGAAGGATACATAGAGTGATAGTGATTTTTTTTTAAGTGGCCATAAATTATCAAAATACAAGTGAAACTTCAAAGGTCCCTTCAATAATGGAATGAGATGCTCTTATTTTGGAAGCGAGGTGGTAAAAGTCTGCTCCTTCTTAGGTGAAAACAGGGCTGAATATATTCATCATAATTTCGCTATCAAAGATGAGACTCTGCCATATGTCAGATTCACCAAAATAACATGGCCATCACTCAGGAGGAAAAGGGGATGAGCAACAGTAACTGAACTGACAACATAGAATTTTAAAAATATTAAATATATAATATTTAAAACTGTATCTTTGTTGTGCTAAAGTTAGCACATCATGAGGCTTACAATGCATGTGTAATCAGTAAGACTCAATTACAGTAACTAATAAATGTGTCCTGGGACTACTTAGACCTTTAACAATCGCTTCACATACTTTGTAAGTTTTAAAGTATTCAGGCAAGATGAGGAAAATAATAAACAGATGAGGCAATTTAGCCTTGAGAAGAGTTAACATAATTTAATGGGTATAGTTTAGATAAAAAGAGGCTAAGGAATTACAGCAATTACTGAAAAAATCCAAATAGGTACCTGTATTGAACTAAGGGAGGCGAAGAAAAACAATTTCCTTCATCTGAGAATAGTAATAAGTAGCAGCAATAATCACCCAAAGGTAGAAGAGGAAAATAGCTATGGTAGAAAATAGCATCAAATATGTCGGGAAAAATGATCATTCTGAGGAGCCATGTAAGGACCACTGATGGGATACTGAACACTAGAAATCCTCAAGATGTGTTGAATAAAAAGCATTAATAAGGCACTCAGACCTCTCCTCCAGTTTCTCTTTGGATATCTGTGTTCTCCTTCAAGGGCATTATTGGTGTTTAAAGGATGTGCAAGTGACTAGGGTAACCATGCTGAAAAGGTCGCCAGTCTCAGAGCGGGGTGGACACTACGATCCCCACCTCTATCGTGATTGCCACTGGGGAGCAAAAGGAGGTGATGTACAAGTGCCAATGCCATTTGATGCACTTCTCAGCCATAAGGTAAATAATATTAGGCAAATTACTTAATTACTCTGAGCCTCAGTTTACTCATTTGTAAAATGGGAATAATAGTTGTTTTGCAGGTTTATTCTAAGGCAGGAAGTCCTACTCTGGGGTCCTCTGAGGGTTGATACCCTTGGAGGAGTTCTGTAAATTTGAATGGGAAAAAATTACATCTTTATTTTTTACTAACCTCTAAGTAAAATTTAGAATTTCCTTTAATTATGAATGTAAGCGACAAACTTCAGTCGTATTAGCAGAACCTGTCGCTTTGTTGCCGGTAGAAATCATTGATCTTTTCATGTCACATTAGACTTGTGGCAGAAATCTCAAAGTATTCTTTATGTTCATCATTGCTTTGATATCATAGTCATAATTAAATAATCCTTCAAGATCTTGTTTAATTCATTTGGAAAACCACATATATAACTATATCATGAATTTAGCTTAAAATTTTTGCTAACTATATTTTAATAAAATTCATATCCTTGTAGTACTATGCATTTTATTTTATGCATTCAAAAATATTATTTGAAAAGAGGTCCATAGGTTTTACCAGATTGCCAAAATAGTCCGTGGCACAGCAATGGTCAAGAACCTCTGTTGGGCAAATGGTAGCTTTATTATTAAGGTAATAATGGTGATGATGATCATCATTCATAGTGTTATTATTGTTAAACTCAATGAAATTAATTTGCCCTGGACATGTGGGTTGGAGTACTGGTTCTGTCACATAATAGCTAAATGACCCTGGCAACCATTAATCTCACTGAGCTTCATATCCTCATCAAAAAGAAAGACCTATTTAATAGGGTTGTTCTGAGGATTATATAAATTTAATATATTTATTCAAAGGGCTATAATATACCAAGCTATTCTGTTCTCTTGAGACATTGTTATTACCAACAAAAGTGACTAATAAGTAGAGTAACCATTACTTAAGTTGTTATGTAGGCCAGGACACGTTTAAGAGTGAAAGGGGATTCTATTAATGATTATGTCAGGACAATGGGTAGAAGCTGGACTCTCAAGCAAATCAGGAAGAAAAGCCTACTTAAGCACAATTTTTCTGATGTTTTTGAAATGGGGCCTTGCTATGTTGCTCAGGCCGATCACAAATCCTGGGCTCATGCAAACCTTCTTCCTCAGCCTCCCAGGTAGCTGGGATTACAGGTGTGCGCCACCACGTCTGGCTTATTTTTCTGATTTTTTGCATCTCCTATTTCTGCCACTATAAAATTCAAAAGATAAACTACCATACTTCCCTAAATGTAAGAATCACAGTCTTCTCCTTTATTAACATTTTGGAAATTGGAATGTATCTTGTTATTGATGCATTCTATAAGAAACTTTCCAAATTCTAGGCAAAGAAACAAACATATTCATTGTATTGTATTCATATATTCATTGTCATTGTTTGTCCACATGCAAACTTCATCAGCAAACTTCATCACACAGAAAGGGCCCTGGATAATGTATTTTATACTTCACTTATTTACACTGGTATCAACACAGATCATTAAATTTTAAATTACAGTACATAATTATTGATTAAAATTCTTCATTATATTTTGATGTACACAGAAGATTGATTTTCATGTGTGAGGCAAAACAATGAAAAACAATAGAAATCGTCCAGTCTTCAGAACAGACTCTAGAGTGTTCAAGGTGAGCAAAGACTGGTGTAGCCAGCCATGAATCATGGAGACCTCCCACTCAGGTACTGAGCAATTTGCCAAAAGCTCCCTTAGAGTTTCAGGAGAAGCTATATGGCTTATAGAAATATTAAAATTAAAAATAAAGTATAAAAATCTTAGCCAAATTGAAAGTACAGAGGACACATGTGTCCAATATGCCTTGTAATAGGCTGTCAACCACAAGGTACGGGTGACACAGAGTGGCCTGGCACCCTAATGCCAATGCTTCACTGCTAATGACCAAAGGGTTCAGAGACATCTGCAGACTCTGGATTGAAGGTATTTTAGACAGATTGATTCTAAAAACAAAAGTGTTGGGCATTATATGATAATGTCAGTTTAAAAAACGCTGTGTATTTAATGTAGTTTTATTTTTCCCAAAAATTTGTTTTAGCTTTAATCGCACTGCTAACAATTGACGATCCTGAAATCGAAATGGAGAAATGAATACCTTCTAACACATCTCAATGTGTCACTATTGAGTTTCCACTCCTCTTCCTCAAGTTCTACTATTTTCTAGTTTAAATTTGAGAATACAATTATTTGACATTCGGTTGTCCTAACTGGGGAGCTGTCAATGGTGGTGGTATTTTAAAAACAAAAGTAAGTTTATTTCACTGTTATTCATACTCTGATTGCTTTGAACCACGTTTGAGAAGAGCAGTACAAGCCAGACTGTCGCAGCTGCTGGCAGCTCTGCCCTTTGACATCCTTTGAGTCTCCTTGTCAGTAATAATATACTCACATAAATATCGCTGTCCTATTTTAATGGTAAAATATCTGCTAAAAGAAGGAGGTGTATTATACACACAAATTTAAAAGGCATTTTTCACCTAATCAGAGTAGTCATAAGAAAAAAGCACTTCACTCCACTTGAAAATTTCAATATTAAAGTCCAGAATTGCTGGTTCTTATAGAGACGATGCTAATTTACGACTTCACACATGTCACTTCCATATAATGAAATAATTAGCTGGGAAATTATATTTGCATTCTCAACACTTTTGTACAATAGGAATGTCAGTATAATTAGGCATTAACTACAATTTCAGAGAACTGAAGGTAGCAGCTTTGTGTACAAGTGAATATCTTTTTCCTTTCATTTGCTCCATTCTTATCTTGGTGATTCAGAAAAAGATGTTTAAACAGAGCCTTTCAATGAAAGCCATCACAAAAGTGTGCCATATTAAGGTAATTGCCTACAAGATGAGAAGACAGACACCTTTCTGCCAAATTCTTTGGAAACCAATGGGCTTCATGCCTTAGGCACCAACAATTTGTTAAATTCTGAATATGCCCTTCATTCTAATTTTCCGTTCCACCTCTGCTGTATTAGGCTTTGGCGGCTTGAGCTCTCTAAGGGCAGCTCCTGATCACAGCCACCTTTCATTGAAGAAGAACAAACACCAATCCGTTCTGGCAGGTGCGGTTTTCCAATACACTCAGAAAACAGTTTGGGAAAGAAAGTATTAACAAACTGAGCTCTCAACTGTGAAGAAAAGAACATGCTAAAGGTTACAAATAATTTTATCTCCTGAATAAGGGCAGAATGAATTAGAGTCCACTTTTTTAGAAACTAAAACATAAAGCGTTAAATTATTTGTGCTTTGAGTTTAGTTTGCAAGTAATATTTAAATTTCTCTTTTGCAATTCAGAACTCTTCCCATCTCCCAATCATTTATCCTTCTTTAGTGCTTTATGCAAGAACTACTAAGGCAAGTGGGATTAAGGGACTTTAACGTTTGGAGACCTACAGCTACTTTCTTTTATAATTGCTCCCCCAATCTTCTAAATTGTATCCTTCAATGAAGAAATCACTAAGTGGACCCGGCCAGGGATATTCTCATTGTCTGATAGTGTTAAAAAATACTGACACACGTAAAATCTCTATCCTTGGAGATCTTTAAATATAGCACAGGTAGGGGTCCATTCTGCTGTATCCCTGTCCTTGGTTCGTTGGGAATGGGTATCCTGAAAGAAGAAAGCCAGACTTGATTTTTGGAGGGTCTTCACATACAGAGCGTCTAAGCTCTATACACACGGGAAAGATACATGAACAGACATATATACACATTATTTCCATCTCTCAAAGGTTACGGTTCTATTCTCACTTTTATTTGAAGATGAAGGCAGTGGGAAATGTCCTAGGGTGGTATCTTTGGGTGCCTCTGCTCTGAATGCAGTCTTTCAAATAGTGAAATGATTTTAACATTTATTATTATTAGAATGAGGTTTTCGTATCATTAAAAGATCTCTTTGAACTTTTTAATTTTTCTGTATTGTTTTAGCTAAAACTTTACCTAGAAAATGCCCCAAACTAAAGGAAAATTACACGGATGACTGAAGTGTTGTTGGTTATTTTTTTAAAACTCATGGTAGCAGGATTTATAGTTAACTTCATGAACAAATACAAATATTTATTTTTATACCAAGAAAGTATGAATACAAACCATTGAGAATTACTAGTGACAACTGATGTCTGCATGGTTACACAATATCCTTTGGCCATTGTATAGAATTGATACCATGCTATATGTGTTTTAAACTAAGCACCTTGAAGCAACTTCTCCTTTCATCTATTTATATGTTACGGATTATCCAGTATTCCTAAATATACTGCTGTGTATGTCCTTCATTTTATGACAAGTTAGTAGGTATCTACATTTACGAAGATGACAGAGAAGTACGTGGTTATAGAAGTCATGGCTGAAGTCCAAGTTCAGACTCTGTGCCTTATGGGCTATGCTATGCAACCTTGGGTACATTCTTCACTTCTTTGAGCTTCTGTTTCTTCATGTGTGAAATATGGAAAACAGTACATGGTCTGGCAACCACCAGGGTCATTACTGTCATCAATGACTTGATGTCCATGAAAGCGTAATTTATAAATGATCACATAGATGCAAGAGATTATAATGCCATCTTTTAAATGCTAAGAACTTGTTACATATTTATTTGGGAAATGGGACCTTTCAAAATTCTTGACGCTTTCTTTTCTCTCTGTAAATCTATCTAAAAAAGTCTCTAGTACTGAATTTTCAGATCTAATAAAAGGAACGAATTACTTTCCCTTACGTGAAAAAAATGGGCAATTTTCACAAAGCACTTTTCTGTCTGTCTACTATTATGTTCCTTTCCCTTTGACCTTTCCTAATTCAAATGACAAAACAGTTTGATTGCCTCTCATTTGGCTCTGTGAGGTATAATAAAGTATTTTCCAGAGCTTTGGAGGGGAAAAAACGTCCAGCTATGGCAGTGAGGGCGAACGGATGCCGTACATTCTTCCAGTCCTCAGTTACTACCTGGAGAGTTGCCTGAAACACATCTATAAATACGGCACTGCCTCTGGTTTCATGGGGGAGGGAGTGCATCTGATTGGATGAGTTTTATTAAATGAAACTATAGGAATCTGTAAAAGCAAGTTACACTCCCGTTTTAACTAGTAACAGAAATTCTGTTTAATCTTAAATAAATCATGTGATGAAACCACTTTAAACCTTTGTTGAAAGACCTTGTTAAGCTCCCTAAATTTGAATTGTTGTTTATACATGTTTTGCTGTGTAGGGTATAAAACTCTTTAGAAATGGATTTTGAGAAACTCTCCTTTAAGACAACCCTGAAACCAAAACAGTTTAGACAAACTGCTGGTTGCTAGGGGCAACCTCAGCTTCTAGAATGAATAATTACAAATGTAGGACAAGCATTTGATGAGAGAACACAAGAGAGAGGTCTTCTGAAAATAAAAAAACAAGTTCTGATCTTCTGCTTAGGAAATAATAAAGTATATCTTTGTGTTTTTTACACACATAAGTGAGTCAGCAGGAAATATGGATGTGACCCAATTGGATAAGTAAATCAGAAAGCTAGACCAAGACCAGCCTCTCAGGGCACACATGGTATCTTTCAGACACCACAGGATTTGGTTAAAACACTCAGGAATGATCAAGTAAGATAAGTAGCAGAAAGAAAGACAAAAGCACACAGTTTGCACTCACAACTATGTCTAACAATTCTGGGGCTCAGTTCCCTGCCTGATCTTCAGCCCTTAAAGTAACATAGTTTGGGTACCACCCACCCTGGCTTCTGGACACTGCTTCTCAAAGTACAAAGTGGATGCACCAGCCAGGAGCTGCTTTCCGGCATTGGCCTTGCAAACAGCCCTGCCAGTGTTTCTGCCCATGCACTCCTCAAGCTGTCTTAGAGAGACCATTCTTTGATGTTTACGTGTTATTGTCATGGAAGCACAGAAAACCACCGTAACCAGAAGTAGAAGATGAACTTTCAGAAGGACTACTGAATACCCAAAGACCTAATGATCTTTGGGTCACTTGGGAAGAGCCTCTCTCCCAGAAAATAATTCAGGTTTAAAAAAGAAATAACTGTAAGCAAACCAATGGACAAAACTAGGATGTGGTTAAACAGTGAAATTCCCAAAACGTATTGGAATGTTCATTTCTCTAAAAGACCCTTCTATATGTGTAAACATTTAAAATAGATACCCTTTAAAATATATTTTCCAGTACACATTTAGCTATCTTTATAAAGGGTTCTGTTCTTGCTTTTAGAAATACTGGGGAAGTATGTTAACCTCTTCCTCCAACAAGGTAATTATGCCTGTTGTGTGGCTGAGTGGGATATAACTAAGGCACCAGACTGATCTGGTGATGGTGTGTTCTGTTGGCCAAATACCTACAGGGAAACAACTGCAACCTCGTAAATGCTAAGCTTTCAAACAGTCCTATTATTAGCCTTCCAAGACACAATCTCTAAACATTAGAATTCCACTATGTGCTACAAATCTCTTTCACTAAAAGCTGCGATCATGATATAAGAAAAGGCTTCAGAAGAAAGTTTTCTAAACTTCTGCCTTGTAATAGTGTAGAACAGGTGTCAGTAAACTATCTGACCTGCCTTCATTCTTTTTTTTTTTTTTTTGTAAATACGGCTTCGTTGGAACACAGCCATGCTCATTTGTCTAGTATTGCTCATGACTGCCTACAATGACAGAGTTGAGTAGAGAAACCATATGACCTGCAGTCCTAAAATCTTTACTATCCGGACCTTAAAAAGAAAAAGTTTGCCAACCCCTGATTTAGAAAACAAAAGGGCAGAAGACAACTTCCAGCAAATTAAAATAGTGCTGGTGATTGAAAAGTGGTCTGCTGACTCTGTAACTTAGTAAGGCTCCAGTACATGTAATGAGGTAATTTAGTCCCAAAGACTCTGACCCATGCAGTTCACTTGTGAGCCCAAGGCATGCTGCCTCAGTTCAGATTTGTGCATCCTGGTGTGCCAAGTTGATTTCCTCAGGAAGTTCATGCACTAGATATGCTATGGGTCCTTCTGGGTCAGGTCATGACCTAGTTAGGAGTAGGGAGGCACTGAGGCAGAAACTATTTGTGCCAGAAGGCACTCTCCTGTAAGCTGGTAAAACAGAATGGACACAAGCTGAAGCCATTCTTCACGGTTTCAGGAGGGGAGAATAAATGCCGGCCAAATAATTGACAAGAAACCTTAGCATTCTGGCACAACATTCTTAGGAGTAACTTTAAAAGGCAATTGTTTTACTTGAGTTACTAATGGGAGCAGAGAAGTTGGGATATTTTTCTTTTCTTTAGAGGTACTGGGCTAAAACCAACACTCAAGTCAAACTTTACTATAATCTGAAACCGTAAGGCATTAAATTAAAAAAAATTATCTCAGAATGGTAGACAAGGTCTTGCTCTCCCAGAAACATGAAAAAATTCCATTCTAGTTGTCATAGTCTTTTTACTTTAAACTATTTTCTCTTATATAGAAAAATATAATAAAAGGCAGTTAAGAAGGACTCCTTCTAAACAGGGATAAAGGAGAGATGAGTTGAAACCTACTCATGTTTATTCTCAAGGTGGTATATGATTCTCCTAGTATCAAAGGGGATATTTTGATAGCTATGCCTAGACTGGCATACACTGATACATAATTACCATATGTATATAAGATTCAGAAGTCCCATAGTCATAATGGAATTCTACACAGGAGAAAGCAAACTCAAAAGACAATCCTTTCCTTTTTTTTCAAAAATAAAATCCACAAATTCTAATAAGACCCTTAAGAGCTCCCAGGTGTGCAGTATAAATTATGTGAATATAGGAATTATAAGGGCTCCAGACCAAGAATACACTGAGACAAATGAAATTTAAACCAATTTTTTGATGTGCTTGACAGACTAATGCAATATCTAGGCACTGAAAGAAAAACACAGAATGCATAAAGGCCCAGCAGTAATGATTGAGACAATAACCTCTGATTAGTAGGTCTATACTGCACGGAATATTAAAGATATAAGAAAGGCTGTGCTGGAGACATAGTCCAGACACAATTATGCTGAATGAGTACATCAGCTCTATTATTTTTATAACCAGAGCTCAACATAAGTACAATACCCTTACTCTAGCAGTGGCACTCTATCTAAATTAGCATCATATAGAGGAAATAGAGTTGGTAAAATAAAAATGCCAAAGAAATGCATTTGCCCAGATAGCACGAAGAAGTCTCAAAAGCATTTCTAACATATTCTTTTATTTTAGAGTGAAACATGAAACCTAATGCAGGTTGGGAAGCTGGCAAGAACTTCACTGCTAAAAGAAGCTAACACTTTTGTATATTTCTATACATAAAGAGGAATTTTTGTTCCTCAGTATGACAAAACAGGAAATTCTGAGGAAGTATTCAATTTTGCTTTTTCTATTTTAGAGTTGGCTAGAGTTCAGATAAATTCATGTATTTAGAATGACCATATATCCCATCCCTCATTTAATAAAGCCTATTTAAAATATTGCCCTTATTAATGACTACCAGAACACAACAGTGTTCCTATCCCTGTAATTCAATTGCCAGAAGTTTGTGCAATAAATCAGGAAAAGGTTAAAATATTTTTCATGCCAGAATAAGACATATCAATCTATTTTATTTGATTACCTTGTGTAATGAGGCTTTCTCAAGGCCAGATTACCTTACTCATTATAATTATGCCAGATCATATTTTTGCTTAAAATGGAAAAGATTAAAAAATGCCAGAAATCCAGTTGAAGCTAGGTATGTTTTTTCTCTTTTGTCCATTTCAGGATATGAGAAATGACATCCTGTTCTCTTTCCAAGAGAAGAGAAGAGAAGAGAAAAGAGAAGAGGAGCAACATTACTCTCATGAAAAGCAGATTAGGCAAATGGTATCTGGACAACCCTCACTTTATTCACTGATTTGAAAATTCAGTAAAATCATCTATAATATTTTCAAATTTCAAAGTCAAATTCCACTCCCATAAAGAAACTCTTATTCACTAGAGTGCAATAATATGCTTCCCTATGTGGTAAAGTTTCCTTTTAAGTGAATACCAGCTGAATTTAACCAATAGAATTCGTATTTTTTAAAAATATAATTTATCAATAAAGAATAACATAAAGGCATTTTCTGGACTTTTCCCCTCTCCCTAGAATAACCTCTTTTCTGGGCATAAAAGACAAATCTTCCTCCTCATGCCCTTTGAGGGAATTGTCCTCCCCTTTGGGCTCCAGTTGAGTTTCAACAGCCCCCATGTGTTCCCGGGAGTCGGCAGTGGTTACGAGCAGGACAGTATTTCTATGTCCTCCTCTTGCCAAGATGTTTCTCTAAATTGAAATAAGGTCCCTCCAACCATTAACAGCCCCACAAACCTCATGCGGGGTAAAAACGCCTTTGGTCTCCCTTAAATCATAAAGCAGAACACCGGAACGAAGATAATCTTAAGAGGCCACGCGGTGGCTCACGCCTGTAATCCCAGCACTTTGGGAGGCTAAGGCGGGCGGATAATGAGGTCGGGAGATCGAGACCATCCTAGCTAACACAGTGAAATCCCGTCTCTACTAAAAATACAAAAAATTAGCTGGGCGTGGTGGTGGGCGCCTGTAGTCCCAGCTACTCGGGAGGCTGAGTCAGGAGAATGGTGTGAACCCGGGAGGCGGAGCTTGCAGTGGGCGGCGATCCCGCCACTGTACTCCAGCCTGGGCGACAGAGCAAGAGTCCATCTCAAAAACAAAACAAATCAAATAAACAAACAAACAAAAGTCTTAAAGCAAGAAGAAGCAGGGAGGGCAAAAGAATAGTGGCCATGAGAAGTGGAGTCAGGACTTTTCTTGTAACTCTTCAGAACTGTACTTTGAAAAATATAAACACATGACACCTATAAGAATGGCTAAAAATATAAAGGCTAATGATACCACAAACTGGGAAAGATGGGGAGCAACTAGGACTCCCACATGTTGTTGGTGGAAATGAAAAATGGTACAACTTCCCACCTCTTCAGCAGTTTCTGGTAAAGTTAAACATCACCTACCATATGACCCAGCAATTATACTCCTAGAAAATAAAATAAATGCATAGGTCCACTGAGAGATTTGTACATAAATGGTCATGGTAACTTTATAATAGCTAAAACTGGAAACAACTCAAATGTCCATCAACAGAATATTCTTGCTTTATTCGTGCTGGATAATAAAGAGACTGTGGTATATTCACACAATAGAAAACTACTCAGTAATAGAAAGGGATGGCTGGGGGCGGTGGCTCACACCTGGAATCCCAGCACTTTGGGAAGCAGAGGCAGGTGAATCACGAGGTCAAGAGATCGAGACCATCTTGACCAACATGGTGAAACCTTGTCTCTACTAAAAATTAGCCGGGCATGGTGGCACATGCCTGTAGTCTCAGCTACTTGGGAGGCTGAAGCAGGAGAATTGCTTGAACCCGGGAAGTGGAGGTTGCAGTGAGCCGAGATCGTGCCACTGCACTACTCGAGCCTGGGGGACACAGCAAGACTCCATCTCAAAAAAAAAAAAAAAAAAAAAAAAAAGGGACAAACTACTGTTAATGCAACAACATGGATAAACTGCAAAACCATACTGTTTAGTGAAAGATATCAGACTCAGGATTACATACTGTGTGGTGTGGTTCCATTTATATGAAGTTTAAGAATAGACATAACCAATGTGGAGTTACAAAGGAGCATAGTAGTTGTCTTTGGTAGCGTCGGAGGTTGATTTGAAGGGGATATAAGGAAACTTACTAGGATAATAGCAGTGCTATGTACCTTGATCTGGGGGATGATTCCATAGGGGTATACATTTTCCAAATATATTTTGCTGTGTACTTAAGATATATGCATTTACCAAATGCTAATTAAACTTCAATAAAACAGCAAGAAAAATGAGTTACTTCTAAAAGAAGCTTCTAATAAAGCACAAACAATATACAGTCCATATAAGTAATTTTCAAGCTTATGTGCTAATATCAAGACAATCAAAGAGATGGTGAAAGGATTTTAAAACAAGGAGAGAAAATTTAACAACGTATTGAAACATGTGAACTTGCATTTTCTTAGGAAGAGAAATCTTTTATTGGACTTTCCGCTATGACTGTTAGAGGCATATGCTGAATGGATCTCAGGAATGATTTCTATTCTAGTGAATAGTACTATAGTGAAATATTCAACACTTCCTGTTTGAGTTATTTACTTAGTAACTGCTACTAAAATGCTTATAGACCATTTTTGAGCCAAAGTTTGTTTCCTTGAAGTGTTTTAGACATTATAATAAAGTTGTATATGAATTTCAAAATGTATACACAAGCTACAAATAGCCTCACATATTTTATAATTTAATAAATTGTTTAGTAAATTCTAGTGCTTATTATAATAATTGAGCTGATATGTCATAAGAAAGCATAATTATGAAGTAAAGGTAGCTATTAATTCAAATACAACTTTGAAAATTAGTTCTAAAATAAATTTTACTACATAACTTAAAATAACTATTTTATATTTTCTGCATATATTAATTAAAGTACAGTGTAAACAAAGATATATTTACTAAGGAAAGGATAATGAATATTAATAATTCATTATTCCACAAACTGATTTATTATTAAAATAGCGTTTGTAGAACTTTCGCTGTTGAAAAGATTTTGTGAGAGGGAAGAAAGAATACATTCAGAAAAACAAAAAGAAGAAATAATAATCTACATATTGTTTTTCTCCATAGCTAGTGCCATGTAGGTTTAGCCAACTTTATTATTAAAGACTGCCAGATAAGAATGCCAAAAAAAAAAAAGATTGTGCACGCAAGCTTCTATCATTACAATAATATCTTTCTACAATATACTTACATTGGATAATATTAGGCTCCAAACAAAATTTACAGAATTATATTTTAGGTCATACAAACAATAAAGAGATTATTGCATACAAATAATGTGAAGATATTTTATGACTTTTGTTATTATAGACCAGAAGTAGGTAAACTTTTTCTGTAAAGACCCAGACAGTTAAGTTTTGTGGGCCACAATTTCTGTAGTATAATCAGCTAACCATATGAAAAAACTTCTTAGCTTGAAGTCTGTACATAAACAAGTGACAGGCTGGATTTGGTCCATCAGTCATAATTTTCTGATTCCTGACATAGATCACTAATAACCATAATTGTATCATAAAAATGCTAGCAGAGTCATTTAAAAAGTTCACACCGTTTATTTCGACAATCACTAAAATAGATCTCCCCACCCCACCCCCCCAATAAAAGTTCCATTCCTATTTGGTATCACCCACACCAATGCCAAAGGCAGACCTCGAGACTCCATTATCATCCAACTGAAGGGGAGCAGCTGTCCCTTCTCTCCCTTCTTGATCACTGGCTGAAATCCACTTGCTCTGCAAGGATTAGGTGTTGCCTCCTTCCTCACGACTAACATGCCATAGTGATTTCTCCCTCTTCTAAATCCTTTCCATTTACTCTGTTCAGACTTTACACCATTTGGCACTTTGTCAATGATAGCATCCTCCATAAAAATAATATGCTTTTAGTACATTATTTAAAACTTCATTATATATGGTTTGTAATACTAACTTTCTTATGTGTGTGTTTAAAGTTATTTTTGAAGTAAAATGTAAGGTCCTTCTGGTCAAAGACTGTGACTCCTTTTCTTTTTGTGTGTTGCTAGACAAAGGCATCCTGGTAGTGGTGAAGATGAGTACTTTTAGGCAGCTCACAGAGCTGATCTCACTTTGAGCACCATGGGAGGTAAAGACCTCAGGGTAGCTGCCCTCTTGTGCAGCTAAAGTGTTTGGAAAGCCAGAACAAAGTGAAAGGAAGACCCTAGAGTGGGTCAGTTTTCTGCCAAAGATAGAGAACATAGCTATAGAATGCTCCCAGCCTACAGTGTAGAGCTGTTGTTGGGAAGTGGCTGCTCAGCCAGTGTCTGTATGCCCTAGTCTCTCATGCAGTTGGACTACATGACTAGTTCTTGCCAATGGAGTGTGAGTAGAAATGATGTCAGCCACTTCCATAACTATCCCATAAAAACTTCCTACTATCCCCCTGCCTGCCAGCTGGATGTCAATACTCGAAGGCATATTAAAAGCCATGTTGTTAAAGGGTGTGTCAGCTTGGATCCCTGAATACCTATATAAAGCAGAGCCCTACTATAGATTGGATATTAAGCGAGCAAGGAATATATTTCTAGGTTATGTTAGGTCATTGAAATTTAACCAATTATTTGTTTCACCAGTTAGCATAACCTTATTTGGAACAGATGACCTCTCTATTGTGACTGGAGTGAACTGGATATTATTGGACTGTTTGCTGGCATTCAGTAATGCCACAGAGAAAGAAGTCTAAGGACAATCTAATTTACCCCTGTGGTATGTGACTTGCTTATTATATTAACTTTTAAGTTAAACTCAGCCACCTTTGAAATGATGATAGTCTTGATAATGTCAATATCAATATGGTAATCATAAGAATCCAGAATAAGTCCTTTGAAATTGGCTGTATCATGTAAAGCATGCACAATGTCTTTTTAAAGGTGAGATAAAGAGTTACTGTAAAACAAAATGCCAGAATAGGAACAGCTCCGGCCTCCAGCTCCCAGCATGAGTGACACAGAAGACGGGCGATTTCTGCATTTTCAACTGAGGTACCAGGTTCATCTCACTGGGGTGTGTCAGACAGTTGGCGCTGGTCTGTGGGTGCAGCCCGATCAGCCAGAGCTGAAGCAGGGCGAGGCATCACCTCACCTGGGAAGCACAAGGGGGAAGGGAATTCCATTTCCTAGCCAAAGGAAATTGAGACACACAACACCTGGAAAATTCGGTAACTCCCACCCTAATACTGCGCTTTACCAAGGGTCTTAGCAAATGGCACACCAGGAGATTATATCCCACACCTGGCCCAGAGGGTCCCATGCCCATGGAGCCTCCCTCATTGGCAGCACAGCAGTCTGACATCTAACTGTAAGGTGGCAGTGAGGCTGGGGGAGGGGCGCCTGCCATTGCTGAGGCTTAAGTAGGTAAACAAAGCCTCCATGAAGCTTGAATTGGGTGGAAACCACCACAGCTCAAGGAGGCTGGCCTGCCTCTGTAGACTCCTCCTCTGGGGACAGGGCATAGCTAAACAAAAAGCAGCAGAAACCTTGGCAGAGGTAAATGCCCCTGTCTGACAGCTTTGAAGACAGCAGTGGATCTCCCAGCACAGAGGCTGAGATTTGAGAACGGACAGACTGCCTGCTCAAGTGGGTCCCTGACCCCCGAGTAGCCTAACTGGGAGACATCCCCCACTAGGTGCAGAATGACACTTCACACCTCACACAGCGGGGTACACTCCTGAGATGAAGCTTCCAGAGCAATAATCAGACAGCAACACTCGCTGTTCAGCAATATTCTATCTTCTGCAGCCTCCACTGCTGATACCCAGGCAAACAGGGTCTGGAGTGGACCTCAAGCAAACTCCAACAGACCTGCAGCTGAGGGTCTTGACTGTTAGAAGGAAAACTAACAAACAGAAAGGACATCCACACCAAAACCCCATCAGTAAGTCACCATCATCAAAGACCAAAGGCAGATAAAACCACAAAGATGGTGAAAAAGCAGTGCAGAAAAGCTGGAAATTCAAAAAATCAGAGTGCATCTCCCACTCCAAAGGAATGCAGCTCATCGCCAGCAACGGAACAAAGCTGGACGGAAAATGACTTTGATAAGTTGAGAGAAAAAGGCTTCAGTCAATCAAACTTATCAGAGCTAAAGGAGGAACTACGTAACCAGCGCAAAGAAACTAAAAACCTTAAAAAAAGAATGGATGAATGGATAACTAGAATAATCAATGAAGAGAAGACCTTAAAAGAACTGATAGAGATGAAAACCATAACACGAGAACTACACGACAAACGCACAAGCTTCAGTAACCGACTCAATCAACTGGAAGAAAGAGTATCAGCGATTGAAGATCAAATGAATGAAATGAAGTGAGAAGAGAAGTATAGAGAAAAAAGAGTAAAAAGAAATGAACAAAGCCTCCAAGAAATATGGGATTATGTGAAAAGACCAAATCTATGTCTGATTGATGTGCCTGAAAGTGATGGGGAAAATGGAACCAAGTTAGAAAACACTCTGCAGGATATCATCCAGGAGAACTTCCCCAACCTAGTAAGGCAGGCCAACATTCAAATTCAGGAAATACAGAGAATGCCACAAAGATACTCCTTGAGAAGAGCAACTCCAAGACACATAATTGTCAGATTCACCAAAGTTGAAATGAAGGAAAAAATGTTAAAGGCAGCCAGAGAGAAAGGTCAGGTTACACACAAAGGGAAGCCCATCAGAATAACAGCAGATCTCTCAGCAGAAATTCTCCAAGCCAGAAGAGAGTGGGGGCCAATATTCAACATTCTTAAAGAAAAGAATTTTAAACCCAGAATTTCATATCCAGCCAAACTAAGTTTCATAAGTGAAAGAGAAATAAAATCCTTTACAGACAAGCAAATGCTTAGAGATTTTGTCACCACCAGGCCTGCCCTACAAGAGATACTGAAGGAAGCACTAAACATGGAAAGGAACAACAGGTACTAGCCATTGCAAAAACATGTCAAAATGTAATGTCTATCGATGCTAGGAAGAAACTGCATCAACTAGCGAGCAAAATAACCAGCTAAGATCATAATGACAGGATCAAGTTCACACATAACAATATTAACCTTAAATGTAAATGGACTAAAAGGTCCAATTAAAAGACACAGACTGGCAAATTGGATAAAGAGTCAAGACCCATCAGTTTGCTGTATTCAGGAAACCCATCTCACATGCAGAGACACATATACGCTCAAAATAAAGGGATGGAGGAAGATCTACCAAGCAAATGGAAAACAAAAAAAAGCAGAGGTTGCAATCCTAGTCTCTGATAAAACAGACTTTAAACCATCAAAGATCAAAAGAGACAAAGAAGGTCATTACATAATGGTAAAGGGATCAATTCATCAGGAAGAGCTAACTATCCTAAATACATATGCACCCAATACAGGAGCACCCAGATTCATAAAGCAAGTCCTTAGAGACTTACAAAGAGACTTAGATTCCCATACAATAATAATGGGAGACTTTAACACCCCGCTGTCAACATTAGACAGATCAATGAGACAGAAAGTTAACAAGGATATCCAGGAATTGAACTCAACTCTGCACCAAGCGGACCTAATAGACGTCTACAGAACTCTCCACCCCAAATCAACAGAATATACATTCTTCTCAGCATCACATCGCACTTATTCCAAAATTGACCACATAATTGGAAGTAAAGCACTCCTCAGCAAATGTAAAAGAATAGAAATTACAACAAACTGTCTCTCAGACCACAGTGCAATCAAACCAGAGCTCAGGACTAAGAAACTCAATCAAACTGCTCAACTACATGGAAACTGAACAACCTGCTCCTGAATGACTACTGGATACATAACGAAATGAAGGCAGAAATAAAGATGTTCTTTGAAACCAATGAGAACAAAGATACAGCATACCAGAATCTCTGGGACACATTTAAAGCAGGGTGTTGAGGGAAATTTATAGCACTAAATGCCCACAAGAGAAAGCAGGAAAGATCTAAAAATGACACCCTAACATCAAAATTAAAAGAACTAGAGAAGCAAGAGCAAACACATTCAAAAGCTAGTAGAAGGCAAGAAATAACTAAGATCAGAGCAGAACTGAAGGAGATAGAGACACAAAAAACCCTCCAAAAAATCAGTGAATCCTGGAGCTGGTTTTTTGAAAAGATCAACAAAATTGATAGACTGCTAGCAAGACTAATAAAGAAGAAAAGAGAGAAGAATCAAATAGATGCAATAAAAAATGATAAAGGGGATATCATCACTGACCCTACAGCAATACAAACTACCATCAGAAAATACTATAAACATCTCTATGCAAATAAACAAGAAAACCTAGAAGAAATGGATAATTTCCTGGACACTTACACTTTCCCAAGACTAAACCAGGAAGAAGTTGAATCCCTGAATAGACCAATAGCAGGCTCTGAAATTGAGGCAATAATTAACAGCCTACCAACCAAAAAAAGTCCAGGACCAGACGGATTCACAGTCGAATTCTACCAGAGGTACAAGGAGGAGTTTATACCATTCCTTCTGAAACTATTCCAATCAATAGAAAAAGAGGGAATCCTCCCTAACTTGTTTTATGAGGCCAACATCATCCTGATACCAAAGCCTGACAGAGATACAACAAAAAAAGAGAATTTTAGACCAACATCCCTGATGAACATCAATGCAAAAGTCCTCAATAAAATACTGGCAAACCAAATCCAGTAGCACATCAAAAAACTTATCCACCATGATCAAGTGGGGTTCATCTATGGGATGCAAGGCTGGTTCAACATACGCAAATCAATAAACATAATCCAGCATATAAACAGAACCAAAGACAAAAACCACATGATTATCTCAATAGATGCAGAAAAGGCCTTTGACAAAATTCAACAGCCCTTCATGCTAAAAACTCTCAATAAATTTGGTATTGATGGAACGTATCTCAAAATAATAAGAGCTATTTATGACAAACCCACAGCCAATATCATACTGAATGGGCAAAAACTGGAAGCATTCCCTTTGAAAACTGGCACAAGACAGAGATGCCCTCTCTCACCACTCCTATTCAACATAGTGTTGGAAGTTCTGGCTAGGGCAATCAGGCAAGAGAAAGAAATAAAGGGTATTCAGTTAGGAAAAGAAGTCAAATTGTCCCTGTTTGCAGATGACATGATTGTGTATTTAGAAAACCCCACTGACTCAGCCAAAAATCTCCTTAAGCTGATAAGCAACTTCAGCAAAATCTCAGGATACAAAATCAATGTGCAAAAATCACAAGCATTCTTATACACCAGTAACAGACAAACAGAGAGCCAAATCATGAATGAACTCCCATTCACAATAGCTTCAAAGAGAATAAAATATCTAGGAATCCAACTTACAAGGGATTTAAAGGACCTCTTCAAGGAGAACTACAAACCACTGCTCAGTGAAATAAAAGAGGACACAAACAAATGGAAGAACATACCATGCTCATGGATAGGAAGAATCAATATCGTGAAAATGGCCATACTGCCCAAGGTAATTTATAGATTCAATGCCATCTCCATTAAGCTACCAATGACTTTCTTCATAGAAGTGGAAAAAACTTCTTTAAAGTTCATATGGAACCAAAAAAGACCCCGCATTGCCAAGACAATCCTAAGTCAAAAGAACAAAGCTGGAGGCATCATGCTACCTGACTTCAAACTATACTACAAGGCTACAGTAACCAAAACAGCATGGTACTGGTACCAAAACAGAGATATAGACCAATGGAACAGAATAGAGTCCTCAGAAATAATACCACACATCTACAGCCATCTGATCTTTGACAAACCTGAGAGAAGCAAGAAATGGGGAAAGGATTCCCTATTTAATAAATGGTGCTGGGAAAATTGGCTAGCCATAAGTAGAAAGCTGAAACTGGATCCTTCCTTACTCCTTGTACGAAAATTAATTCAAGATGGATTAGAGACTTAAATGTTAGACCTAATACCATAAAAACCCTAGAAGAAAACCTAGGTAATACCATTCAGGACATAGGCATGGGCAAGGACTTCATGTCTAAAACACCAAAGTGGGAGCTAAGCTATGAGGATGCAAAGGCATAAGAATGATACATTGAACTTTGGGGACTTAGGAGAAAGGATGGGAGGTTAGTGAGCAATAAAAGATTACTCACTGGGTACAGTGTATACTGCTCAGGTGATGGGTGCACCAAAATCTCACAAATCACCACTAAAGAACTTACTCATGTAACAAAATGCCACCTCTGCCCTAAAAACCTACGAAAATAAAATAAAATAATATCACTATCAGAAAAAAAAAAAAAAGCCAATGTTTTCCCTTTCTGGAATTTCTTCTTTTTATTTCTGAAAATGCAATGCAGACTAGCCACCAACATGAAGCTACATTTGTATGGAGGCAGCCTGGATGCTGTCAAGATAAACTAGTTCTGTTTATATGATTGCATGTCCTTTGAGTGTGTGTATTTCTGCCAACCTCAGAATTTTAGGTATTTCTGATTTCATCCATGTGCTTTAACAGGCTACAGTGAAACTCACATTATAGAGAAATAAACCGTCTTTTTTCACATTCTAGGAATTTCAGTGATGATAAAAATTTTTAGCCAGATCAATTGCAATTTAAATCCAATTTTTTTCTTGGAGTAGAGTGTATTATAGAGAATAAAAGAGGGCGTGGTGGCTCACACCTGTAATCCCAGCACTTTGGGAGGCTGAGGCGGGCAGATCACAAAGTCAGGAGATCAAGACCGTCTTGGCTAACACGGTGAAACCCCGACTCCACTAAAAATACAAAAAATTAGCCAGGTGTGGTGGCACATGCCTGTAGTCCCAGCTACTTCGGAGGATAAGGCAGGAGAATTGCTTGAACCCGGAGGCAGAAGTTGCAGTGAGCCAAGATCGTGCTACTGCACTCCAGCCTGGGCAACAGAGTGAGACTCCGTTTCAAAAAAAAAAAAAAAAAAAAAAGAACAGTTCTTTTAACTATTCTGTTTTTTTTTTTTTTAATAAAGTCCAATATGTATAGAATTTTAAATCTCCTTCTTAAAAATAAGTTACTCTCTTGCCTTGAGGATGAAGTCTGCACTTCTAAACATGATTCATATGTTCTTCTTGTCCAGGCTCTTGTTTACCTCAGTGTTCCACCCTCCTACCACTGTGCATCTTGCATTCTATGCAGCAGCCACTCTGAATTCCTTTCCATTTCTCCGGTGTGCTTTGCTTTGTCTCATCTCCTGCCTTTGCACACACAGGTCCCTCTGCCAAGGTGCAGTACCCATCTCCTCCCTACCTCTCCATTCTCCTTAGCTTACTTCCACTCAGTCTTCAGGTCCCAGCTTAGATGTAATTTCTTTCCCAGAAAGAAATTATAAGGTGTTAAGTCTTGAAAGACTTAAGTTAATGATGAGTTATTAAGTTAATGATTAAGTTAATGATCAATTTAAGTTAATGATCAGTGTCCTTTAAAATGTAGGCTTTGTAAGGTCATGGTAGATCTTTTTGATGCTAACATTAATGCATATCATAGTGTACAGAACATAGTACATGCTCAAAAAATATTAATTGAATGTTGCTGAATCTAGAACAATCCTCATATGATGTTGTGGTCTACAACATCACATAGAAAATGATGTTACTGACCTACTAACTAAAGGACACTTGTCTTGAATTATGTTATCCCCAGGATCACCTGAGGCCAAAAGAACTAAAGTATTGAAAGAGTAGGGCATAGGACATAAGTTGTCCTTTGTATAGTAAATAATTGTATTCAGTGACCAAATTCATGACTTTAAACTCATTATACACTAACTGACTGAAATAGGGCAATACAGACTGACTTTGAAAAAAAAAAAAAGGTCAAAAATAACATACACACAATTTACAAAAGAAACCCTTCTCTGATTTGGATAATTTAAGCTTGCAAGATTTGCTTCTTCTAGTCTAGACGTTCAGGGGAAACCATCCGGCAGCAGCAGACCAGATGCTCCTCTCTGGGCAACCATCACTGCTTGCCAGCATATGCTCATTGATTTTGGAGTTCTTCTTTGAACTAACATTTGACTTGATCTAGAGTACTTCTGAGCTTGTATATTTTGCTGTCTCAAAATTTGCTCTTGATATTAATCTCTCCATCCTCCCTCTTCCATGTGGCCTTGTATTTCTAATCACGACCATCCACAACAATCTTCCTGCTTCAAGCTTCACACTTGTATAATGACAGCTGGTGTCAAACCAAGCTGTCCTCCACATTCCCGGGACAGAGGCCTGTGGCTGCTGCCATTTCCACCACCATCATGGCAATGCTCTTGGCAGACTCAAGGCCTCGGAACCTGGCACTCAAATGCCAAGGCTTCTGGGAGTATGGCAGGCATTGAGGTATGGGGATAGGCCCGGTGGGGAGAGGGAATGTTTGCCTATAACTATTTCTCTGACATACATAAAATACAGCAGAGCTAGGGAGACTTTAAAAAAATGGCAGCATGGCAATCAGAATTTTTCTTTGGCCACAGACTGTGATGTAGAAGAAGAAAAGCTCTCAGCTCTACACCACAGCATCATCGGTTTACCAGTGCATTCTCATTCACAGGGCTGGAGGGAGAAGGCTCATACAAGGGTGTTTGCTAGGGCCAGTTGACCAGAAAGTATTATTGAAAGTCTTAAATGGATAATGAGAGATATTTTTGTATATTACATGTACAAATGCTTAGCAATCCATGGCTGGGTTTTTACCTTGTGTAACTGATAATACTGGAAGGCACCAACTCCACCTTGTTCTTCTGCAGTCCAGAGCACCAGCCGCAGAGTCCTCTTTGGACGCAGCCCTGGGAAAATAATAAAATAAAAAAAGCGATACTTTAGTTGATTTTGAATTTTATAAAAAAATGGCAGGGTCCCTCATCTGCCACGTGGAGACAGGAGGAAATCAGAGGCACTCATCTCTCACTGGTGTGGTTACCTCCTTCAGGGTATGGCTGGCACAACAAAAGAGCAACTTCAGGGCTGATCTCCAGCCCAGGTTAATGGAGAAAGGGGTTGTGACAAATGTAGTTTGCAGGCCAGAAAGTGAGAGCCTCTCATCACATCCTTAACTGGATATCCTGCCCAGAAGAACCCAATGGATGGCCAAGATCAGTGAGATATTAGATCATATCTGGAAGATGCAGTTAGGACGACCCCAAGCTGATTGTGGGGTCTTTCAATGATCTTAATTGAAATTAAACCGTTTGGGTCTACTTAAGGATAAGCCGTATAGGGCATGACTTTTTAGTCTAAACATACAAGCATAGCTAGATGCCCATGCTATCTTCAGTAATGTAATAACTGAAAAGCAGATTCAATAGTTATGCTTCCCCATGGCCAATTTCTTCTCCTACTTGGAAATAGAAGGTCATTCCCTTAAGGTCAATGAAAATTAATTGAATGAAGATGATATTTATTGACCTTATTACTGCACAAACAGCTTGGTGGCAATTTTATTGACTTGTGATACACAAATTTGTATCCTGGACTTGTTAAAGTTTATGGCAGATGTGGTGGATCCAGAACCATTTTTGGCTGACAATGTCTGCTCAGTGAAAGTTACCTACAAGGAATCTGTTTCTGAAGTTTAAAAAAACGGCAAAAGAGTGTGCTAAAAGTGCTACTTTGTGACCAAGAATTAACAACTGTTCTGATTCAGACTGATAATGGCATTTCTGAGAAATAACAAAGGCAGAAAAATGTGAAGCTGTGCTTAAATCTTATTAAGAGCATTTTCCCACCTCCTCATGGGGAACCATAGGAAGGGTTAAAATGGACTTTGAGTGGCTCTGAGATGGACACACCACATATCTCAAGTATAACCACATATGCGCTGCCACCCAGGTACATGGCCCTTGAAGGAGCCAGCTGGCTAGCTGCAGCCTGGATGACAAATGCTCCTGGGACACAGAGCTCTCTCCTGTCTCTTACAGGCTTCAAAAGGCATTCTCCTTCCCTAAGCCTAGTGCTAAGGAGCTGAAAAGGAGGAGCTACACTTTTTTATGAAATTGAATATAGTTGTGAAATCACTTTATACTTCAGCATGTTAACATAATTTAAAAAGCATAGGTTTAGGATGCAGGTTGACCATAGTTGCAGTTAAAACATGGACAAGCAATTTCTACATTCAGTTCCTCAGCAATCCTATTGGTGTTTCCATCGAAGTCCATATAGAATCCAACTTCTCATCTTGGCCACTACTGTGGTCTAAACCCCCACCCTCTGTTGTCTGGATTGCTGCAGTGGCCTCCTAACTGGGCTTGTTGCTGAAGCCCTCACCTCTCTTCAGGTGATGCTCCACACTGTAACCAGGAGAGTGTTGGCAAAACCTAAGCCAGATAATGTCATTTCTTGGCTCGAAACCTCCAATAACCAGAAGTAAGCTTCTGGAAGACAGGGATCTATGCTTTTTATTCATTGTAATGTCACCAATTCCTAGATTGTTTGACACACATTAGGTGCCCAATAAATGGTACTGAAGGAACAAATAAATGCAAACCTTAGTGTCTTGATTAGAATGAAATTTGAAGCCACTTATCCAGTCTCATCTTCTAAAAGTCTTCTGCTAGCTCATTCCCAGGCAAGGTGTTATATTTGAAAAAGGCAGACAGATCTGGTGAATCTTGCTATCATTCGGCACTAGCTGTGTAACTACTGGGAAATTTATCTACCTGAAATTATGCCTCTTTATCTGAAAGATGAAGATAACATTATGTGCCTATGCCATAACCCCTTTTCAAATTGAATGAGATGTGATAACACATTAAGACAAACCTGGGGCTGGCATGTAATTGGCATTCAATAAGTGAACAATAAAACCACATAACACACTTTCACCTCACAGAGTAGAAGGAATATCTAAATGCCCAGAGAGGAAATTCTTCCAAAGGACTTTGAATACTTGGAGAACAAGAATTCTAGAGTGCCCACTGTTTGCTCTACCGAGTCAAACCACCTACCCACATTCCTAGCATAAACTTATTAAACTGTTGTCTGAGGAAGAAATCTAATCAGGATTGCTAAAAATAACAATCTATGGTTTCTTTCAAAGGAATGTGCTTAAAGTCAATTTAAATGAAATAACTTGCTTGTAACAGGTAAAAATAAGAAAGGATAAAGTACTATTATTGTTTATATGCTGCAAATAAAAATTCTAAACATTTTTTAAATCCACAAGAAAAGGAAAAAATACACTTTCTTTTTACATATCTGTGCACCTACCAGTAAAATACTACCAAATTATTAAAATGACAAAATTCTCTAAATAAGAATAAACAGGCAGCACAGGCTGTAGAATATTCATTTTTAAAAAGCAAACGCTCTGAATATCCCCATAGATTTTGTGTGCCACATGAAAGTTATTATCCTATAGGGTTAGTCTCCTTTACATTCCAAATCAGTCACATGGCCAGTGATGTATTAAGGTAATAAAGAGGTAATTGATTTGAAGTGAGGAATGCTAAGGCCTCAGCACAACAACAGCATAGTTGGTGCATAGCTCGCCCTGAAAAGACTAACAAGCCTGCTCAAGCCCTTGAGAAGTTTAGCATCCATTAGCAGGGAACCCTAGCACCTACTTGACAGCGTGAAGGCCTTAGGAAGAAGTTAGGAAGCCAGTAGATTAGCAAATATTGAGTCCAAAGTCTCTTTCTACTCTGACAGTCTGATTGTCCCTGAACCTGAGAGAAATGCGTGAGGCTTCATTCAAGAACTAGACCTTAAACCTACTGGGGAGTTCAGGTCCCCCGTCTACCCAAATCCATGATGGACAGTGTGGGGTACAGAAAGGCATTGGCTGTGGAGTCTGAATGAGCCGTGTTTCACTCCTGGCTCTGCTGCTTCTGGCTCTGTGAGATTAGATTAATTACAATACTTAATCTCTTCATCTATATAATAAGGAAAATGGTAATTGCCTGATGGGATTGTTATGAAAGTTAAATGAAACAAGGCAAATGTATATCAAGCATAGTCCCTTGCACATAGTAGGTTTTCAAGAACTATTTATTAGCTTTTCTCTCCATCACTCTAGACCTTTCTGGTCAGTGCCAACAGTCACCAGGGAGAGCGTGTGGTAGAACTAGGTGAGATGCATGGTCCTCAGGCCGCTTCTTTAGGAGCCCCAGAACACTTTTGTTTATACAGAATGCATAAGCCCAGTCAAGGGAAAAAACAGATTTCATCTAACCTGTAGGAAAACACATAACTTCTTTCAGTACAGAAAGCTCCCTCATCCCAATATAGAGCATATCCAAATCTAAATAAATAGAAACAAGTTCTTCCCTTTTAAAATGAGGGCCAATCAGAATGTTTAGTTTTTGGATAAAGTCAAAAGGCTAAATATATCTGAAATCTGAAGACAACTGATATAAGGACATCTATATTTATCATTTTCAAATGATAGAATTTATTGTGTATCTTAAATCCAAACTAGTTTGAAAAACCATAAGTCTTAAATATATACAAGAAAGCAACAACAACAACAATAATAAAGCAATAACAATGGTAGCAACATAACAAGTGATATGAGGTCAAATGTATGGAATTAATTCTGTGGCAGATTTGGGGTAAGTGGAAGCTCTGTTGTAAGCCTGGCCCCTATTCTGTCATGGCTTGGTAGCATGCAGCTCCATTTCCAAGGCAAGCACGTGAGAGAAAGTCCTAGAATTAGAAGAGGCAGGGAGGACCCTGCTGAGTCTTAGCTGGTTAGGAGTCAGGTCTCATTGAGGTTTTGTTAGGGGAGAGGCAATCAGTTCTCCTATAAATGTATAGAAGGTACCAGAGATGCCTTGACCTCCTGGAATCTACAGTACGACTTCCAGATAATACAACAGTTTATAGCCATCATGGTTTTCCTTTAAAACAACATCAACTACCAATAATGTGTCAGAACTTGGTTTTGGTTTATGAAATAGGATATACATGCATTTCATTTTCATTTCATTGAGGAGAATACTAATACTAGGGGGAAGAGAAATTATGAAAAAAATTTCTTTGGACTTTTTTTTTTCATTATTCTTAAATTTAAAGAATTCTGAGAGAAAAATTATGATTAAGCTGATAATTTGAAAGGTCAGTTGACTGTCTTACACTTGCACAAAGAGAGGGGCAGAGCAAAGTAAACTTGACTCTCAGCAGGAAAAGTTAATCCAGCCTTGTAGACAACTTTCCTAAATCATGAAATCTACAGAACACTGTTAACAATATGTGTTGACCCCAACACTAATTTACTATTCGGTTTCAACCCTCCAGAACTATAGATAAGTATTGTTCTCCCTTCTGTGATCTAACTTTGCAGAGAAAACACAACTTCCTTCTGCAGTAAATATACTCATTTTCTACTAGTTCACAAATACAACTGTTGTCCCACTCTGTTTCAGCAACAGCTCAGAAGAGAGTGCCTACACTTATATTCCTGCAATAAACTTAACTAATAAGAGTACAGTATCTGAGACACAAAAGTAAATAATGACATGGTAGCATGTGAATTGAATGACAAGAGGTAGTAAAGCAGAGTGGTTAAATGCATGGGTTTGGGGGTTGAGACCTCTTTCTGCTTTGGGCAAATTACATAATCTGTCATATAATTTATGAGCACATTATCACTGATAAAATAGGGGCATGGTTAGACAAAGATAAATTATTTTAGTGAAGTAAACTGCAACTACTTCTCTTTAAAGGCAGGAACAGAAGATCACCTTGAAGATCTTTGTTCTTGGAAGAATCCCTTGGTGTCTCTCTTAGTTATGTAAATATAAAGCAATTAGGCACTTTGGGGAAGCATTAGGGCAGGGCAAAAAAATGTTTTTTAAACTCCATCTTGCAAACTGCTACCTTTTCAGCCACCCCAAGAAACAATCTGCACACTTGTCAGGAGGAGAATCAGTGTAGGAAAAGGAGCCCAGGGCCTTCTGGGGGGAAGCCCTACTGTCCTCATCCCGTTTCTGTGACTGGAGGCCAGGAATGAGAGACCTATTGGCTCAGGGTGACACTGACTAAGGTCCCAGAGCAGGGAAGTTCCTGGAAGCCATGGAAATAAAGTGATCCTAATGAAAGGAGGAATCTGGGCTGTTGATCTGGGCTCAACAAAATGGCCTCAGGTTCTAGGGGAAGGACTAATTTCAGACTAGCATGAGGCCAACTCCAGAAGCGCCTCCAGACCAGCCAGCCTGGCACAGTGGTTACAATTTAGGGAACAATGGCTGAGGATGGAAATGTAAACAAAGGGAGTTGTAACCCTGTCACCCAAAATGGTTACCCTGTGACATGGATGTGCAAATGGTGCCATATAGCAGACACCAGGGACGGCAGAAGTCACAGACAGACACAGCTACGGGCTTCTGCAGGAGGACTGACCCATTTGGCCCGAGTAAAGTCAGGATTCATGGACAATTTGGGGGCAGTGGGAGGGATCTCAAGAGGAGATAATAGACTTCCTGCTAATAAGCCCTGTGGAGACTTGGGTGATTAACTGTAAAGAAGATTAAAGAGATGTGATAATATTTATAACCTGTGTTTGTGGAACAGGTCTTAACAGCTATAATTTCCATGATTCAAAGGCAACAGTCCTACCTCATTATAATGATTAAGATTCTATTAGCCAGGAAAATCACTATTAATCACTGGTGAAGCAGAAACATTATGACTCCAAGTGCATAAAGGCCATTTCTGGCCTAGCCCAGTTTTCTACTCTCATCCTCTGCTTCTGCTTATTTTTTAAAAATTATTTTTATTTCCACAGGTTATTGGGGAACAGGTGGTGTTTGGTTACATGAGTAAGTTCTTTAGTGATGATTTGTGAGATTTTGGTGCACCCATCACCTGAGCAGTATACACTGCACTCAATTTGTGGTCTTTTATCCCTCAACCCCTTCCTACCTTTCCCCGAGTCCCCAAAGTCCATTGTGTCTTTCTTATGCCTTTGCATCATCATGGCTTGGCTCCCACATATAAGCGAGAACATACAATGTTTGTTTTTCCGTTCCTGAATTACTTCACTTAGAATAATAGTCTCTAATCTCATCCAGGTCACTGCGAATGCCATTAATTAATTCCTTTATATGGTTGAGTAGTATATATACACTATATATATAGTATATATACACACACACTACAGTTTCTATATATATAGTAGTATATATATGTGTGTATATATGTGTGTGTGTATATATATGTGTGTATACATATATACATAGATATACATAGTGGTTGGTTCCACGCTTTTGGAATTGCAAATTGTGCTGCTATAAACATGTGTGTGCAAGTATCTTCTTCATTTAATGACTTCTTTTCCTCTGGGTAGATATACCCAGTAGTGGGATTGCTGGATCAAATGGTAGTTCTACTTTTAGTTCTTTAAGGAATCTCCCCCACTGTTTTCCATAGTGGTTGTACTAGTTTATATTCCCACCAGCAGTGTAGAAGTGTTCCCTATTCACTGCATCGAAGCCAACATCAATTATTTTTTGATTTTTTGATTATGGCCATTCTTGCAGGAATAAGGTAGTATCGCATTGTGGTTTTGATCTGCATTTCCCTAATCATTAGCGATGTTGAACATTTTTTTCCCATGTTTGTTGGCCATTTGTATATCTTCTTTTGAGAATTGTCTATTTGTGTCCTTAGCCCACTTTTTGATGGGATTGTTATTTTCTTGCTGATTTGTTTGAGTTCACTGTAGATTCTGGATATTAGTCCTTTGTCAGATGTATAGATGGTGAAGATTTTCTCCCACTCTGGGTTGCCTGTTAACTCTGCTGACTGTTCCTTTTGCCATGCAAAAGCTCTTAAGTTTAATTAGATCCCAGTATTTATCTTTGTTTTTATTGCATTTGCTTTTGGGTTGTTGATCATGAAATCTTTGCCTAAGCCAATGTCTAGAAGAGTTTTTCCAATGTTATCTCCTGGAATTTTTATAGTTTCAGGTCTTAGATTTAAATCCTTGATCCATCTTGAGTTGATTTTTGTATAAGGTGAGAGATGAGGATCCAGTTTCATTCTCCTACGTGTGGCTTGCCAATTATCCCAGCACCATTTGTTGAATAGGGTGTCCTTTCCCAACTTTATGTTTTTGTTTGCTTTGTCAAAGATCGATTGGCTGTAAGTATTTGGGTTTATTTCTGGGTTCTCTATTCTGTTCCATTGGTCTATGTGCCTATTTTTATGCCAGTACCATGCTGTTTTGGTGACTATGGCCTTATAGTATGGTTTGAAATCAGGTAATGTGACACTTTCAGATTTGTTCTTCTTGCTTAGTCTCACTTTAGCTATGTGGGCTTTTTTTTGGTTCTGTATGAATTTTAGGACTTTTTTTTTTAAAATTCTGTGAAGAATGATGGTGGTATTTTGATAGGAATTGCACTGAATTTTTAGATTGCTTTTGGCAGTATGGTCATTTTCACAATATTGATTCTACCTATCCATGAGATGGGATGTGTTTCCATTTGTTTGTGTTGTCTATGATTTCTTTCAGCAGTGTTTTGTATCCTTGTAGAGGTCTTTGACATCCTTAGTTAGGTATAATCCTAAGTATTTTATTATTATTATTATTATTTGCAGCTATTTTAAAAGGGATTGAGTTCTTGATTTTATTCTCAGCTTGGTTGCTGTTGGTGTATAGAAGATCTACTGATTTCTATGTATTAATTTTGTATCCAGAAACTTTTCTGAATTTTTTTTATCAGTCTAGGAGCTTTCTGGAGGAGTCTTTAGGGTTTTCTAGGTAAACAATCATATCATAAGGAGACAGTGACAGTTTGACTTTCTCTTTACCAATTTGGATGCCCTTTATTTCTTTCTCTTGTCTGACTGGTCTGGCTAGGACTTCCAGTTCTGTGTTGAAGAGGAGTGGTGAGAGTGGGCATCCTTGCCTTGTCTCAGTTCTTGGAGGGAATGCTTTCAACTTTTCTCCATTCAGTATTATGTTGGCTGTGGGTTTGTCATAGATGGCTTTTATTACATTGAGGTATGCCCCATATATGCCGATTTCGCTGAGAGTTTTAATCATAAAGGGAAGCTGGATTTTGTCAAATGCTTTTTCTGCATCGATTGAGATGATTATCTAATTTTTGTTTTTGATTCTGCTTATGTGGTGTATCACACTTATTGACTTGTGTATGTTAAACCATTCCTGCATCCCTGGTATGAAACCCACTTGATCATGGTGGATTATCTTCTTGATACGTTGTTGGATTTGTTTACCTAGTATTTTATTAAGGATTTTAGCATCTATGTTCACCAGGGATATTGGTCTGTAGTTTTCTTTTTTAGCTATGTCCTTTCCTGGTTTTGGTATTAGGGTGATATTGGATTCATAGAATGATTTAGGGACTGTTCCCTCTTTCTCTATCTTGTGGAATAGTGTCAATAGAATTGGTACCAATTCTTCTTTGAATGTCTGGTAGAATTCTGGGTGAATCCATCTGGTCCTGGGCTTTTATTGTTGGTAATTTTTTAAATTATCATTTCAATCTTGCTGCTTGTTACTGGTCTGTTCAGAGTATCTAATTCTTTCTGATCTAAGCTAGGAAGGTTGTATGTTTTCTTGAATTTATCTATCTCCTCTAGGTTTTCTAGTTTATGCACATAAAGGTGTTCATAGTACCCTTGAATGACTTTTTGTATTTCTGTGGTGTCACTTGTAGTATCTCCCCTTTCATTTCTAATTGAGCTTATGTCGATTTTCTCTCTTCTTTCCTTGTTTAAACTTGCTAATAGTCTATCAATTTTATTTATCTTTCCAAAAAACCAGCTTTTTGTTTCATTTATCTTTTGTATTTTGTTTCAATTTCGCTTAATTCTGCTCTGATTTTAGTTATTTCCTTTCTTCTTCTGGGTTTGGGTTTGGTTTGTTTTTGTTTCTCTAGTTCCTTGAGATGTGACCTTAGAATGTCAATTTGTGCTCTTTCAGACTTTTTGATGTAGGCATTTAATGCTATGAACTTTCTTCCTAGCACCGCCTTTGTTGTATACCAGAGGTTTTGATAGGTTATGTTACTATTGTCATTCAGTTCAAAGAATTTTTTAATTTTCATCTTGATTTCAGTTTTGACCCAATGATCATTCAGGAACAGTTTATTTAATTTCCATGTATTTGCCTGGTTTTGAAGGCTCTTTTTGGAGTTGATTTCCAGTTTTATTCCACTGTGGTCTGAGAGAGTACTTAATATAATTTCAATTTTCTTGAATTTATCAAGACTTGTTTTGTGGCCTATCATATGGTCTGTCTTGGAGAAAGTTCCATGTGCTGTTGAATAGAATGCCTATTCTATGGTTGTTGGGTAGAATGTTCTGTAAATATCTGTTAAGTCCATTTGTTCCAGGGTATAGTTTAAATCCATTGTTTCTTTGTTGACTTTCTGTCTTGATGAACTGTCTAGTGCTGTCAGTAGAGTACTGAAGTCCCCCACTATTATTGTGGTGTTGTCTATCTTACTTCTCAGGTCGATTACTAATTGTTTTATAAATTTGGGAGCTCCAGTGTTAGGTGCATATATATTTAGAATTATGATATTTTCCTGTTGGACAAGGCCTTTTATCATTATATAATGATCCTCTGTCTTTTTTAACTGCTATGGCTTTAAAGTTTGTTTTGTCTGACATAGGAATAGCTACTCCTGCTCACTTTGGTATCTATTTGCATGGAATCTCCTTTTCTATCCCTTTACCTTAAGTTTATGTGAGCCCTTGTGTGTTAGGTGTGTCTCTGAAGGCAGCAGATAGTTGGTTGGTGAATTCTTATTCATTTTGCAATTCTGTATCTTTTAAGTGGAGCATTTAAGCCATTTACATTGAACATTAGTATTGAGGTGTGAGGTACCATCCCATTGATCATGCTATTTGTTGCCTGTATACCTTGGTTTTTTGTTTTTTGTTTTTAAATTGTATTTTTGTTTTATAGGTCCTGTGTGATTTATGCTTTAAAGAGGTTCTGTTTTGATGTGTTTCCAAAATTAGTTTCAAGATTTAGAGCTCCTTTTAGTGGTTCTTGTAGTGGTGGCTTGGTAGTGGCAAATTCTCTCAGCATTTGTTTGTCTGAAAAAGGCTGTGTCTTTCCTTCATTTATGAAGCTTAATTTCTCTAGGTACAAAATTCTTGGCTGATAATTGTTTTGAGGAGGCTGAAGATAGGGCCCCAATCCCTTCTAGCTTATAGGGTTTCTGCTCAGAAATCTGCTGTTAATCTGATAGGTTTTCCTTTATAATTTACCTGGTGATTTGCCTCACAGCTGTTAAGATTCTTTCCTTCATCTTAACTTTAGATAACCTGAGGACAACGTGCCTAGGTGGTGATCTTTTTGTGATGAATTTCCCAGGTGTTCTTTGAGTTTCTTGTACTTGGATGACTAGTTCTCTACCAAGGCTGGGGAAGTTTTCCTCGATTATTCCTCTAAATATATTTTCCAAACTTTTAGATTTCTCTTCTTCCTCAGCAATGCCAATTATTCTTAGGTTTTGTAGTTTAACATAATCCCAGACTTCTTGGAGGTTTTGTTTATATTTTCTTATTCTTTTTTCTTTGTCTTTGATTAATTGGAAAGCTTTGTCTTCAAGCTCTGAAGTTCTTTCTTCCGCTTGTTCAATTCTATTGCTGGGACTTTCCAGAGCATTTGCATTTCTCTAAGTATGTCCATTGTTTCCTGAAGTTTTGATTGTTTTTTATTTATGCTATCTGTTTCATTGAATATTTCTCCCTTCACTTCTTGTATCTTTTTTTTTTTTTTTTTTTTTGAATTTCCTTACATTGGGCTTTGTTTCTCTCTGGTGCCTCCCTGATTAGCTTAATAACTAACCTTCTGAATTCTTTCTCAGGTAGATTAGGGATTTCCTCTTGGTTTGGATCCATTGTTGGTGAACTAGTGTGATTTTGCGGGGGGCTGTTAAAGAACCCTGTTTTGTCGTATTACCAGAGTTGGTTTTCTGGTTCCTTCTCATTTGGGTCAGCTCTGTCAGAGGGAAGGTCTAAGGCTCAAGGCTGGTGTTCAGTTTCTTTTGTCCCATGGGATGTTTCCTTGGTGTAGTACTCTCCCCCTTTTCCTAGGGATGTCGCTTCCTAAGAACTGAGCTGTAGTGATTGTTATCTCTCTTCTGGATCTAGCCTCCCAGCGAAGTCTACCAGGCTCTGGGCTGCTACTAGGATCGTCTGCAAAGAGTCCTGTGATGAACTGTCTGTTGGTCTCTCAGTCACCGATATCAGCTCCTGCTCTGGTGGAGGCGGCAAGTAGGTGAAATGGACTCTGTGAGGATTCCTTAGCTTTGATTGATTAGTGCACTATTTTTGTGCTGGTTATCCTCCTGCTGGGAGGTGGCACATTCAAGAGAGCATCATCTGTGGTAATATGGGGAGGAACAGGTGGTGGGTGGGGCCCTAGAACTGCCAAGAGTGTATGCCCTTTGTCTTCGGCCACCAGGATATGTAGGGAAGGACCATCAGGTGGGGGCAGGGCTAGGCATATCAGACTCTTCTTGGGCAGGTCTTGCTGTGGCTGCTGTGGAGGATGGGGTTGAAGTTTCTAGGTCAATGGAGTTATATTCCTAGGAGGATTATGGCTCCCTCTGCTGTGTTAATGCAGGTTGTCAAGGAAGTAGGGGAAAGCCAGCAGTCACAGGCCTCATCCAGGTCCCAGGCAACCCAAAGGGCTGATCTCACTCCCACCGTGCCCCTCCCAACAGCACCAACTCTGTTTCCATGCAGTGGGTAAGCAGGGCTGAGAACTTGCCCTAGGCTACTCGCCTCCCAGCTGCGAAAGTAAGTAGCGCTTTCCTTCTTCCCCTGCCTGTGGAGTCAGCACACAGGATTCATGCCCTCCCCCCAGTTCTGGCCAGGAGACTTTTTGATCAGCTGAAATTGTTACGAAGTTCAGCTGGAGGTTTCCTTATCCCTGTGGCCTTTTCCCAGTGCCTCTGGCAGTCCTCCTCAAGGACCCCTGTGAGGCAAGGCAGAAATGGCTTGTTACGGGAGCCAGCGAGCCCACAGGAATTTTCCTGCTGCTTCCTCTAACCCCATATTTCGCTTGGTCCTCTACATTGACTCAGCTGCGTGTAAGGTCAGAATCTTCTCCTGTACTCTAGAACTTCAGGTTCCCTCTCCAGTGGGGATATGTGTTCAGGGGCAGAGGATCTCCCTTTCCCACTTCTACAGTTTGGGTACTCACAGTATTTGGGGTGTCTCCCGGGTCCTGCAGGAGTAATCTGCTTCCTTCAGAGGATCTATGGGTTCTCTTGACGTTCCTAATGTATTCCTGCAGTCATTCTTGAGTAAAAGTTCACAATGCAAGTCTCCACACACTGTTCTGTCTGTCTGAGTGGGAGCTGCAATCTAGTCTTGCTTCCTGTCTGCCATCATGATCTGCTTCTGCTTCTCATCCTAAGCTCTAGTTATACCATATTTCCTACCGGTTCCTGAACAGGCTACGTTTTCTTAGAGTTTTGGCATTTTGTATATGCTCTTCTTCCTATCTAGAATACCTGTTCACCTTTTCCATCTAGGAAACTCCTATTCATTGAACAAGCCTATCTCTATAATACCTTCTCTGGGAAGGCTCCCCTAACTCAAAGGCAGAGTTGGTTGCCCCTTTCGCGATGTTCCTCTAGAACTTCATACATAACTCTATTTTCATTTTCAACCACCCTTAAATGTTGATCTTCCCATTAGACCATTAATTTTCTGATACTCATTTCCCTTTTTCATAATCTGGCCCAGTACCTGACATTTAACAATTGCTGAATAAATGTTTGTTTTATTGACTGAATGAATATGTTTGTATAAATGTAAATAAAAGGGACCACCCCTTCATTTAATCTAAAGCATGCATTCCCTACTCAGGTCAGAAAGTTGGTAAAAGATGCTATTTTTGTGAGATCAAAGCACAAGTAACACAAGTTAAAACACCCCAGTAGCCAAGATAATTAAATGTGTTTCAGCTTTGACATTTGCTTTAGTTGCCATTACATTACCTACTTTTGTAGCACAGCTGGGTCTAGTCAAAATTTAATACATCAACAGCTCTTGTTGATCAAGTCATTAAATAAATATCTAATGGTCACCAAAATTTTCCATCAGCTAACTGAATTAAATGATAGGTATTTACATTTTAAACTCTGGGAGCTCTCTTTAATTATTTTTAAAATTATTTTGATAATTTTTCTGAATATAAACACAATATATAGCAACATATCTTTTTTAAAATTTAAAATTGAGAGAAACAAAAATTAGAAACCAAAACAACTTGTAAGAATATTGTTATACTTCTTTATAATTGTTTGTAAACAAATGTATGTATACAAATATGTATGTATAAAAATTATAAATGTATGTAAACAATAGTAGTTTTCTACTGCCCTTTCCACTTAAAATCATGCCACATATGGTCCTTATTATAATCAATAATCTTCAAAAAATGGTTCTTCACTTGTTTTAGCTACTCCCTTATTATTGGGCATTTAAGGATTTTATTCTTGGGACAAGTTATTAAAAATAGAAATACAGAACTGAGTCTAAACAGTATAAACATTCTTACGGCTCTTGACACATGCCACCAATGCCCTAAAGAAAGGTTACTAATTTATATTCCTACCAGCAATGCCTGAGAATATTTACTTTTGCTTGATGTAGAACTTTTAAATCTTATCTTTTTAAGTGTCATGTTATATCTATTTTTCTATACTATATTCTGTTTATTTTCACACACATGCACAATCTATAGTCTATTTTACCTTGATTGAGATAAATGTTAAGTTTACATCTGATGCCTGACAAGAGTTAAAATATATGAATTTGTTTTTTTTCAATTAAATTGCCTGATAGTAGGGCTCTTTTATCGATATATTTCTAAGACAATGCTAGTATCATGTAGGAATCACAAGCCTGATCTAGTTGGCATTTTAACACATGCTATTTCTTTTTCTCTATGATTATTTATAGTGTTTTTATGTGCAATGAGAAATTGTGAAGCCTGGATAATAATAGATTTGAACTCTGAATCACACTTTTGTTAAGAGTTCTACCTTACAAAAACATCAACTGGTGAGAAGTTAAACAACAGTACAATTTTAAAGAAAATGATGGTAAATCAAGTACGAGTACCAAAACCTCCTTTTACAAATTTATATTTACACAAATGGTTTTTCAAATTTTATTTTTTTGTGAAGATCAAACTGTGTGAGGAAAAACAACTGTTTGTACTTGAATCATGTATTATAAAAAAGTAATGCATCTCCAACAAGCAACTGAGATGAGAAAATTTCTGGGATCCCTTTTCAATACCAAACAGCAAATATGAAGCATAAGTTTTTCTTTTTTTAATATAATGCAGGAACCATCATTAAGCTACTTCTGTTAACCCTTTTAAATGCTCCTTTTATGATTATGGTGGAGAAGATGTTATTTACATTTTCAAAGATTTTCCTTTTGTATAAAATTAGTTATGAAGTTATCTGTACTCAATTAAAGGATTAATCCTTTATTGTTTTTGACCAGTAATTAATGTAATTTTTAATTCTTGGTTCCATTTAAGTTTAGGTTTTCAGACCATAGTACATTTGGGGTAGTATTAATCCTTTTTTTTTTTTTTGAGATGGAGTCTCCCTCTGCCACCCAGGTTGGAGTACAGTGGTGCAATCTCAGCTCACTGCAACCTCCGACTCCTGGGTTCAAGTGATTTTCATGCCTCTGCTTCCAGAGATTACAGGCATTTGTCACCATGCCCAGCTAGTGTTCCATTTTTAGTAGAGATGGGGTTTTGCCATGTTGGGCAGGCTGGTCTTGAACTCTTGACCTCAAGTGATCTGCCTGCCTCAGCCTCCCAAAGTGCTGGGATTACAGGTGTGAGCCACCGCACCTGGCCACTAATCCATTTTTGAAATCAATCTTGAACAAAAACAACCTTCTTGAACACTGCTGTATTCTCAGCCCCTAAAGTGACTGCTGAATACTCTTGCTAAAGGAAAAATCTCACCATGCAAATATTAAGATCATCTGAACGTCCCTGGAACTCTCCCCCTCCTTTACATTCCTACTGTGGCTATCATAATTTAAGCCCTTTGAATTGTTGCAATCGCCAACTAACTGCTTCCACCAATCCTCTCTGTATAACTCTGCCAGATTCATCTTCTTATAATACTGCTTTGAACATGTCACTGGCTGCATGAAAATCTTTAATCATCCTTTATCATCTGTAGCAGTCATCTGCCTCCAACCTCTTTTGAACATGTATCTCTATCAATAAAACAATTTTGAGTGTGGATCACCACATATGCATATTTACATATAAATGACACATATACAACATTGTCAATACAAGAAATTATTAGTAAAATTTATTTCTTTTTCTATATAAAGAATACATCTTTTTCTGTATACAAATGTATTTTCCTACACACTCCCTAACTTTGGAGGCCACTGGTTTATGGGATAGACCATCCTCTTTAGTATAGCGTTCAAGGCTCTATATAGATAGATAGATTCTGATCTGCCTCCCAGATTTACTCCAACTACTCCTTTTCCAAAAGCCTCATTTCCATGTAAATTGGCCTCCTCACTTTCTTTCCATTTCTGTGCTTTTCCTCACACCATTTATGCCGTCTGGTTTGTCCTTTCTTTTTCTCTCAACTTATGCATATCTCAACTATCTTACAAGATCCAGCTCCAGTTCCTCCTGCTCCACTCTCTCCTTCCTCTAGACTTCAAAGCTGTTATTTTCTATTCTAACCATTTGGCAGTTAATTATGATTAATGTAGTTTTTACATACAGCCCCTGGTAAATCAAAGCACCCTATACATATTTGTTAATGTATGTATTACCACATGCAATAGAATTTTAAGCTGCAACAATAATGATATGGATCAGATTTATAAAAAGAACTTTTGGACATAGGATATTTTTGAACATTAAATAATAATAATAATAATAATTATTATTATTATTGAGACAGAGTCTTGCTCTGTTGCCCAGCCTGGAGTGCTGTGGCACAGTCTCAGCTCGCTGCAACCTCTGCCCCACCCCGGGTTCAAGTGATTCTCCTGCCTCAGCCTCCTGAGTAGCTGGGGTTACAGGTGACTGCCACCACATTTGCCTAAGGGAGAGTACAGCCTGGAAATAAAGTCTTGGGCAGGTGGGCTAGGTGGAAATAGGCTGTAATTCTTGAGTTCCTATTAGATCTGGGCTATTATAATTGGCGACTCAACAAATACTGAACCCTACCCACAGGGACATACATAGGACTGGCATTTCTTCAAGGAAAGTATTTGGCCTCTCAGGGGAAGGGCTATTTATCTCAAACATTTTCATTCTTCATTTATGGGAAGCATGAGACACATTTGCATCCTTGAGATAAAAGAACATTTAGAGCAAACTGCGAGGTGTTTACATAAAATTCCAATGCTTCACATTTTATGCACCTTACATTGCTAAGGAATGGATTAGCTGACCTTATGGAGCTTTCGCTTTTTGGGGTCATTTTGATGTATCTTCTAAGTAAAAACTGTTAAGGTAAGGGAGAAATTTTATATAGACTCTTAAAAGTATTTCTAGGAGCTTGTAAAAATTTACTTAAAACCTCAGGGGAATATCGTCTCAAAAAGACTCCCCAAGTTTATCTGCTGCCCTCCTAGGGTCAAGTGTACAGAGGTGTATTCAGGCTGTGAACACTCCACTTTTGAAATGAAACCAAATCCATGCAGAGTTATGTGCTGAGTGTGGGAAGGAATGCTATGCCTCCATTCTCAGCACTTTCCCAGGACCCCCGTCCTCAAACCTTAAAACCAATCTATTAGATTGTTTTCCCCTGTGTAGACACCATTTCAAGAACATGCCCCAACACTTAAATTTCAACATTTAACACATTGAAACACATCATCACTGTCCCTCTTGGATGCACAAGCACGCATTTAAGAATTCTATTTCATAAAAGAAGAAACTAAAATTTTGCAATAGAAGTAGTAAATACACAAATCAATAAATACTCATTTGGACTCACTGTGCAGAAATAAAAAAGATTAAATGTCACAATCATTGCGACTCCAAATATCAGACTCATCCATTCACCAACTATTCCTGGTCCAGGAACCAAGGAATTTGGTGCTGAAGAAATCATTATCTTTGAACTCATGAAACTTAAAATCCAGAGGACAAAAAGGGTAAGAAGTTCCCACATTGTTCTTATCATCATCACCATCACCAGCATCATTGTAGTAGGTGTTTTGCATTCATGTGAAGAATGATTTTTTAAAAATTAAGTTATTGTTCTGGACAGAGAGTAAGGTTATGCCAGAGAGAGAGAGAGAGAGAGAGAGAGAGAGCGCAAGAGAGCAAGTCGAGCACACTGGGTTCAAAAGAAGAAGTGAGGGCTAGGGAAGAAAGTTAATAAAGGAAAGGATGGAAGGAGAGTAATGGCATAGTGGGGAAAACATCTGCAGCAAAGGTGGCCAACATTCAGGGCAAGATTGGGGAGAAGGGACCAAGATTGGGCACTCTATACTGTGCCAGTCACTGTGCTAAGATGTTTTTAGACAATAGCTCATATAATTTTCAAAAGATTACCTCATTTAATTCTGCAAAGCAAGTAATATTGTCTTCCTATTTCACAAATAACAAAACTGAGAGGTATAGAAATTAAGTCACTTGCCCAGTATTATACAGCTAACAAGTGTCAGAGCTAGGATTCAAACCTAGGACTACCTAATGCCCAATTAATGCTCTTAACTGCTTTATACTGTTGCCCTTCCATATGATAAACTACATGGAAAGATCTGACCAGTACTGTGCAACCTCTATCTTCTGTCTTTTTTCAGGTGAAAATCTCAACTTAGAGAATGTAATCTAACAATGCTACTGTATCTATCCCTGTTACCCAGTGGTCCATGTTAGCACCTGCAAATTCCACCTAAAACTATCCAACTTTAAAGAGATAAAGTGGCAAGAATGTGACCTATAGACATTAGATTGCACATATGTGTTTGGTCGGTGTAGGTGAGAGATGGGACCAATGCAAAGGGCATTTTCTTGACTGATAGAGATAAGCAATCAGTCCCTAAGACAGTCAGAAGTTGAACAACATTGGAATGTCCAGATTTATATCAACAGGAATGTCAAAATCTTAAACTGCTGGATCTAAAAGTTATCACTAACTTTGAACAGTAGGAGACAGGAAAGAAGAATAATTTATCTTCTGGATGAGCTGCTCAAGACTCATTTGCATTTTAGGGGACTGAGCTCCAGAAAAATAAAAAATCAACCTAAAACATTAGAAGCCTAGCAGCCACTTAGACAAATTAACAAAATGCATTCTCTGCACAGAAAAATCGTGGGGTTTTTCAAATATCAGAAAAATATTACTGTCAAGATGATTGTAAAAGATAAGCTCCAAATATTAAATATAAATATATTAATTTTGTTGTCGAAAATAAACCCTGCTGGAAGACAAACACTCAAAATAATGTTTTAGGGCCTTTAAGTTCTAAGAAGAAATGATTTTTTTAAACATTAAGGTCTTATTGTTCTCTGCAGAGAGAGGGAGACTATACCAGAGGGAGACTCAAAATTGAGTTTAGGAACAGATCTGGAGGGAGGGCAGAAAGGTAATCGAAGAGTGAATTGGTGGAGAGCCATTACATAACTGTGAAAGTATTTACAGTTCCACTGATGCTGTGTTTACAGACAGCTGGCCAGCTGGTGAGGCAGTGAGGCTGGGGGAGAGAAAGAATCAGGATTTACTGGGTACTTAACACTATGCCAGACGCTGTGCTAAGTTCTTTCCAGACATTATCTCATTTAATTTTCACAATAATTCTATAATACCTGACAGTATTATTATATCTGGATCCCCAAGTTACAGATAAGGAAACAAAAGTTAAAAGAATGGAAGCGATTTGCACAATGTCACAGAACTAGTCAGTGCTAGAGGCTGGATATGAATCCAGATTTTTTATTTTTTTACTGCAATGCCCATGCCTTTTCAACTAGATCACCCTGACTCAGACTTTCTTACATTGAGACTATTCTCTGACATATGAAAGCAAAAATAACCTAGGACAAATACTAATGGCATAGGTAGACCACAGAGGCTGGACTTCAGTAACAATCTGGAAGTAACTGAATTGCTTTCTAATATAAGTTTCACTAAATCCTCCATGTAAGGTCATCAGTGTTAAGTGACAAGGCATCACCACAGCAGGGGACAGGGTCTGTTCTGAATTCTTCCCACTGGTATCTGCTAGGGCCCCACCTTCTAACCCCTCTTCTAGTTTTCTGGTGCGATCTTCTCAAGGAAAACAGGGAATGAGATAAAGGCAGCGTGGGAGGGAAAAAACGAGACAGTACAAAGGTAGATACAAACCACAACACAGCAAATCCAACACTGTCAGCCTGTCACTTGTACAAATCCCAGAAAATGTACAAATCACACTGTGAGCTGAGGCCATGAGGCATCACCGTCTCCATTCTTCCGCTGTACCCTATGCACAGACCTCGGATACAATTGTCACCTTCTAATTTACCACTCCTTATTCCCTCACTAGACTGTCTGACTGAATACAAATTACTTGAGAATTAAGAAAATCCACTGAGCAAAGTGACTGAAGATGTGGATGATATAGCTATACTATATGTATAAGTATATAGTATAGCTTAAGACCCATTTCCAGAGGGCAACCTGCATGTCTTTTTAAAGGATATAGAGAATACAAAACATATTTTTTTTGCATAAATGGATAATTCCTCAAATAAAAACTGGTGACCATAAAGAGCACTGTCGCAAACTCAAGAAAAGATGTAGAAATCTTATTCTATCAGTTCCTGCACCTCCTGCCAATGCTGCCCCATTTGGGGCAGCTGACAGCAAACCACACTCTTTAGGCCTCACACCCACCTTCTACAATAAGGACAAATCAGATGTGACATGCAGGAGATGAGGGGGAAAGTGTCTGGGACCAAGAAGAAAGAATGCCGAAACTGGTCAAGCATAGAATTAAAGAATACAGAGAGGAAAATGTCAGTCTGGCCTGGCTCTCTGAGGCATCAGCAGGTGCACTATATTTGCTAGAGGCCAGCACAGAGCTAGTTCAGATGGAGAACAAGTGCTCAGCGCCTGACAGGCTGAAGACCAAGCAGCTGGCTGTGGAGATGCTGCTGTGCAGAGTGTCTGGCTGGATTCTGACATGCACGTAAAGAAGCGGCTTTGCCCCTGACATTGTGGTTAGGACAATGGGATCCAAAGCCAGGGGGCACAGACAGGGTGGCGCATGGCCAAAACCTCAGCCAACCAGGTCAGCAAGTGAAGCAACAGTTATGTGAGCAGCAGACACAAATACAAGCTAGACAGACTTCCATGGTGTCATGCTGACCTTGACATGGACAGGAGAACATTAACTAAAGGGCAAAGACGTTTTTCTTTGTATAAAGAAAGCTGGCATTTATGGAGTCCCTATCCTGTGCCAGGCAGTATGCTAAATACTTCATATGCATTAGTTCCTTTACTTTTCCTCAACTGAACCTCACAGTAACACAGGATGCAGGTACTAGTACTTTTCCTATTTAATGGATCAGGAAGCTGAGGCTTAGAGAGGTTAAGCAACTCACTTATGGTCACATATATAATAACTGGCAGAAACAGGACTTGAAGCCAGGTTCTCCTGATAGCAAAGCTCATGGCTTAAGCCTCCATTGTACATGTGAGCCCCTTCAGTGTGCCCAGTAGACTGGGGATGACTTCCTTGGGGATTAGTCCTATGAGAACCTGGCACGGATGAAGGTGAGAACAATTTATTGCATGTACACAAGGCTCCAATAAGGAAAATACATCCTAGGCCAGTCACAAAACTGAAAAAATGAGAAACCCAGTCTGAGAGAAGAGCTATTATTTTGGCACTGGGTTCACCCTGGCTACAAGTCAAAGGTACATTTGTTCACATTTGTATAAATAGACATCCTAAAATGTCCAGGCATAAATTGACACATTATTACAGAGAATACTGAGCTGTCGATTCCGGCTTCCCAGCTCTCCTTGGCTTGACTCACCACCATGTTGCTTAAATCTATTTCTGTGTACTGGGGGATTAATAGCACAAAGCATCAAATTGTTCCGAGCAAATAATTCTGTCTTTAAGTTCTTCAAGTGATAACTGATATTAAAGAGATTTTTTTTTTTAAAATAAAGAGGTCAGGTCATGTCCTCAATCCTTGACTTCACAAGAGACCCAAACAGGAGAGGATGGTTCAGTAAACCACCATCCCAGCACACATATGTTCAAGGGCTCTGAACAGTAACAATGTTGATTTATTCATTTTTGAGCCTTGAACCTGGAGTACTTTGAGTCAACTACTTAATCTAATCTTAGCAGATGATTTTCTGTGCAGTATTAAATAATTGTACCACAGTGAGTTTGTTTGTTTCCTAATAGACTATGGCATTAAATGCTAAATAAATAAGATTTATCCCAGTGTTCCACAGTCTGCTTCCTTACTTCATCCCCCTGAAGTTCCCAAATAAGAAAAACATTTCGTCCTTTATTATGAGCAATAATAACAGTTTCTCCTCTCATCTAGATATGCATGCTATAGACCAGAATAAAGTTTTATTTCAAGAATTAGATCACCATATACACTAAAGCATAACTGTGTTCTGGCTGCCTGTGTTTTTTTGGGTGAAATCACAATCCACTTTGAAAATTTACACACATTTGTCATTTTAGAAATAGTTCTTTGCTTTGGCTTTTGAGTAAGTAAGGAATTTTTCTAAGGACAGTGTCAAATAGCCCTGTGATTACTCCCATTTTGGTGTGCTAATCATTATCTTCCATTACCAGCCTACAGACACTGTCAGTTTTGAAAACAGACACTTCATAGAAACTAAAATATGAGTCAGGAGGCAAGCACGTTCTCAGTGGCATTTGCAGGTTATTTTATTCTAGGCATTTCTGCAGGGTGGGCCTGCTTTGATAGCTCCTAGGGGCATCGTGGGAGGACGCTAGAACTCAAAGATAAAGATCTAACTGAAAAGCGCAGCTTCTGTTAAAACAGTTTGATGCCAAAAATTAAGCCACACAGAAAACTGTTGTGTAAAATTCCACATGAAATAGAGGAGTATGTCTCTCTTAATAGATGCTCCTCTCATTCCAGAATGCTGTTAAAGACGTTGGTGTATTTGAGACCTGTTTAGACTTCTGTAGAAGAAACTTCAAACAAACAAACTTTTGAAGAAGGCAAGACTGGGAACAGTAGTACGCTTTTTAATAACTGAGGCTGAATATGCTTTCCTCTGATTTTCTTTTATGTTTCTTCATAAAGCATTTTTCATGCTTTCCTGCTATTTTGCAGTGCCCATTTTTTCCTAATATACTTGGGTTGCCAAACTAAAAAAGAATCTCTGCCCTCATGTACTCCATTTAGTTGAAAGACAAGTTTCAACTCTTCCATGTAGGAGAATGAGCCAGCAACCTGCCACAGAAGTCAAGTAACAAAAGGCCCCCTTCAGAGGCTGTCAGTTTCCAGCCCCCGATATTCTGTGACCAGATAAGTCGGTTCCCGGTGCACCTGGGTCCTCCTGGGTTGCCAGCAAGGGTTGTCAGCATAACGCCTCAGGGAACCAGCCACTGCTTTTACATTTTAATAAGTATTTTGTTTTCCTTACTTTTTCTTGTTTGTTCCCAGGGGTTCTAAGAAAGGAAAAGACAGTAATAACCAACTCATATAGGATAGAATCAGCTACGTTTGGCTGATTTGCAATTTGGACTAAGAAATCAAAGCTGGAATTTTTCATATAGGTCAAATATTTAGAAGGCTACAAATGTGATTTGCATAGCTTTTATTTTCTTTGCACTTCTTTGTATACTGAGTAATTCCCCGTGTCCTGTCTACTGACTATAAAAGGTGGAGTGGTGTAACAGACCTGTATGACAGTGCCTGCTGGATTCAAGCCCCTGACACCCTTTTTTGGGTCGAGTTTGTATACATCTAAGAAATGGCAGGACATAGACATGGGAAGAGACTCTTAAAAAAAGCAACTCAACTTTCAGATTCTTTCGCCACATCGCAATCACACTTCTATTCCTCTTAGGCAGTGTTAACAGTCTTCTCAGTTTCAAAACTGTTTTCACTCTTGTATTGAAATTCTGAGAACCTTCTACAAGAGCAAATAAGCCCTCAAAAAAACCACAGGTCCAAGGACTTCAGTTCAGTCAGCAGACTCGCTGGCTGAAACTGTATGGTCTCTGTTAGCAGCACTGTCCAGCTTGTTTAAATTGCTTCCCTCATCAGACATTTTTGGGGAAAATATTCAGGATTCTAAACTGCAGAGGATACCTGGGATGTTGGTGGTTAATGTCAGTGAATTTTATGGAGTATATAAAATAGGCAATGATCTTTTTTATTTTAGGTTCCCATTATTCAGTGCAGCAATGTATGCATATATGAGAAAAAAATTCCTCTGGAGTGGGAAGATTAGCCCTGAATGACCACAAACTGATATTATCACAACTATATATACTCACACTCACATAGTCAGATTTCACTGCATTAAACTGATAACGTTTTCAGTGAATAAATGAGGTTTATTTGTAATTAGTGTTACGTATATGCTGTTAACATGTTAGAACCCATCAAAAACCTACGTAGCACAGTTTAGGATCTAAGCTATGATAGAACTTTTCTTGCCACCTTTCACACTCTTAAATGTTACTGTAGAAGAAGCTGTTTTTGCTGGCTATTCAAAACAGATTTTATTTTATTTTTTACAGAAACAGAATTTCCCTATGTTGTCCTAGGTGGTCTTGAACTCCTGGGTTCAAGCAATTATCTCACCTCAGTCTCCCAAAGTGCTGGGATTACAGGCATGAGCCACTGCACCTGGCTTCAAAACAGATTTTAAATCAGTCCATATAAAATGATCGTAGGCCAGGAGCAGTGGCTCACGCCTGTAATCCCAACATTTTGGGAGGCCGAGGTGGGTGGATCACGAAGTCAGGAGATTGAGACCATCCTGGCCAATATGGCGAAACCCTGTCTCTACTAAAAGTACAAAAATTAGCCATGTGTGGTGGCGCACACCTGTAGTCCCAGCTACTTGGGAGGCTGAGGCAGAAGAACCACTTGAACCCGGGAGGCAGAGGTTGCAGTGAGCCGAGATCACACCACTGCACTCCAGCCTAGACAATAGGGTGAGACTCCATCTCAAAAAAAAAAAAAAAAATCATAAATATTCAATTGCTACAGAAAAAATTCACAAGCTTCCCAATCAAGTCACATTTATAGAGGCCCTTTCTTCAGTCCCATAAAAATTTATTTTAATTCATTTTTTCTTTATAATAAAACAAATGTTCTTTCCCTCTTAAAACAGAATAAATCACATTCATCATTAAAAATTTGGAAAACACAGAAAAGAAATAGTCAAAACCCAATTAACAAGAGATAGTCTTTGTTAATATTTTGGTATTTTTGTTTAATCTTTATTTTTTCATCATATTTTTAAGTTTCTTATCGTTGATCCATTTCACATGTATATTTTTCATCTCACATTAAAGCTTAGACATTTATCTGTGCTATTTAACAGTCTCTCTAAATTTCTATTTGTATTCTCTGTGAAATATTCCATTGAAGGATGAAGTGAACTTCAACTGCTTTTCAACTGTTGTACTTTTCATTTATTTCTGATATTTAACATTACAAATAACTTTGTAATGATTACCTTTGAACTAAAGCTTTTTCAGATATTTGAATTTTTTCAGGATAATTTATGAGAAGTAAAATAAGTCAAAGGGTAATTTTGTAGCTCTTCATGTATATACAGTATTGCCAAATTGCTTTTTAAATAGTTGGTACCAAATTATTTTCCCACAGTGTATGAAAATGCATTTTTTGTTGCTCTCATACCAATATTCTGTTTTTTGTTTTGTTTTGTTCTTTTTAAATCACTAATTTAAAAGACTACAAGTGTCATTTCAGTGTTTTGAACTGAATTATATGTATTTGATTGCTACTGGGATTTAACATTTTAAACTTTTTTTTTTTTTTTTTACAAATTATGTATTTTGGACCTTTACTTATTTATTTATTGCAGTCATGGGGATTCTTTATTATTGATTAGTATGAATATTTTATGTATTATGGATATTATTGGTTATAATTTCATTGGAATTCTTTCATGTCCTTTAAGTTAAATTCTGTGAATTTTCTATCTAAGCTTTTCAATCCTCAGTCTTCCCACTAACATTTCAAAGGATGGCCTTGGATTTCAACATAATGGAAATCAATTAGGAGAGTTAAAGAAAAAGATGTCAGGATAGTTAAATCCAAAATGTAATTCCATCTCTAAGGTTATATGTTTAATATTACTGTTTCTCAACACATACCAAAATGTCTGACTGGTTAGTAAAGACAGATGATATATCCTAGATGTCAGTGATAATGATAGTCAACAAGATAACTAATAATAGTACTTAGCAGAATTATGAGGTTCAAAGTAGATGCTGTAACCATCCTGCCTCACCTATCACAAGCAATGACAATTATCCCCGCTTCCTTGGTGTAGCATAGTGAGGAATGGTGTCATTTTAAAGGCCCCTTCCAAGCAGAGGATACCAATATGCACCTATGCTTATCTTAGACCCTTATGGTACTCTTCAGTCATCAAATTCACTTGGCAAAGCATGCATATTACTCCAGATTGAGTCAGATAGCACCAGGCCACTGGAGAAATGTAGCATAGGTAACCTCACAGTGCAAACCTAGTGATGGGTCCCCAAAGTACATCACAGCTGATTACAGCTGAAGAATAAGTCAAGACTTTCAGGCTTCAAGAGAAATATAGCATGTGGGGTCCTAGGAAATAAAGTTTTTGTTTTTTCCACTAAAAAAAATATAGAATAGTCATTAGGAATTTGGGTTTACAAAACCAAAAACTACAAAAACTACAAAGTTTACAAAACTACAAAAACACACTGATGTACACAGACCAGTGACACTATAAAGCAACCACATAAACAAGTCTGCAAAATAATCAGCTAACATGATGACAGGATCAAATCCACAGATATCAATACTAAGCTTAAATGTAAATGGGTTAAATGCCCCAAATAGAAGACACAGAGTGACAAGCTGGATAAAGAACCAAGACCCATTGTTATGCTGTCTTTAAGAGACCAGTGTCACATGCAATGACACGCATAGGCTCAAAATAAAGGGATGGAGGAAAATCTACCAAATGGAAACAGAGAAAAGCAGAGGTTGCAATTCTAGCTTCTGACAAAAGAGACTTTAAACCAACAAAGATAAAAAAAAAAAAAAAAAAAGACACAGAAGGCCATTATATAATAGTACAGGGTTCAGTACAACAAGAAAATATATCCTAAATATACATGCACCCAACACAGGAGTACCCAGATTCATAAGGCAAGTTCCTAGAGAACTTCAAGGAGATTTAGCCCCACAATAATAGCTGGAGACTTTAACACCCCACTGACAATATTAGACAGATCACTAAGACATAAAATTAACAAAGATATTCAGGACCTGAACTCAGCCCTGGATCAAATGGACCTGGATCAAATAGATATCTACAGAACTCTCCAACCAAAAATAACAGAATATACATTTCTTTTCATCTCCATATGGCACTTTCTTTAAAATAAATCACATAAAGTAAAACACTCCTCAGCAAATGTAAAAGAGCGGAAATAATAACAAACAGTCTCTTGGACCACAACACAATCAAAATTGAAATAAAGACTATGAAATTCACTCAAAACCATACAATTACATGGAAATTGAATAACCTTCTCCTGAATGACCTTTGGGTAACAATGAAATTAAGGCAGAAATCAAGCGTTCTTTGAAACTAATATGAACAAAGAGGCAATGTACCAGAATCTCTGGCACACAGATAAGGCAGTGTTAAGAGGGAACTCTATCGCACTAAATGCCCACATCCAAAAGATAGAAAGATCTCAAGTTAACAACCTAACATCACCACTAAAAGAACTAGGGAACCAAGAGCAAGCAAATCCCAAACGTAGCAGAAGACAAGAAATAACCAAAAGCTGAGCTGAATTGAAGGAGATAGAGACACAAAAAGCCATTAAAAAAGATCAACAAGTGCAAGAGTTGATGCTTTGAAGAAATTAATAAAATAGATCATTAGCTAGACTAACAAAGGAGAAAAGAGAGAAGATTCAAATAAACATAATCAAAAATGATAAGGGGGATATTACCCTGACTCCACAGAAATATAAACCACCATCAGAGAATATTATGAACACTTCTATGCACATAAACTAAAAAATCTAGAAGAAATGGATAAATTCCTGGATACATACACCCTCCCAAGGCTGAACCAGGAAGAAACTGGATCCATGAATAGACCAATAATGAGTTCTGAAATTGAGGTAGTAATAAATAGCCTACCAACCAAAAAAAGCTCAAGGCCAGATGGATTCACAGCTGAATTCTACCAGATTTACAAAGAGCTGGTACCATTCTTACTGAAGCTATTCCAAAAAACTGAAGAGGGACCGCTCCCTAACTCATTCTATAGGCCAGCATTATCCGGATACCATAGCCTGGCAGAAATATAAAAAAGAAAAAAGAAAACTTCAGGCCAATATCCTTGATAAACATTAATGCAAAAATATCAGCAAAAGACTATCAAACTGAATCCACTAGCACATCAAAAAGTTTATCCACCACAATCAAGTAGGCTTCAACTCCAAGATGCAAGTTTGGTTCAGCATATGCAAATCAAGAAATGTGATTCATCACATAAACAGAACTAATGTCAAAAACCACATGATAATCTCAACAGATGCAGAAAGGGCTTTCAATAAAATTCAACAACCATTCATGTTAAAAACTCTCAATAAACTAGATATTGAAGGAACATACCTCAAAATAATAAGAGCCATATATGACAAACCCACAGCCAACATCATACTGAATAAGCAAAAGCTGGAAGCCTTCCCCTTGAAAATCATCACTGGACAAGGATTCCCTCTCTCACCACTTCTATTCAACATAATATTGGAAGTTCAGGCCAGGGCAATCAGGCAATAGAAAGAAATAAAGTGTATACAGTAGAAAGAGAGGAAGACAAATTATCTTTGTTTGCAGATAACATGATCCTACGTCTAGAAAACCCCATTGTCTCAGCCCAAAATCTTCTTAAGCTGATAAGCAACTTCAGCAAAGTCTCAGGATACAAAATCAATGTGTAAAAATCACTAACCTTCCTATACACCACCAACAAGCAAGCAGAGAACCAAATCATAAATAAACTTCCATTCACAATTGCCACAAAAAGAATAAAATACCTAGGAATACAGCTAGCTAGGGAAGTGAAATATCTCTACAAGGAGAACTACAAACCACTGCTCAAAGAGATCAGAGATGATACAAACAAATGGAAAAACATTCCATGCTCATGGATAGAAATAATTAATATCTTTAAAATGGCCATACTGCCCAAAGTAATTTTTAGATTCAATACTATGCCTATTAAACTACCATTGACATTCTTCACAGAACTAAAACAATTTATTTTAAAATTCACATGGAACCAAAAAAGAGCCCAAATAGCCAAGGCAATCCTAAGTGAAAAGAACAAAGCTGGAGGCATCGTGCTACCTGACTTCAAGCTACACTACAGGCTACAGTAACCAAAATAGCATGGTACTGGTACAAAAACAGACACATAGACCAATGGAACAGAATAGAGAGTCCAGAAATAAGGCCATGCACCTACAATTATCTGATCTTCAACAAAGCTGACAAAAACAAGCAATGGGGAAAGGTTTCCCTATTTAATAATTGGTGCTGGAATAACTGGCTAGCCATATGCAGAAGACTGAAACTGGACCCATTCCTTATACCATATATGAAAATTAACTCAAGATGGATAAAACTTCAATGTAAAACCCAAAACTATAAAAACCTTGGAAGACAACCTGGGCAATACCAGGTTGTAGTAGGGCAATAGGCATGGGCAAAGATTTCATGATGAAGATTCATGAAAAGCAACTGCCACAGAAGCAAAATTTGACAAATGGGATCTAATTAAGCTTAAGAGCTTCTGCACAGCCAAAGAAACTATCAACAGAGTAAACAGATAACCTGCAGAATGGGAGAAAGCTTTTGCAAACTTGGATCTGACAAAGGTCTAATATCCAGCATCTATAAGGAACTTAAATTTACCAGAAAGAAAACAAAAAACCCTATTAAAAAGTGGGCAAAGGACATGAACAGATACTGCTTAAAAGAAGACATACATGAGACGAACAATCAAACCTCAGCAGCACTGATCATTAGAGAAATGCAAATCAAAACCACAATGAGATACCATCTCACACCAGTCAGAATAGCTATCATTAAAAAGTCAAAAAATAACAGATGCTTGTTGGGTTGTGGAGAAATAGGAACACTTATACACCGTTGGTGGGCGTGTAAATTAGTTCAGCCATTGTGGAAGACAGCATGGCAATTCCTCAAAGACCTAAAGACAAAAATACCATTCAACCAAGCAATGTCATTACTGGGTATACAGCCAAAAGGATATAAATAATTATATTATAAAGACACATACACACATATATTCACTGCAGCACTATTCACAATAGCAAAGACATGGAATCAACTTAAATGCCCATCAGTGATAGGCTCGATAAAGAAAATGTGGTACATATCCACCATGGAATACTATGCAGCCATAAAAAAGAACGAGATCATGTTCTTTGCAGGGACATGGATGGAGCTGAAGGCCATTATCCTTAGCAAATTAGCACAGGAACAGAAAAACAAATACCACATCTTTTCACTTATAAGTGGGAGCTAAATGATGATAACACATGAACACATAGAGGGGAACAAAATGCACTAGGGATTTTCGGAGGATGAGGGTTGGGAAGAGGAAAAATAACTAATGGGTTCTAGGCTTAATAGCTGTGTGATGAAATAATCTGTACAACAAACCCCATGACAGAGGTTTACCTATGTAACAAACCTGCACTTGTACCACTGACCTTAAAATAAAAGTTAAAAAAAACAAAAAGGTAAGAAAAAGGAGTATTTAAAAATTTTGGGCTTAGAATTTGACTTTGTTAAAATCTAGGAGGCACCACTTAACAAACTTGCTAAAGCCACATGATCTTGGGCAACTGAATCAGTTTCTCTAACTAAGCCTCAGGTTCCTCATCTGTAAAATGGGGCTAATAGAGAAATACCAGCCTCATGGGGACATCGTGAGGGTTAAGTGAGAAAATCTTGTAAAAATGTCTAGTAGATAGTAAACACCTGATAAATGTTGGCTTTTGCTACGCTAGTATCATGTACCTTCTTTAAAGCTAATTCTTTGTTTAATAAGCTATTCTTGTTTATTATGAGTCTTTTAACAAAGGCAGTTTTTTGGTTTGTCCAGAAAATAGCACAGAACGGCAGTAAACAAAAGTGAGCTGGAGGCCAGTACATTGACTGCATGAGAAGTTACAGCAGGCAACTAACTAAATCAACACAGAAGAAAGTGTTATCACAACAGAATGCAGGAATAAACCTCTAGTAATCAAGGAAAGCTTCAATGATATTTCATATCTCCCCACTCAAAAAAGCAAACATTTTGCCCTTGATATTCTTTAGCTTCATTATAATGTAAATATAGAAAGAGGTTTTAAAAATTTCATCTTGCTTGGCATGATTTGTCCTTTTTGGAATATGAATACTCACATCTTGCCTTAATTCTAGAAACTGTTCAGCAATTTTCTCTGTTTTCTCCCACTGGAACTATTTACTGATATAGAATAGAACTTCTTACATTACAAAATCTTTTACATTTTCAGTTCTCTTTTCTCTGTTTTGCACAGTTTGGTAATGTCTAATTTCCGTGATCCAATTTATAAAGTCTCCCTTTGATAGCATTCTCTTTATTTATTCCTTCTATTTAGATTTTTTCTAGAAAATCTAAATGACTACACATTTTTATTTCTAATCTTTAAAATCAGTTGTCTTTTGCATCTGCATGTTCTAATTTGATTACCACTTAGTTGTTATTTCATAAATTCCTGTTTTTATTTTTTAATGGATGCTATTCACTTTTTATTTTCTGAAGATTTTAAGCATACTTATTTTCAAGTCTTTTCTGTGGAAATCATGCCACCGTATGATGATGAGAGTAGCATGGCATGGTATGACAGCTAGAAACTCAGGTTGCTGTACAGTGTAGAGAAATGTGAGACTGAGGAGACAGGATAAGCAGAAGAATAAAGGTGATTAAAATTATCTTAATTATTAAAAGTTGAAAAAGCCACCGGGTGATTTTAATTTTTCTCAAGTTAGATTTCAAACTATTTAGAGAAAAATGCTGAATCTTTTAAAAGGTTAAGACATACAACAAATGGCTCATTTTACAAATTCAGATGCTAACTATCACCAGGTAGTCTTCATTGTCCGTTGCTTAGCAAAAGAGCTTAAGACTTAACATTGTTCTCAATAACTATGAGCTGAGTGGATAAATAAAGATTAGATGGATGCATATGAAGTAATGATGAATTCCACACATGGGAAGCCTCAAGTCAAGTGAAATGACCATTAATGCCATATCTTTTCAATTCCAAAAGTATGCTTTTTCACATTTAATGTTTCTAGAATTAGAATGGTCTTATGATCAATGTATACACACTCATTGACAAGCTTTTACAAGAAATTTTTCTCTTGAAAATTTTTTTTATGTCAAAGGTGCATCTCTCAACTAATGTTATTTGGAATTTAAAAACAGAATATTTAAATATCATAATTATAAAAGGCTTTAAATACATATATGAAAACACATAAAATGATAGCAATAATTTGTTAATTTCTAATTAAATGGAAACAAAAGAGAACAATTTATAGCTGAAATGAATAGGCTATGTTACACAGTAAAGTCAGCAAAAATCTGAACTTGGCCAAAATCAGATGAAAATTAAATAATAGGACTTGAATTCTTTGGAGAAAAATAAGCTTTTCCTAGCTCTCTAGGGTCTGTCTATATCAAAACTTTGACTCTTCTAGCTAAAGTGAGTTTTCTAATAAACCAGTGGAACCAATTTTATGAGCTTTAATCTACCAAGCTAAGAGGACTTTAATTGGTAGAAAAAAAACTAAAAGTGGACTTGTGAATGCTTTTGATCAAAATTGAGGTATCTCTGGGAGAAATTTTTCCCTTGAGGCTAAGAAAACATTTGAAGAGACTTTCCAAACAGAAGATCCCAGATGAAAGGCCGTAGTACAGAATTATGATGCAGTTATAAATTCTAATTCTTTCATGCCCTAGCAAGACTGGAGGGAGTGATGGGAGACCTGGGACTTTTCAAAAACAAGGCCACTGGCTCCTCCTGGTAGAACATTTCCAGATGCTTTGCCTACCTTATTCCACTAATAGCAAACTAACTGCTTTGCTCTAGTCGGTTAACCAACCAAGGCTCTAGGGGGAAATGGTAAAGTCTTTGAAAAGAATGATCATTCAGTAAACCTCCCCCAATGTTAGGACCTAATGATAATTCTTTGAGAGAGGCTGAAAACAGATATGAAAAAAAAATATACAAATTGCATATATAAGCACAAGCAACTGGTTGAAAAGAGGAACCAATTATAAAATAATTTGTAAAGGTACTGAATTAAAAATTAAGAACACTATTCATAGATATACTATGTACAGATTCACATTTTGAGCCCTAAAATATATTTCCCTAAAGACTTGTAAGATCAAACTAAATTCTAACTTAAATTTGTTATGATAAAACAGATTTTGTACCCTCTTAACAACCTGTGAAAATAAAAGCTGAACCTTGGTACATATTAAGTAGAGAATCATGAAATAATAAACACTTTGAAATGGGAAAGACTTTGACGGTCAGGTAACCCAAACCTTTCCTGGTCTGCAAATCCTTTGTGCAACTCTAGGACCAAAGGATCTTGTAGGCTCTGCTTTTAAAAAGTCTCTAGCCACTAGCTGACCCTTTCCTTTCCTTCACAGCCAAGCACCCTGAACATTAATAGTTCATGATCTATATGTCCTCTCTTCTCATTTTCACCTCTACCCTTGGTGATCTGAGACTTCCATCTTCCCTACTCCACTGAATCTATTCTTACTAAAACCACAAAAAGCCCCCAGTTGCTGAATCTGTGGAAATAATTTCTGTTCTCATCTTCTTGATTTGTGCTTGGCACTTCACACCATTGTCCACCCTGTTCTTTCTGGCTTTCTCTCCTTCCTCGCCTTCCTTCACATCACTTGCCTGCTTCTCTTCTATTTTTCCAGCAATTCCTTCTTATCTTTCTCATGTGCTTCTTTTCCTCTGCCCTTTAAATTCTGGTCTACTCTGAATACCTTCTCTGATTAATCTCCCAAATGTCCTTGGCTTCAACTACCATCTGGAAAATCACAAATCTTTTGACTTTTTAGTAATGGCCATTCTGACTGGTGTGAGATGGTGGAAAGAGGGAGAGGATCCGGAAATATAACTAACGGGTACTAGGCTTAATATCTGGGTGATGAAATAATCTGTTTAATAAACCTCCATGACATAAGTTTACCTATGTAACAAACCTGTACTTGTACCCCTAAACTTAAAATAGAAGTTTTTTTTTTTAAAAAAGCCCCACAAGTCTAAATTGCAGCTCAGATCTTTATTTGAGCCCCAAATCTAACTATTCAGCTGCTATCAGACATTGCCATTTGGATTTCTCACCAGTCCCTCAAATTCAGCATAATCAAACCAAATGCATTATTTCCCCCACTTAAATTAGAATGCCAATTCCTCTGTTTACTCTTCTAGCAATCCATTCAAAGTATATGCATGATTTTGCCCCACATAAATCAGCTTCTTCTGCATTTGTTATTTTATGTAACCATCCATCAAGATATTCAAGTCAGAAACCTAGGATTTTCTTAACAGTTCTCTCATATTCAGCCATTATAAAACATTATAAAACTTCATTTTAATGATAAATATTTGTTGAGCATTTACTATATTTTAGGCCCTCTTATAAACTTTATAAATTTTATCTCATTTAATTTTCACAACAATCTTATAAGTATTATTATAATTCCCATTTAACAGAGTCATAAGTTGAGGCAGATATTAGTTGGTAAATTCCCAAGTTAAAATACCCAACAAGTGGTGGAGCTGGCATTCAAACCTAGATAGTCTGACTTAAGAGCCTACGGGTCTTAACCAGTATGCTAGTTATCAAGACCCATATGATTTAATTCTTCAACCTCTTTCAAGTATGCCCCCTCTGCTCCATCCTCATAGCTATTGCCTTGTTTAGGTTCCCATCGTTCACTAGATTCAACTCAAAGTTTCATGAATGCCAAGATCACAAGTGCCTTTGTTGACCAATGTCCCACACAATGATTAGCACTTAGCATATCCTGAATAAGTGTTTTTTGATGAAATAAAGTATTTTTATCATGTTAATAATAGGTCGACGGACATATAATGTAGTGTCCAAGCAGGGAACATGTTGAGATTGAAACGGGGTACTATAAAAAATTACTCTAGGTCAACAGGAATAAATTGGGACTGTCCCAGACAAACTGGGACATGTCATCACCTTAATAATTGGGCTACTTTCATATGCCAGGTTCTTTTTTTGGCAATTTGATACCATTTTCTCCTTCTATGCTCTCTCTAGTATTATAGGGATTGGAAGCATGAGAACTACATTTCTTAGAATCTCTGCCAGCAGGGTTATGGTTTAAATTAAGACAATTAGACTCATTCATGTAAAGTTTCAAAGACAAAAGATAAATAGAACTATTATTACTCTTTTGAGACGGGCAGTCACATGGACTTGAGTAGACCCCAGATGTGAGCTTTTGCTAACAGCTTCCAAGTATCTTCCTATTAACCACTCACTTTGGTGCTGTAGACAGCTGAGATCATTGGTGACAGTTTCCTGTAGTTCCTATGCTTCATGATTTTCTGCATACTAGTAGTTGCAACCTGATCTTCCCTCTCTGAAGCCTTCCAACATTTTTCCAGGCCCTGGTATTTTTACAGTAATTAACCCTAGCTGTCTGAATAGACAAAATGCTGAAATCTCTGTGGCTTATCCCAGTAAAAGGCGACTTTTTGCTCATGCAAAATCCAATGCAGATTGGCAAGAGATCTCCTCTATCTGGTGACTCAGATGACCAGGATTCATCCATATTTTTATTTTCTATTTCAACATATAGCTCCAAGGTTTCTTCCAGGGAAAGTGAGAATTGAAAGAGGCACACAAGCTCTTAACCAGTTAGGCCCTGGAATATTAAAACTTCCCTCCCCTTCACAGTCCTTCGGCCAAGACTATCACAGGGTCCCAACTAACAGCAAGGGAGAATGGGAGAACAATAGTGTTTGGTAAACATTAATTCTTTCTGTTACAGAATCTATTTCCTAAATTAAATTACTTCCTGCTTGAAATAACTAGTTTCTCTTTTCCTTGTTGATACACTATGAAATAATACATAATTATAAAACCTGAATATATTAACTTGAAGAAGCACTAATCATTTTTATACACCAATATATTGTTTCTATACCAATGTATTGTAAATATTGGTTTTGCTATGTATGCATCTAAGCATAATATTGTGTATAAAATTTGACATACAGGCTTAGTGTTTAGCTCATCTACCTACTGATAGATATTATTTGAATTAGCAGATTCAATAGTAAAGACATTAGGATTCATATTCTTAACAAAGAAAATAAAACAAAACTTTCTGATATGAAGCCTATTCATACATATATCTAATCACTTTAAAATGATCCATATTTTAGTGAGTAATAATGCTTTTAAAATTTACAGAAATATGGAACTATCACCCATTAGACTTATAAAGACCAGGATACATATTATTTTTGTATACAACATGTCTGATGATGCATAAGCTTGTACTAAAAGTGAGCAAGAGTGAACGTGAAACAGGACATTGACTCTTGAATTTGGTAATCATTATATTTTATATAAAGCTATTAGCTTCTGTTCAGCTCTTATTCAAGAAGCAAATAATGCATACACAAACCCATTCATGTAACACAATAACTTAAAAACAGTTTCCAAGTGGCAGAGTTAGACTAATGCAAATTAAACATGATTATAGATATTAATGCACCATATATACTGTGCTAGACCTTCATCCTTTCTGTTTGAAGGTGTTTTCAACGAACACAAGCACTTCTTTCCATTTCAATGGCTATGGTGAAGATGGGTTAATTTCCAGGGATGATGTATTGTCAGTGCAGGTGGCAGAGCCAGCCTACCCCACAGGCAACATTCAATTCCTGTCTGAATTGAGACATTCATCATCGTGTTCTGCCCATTTGTGTCTCTGTCAACAAATGAAAATAATGATACTCCCTCCAATTTGTGTTAACAGAAAATATGGGTACAACCAGCAACCTGAAAGATGGATATGAATTGAGAGGAAGCATTTCAGGTGCACCGTTACAGGACTGAAGCCCAATTCCCCCACTTTTATCTCTGGTTAATTTATGGAAAAGAGAGTGAAAGGAAAGAAAGTGGGTGGAGACTCTCCTTTATTGAATATTTATTAATAGTATTACTACTAATTAATACTATGGCCAGACTCTTTGCTAATTAACTTCACATACATTTTCTTACTGATTCATCACAACATCCCTTGAAGATGGCTTTATTATTGTCCCTATTATACAATAAGGAGAGACACCTCCACTGTGTCACTGTCTCAAAAACTTGGAGCAAAGCTTCTTGCTTCTCTCAGATTTGGTTTTTCTCATGTTAAATGAGAATAATAATATCTTCCCTACATCTAGGCATTCTTCACACATATAATTATTTCTTTAACATTTTATTCCCTGTAGCTATATTGTCCCACGTAGCTAGATTATCAACTACATGGGTTTCCAAAAGTAGACCTGTCTGATGCCAAAGACCCTGCTTTTTCCTCATTCCTTCAGAGCCAACGTGTAAGAGGGGTTTTAAAATAAAAGCTGCCTTGGACAGTCTAGATCCTCCTCAGACACAAGTGCATCCTCAGGCAGAAGCCACATTTAGTACAGTATCGTTGGAAGCTTATCTTTGTCACTAAAAATACTCATACATCAAAAACCAAAGAGGAACATTATAAAAGAAAAGGGGCCAGTCTTGATAAGCAGAGAAGGTCACCTTGCTGTTGATGATTGCTGCCACACACCCATCAAGGGATATAGAATCGATCTGTGTAAGATCAAAGCCATCCACTTTGTTTGCCAAGTACCGAGACTAGGGAAGAATCTACAGAGAGATACCATGAACTCTGAAATTACTTATGATCATGGTGAGTGGTTGGTCTCTGCTGATCCACTACGGGTCTTTTGATTCAGTTCCTTCTCAATGATGGAGAGTGGAAAATGGAAATCCAAACCAGAACACAGCAAACTCTAGGGAGCCATAACAGCAACATCAAACATAATAAGGACCATAATAATAGCTTGCACTTGCTCTAAACTTCTCCCTATTGCTCAGTCAACCAACCAGTTAATACAGCACATGTCCTTCTAGGGTTCTGGAAATACAGTGGTAAACAAGATACACCTAGACCCTGCCCTTATGCAGCTGACAATGTAGCAGGGAAGGAAATGTTAAAGAAATGATTATAGCTAGACGTAAGGAAAGCATCATCATTATTATTATTATTATTATTATTATGAGACAGAAACTTGTTCTGTTGCCCAGGGTGTAGTGCAGTGGTGCATTCTCGGCTTACTGCAAGCTCTGCCTCCCAGATTCAGGTAACTCTTGTGCCTCTGCCTCCCGAGTAGCCAGGACTACAGGCACCTGCCACCATGCCCAGCTAATTTGTGTATGTTTAGTAGGATGGGGTTTCGCCATGTTGGCCACGCTAGTCTTGAACTCCTGGCCTCAAGTGATTGGCCCATCTCAGTCTCCTAAAGTAGGGGGGATTAGGGGCGTGAGCCACAGTGACCGGCAGGGAAGGCATTATTATTATTCGCATTTAACAAAGGAGTAGACTGAAGCTAGAATTGGTAAGAGACTTTATATTATTGCAGTTTTTGAGACAGCAGGTGGCAGAGTCAGGCCTCAAACCTGGGTCTTTACCCTTCTAGTCTAGGGCTCTTTCTACATTGCTACATTGCCTGGTTGCCTGTCTCTAAGAACCACTTTCTACCAGGGCACTCTGCCTCAAGTCAGCTGAGGGTTGAATATGGTGCATACAAACTAGGATGGGAAAAGACTGAATGCATTCTAACTGATTCCAGAGGTGACCTTGAGTCCTTTCCTTTCTTGGCTGTTGTTTCAGGAAGGGTTTAAAAAAGGAGCTAACAAGCATATCTATGGATTACACTATGACTCACAGAAGCTCCTTTGCTTAGAATAACTGGCCCTTATTAGGACCTTATAGGATATGTGAGGCTTTCCTAGGGGCCACCTGCCACCCAGTCCATAGATATCTATGTTGAGCATTTACCAGAATGCCCATCCTGTGGTTTCTGTCCCTCCTAAAGGGCAAGTTTCAGAGGAAACTGTGAACCTCAAAACTATAATATTGGTAAGGGCTTTGAGAGACTTCTGTCCCAACAATGATAGGAATTATCTCTTGTTTGTACTGTCTCCAGGGAGAAGGGATAAATGGAAATGGCTGCTGGTGCAGGTGCTAAAAACATTTGACCAGTGGAGGCTAATTTAGAAGAAGACCCAAATAGCTGCATTTGAGTTCTGTGTGCCTAGGCATCCCTCTCCCTTCTTTTCCCGCCCAAAAGCTCAAAATTCCAGAACATAAGACTATTCAACATGCCCATCAACAAGCTGGGGGTCCACTAGGCTTAGATTTAGAGCAGGTATTATTATTCACATTTAACAGATGAGAAGACTGAAATGGAGAAAAACACTCGATCTGGCAGTAGGTGCTGGAAGGACTGCTGTGAAGAAGACAAAAACACAGGCTTGGGAGAGTATCATTTGGTTGAGAAGTTAAAATCAAACATGAAACAGGGAACGAAAAAGGACCTGAAGGGGTCTAGGGAGAGGAGACATCAATTTGGGCTGGAAGAGTAGCAGAGCCTTAACTCTGGAAATGAGATCGGGCTGAGCATTAGGGGATGTGATGTGCTGAGCAGAGGAGCTGGAGGAGAAGGGCACTCTGTGCAGGGCATGAACATCAGCAAAGGTTCAGAGGTGGAAGTGAGGGTGGTTTGAGGAGGACACAGCAAGGAGGCCCATTTGGTGCAAGAGAAGATGTGCCTGGAGAGAAACAGGATTTTGCTGGCCTGGAATACTACAGAGAGCCCTGGGCCACAAGTCAGAAAACCTGGATTCTGACAGTCTATGGGCCAGGTCCTTGCATAGACCACATTCTCTCTGGGTTTCAGTTTATTCACATGAACAATCAAATTGTTCCGCTAGGCAATCTTTGAGATTCCCCTTCCAGCTCTGGCAACTAAGTTTCTTTGATCCTCAAAGCTACTGAAGAAGAAAGAGTGCATCTCTATTTCTGGCTAAACGTTCAGTGGGAGACAGAGAACCAATAACACAAAGAACAAATAGGAATATGTCCTTTTAATTTTATCACAGCTGAGAGCCTTTGGAATTTCTTAAACCAGAAGGAAGTCTGGGTGTTTGATGTTAGATGCTGAGGCTTGCCATTATTTTGATCCCAGGACTCACTGTCCAGGTTGTTGGGGTTTGAAGAAATCCAGCTCACATGCCCCTTTCTCTCCTCTCCTCTCCTTTCTGCTCCCCTCCTCTCCCCTTCCCTCCTGTCCCCTCTCCTTCCTTTCATTCTTTCTTCCATTATTCAGAACTGACCTGAAACATGCCCATTTCTTTTCCCTTTTCTGTACAAGCCTTTGATGGAAAGGCAAGCTCCACCAGTCTTATGACATCACATCCTGTAGAACTGGTCACGCATATTTCTGTCTGTAGAATAATTTCCTCTTAAAGATGCTTCCTCACAATTAAGGAACTTAATGTTCACTGTGGCGGCCTTCATTTAGTTCCTCAGTTCTAGAGACTGCAGAAGGCCTGCCTTCTATAGGAAGCTCTCAGAATGATAGGAATCACCTCTGCCTCCTGGCAGATGAGTGGAATCAATGTGCAGAAGGCATGGTGAGAGGCCACTCTTGCAGACATCACTCACTCCGCAGACAATCTTGTCAGAGTCTCAACATAGCCACAGCAAATATGACATTTTAAGCTGGCTTTAATATACAACAAGTATTTGGCAAAAAATATTTTGGTCAATATGTATTTCCTTCGAAGAGAATAAATACATAAGAAAAGTCATCTTTGAAGACTAAATAAAAATAAGCACATATACACACTAAACAAGGGAAAGCTTCTAAGAGTCTGATTTTATTACTACTATGCAGCATGCTCACTTAACTAAAGGAGGAGGCATTTCTGTTTGAACTTCTTTATCTCCTTCCCCCTTAGCAAGTGTCTGCTTTTTAAATTGCCAGCTGTTCTTAACAAGAAGCAGAATGACCAAAGTTTCCTTTTCCTGATTGTGTCTTAGAAAATTTTAACTGCTAATATTATTACTTCCACCATTGAATCACAGGAGATAAATCTTTCTAAGTTTGTGAGGTCAACAAGCAATGTTTTGTCAGAGCTGGAAAACAGCATCTGCACTTGGATGTTTCTCATGGTTTCCAAGCAATAAATCAAAGGGAGAGAGAAATAAAAAGACATTTATTGAAATTAAATCATCTGCTTGCAAATAGTACATTTTTTCCCAGTCTGGAATATACGAAAAGAAAACAAAATAAAAACCCTGGATATGTATGTAGTAGAAAGGGGAAGATGTTGATCAGTCTTAAGTCATATATATTACATTTTTTAGAAATAAGGTTTCTGTAAATTAGTAGGCATATGATTTATTAAAAAATTAGATGCAAGGAAGTTAATATAACTGAGGAAAGATAAAAGGTTATTTTTCTTCTATAACCCTCCTTCATTAAGTTAAGGGAAAGAAAAAAGAGCATGTAAAAACTCCCTCTGAATATAAAATTTCAGGACAGATAAACATAAGAAAACTACCCCACAACTGAACTAGAGAACAGTGACCAGATCCAAAAACAACAAAAAGTGTCTGAATTCCTTGGATATAGATCAACTAATCTCACACATTTTTGAATCTAAAACAAACCCCACATAGTTGCTGACAGACAGTGTGGAAAGATATATCACTTCAAAGATGTTCACAGCAATTCACAGTGACAGGATGACTCTCATCATGGGAATTCACTTTATGCCATCAAGTTACTTTTTATAGTGCTTGGAGAACTATGAAAAATTTTCTACTGTGACCACAACTAATCTCTTGAAAAAATTATTAAATAAAATCTATCTTCCATAAGAGGAAATAACTGTCACTTTAAATACGGGTATATCAAAAGGAACTGAAAGGAGCTCACATGAAGATTGCCTAGGTTAAAAGTTCTCTGAGTTATCAGTAATGTGATGTGTAAGATGGAGTCAAGGAAGGACAAAAGAAAAATGATTCCATATTTAAACTAAGACTGTATGATTAACAAAGGTTGAAACTCAGAGACAGTATAATTATGGTGACCAGACAAAACAGACAAATGTGGACTTCCCATCTGATTTTCTGATGTGCACCCCAATGGCCCTCCTTAAACCCATCTATGCTTTTCTGAGCAGCCTCTGCTTCTACTTGGCTGTTTCTTAACTTTCTCTCTCTCTTCTTTCCTTTCTCTCTAGTCACAGTTATACTTCCTTATCATTTCTGTGTTCCTGTGGGAGACCAAGGGCCTCTGTAGATTGGTTCTTTTACTCCCAAAGCGAAGCTTCCCTCTGGCCCTCTCACTTTCCTGTCCTAAAGTACTGGACTGTGGTGAGTTCTAAATCTGAAAGACACTATTGGTTTCACCTTGCACTGGGTGTGGGCATGCACAGATTAAAAATCATGCTTCAAGAGCTTAAATCTGACAATAGAAGTATACATAACATATGGACATATGTTGAATGAGGAGAGGTGAAAGTATAGCATATTTAGGCATCTTCAAGTAGATGCAACATAAAATGCCTTTTAATACAAGCAGTAGGCAGCAGCCCCATGGAGGGATTTGAAGGATGCACATGTGCCAGTTTCCCATATGATTCCTACCTATGCCCATTCAGGAACCTACTCCCTGCTCCACTAACCAATAATGATCAACATCACTCCCCATTTTGGTCTCTGTATCCATATTCCCCAGATTTCAATGTAGTAACTCTAAGTATATTCATTAATATACTTATCCCTTACTTAATGCCCTTTTTTCCTTATGGAAAAAGAAGAGTACATAGGGGTATATCAGATAAGTTAAAGAGCTAGATGTGTGATTCAAAAGTCCAAATAATAGAACTGTATTGTTTATCCTCCTAGCAAAGTCCATTCTAAAAATATGCTCTCTCGCTAACTACATAAAGCAGCAAGAGGGCTGCATCTCCTGATGCCTTCCTGATTCACCCTCCCACTGTCTCCCCAGGACCTCCAGTGACTAGTGTTCTGCCCACTGTCCTTCAATGGCAGTCCAATTTCAGAGTAAGCCCAGCCGGGTGTGTCATGAGTGGCTTAGATTTAGAAATAGAGATTTGTTTCTTCTTCATGCTGAGCATTGGGGTTTGAGAGAGTGGGAATAGGGGAGAATGCTTAATAATTGCCAAAAAGAAAAATCCATAAAAAATTTTCTAAGGCACTATTCTACAAGAATAAATAAAAACTCATAGTGAAAATCTTTGAGAGCTAATTATATAAATTGCATTTACCAAACCTGGGAAGAATCACTAATAAACCATAAAAGAACACATCTGCTTTGATGGTCCAATTGAATTTTCTAATCTGATATGAAAATTAGGGTCATTTGTCAAGGGTGGCAACAAGAGTTTTGTATGATACTCCTTGTGCTAGTCCAAGCAACATCCTCTAAAAGCTAATCAACACTCACTCCTGGACCACTTACGAACTGCATCTCCATCTTCTGTAGATGCTGCAACTTGCATCAGGAAGGGAATGAACAGTGGCTGTAGATGCAATTCTGGATCAGCCAGCAGTAGCTAAATGCTGAATAAAAGGTGGTAGGAAGGAATGACTTCCCGCTTTCTAGAGCTTCAATCAGTAATATTATGCCAGTGTTTACAAACAAACCTATGATCATGAAAGGGACTCTATGAACCCGTTTCAAGTATTCTAAAAAACATAGAAAAATTATATCTTTATGGGTGAGATGGTACCCCAAGTAAACTAAATGGGCAAATTTAATTTCTTTTCTCTTAGTTGAAAGAATACCAATTTGATACAGTAACACTGGTCATTTAAATTAAAGTATGGTTGTTATAAATTTTTGTGATAAGCAAAATCTGGAGATATATCATTATTATTTAACAAATTTATATGTTGTTTTGTTTTTTACAACACCTTTGAAAACACACACAAAAGGTTAAAATACAAAGAAAACTTGATGGTAAACTGATTGAGGATCACTGAACATGTCATTCATGCTTTTCATAGTTCTCCTCACCCCCTTCCTCATTATTTCATGCCAATGGGTGCCACAGTCAGGTCACTGTCCTGATTTTCCAATTCTTGTCTTCTCCAGATGTCAAGCACCAGGCTAAAAAAAACTAAATTGAAAGATTAAATAGAATTAAAAACACAACTGAAGAGAAATAAACTGAAAGGATGAATCCTGAGAAAATCACCCAGAAAGTTGTTAAGCAAGTTGAAGAGATGGAAAACCTGAGAGTGAGATTGAGAGATGTGAGAGAAAAAATAATAGATTTATCCTGCACGGATTACAGAAAGACAGAATAGAATGCAGGAAGGCAATATTTGAGGCAATAATAGCTTATGACATTACTGAATAAAAAAAACCAAAAACATAAGAGCTCCCAGTTCTCAGATTGAAGAAGAAAAAAAAGTAAGAGAAAGAAATATATATATTTTTTAAGTGTCCCCAAACAAATCGTGGTGAAAATGCAGATCATCACTGATACAATTAGATGCCTCAAGAACAACTATAGGAGCCAGAAAAAAATAAAATAATATCTTTCAAATTCTAGGAAAAAAATAACTGCTATCTACAATTTCACATTCAACTAACATCATTCAAAGATGGAACAAAGTAAAGGTGTTTTCAAATAAAACTGAGGGTTTATTACTCAGAACTCTATTAAAGGAACTACTATGAGTCCTACTTCAGGAAGAAGGTAATTGAACCAGGAGAAAGAAATAATAGTTCATAAACATATCAGTGAACATGTTGACAATCTAATAAGTACTAACTAAATCATAACAGCTAAAATTCACTGAGCAGTTATGTGCCAGGAACTGATGTAGCTCATCTAATTATCACAATAAACCTATAATTAGATGCTATTATGATCCTCAGTATATACATGAGGAAACTAGGCATCACACATCTAAAAAACTCACAAGGTAATACAGCTAGTAAGTGGCAAAACCAAACAGAAAATGTCTTAGTCCATTTTGTGTTATCATAACATAATTCCTGAGACTGGGTAATTTATAAAGAATAGGAATTTATTTTCTCACAGTTCTGAAGGCTGACACGTTCAAGATCAAGGCACTGTAAGTTAAGGACCGGTCTCTGCTTCCAAAATGGCACATTGAACAATTCATCTTCCAGACGGGAGAAACTGTCCTCACATGGCAGAAGGCAGAAGGGGAAAATGGGGTGAACTCCCTCCTTCCAGCCCTTTTATAATGGCATCAATCCATTCATGTGGGCAGATCCATCATGACCTAAACAGCTCCCAGAAGCTTCACCTCCCCACACTGTTGCATTGAGGATTACATTTCCAACATAGAAACTTGGGGGACACATTCACACCACAGCAGATAATAATGACCATGTTATAACAAATCTGGGGACAGTTTATAAACGAGGCATAACTAAAACACTAATCAACAATAGTATATATCATGGAAGAGGATATATTGAAGCAATCTATGGTTACTATATTATTCAATTAAGACAAATATTCATGTGATATTTAATAGTAACCACTAAAAAAAAGAAAGGGAATGTATAAGTTTCTAAATAGTGGAGAGAAAATGAGGAGAGAGGGTAAGAAAAACCACTGAATCCAATAGAAACCAAACAAGGAGAAAAAAAAGGAACAAAATAGCAACTTTAATAGAAAATGTTAGAAAATCACAAACTGTAAGTAATCACAATGAAGATAAATATGACAAACTTCCCTGTTAACTGCTATTGCCAGATTGGATATTTAAACTTATACCAGAATCAACTAAAACACAACAACCGTGGTAAGTCAGAAAAGGAATAGTAAAAAAAAAAAAAAAAAAAAAAAAGTAACCAAAAAAGAATTGGTTCTATGATATTAATATTTGATAAAATAGACTTGCAGAGAAAATTCATTATTAAGGATAAAGAAGGTCTTTTGGCTAAACTGTATAAAGCAATAAAACCCCAAACTACATAGAGCTAAGCTGATAGAAATTCAAGGAGAAATTTATAAAATCACAATCCTAGTGGGGCCTTTTAACAGACTTCTTTCAAAAACTGACAGATGAAGCAGATTAAAATGCTGGTAATCACACAGTACTTTTGAATAGTTAATGAGTTTGCTCTAATGAACTATGTAGAACTCTGTTCCCAGCAAAGGGAGGCTATATCTTCTTTTCAAGTCAACATGATCATTTAAAAAATATTGACCAGGTAATGAGCCAAAGTTAACTCTCAATAAATAACAAAAAGTTGATATTCTATGGACCGCACTACAATTCATATGCAACAAAACTGGAGCTCAGTAACTCAATAATAACTCTCTATTTTGGAAACTTGAAGGCACTATTTCAAACTTGCAAAATGCGGCTAAAGTAGTACTTAGAGGGTGACGCATGGCCTTAAGTGTAGACATTAGAAAATAAGAAAGACTGAGAATAGACTAAACATTTACCTCAAAAAGATAGAAGAAATAAACAAAAGGATAAACTTGAATATGGAAGAAAATAATACCACTTATGTAAATTCAAAATCAAAAATGATATGATACCATTTTTTATATACATACTCTAGAGTAAGTTTAAAACAATCTCAGAACACTGGTTATATCTGCAGAGGGAGAAGGAAATGGATTGTGGAGCGGTAGAAAACAGGTTTCAACTGTATTGGTCACTTTTAATTTCTTTTAAACTAAGGATCTGAAACAAATATCCAAATTCGTTAACATTTATGAAATCTAGGTGGAGGATATTCTATGTTATTTTTCAATATTTGAAATATTTCTCAGTTTAAAAAAAAAGGCAAAGAAAAAATAACCTTATGACAATTATGAGATTTTCTAGTTTTGCAAGTTGTGAGTGCATCAATCTTAGTCCCTTCATCTGTCAAAGGAGTAATAGTGGTTCCTACCTCCTGGACTCAATGAGAATCACATATCCAGCATTTAGCTCAGAACTAGGTACAGCCTGTTCAAGCATGCTAACTGCTATTATTAGTTCATCCTAAAATTGGAAACAATCTACTCCCATCTTCACATCAATTTAAGAAGACTGGGATGAGGCCAGGTACAGTAGCTCACACCTGTAATCCCAGCACTTTGGGAGGTCAAGGCAGGAGGGTTGCTTGAGTCCAGGAGTTTGAGGCCAGCCTGGGCAATACAGTGAGACCCTGTCTCTATAAAAAAGAATTTAAAAAATTAGCCAGGTATGGTGCTGCGTGCCTGTAGTAGTACCAGCTACTCAGGAGGCTGAAGTGGGAGGATCACCTGAGCCAAGGAATTTGAGGCAGCAGTGAGCTGACTGTGCCCTTGCACTATAGCTTGGGAGACAAGACTGTATATCAAATAAAAACATAAAAGACGTGGATGAGAAATCTTATTTGACTCTACTTCATTTAAGTCCTAAAGCAAGAGTATTCACTGCCAATTCTTTTATTTAAAAAAATCAGGAAATGTTATATATTTATGATTAGTAAAATGATGCTTCTGTTATAAAATGCTGTAGGACATTATTGAAGTTCTTCCTTATTACAACCACTATGAACATTGCTTTGTCACTCTATATCCCACATCACTGCTCCACGAAAGTGCTCTGTTTCAATTCATGCCATGAGATGATCACCATTAGTAGCAGCACTGCCACTACAGTTTTCTTTAACATTATATGCCATGTATTTTCCATCTCTGCAACTCTAATAGGGATGTGTTTTGCCTAGATTATGTTTGATCTATATAACAGTCCTGCAAGCATGTTACCATCTAGTTTACTGATAAGAAACTGAGTCCCAGATAGGTCCAATGACCTGCCAGTGGTAATAATACATGCCTTACAGGGTGGCTTTGAGGATTTAAAAAGATCATAGTAAGTAACTGTCACATAGGAGATAAACATTGGTTCTCTCCTCCATTCTCCCAGGTGTTCAATTAATGTTTATAGATCATAAAAATGAAAATACAGGACATGGGGCTTTCTTAGGTAGATGTTTTGCATCTTCACCAAAAATCTCTGCTTTATAAGTTTAACCATTGTTTTTTGCAACAACATATTGTAAGGTTTCAGAAAGGTAATTAGTTCAAAGATTCCTCTACCAAACTCTTCATTTATGACCAAAAATGACATTGAAATGACTCACATAAAATTATTTTACTATAAAAGATAAATTTAAACTTCCCTCTTTCAGAAAAGGAGTAATTCTAGTATGAAGCACTTCATAAAATATTTCTTTATTCTAACATACTGCCTAAGACAAGTGAATATGGGATGGCTAAATGGATCTAGGGTCTATGGTGATTGCTGATGAGAACAGAAATATAGCCTTTGAAAACTTCCTGACTTATATTTTCCCACATACATCAATCAGAGCAACAACTCAATAATTTCAATGATATTTTAAATATATTCCTTTTATTTTATTTATTTATTTATTTTTATGAATGAGACCCATTCCCACCCACCAAGGGCTCATCTGCTTGGTGAGAAGAGGCAAGAACTTGTAGGCATTTTGTTGCTGTAGCCCACATGACAGTAGCAAAAAGGATTGGTTATGCCTGGGATTGTCCCTGTTTGCAGATGACATGATTGTATATTTAGAAAACCCCATCATCTCAGCCCAAAATCTCCTTAAGCTGATAAGCAACTTCAGCAAAGTCTCAGTATATAAAATTAATGTGCAAAAATCACAAGCATTCTTATACACCAGTAACAGACAAACAGAGAGCCAAATCATGAATGAACTTCCATTCACAATTGCTTCAAAGAGAATAAAATACCTAGGAATCCAACTTACAAGGGATGTAAAGGACCTCTTCAAGGAGAACTACAAACCACTGCTCAGTGAAATAAAAGAGGACACAAACAAATGGAAGAACATACCATGCTCATGGATAGGAAGAATCAATATCGTGAAAATGGCCATACTGCCCAAGGTAATTTATAGATTCAATGCCATCCCCATCAAGCTACCAATGAGTTTCTTCACAGAATTGGAATATATTCCTTTTAAAAGATGCAATTATTTCAGAGAAAAGACAATAATACAAGCATCAGTGGTCACCATTCTTGGTTTTTTATGCATGAGGATCTTCTGAAAATGCTTGAAAATTGTGGGGTTTTGAATATATTAAAAAACAGAAAGATTTCTTGAGAATTCAGGCACCAGGGTAAATTGTAAATAGCAAGCACTAGATTTGATTCTGTGTTTTCTCTGCCTTGATTTTTTTCTGTATCTCCGGCAACTTATTTTGTAGTTATATTGACCTTAACAGTTATTTACTGTTTCTACTATTCTTCTCCTCAGGAATATTATAAATTTTTCTCTATACACTGTTACTTAGGTTAAGGACATCACACAGAGAGCAAAAGGGATGGGAAAAATGATCTGTGCATCCCCACGTCCTCAGAGTGTTAAGTCTGCATAATATTTATGACACATCTATTAAGTGCTCTTCACTACAACAGTGAGGAGAGAATCAGCCTTATACACTAGCCTCATGTATACTCATGGATGGTGGCTACACTGGTGTGAAGGTTTGTGAGTTTAGCTTACCCAGGCCAAACTCACATTTGGGCTTTATTATGAGGGCCTCCTCACTGTGGGGATTCCCCTGACCAAGCTGAACTTTGCAATGGGATACAGACATGAAGACTCGAGAGCTGAGAGTTGATACTGGGATTATAACCTCTCCTGGAACATCCAACCTGCTGTTTTGGCAATTATAATCTGATAATAATGGTTACTATTATTGATGGCTTAGCAGAGACCAGCTACTATCTATATTATTTCAAATTATCCTATCAAGCACTCAAGGTAAATTGTTCCCATTGTAAAGAAGAGAAAACTGAGATTTAAAATGTTAAATAATTCAGGCTGGGCACAGTGGCTCATGCCTGTAATCCCAGCACTTTGGGAGGCCGAGGTGGGCGGATCACTTGAGACCAGGAGTTTGAGACCAGCCCGGCCAACATGGTGAAACCTCGTCTCTACCAAAAATACAAAAATTAGTTGGGCATGGTGGTGTGTGCCTGAAATCCCAGCTATTCCGGAGGCTGAGGTACAAGAATCACTTGAGCCCAGGAGGCAGTGGTGGCAATGAGCCAAGATTGTGCCACTGCACTCCAGCCTGAGCAACAGAGCAAGACTCTGTTTCAAAATACATATATAAAATAATGATAAAATGTTAAATAATTTGTCCAGGAAAATACAACTACTAGATAGCATAGAAGGATTGGAATCCAAGATGTTCTAACATACAGCATATACTTATTCTACTATTCACGCTGCCTCTCACTTACCTAGAGATTTTGAATTATTTAAGGATTAAGAAACGAGGACTTAAAGGTTGAAAAATCAGTGAGATCTGGGTCACATGTACTCTGAAAATGCTAGTGTCATGCAAGAACATGAGCCAAGCATCAGCTCATCAATAATGATTATCTAATATGAGGAGGGCACTGGCAGGATTACAAATAAGTTCTCTTACAATAGTCAACTTCCTTCAATACTTTCTTTATCCTGTCACATACCCAGTAGAAACATTCTTTTCCTAGTGCTTATTTTTGAGAATGTTTGCAGGAGTTGAGGAGCCTAAGAATAGACTGAACTAAACCCTTATGTTCCATGGCAATTAAAAAAAACCCAGTTAACCATAAAGGTCTGATCAGATGTTCATAGCATATTTTCTCATTTTTTGCAGACTTCTGTTTTTAGGCAAGTTTACTGGAACAAAATTCATTCAGAGCTGGGTAAACCACAGCTTTTACAAAATGCAGCATTAGCATGATGCAGAGAAGTGTGTAGGCAAAGAACACAGCATCCCTGGAAACCCCATCACTTCCTCTTTGGTATATTTAACATAGAGAGGTAGAAGCTGGCTCATCCACCACAGCAAATAAGATTTGCTAAGCAACTCCAAAGCTGTAGTTCTCCAGGCTCATTATAATTGGGATCTCCCTACTCTGTTTTTCTATATCTCTATTCTATTTATCACAGTACTTTAGCAATTAAAATAGTCAACACGATATCTCTATTTTAGAAAGAAGTCCTATCATGCTTAAAATCATCAACGGTGCCTGCTGCCTATAGCACCAACTCCAATCTTTAGCTTTGCATCCAGTTCCCTTCACAAACTCTTGCCCTTCACTTGACTCATTTCCCACCCCTCCTCACTCACCCATTGCTCTAGATTTATGAAGACATCTTCTACTCCTCAAACTATGTACTTTCATGAATTCTAATTTGTTCTTTCTTTTCCCAATTCCTAGCTTTTCAAGGCCTAGTTTAAATGCCTCTATCCATGTGAAGCCATGGTCACCTGACTATGAGCTCCTTGATGCAAGGAACTGTGTCCTGTCCACATTATTTGCTTGACATGAAGTGGGCAGTCAAAGCTTCTTACTGAAATAAGACATCTCCTTGTAAGCCAAGTGTGTGTAACAGCGATGATGCCATTGCAATAAGGTAGCTGAGGTTTTCCAGACAGCCCTACCATGGACTTGTATGTATGCCATTCTTGGGTGGGAGGAAATCCACTGGGGCACTAAGGATACTATTAGTAAGATTTTCCATGGCCCTTATTCTCCAGGATAAATGATACCAATTTCTTAAGCTTCCGTTTCCTTTACAACCACATGTCTTCACTTTCTAAGGCCAAATCAAAGCATATGTCGGGGAGGAAGCTGAGTATGCTGTAGAAAAGGGGGCCCTCTCACAGCATTCATCTGCCACCCCTCTAGACTCTCTATCAGACAGAAAAGAACTGGTCATCATGTTGTATACCCTGGGTGGTATCTACTTTTGCACAGAAATTATATATTCTAACTAAATGATACAATAACAACAGCAATATTCATGCAGGCTAAGGCTCTACAATGACTATGGAACCTCTCATACCAAATCCAGACTAAAAGGTAGACCACATTCTAAGTGACTCATTGTAAACAAATCTTTATCTCACAGATGTATTTTGCAAATCAATTTACACACAATTTGTCTTTTTACACATGCTAGTAGAAATGTCTGTGTAAGCTGAATGAGACATAAGGTTGTTGAGTGTTAGTGAAGCTTGTAAATGTGTTCAAACCTCAGGAAAAGCTCTCAGCAATTCCCAGCAGAAAAAAAAATATGTATCTGCCATGGGTCTTACGAAAAAGCCAGACACTAACATAAGTTGCCTCTAGAGGAAATAACATATCTGAATAAAAAATGAGAAGATCATCCTCTAAAGAAAATGAGGAGGAGTCACAGATGCCCCATGGCCATAAACCTAGTTTTACACATAATTAAAAAAAGGAAAGGAACAAATTGTTAAAAAAATTTTTTTTTATTTCAATAGGTTTTTGGGGAACAGTTGGTGTTTGGTTACATGAATAAGTTCTTTAGTGGTGATTTCTGAGATTCTGGTGCACCCATCAACCGAGAAATATATACACTGTATCCAATGTGCAGTCTTTTATTCTTTGCCAACCCCCATCCTTTCCCTTGAGTCCCCAAAGTCCAATGTATCATTTTTATGCATTTGTGTCCTCATAGCTTAGCTCCCACATGTGGATGAGAACATACGATGTTTGGTTTTCCATTCCTGAGTTAATTCATTTAGAATGATGGTCTGCAATTACATCCAGGTTGCTTTGAATGCCATTATTTGTTCCTTTTTGTGGCTAAGTAATATTCCATTTTATATATATATATATATATATAAAATATATATATATATGTAAATCACACTTTCTTTATCCATCATTGATTGACAGGCATTTGGACTGGTTCCACAGTTTTGCAATTGCAAATCATGCTGCTATAAACATGAGTGTGCAAGTATCTTTTTCATATAATGACTTCTTTTCCTCTGGGTAGATACCTAGTAGTGAGATTGCTGGATTAAATGGTAGATCTGCTTTTAGTTCTTTAAAGATTCTCCACACTGTTTTCTGCAGTGCTTGTATTAGTTTACATTCCCACCAACAGTGTAAAAGTGTTCCCTTTTACTGCATCCCTGCCAACATCTTTTTTTTTTTTTTTTTTTTTGAGTATAGCCATTCTTGCAGGCATGAGGTGGTACCACATTGTGCTTTTTATTTGCATTTCCCTCGTTATTAGTGATGTTGAGCATTTTTCCATACGCTTGTTGGCCATCTGTATATCTTCTTTTGAAAATTGTCTATTCATTTCCTTAGCCCCCTTTTTGATGGGACTGTTTGTAATTTTCTTGCTGATTTATTTGAGTTCTTAGAGTCTGGATATTAGTCCTTTGTCAGATGTATAGATTGTAAAGATTTTCTCCCACTCTGTGGGTTGTCTGTTAACTCTGCTGATGATTTCTTTTGTTGTGCAGAAGCTTTTTAGTTTAATTAAGTCCCATCTGTTTATCTTTGTTTTTGTTGCATTTGCTTTTGGGTTCTTGGTCATGAAGTCTTTGCCTAAGCCAATGTCTAGAAGACTTTTTCCAATTTTATCTTCTAGAATCTGTGTGGTTTCAGCTCTTAAAGTTTTTGTTCCATCTTGAGTTAATTTTTATGTAAGGTAAGAGATGAGGATCCAGTTTCATTCTATATGTGACTTGCCAATTATCCCAGCACCATTTATTGAAATTACTACTTATTGAATGGGCGTCTTTTCTCCACTTTATGTTTTTGTTTGCTTTGTCAAAGATCAGTTTGTAAGTATTTGGGTTTATTTCTGGGTTATCTCTTCTGTTCCGTTGGTCTATATGCCTATTTTTATACCAGTACCATGCTGTTTTGGTGTCTAAGGCCTTATAGTGTAGTTTGAAGTAGGGTAATGTGATGCTTCCAGATTTGTTCTTTTTGCTTGGTCTTGCTTTGGCTATGTGGGCTCTTTTTTAGTTTGATATGAATTTTAGGATTTTTTTTTCTACTTCTGTGAAGAATGATGGTGATATTTTGATAGGAATTGCAATGAATTTATAGATTGTTTTTGGCAGTATGGTCATTTTCACAATATTGATGCTACCTATCCATGAGCATGGGATGTGTCTCCATTTGCTGGTGTCGTCTATGATTTCTTTCAGCCGTGCTTTTTAGTTTTACTTGTAGAGGTCTTTTACATCCTTCGTTAGGTATAATCCTAAGTTTTTTTCTTTTCCTTTTTTTTTTTTTGGCAGCTATTGTGAAAGGGGTTGAGTTCTTAATTTGATTCTCAGCTTGGTTGCTGTTGGTATATAGAAGATCTACTGATTTGTGTACATTAATTTCGTATCCTGAACCTTTGGTGAATTCATTTAACAGTTCTAGAAGCTTTTTGGATGAGTCTTTAGGATTTTCTATGTATAAAATCATATCATCAGCAAACAGTGACAACAGTGACAGTTTAATTTCCTCTTTACTGATTGGGATGCCCTTGATATCTTTTTCTTGTCTGATGACTCTGGCTAGGACTTCCAATTCTATGTTGAATAGAAGTGGTGAAAATGGGAATCCTTGTCTTGTTCCAGTTCTCAGGGGGAATGCTTTCAACTTTCCCTATTCAGTATAATGTTGGCTATTGGTTTGTTGTAGATGGCTATTATTACCTTAAGGTATGTCCCTTCTATGCCAATTTTGCTGAGGGTTTTAATCAAAGATGCTGGATTTTGTCAAATGCTTCTTCTGCATCTGTTGAGATGATCATGTGATTTTTGTTTTTAATTCTGTTTATGTGATGTATCATATTTATTGACTTACATCTCTTAAATCATCCCTTCATCCATAGTATGAAACCCACCTGATCATAGTGAAGTATCTTTTTGATATGCTGTTGGATTCAGTTTGCCAGTATTTTGTTGAGGATTTTAGCATCTATATTCATCAGGGATATTGGTCTGTAGTTTTCTCTCTCTCTCTCTCTTTTTTTGTTATGTCCTCCCTCGGTTTTGGTATTAGGGTGATACTGGCTTCATAGAATGATTTAGGGATGATTCTCTATTTCTTTATCCTTTGATAGTAGAATTGGTACCAATTCTTTTTTGAATGTCTGATAGAATTCAGCCATGAATCTGTCTGGTCTTGGACTTTTTTTTGTTTGGAATTTTTTTTTATTACCATTTCAATCTCACTGCCTGTTACTGGTCTGTTCAGAGATTCTATATCTTCTTGGTTTAATCTAGGAGGGTTGTATACTTCCATCTATATATTATCCATCTCCTCTAGGTTTTCTAGTTTATGTATGTAAAGGTGTTCACAGTATCCTTGAATAATCTTTTGTATTTCTGTGGTACCAGTTGTAATATCTCCCATTTCATTTCTAATTGAGCTTATTTGGATCTTCTCTTTTCTTTTCTTGGTTAATCTCATTAATGGTCTATCTGTTTTATTTATCTTTTCAAAGAACCAGCTTTTGTTTCATTTATTTTTTTCTTTTTTAATTTCATTTAATTCTGCTCTGATCTTCGTCATTTCTTTTCTTCTGCTGCGTTTAGGTTTCGATTGTTCTTGTTTCTCCAGTTCCATGAGGCATGACCTTAGGTTGTCTATTGGTTCTCTTTCAGATTTTTGGTTTAGGCATTTAATGCTATGACCTTTCCTCTTAGCACCCCTTTTGCTGTATCCCAGAGGTTTTGATAGGCTGTGTCACTATTATTATTCAGTTCAAAAAATTTTTAAATTTCCATCTTGATTTCATTGTTGACCCAATGATCATTCAAGAACAGGTTAATTAATTTCCATGTATTTGCATGGGTTTAAGGGTTCCTGTTGGAGTTGATTATCAATTTTATTCCACTGTGGTCTGAGAGAATACTTGATATAATTTTGATTTTCTTAAATTTACTGAGACTTGTTTTGTGGCCTATCATATGGTCTGTCTCGGAGAATGTTCCATGTGCTGATGAATAGAATGTATATTCTGCAGTTGTTGGGTAGAATGTCATGTAAATATCTGTTAAGTTCACTTGTAGGGTATCATTTAGGTCCAGTTTTATTTTGTTGACTTTCTATCTTGATGATCTGTTTAGTGCTATCGGTGGTGTATTAAAGTCCCCCATATCATTGTGTTGCTGTCTATCTCACTATTTCGGTCTAATAGTAATTGTTTTATAAATTTGGGATCTCCAGTGTTAGGTGCATATATATTTAGAATTGTGATATTTTCCTGTTGGACTAGTCCTTTTATTATTATATAATGTCCCTCTTCATCTTTTAAAACTGCTATTGCTTTAAAGTTTGTTTTTTCTGATATAAGAATAGCTATGCCTGCTCACTTTTGGTATCCATTTGTATGGAGTATCTTTTTCTACTCCTTTGTCTTAAGTTTATGTGAGTCCTTATGTGTGAGGGTAGTCTCCTGAAGACATCAGAAACTTGGTTGCATTCTTATCCATTCTGTCATTCTGTATCTTTTAAGTGGAGCATTTAAGCCATTTACAATCAATGTTAGTATTGACATGTGAGGTACTATTTTATTCATCATGCTATTTGTTGCCTGATTACCTTTTTAAAAATTGTGTTATTGTTATGTGGGTTCTGTGAGATTTATGCTTTAAGGATATTCTATTTTGGTATAGTTCAAGGATTTTTTTCAAGACTTAGAGCTCCTTTTAGCAGTTTTTGTAGTACTGGCTCAGTAGTGGTGAATTCTCTCAGCATTTGTTTGTCTGGAAAAGACTGTATCTTTCCTTCATTTATGAAGCTTAGTTTTGCTGGATACAAAATTCTTGGCTGATAATTGTTTTATTTAAAGAGGCTAAAAATAGGATTCCAATCCCATCTAGCTTGTAGGGTTTCTGCTGAGAAATCTGCTGTTAATCTGATGGGTTTTTCCTTTATAGGTTACCTGACGCTTTTGCCCCAGAGCTCTTAAGATTCTTTCCTTTATCTTGACTTTAGTTAACCTGATGACTATGTGCCTAGGTGATGATCTTTTGGCAATGAATTTCCCAGGAGTTCTTTGAGTTTCTTGTATCTGGATGTCTAGATCTCTAGGAAGGCCAGGGAAATTTTCCTTGATTATTCTATCAAATATGTTTTTTAGACATTTAGATTTCTCTTCTTCCTTGAGAACACCACTTGTTTTTAGGTTTGGATGTTTAACATAGTCCCAAATTTCTTGGAGGCTTTGTTCAATTTTTTCATTCTTCTTTTTTTGTCTTTGACAGATTGGGTTAATTTGAAATCTTTGTCTTTGAACTCTGAAGTTCTCTCTTCTGCTTGTTCCATTCCATTGCTGAGACTTTCCAGTGCAGTTTGCATTTCTTGCCTTCCAGAAGTTGTGATTGTTTTATATTTATGCTGTTTATTTCACTGAAGATTTTTTGTTTCATATCCCATATCATATTTTTTATTTCTTTTAGTTGGACTTCACCTTTCCCTGGTGCCTCCTTGATTAACTTAATAATCAACCTTCTGAATTCTATTTCTAGCAATTTGGAGATTTCATCTTGGTTTGGATCCATTGCTGGTGAACTGGTATCATCTTTTGGGGGTATAAAAGAATCTTGTTTTCTCATATTACCCAGATGTTTTTCTGGTTCCGTCTCATTTGGGTAGACTATGTCAGAGGGAAGGTCTGGGATTCAGGGCTGCTAATCAGATTCTTTTGTCCCACAGGGTGCTCCCTTGATGTGATGTTCTCCCTCTTCCCCTAGGAATGGGGCTTCCTGAGAGCTGAAATGTAGTGATTGCTTTTGCTCTTCTGGGTCTAGCCACCCAGAGGAGCTGCTGGGCTTCATGCTGATACTGGGGAGTGTCTTCAAAGAGTCCTGTGATGTGATCTGTCTTCAGGTCTTGCAGCCATGGATGCCAAGCACCTGCTCTGATAGAATTAGCAGGGGAGTGAAGTGGTCTGTGTGAGGATCCTTGGTTGGGTTTTTGTTTAGAGTGTTGGTTGGCCTCCAGCCAGGAGGTGGCACTGACAAGAGTGCATCAGCTGTGTTCCTAGTTGCCCTAGGGACACTTGGTTAAGTGGTTTCTCAGGTAATGGGCAGGGCCATAGAGCTCCCAAAAGATTATGACCTTTGTCTTTGGCTACCAGGGCAGGTAGGGAAAGACTACCAGGTGGGGGCAGAGGTAGGCATGTCTGAGTTCAGCCTCTGCTTGGGCAGGGTTTGCTGCTGCTGCTGTGGGCTGTGAGGGTGTGGATCCCAGTCCAATGGAGTTATATTCCCAGGGGGATTATGGCCCTCTCTGCTGAGTCATACAAGTTGCCAGGGAGGTGGAGGAAAGCTGGCAGTCACAGGCCTTACCCTGCTCCCATGCAGCCTGCAATCCTGAAGGCCGGTCTCACTCCCATAGTGCCCCCATAACAGCACCAAATCTATTTCCATGCAGCAGGTGACTAGGGCTGAGAACTTGCCCCAGACCATGAACCTCTCCTTTGAGAAAGCAAACAGACTCAGTTTTTTTGGCATCTCAGGGAGCCTGCAGCAGTGATCCAGTTCCTTCAAAGGGTGTGAGGATTCTCCTGGCTTTCCTGGTATGTTCCTGAGGTAGTTCTTGGAGCAAAAGTTCACTATGTGACTCTCCACACACTGCTCTCTCTGTTAGAATGGGAGCTGCAAGCTAGTCCTGCCTCCTATCTGCCACTTTAATCCTTCTTCACAATTTCTTCAAGTTTCTAATTCTTCTACTGTTTTAGGTATTTTCCTCAATAAGTACAATTATAAAACATCAAGACCAAAATTCAGAACCAAAGAAGCAAGCAGCATCTACACATTAACATTTAAATTAATAAAAATAAAATTTAATGTTGGGGAAAATATTTAAGATTTAGAACAAGTTAATTTCCTGGACAGTTTCACAAGCAGATGTATTTTTTGCCAAACATATTGAGGACCAGTGATTTTAACAGGATATCTTTCCAGGGGCCATTAGTCTCCCTTCCTTTGTTCCCAAATAATTGTGCAGAAAGACTATCCAACATGGCAATAGGGAGAGTTCATGGAATGTTTTAAAATAAAAATTCCTTTTAGAAAATAAAAAAAACGTACCAAATTCAGGTTCATCTGGGGCCATAGAAAAACCTGATAGAAAGAGTCCTTAGCATATTTCAAATGTTTCCAATAATACTACATTCATTTTGAATAAAATAGACTCAGATAAAAAGTTAGTTGTCAGCTAGAGTTTGCACTTGGGTGGATACAAGTGTTCTTCAGGGAGAAACACAAGAATAGGCTCTATCATGCCAATTAAGGAATCATCATATGGTTCTAGTTTGTCAATATTCTGGTAATCTCAAGCTCCCAATGTAGCCTAGAAAATCTAGAATGAAAACAAATCCAAGGGTATTTGTACTCACTTCCAGAAGCACATCCGTGTAAGGATTCTTGTATTCTTACTCAGTTCTGCCACCTCAAAAAATACCGCAGGGTACTGTGTTCCAAAGTACACTATACCCACGGAATACTCTCCCAACAAATGTTATTTACTAATACAGAAATTACCAAGAGGGATTTCCCAAACTTATTTGACCATAGGACACTGTCCCCACCTTTCTTTATATCTCTTGTTATCCTGAGGATAAGTGTTCCTAGAAACAGACTGGGAAAGTTGTTCCATTAAAACAATATTATAAAGTACTTAAGAGTATTGGGCATGGCATCAGGCTGCCTAGATTTAAATTTTTCACGTAACAGCTGCTGACCTTGGGCAAGGTACTTAGCTTTTCTCTGCTTTGGTGTCCTCTTCTGTAAAATGAATATAACACAATTTACCTACTGCTTGGGTTTATTTTCAGGAATAAAGGAGAATATGTATTTAGTGGAGTGCTTAGCACAATGCTTACAATAGTAATCTTCAGTCAGTGCTAGATCTCAACACTTTTATTATACCCAGCAGTATGGCTAAACCCAGTGGAGAGGTCCTTTCCAAAGGAGATATCTTTTGTAGGTCTGGGCTAGTCCCAGATTCGTTTCAGGACTCCAGCCATCTCTAGTTCTACCCTTTAGGCTTCCATTTCACTGGAGGCTGTTCATTTTCTTCTCTGTTACTCTGAATTGCATTTCCTGGGGCTTTTCCAAGAAAGACTTGACCAGAGCCTTAGGGAAGAAAACCTTCTTCCCAGATGGGTCCCCACTTCTAAAAGAGAACCCACTGCATTGGAAATGGCTGCATAAAGCTCTAGCTACAGTGGAACTTGAATCAAAGCCCTGGCAAGCCTTTGGCTGTCTTCATGGTTGTATTCTGGGCCAGAGAAGCTTGGTGACTCCTGGACAACTCTTCCAAATCCTTACCTCTGCCCTGTTGTTTCTGTTAACAGGGTGTTTATGATAATGACAATACCAAAACTCTTTTCTTTTTCATTTCTTTTTTGGAACTGGGGGTAGGGGAGTATTTGATGGCTTTTGCTTGATTATTGAAGTAACACACACTTATTACACAAAAATCTAACATTATATAAATATATCAGGTAAAAAGTGAATCTCTCCTGTAATTCCACAACCCCTGCCTCCCCTCATAATCCCAAGACTGCTACTGTCAACAATTTTCTTCTCATTTTTAATGACGGGCAGAACTAGAAGCTCTGTACTCTGCTGGGAATACTTCATTCTGCACCGTTCGCCTCAGGAATTTCTATTTATCTTTATAAAAGAAAGTTCAAATAACATCTTAGTGAAGTTGCTCTGACCCAGTCAAGCCATGTTGGTCCGTCTCTTTACCAAGTGTCCAAAGTAATTCGTACATCCTACATTCAGAGAACTTAACCACAATTTCACTGCAATTTTTGAATTAAATGTCTCTCCTGCTTCAAGGACTGAAAGGGCCATTTCTCTTTCCTCTTGGGTGCAAGGCATCTGATACATGAACAAGCAGTCAATGCACAAGTATTTGTTGAGTGAATGAATGAAGAAACATACCAATAAAATATTTTTCTAAAACATAGACTTTCAAGCTCTATAGTAATCATGGTCAGGAGGCTCAACATTTACATTTTTTCTGGAAAAATGTTTCTTATATGTCCCACATTCCAACAACCAGGTAATACTGTTAATTCTCATATCTTTCATTTCTTTAGACCTGAAAACTCAAAATTCTAACTTCACAGCAAATGATACAGTTGGAAGAATTTGGGATGGATGGTAGTTTATTTTCTAAGTGCCAAATGCGGATTTTGGAGCATCATTGGCCATAGGCTTTGGGCACTGACACCAGAACATTCCAGGAAATAACATTTCAAATAAACAGTTTCAAGTCCAGTAAACCACAAACACAGAAAAGTACTCAACAACACTTCACAGCAAATAGCCTTCTGTAGACGGTTACTCGGGAATGGCTGATTATATTTACAAAGCACAAATAACTCTTCTGTTAGATTAATTGAATATAATTTAAGCTGAAGGCTTGAGTGAAAAAGTGAATCTATAAGAGTGATGAGAGGGGAAGACAAAGAAGAAGATACCAGAAGGATGAATCTTAGAAAAATATTTCCAAATATCAGAGATCCCCACTGGACCAACTCTTCAAATTAACAAGCTCCACTGAGGGACTCTGACATGCTGCATGACACATCATCCAAGGAATAACATCCAAAAGGAGTCTCATTTTTCTTGGAAAAAGAGATTGCCACAGAGCTTTCACATTTTACCAATTAAACAGATTGGATTCCATGTAATTAAGTAATATAATTATGAACTTATTTCTTGGCCTCAAGCCCAAAGCTGTATTTCTAGTTCAAGTATATCAGCAATTTTCATCCAGAATTCATACATCACATGCTGAAACTAGCTCTTCATATTAAAATACGTAGGCAACCTACAAATAGAAATCCACAATTTCAAAATTAAAGAGTAAGACTCAATGGGCGCAATCACAGAAAGTGAGGTGCAGAGGTAGATACTGGGCATTAAACATAAGCAGGATATAGAAGTGACCAGGAGAAATTTAAGACTTCTAAAAATTTAGTATGAAATGAAAAAAAGTGGAGAGGTCAGTAGGTTTCTATCGTACAAGGGATGGTGACTTAAGTAGAAAAGGGAAAGGATATTTTAGGGATACATAGGAACTGGCCCTAAAGTTACATTAATATAGCAAATATACAAAGTTAGGAGGCAAAGTAATCACTAATCGGGAGGGAGGTAAACTAAATTATAATCTTCTCTTACATTAAAAAAATGGTACTGTCAGAATCATGCTTATTAAGTTATAAAAGTTAACATTTATTGATAACTTGGGTTGGCCCAGCCCACGTTCTAAGTATATTCTGTGAATAGCTTATTTAATTTTCAAAGCAACTGTATGAGATAGGAACTATTATTATCCCATTACACAGATGAGAAAATTGAGGCACAGAGAGGTAAAGTAACTTGCCTAAGGCCACACACCTAAGAAATTGTAGAGCTGAGATTTAAACCCTGGCAGTCTGGCTCCAGAATCCTATGTTTTTAACAATATACTATGGTACCTCATAACGCCTACTCAAAAGAAATATTACTCTTTATTTTAGAGGTCTATTCACATCTTTATATAGACTTTCAGAAATCTTTTGGAGATTTAAGTCCTGAATTAAAGAGACTGGTCACTAGCTATCAAAAGCAACTGAAGTCAATGTACTTTGAGAACCAGTAAAAGATGCTCAATTCACTTTTGCACGGTATTTGACACTTGTCCATGCAATTGAATTCAATTCAATTAACAGTGATTTAGGGTCCCATGCTGAATACCAAAGAAGTAAGATTCAAAGCTTAAAGAAGATACAATTTTTATTCCAATCTAGTGCAAATGAAATACTCTGAAGCTTACAGTTAAATAGAAATGAGGAAAATGAATCCAGAGCATTCAAATGACTTGCTTAAGGCCTAAAATGTAGTTTGTAGCACAAAGTGACCTAAAGTCCAATTCAAATGGGTCTAAAGAAAGTTTTTCTTTTTACTCCACCACTGTGCTTCCAATCAAGCTGGTCGAACATACTGAAATAAAATTAATGTCCAAAATCATTATCGGTGCTTTTTGAAGAGGAAAAATGTTTGACTTTCTCCTGCTTTCCTCTAGAACTCACTTCATTCTGGACTGATATGAGAAACAGAAAGAAGAGAGAGCCAAGGGAATATTTTTAAGAGAAGAGGAGGAGAGAATTAACACAGCATCTCCCAGAGCTTCTCTGAAGGAATGTGTGATTTTCAGGTTTATTTGCTGGATAACTTCTCTCTCAAACCTTCCCCAATTCTAAAATTAGATATTGAAATTACGTCTATATTGATAACTATGTGTATATGTATGTGTGAAGGTTACCCACTCCATTCTAAGAGCCTTAAGAACAAAGGAGATGCTTTAAACCTACATGCCCAGGTTTTACAAAATGCTTTATAAAAAACAAAGTAGGTGGTCAAAATCTTTTCTGTCATAGTGTATATACAGTGTAAGATTTCCAATTAGTTTGTTTTCTTTAACAAAATGACCCTGTATTCAGGTTACCTAGATAATTTTATTAGTTTATATTAGTGGTTCTCAAACTGGGGCAACTGCTTCCCCTGGCCCCGCAGGGGACATCTGGCAATGTCTGGAGTCATTTTTGGTTATCATAACTTGAGGTTAGGGGAGGGTGCTACTGGCTTCTAGTGGGAAGAGGTCAGGGATGCTGCAAAACATCCTGTCATGCATGGGACAGACCTTGCAACAAAGAATTATCTGCCTGGATTCCTTATTGTGGCAATGGAAATCATTCTTTCTATCCTAGGTTCCTCTTTTATTTCTATGATGGAAAAATGCCTGGCCTTTATCCATTGTCCTTATAGTCTGATAATGTGTTAAGATGAATAAGGGCAAGGAAGTAGGAGGTGCTGCTGATTTTTCTTTGCATTTCGTCATATTTTCCTTGCATATTTTTAGCTGGTGTGGTTATGTTTGCTTCAGTTTTATTTGCTTGTTCATTTTCCCCAGTGGCGGATAACAACATTTGACACTTTAGATGTCTGGAGTACACATGAATAAAAATTTCTTTAAGAGGATAAGTTGTTTCTTTTCTGGGAATCAACTGACCTCAAGAGGATCTTTGAACATACCATGGTAACTAATCTGTTAAGCATTTTGTGTTTTGAGTTAAATATGTCACTACTGAGATTCTCACACGTTAGTTAACAATTTTCTAAATATTTACCAAGATCTTTAATAAGTGAGAGTGCTTCCCATGATATAAAGGCTCCACCGCCATCATCCATGGCACCCTGCCCAACATCCCAGCTGTCCAGATGTCCACTGACCAGTACAACCTAGAACAAATAATAAAAAGACAAAAAATAAAACTAAGCAAAAATGACATCAAAGAGCAAACATTTATAGGTATTCAAAATATAAAAATGGAACTTTTATATTTTCTTTTCTATTTTTATGTCTTTAAAGATATGTGTCATTATTAGTGGAAAACTTGGTAAGGAGGAATTATATAAGGGGTCTAAGGCTATCCTAATAGTAATAAAAATCTTCACTTTGTACCTTTATTTATTAATATAATTTGACTACTAAAGAAATTGGCTTATTACTGACAGATATTTGATAAATTTATTATATGGCTTAAAACCTAAATGACACAAAAATGAAGCTCGAAACGTCAACCACATTCTTAACTGTCCTAAATTCTAGAAGAAACATAATAAACATGTATTGAATTGATTTAAATGAGAAAATGAGAACAATATTTTTTAAAAATTGTTTTATGCATTATAGATTGATATTGAATAAATAAATAGCTGGATTTCAAAACTAGATCCAATTGAACAGGAGAACTTTTAAGGGAAATTTCAACTGACATTAGTATTAAATAAATCTAGAAATTATATTACACATTTTAAATCATCACAGGTTTGAAATTTTTGTCAGGAAGTATTAGTAATTCTAAGACAATATAAAAAAAATTCACTGAAACTAAATTTTGTGGACACATTTCAAACAAGTTAAAAACCAAGTATAGTGATGCTGGGGTATATAGAATATTGGTTTGAAAAACAACGTATCTTGATCATTATAAAACATACAAATATGGAGTCAGATGAATTACATATCTAAAGAGATTTTAGAGGAAGGCATAGAATAACTTTGCCAATTTAGAGTAGGCAAAGATATCTTAAACTGGATACAAAAAGTATAAACCATAAAAGAAAAAATAATAAATTATAGTTTGAGTTAAACATGTCACTACTGAGATCCTCACACATTGGTTAACAGTTTTATAAATATTTACTAAGATCTTTAATATGTGAGAGTGTTTTTTTAAAATTAGGAATCTCTAGTCATCAAAAGACTGCATTAAGAGAGTGAAAAGGTAACCCACAGAAAAACAGAAAATATTCAGCATATATATACATATGAACAGACAGTTCACACAGAAAGATATGCAAATTACTAATAATCATATAAAAAGATACTCAGTTTCATTATCATCAGGGAAATATCAATTAAACCACATTCCATACATATCGACCAGAATGGCTAAAATGAAAAAGACAAAATATGCCAAATATTTGTGAGGCGGTAGAGCAACTGGAATTCTTGTACGTTGCTAGTGTAAGTACATTCAACCACGCTGGCAAACCTGGCTTATCTATTAAATCTGAACATACACAAAACTATGACCCAGTAATTCTACTCCTCATTACATATTCAACAGGACTTGTGTGTGTGTGTGTGTGTGTGTGTATACTTTAACCAAAAAAGATGTACTGGAATGTTCATAACAGAGTATTCATAATAGGCCTAACCCTCCTAAAAAAAAAAAGAAAAAGAAAACTCATCAAATGTCTGCTGACAATAGAATGAACACTGAATACATTGTGTTGTATTTATCAACGGGACACTCCATAGCAATAAGGTAGAAATGGAAAATGAACAAACACAACTCATGAAAAAATTTATATGAGTCTCATAAACATAATGAAGAATGAAAGAAGCCAAGTAACACATGATGTATAATTCCATTTATATAAAGTATAAAAACACACAAAACAAGAGAGTGATTACCCTTGGTGAGGAGGGTTAGTGACAAAAATGGGGTATGGGAAACCTTTTGGGGTGCTGGTCATGTTGTGCTTTCTGATCTGGGTAGCAGTTACACAGGTGTACTCAGTTTGTGAAAGTTCACCATATACACTTAGGATTCATGCACTTTCTCTGAGAATATTATACTTCAATAGAATTTTTTAAAAAGTTTTACAGATTGATGTGTATGCACAACATGTACTAAGTAAACCAAAGTTGAACCAATCTTCTTGATGATTAAAATAAAAATTGCCCATTACTTTGGGAAAGCAGGACTTTGGGGTTAAAATATTAGGGTGACCCTTTGCACTGAATGATTCACTGAGCAGCTGCGGGATCTCCCATTGACTTACATACAGACCCAGTCTAGTATGACTTCATTGTAGTTACAAACAAGCACAATCCCCCAAACTAACAAATGGCTATGTAATGAACCCAAATGGATTGTTTCTAAGGGGGAAAAATAAAGAATAAAGAAAAATTCATGTTGCAATAGCAGGAACTTCTGATTCAGAAAGAAGTGGTGTAATCCCATGTGGGACAAACAGCCCAATTAGTCAACATTCTCATGACTCTCAGAACATTTTCCTAATGACGTTCCAGTGGATTAAAAGTGTCAAAATGTGCTTCAATAAACTTTTTCTCAGATAATACATAGGAGCAACTAAGTTAAGGAAGCTATTATTTTATCCTTCAGATTTCTTTCAGAATAACTGAGATTGTTTACAATCATACTTCTTTATGTTTTCTCCATTCTGTAATCTACTTAATGTTACTTAAACTAGTAGTTAAAAAATTGGAAAGATGGTTTTTGAATGATAGGAAACTAAACAATATTCCATAGGATAAGGTCTTTGGTATAGTGCTATAGAAGAATGATTACATATTCTTTGGATTATCAGAGCTTATTTCAGTATATATTTTTTAATCAGAAAAAAAAAACTGGGGCAACAATGAAATAGTAGTAGTAATTTTAATATCTAGTGATTTAAAACTAGGTAATAATAAAAAGCTATTGCTAATTCAGTAGCAATGTGAATGAACTTGAATTTTCCAAATATAAGAGCTTCTGCATACACTTAGAAAATAGCAGTACAGGAGGTTTCACTCAAAATGGAATGTGGCTAGCATTCCTTAATGTTGCCTCACAAAAGATAACCCAGAAAAATATACCAACGCGCAAGGCTACTGAAAATCTCCCTTATGTCAGGGTCAGGCATGTTATAATAAACTTGGATCTGATTTAGACAAACAAAACAAAACCAGACTACCCAGTTTCATGAAAAATATCACCTGATAAATGCTAGGAATATCACAGTCCCTTCACTGCCTCTGTTGCCAGATCCGGATTCCTTTGAGCAAAAACATGGCCTAGAATCAACAGAGAAGTGGGCACCTGCCCATCTGCCCCTTGTGTTGTGAGTCCTGAGGCACTCAAGGTACTGACCAATTCTTTTACCCCAACTTCCTTTTCACTACCATCTCTTCCAAATGCAGTAAAGAGTAAAAAACTACTCTGAAAACAGCAATAGCAGCCGAAACAAAACAACTAGAAACGCAGAATGGGAACTCTAGTTCTTTGAAAGGTAGGGTTTGTTATTTGTGAGGTAGGCATTAGCCCTGACTACCTTGGGAAGAGGGCCTTGGGAATAGGGGAAGAATACACCACAGTCGAACAGAAATGCACTGGATGAAAGCCTGCTAGCAGAAGGAACCAGAATGGCAACAGCATACATCCACCCACAGGCCAGCTGTAGGTCTGAGAGTGTAGAAGGACGAAATCAAAGATGTGCAGAGAGCAGCCTGAGGACAAGCCCCTCTGTTACTGGTGCATATGAAGACACCGAGTCCAAATGGATCCACCTGATTATGAGATGAAAATGAGACATATGAAAAATATGGCAGTACTAGGGAGAGGAAACAGCCTCAGAGGACTTGCATTCTTATGAAAATGAGCTAATGCAAGATACTGAAGAACATTTCACGCTCTCTGGCATTCAGTCATGGTTTCCTTCAACAATTTTTATTGAGTTCCCACTATGTGCTAGAGATACCGAAATAAATAAAACAAGCAAATATTCTGCCTTAATTGAATTTAGATTCTAGTGGGAAGATGGAAAATAAATAAATACAATATAATGATCGTTTTAAGTGCAATAGAGAAAAATATCTTTATATCTACAGTGTGGAGTAGATTTTTAAAATAGAATAAAAATTCAAAGCATGAATAGTAGATGTATAAATTTAACTATCATAAAATGAAGCCTTTATGTTCATCAAGAGAAATCACAGAATGAAAGGAGTTGCTAGAAATTGGAAGACATTTCCAATATATATAACTCAAAATGATTTATATTCAAAATGGATAAAGAATTCTTATAAATCAATAAGAAAAAGATAAGCGACCCAAAAAGCAAATAAGCAAAACACATAAAGAGGTATTTCACAGAAAGAAATTATGAATGGACAGCAAACATTTGAAAAGATGACCAATTTCATTACCGATCAGGGAAATGTAAATTAAATCCTTAATAAGATACCACTTTGCAACTATCTGGCAAAAAATTTAAAATCACACAAATGAGATCTTGGCAAGGAGGCCGAGCAATAGGAATTCTTATCCACTCCTGGTAGGAGCAGGAAATTGTTAAAATCATTAAGGGAAAACAATTGGACATATCCTTATAAAGTTGAACATATGTACATTCCACAATCCAACAATTCCACTTTTGGTGTAAACATTAGAGGACTTCTCATACCAGGAGACATGGACCAAAATGGTCATATAGACACATTCAGAAGTTCTCAAACTGAAAAAACGCAAATGTCCATCATCAGTAGAATAGATAAATAAATTGTGGAATAGTCATACAATGGACTATTACAAAGTAGTAAAGTGAACGGAAAATGACCTAGTGATGCATTATTAAATATAAATGAATCTCAAAACAAAAATAGGCAAAAAAACAAAAAAAGACAAAAGAAATAGAAGAGTACAATTCTATAATATAAATTTCAACTAAACTAAATAATATAATCTTCAGTAATACATACAAAGATAAAGATAGTATAACTATGAAAAAAAGCAAAGCAATAGCATACCGAAGTTAGGATTGTGTTTATGTCTAACGGGGGTTAGGGCAGACAGGAGGAGGTGATCAGGTACGGGAACACAGTGACCTTCAAAGACACTGATAGTGTTCTGTTTCTGCAACTCAGTGGTGAGAACATGTGTAATCCTTCCATTACTATTCTCTAGATTGAACATAGATAAGTAAAGTCTTCCATATGTGTGATATGTTAAACTATAGCAAGAATTATCAGAGACCTACCTTTGAAAGTCAAGGGGCTCAGATAGTTTTAGAAGTGAGTTCAACCATACATTAGATGTCAGATTGATCTTATTCTATTTCAACTGTTCTAAAGCAAACAGAAAGCATAGAAAATATCTATATTTACTTACAAAGCTATCACAATCTTGATATTAAAACCTGACAAAGATAGTGTCCCCTTATAAACTAACTAGAGATCAAATATAATTGTAAAAATCTGCAATAATTGAATCCAGAAGCATATTAAAAAGTATTGCAATAATGGCCCAGTCATCTTCAAAGGCCGTTGGTAACTAGAAGCTGTAATACTTCTAATATACTAAGAAAGGGCCACTTTTGAGTCATACTTATTTTCTTGGCATGCTTAGCTTTTAACTTTCTTCATTAAAAATTACGTGAGTTGTACAGATATTCATCTAAACCTGACCACGTTCATGTTGATCAATTGTCAGTAGACAACAGGCCTATCTGACAATAACGTATGTTTCATTTCACAAATGTCTTCTTAATCAAAAACCAGAAAGACAGCTACTCAGTGGGTTTTTTTTTTGGGGGGGGGGGGGCTTCTGTGATTTTTTTTAAAAAATTGCAGCAGCTTTCTTCTCCTAGTCTTAATTTTATTTGGTGTATTTTAAAAGGTAGCAGGAAAAGTCTTAGGGCTACAAAGTTTGAGGCTTAATGCATTTCCAGACACAGGAAGTCCCCAAATTTTCAACAACAAAAATGATTAAATGTTTGAAAAAATATGACATACTGAAAAAGGAGAAAAAAAAATAACTCATTATTTAGCCTTAGAGAAGAGGCCAAGGAGTGACCTAATAATGGGCTTCAGCTAAGACAGGTCTCACTGTGAAGAATATGAACAGCAGAAGAAAGTGCAAGGGAAGCCAGGCTTGGACTGCAGCAGTGAGCATTAGGGTCATATAAGCAAGCAAGAATCTTCTGATGCAGACTTTTGTTGAAGTTAAAAAAAATGACTAACAGGGTAAAGGTTACGAAAAATTTCCTTCCTTAGAGAGTTTCTAAAATAGACTACATTCTGAGGCCTTAGACAGAAAGCTAAAAGAGAAGAGATAAATAAAACCTTTCAAGGTTCCATCCAATACAATATTCCATGACAGTTTTCAAGAATTCCTCTTCTATTCTAATAATTTTGAAGGAGGAAATGGTCTTTTAAAAAGTCTCTATAACCTCAACAGACTTTTCCCTGAGCATCTCTTTTCTGGCTGTCAAGCATCTTCCCACAATTTAAAATCTAAACACAGGTGGGCAGGCACTTCTCAAGAAATCCATGTTTTCATAATCCCCACTGGAGACAAAGACTTGACTTTCAGAGGGCAGTTGCTGAATGTATTGTGCTATTGCCCAGCACAGACAAAAGGGACTATGTTTGAACAAATATTTTCCTCCCCAATGATTCAGACTAGGTGGTCTACAGAATAAAGCTAAGCTCTTGACATACAGGGTGTGTTCAGAGGCAACACAGCAAACACGTGAGTTCCTCTTGAATTGATTTCTTATCTTCAAGTTTTTTTTTTTTTTTTTTTTTTTTTCCCAGTGAAGCTATTGGGTGTTAGTTTGTAGGATACAGAATCCTTTCACACAAAAATGGGCCATCTGTTCAAATGCTCATGGATCACCCAGCTGGTCCTGAAAAGAGCTGTTTCCACTCCCAGACTATCCCCTCTTACTTGTAAAGGACACTCAGATTAGATTCACAAAAAGGAGATCATGCCTAGTCCTGGTTGCATGCTGTGAGCATGTTACTAGACTGATAGCTCAGGATAAAATAAGAAAGACCTAATTTATCTGTGGCACATGAAAACCAAGCACTTGGTAGATTTATAAAATGTGATTGCAGTGTATTTGCAAGAAATGGCTGGAATTGACTAAACATTGACTTGACAGTAGGAGAACAGCAGAGAATGTCTATGGAAGGAAATCATTCTCATGAAATGGAGGCAACTGGGTTTCATGATTAGATGCAACTGGAGATGATCTTCTCTTAAGTAGAAGAATCATGTATTTGAATTCCTCCTCTATTTAGCCTCAGCAACCACAGTATAAGTTGTCTCATTTGAGAGGACAGGAAGAGTAGAAGAGCTGAATTACAACACTGTATTTGAACTTCCTGAGGTAAGGGAAGAGACATAGAGAGTTTAAGTAACTTCTGTGTTAATATTGATCATCTTTCCCATAATCAAATCCAAGCATGGTACAGCACACAGTTAGAACTTCTCATTCCTTACAACTATTCACTTACCATTACGTCCTAGGCCTTTGTCATGCCAAGTGGGTAGGATTTAAAAAAAGAAGAAGGCCGAGCATAGTGGCTCACACATGTAATCTGAGCACTTTGGGAGGCCAAGGAGAGAGGATCGTTTGAGGCCAGGTTCAAGACCAGCCTGTGCAATGTAGTGAGACCTCATCTCTATGGAAAAAAAAAAAAAATTAGCTGGGTGTAGTGGTGCATGCCTATAGTCCCAGCTACTGGAGAGGGGAAAGTGGACTGAGGTAGGATGATTGCTTGAGTCCAGAAGACTGTGGCTACAGTGAGCCATGAACACACCAGTATATACCACAGAGCCAGATCCTGTCTCCAGAAAAAAAAAGCATTTGGTACCCTACGGACTTTTTTTTTTTGACAGTGTCACCCAGGCTGCAGTGCAGAGGTGTGATCTTGGCTCACAGCAACCTCTGCCTCCCAGATTCAAGTGATTCTCATGCCTCATCCTCCTGAGTAGCTGGGATTACAGGCACGTGCCACCACACCAGGCTAATTTTTGTACTTTTAGTAGAGACAGGTTTTTGCCATGTTGGCCTAGTCTCAAACTCCCAACCTCAAGTGATCCACCCACCTCAGCCTCCCAGAGGGCTGAGATTAAAGGCATGAGCCACTGCACCTGGTCTCCTACGGACTCTTCTATGGTTCAATTTAAACAAGCTAATAGATATATCATCAATTTTTCATTATAAAAAATGGGAGTCAAGGTGCTTCCTACCAAAAGAAACAGGCTTTAACTTAAATTTTGAACATTTAGATCTATAAGCTGACCGATTCTTCTTGGCCCCTAATGGTTTCTAAAATTCCAGAACCCTACGTAGCTTTGAAAAATACCCAGCCATGATAGCCTGTGCAGTTCAAATGAAACTTACTCAAAGCATTTCTACCTTAAGCAGTTGGCTCCTGCCTGCCGTATCTCTGGACCACACTGACAATGGGAAGTCAGAAGTCAATCATCTCAAGTTCCAGGACTTTTTAGTGAACTTTAGGGTAGCTGGATGGCTTCCTATGATGATGACACCTGAGAACAACTTTTATTTGGATGCTTAAATTCTAGCTTAAACATAAGGCAGTCAAGGAATGTTACAGACATCCCTAAAAGAAGACTTCTCAATGACCTGATTTTTAATGATGTTAAAAATCAGCACAAGCTTCAGGACAGAGTGTCAAGGAGCCAACTTTACTTTGAAAGTCTCCATGCCTGCACAGGCATCCAGCTTGCTATCCAAGCACAGTATCTGCTAGCTTTTAATCCTTTTATCATACTCCACCTCATAGTATTAGCCCAGTTATTGCAGTTAATAACCCCTGTGTTCAGACTCTAGGAAACAAGCCAAATTTCCATCAGTATATTCTGTTTTAGAAAGGAGATGTTAAAAAAATTAAACATTTCATTTTCTTGCATCCTGGTTTAAAAGAATACTATTATCCCCATTCCACCAATCTGGTCTTATTTTTTATTAGAATTTACATATCTTGGAGGAAAAACGCCAGAATAGACATGTTAACTAGTTTTGTACCTAATATAAACATAATGAGAGCCAAGGAAAAGAATACATGTATTATGTACATATACCTAAAATGAAAAACTCTTCTTTTCCATTTACAATATAATGGATTGAAGCTTAACTTCAATATTCATAGTCAAATATCACATCTGCAGAAAAAAGAGAAGTAATTATCTTAGTTTCGTAAGAATCAAGGGCCACTAATAAGCTAAAATGCTGATTAACCTTATAATGTTTGTGTATCACAACTCAAAAATAATGGTCCAAAAATTATTTCTTCTAATTCCAAAGCTAACATGAAGCATCATCATGCTTCGCAAAGCATAGAAAACTCATCTTTTGTCCCCATAAACGTGAACTCCAAAGATAAGGAGTAGGGGGAGCTCAAATGTTATAAAGATAGACCTGTTGGAGAGAACAAATAAAAATTAGCTTAGACTGAGAATCCATAAAGAATAATTATTTTAAAAAGAACATAACAGAAAGACAAGGTAATTTTTAAACGTAATAGATACCACAAAGGAGAATAAATAGTTTAATTGTCCTCTCTCTAAATGCAATTAACTGAAATAAAAGAACATCATTAAAAAAAGACTGTTCACTTTCTTCATCAATGGACATTGTGACATTATTGTCATGTTGTGGATTTAGATTCTTAAAGTCAACCCTCATGAGGTTGTCCCTATCCCCCTAATTATTTTGACTTGTCATTAGATTATATTCTCATACATTAAATCAGTTAAATCTCATCAGTTGATTGTAGCCATGTGTTGAATAATCACAACCTGTGGAAAACCTTAAAAAAAAAGAAAAGTGGGCTTTTTTCCCTCAATTGTGCATTTTTTGAAAAACAACAATACAAACAAAAACACGTGTTTTAAAATTTAAGTTGTATTTATTAGCATAAACAGTACATTTCAATAGGCTATAAATTAGAGCAAGATTAAAGGAAATACAAGCATCAAAGTACAATTCTTATTAAATTATATTTCTCATTAAATTTTGAATGTTCGCATTGCTTAATTCAGCCCTTGATATAGTCTTGTTTAACATTTCCATCAATACCTTGGAGATATTCTTATGAATTTTAAGATGATAAAAACATAAGATGAATCATTCATATGTTGGACCAAATAATCAAGATTGTAAAATATCCTGAAGCAGAAATAATAGCTTAAAACTGACAAGATAATTCAGTGGGGATAAATCTGAAGTGCACACTGCACTTTGAGAGGGTGAGTTGATAGCAGTCTGTCTGGCAACAATCAGGAAACTCAGGTGGTGGCCACAAGCATACAAGCATATTGAGCTAACAGTATCTCAGTCACGGGAAAATGTTTTTAAAGATTTTAAGGTTCATTGATAAAAATAAAATAAAGCTGTTGATTATGTGAAGTAATACTCGCTTTTTACTCTAAATAAATCAAATGCTTTTTCACTCCCTTTTGTTTCCTTCCAGGACACTTGAGGAAAGAGTTTGGAAAAGAGACGGTGGTCAGAAAAGAGCTGTCAGGATTTTCCAGTGTCTAGAAGTGCATTGCTTGAAGAGCAGCAGAATATGTTACACTTGGGAAGAGAAGACTGTAAGGGGCTAGATGCTTCATCTGCAAGAAGAGTAGACTTGCCCTGAAGGTATAATCAGGCCAGTGAGAAGACAGCATATGCACATAGATTTGAGCTCAGTAAAGAATAAACCTGAGCAGTCTCACAAGGGAACAGTACTCCCCAGAAGATAAGCTGCCAAATATTGGCATTGTTCAAACAGAGGTGCAAGGAACACCTGCCAGGTAAAGAATGGACACCTGCCCTGAGGGGGCCATGAGATAGATCATCTCCAAACCCACTGTCAACCTCTGTGATTCTAAAAGGAAGGGTGGGCTCATTGTGACCACTATTCAGAAAGAAGAAACTCTTAATGTTTTCCTATGATATTAGTATTTTTTTTTTCTAGTAAAAATTCCTATCATCATGCTGCTCTTCAACTGGAACCAAAACAAAAATTTAACATTATATTATACTACTAGTAAAATTAATGATTAAGGAAATCTGCCATCCTAAACAGAACCTTTTATAACTTAAAATTTGCCTTCCTGAATTGGAGCTATGCTGTATTGATAACTTCCATTGGAACCCTGGGACATACGGTAGAAGGGCATAATAACTATGATCCCTGGCAATACCAACTTTTAGGGGAGAACTCCATACTTTACAGTGTCCTTTGATAGTCTATGATGGACTGTTATTTCTACATTTGACTGTTTTCACATTTATTTTTTACTTTTTGATTCTACAGATGGAAAGTTCCACAAAATTATCATCCACTGTGTAAAACAGTACTTCATTTTATCTGAGCTAAAATTACTTTCTCAAGTATGAAATACATAACAATCATAATTTTGCAGACATTTCTAAATAAGACTTTTTTCTCTATTTGCAGGCTGAAGATTGCTATACCCCTTATAATAGTCTCATCACGCCATTTTGGTGGTTCCTTCTGAAACTTTCTTGAATTTCACTAGATTTTGGAGATGTAGCAACCAAAACTATGATGTATCCTATAATTTTTTTTGTATGTTATATATAAACTGTAAGAACCTTCTTGACAGCTCCTAAGATTTACTTAATCTTTTTAATTGCCTAGAGCTACATACATTAGGAAACCTACAATGACTCTAGATACCTTTGCAGGCTCCTACAATCACACCCTATCAAAGCTAGAATGACTTTAGGAGATTGTGGCCAACATTGTACTTTTACACAGAGAAGGAATATTTGCCCAAGTGGCAGGGCCTGAAAATAGAAGCCAGAGCTTTTGACCCAGAGCCGAGGGTTATTTCAGTCATATCCCTCTGTCTGCTTCACTAAAGATGGGGCAGTACCTATTTTGACTGCTTTTCTCTAATGCATGACCTTTTATTTGAGTATGCTAAAAATTAATCTGCCAGTTTTTGCTTGCACACATGGCATAATGAGTGCTTTCAATAATTTCTCCCTACCACCTTGACGTGAGCAAGTTACTTAATCTCTCTAACCTTTGTTTCCCTATCTGTAAAGTGGGAATAATAATACAAACCTACCCTTAAAAAGTGTGTTGTGAGAAATAAATGAGATGACATGTTTATCACTATCATATTCCTGGCACATATTGTAAACTCTTTAAATTGTTGCCATTACTGATTGTGTCATAATTATTGTAAGATGACCTCAAACATTCAATAAAAAACAATTCTCTCTAGGAAAGATTCACTTGGGAAGCTGAAAAGCATAAGCATGTTTTATACAGACTGCTTATGCAGGCCCTGATTTAGGGTATTATGCACTGCCAGTTTGAATTAGAGGGAGTATCAATCAAAAGCACTTTATTTAGAAAGGTGAAAATATTCTAGAAATGTTGTTTGGTGAACCTAATTTAAAACAGCATGAACTTATGCCACTTAAAAACATCCATATGCCTGTGAAATAGCTAAGTTACATTTTTATTTCAATAATAGGTTGCAAAGGGGGAAGAAGCTGTAGCTTAAGCAATCATATACAAAACCTCTCTAAATAACTCTGGAGTTACAAGCTAACCAGGTAGCGCTGGGTGAAAATGAATTCAGGTGTTTGAACTGAAGCTTCCCAAAATGCACCAGGGGCTAGTTTTGACCTGGTGATAGCGAATTTTAAGAATGATTCCACTGTCAATTGCATTTACCGAGCTGCCAAGACTGGCCATAGACTGGCTCTCTCCCTAAAAGGGCCTTGAACGCAAGGAGAACATCCAGAGCAGGACCTTAGAGAAAGCATCAAAAGTCTGACATATTTCACATAGAAATGAAGCTTAAGCTGGGGACTAAAAGCATTTCTTGATATCACATTTGAGCATAATCTCTGCAACGATTGACAAGCATTGGGAATGGAGAAGTTAAGGCAAATATCAGTTTTTTTTGTTTTGTTTTGTTTTTGAGACGGAGTCTCACTCTGTCGCCCAGGCTGGAGTGCAGTGGCCGGAACTCAGCTCACTGCAAGCTCCGCCTCCCGGGTTTACGCCATTCTCCTGCCTCAGCCTCCCGAGTAGCTGGGACTACAGGCGCCCACCACCTTGCCCGGCTAGTTTTTTGTATATTTTTTTAGTAGAGACGGGTTTCACCGGGTTAGCCAGGATGGTCTCGATTTCCTGACCTCATGATCCGCCCGTCTCGACCTCCCAAAGTGCTGGGATTACAGGCTTGAGCCACTGCGCCCGGCCCAAATATCAGTTTTTTTTATGCCATTACAGACAAATTTTAGTGCGGCATTGCTTAAAGATGAAAGAAAAAACTAAATGGTGTGTCCAAGAAGCATTATTTCATCTGTTTTAACTCTATAACAATTTATGAATTTTAATCTCCATAAGTTCCTTCAGGAAACAGCAATACAGTAGGACATATTTTAACCTTGCCTTTGGCCCTCTTATTACAACACAGTCATTAAGACCTGCGTTTCAGAGGCAAGCAGGCCGGGATTTGAAGTCCACCTCTGCCACTTACTAGGAATCTCAGCAAGCTGCTTGAGCTCTCTGTGCTCCCTCTTTTGTGTATCTAAAAATGGATGTTAACATCTGTCCACAGAGTTGATGTAACAGCAATTGCAAGGAAGGTCCTAGTGCATTGCCTAGTATCCAGGGTATGCTCAATCCATCTAGCGTCCTAATCCATTTTAGAATTTATTTACATATTTTATTGTTTTCATAATGCCCAATTGCTATGGTGTATGTTCTTGGTAAAAGTGGCTCTGATAGTAGTTCTGAAGCAGTTGAGAGGCAAGAGACACACTCCCCTGGTGGTAGGGGGCTGGGAAATGGAGATGGGGTACATAGTTTGAAAATAAAAAAGCCTCCCATTTCAGATTCTCACAGATTTCTACTGGGGAGAGGGGAAGAGGAGACCCTCCAACTTCAGCCTTCAGCTGAGAAACACTGGCCTTTCTAATGGCAGAGACCTTTTTATTTCCTTCCCATGTATTCCTCACAAGGCCTGGCATACAGCAGAGTCAATAAATCAATCTGAGTTTGTTTCTGTTTCATAATAAAATATGATTCAGAATCCAGTTAGTTCAGTTCCTTAAAGAAAACAATATTATGTTTTGTGATCAATGCATAATTAAAACAAATTTCCCATTAGTTCCCCTGACCTTTACAATTTTAGTCACATAAACCCATTAAAGAAGTTTATTCTCGACTACTGTGTAATGTAACGTATTTTCTCTCAGTGATGAGTATAAACAATAAGTACATTAAAAAATGATGAACCTTTATTATAGTCTTCAAAGGTCAGAATCATACAGAGGTATGGACAAGAAATTAGGATATAAATATGCTTAAAATGCTTCAAAAGTAATGGTGAGACTTCTGGTCAACATGAAGCAGCAAATTCACACCATTATAAGCCTCCCCCTGTTCCAAACATGTGATAATTAGAGATGAAACATAAAAAGTCAACACAGAAAGGTTATAGTTTGTCTCCAAGAACCAGATAAACATATCTGTGGACTAGAAATGCATTAGAATCACAAGCAGTGAGTAAGTCTGAAGCTAGGGAACCTGCAAGGCTCCAGATTTAGAAGCCAGCACTGACTGCTGGGCATTCTGCTCCTACAGGATAAGAGAATCTAAAACTGGCTCACTGGAGATAAGGAGACCTAAGCCAGGTTAACTGTAAAGCCAAACAAGGAGGTTGGGCTAATAAGAAGCAGCTAAAAACAAAACTGCAACAACAACAACAAAAAACATGACACACTAAGAGGAAGAGTTTTATAAAAATTTGAGCCTGTGGGGGAAAAGTTGACAAAGATGTTATTCAGAACCAGGCACAGAATCAAACCACCTGCTGGCTTGGTAACAGAGTATGTGATATCCCCAATATCACCATTGGCAAGGATGGCTGATAGAACATAATAAAACCTGGGTCTGTCCTTGAAGTCTTTCAGACCAGACAAAAGTGATCACAAAACCTCAAGGAAAACAAGAGTAAGCCCAGAGAGAGGGGAAAAAAAGGTAATAAAAAGTGAATGTAAAATCATCCCACTCAAAATGAGTCAGCAAACAAAAATTCCAAAACCCCTGAAAAGGTATAATACTAAAAATGTCAACAAGAATTAAAGCATATGAATACAAAAAAAAAAAAAATCAAGAAAACACAAAAGAAGACAGTAAGAAAGGAAAAGACAGACAAAAGAACTATAGGACTAAAAGAAAACAACTAATGAAATGGCAATAATAAATCCTCCCCTTCCCAATCATTACACTAAATTTTAATGAATTGATTTCCAATCAAAAGACAGAGAGTAGCTCAATGGAAAACAATTACAAAATACCCAACTACATGCACTCCACCAGGAAATTCACTTTAGACTTAGTGACACATACAGGGTGAAAGTGAAGGGCTAGTAAAAAGTATTCTAAGCAAATGGTAACCAAAAGAATGCATGGGTGGCTATCCTTAGACAAAACATACTTTGAGTCAAAAACTATCACAAGAGACAAAGAAGGACATATATAAAGATTAAAAAGGTCAATCCATCAGGAAGATATAGGAATTATAAATATATATGCATGCAACATCAGAGCACCTAGATATGTAAAGCAAACACTGACAGAACTGAAGGAAGAAACAGATAGCAATACAATAATAGTAGGAAACTTCAATACCACACTTTCAGTAATGGAGAGGACATCAATACGGAAGATAAGTAAGAAAACAGAGGACGTGAATAATACTATAGATCAAACAGACCTAACAGATACATATGGAACATTTCACCCAGCAGTAGCAGAATACACATTCTTCTTAAGTGCCCCCAATCTTTCTCCAAGGTAGGTAACTTGCTAGGTTACAAAAAAAGTCCTAACCAACTTAAGAAGATAGAAATCATACTAAGTATTTTTTTCTGACCACAATGGAATGACACTAGAAATTAACAGCAAAAGAAAAACTGAAAAATCTACAGATATATGGAAATTAAAGAACACACTTTTAAATAGCCATTGTGTCAAAAAAGAAATCAAAAAGGAAATTAGACAATATCTCAATATAAACAAATGGAAACACAATATATCAAAACTTATGGGCTGCAGTTCACAAATTGGAAAAATTAATACTGTTAAAATGTTCATACTATCCAAAGCAACCTAAAGATTCAGTGTCATCTTGTAACTGAACACAGGTCTGGCCACTCACTGCTTGCAGACTCCAATTAACAAGGAAGAGGTCCAGTAGAAAGAAAGTTACTTTATTAACCAGA